>NC_091823.1:143040244-144392744 GCF_038994185.2 Dermacentor albipictus | reverse complement strand
TTGGCGAGTTCCACTCGGTCAGTGTGAGACTGTGTGCCAGGTGTCGAAGCTGCCTTGCGACATCTGTCCTCGAAAGCGGAATTGGAACGCTGTGCTCTTCTTCATGTGCTGTGCGAGCAGCGTTATCGGCGGAATCATTGCCACTGATTCCACAATGGCCATGAATCCATTCAAAAAAGACCTCGTGACCTTTTTGTTGGACGTGATGGTAAAGTTTCGCGACTGCGTATGTCAATTGGTCATGGCTTCTATGTTGGAGAACTGACTGCGTACAGTGTGATGCCGGTTTTGAATCACAAAACACAGCCTATTTTCTAGGTCTTTCAGAATCAATGAAGTCCAGTGCTCGACACAGAGCCGGTAGTTCTGCCACCGCTGAGGTCGTGAGATTCCATGTCTTGAACCGCAGTGTCATTCCTCGCGTTGGTATAACCACGGCACTAGCCGCCGTGGTTGCTCAATGGCTATGGTGTTAGGCTGCTGAGCACGAGGTCGCGGGATCGAATCCCGGCCACGGCGGCCGCATCTCGATGGGGGCGAAATGCGAAAACACCCGTGTACTTAGATTTATGTGCACGTTAAAGAAGCCCAGGTGGTCAAAATTTCCGGAGTCCCCCACTAGGGCGTGCCTCATAATCAGAAAGTGGTTTTGGCACGTAAAACACCATATAATAATATTATTATTATTAACCACGGCACTATCGGAACTGTGCGACGTAGTCGATTCATCGGCAAAGATGTGCACGTGCTTGCTGTACTTTTCATGCGAAAGAAGTAAGTTCAGTTGTTTTAGAGCAGGGTCCGGTAGATCTGTCTTCTTCTGTAGTCCTGCGCGGTCTGCGCTGGACGCATGAAAGAAGACCAAGGAAGGTGCTAGGGGAGAAGTGAGAAGGAAGAAGTTGGAATAAAATGGCGGACGACACCCGTCTCACTTAGATGATGTCATTTCTGTTGCCGTTCTAGTTAGCAACGCTACATTTTGGCGCAGCCGACAGTTTTCGAAGACCAGCGATGCGGGTGACGTTTTTCGTCGACCAGGCGTCATCAGAGTCTGTTGTGTTCACCCGATACCAAGTGCACGGTGAGCCAGCGACGGACCTTCCTCTTGAAGTTAGTTCTACCGCGCTGATCAACGTGGTACTGCAACAAGCTGCAATCAGCCGCCAAGCCCTCGTGCAAACAGGATCGGTGACAGTGAATCTACAACTGCAGACACTGAGCGAACTCGTTCTGGAACCCATACGACGTGGCACCCTCAAAGAGGAAACGCCTGCCGGGAAGGTGAGCCTAGACTTGAGTGTTATGGAACTGCAAAGGAACATTATACAACAGATCGAAATAATGAGAACTTTCGTCCAAGCGCTTAGTCGAGAGCAGTCAGCACGAAGTATTGTTGAACCAGATGTTTTTGAAGGAAAATCGCAAAATGCACACTACTGGGGTGCTATGCAGGATGCCCCGAGTTTCTCGTTCACCCGAGTTTTGCCCGAGTTTGCTCGACGGCAGTCAGTGAACGGAGATAGCGCGCAACGGGCCGAAGGTGCAGGCAAAAAATATGTGGACAGAAAGTCGCGTATGACAACATGAGCGCACCCTGCGCGGCACGCTGCTTCCACGTTTCAAGCGCAGAAGGCTGCACAACGAAACGCGCCAGCGCCGCGTATTGTTATCAACGGATTATCGCAACTTAGCGATACCGTGACTGCCCCGCTGTCTGTCAGCACACTTGCCGTGAGCCGTTTGCCACGCCTTTCCCGGGCGCGTCAAGGGCGTGCCTCATCTTTCGGGCGCTATCTATCTATCCTCCATCGAATGCGAACGGGGTACATGCGGCGCATTCTTGCACCTACACTTTCACTCAAACGAATACGTTAAAATGCGACAAATAAAATAACGCACATTTTTATTTCTTTAGGTATCTGTTTTTCGTTTTCAATGCTAGAAATTTGTGATGATAAACGGAGATCGAGCAAATTATTAAATTTTGCACATCTTGCCGTGAGTGGCGACAGGGAGGCGAAAGCTTAGAAGCGGTACATTGAAACGGGTCGCACGCACGAGGGCGTTCATACGGTGATAAGTCGCCTAGGGGCGCTGCAGTGCTATTCTCAATAAAGTCGGTCATGATCCATGGAGGGTCATGGCCACTCTTTCTCTATTAGGGGAATAGAAACGCAGCGCCGCGGTACGGCTGTTCATCGCAGGCGCTTCACTAGGCTATTAAGGCCCCCGCTTTACCAACTAAAAACGACACAACAGCTGTCGCTGTAAAATGGCGGTATGTTATTTTAGAGTGCGTAGTGTCGCAGTTCAGTGAAAATGTACCAGTTTATCTTTGTGCGCGAAGCCTTTGCGATACATTGCGAAACGTGCGTGCTTCCCCAGCGACAGAATTCATCGCTTGTCATCGCTTGCCCAGTGAAGGCGCCTCTGAGCGCACGTACGCAGTATATGAGTGTGTTGTGCAGTCGAAGGTGCTTGCGGATTACCTCTGCTGGAGCCAGCAGCGATCGCAGATGGATATCGTAACGACACCGCAGCACTCGCATTTTGGCAGGTGAGGACTCTTGTGTGCAGTTATGAAATCAGATTTCGAACGGAGAGATGTGTTGGAACTGTTGAGTGCGCAGTGCTTGTGATGAAGAAATGTCATTGCACTGGGCCTAGAAGAGCGAGCGATTCTCGGACGCTGATCGTGTTTACGACGTTGTGGCTCCGTTTCATCACCGATGACAGAGCAGCTATCTGAAACGACTGCTGCAATAAGCCCTCCTCAGCATCGTCGTCCCCCTCGACGCCTTGCAAGCACCTACAGTGACGTGCCGATAATTATTTACTGTGCGCTACGCGCCGCAATGCAGGCAATGAAACCGTGTTGTGCGGCCATCTCAGCCCGAGAAGATGTGTGCCAGCGACAGTCAACGCTTTGTTTTCGATAGTGGTGCTCAGTACATCACCGATGACAGTGCGTTGTGCGTGTTTTATGTCGGCGGTCAAGATTGTTGATGCCTCTCAGCTCGACACCGCGTCGCTGTTGCCGGCAGATAAGTTGGGCGTGGCCCAACTGTAGTGGGTGCGCGCGCAATAGTTACATGCCTCGCGCGGGGCGTGACCTCTGGTTTTGATTGACAGGCGAACTCGTGCTAAACTCGTACATCGCGAAACCCCCTCCGAGTTCAACTCGGGAACATGGCGGCGGCAGCAGCAGCGGCAGCGGCATTGCATCCAGCGGCAGCAAGCGTCAGTATGACCGTCCGGACCCGTTCACCTGCATGACCGGCGGGGAGTTTCAGCGTCATTTTCGCCTGTCGAAGACATCAGTGTGCTGGCTGTGTGACGAGCGAGGCGAAGACTCTCGTCTGCGGTGACAGCGTGGCGGGCTTCATTCGCTCACCGTCTTAGAGCAAGTCATCTGTGCCCTCCGTTTCTACGGGACTGGGAGTTTTCAGGGAAGCGTCGGCGCCGAGCGTTACATCGGACGCCATCAAACTACTGTTAGCCACTGTGTCAGAGATGTGTCTGACGCGCTTATCGATGCGGCAGTGCGTAAGCGGTGGCTACCTTTCCAGAATACTGCGGCGGAGCGGGCATATATAAAAGAATGCTTCCCACTTCGTGGGAACATTACGAACGTAGTCGGGTGTGTCGAAGGAACGTACGTAGGAATTAAGGCGCCTTCAATGTCAGCGTTACTGTGATTAACAGACTTTTTCGCTGGTTGATCACTTTTTGTCGATTGTTCTATTTATCTGTCAGGGTGCCTTCCAAATGGCTCACTTTCTTGGGAAAGGGGTTAAGTATAAATAGATAAATGGATATCACTAATTGTGTGAAGTAACCTATGAATCCTAATCTCATAAAGAACTTGGGGTTCTTCATTGGTGAAGTTACTAAGTATGCACAATGCTGAATTTTCGTCATGCGTAATCTATCGGCCGCACTATGAAACAGCGAGGCATTGCACAATTTGTTGCAGCGCGAGATGTGGATGTTGCGCCAAGCCGGTTGTGCCTATGCATTTGTGGCGAAATGAAAATGCATTGAGAATCTTAGTGTGTTGGCTTGCATGAAGAAAATACTTCAGATTGTTTGCTCTGGGGCCCTATAACGTAAAACTATTCCAATATGTTTCTATTCCAATCTCCTGACGTCAAATTTGCGTAGCCGCCAACGCAAGCATCGGGCGGTCACCCGCAGGCTTATCCGAACAGACCAATCAAGCGCTCTCCTCGTTCATAGGAGGTCGCTTTTGTTTGCTTGAAAAACGAATAACATTGCCTACACTGAGCGGCTTGTCGTATCTAGTTGGCTGACAAGAGGCGAGGAGAACGCTCAAGTGGAGAGGGATTCGATGGGGCCGAACCACTACACTGAAAGTCGATAACCGGATGAAGAGGGTGGTGCCGGCGTCTACGATTGGTCAGCTTTCCCTTACTTAGCTTTCGGTGGCTTGTCGAAAATCGCGGCGGCATGCAGCGGAAGCTCAAAAATGACGCTAAAACGGACCCGCTTCAAAGAAGAGTTGGCAGAATGAGGGGGTAAACGTGCCGAAAGTGTTCGAAAACGTTACACGGCCACGCAAGAAGTTTTATTATACGCAAATGCACCCCTGCTCTCCGGCAGGTGCGAGTAGCCAGCGTCTGAGCGATCGGCGGCAGCAATCTTTTATTCCTTTCGGAACGGGGCAGCCTGTGGCTATTCCGAAGAAAATTCAGTTTTGTTCGGCATATTAATGCATCTTTATCGTGTACACGTCACTTTGACGCAGTGAGTTCTTGCGGTTTTGTGACATCGCGTGACAGGCAGGTGAAGTGGGTGGAGCCCGAAAGCTTTTTACCAATAGCCGCGGGCTAATGGCGAAAAGGTGTCGAATAAGAAATAACCATTTTTCTTTTTTCTGTCAAATCATGCATAATCAGTGTGTACACGTCATATCAGATGGGGAGGTATCGCGGCTTTGGTGACGTCGCGTGACAGACAGGTGAAGTGGGGGTGGTCGAAAAAAGTTTTTGACCAATCGTGGAGGGCTGATAGCAGAATTGGAATAGAAAAGTTTGGAATAGTTTTACGTTATAGCGCCCCTGTTCACTGTCGATGCATGTGCCAGAGGTTCAGTGCATCTTCTTTTTTTTTGGGGGGGGGGCGGCGTTATTTTGGATGGATAAATTGTATATTTTCGTCTCATAATGGGGCTCTAATTCTTAAGCATTATAACAATGCACATCCGATACTCTGCAGAACTCTCTGTACGTGAAGATGTCATGAACCACCAAGGCATTATTACATATCGGGAGAAATGTGGTGCAGATGCCAATGAAAAGTGGGTCTTTAACCTACCATGATAAAAATAAAACTTGCAGAGCAAATAGACCATTTGTACAGCTCTAGAGCAATAACTACACAAAACGTGATATGCCCAAACGAGTAAACACTTGCCGCGTTGCCAAAGTAGGCTGAGCGACATGCAGCATATGTTGGCATTGAACATGTCTCGTAACTGTTATTTTTATTGTAAGCCCTCGCTGTCACACCTTTCCCTCCAGCACTCCCTTTACTGAAACGTGGCACTGTCTTTCCATTGGTGTCATGATGATAATGGCAACGGCGGCAGCAAGGCTCGTTAATGCTTGCCTCTTTGATTCCTGTGAGTTTAGTGGTAAAGAATATGGCACGTTCATACATACAGCTGTGCTGCAAAATTTAACATTTGTGATTTTTTGGAGAACTAATTTGTGTTGGGAAATTTCAAAGATGTGCACCATTGTGGCCTAATAACTAGAGCATTGGTGAGGTTGAAGACGGTGTATTGGTATAGAAGCTTGAAGTTTAATTGCACAACAATTCGACGGGGCACAAAGAGAAATACACACAGCAGAATGCTTTGCTGTGTGTGTTACACTCCTTTGTGTGCCGTTGAATTGTTGTGCGATCCAACTTAAAATAGAGCATTGGGCTTCTTTGGTGCAGGACCGAGGAAGTGTGAGCTATTCGACAACATGCCAGTGCCTTGCCACACACTTATGGAAGTCGGAAGGTTTGCAAACAAAGCTTTGCTTTCAAATCCACCTGCTCATGTAATACAAGCGCTGATTGAAAGAACCATCACACAAAAATAATGGTGAAATCAATGGCCTGTGAAAAGTGTAATTTGTATATAGATACTGTTGACATAATAGGTGCCATACCGGTGCCATAATAGGTGCCATACCGGCCTCAAAATTGTACTGGACAGAGCAGTTTCTTTCCTATGTGAAGCTCGACCTCCCATTCCATGCTGTGCAAATAACCAAGCTCAGTTTGTTTTGACGTGCTACACAACATTCAGTGTAATCTGTTTTTGATTCTAAAGAAGTGCCAAACACCACCTCTTTTTCAAGGACGTCATGGGAATATTTGGCGAGACCTTTTTCAGCCCCTCATAATGGAAGTGTGGCCAGCCAGCTTTGCTTGGATGCCTTTATAGATTTCTGCTCCTGATCATTGTGTGCTATCAAATTGCAGAAGCCTATGCAACTGGTGCAAGGAATTACGTGTTTCTGTAGTCGGATACAACTTTAGGAGGCTGCGGAATCTGCACTTTAAGGCAGGTGAACACAAGCCTGCACCAATGGGCACGTACTCGAGACTGATATCGTGCCGCCAGACAGACTAATATTGCTCGTTGGAGAGGGACTATTTCTTTAGACGTGTAGGCAATCGGCTGCTGCGCTTTGGTCATCTGGGTGGGGCCTCTCCTGTCTTCTGAAGTTTTATCCGACTGTAAAGGATGCTGCTTTTCATACAACACAAAAGGACAAAGTGTACAATTATTTGGCCTATGAAATGGATACATCAGAAGTGTGCTATGCAAGGGCTTAAGATGTGTGAAATATGGTACATGCAATTATAAGACAATGTTAAAGAATATGTGGTATCGAACATGCATGTAATTTGTAAATGCATGGCACATTTGAATTGGGGAGTGTTGCAGTCATATGCACAGTCTATAGGTGATAGCATTATTAAGCTCCTGCTGTTTCCTTTCTTCATTGTGAATTACACACACCGTTCATCTTGTGGCTAATGAACACGCACTGTATTCTTGCACATAGAAAGAACAAACAGCATGATGACGTGTATGCTGCATTAGTGTATTTTTTATTTACATGGTCCAAGAGTGGCACAGGTTGTCTTACGTTTTTGCCTATTTTGAAGGGACACAAAGTGCATGTTATAAGTCTCCTAATATGCACAGCACAATGTTTACTGCAATAATTTTATTCATGTTCCTGAATAATAAACAAAATATTAAACTGAAAGCTCCTTTATAAGGTGCCTTCTGTGGGCTCGACAGGAGAGCAGTGAGGGCACCGATACTACTGTTGCGGAGCAGCCCTCCGGACCTTTGCCACACTCTCAAGAGCACGTGCCTGGCGCTCGCCTACTGCCACCAGGCGGTTGAGTGGCTCCAGCAGCAGAATGTTTTGCTGCAAAAAAGTGTATTGGAATGAATCAGCCACGTACAAACCATTATTTACAAAGAAAAATGCTAGTTGCACTATTAGTACCAAGTGCCCTTAAATGTGGAAGCCTCTAGTGTAGTATGCATAGTAAAACAATGCGTTGGGACAACATTGCTTTATTTTTCAAAACTGGGGTTTTCTTTTTCAGAGCCAATTGTCATGTTGATTAGTGTGCCAGCAGCTGAGGTGGCCCTGCACCTTCACGAGTCTCTACTGTCAGCACCACAAACCTATTTTTGTTCGCTGCAAAACAAATGCCTCACCCTACAATCCCGTCTTATACGAGCTGATTGCATCCTATGCCTACAAACATCATATTCTTGTCCCATTACGCAATTTTCTACCATCCTTGGCTGTAGTTCTCTCTCCTTGACATTCATTCTGTAATGCTTATGTAATCACCTGATATGAATTGGCAACAAGTGATCGAATACGTGCATGGCCTGCCTGCCGATTCCATTCTTTTTTAATCTCAACTAGCATATCAGTTACCACGGTTTACTACGCCACTGTCTTCCTGC
Source organism: Dermacentor albipictus (assembly GCF_038994185.2). Taxonomy (NCBI): domain Eukaryota; kingdom Metazoa; phylum Arthropoda; class Arachnida; order Ixodida; family Ixodidae; genus Dermacentor; species Dermacentor albipictus. The sequence goes on along the minus strand of NC_091823.1, from coordinate 144,384,721 downwards.
CTTAATGCTATCTGCAACAATTTTTGTTACTTCGCTTTCTACACAGTCCTTGACATCTCAAGTTTCTTTGTTAACCTCCAGGTTTATGTCCCATATTGCATAACCGGTGGAATGCAATGATTCTAGACTTTTTTCAAGGATATCGGTAACGTGGCGACCACGATTCGGTAATGCCTTCCATGTGCTGTTCAACCCATGAAATTTTTGTATAAGTTTCCTGCTTTATATCAGTACTTGCTATTGATATTTCACTTGGATAAAGATACTCTTCCATAAATTTTCTAGCTTAATGTCACTCATGAATTTCTGTTGCCTTACCAAGTTAGTGGAGGTTACCTTCATCTATTCCATATTTTCGCGGGCCCACTTGCACGTAAAAGCACGAACACTCATTGGTTCTCACTGCCTTCTTTAAACTGCTGGACATTCAGTTCGTTACTACGAAAGTGACTTAATCCGTGCACTCTTATTATGCTAAATATGAAACAGTAGAAATATACTTATCTGCAGTTTGTCGAAGTCTCCTTCACTGTGTTGGTAGCGAGATCCATCGTCGGTACCACCTCGTCGCTTCGTAGCTATATAGGATGTCTACCTTTTGCCCACACTATGTAATGTTCGTGACGCTCGCAGTCACGCAGAGTGGAGGAACTCGGCGCACTCGCAGAAGCAGCACCGGACAAGTTGTTTCTTCAGCACTTCGCCGTGAACAGTAGGTGCGCGTTGCGATCTGTAAAATCGCCGAAGCTATTGGCAGTCTTACCGGGTGCACGGGAAGATTGCCCACGGAGGAACAGAACTATCCAAGAAATAGTGGCCTTCGTCGAGCCTGATCACTACGTCGCGCACTGCAAGCTCGTTGTACGGGTTTGTTTACACTGGGCCTCCCTGATGCTTAGCCGCCATGCTTGCCCGGTGAATGGATGTGATGACGCCACTACAGCGCTCCCTCGTGGTATAATGCGAAGCGTACTAAATTACAAATTAGTCTAAGACGCATTCAGTGCACATCTCGTAAGCTTCAAAATGCTTCTAAACCACGTTAAAGTAACTAATAATGTTGTACTAAATGCATTTGTTTTACAACTTGCTTCTGCATGTAATGCACTCGGTGGAACGACAAACAAGTGAAAGAAGGCACGACCATGCACCGACGGTATGATCACGTGAGCCCCAGTTTGTCGACCGCCCAGAAGGCAACGCCCAAGAAATGATAGCCAGCCAGAGTGAATCTAGATAAACCAATGAAACTGGAGGCTTGTCGAAACATAAACTGTGTCTCGGTACCATTCGTGCTTTCATTTTGGGGTGTCGCCAGAGCTCGTGAAGATCCCGAGTTTCGCCAAACTCGGCGCATCCTGCATAGCGCCCCTGGCTGTGTTTTTTCGAGTACGCCTGTGACAAGAATCTGTGGCACTCCGACGACACAAAGATTTTGCATATGCGCCGCTATTTGGGCGGTATAGCCAGAAAATGGTATGACGTGCAACTCATGGATTATGGAACAACATGTTGGGAACTGTGGAAAAGCAACTTTTTAGGGGCTTTCGAAGGCAACGCAGTAGAAAGATGGGATGCGGCACTGCGGTTCAGTTATACAGGTGGCTCTCTGCTTGAGTACTGTCTTGAGAAGCGTCGCCTGTTGTATTCTGCAGAACCGAAGCTGTCGTCTTCTGCTGTTGTAGCTTTGATAACGCAAGGGTTGTGTATCGAGATCCGTAGTCATGTCCAGCTCAAAGGTCCAAGAACGTTTGATGACCTTCTGAACTTTCTACAGACCTCAGTGCCAAGAATTACATCGAGAAGACAGCCAGATGGTAGAACAGAGCAACTTGATTCCAATCTAGAGTCGTTGCCGTCAACTGAATGTGAACACAGCTTCATAAACAAATATCTGGGAAGCGTAAATCATGACTGTGAGGATGGTGAAGAACCAATTACCGCAGTTCACGGCAACCTACTTCCACATAATCTGTCTACCGTGCATCACAAGCCCCAGAAAAAGAGCTTCAGTGAGACAGTATATTTGGTGTCGTCAAGCTTATTGTACGCCCCCATTAAGGTAGATGGCATTGAAGTGAAGGCTCTCGTTGACAGTGGAGCTTCGGTATCTATTATCAACAAGACTCGAGTGGATGCCAGTCGTCTGCACGCTGGTAGAACATTGCGTGTCCAAGCCTACGATGGGTCAGTGACCATGCATAGCGAATGGGTAACCCTGGCTATTGAATTTCAAGGAAATGCTATTACCAGTGACGTATTGGCCATTCCCAATGTCACCTACGATTTTCTTTTGTCCCGTCCAGACATTAAAAAACTTAAGATGAACCTCTATTGGGATGACAAGGTAATGGCCGAAGACACGATAAGAACAGAAGACCCTGGTGAAGAACCTAGTGTACCAAGGCTAATTTTTCACCACGAAGACATCAAGACTAAGTACCCAGAGCTTATATGCATAGGAAGCTACCCTCCAGCAATGAAATCCCATGTCGTTCCTTTCGAGCTCGCAGATAAAACAGTGGTTCGTAGAACCCCCTATAATACGTCCAGAGATAAAAAGGTGTGGCTGAAAAAGGAGTTGCAAGAAATGTTAGACGCAGGTATCATCCGGCCTTCTGTATCCTCATTTGCTTCTCCTATCACTATTGCACCTAAAGAAGACGGGACATTCCGCCTCTGCACAGACTACCGGGCTCTCAATCGTCAAACTGAATTGATACCTTATCCAATGCCGAGAATCGACGACATCATTGACGAAACCGGTGGTTGCCATTGGTTTTCACGAATAGATCTCTGCAAGGGCTTTTGGCAGATTCCACTAAGTGAAGAAACGAAGAAGTACACCGCGTTCATAACCCCATTTGACTTGTTTGAGTACAACCGCCTACCATTTGGTTGGAAAAACTCCCCTGCGTGGTTTCAGAAGATTATGACGGACATTCTGAAACCTTACCTGGGCACATTTTGCAATGTGTACATCGACGACATCATCATCTACTCAAAGACAAAGGACGAACACCGTAGTCATCTTTCAAAAGTTCTTCATGCCCTCAGTCTTGCCCAACTCAAAGTCAACTTCAAGAAAAGTGCGTGCTTTCAAGATACCGTAGTATTTCTTGGCAGGGTGTTTGATGGACAGACTAAAAGCACCAAGCAAGAATCGGTAGAGAGAATCTCCAAGCTGGTAAAGCCTTATGATGTGCACTCCCTGCGCGTTTTTCTTGGCCTTGCAGGACACTTCCGGGCGTTTATCAAAGACTACGCACTGAGAACAAGGTGCCTCACACGTTTAACTCAGAAAGACGTGCCTTTTCATTGGGACGAGAAGTGCGAAGCTGTCTATCGTGAGCTTGTAAAACTAATATCGTCGGACCCCATCTTGCGAATACCGGATTTTTCCTTGCCTTTCGTGCTGAACACGGACGCATCACATTATGCTACCGGTGCAGTTCTATACCAGAAGCCATCCAAACAAGCTGATCAAACCAAACACTACGTCGTGGTGTACTACAGCTATACCCTGAAACCCGCCGAAATCAATTACTGTACCACAGAAAAGGAAGCTCTGGCCGTCTTAAAAGCTGTGCAGTACTTTCGTACTTACCTGGAAGGTGCCAAATTCATACTTTTCACGGACCATCAAGCATTGACTCAACTTCTGAGCATGGCCCAGCCAAGAGGCCGCATTGCTAGATGGGTGAACTATCTGCAACAATTTGATTTCGTAATTTCGCACCGTCCTGGCCCACTCCTCACTGACGCTGACGCACTATCAAGATTACTTGTACAGGAATCAAGCAATAATCCAGATACAATCAATCATATTAAGCTATGGGAAGGTACAGAAGAGCTCCAGTTTATCAATGGAAGGTATCACGTACCACCAACTATGATTCCAAGGATTCTTCATCTATACCACGACACCCCTGAATCGGGTGGACATGATGGCTTCTGGCGCACTTATAAGAAATTGCTCATGAGATTCACATGGCCGGGCATGAAAAACGACATCAGCCATTACATCCGCACATGCCACCTCTGCCAGGTGAACAAAGTTAAATTCAAGCAATCGACAGACGTTATGACAAACCCTGAATATTCAAGCATCCCGTTCGAAGTAATTCATTTGGACTTCGCGGAGCTCAAAAAGAAGGGGGAAGGAGTCAAGCGAACGCAAGCTTTCTTGCTCTCCATAGATGAGTGCACACGGACGATTGCGGCTAAAGCTGGCAAAGAAGACGCAAACAGCGTAATAGACCTCCTCAAAGCTGAGTGTTTTAAACACACTGTGAAGAAGAAGACGCGCCTCGCGGCACAGCCGCATCGCCAACGCGCGGCTCGTCTCGGCTCGCGCTGTTGATTGCTGGCGTCCGTTTGGACAGTGCTTCGGGCTGCTTCGCCGTTCCCGGTTGCTGTGCCTTTGCATTAGGAGCCGCCAATAAACCTTTTCTCAATTGGTGGAGGTGCCGGGGTTCAAACCCCGTCGCTTGAAACCCTGGAGCTGAGATCACGAACGCTACCACCCGCCATGACCGACAGCTCCTCCCAAACGGCACCGACGCCACAGTCCGTCACCTGCACCGGCGTTCCACGACAACGGGACCCCAAGGTCTTCAGCGGTGCAGACGACGAAGACGTGGAAGACTGGTTTGCGTCGTATGAACGGGTGAGCGCCCACAACAAGTGGGATGATCCCGCAAAGTTAACTCACGTCATCTTTTATCTGGCTGGTGTTGCCCAACTGTGGTTTCACAACCACGAAAGTGACGTGCCCACATGGTCAGTCTTCAAGACAACCTTTACGGAAGTGTTCGGCCGACCCGCTGTTCGCAAGCTCCGTGCCGAACAGCGCTTGCGCGCCCGAGCACAGCAGACGGCGGAAACGTTCACAAGCTACATAGAAGACGTCGTGGACCTTTGTAAACGAGTCAACGCCGCTATGCCCGAACCTGAGCGAATTCGCCATATACTGAAAGGCATCGATGACGGCGCATTCCAGATGCTCCTAGCCAGGAATCCGCGCACTGTGTCTGAAGTTGTCAGCCTGTGCCAAAGTTACGATGAGTTAAGGAAGCAACGCGCTTCGACTCGGCGTCCTTTGGGAAGCGACGACTTGTTGGCGAGCCTTGACAACATGTACGACCCCTCCTCATTCTTTCAGCGGGTCAAGGACTTTGTGCGTGAGGAAGTTGCCCGCCAACTTTCTTTAGTCCCCTTCACTCAGGAGCCCACCTCCCGTCTTCCAAACACGCTCCGCACCCTCATTTCCGAAGAGGTCGCCCAAGTTGTCCCTTCCGCACCACATCAGCCGCCTGCCGCCGTGAATCTCAACTCTACGCGGGCAGTGCAGCCTGTCGCCACGCCTCTCACCTATGCGCAGCCAGTCCTGCCTGTGGCCGCGCCTCTTACGTACGCCCAGGCAGTACGCCGGCCTCCACCGGCGTCTTTCACGACCCAGTCCCAACCGCTGCCACCGGAAGCCCATGCTACATCTTGGACCGCACCGCGAGCTAATCCTTGGCGGACACCTGACAATCGACCCATCTGTTATTCTTGCTGCACTCCCGGACACGTCGCCAGATATTGCCGCCGTCGTCCTCAAGCATTCGGCGACGCCTCGCGGCCCTTCCACTACGGCAGTGAGCCATTTCGCCAGTACGCCGCTCCTTCCCCCCAACCGTATGCTCGTGCTGACATCCCAGAATTTCCTTCGCGTCGCTCGCCATCCCCTCGCCGACGCTCGCTCTCCCCAATGCGTCGGCGACCCGCACCACCTGAGCAGGAAAACTGAACGTCGCAGTTCAAGAGGCAAGAACTGCGCCCCATTCGAACTGTCAAAGTCCTCGCGCCTCTCCTGCTAACGTGGTCGAAATTTGTGTCGAAGGTGTTCCTGCATTCGCTCTTGTGGATACCGGCGCAGCCGTTTCTGTGATAGCCGCCAAACTGTGCCGTTCGCTGCGCAAGGTGACCACGCCGCTTTCTGGACTGTCGCTTCGTACGGCAAGCGCGCAGCCCGTCACTCCGCACGCAGCCTGTACTGTACGTGTGCTTATTCACGGCATTGTTTACATCGTCGAGTGTATTGTTCTTCCCACCTGCTCGCATGACGTCATCCTCGGATGGGACTTCTTATCCAGTCATAAAGCCGTGATCGACTGCGCACGCGCCGAAGTTGAATTTTCCCCTTGTGACGCACCCTTGGACGAAGATTGCGACCGCCCTTCTAAACTTACCGTGCGCGAGGACACAGATATTCCACCTGGCTCCTTCGCCCTCGTCCCCGTGTTTTGCGATGCCATCGCTGATGCAACGGTCCTCTTCACGCCGTCCGACGTCTTTATGAGCCGTAAATCTCTCCCACTACCCTTCGCGACGCTTGACATGGCTGGCGGCTGCAGCAATATCTACTTTTACAATCCCCTCTGTGCGCCTATTACGTTGCTCGTTGGTGAATGCCTTGGCTTCGTGGAACTCCTCGACTCTTCTTCTTTGGTTGACGTCCCTGGAGACTCTTTTGACGTCGACCCCGGCCAAGCATCTTCGATGTCCGCGCTTGAGGAAACGTCCAGGGTTGCGTTCTCGCATGCCATCGCCGATACCCTCACACCTGCCGAACGCGCCGACCTTCTTGATCTCCTGCACAAATTTAAAAGTTCATTCGACGTTTCACAACCTCACCTGGGCCGCACGTCGGAAGTGCAGCACTACATTGACACCGGTTCACATCAGCCCTTACGTCAACGACCATATCGCGTCTCTGCCGAAGAGCGTCGTGTCATTACCACCCAAGTCGAAGATATGCTGCGCCGTGATGTTATTCAACCTTCGCACAGTCCCTGGGCATCTCCTGTCGTTCTCGTTCGCAAGAAGGACGGGTCTATTCGCTTTTGCGTCGACTACCGTCGGTTAAATAAGGTAACGCGCAAAGACGTCTATCCTTTGCCGCGCATCGATGACGCCCTCGACAGTCTTCAGGGCGCAGAATTTTTCTCGTCCCTTGACTTGCGTTCAGGGTACTGGCAGGTCCCCATGGCTGCGGCCGATCGCCAGAAAACCGCTTTCATTACGCCTGACGGTTTATATGAATTTAAGGTGATGCCTTTCGGGCTTTGTAACGCCCCTGCCACCTTTGAACGACTCATGGACAACACGCTGCGTGGCCTCAAGTGGTCTATATGTCTGTGTTACCTCGACGATGTCGTGGTTTTCTCGCCTGATTTTCCTACTCACCTGCTCCGCCTTAGACAAGTTTTGACCTGTCTAACGAACGCTGGCCTTCAACTCAACCTCAAGAAGTGCCGCTTCGCCGCGCGAGAGCTCACCATTTTAGGCCACGTTGTGTCCAAGCACGGCGTTCTACCTGATCCTGCAAAACTTCGAGCAGTCGCTGAGTTTCCGAAGCCTCAGACCATCAAAGAACTTCGAAGCTTCGTGGGCCTATGCTCATATTTCCGGCGCTTTGTTCGAAATTTCGCATCGATCATGGCGCCATTGACTCAGCTTCTACGCGGTGACGCCGCCCTCTCCTGCTGGTCCCCTGCATGTGACTCCGCCTTTGCTACGCTGCGTCGTCTTCTCATCTCCCCGCCTATTCTTCGCCATTTCGACCCGTCAGCTGCAACTGAAGTACATACAGATGCCAGCGGGGTCGGTCTCGGCGCCGTACTCGCCCAACGAAAGGAGGGCTACCCCGAATATGTAGTCGCCTATGCGAGTCGCACACTGACGAAGCCTGAGGCCAATTACAGCGTGACCGAAAAAGAGTGCTTGGCTTTAGTATGGGCACTTGGCAAGTTCCGACCATATCTGTACGGGCGCCCATTCGACTTGGTCACAGATCACCATGCGCTTTGTTGGCTCGCCAACTTGAAAGATCCCACTGGCCGTCTAGCCCGTTGGGCACTCCGCATCCAGGAGTACGATATTCGCGTCGTCTACCGCAGTGGACGCACACACTCCGACGCAGATGCCTTGTCTCGTTCACCTTTACCTCCAGACTCGGCCTGCGCAACAACTTCCGCACATTCCGTGTCATCTCTCGACATGGACTCCTTTGCAACCGCACAACGTCGTGACCCGTGGGTCGCTTCTCTTTTCGACTATCTTTCTGGATCGTCGACCATCCCTGTATCCCGAACCCTCCGACGCCAAGCAGTTCATTTTGCCATTCGTGACCAGCTGCTGCACCGACGCAGTTACACTCCTGAAGGTCGTCGGTGGCTTCTGGTGGTTCCCCGCAGCTTAAGGTCTCAAATATGTGCCGCTTTCCACAACGATCCGCAGTGTGGCCATGCCGGAGTCTTCAAGACGTACGAACGAATTCGCCACCGCTACTACTGGCGCGGCATGTACAATTTTGTACACAAGTTTGTTCGGTGCTGTCTTGACTGTCAACGCCGCAAATCGCCGCCTTTGCGCCCATCTGGTGCCTTGCAGCCGCTCCCGTGCCCTGCCACACCCTTCGATCGCGTCGGCATCGACCTATACGGCCCGCTTCCTATGACACCAGACGGCAATCGGTGGATCGTCGTTGCTATTGATCATTTGACACGCTACGCCGAAACTGCTGCTTTACCAAGTGCTACAGCGCGGGATGTAGCCTCTTTCGTCCTACATCGCTTCGTGCTTCGACACGGCGCACCTCGGGAACTCCTCAGCGATCGAGGTCGCGCCTTCCTCTCCGAAGTCGTCGAAAGTTTGCTTTCGGAATGCCATATTATTCATCGGACAAGCACGGCATACCATCCACAGACTAACGGGCTCACAGAGCGATTTAACCGCACACTTGGTGATATGCTCTCTATGTACGTGGCATCTGATCATGGTAACTGGGACCGCATCCTTCCATTCATCACGTTCGCGTACAACACCGCGATCCAGGCCACTACAGGATTTTCACCTTTCTTCCTCCTGTATGGCCGCGAGCCTACGCATACCATCGACACGCTCCTTCCATACCGTCCTGACGCCTCTGAGTGTCTACCTGTTTCCGACGTCGCCCGACAAGCCGAAGAATGCCGCCAGCTAGCGCGCTCCTTTACGGCAGAGCAACAGCAGCGCCAGAAAGAAAACCGCCTCGACACGCATCTAAGCACGACCTACGCTCCAGGCGTTCTTGTGTGGTTGTCGGTCCCTTTCCAAACGCCGGGGCTTTCCTCGAAACTCGTCCCAAAATTCGAAGGGCCTTACCGCGTCTTGGAGCAAACATCCCCGGTGAATTTTCTCATTGAGCCCCTGTCACCACCTGAAGACTTGCGCCGGCGTGGACGTGACATTGTCCACGTCTCGCGTCTCAAGCCCTACCACGACCCTCTGCCCCCCGATTCTTAAGGCGCCAGGATGGCTCTTTTTGTCCGGGGGGAGATTGTGAAGAAGAAGACGCGCCTCGCGGCACAGCCGCATCGCCAACGCGCGGCTCGTCTCGGCTCGCGCTGTTGATTGCTGGCGTCCGTTTGGACAGTGCTTCGGGCTGCTTCGCCGTTCCCGGTTGCTGTGCCTTTGCATTAGGAGCCGCCAATAAACCTTTTCTCAACACAAAGACGCTCGTCTGCGACAACGGGCCGGCTTTTCGGAGTGCCAAATTATCAAAGTGGGCCCAGGAGCACGGCATCATGATAAAGTATTCTTCTCCATACCACCCGGCAGCAAACGGCCTAGTGGAACGTGCCATACGAGACATCAAACAGTATCTGAAGATGTATCCAGACTTTGCCGGTGGCTGGAAGTGCTGTCTCGAGGCCGCTGTGAAGCATCACAACAGATCATACACCACGAGTTTAGGCTGCAGCCCTCATTTTGTAACTTCAGGTACAGCGCCCATACTTCCTGCAGATCGTGATCTAGGTCTCCTAGAGAACCTCGAACTTGCGGAAGTAAGGAAAACTGTCAAAGAACAGGAGATCTACAGGCGCCGCATGAAGCGAAACTTTGATAAAAGGCACAGTAGCGAGATACCGGACATACAGCCTGGAGACTATGTCCTTGTAAGGAAAGGAGCTGTGCCCTCAAATTCAAAATATTGCGGACCATTTCAAGTTATTAAGACTGCATGCCAGCATGGAATATTGAAGAATGTCTGGTACGCCGGAGCCTCGGGCCAAACGGAGTGCGCCGCTATTGGAAACGTATTCAAGTATTACCCCAGGAGGTGTAATTAAGGAAATCCGGAAGACTGAAGCGGTCTGCGCTGGACGCATGAAAGAAGACGAAGGAAGGTGCTAGGGGAGAAGTGAGAAGGAAGAAGTTGGAATAAAATGGCGGACGACACCCGTCTCACTTAGATGATGTCATTTCTGTTGCCGTTCTAGTTAGGAACGCTACAATTATTATTATTAACCACGGCACTATCGGAACTGTGCGACGTAGTCGATTCATCGGCAAAGATGTGCACGTGCTTGCTGTACTTTTCATGCGAAAGAAGTAAGTTCAGTTGTTTTAGAGCAGGGTCCGGTAGATCTGTCTTCTTCTGTAGTCCTGGAATTATGATATGTACTTGTGGACGGCTCAAACACCACGGACGAAACGCTGCCTCGGCCACAGGTGCGTACCCTAAAGTAAACGACGCACGATGTGCACTGACAATGCCGCTAAATGTCGAGCAGGCCCTTGCAGCAGTCAGGCTCGCCAAGTGGTGGGAAGGGGTCCTAGCATAATGCCTGAGATGCATACGCGTTTTCTAAACGGTAATGTGCGTCGTGCTTGGGTACTCCTGCGCAAGGTGATGGTTTCCGCCGTTGATGCACTGCGTGGTAAGCCAAGAGAGATTTTAAGGGCTTGGGCTTGAATACCCTAAATTGTACGCAGGTTAGTCTTGCAAGTGTTCGATATTGCAGGCAGACTGTATTGCGGGAACCCAACGAACGACGCCACGCACCGCATAGTTGAACTTTTGAAAAGATGTTTCAACAGAGGTCAGTATCGTATGCAAAGCAAATTCTAATTGATATTTACCTTTCTTCGAAAATATCGATTGAATTACTTAACTCATACGCCCAGTCAGTTAAGCACCAAGGAAGCAACCACCCAGAGAGTTTCCTTCCCCCCCCCCCCGTTTCCCGCGCATCATATGCCGCATGTCTGGCTATGTATCTTCAATTAAGGATTGCCGTGTTGTCATTTTCCCAATACGTCAAAAAAAAAAAAACTCTGCAAGCACTCAGAAGGTGAAAGTATCACTTCATTGCCAGCAATCGAAACTTCTGTGGGAAACTACGTCGCCGCACGGGCCAGAAGGCACACCTGTAGCTGCACGTGCCATGCTAAATTTTCGCGATGACAGAAACAGTCACGTAAGGTATCGTGCGCATTGAATAGGTGAACTCACCCGAGCTACGGTGCGAACAAAATAAGATTCGAATCAGGCTGACCACTGAACTCACCTATCATTATCTGCTAGCTTTAACGCCGTTCAGCAGCATTGCACAGCAACGGCCCCAACAAATGCACAATGTCGCAGACAGGCTAATTTCTACTTGAATGTTTACTTTTGTGTCAGTGGCTGTGCATCGAAGATAGCAACATTGGTAAATCTATTTGATAGGTTCCATACGTGCTATGCCAAAGTTTCTCCAGACCATAAAACCTCTGCGATATTTCATTGAACACTTTAAGGTCCTTCTAAATTAATCTTAATAGCAGTAAATGCCGCCAAACCTAAGCACGTTGTCTATACTCAAATAGACTAATGATCGCTTGCAATGATGAACCTGTTTACGGCTGCTGAAAACTGTAACGATCATCTAAGATGTGGGTATAGATGTGTAACGTGTAATTTTAGAGGTATTCTTTGCGAAATAAGCGCTGAAATAAATGTCCGCGATAAACTGTGCTTTTTGAGGAGAACCACGTTTGTTTCTGACCCGCAACAGCTATACATGCTAATTGTTTATGTCTGATACTCAAAACGTGCCATGCTCATTGATTTCTGCGCAGCTGCACTTGTTCATTCGTAATGTTGGTTTTCGTAACATATGCATTATTTACTTGTACATAGGTGGACCTACGCTGAAACACACGCTAAAGTTTGCGAGCGAGAACGAAAAGTGCGGTGTTCTTACATTTTACCTCAATGGTGAGTCCGCTGTACTGTACAAAAATGACTGAAGTTGTTCACAACATATCATAAGAATGGTGCCATTGATTATTCGTTGTGGCATCAGTTTTGGCGGAACATGCAGTCGTTGTCTAAGGGTCTCTTTCGTATATATCACAACAATTATGTCGCAGACACTTCTACTGTTGACTCTGTCATTGGCTACATTAGGTTCCTAATGCTACACCGCGAAAGCAAAGGAAGATCTCAAATGTGGTCCCCAAATTGTATGAAACATATTATGGGCTGAATTTATAGTACGCAGACTGTCCCAGAAATGCACAAAGCATTATTGAAAGACGCATCAAGCTTTGTGTATAAAACAGAGTGAATGGTGTTTGGAGTACAGTTGAGAAACTGTCAGTTATTGTATAATTACCGTGCAACTAGTTATATAAGTATTTACACAGTTGTCTAATACAGCTCTAATTGGAGAGATTTCAATTAGTGTGCTGTAGAGAAACTTACAAGGTACATAATTTAAACCTCTCCCGTGAACCAAACATTGCGCATTGGTATAACTGGTGACAGCAGTCAGAGATGGATTGCATTATCAAGATGTATATGAAGCATACGTGAATATATTCACAAATATCTATGAAGACTCCGCAACGACTTTATATAACCACAAGGAAAACAGAAAAATATAGATTTAGAAGGGCGTCAGGCAAGGATACACAATTTCTCTAGAGATATAACCAGTTCATGCTTAGAAGTATTGAAGTTGGCTGGGGATGGGAGCAAATATCACCGGGGAATATCTCCCAAATCTACGGTTTGCAGATGACATCGTGTTTTTCAGCAAAGTGGAGGTTGAATTAAAAGAAAATCGAACTTTTCACCCAGGAAGCATAATGGCAGGGAGGACAATTAATATGATAAGATAAAGCTAATTTTCAATATCTGGGCAAGAGAAGAAGAGTTTGTCATTGGCAGTGAACCTCCAGAATATGTCCAAGGGTGCGTTTATCAGGTCATTTACTCATAGGATGTCCTGATCATGCGAAACAAATTTATTTTGGAATAAAAATGGCTTGGAGCGCATATGACATGCATTCCGGAAAAAAAAGCGGCAGTTTACCACCATCGTCGAAAACAAAATAGAATAGGTGCATTGTACCGGTATTAACCTATTAGATTTAATCTTGGAGGCGAACAAAGAAGCTTCAGAATAAGTGAAAGCCCATGCAACGATCCAACAAACGAAAGGTGTTCGGCGTTACGTCAAGTGACAGGAAAATAGCGGTGTGGATTAGAGAGCGAGTGGGTTCCGTGGAAATTCTAATTGACATGCGGAGAAAATAAGCGGGGATAGGTAGCCCATCTCAAGCGTAGAGCAGTTGATCGGTTGTTTATTACAGTGGTATAAGTGTCAAAGAGATGCGTAGTCGAGGTTGGTAGAAATTTAGGTGGGGTGATAAAGTCAGAAAATTTGTAGACGTTATATGGAACCAGAGAGCGCAAGACAGGTGCGATTGGAGATAATTGCCAGAAGGTTTTTTTTCGTCAGTATAGATACAAATAGGCGATGATGATTACTGGAGAAAATAGAAATCAGTCGAAACATGAGACGCACCACGTCACTAAGTGCCGGCATTCGCAGGATAGCATCACCATCAAACAGTCCAAATCAGGGATTCAGCGATTTATCAGTTATCATACTATGTCGATCGGCAACGATAACAAAACCCAAGCTTTGCCCCGAGGCACCCACAGCTCCTGCCTATTATTTCACGCCAGCATATAACAAAGTTGTTGCCCATAATGGCGAGTATGGAGATGAGCAGCTTGCTTTCCCAATGAGGCTGTTTGATGGCGCCGCTATCTCGTGCCGTGGGGTTGTACTCACATGGTATTTTGCCATATTTCGGGAGAGTTTTGCCTTCACTAAAAGACGTTTAACATGTGATTGGTAGCCTGATGGAAACAGCATTTTGTCATCCTTTACGATAAAAAAACGCTCTAATCGATATCTCTATAACTGCAACCACAAATACAATATTTCTTAAAGGTATTGTTCAACTATTGGCTGTCTGCAATAAAAAATTTATTTCAGTTTATTAACCTATGTACAATAAACATTTTTGTTTATTCGCATATATTCATACGACTTTATTTAAGGTTTCGTGCATGCTAGTATGGAAGCCTTGTATACAGACACAAGTAATTTTAGACAATTTTTACGCATGCTTACCATACTCTACGGCTGCGCCGTAATCAAAAGGCTGCTGGTATTTCTACTGAATCGAAGACATTTTCGAAACCTAAGTAAGAGATAAAGATAATTGACAAATATTTTACATTCACAGGACATTTCTTTTGTGATGTGTTCCTTGTTCGCGCTTTGAAAATTCTTTGTCAATTACGCACCAACTACGCCCACACAAAGTTCTAAGCAATAAATTTAAGCTGGTAGTATACTCAGTTAAATATCCCTTGAGTATAATTCATTCAGGAATATTTTTTCTAACGGCGATCATATTATAGCTGCATTTAGAGCATTAAATTGCCGCCCGGAATCCGTCTAAAATTACCTCACTTAATATTGACACGTTGTGCGATGGCAAAGAATTTTACTTCCGATAACGTCATTTAGACATTTAACACATTACTGGGCGATCTTGCGCCCCGGGAGACGAACACGCAAGAATCAACGATAGCAGCGAGCACAGTCATCTTTCGTCAAAATCTGTGATACAGGTCAATCTCTATCAGCGGTGCTCGCGTGCGTTCAAAACTATAGGCGTTCATTCATCTGTAGCACGGAATCTAACTTGACAAAGAATCCTTTGCTATTGAATGAGCGATAACATTCGCGAAAGTTGGCATACAGAAATGCGCATCTCGCGTCGAGCGACGACTTTTAAACGCCTGTTAGCTGATGAAAAACGGTCGTCCGAAAACAAGAACAATGCGCACGTGTCAACGCTACCATCTTAGTGCCAAATGTCTCGTTGGTACCAAGAGAACGGAAACAAAAAGGGCACGAAACGCGGGAAACTAACAAAGCAAGTAAAATTTAAATTTTCACAGTTGATTGTTTATAGCGCACATAAAACCTCTTAAACTGCTCAACACGAACGACTGCAGGCAGCGCGCAGCATCGCTGTGATTGCGTAACAATGTCTGGAATGACGTCATACTCCAGTGCGCCAACACGTCAGAGTATTTTGCACTGCACTAGATAGCATCGCAAAACTTTTTCGTATAGTCACTCTCGGCGTATCGGTAACCAAACTCAAACACAGGCGCTGGGATGGTATTCCACATAGCCTCAGCGAAGGCTATGATGTCGAAATTAGGTATTTTGCTGCTTCTTGATGCCCAGACGGGTGAGATAGCTTCTTCGGCACGCTGGAGGTAGGCTGCGACGTCGACACTCTCTTCATCGCCGACGTGCGGCAGCATGATGCAAAGCGTTGCGCCTAGGTTCCATCTGTAAAACCACTCGAAGAGTGTCGTTATTGTGATCTTTTTAGCACTGTCGCATTGTAAGCGAAGATAATGTCGAATAATACAATCGCAGGTGTGGCGCGTGCCCAACGGTTCCTCATCTTTGACTACGTACTCACAGATAGTTGTCTGCGAGCTATAATGCATGAAGCAAATGAACGCATCGCTCCACTCAGCTCGCGAGAGAAGCCCGGACCCTCTTCTGCCTTCCGCTGCTGGCGTGAGGAGTGCAAGCATGCACACTGGCGTACGTGATGAGCAACTATGAGGAGTTGCTGTTGTGAGCGGAACAAATGGTTATCTCATAGTTTCACTGGTTGCTGAGAGTAGAAAATGAGGGTAATTTAAACAGGTTTCACGTCGCGAAGGCGAGGATACCGTTTATAGACTCGACAACTACAGCCAGGTGGCGCTGTTGTGCCTGTGTAAGCAGCGCCTGTTTCAGCGAGAGTAGGGGTAAAGTGAGCATGCCCGCAATATAGATTAGTAAGAGGCGATTGGCAGATTGGCGGAAGAAAAGTAGGGAAACGAAAAAAACGGGGATGTGCCAAATTCAAAGTTCGCAAAAGGGGTTTTAAAAATGTGGTCGTGGGAGTTCATAGTGGTTTACCCTTTTTTGTTTTTTTTAACTTGGGTAGGGCATTAGGCAGTATAATAGCAAGAGCGACGGTGGCACAACCGACCTCCCCGTTACGAAGGGGACGCTCATAACATCCATCCATCCATACAACCAGAAGCGCTTCCTTATTTGAAAACATCGCCTGGGTAGTCGCTGCGGAGTACCGACTGTAGTTCCTGTGCAGTACAGCTGCATGCTTTTTCTTTCTCTTATTGCTCTTGACGCCCGTGCTGTATTTCGAGCGGTACTATGAGAACTGCTTTGGAAACAGCAATGTGCATGCCCTGGTGCCGTTTTTTAAAACAGTTTGATGCAGCATACTTTTCTTGCTGCGGGAAGTTTACGAAATACGGACGTCTGCTATGCTTAAGATGTAAAATATCCAACTAAATGCGAACCTAAGACGTGATTAAAGAATGTTCCCCTGATCAGTGACTCGGTATCTTGGAACTTCGAATTTGAGGTAAACGTTACTCGAATCAACAAAAACTAATGTGCTCAGAAATATGCTAACCTGAAAAAGAGTGCACTTTTTATCATCCTCATAGGCTTCCTGTTCTGGTAAATATCCTGCAATTTATTTGGTATGTGTACGTACATTCAAGGGACCACTTTCTTTTTTTTTATGCTAGCCTCCCTCAGAAACAATGACATGATGTCTTGTGAGACCAATTTCAAAAGCTATATACAAGTTATGTATATTATCTATATCGTATTGCAGTCGGACAGGGCAACTGTTTCATTCAAATTTCTGTCGTGCAATTTTCACGTGAATGCGCGTGTTAAAAAATCCCAACGTTAGGTGGCTTGCACTCACTCCCGACCTTGCCTTCGCTGTATTCTTCGAAAATTCTTCATAGAGGAGCGGCTGATTTCCCAACAAGTTTACCAGGCTGTTAATGTATATCTATATTTTACGTTGGTTACGTCTTATTATTTCAGATACTAAAGAAAAAGACGTGGGACAACAGTCAAAACTAAGCGTTTAATGATAAACAGCGCACAACTGCCAATTGTATTTGTTGCCATTGATGTTGTACGACAACTGCCGCCTTATAATCCTCCGATACAGATCTCGACACTTTATACTTGCCCTTTTCAGTGCGGCCAATACACATTACAGGGTTTTGAAGTGAGCGCATTGTCTCTGAAACCACGACAATCTTTCTCGTCAGCTGGACTTGCAGCATGCTTCATCCGGAAAAGGCCCAGCATTTAGTGAACGCGTCCCTATGTGCTCACAAATATTTATTGCTGTGTACGTCAGGAACATTAGATTTATCACGTGACTCGAATGAAAGGAAGGCAAGCAAAAGGGAAAACGTGCAATTTCACTCCTCGTACAGAATGGCCTTTGTGTCATCTAGGAATTTCCCTGAGATGTGCGGAATCCAACAGGCAGGTCACGCTGTTTCGTCTGATGATGGCTATTATGGCTCTAAACAACGTAATAATGGTGTGCAGCAGGCTCGCTGGATACGAAGGCGTAAGTGCCACCGTTTAAACCTAAGCACCAGAACCACGCGCGGGAACGTAAACTTTCACGCAGTGGCTCTTGCGGGCTACCCTCGATGTTGGAATGCGCCCGCTAGGAGAGCAATCGGCGCTAATGTCATGTGTTGTGACCTGAGGGTGCTTCATATATTGTATATCTCTATACTTACGAAAACACGTAGCCTTTCGTCAAAAATCTTGGTGTCAGTCCAATTAGGAACATACTTCGTCTAAGTCTGTTAAGCATAGATGACTTCTGCTCAGCTTTGGCTTTCTAGTTTCAACTTGCGGCCTATGTGAATGAATACATCGATCACTTAATGAACCTTTTTCATCAAACGTTTGGACATTGCAATTTGTGGAGCAGGTAGTTGTCACATTTTCTTGAGATCAACCTGGATTGGTAGAAATGCGCTGTTTTGCAGAAGCCAGTTCTTTAAAATCAGTTCAAACTACATCTAATAATGCAACTGGTACAGTTAACCGGCTTCACCATCTTTCAGGTGACAACTACTGACAGAAGAGCTTTCCTGAACCTATTGCATTTAGCTTTCTTTTCTAAAGAAAAGTAACCTAACCTGTGTAAAGAACACTAAAGGTTCGTTAGTACATTATCATGCATGCTTGTCATGCCAATGGAACTAATAGCCTACTATAGCTCATTCCCGTACACATCTTTTATATACGTAGTGTTTCTTTTTTTTTACAACATCGAACAATTCTTTTTAATTGATCGGTCCATACATAGCAAATCTGTCTGCAGAGGCGGATTACCTAAAGTACATTACCTGAACAGACGGGCGCCACATTGAGGAAAAGTAGGAATTTCCTTTCGACAAATTAAAAAATAATTACCTTTTCAATGATTTAGAACGCATTTCCAAAATCCGAATTGAATCTGAGGAGCAGTGGAGCCATGTGCGTTTTGTAGAGGCACTAGGACTCGGGCTACATTAGAGATATGCGATCTCCCGGAAGCTTTGCAAAAATAGCATTGGTGTTGTCGAAATTTCCTCGGTGTGTTTTACGGACGCTTATGTGAAACTATCAATTTAAAGAGAAGTGCGGGCCCTTCCTGTGGATGAGCTGAGTTATATCGCACGGAATTTACAACAGAGGGATCAGTGACAATTTAAAAGTCATGCGATTGGTCATTGCAGCGTGAACGTGAAGTTAGAGTCAAACAACAAAGTTATGTGCCAGACTCAGTCTGTCTTTTCGTATTTTAGCATCTCAAGCGTTTCCGGCCCACCTCCTACGTCGCAGTCCATCCCTGGCAAAGCCCTTCTTCGGAAGAGCAGCGCTAGACTTCATTACCACTCTTATATGACTCTATATGGCATATGCGACATTAGAATTAATCATATCAAACAGAGGCACCTGGCAGGTTGGTTTCTAGATGATAATACCTATGATCACCACATCCTTCCGTTAATCTGCGAAAACTTCGCACCTTCAGAGGCACACTCTTTGTTGCTTAGACACCTAGACACTACTTATCTAAATCACATGCATGGTGTAAGCGGACAGGTTGGTCAGGCTGGTTTGAAGTGAAAGCGCTGCTTCGTTTTAGATCACTTCATTTTAGGTAGTGTGTCAGGCCTCTTGGACTGCCAAGTCATGTTCACATATCACGAATATTTCTGCTATAGCAGTTGCTCTGCGCTAAAGGAAACCGCCTCTTTTACGCAACACTGCCGTGTTGGTGGACTCTACAGCTGCACTTCAAAACACCCCTTCGTGATCATCCTAAAGATTTTTGTCGCAAGTGGCTGCCGTTAATCACGCATTTCTTAAGCACAGTGTACAATATCCTCTGCCTTTGGATTCCTTCCCGTGTCGGCAGTTGTGAGAGTGAAAGAGTATGTGGTATATAAAGAAGCGCTCTGAAGGTCAACAAAAGTAAGAGCACCCATCAGCGACTAGATTGAAAAGGATGCAGCGTTGCCACTTCCTGTCGCCTTTAATCCTACCTCGCAAGCCCTGTGTAGTGAAAGGCCTAAATGAGTTGAAGGTGCTCATTTTAATAGAGTAAGGAAGTGATCGGCCTGCGCTCAAGAATCGGTATTCAAAAATTTGCGAGCTACCTAATCATTTTGCACAGGTCAATGAAATAAACACAAGGAAGAACGTTATGACCGACCGTGGCCCCAATGCTGGAAGGAAGCCGCTAATTAACAAGCTCCAAACAACACCTTTTTTCTGAAGCGTGCATGCAACATATAATGTTCCCCAAAAGACTAAAGAATGCTCGTAAGGAACTCTTATGGACTTCTACTCGCATATCTACACGACACCAAACTTGTCCACAATAGTAAATACTTCCTGACCTGGGACGAGATGCACAGCCGGAGAAAAAGCCGGCCCAGACGGCCGGGCTACACCCACCTGTAACAAACACTTTACCCAACCAAACAAGAACAAAGTAATCCCAGTTAAAACGTTACAACGAAGACCCAGTTAAAACGAAGGCGGATATCTTGTAAGTGGTGCTAGTTTGCTTCTGCCAAGCAAAGCACTGCTTTAAGCGATTCTACGGACCAATTCCATCTCGGACCAGCTTTTGAAGCAGCAAAAATTTCATTTTCGAGCACTACATTGGACATTCGCAGGAGATTTATGGAAGTGATGGAAAACTGTAACATATGTGGCTTTTACAGTAGACAAACTAAGTAAAAGCAATAACTGGTCACTGGCTAATAAACTGAATGCAAACGCAAAAAATGACCTCCCCCCACCTTCATCGCTGTCCATATTGTGGGCTAAGACAAAGTTGTGGTGTCCTAAGAAATGTTCGAAAAGCTGTTCAGTAGCTTAGAAAAGCATGAAGTGCTGTTTGTGCGTGCTACGTAGAGATATCAGAAGCGTTATGAGAACCTTCAACGTGATCTCGCCACTATAAATGCATTCTTTAAGACGGATCACTTTGAGAAAGATTGTATGTCAGCGTTATGAAATATTTACTTACTGTTCCCTGTGCCCTTGCTGCCCTGATATACCATGTACTTGGAATACTGCGATGGCCTACAGTGCCGGGGTAATTCGCTTTCGCTCTTCGTGCATTTCGATGTGCGTCGCGTGCTGTCGTGGTGTGCAGATATCCGCGTGTGAACTTTACTGTGTACCGCTGTCAGATTAATCTTTGATGCGCGCATTCAGTTCGGAGGCTTATGCCAACACGCGGGCTTTTGCCGTTCCTTCCAGCAAGCGCAAAGACTAACTTAGCTACAGCATTTGTCATAGTTGCCAGCATGCCCCCATCGGGCCAATATTGGCTTCGAGCAGCCATTCTAGCCAATGATCTCAAGGCGTGTCATCAAAATGGTTTGCTGATCTGGATATATTGGAGGCTATCTTGCCGAGGAGACCTGCTGCTTGCCACTGCGTCAGATGGCAGTGAATTTTCATCACGGCCGTATGATGGGGCAAAACCTAACCAGTGACGCTTCGTCATTATTGAGAAGCGAAAGTTTCCGTTTGGTGTCGAGACCACCAAAATCTTAGTGGGGGCCGTGTAACATTACTACCTCGTGAAGTAGGCAAGTGATCAAAAAAGGGTGATATATGACAAATTGGTTAGTGGAAGAATTGCTCACAACTGCCATGTATATGTGCGAATCTGCGTCTTATGATGGCAAAATCGAGCCAGACACCACATAGCGTCCGAAATTTCACCACCGTTTTACACTCGCCGTACAAGAGCAGAGTGCGGGGTCTGGCTCAACGTCCGCTATCGCTTGCTCCAGCCTGAAAAACAAGTCTGTCCCGTTGCATAAGCAACGCGTACCCGTCGGGGTCGAAGGTATTCAAAAAGACAACGACCCAAGGAAGAAGCAGGAGTACGATCCATTTCTGATTGGGTAGCTTAACTCGGTGCACCACACAGCTACTGCAGCCGCTGGTCCAAGGGCGCTATAACGTAAAGGTATTCCAAACTTTTCTATTCCAATTCTGCTATCAGCCCTTCACGATTGGTCCAAAACTTTTTTAGACCACCCCCACTTCACCTGTCTGTCCCGCGACGTCACGAATACCGCGATAGCTCCCCATCTGATATGATGTGTATACACTGATTATGCATGATTTTACAGAAAAAAAGACAAACAATTATTTCTGATTCGACCCCTTTTCGCCATTGGCCCTCGGCTATTGGTAAAAAGTTTTTGGGCTGCACCCACTTCACCTGCCTGTCACGCGACTTCACAAAACCCCACAAACTCATCGCGTCAAAGTGACGTGTACGCGATAAAGATGCACTAATGTACCGCACAAAACTGAATTTTCTTCGGAATAGCCGCAGGCTGCGCCATTCCGAATGGAATAAAAATGGCTGCCACCGATCGCTGAGACGCTGGCTACTCGCACATGCCGGAGAGCATGGGTGCATTTGCGTATAATAAAACTTCTTGCGTGGCCGTGTAACGTTTTCGGGCACTTTCGGCACGTTCACCGCCTCATTCGGCCAACTCTTTTTTGCTGAGGGTCAGTTTTAGCGTCATTCTTAAGCTTCCGTTGCATGCCGCCGCAATTTTCTACCAACCACCACAAGCTAAGTAAGGGAAAGCCGACCAAGCGCAGACGCCGGCACCAACCTCTTCATCCGGTTATCGACTTTCAGTGCACTGGCTCTGCCCAGCGGATCCCTCCCCACTTGAGCGTTCTCCTCGCCTCTTGTCAGCCAATTATATACGACAAGCCGCTCAGTGTAGGCAATGTTATTCGTTTTTCAAGCAAACAAAAGTGACTTCCTATGAATGAGGATATTGTTTGATTGGTCTGTACAGACAACCCTGTGGGTGACCGCCTGGTGCTTGCGTCGGTGGTTACGCAAATTTGCCGACTGTAGATTGAAATAGAAACATATTGGAATAGTTTTACGTTATAGGGCCCCATGCTATGACACTTTCGAATGTGCGGTAAAACTGCTCTCGATGAGTTAGTTCCTCTGTGAGAGCCCGAACATCTCTTGCGGCGTAGAGTGGGCGCATATTTCTCATATTTTTTTTCATAGCAGGAAGTAGCAGGGTTCATCTCTCGGCGCAGTTGGGCGATAACCACAGCGGTAGCATCACTGAGCTCTGCTTCACATAATAATTCTGACATCTGCACATAATTTGATAATGAGCATGTGTGCTGGGCAATATTTTACCGGCTGCTTGAACACTGCGAATTTACACCAGATAATTTATGCCTCGTGAAGAAATTCAACTAAAAAGGCTGAGCAGCACTGCGCCACCGGCGATTGAAAATTTCACCGATTACCATACCCCCGAAAGCGAAATTCGAGCTCGGCTTTAAACGTGTTTTCACGTCGCGATATATTGGCTGGCGCGGATAACCTGTCTAGTGTGACATGTTGCAAAAGGAGTGAGGTATGACGCGTCTGCCTCCTCAGTCAGGAGATCGCGCGAGGTGGCACGTGGGTGGCGCGTGGGCGCGATTCCCAGGAGCTGCCTGTGACAGGCCTCAACTCATGCAGCGCTTTGTTCCTATACAGACGATGTGCGCTACTCTGGCGCCATCGTGTAGCCGCCACACCTCGAAGCCTGCGTTGCGCAGTACTACGTTTTTTTTTTGGCGCGCTTTCACCAAACCTTCCTTCTCCGCTTGCATCCTAAAAGTTCCACTACACCCTCCTCCTTCACTTTCTTTTTCGCGCTCCGCGTTCGCTTTGGTACTCCGCTGCGTTCGTTTGCTCGGTTAATAACCATAACGCCGACGCTTGCCGCAGGAACGGGCGCCTAAGAGCTGCGCGCTATAAACGTTGTTCATGCTGAAAAGAAAATTGATACATTGGCTCAAAAATTATGCAGTTCCTGCACACTGTCGGAATCAATGGAAGCCAAGATTTACGTGCTGGTTCCTTTGATTGAGGGTAATTAGCGGTGCTGTTCTCGGCGAGTGTTTAATTTCTTCAAGGATTTTTCAAACATAGCAGAGGTGAGTTGATGTTAAACGTTACCTTGCGTGCGCCACTGCTCTTTGTCTGCATATTACACGTAACACAAATGGAGATGTGTTTGCTTGAGGCGTTGTTCTGCGCCATATTTCATCCGCTCTGATAGGGTTAAGCATCGTCATTTCCTCACATGGCACATCGCATCGTGGCAGAAGCGTTAAACTTGAATTTAATTATGGGCCTGTACGTGCCAAAACCACAATCGAATCATGAGGCAGGCCGTAGTGACACGCTCTGGATTAATTTTGGCACCGCGGTCTTCTTTAACGTGTCCCTAAATCAAAGTGCATGAGCGTCTTTTTTTTTATTCCGCTGCCGTACAAATGCGGCCGCATCAGTCAATTCCGCGACCTCGAGCGATGCCGTAGCCGCGAAGCTATTGCGGCGGGGGCACAGAAGTTTTGATTTGACGTGCGACCACTTCCGTTTAGTCGGCTACACCTTGCGGTCCGCTTAAATTAATGCGGCTCGTCTTCTGCACGCCATCCGTATGTTCTCCGCTAGACATATTTGCTTGGTTATGTTTTATTTTTTTCAGAAATAGCAGCAACGTGCCGCACCGTACCTTGAACTTAAGTTTATAAAGCGTTTCCTTGCCTTCTCACGTCACTTTTCCCTATTCCCCTCGCCCTTTGTATTTGTATGGGAACTGCGAGCGACGGCGCCGGCTCTACACATACCGTGCCCCTCTCCCTCTTCCTCTCTTCCGTACTATCTAGCTTCTCTTTGGAATAGCATGTTGATAGAAAGGTAAGCGCTTGCCGGGAGTCTCGGATTATTTCTACTGTGAAGAGGCTAATGTCGCGTCGACCAGGGATCTCCACAGGCCATTGTGCATATTCGACACGGTGCGGTCCAAACGAGTTGCTCGCCTGTCTTTTCCTCTCTGCTACGCTCTATGCCACGTATATGCACGCTCTGAACCACCCACCGACGCAGGGACCCACACACCATTCAAAGAGCACCAGTCACAACAGCAGCAGCAGCAGCAGTGGGAAAGTCGAAGGAAGAGGCAGGCAAGCGTTTGCTTTAAAAAGCGGCCTCCCAGTGATGGACGCAAGCACTTCGAGGTCATTATCACAAAATGCCGAAAATTCGAATATCAACAGCACATTTTTGAGGAGGAGTTGAGGGCTTAAGGGAAAGAAATGTGTGGTAGCGTCGTATGTGGCTTTCAATACAAAGCGCATTCCACAATTTGGTTTCTGGAACAATCATATTTTACTTGATGATTGCCTTCTTGCAAACCGCAAGTGGGTGCAGTATATTTAGCGGTTTCCGCAGCTTCCCTAGCATATTTTGCAAGTTTCGTAGGAGTGGGCGCGATTTATTTTTGCTAATGAGCCTCATTTTTCATTTGCAGGCAAGGACCAATGCGAAATGCTTGCGTGGGACGAAACTGTCGACACAACATTGACCGAATGCGAAAAGAAATATAATGAATTATGCCAGGAGTCGCATTCGATTTATTCAAGCGACTGCAAAGCGAAGTCTGCCTAAAATAATTAACGACGTTGTCGTGCTATAGCGCCAGTGTCAATGTCATCCACGTGCACCACTTTTTTTATTTTTTTCGTTTCTACAGTAGGGACATTACACTGGCAGTGTTCTAGAATAGTTTCCTAAATATGGAAAAGAGCAGATTAAATATTTGTTCGGATGATATTCGCTCGATGAAGCAGCTGCAGTTATTTAGGAACTCATTTACCTAAGTTCCACTCAATAAAGTTGTATTTCACAAGTTGTCACGGTAATGGCTGTAAAGAACATGTCGCAATTGCTGGACTGAAACCAGTTCATGCGAAAACGATGGTCGACTACGAAATTAAAAACTACTACGTGGATTGTCTGGATATCGGTTCACAAGATATGCCACAAAATACATTGTTTCTCTTCGTACTTTTGTACCAATTTGCTCGGCGAAGGTTCTCAGGGGAAAATAGGCAACAAGATCGAAAATTTTCGTCATGAAACTGCGGCTGAGCCCATGTTGACTGCTACATAGACTTGTTTTGAACGGTGGCCAGTCCTATTCCGCTATTGCAAGGTATTTCTTATATAGATACTTACGCTGTTGCAAATTTCGGCTAAATAAACAAAAAGCGATTAACACACAAGACGATGATCATAGCAGTAAATGTTCTGCTGTCAATAAATCTTTAATCCTATATCAACTGCATGGTTATGGTTTATTCTTTCGTTTTCTTTATTTAATGATTGCCTAAAATTTGAGCAGAGGATCAACGGATAGTAGTTTAAACAAATAGCTGCTCTTTTTGTGATCTTTCTATTCCATGAAAGTTCTCATTAGGCCAGCTGTACAAGTTCTGCAACGTTGTCAAATGGCCACAACCGCTTTTTTTTTTTTATCGACACACCGAATCCCCTGACAATACTCATAATATATTTTTTCCCCTCTCCGTTCGCCCTTTGAAATGCACACTTCAAGGCATACCTGTATAATTTGCTACCTTCAGCAAGGTCCTCAATTTTGCTATGAGCGAACTGCTCCAAGTGCTCCCCCATCCTTGCCTTGGGGCATTTTGACTCTTCTCAGCGCTGTTCACGCAATTCAGCCAATGGCACTTATAATCGAATCGGGCGTGCGAAGAGCCACGTGGTCACTCGGTAGGTGAATGACGGCCGCTGACTTCATCAATTTAAGAGTTGCAATAATTTGTTTGACGATGAGCGACACAACAATAGAAATTAGATGCAACTGCTAGTCAATAAGAGATGTCTCAATAACGTGGCCTTTTTCTAGAAGCAGAAACGTGACGATGCATGTGTAGCACAGTGGTGTCATTTAAAAATAAAATTGTGAAACTTTTCGATTTATTAAACTTTTCTTACCCGCGTGCCTTTCGCAAGCTGAGCAGCGTCGCGTCCAGTTTGCAGCCTACTCCTATAGCCATTTTGGAGAACCCAGGAGCTGTAGTTCTTGTGCAACCGGTGTTCGCTTACGTGACTGCATCATATGCAGGAAGGCGCTTCAAGAAATGAACAAGTAAAGTATTAGCTAGGTTATTCTTATACATCATGAACTAGGTGTTCTTGTTACTTTCTACAGTTGATTTAGAAATGTTCATCGAAGGCTTCCAGCGCCGGTCGTCTTCAAGCTTCTATGATCTCTCTGCCAGTGAAAGGCAGCTTCCCCGAAGCGCTTCATTTTGTTGTTAAGTTTCAGACCTTGTGATAGCAGACGGCGTGGCTTCTTTTAGCATCCGCTATAAACCATATTCTATAGAGGGATGTTTGGCACCCTTCATTGAACTGTTTCTGCTGAGGGGCACAATAATTAAAATGAGCAGCTCAATTTTCCTTTGTATGCTTGTCAACGTCGCAAGACTCGCGTGCGTACTCTTGTTTGGCAAGTGTACATAATGCAAAACTCTTCTCGTTTGTTACTGCTGATGAGTTTGTGTACATGAAGGTGCCAGGTCAGCTATAAAATTACTTGGCGGTGTTGGGAAACCTGCGGTTCATTTTTGAAGTCTCTCACGGTACACACCGAGAGAGCACCACATTCGGTAGCAGACTGTTTCGTTTCATCCAAACTTTCTAGTGAATTTCTGTAAAGTTCAATGGGTGGAAGATGGCCCTAAAGCAAGGCTGGCACTGCCTGTGCTAATTACTCTTCACCAGAAATCTTTCCGTGACACGCACCCCGATGGATTGCTTCTAGCGGCAGATTGTGGAAGGAAAATTCCCAATTGCTTAAACTAGGTTCGTAGAACGGCACGCAGCAACTGTATGTATGCCACGAACATATCTAAACCGTCTACACCATAGCGGGTCATAGGAGTTGCACTTTCGAGGAACATTAGAGAGAAGCAGAAGATGCGTCTGGTCGCACTTCTGCATGCACGATCCATCAGCAGATGCACGTCTGCTAATCAAAGAGAAGTGCAGAAGATATGCGACTCGATGCATCTTTTAATGCTCCGTTTATATTTCTGACACATTGGGTGCCTCGGAGGAGCGATAGGAAGGGCCACAGTAACCGCAAAACATTTTCTTCGCTCTTCCACATGTTCCTGCACAAGCAAAAACAATGCGAAAAGGATGATGACCATGATATGTCGACATCCATTCCAAAATAAAGCGGCGGCCACTGGTCACGAAGCCTGCTTGATAAATTCAATCAATGTACAGATATGTATAAGCCTAGCATTCTGCCCCTGCCTTCTTAATTTTTATTTTCTCTTTCTTAAAACATCTATAGCTACTTTGCATAGTTAGCTATACCCGTAACAGATACGGTCCTATGAATACGTTCCCTGCTTCCTTCCACTAATACTGTGAAAGTCGTTTGCTTATCTCCACTGGACGCCGGTTAATATTTTCATCTGCTTTAATTACCAGCGCTTCTTACCAGCGTTTCCTACGGGTCTCGCTGGGTGAACGCGCCTTCGAATACGATGAGCTAAAACGCCTCCAGGTTTTTGAAACCGTAGTGAAGCAGCCGTGTATAAAATAGCGGCGGCAACTGTCAACTGCGATGTCTAGCCTATCCGCATTATGCTCGGCGCGACATGGCAGACCACTTCACATTGCGACTGATCGAGCAGCCGTGCCTTGAGCCCCACCTGTTGCAGTCGGTAGAGCGAATGTAAATGTACAAAGGAAGTATAAATGCATCTCTGTAAAATGAAATAGATAGGAAATTCTGTAGGTACCTTGAGCACGCAAAGTATACTTCCACTATTTTATTCGAGTGCTGTTCACTGCAAGTGTCCTCAAATGCATATCGCACAAGTATTGCTTAATTTTTCGTAAGCTGCACTGCATATCTACAGCAGTACGATAGCGCAGAACACTAGGTTATCACAGAGCAATGAGTACCGCAAGTTGGTCGGAGTGAAACACATTCAGGCACTGAGACCCGTTTCTAATCTGCAATTGTTGTTTTCGCGAGTTTCGCGCAAAGTAACAAAAAATCTTCCTTGCCATTCATCCGTCGATTTCTTCCGCTACTGTATTATACAGAATCTGAGGAGTGCTTTAAAATGAAATAGTCTAAAATTGCACAATCATGTCCGTTCACCTTCCTCCTAATTTTGCAAACGCCTACACCATCAGTGTTTTCAAAATGTGTTTGCATTTTTAAGAATAATAACGGTGGCTATGCGTTCCTGCTTTTCGTCAAACACCTTGTTGGTTTCCATACTGACGAAACTAACGCTAAAAAAGAGCGCGGTCCATAAATTGTTAGGTTTTCGCATACCGAACGCGATGCGTAAACGCAATGTGCTGACTACGGAGACATTGTCCAAACTACTCCTAATAAATCGAAAGCAAGCACAAAAGCTGCCAAAGCATTAGAAATACGACTAGCGGCATGTCCTCGCACTGCATCCACAATGTCCACAGTATCCACACAGTATAGTTTCTCTAATTTTTAACCTTATGGATCCAGGGCTTACTGAGTTTCGGTAACCAAGCTTAATATTGGTAAAAGACGCTGCTGCTTCAATAAGGACACATGATATTGAGGGCCACCACAACTTCTATTTGTACAAATCGTATCACGTATGCTGCAATCTGCACGTATGTTCAAGTGCGCCTTCGAAGGGCCCGCGTAGCAATGCAATTCATAATCTCTGTGATTATTGAAGCATTTTCCTGTGGAATGCAATGGTGGAAACAACGACGGTTCGCCAGCCATCGGTCAATGCAACACCTGTCTTCTACCCATCCCGAGCCGACGCCGTTGTTTCCTGGCTGAACACTACATACTTAGAGTGATGATTTTGTATCATTCCTCTTTCATAATCAGTGTAGAACTTAGAAGAAAAACAGCAAGCTTGGGTGACCTTATTCAATCTCAGCCCCTAAGGCAGCTTCATTGACAACTTCAGCTGCCTAGACATAATCTATATACAATAAACGTGCCACGTATATGATTCACAGATTTCAAACATTGCTCTCATATAACGCTTTCATACACTCGCTGAGGAATGTGTTACAAAGCTAGCAAATTTTTCATACATATAGTTAACTTCGCAACGACATTGGCTGGAATGTTCATACCATTTTCGCTTAATTTGCCCATGGTAGCAGTCAGCGTTCGCCCAGCATGGCCAGCTAAATCGTGCGCCGTTAGTAAAAGACTTTTAAAGCTACGCAGCGCTTGGATACCTGATTTACTGCAAAAGCAACAAATAATGTACGCTTTTTTTAATTTTCATCAAGACATCACTCATAACGTGTCCCTTACAGGTGCCAAACATAAAGAAAAATGCCTTGTTCAGTTCACTTTGACACGGCCGAAGCATAGTACGGGCCATATGCAAACTTTGGAAATAGGAAGATAAACACGGTTGAAAAGTAAATTCTAATACTCATAACTCACCTACAATTAAGCAGTCTAGTTTCCTCGCGCATTGAAGGTAAAACATAATGAATGTGTTTCTCTCTAACGCTCTCACAAACCCAACGTGGGCCACAATTGAAACCTACTTGTAGCGTTCGGAGTTAGATCTGAGCACTGGCATTTTAGCATGCACCAAAATCATAGTACAAAAGCTCTGCTGCATTCCAACACCGTACAAGTAAGACCGCCGTTTCTCACACTTGTACCACGTTCGTCCGACCTTGTGTTTGCCACAAAAATCTCATAGATGCCAATTGACTTCGCCAGAGCGTTCAACAGAGAGAAGCTACATGGCCTATGCTTGCTAGGAAAAAGTATCAGTGAATAAAAAAACACTTTTTAGGAACAAATACAATACAATACTGGTAAACTTCACAGATAATATGTAATGGTTGCTTAGAGTGAGTGACACTGTAAAATAAAAGAAACATGATGTTCCAATGTGGAGTGGATGGCAAGTCACATAGTGCTCTTGAAATAAACTACAGGAGTACGTTGTAACCGCGCGACGACTCGTAGCCAATGGTATGGACAAAATTCTTATAATTTTATTTATTTATTTATTATTCCATCGCCATCGTAGGGCATTCCAGCAGGTAGGTTACAGACTTGAATAAATACTTGAACAAATTTTTTCAATGCGTGGAAAAAAGCATCATTTTCTTTGATGTATACAGTGCTCGATGGCAAGCTATTCCAATCTCGAACAGTTCTAACAAAAAAAGGAATAACGGAAGACGTCACCCCTGCAAGAAAATTCCCTGACCTTCAAACAGTGGTCACGTCGCTTAGATATGTAGTGTGGTGCCTGGGTATATTGTTCGCGGTTCATACCAGTTTTAGAACAATAAATATCATGGAAAAATCCTAACATGGCAAGCTGCGCGAGTTGGTGATTGAACATGTTGCTATGGATGGGCAGCGCAACCAGGACGAAGGACGAGAGGATGTACACAGCGCTCGTATTCGACTTCCTTTCGACGCTGCACTCATATTGTATACTTCCTCTCGTCCTTCATCCGGGTTGCGCTGCTCACGCATAGGAACATAAAAAATCCCAATCTCGTATGCTTTCTACGATCCTTCAGCTTTTGACATTTAAGTTTAAGTTTGCTTTCTGTCATGCTAAGCTGCCGGCTGTAGTTACGAAGAACAAATCTAACTGCCATATTCCGGGTTTATAAGCTCAGATGTGTGCGGGTCCTAGCAAACACATCCGTATTCAAGTATTGATCCTACGTGATTGAAATACAAAGGCCTTTTTAAGTTACTCAGTAAATGACTAAAATTGCGTCGCAAGAATCTCAATACTCATGCTGTCTTATTTCCAATATAGTTAACATGCTTGTTCCATCGTACATTACAAGGAAAAAACAAACCTAGATATTTAAATTTTTTGCTTATGTTTAGAGTTAAATCCTGAATTCTATACCTTATATTAAGGACATATTTAATTTAAAGCTAACCTGCAGCTACCTGTGCATATGAACACCCCCAGATTATATTTTGCTCTCAGGTTTATGGAGCGCAAGCTTCTTTTGAGATGCCAAAGAAAGCCATTGTCGATACATAAAAGATAGGAATTGTGCTACACTTTGATCTTGCAGCCATCCTCGCAATTAATAAGCCGAAATCGTATACCTAAATCAATAACATGCCTGCCCTCGGAACCATTTGTCTAGCGGAGGGAGGGAAGCTTCATGCTCGGCCAAGCAGTTTCCTTTAACTTGCAGCGCACGTGGGTAAACACCGACATTGGTTATAGCCTCACGAAGACCTGCGCAGTTGCGCAAGATCGGCGCAACAACGGTGCGCCGCTGGCCGCGTCTTTCCGTCCCATGTAGCTGGGCGATATAGTGTGGAAAACTGTGCCCCATTTTCAAATCTCTTGCTGAAGCATGGATGTCGGGAGGGTATCTGGAAACCGAGAAAATGATGAAGCAGACAAAAACATTTCCAGTTTCGCCAGGAAGGCGAAGTGTCAATTGCGATAGTAAATTAGCCGACAGCCATACAAAGTAGGCATATATACTTTTATTAGCCGTATAAACTCATAATCATGCACTTGTTAACTCTATTAACAAGCACGTTGTCAGCGCGCACAGCACACTTGACACTCACTGTGAAAACGCTGGCATGAGCAAACGCGGCAGCATCAGCGAGCAAAATGATTTTCGTGCTGTCTATCGCTTCGACGCAAACTGAGCGCCGAGAGCAGGCAGTGTGCACAACGCTGCGAGCCACACCTAGACTCGGCCGCCCACGCAGTTCGTTCTCAAGGTGTGGCCGCACGACGACACGCAGCCACCACATGCGCAATTGAGGCCAGAGTAGGTCGCCGCCCGCCTCCCTCCCTCAGGTGCCTTGCAATGTTGGGTGCCTCGCGCGGACGAGGAAGGAAGATGAAGTGATTCTTGTACAGACCACTGTTCCTTCGTGTTGCAGTATTTTTGGATTTTTTCCGTGTTTTACTGGGAGACGCCGCTACCATTGCCAAGGCAATGGAAGTGGAGTCGGCAGAATGGCGACGCAACGTGACTGTTTCGGCAGGCACCGGCCCGAGGAAGATAACTTGTCCTCCTAGTCAAGCTGTCAGCGAGGACACTGTGTTGTATTCCTGCTCAAGTGATGATGCTTGAGATCACGAATGCTTCAAAGAGTGGTATGCCGGAAGGCCAAGAGAAGAAACATCAGCGGACGGTTTTGGTCAAGTAAGTCTACCGTCACGCCACAGCGAAGGCCATCGGCGCACACAAATCTTTTTGTGCCTGACACACCTGCCGACAACATGAACCGCCTTAATCGACAAGCGATTTCCGTTTCTCAGGGCGCTCTTGTCTCAAAAGAAATCAAGGATATCAGGATTAAAACTCGAAAGAACCTCCTGGCTATTGATGTCCGCAACCGAAGCGCAATAAATGCTTTGATGGCAGTAAAGCTCCTGGGCAACATCAATGCCAACTTCCTCATTCCGCAGGACAACGAAACCACGGCTGGGGTTGTTTATGATATTGTCACATTGATTAGCGACAGCAACCTGCGAATTTTGATCAAACCTGCGACTGATGGTGTTGCCTTCCTACAAGCTCGGCGCCTTGGTAAGTCGGCCTATGTAAGGCTCGTGTGTAAAGGTGACTGCCTACTATCACAGGTAAAGGTCGGTCCCTTTCGGCACGTGGTAGGACCTTTCGTACCCAAGCCACTTCAGGTGCAGAAAGTGCCAAAGAATTGGACATGTGAGTGCTCGTTGCCGAAATACAACAATACGCCCACAATGTTTCGAACACAACACTGACACTTGCCGTGCAAGTGAGCTCAAGTGCCCAAATTGTCAAGGCATGCACGCCGCATCCTCAAAAGACTGTCCACGCCTGAAGAAAGAGCAGAAAATCTTGACAAAAAATTGGAGGACGCTTAAGCTTCGCCTTCAAGAGTGGAACGCGACAGCGTTCCCATCGACCCGCCAAGGGGTGTAAGACAAAGCGCTACGGCGCAGGGATCACTTACGAGGCGCCCCGCATCGGACTTTGCGCCCACCTATCACACGGAGAGCGTCGAGCAACGCAGCGTTCGGCGCGGCAACGAAACGTGCGCCTGAGCAAACGGAATGAACCAAAGAGCTCGGTGTCTCGGAGGGGGAAACGATCTACGCCAGCCAAACGTCGTGATCGGCACGGGCAGAGAGATAGACAGATAGTAATCTAAAGAAAGGAACGGCGCTTGATTCTGCAACCCGTGTGGGAGCACGGCGAAGCGTGGTCAGGGGAGAGGGAGTCGGAGCCGCAACGCGCCTGGCACCGGTCCGCGCACAGCAAGGCCCAATGCGCGCATGGCGCGCCACCTGTCGGGGCAGCGCCGTACATTGAGAGGAGGGGGTCTTCTGTGTTTGCCGCAAGATGGCTCTGCGTGTGCGGTAAGCGCAGAAGAAATGTAGCGGAAACGTACTTCGCTACTCGTGTAAATGCGACTTCTGTAAGTTACGTGCTCATAATTACCGATACACACCGCAGTATAACTTTCTACGGCACGTTTTTAAGGCAACACCACGTTCACTAGAAGTGCGTTTGTACTGCTTTCAAGCATCGAACTCGTGGCTGAGTGGTAGCATCTCCGTCTCACACTCCGGAGACCCTGGTTCGATTCCCACCCAGCCCATCTTGGAAGTTGCTTTTTATTTATGAAGTGCCTGCCATGATTTATCGCTCATGGTCAACGCCGCGGACGCCGACGCCGACACCCGACACCGACGACACCGGCTTTTCTGCGACACGAGCTCCTTAACGCTATCGCGTTAAAATTGCCAGAGACGGATCATCACGCAGAAATGCTTCTGCAGCGATAAGGCGACATCGCGCCCGGAAAGCAGTCTACGAAATGCTTTTCCGGTTCAAGGGAAAAGTCTCGTCCTGCAACGCCGCCTTCTGATCCATCTGCCTTATGTAGAGACAGATGCAACAGAAGATGGAACGATAAAAGCGGGCATGCTATTTCTGCTTCGTTAAGTGCGGTGGGGCCAGCCTTTCTGAAGACATGCCCCGCGCTGGAGCCACAGCATTTGACTCGGCACTTAACGTCAAATGTCCCTTCAGTTGACCAATTGCGAGACAAGGATTCACAAGTGATTGCTATGTTCAAATCGCTCACGAATGTCATGCGTCTACTACTGACAAACATGGACACTCCGGCGGCTCGTTGCGCATTGCAAGTACTGGACGCGCTGATTCCAGTACTTGAAAGCATCGCATAGCACCATGGCCTGCCCCTCGGGGCCTTTCCACAAGAAAGTCATGAAAGCATCTCTATTGCAGTGGAATGTCAGTGATCTCAAATCGAGAATTTCAGAATTTAGACACTGTCTTCAAGAGCCGTTTTCCCATCCTCGTAATTTGCGAACCGAACGTGCAGAATGTTATACGCATTTATGGCTGTGAAACATTCATGTCCTCTACCTGTGGCGATCTGAACAAGGTAATTGTATAGATCACATGTGATCTAACATACATGTTGCACCCAGTCCCGCCTCACGACGATTACCAATACGTTTAACTGTGTAAATGAATAAACGTAAAGGGACACTAATGCAAAAAAAAGAAATCAGTTTAGACTAATGAAGCATTGTTTGAGAACCCTGCAGGCAGTCATTTCAAAAAAATAGTTTGATTATTAGATGAGAAAATGAAGGTCCAAGTATCGTGATTTGAATTTAGCGCCGAAACCCCAGCGTCGGTACGTCAGCGTGACTTCAGGGATTCCAAAGTATGTTTTCGCATTTGGGCAGCGTTGGCTGAATAAAGGTTCCCGAAACATGCCATATTTAACATTTGTTTCCTTTAAAACACAATGCAGTCAATCTGTACCGCTATAAATAATTAGTAGGCCCTAGAAGAAGCCATCAAAATCGAAGACGTCAGAGCCCCAAGAAGCGGGAACATAAGTAGGCGTCGCCACGTGTATTTCGTTCTTGCGCGTTTTCTGGCTGACCGAACGCCTTATCGTTGTAAGAGTTGTGTTTTTTGGTGTTTTATAACGGTAATTTACTGACAGAAGAAATCATTTTCCGCTTTAGTGTCCCTTTGGGTTCACACTCATGGCTGCTTACATTGCTGTTTCAAGTGGCTTCGACTCTAAACGACTACACGACGTGCTATCAACGACACGCGGCCCTACGATCCCCACGGGAGAATTTAATGATCACCATCCGCTAAGGGGGAGATTGAAGGTGGACTCCAGAGGAAGGAGACTAGCATCCTTTGCCACAGAGCACGACCTGTACTGCCTCAACGATGGCAGTCCGTCATATTTACGCGGGATTGCATACAGCAGCTGCCTGAACTTGATCCTGGTTTTTCGGCGTCTTGAAAGAAACGTGCAATGGTTTCCAGACATCGAATCACATGGAAGCGACCACATTCCGACGTACCTGAATATCAAGGGACTGTCTAAGTGCTACTCCACGACCTTTCGGCGAATTGACTGGTCGGCGTTTCGGGCGCACATGGAGGAAGTATATTAGCAAGGGAACTCAAATCAAATCTGGAACGCGAAATTCAAAAAGCAATGCAAGAAGCTAGGCGTGGTTTTCAGCCTTTCCCTAAATATGAAGAATTTGTAGCCTACTGCCGCGACTACAAGCAATTCGCCGGTGGGCTGAAAGAAGATACAGGAGTGCCAGATCCATCCACGATCTCAGAGAGGCAAGGCGGATGCAAAAGATGATTCAACGCTGTATTGATGCACTACAATCTCAAAGATAGAAAGGTTTCTGTGAGTCGTTAGATGCACGTCAGCGATTATCTCAAATATGGAGAACTGTGCGTGGACTTCGCGTATCACCGCACCAGCGTGTACCGTTGAAATCCGTAGTTTTGCACCAACGTCGCAGCGGAATTGACATTGCTGAAGAATTTTGCTCAACACTTGCCAGCTCGCAGCTCCAACGCGCACTTACACCATGTGCCACTCCTGTGCCACGGGATTCCCTCATGGATGCAATCTTTTTGGTGGAGCAGCTTGAAGTGGCACTGGCGATTTGCAGGCGTTCTTCCTTACCTGGGCCGGACGGCGTTACCTATGCGGCGCTCGCCAATCTAGGGCAGAAAACTCGACCCATGCTGCTAAACCATTAAAAGATTCTTGGCGCAACGGTTTGTTGAGCACGGTGCTCTTCAACCTAGTGCTTGTTGGCCTAGTCAGACGCTCGCCTAACACAGTTCAAGTATCAGTCTATGCCGGCGACATCTGTATTTGGGCGTCTACTGTAACACAACTGCAGGTACGATCACGGCTACGAAAGACAGCTACTTTAACATCCCTGTACTTGCGAAAATAGAACTTATAGCTGTCTTCAGAGAAATTCTGCCTTGTTACAATCGCTTGAAAGGCAATGAAGCGTTGCTCTATAAGTGTCAATGGACAATCAGTTGCAAATGCACGGAAACACCGCTTTTTTGTGGTAATTATTGATGGCGACCTATCATGGAGCCCGCACGTTTCATACGTAAAGAAGAGGTTATTGACAATAATACATCTCCTCAAATTTCTCTGCGGAAAGTCATGGGGCACATCGGCGCGGTCAATGCTGCAGCTTTATAGCGCCTTGTTCCTCGGTTTCACAAGATACAGCCTCCCTGTGCTTGGTAACACCTGCAACACAAGCCTGCGTGTACTCCAGGGACTGCAAGCTCAAGCTCTAAGGGCGTGTATCGGTTTTCCGAGGGTTTGTCTACAGCGCCAACAATTGTCATAGCTCAAGATCCGCCAATACCAACGTACTTGGCAACCGACGTTCGCAAGGCGCATATTCGGCACGCTGCCAGACTACCTTTTCACCATCTTGCCGCTCTACCCGAAGAAATGCCACACGCAACTTTCAGTTGTATAATTGCTGCCAGTCGTACCTCATCGCCATCGTACTACATGCCTGCCGCAATACCATCCTCGCCTTTATGATGTCTGCACAGATCGGAAATAGTAAAGACAACACTAATAGTTTTCCACTTGAGAAACGAAAACCGTTTTGAGAAGCCGACTGCGTTAGTTTGTTTAATGTAATTTGAATTTGCCGTTCTCTGGATGTCAGGTTCGGTGCACGACACGCAATTTGCTCATCGACATACAATGAATGCATTACAGAAGATCGAATTACCTTATTGACCGAGTTCATTTTCATCACAAACAATGTTAGGCTTAACACGCATCATTGTGGCACACCATTTTCCTGAATGAATACACGTGACAGCACCATTACTAAGCGCACTTGGAATGTTCGCTCCAACATGAAATCGGCTTGACATTTGAGCATTATACCTCGGATTCCTAAATCTACTAAGTCCCTTAAGATACCAAACCTCCATGTTGTGTCGTACGCCTTTTCTAGATCAAAGAAAATAGTCAGACAATACTGCTTGGGTAGAAAGGGCGCATGTATCTCGTGTTCTAGCCAGACTAGGTGTTCCGCTGTCGAGCAACCTTTTTTGTACCTACACTGATGTTTATCTAGCAGGCTCTCCGTTTGAAGGAGGTATGTCAATCTCATGTTAATAATGGCTTCATAAGACTTTGCAAGGCAGCTTGTGAGTGCTATAGGCATGCAGCTTTTAAAAAAGAGATAATGATGGCTTTCTTCCACTCTTTCGGCATTTCCATCGTTTCCCAGATTATACTAAAAAAACGAAGCAAGGTTTCAACTACATTAGGTGATAGATGAGCGTGCATTGCGTAGTTTACTCTGTCCGGACGAGCTCCTGTTTTTTTGTCACTGGTGAGCTCTCTATTGATTTCCGGTAGTGTCAAGGAGGCATTATACGATCTCTCTGAAGTTCCAGTGCTCCGAAGCTTGAGTTTTTCCGCTGATTGCTTATATTATAGAAATGCAGCAGAATAGTTTACCGAGCTTGATATATCTTGACAATGCTGCCCTAATATGTCTGCTTGTTCTACTAAATTTGTTTGTGTGCCTGGGGGTGAAAGTATGGGTATCGTCTAAGGAGCCTAGTCGCCTCTAAACTTACGAACCTGATCCCACATTGTTTTGGAAGTTATCCAGCTATTTATGGACGGGACCTAATTTTTCCAGGACTGTCTTTCGGTTTGTCTGCGTGTGTACCTGGCTTTCGCTTTTTTTTTGAATGAGAGTAGGCTATCTTGAGCGGGTATCGCCGACAGATACCCGACGCTTTGTTTCGTAGCTTTTTGTTTGCGTACATTCCTTCGTCCGCCAGGGTTTTAGGTTTTTTTCTTATGAAGCCAGACGATTGTAGGATTGTTTCTGCTGCTGCAGCATGTATACAGGCGGTGATCTTGTCAATATATTCGTCTATGGTTAACTCATCCGATATGTTATCCAGAGTTGCTTCTTCAGTAAAGAGAGGCCAGTCTGCTACATGGAGTTTCCATCGCGGTGGCCTCAGTGGGGTGGTAGGAAAAGGAGACGCTCTTTTAATGATAGCAGGCATATGGTCACTACAATAGGGATTCCAAATGTAGTGTGGCCATTACACAAAAAAGAGGCGTTCAACCAGATCCCACCCTTAAGCTAGAAGAAGCCACACTAGCAGTAAAACAAGAACGCAAGTTTCTGGGTGTTCTGTTTGGTAAAAAGTTCAAATTTCTCGCTTACATAGAGAGCCGTAAAATAAAAACGACCGATGCACTTAACTACCTCAAAGTCCTGTCCCGGAAGCGTTGGGGCTCTTACTGTGAATGCCTACTACGCATCTACCGTACTTTGGTGCGCAGCATATTATACTCTGGTAGCATCATATACGGTTCAGCCAGACAGTCTTACGTCCGTCGACTTGATCCAATTCATAACCTTGGACTACCACTGGCAAGTGGTGCTTACAGAACATCACCTGTCCAAAGCTTACATGTTGAATATAATGAGCCTCCTTTAGAGCATCCCAGAGCGCTACTAAATTTTTCTTACGTACTCAGAATTCAGTCCTCACCACAACACATATGCTTCAACATTGTCACACAGTGTAACTTACGCTTAAGCTATACAAACAAACCAACCACAATTATGCCGCTTGTCCTACGATATGAGGAATATATTCGGGATTAGGACATTCCTTGCGAAGTCCTTCAGGTTGCGAGAAAACCACTGCGTTTGCCCCCGTGGCACGATTTCGCGCGGTTATGTGGTTGGACATTAACACATTTAAACAAGAAAAACACCCCACACGAAAACATTATACAACAATTCCGCTTTCTACAGGACAAATATCAATATTACACGGAATTTTGCACTCATGGCTCTAAACCAAAAGAACACGTGAGTGTGGGGGCCGTAACAAAACTTTTGGAAAGAAGTATTCGTTTGCCTCAGCGCGCCTTTTCCTACACAGCTGAAATCTATGCAATACGGACTGTGGTTAAAAAGATCATCGCTGAAAAAGATGAAAACACAATCATATACTCTGATTCATTAAGCACGCTGAAGGCTCTTCCAATGAAATCCGAATATGAACCCCTGATAGGGGATATCTTAAACATGATAACAGTAAACAAATACGGCAGGTCAATTAGGTTTTTATGGGTACCAAGTCCTATTGGTATACTGGGTAACAAAGCAGCGGATAGATGCGCATCAATGGCACCGTACAAAGACATAATAAACACAACACTTCTATATGAAGATAGTATCCGTGCCATTAGGAAGGCCTTAACGTCAAAGTGGCAACACGACTGGGACCATTGTGCAAAAAACAAGCTACATCTTATTAAACCTGTATTTGGCGAGTGCGAATCATGCAGTCACCAGCAATGGTTCTACGACGTGATCTTGGCTCGACTTCGAATTGGACACACGCATTTGACGCACAATTTCCTTCTTCAAAAAGAAAACCCGCCCACCTGAGAGAAATGCCCTGAACCTCTTACAGTCATACACATCCGAATAACATATACACACATCGACACACTGAGACGGAGGTTTTTACACAG
Organism: Dermacentor albipictus; assembly: GCF_038994185.2. Lineage (NCBI taxonomy): Eukaryota > Metazoa > Arthropoda > Arachnida > Ixodida > Ixodidae > Dermacentor > Dermacentor albipictus. Next base: position 144,344,280 of record NC_091823.1, on the reverse strand, counting down.
CCTGTATAATTCGCACACTCAATTACACCTTGCCCTATTACTAGCACATGACCCCCTAGTGCCATTTGCTAACCGTTCACTAATTCAGAGGACACGTGTTTTATTCTACGTAAGATAAAAGTACAGGTATGCCACCAATGTGAAACTAACATCAAATTTAGAGCTTCGCGAAGGAAAACGCTTCTGCCGCGACGAGAAAACTTATGTCGTTGCGAGAGAAATTCGTAAATTTATAACGCCGCGGAAGAAAGCGTCTGTCGTTGGGAGAGAGAGTTCTTGATGCGAAGTCAAAGCCCTTGTCGCGATCGAAAGGTGTTTATTTGGCGACTTCAGAACACGTCTTGTCCCGACACAATGTTTCTTCTGCGGCTTCAGAATGGTTGGTTGCCGTGACAGAGAGCTCCGGCTGGTAGGGCTGCTGTTATTTTTTTTTATGTGGTGCTGACAAAATTTAAAGGAGAAGACGTAACGGCAAACGGAAGGGTGAATACAGGGCCAAAATAAATGGTGCCGAACATGGTGATATGTCTTTGAGACTCCAAGATCACAAGTGGTTAGGACATCATGCAACTATACGAGTACAGACTCTCGAATACGCGTGGAGACTACCAGTAGCAGGGAAGGGCCTTCAGGATGTATGTTATAACGGTACAATATGCCATATTGGAGGACAAAGATACTCGCCAAAAGGGAACTTGTCAGGTCCATCAGGATGAAAATTATGTCTATCGGGTAAGGGTGGCGTCGTTGCTCATCGGCGAGGTCAAGAGACGGTGTAAGCGAGAGGGCGCAAGTTGCCTCGCCGGTCGCAGACTGCTCTAATGGTTCTGCGGGATGACCTGACAAATAATCAGTGCCCTCAAAGAGTAGGCCTGTCTTATACAGCACTTGGCAAGAGTAATCTTGGAGGCGCAGAGGCCGCCGACCGAGACGACCAGCTGGATCATTAAAGACGAAAGCCAGCATAGTATGTGGTGATTGGTGTTACGTTTCGACTACGACACGCGGTATAGCCGGCGCGGATACAATGGACGCCGGCGCTTCGTTCGAAGCGGCGGATATTTTGGCCCGTTCAGCGCCGCCGCAACACCTCCCCGCCAACCGCGTCCAGGCATGTTTCAATGCCACGTGTCTTCGCGTGTGCGTGTGTGTGTGTGTGTGCATGTTGCTGCCCACGCTTGTCAAAGCGCGGCAGCCGGGGAGAGGAGCTCCACAAGTGTGAAGCGAGGAGGTCTGACCGGCGCCGGCCCGGCGGATGCGTCACCTTCTAGTCTCAACGTGCCCGAGCGGCGCCGTCACGTGCGCCCCATCGAGAGCCGTTCCTCCTTGCCCTCAACTCCGAGAGTATAAAAGCAGCTGCCCCCGGACGTCAAGAGAGGCTCCGAATTCTTCCGTCGAGTAGCGTGCTCTCCCGTCTCTCCACTTCGGTCGACCTGACCGGCCCCTCTTTTGCGATGCTAGAATAAACAAGTTGGTCTGTTAGCAGTCGACTCATGCTTTGCCAGGACCTTCGGATGCTTCCAGTTGTGCCCCAGGCCGCCAGGCCAACGCTACCCTTGGGGCTTGCGACCCAGCTGCAACAACTGTCTGCCAGCGGTGAGATCGCGACAACGGAGGCCGGCAGCGAAGATATGCAGTCGACTGTATGCTGAGCAGCACAACGACCATCCGGGAGCAGTGCAACGAGCCCTGTGTGATGACTGGTTGCCTGCAGCGGAACGACTGCGCTGAATTCTTGGCTGCGAGGTTTGTTAAGCGCGGGCCTTTCTTCTGAGTTTTGCCAGGCTTTTGTTAGTGTCAGAAACAGAGCTGATAATTGTGGTTATCGTTGCTGCCGGGTTAGTTTGCGGCAAGACAATAGTAGGCAGTAGAGAAAGCAGCATTCAGAGCAGCCATGGATTTGAAGTCGTTGCGCAAACCGAAATTGCTGTTGCTTGCAAGAGAGTTGGGTCTGAATGTCTCAGGCAAACTCAGAAAACCAGAACTGCTAAGGGCTATTCTTGATTAGAAGCTGAGGATGACGAGCTGTCGGAATGCTTTGAGACCATTGAGGAGAGGGCAAAAAGACAGGAGCGCGAACTTAAAGAGCAAAAAGAGAGAGGAGCGGGAACTTAGAGAGCAAGAAGAGAAACAGGAGCGCGAACATAAAGAGCAAAAAGATGAGCGCGAACGAAAAGAGCAGAAAGAAAAACAAAAGCGCGACCACGCTTTGGAAATGAAGCGTCTCGAGGTAGAGATGGAACGCGCTCGTAATGGAAGTCAGGCACACGGTGCAGGAGAACGAGTATTGTTCAAAATGACTGACTTGATGCGGCCGTTTAAGCTTGGAGAGTACATTGGTTTGTTCCTGGTTAACTTTGAGTGAACGTGCGAGAAGCAGGGGTTCTCTCGGTAAACGTGGCCACAGCGCTTGCTCACTTTGTTACCCGGCGAGGTGGCCGACGTAGTCGCTCGCTTGAATAGAGAGGAGGTAGAAGATTTCGACCAAGTGAAATCGAGTCTGCTAAAAAAGTACAGGCTGTCAGTGGAGGCGTTTCGTCAGAAGTTTCGGGAAAATGAGAAATGTAAAAGTGAGTCATATACAGAGTTTGCGTACAGGCTTATGCCAAACATGCAGGAGTGGCTCAAAGAAGAGAAAGCGTTTGGTGACCACGAGAAAGTTCTGCAGTGTTTCGGGCTAGAACAGTTTTATAATCGGTTACCTGAGAACGTGCGGTACTGGGTCTTGGATAGGCCAGACGTTAGTACGGTGGCTAAAGCCGCCGAGCTAGCCGAGGAGTTTGTGACGCGTCGGGCTCGTGGAGCTAAGGGCGGTCAAAAGGGTGAGTTTGGCTCCAAGTTTGAGAGGCCGAAGTTCACGCCCATGAGAGCAAGGGGGGACACACGTAGTGCGGATGCGAGTGAAAGCAGTCCGAGCGAACGCAAGGAGACGGCGGCAGCCGAAGCCGAACGCAGAAAACGGTTCGAGATCAAGCAAGCACACGTGTGTTATACGTGCCAGAAGCCGGGTCACTTTTCGGCGCAGTGTCCAGAAACAAGCACAAAAGTCGTGTTTTTGTCATTATGCAGCACTGACGAGAACATGAAGCTTCTCGAGCCTTACATACGAGACCTCCTCTTGAACGGGAAAGAGTGCCGAGTGCTTCGTGATTCCGCAGCTACAATGGATGTAGTTCACCCCTCTTACGTAGAATCCGATATGTTCACGGGCGAGTGTGCATGGATCAAGTAAGCCGTGGAAGCTCAGAGCGTGTGTCTGCCAGTAGCAAAAGTGCTTATTGAAGGACCTTTCGGAGCACTTGAGACGGAGGCCGCAGTGTCATCTATGCTGCCCCCCCCCCCAGTACCCGTACGTATTTTCGAACAGCTCCGATCTCCTCCTGCGCGAGAAGGGGCTTTTGTTTGGTGAGGCTAGCGTTCAGGCCTTAACCAGATCGAAAGTTCGGGAGCTCGCTGCAAAGGCGGTAGTTGCAGGGCCGACGTTGTCGAAATATGAGAAAGGTCAGAGGCGCAGCAAGCTGATATTCAGAGCACGTCCGAACTGAATAAAATTAAGCCTGTAGCGTTGAAGGCACCAGATACTGGAGAGGAAATGCCCGACACGGGAAAGTTAGAAAAGCTATCTGCAGATTTGCTCATCGCAGCTACGTCAGACGGACTTAATAGGTTGCTAAAAATCAGCCGGTCAGCTTTGATAGCCGAGCAAAAAAAGGATGGCAGCCTAGAAAAAATACGCTGCAATGTCAAGGAAGGTATCGCCAAGAAAAATGCTCGTTTTGTTGAAAGATGTGGGGTCCTGTACCGGAAGTATCTAGACCGCAGGGGAGTGGAGTTCGATCAGCTGATCGTGCCTCAGTGCTACCGTCAGGATCTGTTGCGCTTGTCGCATGGGGGTTCGTGGTCCGGACACCTAGGAGTTAAGAAAACTAAGGACCCTCTCTTGCCAGAGTACTATTGACCAGGGTGTTTTCGGGACGCAGACCACTTTGTGAGGACATGTGACACCTGTCAGCGGGTGGGCAAACCAGGGGACAAATCGAGGGCGCCGTTGAAGTTGGTACCTATTATTACGGAGCCTTTTAGACGGCTCGTTATTGATACAGTGGGACCTCTGCCGGTAACAACCACGGGGTACAGACACATTTTGACTGTGATCTGCCCAGCGACAAAGTTCCCTGAAGCAGTGCCGCTTAAAGAACTCAGCTCAGTTGAGATAGTCAATACACTACTGTCCATATTTGCGCGAGTTGGTTTTCCTGCGGAAATCCAATCAGATCAGGGCACAGTGTTTACCAGCGCTTTGACGACAACCTTTCTCGAAAGGTGTGGGGTAAAGCTGTTACACAGCTCAGCGTACCACCCCCAGTCGAATTCCGTTGAGAAGCTCCACTCCATCATGAAGTGTGTGTTGAGAGTATTGTGGTTTGAACAACAAACTGACTGGGAGCTGTGTCTGCCTGGGGTAATGTTTGCATTGAGGACCGCGCCGCATACGGCTACGGGGTTTTCGCCAGCTGAGCTAGTGTACGGTCGCTCGCTGCGATCTCCGCTTCGCATGCTTCCAGACGGATCACTGCCCTCTCCAATGGCTGCAGACCATCTCTTCCACAATTGGCCTCCTCTTGCGCTGGAGCCTCGCTTTGCAACAATGTTCCTTTGGGGTGCGTTACAAAAAGGGGAGTCTCAGCGGTAACGCCGATGGCTTAAGTCGAAGCCTCTAACGTAGGAATCAGCCTCAGAGTTGTTTGTTACTGATGCATGTTTTTCTTCCTGAGCAGGATTTCTAACATATTGCTTTTGTTTAGTGTTTCAAAGTGATGACGTGCTTTCTAGTGCAATTTTCCAATTTGTGGACGCGTTCTGAGTGCTGCTAGACTACTGTAAGAAACTAGGCATAAATATATAAGGGGAAAGAGCCTGGCAGGGCTTAGTGAGGGTTGTGTCGTGCTTGCTGACTGAGCGGTTGCGTTTCGGCGTAGTTCTAACGCTTTCTGGGAACGAGAACAAAAATGGCAACTCTCCCGAAGTCGCCTTGCAGTGTCCTGTGTGAACCTGAACGTGAGAGCGAGGCCTTCTCTGTGCGCATCGCTCAAGAAACGCCGAGGGCCGACCGACTTCGGTTATGAGCATCATCGAGCGACATCCCTCCGGACAGCGGATGCAGTCCCCTGACCATCGGGATTTCCTTCCCCCGGCGGGGCGGTCTGTTACGTTTCGCCTACGACGCGCGGTATAGCCGGCGCGGATGCAACGGACGCCGGGCTTCGTTCAAAGCGGCGGACATTTTGGCCCGTTCAGCGCGGCCGCAACGCCTCCCCGCCAAGCGCGTCGAGGCATGTTTCAATGCCACGTGTCTTCGTGCGTGCGTGTGTGTGTGCATGTTGGTGCCCACGCTTGTCAAAGCGCGGCAGCCGGGGAGAGGAGCTCCCCAAGTGTGAATCGAGGAGGTCTGACCGGCGCCGGCCCGGCGGATGCGTCACCTTCTAGTCTCAACGTGGCCGAGTGGCGCCGTCACGTGCGCCCCATCGAGAGCCGTTCCTTCTTGCCCTCAACTCCGAGGGTATAAAAGCAGCTGCCCCCGGACGCCAAGAGAGGCTCCGAATTCTGCCGTCGAGTAGCGTGCTCTCCCGTCTCTCCACTTCGGTCGGCCTGACCAGCCGCTATTTTGCGATGCTAGAATAAACAAGTTGTTCTGTTAGCAGCCGACTCATGCTTTGCCAGGACCTTCGGATGCTTCCAGTTGTGCCCCAGGCCACCAGGCCAACGCTACCCTTGGGGCTTGCGACCCAGCTTCAAAATTGGTGATAACCGTGAAAGGCCGCCCGTTGAGGTTAGGGCGAAACTTACCTACTGCCCAAACGATCGAGACGAACAAAACTGACTCGTTTACAAATTGCTGCAAATTTGCAAAATAAATCAACATGCTACCCAACTAGGTACGAAGAAAGTTCGTTAGTTTGGACTCCTCTTCCTAATACCGGACAACAGCGAATATTTTCCAGGTTACCTTGTCTTTCGAACGCCTAAAAAATAGATGACTGATTTATTTAATTGTTCTTATAGGAAGATCCACTCTATATATAGTGCTTAATTTGATATACTCCGTTTCGCTGTGATTTCATGCGATTCCGTGGTGTGCATTGTTGATAGAATTTGCTTTTGGTCGAGAGGTGATAATTATATATATATATATGTATATATATAATTAATAATATATAAATATATATAATATTAATACATAATATATACATATATATATATATATATATATATATATATATATATATATATATATATATATATATATATATATATTAGGGCGCAGGGAAAAGAGTATCTCACAGGCTGCTTGACCAACGAACGCAACGCCCCTGATTTGTTTATTGTTGGAGAAGTATCACAGCAACACATGAACGCTTGCACCAAATTGGCAGAGAGAGGAAGATGAAGTAGTAAGAGTTCCTCGCCCTTTTCATTTGATGAATACCTAAACAGAGTGTCCCATATATCATGCGCCAAATAGAGAAATATGAAAACTCCTCGCAGGTGGACTGAACGAAGTTTATGTTGTTGGCGGTCGCTTCGATATACTCAGAATTCTTTACAGCGAAGCTGTTTATGGCGAGGGTTCCGTGCATTTTTCGTGTCCTTCGAGAAATCTGTGCGAGCAAAAGTTATGTTCTTCAGCAATGGCTCGCGCCATTATTCACACGTTCGTAGTCATTGTAGATCGCAGAAAGCGTCCACTCGGAGCATTTCATTTTTATTTTGTGTAAATTTTCTTTTGCGTACAGATTGCCGAAGAAAACATGCACCCTACCCCCTCTGTTGCCGCTTCTTATGTTTTCTCGTGAAAGATGGCAATGAGATTCATACAGTTGTTTATACACTTTTATACGCTGTACGTCGTATGACAGTTTTGCGTATCAATTAAAAACGTCCTACGCTCTCAATTGGCGTTTTTCTCAGCATTATCTGACGAATGGCCTTTTCCATGCACCTGATTTCTTCCGAAAAAAGCTTATTGCGTGAAAGTATTTCTTAATTATACTTCGTACAGTCGTCGCCTTTCGTATGGGCGTTCAGTGACCCTCTGAAAGCACTGCTTTCTTTATCATTTTTTAAACGTCGTGGCTACATTGAGTCATATATATTTCAAAATGACAAAACAAATTATGCTCCGGTGTTCCCCATTCTGCTATATATAAGAGGCTTGCTTTCAATGTGGTCTTATAAACCCATCAGCTTCAGCACTGTTCCCGTTTAAACACTTCAACACTTCAACTTTGCCTAGCTTCTTACACTTTTCGCCGGTGCTAATGCACTCTGCCTCCAAAACATCTTAAACCTATGCGAAACATGGTTTAGTATGCTATTCTGAATTATTTAGTTAAATTTCAGCACTGTCAATATAATCGCTTCCGCAAATGCGAATAAAGTGCGATATTGCTGCACGAAGTCTGGTGCTTGGTGACCTCTTTGTTGTGTGTGTGTCCTCTTTGCAGTTTTTTTTTAATCTGACACGTTGTTGTCATGAACCTGCCAAGCAGCGGAACTCAACCGATGACTTTCGGCTATTTAACGTAAGCAACAATTGGCTAACTTCGGTGATACGTGATTCTGATTTTAGATAATAAAGTGTTAGCATTATTAGGATATACCTTGAAGCAGAGCGAAGACGAGGACAGGAATCGACTACAAACCCATCAGGGCGACTCCGATTTTTGTTTCCTGCCCTCGACGTTCTTGCGCTGCTTCAAGTTATACTAAAAATGAACCAAGCTCAAATCACAGTTTTGCCATTAAGGTACTCCATGTACATTTTGGGAGCTATGTATTTTAGTATCTATGCGGGTTAGTATCTAACCATTTTCCCGCCTACCTGCGTCACTGGGTGGTTCGTGGTCGCATGTACAGCGCATCGGGCTGCTCTGCTTAGCTAACAGAATTCAAACCAAACCACTGCACCAAGTTGCATCACTGAGTGTGTGACAATGTGTGCATACGTGGCGCACTTCGACGAATCTTTAACACGCCGACATGAGTCACTGTAGAGGCGGGACTGAGAAGGAAGCGCATTTCACTCGGTCACTCGGGATGTGCCAGTAGGTGTGCGCCAATCTTTGATGAACGACTTTGACGCCAACTTCGGTAAATAGCTTTGCAATGCAATGACGAAGAAGTTCTCCTAAATTTCTTGGATGATGAGCGGAATCAAACCCACGTCAGAAGGATTCCTCGAGGACAGCACCCCGACTCAATAGGTGGCTGCGCCACAAGTGCACTGGGTGTATGTGGTTTTTAATGAACGCCTTTAACGCCAATGCTTTAGAAACAGAAATAATAAATTTTATACAAAAGAGCACGCGAAAGTTGGCAGCTCCTTTGCTTTCCAGTGGTTGTTCCCTTCAGTCCAAGAGCCCAGCGGCCTTAGCTGCCCTTCTCTCTCAGTTGACCAGGTTGAGCTGGTCCATCGAGCTGGAGCTGGACAGTGCTGACTACCATCGCCGTGTGGTTGGGTGTGTTATGGGTGTGAGCTCCGGAATGCTTGCTAGATATCCCATACAATGTAACAGAGCGCTGCGCATTAATCGCACTGTGGACATTTATGAGAATAATGCGCAGGGTGTTTCATGTCATAGAAAGTCAAGTATGAAAATGTGTTTGTTTGAATTTTCCCTCATACTACGGCTTCCTCCCGCCTGAGAGCATTCTGAGAGGGTGGAACTGCTCGCCGCGTCCCTCTCACAGCTCCCGATGTTCATGAACTCGGGTGCTCATGCGCACAGGTAATCAGCACGCCTGCTGATTACGACGTAAAGATTAGTGCCCCGGACTCCAGACAATTTGTGCGTATGACGGGAGCTAGCTGGTGTGCTCCACTCATACTGCGATATCCGGCGCTGAAAGCTTTGGTTCAGGAAAAATTTCCTCATAGCGTCTTAGAGCCCAGCAGCACTATGCCGCACTCATAGTGTGGTATAGACATGATGGCTAACGCTATCGTTAGTTCCTCTGCCTTCATAGCGCTCGCTCCGGAAACCGACGGCGCATTTATTTCGTTCCCTTGTTTGTCGATGGCGCTGGCGACGAATGCGGTGCTTCTTGCGGTGCTACCCACGTCTACGTGCGAACAATTCGGGTGGCTATTATACCTCCTCACCAGCGCCTGCACTCGGGCTTGTCACCACTGAGGTGTGGAAGTTAGAGTGTATGTTCCTCGGAATCCGGCAGACGTCCTTCTTTTCCTGCATTCGTGTAGGCATCTTTATGGGTGCGCTAGCGTTCCGTACAGAATATGAAATACGTTTCAAGACGCGGTTTTCCACTATCGTGATTTATGTCTGTTCCTTCTGGCTTACCAGTCGGGCGTCTATGATTTCCTGTGCCTCACAGTACACGCCTGCCTCCTCGAGGCGAAGTGACCGTTCCGGATGGGAGTCCGAGCGCTTCTTATACGCCTTGAGTATCAGCCGGTCGAGAGCCTCCTCTTCCGCATTGCCGAAATTAAGATATGGCACGAAATACATAACGCAGATCACAATCAGAACGTGCATGAATCCGTGGCTCTAGTGAGCTGCGCAATGATTGCACTAGGTATATGCCACTCTTCGATGAATTTCTCGTCAACAAGGGTCACTGAGTATGTGCCACTGAGTGTATGGCAAGCGAGGGAACAGTTCTGAGGGTTCGCAGGTGCTGGCGTCTACGCTTCTCGTCTAACATGCCATCCACAGAATTCTCGGGAGTGCCAATAGATGGCGCAGCGTGTCCAAAAACAAGCACGAAAGAGAAGCCCCGTTACCTCATGAGGCGTATCGCAGCGTTCGCACGCACTGGCGCACCACGCGTTTTGGAGGTCACGCGCAGGCTTCCCGGCGGCCATGCAATATGGCAGAAACATTTGCAAAAAATATTGTGAGTTTCTTGTGAGTTGTGAGGACATAGTCTGTTAATAACACTGGCGAATTTAGACTAGTGCAAATACATAACCAACATCAAATTGATAAGCTGAACAGGCGGCAATGACGGGCCTTTTGTTGCGAACTTCATCTCAGAAAACTGCTGCCAAGGGTAGGGATCATTGCGCGCAGCCTGACAATTGCGCTGTATAAACTGCATCTTTTCACTTCTGTTGCACTATCCACTAAAAGCAACGAGTTGGATGGGGCCTTCCATGCGCCTCCACCAGGGTGGTTCGACCACTTGAAGCACCTTCTGGCGCGCTTCCCAGGTGTGCATTGATGACCCGATATAGAAAAGAGTGAAAAGCTGACGCACTACATGAGATAATTTGACACCAACGACGGAAGGGAATCGCACATGCAGATCTATTGGCGAAACTGGTCAGCGCGTTCCAGTGGCGACCGCCCAGATTGATGTTTAGAGTTACATATGGGTATTACTAATGACGCTAATGGGGCACCTTGACGGTGTGGTGCAGCCAAACCAACGCGTCCTGGAGAGCAGGCTCGCACATTCTGCTTTATCTGGTCCGATTAATGGGAACGAAATTTCCGTTGCCAAGCTCGACGTTACATCAAAATTACGTCAAAATCACCGCATCTAACTCGGGAACATCCCCATTAGAATCTATGGCAGTCGGGCAAAGGGATGATGATGATGATGATGATGATGATGATGATATGTGATTTTTAATGGCGCAAGGGCCAGTTATGGCCAAAGAGCGCCATGACAAATGGTAATTTAAAGGATTTACTCTGAATGGCGTGGACAATGAATTTATTATGGTAGGTGTGACATGGCTGCATAAGGGCCTAAAAACATTCGCTGTAAATGACGTAAATATATAGCTAGTAAAATAATGACACTGATTAGTTGTGGACCTGGATGATGGCAGTTGTGTTTTGATAAAAAAAAACATAGGAAAACGAGACGACAGTTACACTAAATCATCAAGATGGCCCTCGAATACAAGGGCTGGTAATCACGTGTTAAAATTTCCTGGCCAAATTATTTTCAGAATGTCGGTTTCAGCTAAGAAATCTAAAACTATTTGCAGTTTAAAAAGCGGTTCATCACTAAGAACTAACGCAGGGTGACGTGGTATATTTTCCCGGTATGCCGAAGGGAAATACTTTTTCCTCTCTGTTTCTATTGCACGGCACTGGATAAGAACATGCAGCACTGTCAAGCTATCGCCGCACCTACTACAAGTAGGAGAATCCCCGCCAGTCAAGAGGTACGAGTGAGTACTGTAAGTGTGTCTTATTCTTAATCGGCAAAGAAGCACTTCCTTGTACCGTGCTGTTTTCCCACTTATCCAATACCGTAGTTTTCGTTTTATGATGCGTAACTTATTCAATGTTTGTGTATCCCACTCTGCTTGCCAATGATTCCTCAATTTATGGCGCAGAAAGAGCTTTAGGTCTGTGGCAGTAATGGGGATATTTCCATCTCTGTCGCTAAAACATACTGACGTAGCGTTTTCGTCAGCAGCTGCGGTGCCTTTTATACCTTTATGGTCAGGTACCCAGCATAGGATAATCGCTTGGTTGCACATATATGCGGAGCACAACAAGCTATACAGCTCATTCAAAACGGGATTCTTAGGCTTTCGTAAGCTAATCAGGGCTTAAGGAGTCTGTAAAGACAACAGCCTTAGCGAAATTTCTGCGACTTATGTGTTTAACAGCCGAAAGTATACCTATGCTTCTGCCGCAAAGATACTGGTGTGTGGGTTTAGCGGCCCAGATGTTGAAAATGAGGGTGTCAGAGCTGCGTAAGCAACACCAGCAGGATACTTCGAAGCATCTGGGTAATATTCGTGACAGGAATACTTCTCTTTAAGTTCAATAAAATGCGCATGTATGTGAGCCTCAGGGGCTTGTCTCGATAATTCTAAGAAAGAGATGTCACATTGGATAGTTTGCCACTCCCAAGGCGGTGGAAGCCGAGAGGGCGCCATTCAGACATTCTCTAAAAGAGAGACTCGTGATTTTTCTGAGAATGCTTTCAACCGGAGGGACAGAGGAGGCCGGAAACCTGGGCGGTTACGGAAGAGCGTGGCCGTGGAGGAGTCGTGAATAATTGAATGACATGGATGATCCACAGCTGATTTTACCTTCAAGGCATACGAAAGACTTAAATATGTCCTTTGGTAGTAAATGGACATTTATTAGATGCGACGTAAAGGCTCTGCACAGTACTAGTTCTAAAGGCACCTGTTGCAAGGTGGATGCCTAAGTAGTGGACAGGATCTAGCATTTTTATTGTACTAGGTCCAGCAGAATTATAGACTATGGCGCCATAGTCAAGGCGTGTTAATATTAGACTTTTGTACAGCTGTATTAGGCATCTCCTGTCGCTTCTCCAAGCTGTGCGTGACAACAGCTTCAGCAGATTCATAGTCTTGAGGCACTTTGCCTTAAGATACTTCAGGTGTGGCACAAAAGTTAGCTTACTGTCTAGAAGGATCCCTAAGAATTTGTGCTCACAGCTCACAGACAACTGTTCTCCATTGCGATTGATTACGGGTTCCGCCAGTATAGCTCTCTTATTATAAAACAGGACGCATGCACTTGTTCTCGGATATAGCTTAAAACCATTTTCGTCCGCCCACTTAGACAATTTATTTATGCAAAGCTGTACATGTCGCTCACAGATACTTAGATTACATGACTTAAAACCTATTTAGATGTGATCTACATATACAGAATAAAACATACTACGTGGTATGGCAGTCTGGATCGAGTTCACTTTGACAATAAAAAGAGTGCAGCTCAGCACACCTCCTTGTGGAACACCAGTCTCTTGCGTAAATGGACGAGACAAAACGTTCCCAACTCTAACACGGAACGTCCGATCGGAAAGATAACTCTGAATGACGCATAGCAAATTGCCTCGAATTCCCATTTCAGACAGATCACGGAGGATTCCAAAGCGCCAGGTTGTGTTGTATGCCTTCTCCGTATCTAAAAATACCGACAAGAAAAACTGTTTGTGGACAAACGCATCACGGATATTTGTCTCGATGCGGACAAGGTGATCTGTTGTGGATCTACCCTCTCTAAAACCGCACTGTAACGGATCGAGTATCTTGCTGCTTTCTAGAAAATGGATGAGGCGATGGTTAATCATTTTCTCAAATAATTTGCATACAACACTTGTCAGAGCTATAGGCCTATAAGTGTCGGGTGAGGAAGGGTCCTTGCCCTCTTTGAGAATGGGGATAACGATTGCTTCTTTCCAGGCAAATGGAATGTAGCCTGTGGAGAACCTAGAATTGAAGAGTGACAGCAATATTTCTTGGGTTTCAGGGTGTAGGTGTCTGATAATCTCATACATTATTCTGTTACTTGCTGCGGCGGACTTGTTGCAACCGTTCAGTGAGGCCTGGAACTCAGCCATTACAAATGGATGATCGTATGCTTCATTGGATGAGCTGTTCCGACCCAATTTGATCTGTTCTGCAAGTCGCTGGTATTTTAGAAATGTATCTGTGTAATGAGATATACTGAAAATATGCTGAAAATGTGATTCTAGACAATCGGCCTCATCCTCAAGAGTGTCTCCTTGTATATTTATTAAATGTAAAGGATGTGTTTCACGGACTTTTGTTTTGTTCACCTTGTTCCAGGCTTTTCGTTCGTCTATATATGAATTGATGCTGCTTATGTAGTTTTTCCAACTTTCGCGTTTAGCGCGGCGGCACGTTCTTCTACCTTGCGACTTGATCGCCTTGAAATAATCAGATTCTCTGTGGTTGGGGAGTTACGGAGGAGGTTCCAAGCCTTGGTTTGCTTTTTCCTGGCTTCCCTACACTCCTCATTCCACCATGGAATGCGCCGTTTCGAGGGCGACCCATTTCTTTGGGGAATGCATACTGATGCAGCCTCAATAATGAACGCTGTTATGTATGCTACTGCGTCGTCTAAGCTAAGTTCAGAGATATCATTCCAGGGCAGCTGTGTTAGTTCGCGAAACTTTGTCCAGTCGGCTGAGTCAACTTTCCATCGAGGAAGATGTGCATGACACTCATTTTGTTTTTTAAGGTTTAGAACTATGGGGAAGAGATCACTTCCATAAGGCTTATTAAGGACATCCCACTCCAGACAGGGCACAATTGTACTGGACGCCATGCGTAGATCTATCGAAGAAAATGTATTGCGTGTAGAGCTGTAAGTTGTTGGCTTTTCCTTGTTCAGCAAGCAGGAACTTGAAAAGAACAGAATGTTTTCTACAAGCCGTCCTCTCGCATCACAGCGAGAGTCGCCCCACAGTGGGCTATGCGCGTTTAGGTCACCGACGACTATGTAAGGGTGATGCAGCTCATCAATAAAGCTTTGATATGTTGCTCTAGAGAGTTGATAACTTGGGAAGATTTATACGGACGTGATAGTACCTAGTTTATTGAATAGTACTGCTTGGATAGCAACTGCCTCAAGAGGAGTTCGGAGTTGCAGTTGCCGACAAGCAACGCCTCTGTCTACTATTATTGCTACCCCACCGGACGGTGCAACAGCATCATCTCGGTCCTTCCGGAAAAAGGCGTATTGCCTAAAAAAGTTTTTTTTGCGTAGATTTAAGATTTGTCTCCTGAACACAAAGCACCTTTGAATTGTATTTGTGTAAGAGTTCTTTGGTATCATCGAGGTTGTGGATCAGACCTCTCACGTTCCAGTGTAATATTTGTGTATCCATATTGTTTGTGTTTATGTGGTGTGTTTCAAGAGATATCACTTAGGTTAGCTCAAGGGGCCTTTCCAGGCCCCTTGATGCGGGGTATTTCTTTTTTGTTGGCACGCTCCAGGGAGCAACGCCGTTCCTCGGCGTCTGAGACGCCGGAGAAGTTTTTGTTACCTTCATCGCCTCGTCAGAGGCGCTGGATGACGCCCGCTCAGCGGGCACGCGCGGGGGTTTTTTGGGCCTGTCTGCACGAGCAGTGGCCCTGGGACTGGCAAGCTCGGAGGTCTGCTGGCCCTTCGTGTTAGCGGGCGGAAGAGCCGTGGCTGCTCCCGCCAGGGGGGCTGAGGGCGTAACCACCGTCACACTCCGTGTGGCTTGTGCGGCCGCCTGAAGATGTAGCGCTGCCCTCCGGCGCGCCACATCGTAGGAAGGACTGGACTGATTTTCGAGTCACAAACGCTTACGTACCTCTGGAAATGATAGGTTGAGTTTTACTTTCAGTTGTATGATTTGTTTCTCTTTTTTCCAAGTACGGCGCGATCGCGAGTAGGTGGGGTGGTCTCCTTCACAGTTGGCACAGTGGTTTGTTGATGTGCAGATGTCACAAGTGTTATCAGAAGAACTGCACTTGGCACAAGTAGCACCTCCTCTGCAGTTCTGCGACCCATGCCCAAAGCGCTGACACTGGAAGCATCGACGCGGATTTGGGATATACAGTCTGACGCGAAGCTTACCGTAACCGATTTCTATTGTTTCACGTAGGTTGCAGGTTCCGAAAGTAATGATTATGTGTTTGGTAGGTATTTGCTTGTGATCTCGCCTCAATGTTATTCTTTGAACTTTGACTACGTTCTGGTCTTGCCATCCTTCAAGCAGTTCTCTTTCACTCAGCTCGAGGAGGTCATCTTTTGAGACGACCCCACGCACTGTGTTCATTGATCTGTGTGTGCCCACTGAGACGCGAATTTCCCCAAATGCTACAACTTTCATACAGTTTGTCATACTGCACTTTGTGGCGGAGTTCGAGAACAAGATCGCCACTTCCCATCTTCGTTACTTTATAGCCTGGGCCAATTGCTTTAGTGAGAGATTTCGCTACAACAAATGGTGAGATCATTCTGACTGTTTTCTTATCATTCTGACTATGCACAACATGGTATTTTGGAAAAGATTGTTTTGGCTGCATGAAGAAAGTGAATGTTTCATCGGTGCGCCCCCTCTTCAGGGAGCGATCAGGTAGCGGAGGAAAGTTATTTGCCACATGGAGCAGAAACATTCGGCGGCGATGGTGGCCACCCACCACCGAGCCCAACAAGGGGACGCTACAAGGTTGGAAAAATACCTGCAGATGCCAGCCATGCATCACCGCTATATCCTAATATATGTATATATATATGTATATCCAAAGCAGGATATATTACACATGGTTAACTCTTGCCGCCAGGAAATACGGAAGTAATAAGAAGTGAAGAGAAGACAGGAAAGATGTAAAAGTGGGAGAGAAAGACGAAGATTGGAGAGGAGGACAGGAAAAGGCGACTGCCGGTTTCCTTCAGGTGGGTCAATCTGGAGGTGCCGTCTATGTGAAGCCGAGGCCGAAGAGGTGTGTTGCTTCCGCCGGGGGCCTTAAAGGTCAAAACAACCAGCTTCGGTTCAACCCCCAGGATCCCCCTTTCCCCAGACACGTCTAAGTCGCGCATGGCTACACGCGGGAGGGTCCAACCCTCGTATGCTCGGGTACGTGGTGTCGCAACACACCAAACGCCTGCTGACGCAAACTCCCCTGCGGGGAGTCGGGCAAAGTAGCATGACATCACTAATCGAAGTCCGCCAACCTTATGCTAGCTAGGAGGCGTATAGCTGAGCTCACTGTAAGAAAATTTGCCCCCATTTCAACCTGTGAAAGTGCATGTACAGCGCCGCTGTTGCCGATATTAGGCAAGCACTGCCACCATAAGCGACGTACGTCATACGCGCACGCACGTTTGCGTAGGTGCCGCATACATGTTCCCTCCTCCAGGCCCTCCCCCAGCAAGCGCAAGTACCTTATTAAACTAATTGAATTTTTCAAAGTAAACTGGGTCACAGAATTCGTAAAATACAACTTGGACGCAAGCTGCAGACATGGTAGCCTTTTGACTCTAATGCAAATATACGAGGAAAAGTATCGCTATTACGCGTATGCTACGCGTAAACTTGAAGAGAAAGCCCTTTTCCATCTGCCGTGTGAGGTCTGTCTGAGTGACTCAGGCCACTAGGTGTTGGTACGGTTTTCGGACGGTGTTTGAAATAATTTCGACTACGGTCGCAACAGGCACTGTTCAAAAGACGCAGTGGGCAGAGTGCACACGTTCGTCACGCGCGCACACACGTGCGCACAAGTGCAGCATATGTCCTTATTCTTCCAGGCCCTCCGCAAAGCGCAAGTGAACTGTTTAAATAACTGAATTTCGCAATGTAAATAGCAACATAATATTGATAATGTACGACTTATGCACAAGCTGCCGACATCATAGCTTCGGATTCTAATACGAATATGCGAGAAAGCGTCCTTTTGTCACACGGAAATTTAGACAGAACCTTTTTCCAGCTGCCGTTTGAGGTCTGTTTGAGTGGCCGCGGCCGCTAGTTGCCGATACTGTTTTTGGGTGAGCACGAGCCTACGAAAACTCGCGACCAACTAGAAGCTAAACAGCTTCGCTGTAAAACAAAGGTAGGGGACGTGAGGTGCTGAAACACAGCAGTGATCTTCGACATTGGTGACTGTACAACGCAGGACTTTCTTACCGCAGCTGGTTTGAAAAGTAGGATGTTCCCACTAAAAAAAAAGAAAACTTGAATTCTGAAAGCGAGATCGGTTGTTGTTATCATTAGAGTGCTCCTCTCCTCTGCTGTCTCGAACGCTTTCCCGTGCGCGGCCTTCTTCAAGTCATACCTAACACTAGATAACCTATATATTTGTCTGCGCCTGGTCAAGCTAACAGCTGGTAATACCTTTTTAGGTGTGTTCGTGTTCCCTTGATCTTAGGTCCTATTATAGGTTAACTTGAAATCGCCTATATTATTATGAACGCGTGCTCACAAAAGGATGTCCATATCCGATAATTGTCACATTTTTACTTGACTGCGTTTGTATTCTGTGAGAGATGGCACGTTGAAGTAAAGCTTCGTTCGCGTGGGGACCTTCACGCTAAATATTATTCGGAGTGGACTTGGTTATTTGGAAGTATACTGAACCTTAGGAAGAGTCGGTGAAGAGAACGGCTCTGTGTACGTTAGCTTTATCATGCTTTAGCTTCTTGAGCTTTGCGTGCGGAAAAGTGATGATTTCATAGCTATTGAGCAATGAAGGAAACGCCATAAAATACAGCTTTATTTTTGAAGAAAGCTGAAGCCTCATTTTAGGAGCTCTTAGATTAAACAACACTTATACGCCTAAATTGTTCATTACGTTTTCTTTGCTCCCTTGTTGCACACAACAGGCTTGATTTGTAAGAACGCGTGCACAACAAACTTATTATATAACCAACCTTTGTGAAAACTCTGAGATTACGACTTTAGGGCGGACTAATGTGCTCATAAACATCTGCCTGCAATATAATTGGCAACAATGCAGTAAATAAACAAATTTAGGCATTCAGACAACAACATGCGTAAAATGTAGGAAATGAAGTCGTGTAGCCAAAGATTTTTAACGGCATTTTTGTTTCCGAAAAGATCTGTTAGGAAAAAAGATCCATTGGCAGCCTCCATATTTTGCTTCTGGCATGTTTAACTGTTATGCCGCGTGCGGCCTGAATATAAAGGCCTAAGGCCACCATACTGCAGAGTAAAAATGTTCACTGAAGAACGCGAAATTGTCTTGAGCCACCTCATTTTTATTTATTGAGTAATGGTACAAATTGAATTTTCATATTGATACTTGTTGTGCGCAAACAAACAGGGGCGAAGAATAGGGGCAACACAAGAATGAGCGCTTTCTAACAACTGGTTTTTTTTTTGAAGAACTACTTACTTAAATACCCACAGAACTGCGCGATCTAGTTAACAGAGCACCCTACAGCGCATATGATACCCGCTGATCTGCGCCATCAAGTCAAAAGAGCTACGTCAATACTACATATAACACTTGTGATAAAAAAGACGTGGACAAAAGCCACCCGGTCATACTAAAAACAGCAAAGTGCATAAAAACAACCACTTACAATAAAATGCGTTAAAGATGTGATGATAGAAGCGAATTTTCTTTATCTAACAATGAAACAGAAGGATGGCTGATGCATTTTTCTTTTTGTTTTTCAATCCAGTATGCTTCCACGATTTCCCTAGCGGTTTGATTCTTATGCCTGTACAAAATATCTGTGCTAGTAAGACAAGGGGAGCAACCATGTTCTTGGCAATGCATTGCCAAATGCGTACTAGGGCGACCTTTAAGGCTAGACAAGTGCTCCCTTAACCTAGTGTTAATGCATCTCCCAGTCTGCCCTACGTACACATCACCACACGTCATAGGAATCTGGTAAACAACGTTCTTCGCGCAAGCAACAAATTGGTTCTTGCGCTGATGTTTAACAGTGCATTCTTTCTGTACATCACCCTTACTTTCAAACTTCTTTTTAACCTTGGAACACGCACTACCTATTTTGTTTCTTGCCGAAAATACTACTTTTACTTCATAACTACCAGCCACTTTTTTAAGTCTGTGTGAAAGGCCGTGCACATACGGAATCACTGAAACATTGGAACCTCCATCCTTCTGCCTTTGATTCTTTGTGCATTGTCCTTTATCCTTGTTATGTTCTTTCATTAGTCTAGCACACGTCGCCAGCATCAGAGCGAGTGGGTACCCAGCCTTTCTCAACCTGTCAACTTGCTCAAAGGATGCAATCCTTACAGTGTGGTGGCATGACTTCAACAACGCTGACCGGAAACACGAAATGACTATTCCATTCTTCACAAGCCTGGAATGTTTTGAGGCATAGTTCATTAGCGGTCTTCCAGCTCGGGGTGAGAAAGACCAACACACCCGCTCGCTGTGATGCTGGCGACGTGTGCTAGACTAATGAAAGAACTTAACAAGGATAAAGGACAATGCACAAAGAATCAAAGGCAGAAGGATGGAGGTTCCAATGTTTCAGTGATTCCATATGTGCATGGCCTTTCACACAGACTCAAAAAAGTGGCTGGTAGTTATGAAGTAAAAGTAGTATTTTCGGCAAGAAACAAAATAGGTAGTGTGTGTTCCAAGGTTAAAAAAATGGCTGTGGCTCAGCTAAGGTTAAGCCCAGGATGCGAAGCATACTAGCCTTTATTTTAGTTGTTGAACCACTGTTTAGCCCGGTGAACTGCTGTTGCTTGGCTACATTTGGTTCGGCTAGACGAAGAAACAACTCATGCGTTACTCTGCTTCGCCTTCAAGAGTGGAACGCGACAGCGTTCCCGTCGACCCGCCAAGGGGTGTAAGACAATGGACTACGGCGCAGCGACTACGCGCCCCGCATTGGACGCGGTGAGCGTCGAGCAGAGCAGCGTTCGGCGCGGCAACGAAATGTGCGCCTGAGCAAGCGTTAGAAACAGCTCGTTTCTAAGGCAACACCGTATTCACTAGAGGCGCTTTTGTACCGCTTTGAAGCATCGTACTCGTGGCTCAGTGGTAGCGTCTCCGTCTCACACTCCGGAGACCCTGGTTCGATTCCCACACAGCCCATCTAGCAAGAGTTGAGCCAAAGCCACCTAGAAAATCAGTCTCTGTAGTACGCCGCAACCTTCACTTCTCATTCCAACGAGCAGCTCTGTCTCCAGGAGGCATCTCACCTCGTGAGTGCCTAGCAGAGAGAGAGAGAAGAAACTTTATTATAAAGTGAAAGGATTTATGTGGTTGGGGCCCTCAGTCCAGGGCCCCAATGGCTGTCGCCACCGCTCGTGCTCGTCGTATCAGGGCCAGCCAGACCTGAGGCTCGGAGCGACGGAGGATTGCCTCCCACTGCGCATATGTTGGTTGGGGGGATTGTAGAAGAGGGACATCCTTAGGTGGTTTTTGGCACTCAATCGTGACGTGGAACGTCGTCGGTGGTGCACCGCACCCTGGGCAGGTGGTGGGATATAAGGTTGGGGAGAGTTTGTTGAGAAAGAGGAGGTTCGGATACGAGTTGGTTTGAAGCCGTCGCAGTGATACGGCTTCATCCCGGGAGAAAGATTTGGGAGGTGGGTGATATTGCAAGCGCCCTAGTCTGTAAAAGTCTAGAGTGTCCCGGTATGTGTTGGGCAAATTCTGGGAGGCTTGATATGGGTTGCTCGCCTCACTGCCAGGTGCCCGGCAGGTTAGCTCTCGGGCAGCCGCATGAGCGCGGTCATTACCCGACAGTGAGGCATGAGCAGGTGTCCAAATCAGCCTGATGCGTGGTACTGAGGGATCTGGAATGGCGGGGAGCTTACGTGTGCTGGTGAGAGCGCGATTGGCTTCCTGAGGAATATGACCCCTGAGGTAGGCTCGACATGCCTCTTGTGAGTCTGTAATGATGATGTGGTCGTGCTTTGGGGATCTTTCCATGTGACCGACGATGTGGTTGAAAGCGAGTGCTATGGCCAACGTTTCCCCTGTGAGCGTAGCTTTGGTTTGGACGCTACACGAGGTGACGATATTACCTTGATCGTCCGCCACCACCGACACTTGTTTTTCTTTGTTTCTGGTCGCAAGAGCATAGTGGGCAGCGACGGTATAATAGACGGTGCCCTCCGGCTGGGCGTTGAGGAGTTTCCGAAGGTATCTAACACGTGCATCCCGGCGACCATTATGATGCTCTGGATGCATATTGCGCGGTATGGGCGCTATGGTGAGTAAGGTTCGGATGTTTGATGGGACTGGGACATGCTCTCGCGTAGAGGGTGAATGCTGTGGGTAGCTCAGCCGTGCGAGCAAATGCCTGCCTGTAGGGGTCAGTCTCAATCGCTCGAGTTGTGCCATACTGTGCGCTTCGATGTGTTCCTCGATGGTATTGTGTACCCCGAGAGCAAGTAGTCGTTCCGTAGAAGCATATACAGGAATTCCGAGTGCTTGTTTGACGGCTCTTCTAATAATTGTGTTTATACGGTTGGTCTGAGAGAGCGTCAGGTTGTGGTATGGGAGGTGATAGGTTAGCCGGCTGATAATGCATGCCTTGACCAACCGCAGCATATCGGCTTCCTTGAGTCCTGAGCGGCGGTTACTAACGCGCCTCATCATACCGATGATTTGCTCGCACTGTCGACCAAGGAGATCTACCGTGAAGTGAGCTTTGGCGTTGGATTGTAGGTGATAACCAAGGATTCGGACTCTTTGTGCAGTGGGAGTTGGTATGCCTTGTATTCTCACTTCAATCACTGGAATTGGCGTTTCATAGCTGCTTAGCGGTCGGATTAGTAATAGTTCTGATTTATTTGGCGCACATTCAAGGTCTCCAGTCGCGAGGTATGCCTGCACTATATCCACCGCCGTCTGTAGGCGGTCCTGAATGTCTCGATCCGAGCCGGTGCACGTCCAGAGAGTCAGATCGTCAGCATATATCGCGTGGTATAGCCCCTCAACCTTCTCCAGTAACTGGGGTAGTGTCGCCATAGCTATGTTGAATAGCGTCGGCGAGAGCACCGACCCCTGAGGTGTCCCCGCTCCGGTAACTTTAATGTCTGTTGACCGATATGGGCCCATTCCCACTGTGGCTACACGGTCCTTGAGAAAGGCTCGCACGTAATTGTACATACGGGAGCCACAGTGGGAGTGGGCCAGGTTCTCAAGGATGAGACCATGGGAAACGTTATCGAAAGCTCCTTTGACATCAAGCGCCAAAAGAGCTCTCGTCTGAGCCCTGATGGGGGGGTCAACGAGGTCCTCTTTTATCTGAAGAACATCGTGAGCGGACAAATGGGGGCGAAATCCAAACTGTGTGTGGGAAAAGAAATTTTGCATCTCCAAGAAAGGTTGAAGCCGTTTTAGGATTACATACTCAAGCAGCTTTCCGATGCACGATGTGAGGGAAATCGGCCGTAAATTTTGGATCGACAGGGGTTTTCCGGGCTTGAGCATGAAAGTGATCTCGGCACGTCGCCATTCTAGAGGAAGAGTGCCGGCGTGCCAGTGCTGATTGTACATAGCACAGAGCGTTTCCAGGTCCTCATCCGGGAGATTTCGCAGTAGAGTATAGCGTATCCCGTCCTCTCCGGGTGCGGTGTTCCTATGAATGTCTGCGAGTGCGGCTTTGATTTCTTGGACAGTTATGTCAGTGCCTAGCGGGTCACTTTCTTCTCTATACGGATAGTCCGGATAGCTTGGCTTAGAGCCACGGGAGAGATACCTTTGTTCAAGGTCCTTCAGGAGCTGGTCTCCGTCTCCTCCGTACTGGTGGAGG
This sequence comes from Dermacentor albipictus, assembly GCF_038994185.2. Taxonomy (NCBI): domain Eukaryota; kingdom Metazoa; phylum Arthropoda; class Arachnida; order Ixodida; family Ixodidae; genus Dermacentor; species Dermacentor albipictus. Next base: position 144,321,250 of record NC_091823.1, on the reverse strand, counting down.
AAAATTTGAAGCTGCCGGTTTTTATGGGATGTCGTGTTTGTCGGATTTATTAGCGACCGAAGGATTGCCCACGTTCTCGCGGTGCCCAGCGTACCACTTAGCTTACCACAAAACGTTTGCCAGTTAGCACTGGTTAGCTGGTCTGCGTATTCCTGAGCTGCTCTCGTAATTTGGGATATTCTGCAGTGCAATTTTCGATTGAACTTTTGCCGTTTCCATCGCTTCGTGAGACCTCGGCGCGCGTCCCACAGATGTAGGAGATGCGGGTCAACCTCGGGGGTCTCTGTCGTCGTGGTTATGCGGCTAGTCGTTTTGTTTAGATCATTGCGTAAATCACTGAGCCAACTGGCATAAGTTTTGGGGCTGTCATCTCCTGAGGCTCGATCCTTACGGATTACGCGAAGTTTGGTCCAATTTGTGATGCAAATTTTCTTTTCAGGGCGTTTGTAACTTGTGTGATTGATGCGGATGATGAGAATATGGTGATCGCTACCCAGCGTCTCGCCAGTGTTCAGCCACTCGCCCTTGACCCCCCTGGTGAAAGTGAGATCCGGGCAAGTGTCTCTCTCGACGCTATTTCCCTGGCGACTAGGCTGGGTATGATCTGTTATGAGGGTGAATCGGTGATTATGTGTGAGGTCCCAAAGCCGGGTGCCCTTTGGTGTGTTACTGCGATAGCCCCAGGCCACGTGTGCGGCATTGAAGTCACCGCACACTACGGAAACCGGGCCCAACTTGATGAGTTCCAAGAGTAGATACTGAAAATTGTCCCACCGAGCCCGAGGTGCACTGTATACATTTAAGATGTACAGGCTATTTTGTCTCGTGTCCGCGGGGACAACCTCGATGATTTGATGAGGGATATCTGACGTGAGAGTACTATGGGTATATGTGAGTTTCCTGGACACAAGCGCGCACACTTTCGCCTCGTCCGAGCCCCTAATGGCCTCGTAGCCACTGATAGTTACAAGGGTGGCGCCCGGCTCTTGGAGAAGTATGATGTCCGGCGGTTCTGACGATGCGGCAACGTACTGTTGCAGCGAGCCCCGTTTAGAACGGTACCCCCTGCAATTCCACTGCCACATCGTCAGTCCCGCCGTTCTATTTTGCATTTGCATTGCAGGCGCCATCATTCTGTAGCTGGGCTGGGCGAACGTACGGGTGAGCGCGCTCGCTTGTCGCTAGTGACGGCGCTGAGGTTGGTGTAGCGCGTGCGACTAGTGAAGATGAGGAGGAGGAGGATGATTTAGGGGGAAGGGGTTGTGCCGTGAGCTCTCTCACGCTCTGCTTGAGTTCGTTAGTAATTTCATGCAGCATTGGTTTCAGCACGGTGGTTTGGAAGTCTACAAAGGCGGCCCGGATCATTTCCTTAACCTCCGTGAGAATGCTTTCTCGCATCTCCTGTATAGCTCGGTGTAATTCTCTTCGAAGCTCCTGCTGGAGGTCGCGGCACAATGAAGTTGTGGACTGGGGAGGGATCTTCGCGCGAGGCGCCTGGGATTGGGATTGAGTTTGTGGTAGGGTCTGAGGTTCAAATGAGTGTGAGGGAGATTTGCGCAGTGAAGGTGGCGGGCCCTCCGCCCAACTTACCCCTTTAGGTCCGGCTGGCCCTTCGGGCGTTACTAATGGTAGCTGTTGCGGTAGTGGTGGCGGCTTCTTCTTGGCCGGTGGTGGTGCCACTGGTGGTGGTGACGACGGTGGTGATGAGGATGATGATGACGATGGTGGCGGTACCCGCTCGCGGTTCTTAGAACACTCGCAGGGGCCTCGGCTCCGAGATCGTGACCAGGATCGGGACCGAGATCGGGAACGGGACCGCGATCGGCTTCGTCGCTCTCCAGATTGGGCCATAGGACGATGCTGTTGCCGTTTTTGTTTCTCGAGTTCCTGGCGCACTCGTTGCTTGTTGGGTGGCTTTCGTGCCCGGCCCGGACAGCTGGGATCGGTTGTCGGATGATCCCCTTTGCACGTCAGGCACCGGGGCTGGCACTGGTGAGGTTCGGTGGTGGATGGGTTTTCAGTCCCACATGTGGTGCAGCGCTTGATGCTTGGCGTGGGGCAGACGTCCGCACGGTGGCCCACTGTGAGGCATACGCTGCATACCTGGGCCCTCGGGGTGTGTATGTAGCATCGGTACTCGGCCCCATAATACCTAACGTAGCGCGGTACCCTGAGGCCAGAAAATGTTATGATGGCCGTGGTTGTTCGCCCCATCATGCGAGCATGGAGGATTTCCACCCCAGGTGCCAACAGGTGGTCTAAAAGTTCGGTTGATGTAGTCCCTGTGTCGGGACCCGTGATGACTCCTTTGCAGGAATTATCGGGGGAGGCGATGTATGTTGAGATGGGGTAGCGTCGCGGGCCAAGTGCAAGCGATGTTATCTTGTTAAGGCTGGTCGCTATTCTTTCACTTGGCGTGCTGATGAGGGCGATGTTTTGGGCACGTTGAACACGTAGGTGAAGTTCGTCGACCTCTTGTTCCTTGAGGCGCGCCTCGATGCCGACGGCGCGAGTCAGAGTGTGGCGAGGCCACTCACCGAATGTGAGACCGTTTCTCGGGCGCAGGATGACTTTAAAATCGTCAATGGGCAGAGGTGGTGGTCTCTGGGGTCGTCGTGGTACAGTTTGGTTCGAATGCTGCGTCTCTTGGCGGCGGGCTGCTGGGTCAGACGTATCGTGGGCGCGGCGTCTCCGCCGGCCGCGAGCAGTGAGCCATGATCCATCCGCCGGGTCTTCTGGATATCCTTCTGTTGCTGGATCATCGCCGTTGGTAGCTTCCACATCCATGATCGTGGTCAACGGGTTTTCGCGGTGCTGGACAAGGTCGGCAGTCCCCGGACGCCGATCCTGACCACGCTGAGGCTTAGCTTGAGCACTACGGCTCAGAGACGCCGCGAGCGTCCCTGCGGCATCGGTGGTGATCTTTTCGTCGCCGTGGAAGGTCGCAGGAAGCGTTCGTTGTCGTGCTCGGAATAGGGCGAGGTAGCGAGGAAAAGCGCGTGAGACGCTGTAGCGTCTGCTGCTGACGCAGGAGCTCCAAACCTGACGTCCGCACACGACGGTAGCTCCGAGTGGAGTCTTTGAGGGAGAGAGAGAGAGTGTCTGCCTAGCAGAGGCAAGCGCAGCTGCTCACATACCGCCGCGACGCCGCGAGCGACGGCGCGAGTTGGAGCCCCGTTTCTCCTCTGTCGTGACGTCGCGGTGTCACGTGGTATTGAAGGCGACACCGCCGCGCCTGAGGAGCTGGGTTGAGCTCTCGTAATATGCTTCGCATAAAAGAAGTTTGAAAGTAAGGGTGATGTACAGAAAGAATGCACTGTTAAACATCCGCGCAAGAACCAATTTGTTGCTTGCGCGAAGAAAGTTGTTTACCAGATTCCTATGACGTGTGGTCATGTGTACGTAGGGCAGACTGGGAGATGCATTAACACTAGGTTAAGGGAGTACTTGTCTAGCCTTAAAGGTCTCCCTAGTACGCATTTGGCAATGCATTGCCAAGAACATGGTTGCTCCCCTTGTCTTACTAGCACAGACATTTTGTACAGGCATAAGAATCAAACCGCTAGGGAAATCGTGGACGCATACTGGATTGAAAAAGAAAAATGCATCAGCCATCCTTCTGTTTCATTGCTAGATAAAGAAAATTCGCTTCTATCATCACATCTTTAACGCATTTTATTGTAAGTGGTTGTTTTTATGCACTTTGCTGTTTTTAGTATGACCGGGTGGCTTTTGTCCACGTCTTTTTTATCACAAGTGTTATATGTAATATTGACGTTGCTCTTTTGACTTGATGGCGCAGATCAGCGGGTATCATATGCGCTGTAGGGTGCTCTGTTAACTAGATCGCGCAGTTCTGTGGGTATTTAAGTAAGTAGTTCTTCAAAAATAAAACCAGTTGTTAGAAAGCGCTCGTCCTTGTGTTGCCCCTATTGTTCGTCCCTGTTTGTTTGCGCACAACAAGTATCAATATGAATATGTTCCAACTAGGCCGACTCGCAGTTATGCTTCAGTAAATTGAATTTTTGGCATTTTATCGATGCCTCCTATTTTTTTTCGCTGCTTCAATCAGACGAGAGAATACAACATATAAGTGAGAGGAAGGCGGATTGGGCGGGTTCGATTTTTCTCACTCCCACTCGCACGAAGTTAAATACAATACAGTCGGAGAAAGTGAACGAGAACTAATTGTTAATTTTATTTAAAATTTAGAGATAACCTCGAAAAGGAACGTGAAAATGGATGAAAAGACAACTTGGCGGAGGTGGGTGCCGAACCCCGCATCTATGGCATTACGCATGCGCAACTTTACAGTGACGCCATCCTCTGGTCCGATTTCTTCGGTAATTGTGCAAAAGATGCCAAAATTTTTTTGTATCTATATTGACGAAATAAGTGTTTCAACGAACGTCCTTTCAATTTTTTAGCACATAATTACTTCCCTGATGAAGTTTGGGGAATAAGGTTTCAACATGACCAATTCTTTCTTCACGATACCCGCTGACGGACCAACCCTCTCACCACCACACCGTATGTATTTTAACGCGATAGCGTTAAGGAGGCCGTGTCGTCGAATATCCGGTGTCAGCGTCCGACGTCGCTTCGGAAAAAGATTTTCCAACGACGCATACCCAGGCCATCCAGGTGACGTAGGAAATTCGCTGAACAAATTGAAATTCTCAAGCTAAAATACGTGAAAACATCGTAAACTACGACTTACACAAAACCTAGAGACATGATAGCTCTCGGACTGTAATTTAACTACACGGGAAAGCGTAATTCTATTATGCGAAAGCTCAAAAGGCGTTTCTACAATTCACAGACCGGCCGCGGCATCCGCCATTTGCACGCGCTGGCACGCGCTTGTCTTAGGGGCCAGAGAGTGGCGCAGTCGCTTCCTCGCAATAACTCCAGCTGGAACTCGCCTCGGTCAACTCGCGGCCCACGCAAGAGACCGCGTTTCTACCACAAAGCCCGCCTTCATGCATAGCGTTCGCGGCCAGCGTTTCCAATACGGTTACATAAAATAAGGTTAATTACGCTCCAGTTGCCGGCAAGCGTAAGAAGCAGTCAGGGATGTGTGAGTGCTGTCACGTTCCACTCTTTAAGGCTAAGCTTAAGCATCCTCCAAACTTTCTCGAATCTCCCAAAATTGCCACATTGCAATTGCCAATTGCCACACTGCCGACGCCGATACCGACACCGACGCCGACGACACCGGCTTTTTAAAACTGCGACACGAGCTCCTTAAGGCTGTCGAGTTAAAATGTCGGAAGCGGATTCATTGCTTGTCTAGAAACCGGCCTGTTATCCTTTCTTGAATGTGAGTGGTCCGTTCTGGCTCTTTTATATCTCATTCTGGGTTTTCGTCAGTACCAGTCCAAGCGCAACTTCTGTGCTGTTCACCGACAAGTCTTCTCGGCGATAACAGATTGCTGCCGCTTATTGCGTCATGTGGCACGGACACTTTGTGCGACATGGGTGAGATGAATGCACAATGTGCATCTTCTGACCCCCTCCCCCAATTCTGAGAGCGGGAAACGTAGATCAGTAACGCTACTTCTTTTACACGTTGGTATTACCACAATAGGAACTACAAGGAGACTACCAGCGCGTTCGCTTTGGCGTTGTCGTTTGGTCTCTATTACACGACGCATACGCAGCATCTCAGCAAAGGGCAGGGGCTCTTTAGAACCGCACTCTGCGTTTGGGTATATAAAGGACGAAGCAAAGAATACCCAACGTCCACTCTAAGCCTAATCGCATCGTTGGCTGAGCCGGACCAGCGTTCGTCGTTCCGCTGCTGCCACAACTGTCCTGCCGCTGGTCGTGCGCAAGTGCATTGTAAGCATTCTAGCATTCCAGCGCAGCTGATGTGTGTGTGCGCTAGTCTGAGCGGATTGAGCACGTCAATATAATGTTATCTAACATTTCACGGTGCTCTAATGCCTCCTACAGCTTCCTGTCGGTATTATGCCATGCACCATCGAGGTGCGACGCCAATCTTCGCTGTCGCTGTCGCTATATATATATATATATATATATATATATATATATATATATATATATATATATATATATATATATATATATATATATATATACATTGTTACGTCCAAGCGCGTCAAAGGTACGCGGGGATAAAGAAGAGAGGGGAAGAGAGGGGAAGAGGAGAACGAAGACTGTGCAGCGGCCATTCCTGTTGTTCGTAGCCTGCCGTTCCTGCTCTCGCACGCCTGAATAAAGCCCTTTTCCCCGTGCTTGTAACAAATTGGTGGACGGTGCGGGGTACACCTCGTAACCACGGAGCCTACGCTGCTACAACTTCGCCGAAGCCGTCGACTTGCCGGACTTCCGCCACCATCACCTGACATGACTGAATACGCCTGCCAGATTCCCGAAGGTTCTGACGCGGCTTCAAGGCCAGCACCTGGCGTTTCGCGGCAATACTACCGGGTGCCACTCACTTGCGGAGGAAAAGCCGGAGAAGATGTCGACGAGTGGCTCACAAATTACCGACGCGTGAGCCGATCTAATGGTTGGAACTCAACCGCACAGTTGTCAAATGTTGTGTTTTCCCTTACCGACACAGCACTCGTCTGGTATGAGAATCACGAAGACACGCTCACTTCATGGGAGCTTTTCGTAGAGGAGCTCAGAGCGTGTTTTGGAGACTCTAGCGCAAAAAAGAAACGCGTCGAACAGACGCTTTCGCAAAGAGCTCAGATTTCCGGCGAGACCTGTACGACTTATATCGAAGAAGTGCTGAAAATGTGCAAAATAGTGAACTCTCAAATGTCTGAAGAGGACAAAGTTGGACATTTGTTGAAAGGGATAGCCGAAGACGTCTACAATTTTTTGATCGGCAAAGAAAGCTTGGATTCCGTGTCTGACGTCATTCGCCACTGCAGGACCTTTGAGACGCTGAAGATGCGACGGATAATACCGAAGTTTGGTCGCCTGGCTAATGTCACAGTGGTGGCAAGTGTAGACCCGAGTTCGTGTGTTGACCTTCCATCAACAATACGGCAGATTGTTCGCGAAGAGTTGCTCCATCGGGAAGAGATGAACCGTTGCACACCCGGCATCGCTGGTGCGTACTTACCACACGAGATGCGAAACACGGCCGTTTCGACCGCATGGCAACCCACGGTTCACTCAGCGACCGTCGAGTATAGGTCTACCCCACAAACGAGAGGGACCCTGAGCTATCGAGATCATGACTACGACCAGCGCCCTCGCCGCACGCACGCCTCCGGGCGGCCGATGCCTAGCCATGATGAATGGGACCCACCTGCTGGCTATGCAGTCGACAGCAACATGCATGACTACGTGCAAGAACATCGAAATTTGCGGCATCTGCCGGTGTGTTTCCAATGCGGTGTCGCGGGCCACATAGCGAGATTTTGCAATCGTCGCCCAACAACGTGGAATCGTCGATCGGGGTCTTCAACAGGGACCACACCTCCTACGAGGATAACTCAACAGCCATGCACCACCTCTTGGTCAGCTGGCGTCCCTCCTGGCAACGATTATTTGCAGAGAAGCTTCCGGAGCCGCTCGCCGGCATCTGACAGGAGTTTGACGCCACCGCCCACTTCTCGTGCACCGCGTTTACGTCAATCTCCATCACCAGTGCGCCGCTCAGCCTCGCCTTCACAACCGGAAAACTAGCTAGCGCGGCCGATGGGGGTGAGGTCGCTCGACACGTGCTATCAACAGAAATGCCCCCTGCAGTTGCTATGATTAAGAACAAAATGCATGTACTTGTGGATGGTGTTCCTACAATGGCTTTAGTGGATGCCGGGGCAACTGTATCCGTAATGAGTCTCGGTTTTAAAGATCGGTTGGGGCGCAAAGCTGTATTTCCGTGGGACCAGGCTGCAACGTTTTGTGGAGTGAGCGGCGAGTCGTTGCGCCCTGTTTGTGTGTGCACTGCTGAAGTGTCCCTGGCTGGCGGAGTTTTCGCGACGGAGTTTCTAGTTATTCCCCGATCGACGCACGAAGTGATTTTGGGCATCGACTTTTTGCGGCAGTGTGGTGCGACTGTTGATTGTCGCACGGGGGAAGTTTGCGTCGATGGCCATGTTTCGTCCGGGCTCTTAGAGGAGACTTGCAGTCAAGGTGAACTTTGTGTGTCTGCAGATACTGTTGTGCCTGCGTCCACCTCGGTGTGCGTGCCGGTCGTATGTCGCGGTGCAGTTCCAGACAGTTTCGATGCCTCCGTAGAGCCAATGCATCTAAATTGTGTGAAGAAGAACGTTTTTGCCCTCATTGTGTGGTATCCATCGGCGACGGGCGTGCTGGCTTGTGGATGGCCAAGTGCTCGGCAGAACCCGTCCTGCTTCCAGACGGCTTGAAACTCGCCTACTTTACAGAATACACGTCTTCGTCCGTAGCCGTACTAACAGACTCGCCGTGTGAACCTGCTGACCTTCGCCAAGCCTCAGACAAAAAGCTTCTGTCTATGATAAACAAGTCGCTCAGCACAAGGGAGCGCCGTACCTTGGTGGATACGCTTTCTAAGCATCTGTCAGTGTTTGACTTTGCGCAGCCGGACAAAGCGTTCTCGATTCCCGAGTCACGAACGCGCCATACTATAGATACGGGATCTGCGCGCCCGATCAGGCAAAAGCCTTATCGCGTGTCGCCTAACGAGCGCAAGATAATCGGGGAACAAGTGAGTGATATGATGAAAATGGGATAATACAAGAGTCCTCGAGTCCTTGGGCAGCTCCGGTCATACTCGTCAGAAAGAAAGACGGTAACTGGAGATTTTGCGTCGATTATCGAAGATTAAACGCCGTGACTAAGAAGGGTGTCTACCCGCTGCCCCGGATTGATGATGCAATCGATTGCCTTCATTCGGCCTCTTATTTTTCTTCAGTGGACCTGCGCTCAGGATATTGGCAAACCCCGATACACCCGACAGACAGAGAGAAAACAGACTTCATAACCCCCGATGGATTATTCGAATTCAATGTGATGCCATTTGGGTTGTGCAACGCTCCAGCGACCTTTGAAAGGTTCATGGACACCATTCTGCGTGGGTTAAAATGGAACATCTGTATGTGCTATCTTGACGACGTTGTTATATTCGGGCGCACATTCAATGAGTACAATACGTGCCTGGATATTGTCCTCGACTGCATCAAAAACGCCGGCCTGGTTCTGAACTCCAAGAAATGTAAATTTGGTGACCGTCAAACCCTTGTGCTGGATCATCTTGTTGACAAAGACGGTATCCGGCCTGATCCCCTCAAGACGGCAGCTGTCGAGGCATTCAGTGCGCCGCAGTCAGTGAAGCAACTTCGTAGTTTTCTGGGTCTTTGCTCTTACTTTCGCCGATTTATTCCTGGTTTTGCTGACGTCGCTTATCCTCTGACAAATCTGCTTCATAAAGACGCACAGTTTGAGTGGACACCCGAGTGCGATTCTGCATTTCGTCAGCTGAAGTTCCTGTTAACCTCTCGACCTATCCTTCGCCAGTTCAATCCTACTGCGCCGACAGAAATCCACACAGATGCTAGTGGCGTTGGTCTGGGTGCCGTGTTGGTCCAATGCTATGACGACTGTCAGCACGTGATTGCTTATGCAAGCCGCTCATTAAGCAAACCTGAACGGAATTACACGGTGACAGAGCAAGAATGCCTCGCTGTAATCTTTGCGGTTCAGCGATTTCGCTCGTACTTGTACGGACGCCCATTCCAAGTCGTCACAGACCACCATTCCCTGTGCTGGCTCGTGAACCTTCGCGACCCTTGTGGTCGCCTTGCGCGCTGGGCTTTGAGGTTGCAGGAATATAACTTCACTGTTTCCTACAAGAGTGGCCGAAAACACGCTGACGCAGACTGCCTTTCCCGTATGCCGCTTGCCACGACAGACTGCGACGCAGACGATTTTGATCATCTCGTCGCTTCTGTGACACCCGCTTTTCCAGATATCGATGCGTTCAAAACAGAACAACGGACAGACACTAAATTGGAGCCACTGTTTACTTCTGCCCATTCAAGTGCAACAAGCAGCTACTGTGTACGTGACGGGCTCCTGTACACAAGGAAATACTCAAGCACGGGTGCACGCTTCCTTCTATTGGTGCCGGAGCGTCTCCGGCCAGCAATCCTTCAGGCTATGCACGATTACCCTACATCCGGGCACTTAGGCACTGTGCGCACACTTTATCGCATTCAAGAACGCTTTTACTGGCCCCGGATGCGACATTCGGTTGAGTTTTATGTCGCCAGCTGCATACAGTGCCAACGTCGGAAACGCCCAACCACTGCCCCATCTGGTCTCCTTCAACCTGTGCCGCCTTCCAGCTCACCCTTTCGGCAAGTTGGAATTGATCTGTTAGGCCCTTTTCCAAAGTTATCTAAGGGGAACCGCTGGATGATTGTGCCGACTATTTCACACGCTATTGCGAGACGGCGGCTATACCATCAGCAACTGCCACCGAAGTGTCGCTTTTCTTACTTCACGCTATTGTTCTACGACATGGACCACCTGGTGTTATCATAAGCGACCGGAGACGTCAATTCACGGCGGATATAGTGGAAGAGCTTGCGCGTTTGTGTCACTCGCACCTCAGACACTCGACGCCATATCATCCGCAAACGAATGGCCTCACTGAGCGCACTAGTCGAACGATCACAAATATGCTTTGCATGTATGTTGCGTCCGATCACAAGAATTGGGATGAAGTTCTACCGTTTATTACTTACGCATATAACACCGCCAAGCACGAGATAACCGGCTACAGCCCCTTCTTCCTTCTATATGCTCGGCCGCCCCGGTATACGCTCGACACTGTCCTCCCTTTTTACCACCACGACAATCCTACGGTCGCCGATACGCTGTGCCTCGCTGAAGAGGCTCGGAGACTTGCGCGTCTTCGGCTTTGGCATCACAAGAAAACTCCAAAGCCCGCTACGACGCACGACATCGGCCAGTTACATATAACCCTGGCGATCTCGTTTGGCTTTGGACGCCCACAAGGAAGCGTGGTTTGTGTCAAAAGCTGCTGGCAAACTACGATGGACCGTATGTTGTCATGGACAAAGTCAGCGAAGTGAACTATACTCTCGCGCGCCTCACGAACACTGGTAGACGTTCTGCTAGGACACACGTCGCGCATGTCGCACGGTTGAAATCATGCACGCCACGACAAGCTAGTTGACTCGCCCAGTTGGCTTTGTCTGCGAGGGGAGGTATGTTACGTCCAAGCGCGTCAAAGGGACGCAGGGATCAAGAAGAGAGGGGAAGAGGAGAACGAAGACTGTGCAGCGGCCATTCCTGTTGTTCGTAGCCTGCCGTTCCTGTTCTCGCACGCCTGAATAAACCCCTTTTCCCCGTGCTTGTAACAATATATATATAAACACGAGTAAGGAGCCGGAGCCAGGGGTCTCGATTTTGTTAATCATGACCACATAAAGCCAGCAGGCCATGCAGTCAACAAAAACATCGGGGACATTAACTGCTGAGTAGATTGGAATGTGGAAGATAATGATGAAAAGGGAAATGAAAGGGCCCGAATCGATGAGTTGTCGCCAGTGGGAGCCCATTCCCATCCTCCGTATTACGCATGCGTTACACTCCCGACTGTGCATCGGCGACGGCAATCAATTCCTCCACTAATCTCGGTAATATATATATATAGGAAGAGAGAGAGAAACAGAGAGACATGAGAAAATGGCAATTCCTAGCCACCTTTTAATTCATGAACACATATATCTAGCGCTACTCAACATAGCCTGCGGACTACTCCAATTTGGACTTCGATCCCAGGAGGCAGGACGTGTATAGAGTGAGTAATCTGCTGAATGCGGTTAGAATCATTTAAAATCATGGAACTGAAAAGAGGTGCGACGTAATGGTTACTCCTTTCTCTCGCATTTGCCTCTGCATCGACAATGATTGCTTTTTGCAAGATGTTTCAAAGTAATTCATTGCGCTAATTTCTTTGAGCCCTTTCTTACAGCGAAACTGTATATGGCTAGGGCACTTCCGTCGTGTACGAACACTCCGCTGACTAGCTCCTTGGCGCCCCTCGCTGCAACCGCGCCAAGGGGCTCGTGCCAAGGCTCGCACGTTCGTCGTCGCCGTCTTCTTCCACAGCTGGCTCCATTGCCTCTCAATATTCCAGCATATCATTTCATTTCTCCTTTGTTGTAATGGGCAAGCTGCGCTAATTTTTTTGTTCGAGATGTTACGGACCATTGCTTAAGGGCGAATGAGCCAGTCACGGTCACACATGATGGACACATCTAATAACAGAGGTGATACGAGAATGTGTGCATACCTGTCATCAAGATGGCCACCGATCAGGGCAATGAATCTGTTCGTACCTTTGTTCAAAATACCGTCACCTGTGTGTCGGGTGCTAAACAGCTTCGCTGGTCATCCACCTTCACACAGTGAAGTGGCTCATGACATTTTTACAGGAAAACTGTTAAGGGCTAGCTCCCCCAGGATCATGTCCACGTGTAAGCACAAAACTCCGCATACGTGGGCCAATCCCGAAGATAGTACGATGCCGGGTCGACCGGCGGCGGAGGTGCGGTTCGCCATTAAAGGGCCCCGTACACATCTTCGCTGGTCATCCCCATTCACAAATTTAAATGGCATTAACATTTGTTTTTCAGAGCTGAGAACACTTATTTGAATAGCGTCCCTACAAATCTGTCTAGGCGAACATCATTTTCAAGTATCCCCAACCTTTCAATTCACTAATACAGCAAAAAATTGTAATTAGCTGCTTCATTCGAAGGCAGCGGTAAATGTTCTTATTGGAAAGTTGAAGGTATCGACGTAAAAGCTGATTGTTGCATTTCAAGATGGACATGTGTAAAATATAAGTGGCATCAGACTGTCTGGTCAATTTACCTTGTTATGTAAATAAGATTATGAATTGTGACTCGTAATGCACCGTTAGTAAGTTAGATAACTCGATCATTTCGTTTTTTTTTGTTTCTTGCAAATGATGTTCACGTGACCGGATGGTTCTTTCGTAGTAAGGTAATTGTACTAGCGTTTGTATGTTTTTGGGTGTTCAAATGAAAAGAAAAGGCACACTGCATAAAGTCTACCAATAAACTTGTATTGTGCAAAGCATTCTCTCTGAGTATTTCAGTCTTACTTTGTCTTAAATTTTTTAGATTTTTGTGTACATATTATAGCAGAAAACATGCACACCCGGCCTCTGGGTGGCCGGTTCTTATTATTGCTCACGAAAGGTGGTAATGTGATTTGCACTCCTGTTTAAACCCTTCTAGATGCTTTACGTCGTATCAGTGTTCCGCGTACCGATAAAAAATGTCTGACGCGCTCCATTCGCGTTTTTGTCAGCTTGCTCTCATGGATGGTTTTCGCGCGCAGGTGCTTCCTTCAGTAGTAAACAGAGTGGGCCAAAATATTTTTAACACACTTCGTATAGTCTTCGACCTACGTCCGCGCATCGATTGATCTTCCGAAAGCACTATGTCACTATCCTGTTTTTAAACGTGGTATCTGCGTCGCACTCACAAATAGTTCAAACTCACATAATAAATAATTGTCTGACGTTCCCCGTTCGGCTATATATAAGATGCTTCCTTTCAGTGCCTGTGCTGAGTTAACTATATTTAAACACAACCATTGCACCGACTTGGATCACTCATTTTTCATAACATTTATATAGGTGCCGTTGTTCCACGAACCTATGTGACGCCGAAATGAGTTACTGTAGAGGCGGCACTGTGTAGGAATCGCATTTCGGAGCAACTCTTCGACGCCAGCCACACGGTCTGTGGTGGTCATTAATGAACCTCTTTGATGCCCACTTGGGCCACTCGGTATGTGCCAGTAGGTGCGTGCCGACCTTCAGATATACATAGTCACCAAAGTTCGGTGACTATGCATGTGTCTCTCGGAATGGGCCGCTCAACAATGGCGAAGCACATGCCTTAAGTTTATCCGATAATGAGCGGAATCGAACCCACATAACAAAGATTCCTCAAGGACAGTAACATGAAGCACTGCGCCAAAAATGCCCTGCATGTGTGTCATTTTCCAATGAACACCTTTCGCGTTAACGCTTTCACGAGCTCCACATGACTACATTGGGTATGTGCCACTCTTCAACGAACGTCTCCCCAACTTGGGTCACTTATTATCTCCCACGGGAGTGGGCGACAAGCGAGAAAACAGTTGTCAGCGTTTACAGGAACCGGCGAGCCACATTTTTCGTCTCGAGGCCCAGCGCGCACTCGTCGGCAGCGCCCTTAGATGGCACAGCGTGTCCACAAAGAAGCACTAGAGATGAGCCCGGTTGTCACATGGCGCATTACTCAGCTTTCGCATGCAAAGGCACGCCATGTATTTTGGACGTCACGCGCAGGCTTCACGAATATGGCGCTAGATGGCGTCGAGTGTTCTTAGATAAGCGCGAAAGAGGCTTCCAACTGAGGCTTCCAAAGAGGCTTCCAGCTCGCTCTCCTTTTAATGGAAGGGTACGCCTTCGGGAACGTTGTATGGCGAAATGCCTTGACAAAAGAAAGACGTCGGTAGCTATCGCTTAGCTCTGACACGTTCTGTACCACGGCGCCAGTTTTGGTGAGAGTGCTCGTTCCACAATAATGCATGCATGAGGTATTCATCTGCTGAAAGTTATCAGGCGCTACTAAGAGGGGAGTAGGCAGTGAGGGAAGCTTCACCGAAATAAGGCAAGCTTCAAGCAAGCCACCTGGCTTAGAAAACAATTTAAACAGATTTAGAAAGGAACGAAAATGGGGTGCATAATAGCGCAAGTAGGTTAGGCCTTTTGTGCACGCAAAATCGCTTCGTTGCCCTATTTGTAAAACTCTATAGTGTATGCTGTGCATTTTTTTATTAATTTTTATTAGCCGGATGCTTTATCAACTGCTCAATAACGTCATCCACACTGTTCCTACTTGCTCTCGTGTCGTTTTCTGCTTTTGAGATAACGCCGTGCATTATTATTTATTAGTTGCATGAGCATCGATTGACACTTGTTTCTCGCCTAACACTGCCGGTTCGCCTCCTGAGACGACCAGGGACAAAATTAAAAATGAATGAGAAAAAAATAGAAAGGTATAGTACAATATAAATTCATGGGTTTCATTATAGATATGATACCAGAGCGTAAGTTTAGTTACAAGCTGAGTTACCGAAGTGTCCGGAATAATAAAATAAATCAGAAATCACTCGTTACAGCACACCAAAGAACAAAATTGTAGATTTTACAGACCCGCCACGTGAGTACTTCTTCGGCGAGGTTCCTGGAAACCTGGAAGTAGAAAGCCGAAGTAATGACGTCACTAATGACGTCACACATAAGAATGTGGCATGATATTTAACCACCAAAATTATTAGAAGACAGTTGCCAGACGTAGACTGAACATCTCCCTAGTACAGCGGATGTGACGTCACTCCCTCCTCTCTCACTTCTCCGATTCCTGCGCACGCCTGTTCGCTCTGTTGCTCGGTTACTAGCAAAAGCTGCGCGCGCACCCTTGTTACATGCTGTTACGTCAGCACCGGAGAGTGCGCGTAAGCTGCGCTTCGTGCGCAGCTCGCCAAGGGGCTACACCCTTCCAGGTGGTGCGCACTGAGCTTGTTCCTCGCCCTCCCTCTCTCCTCGCCCCTATATTTTGCCAGGAAAAAGACGTTCGCTCACTCAACCTGCACACCAATGCCGAAGTGTGAGTACCACTAAAAGATACCTTAGTCAAAGATTAGAGTGGCCTGCCATTTTTTATTTATTTTTAATGTGGTTCTTTGTTTGTGCGCCTGATAATTTCTTACGCGATAATCCTTTCTTCTGCCACCGGGAAATTAAGGAAACTAGTAATTCATTAAAATACAAATAATTAAACTATAGCGCTATTCGAGTCATATTGTTTAAGCTAATTATTCTCGTCATATGTAGTGTTCACAAATTGTATATACTGCCTTTCAATGCATCCTTTTCTCTCTCCTTTTCTTTATATATTGTGTAGTCGCTATGTACATGCAGGTCTTATCTTCATAAGTCAACTTTCGTAAGGAAAACATTTCTCTATTGTATCTAAGTGTATTAAAACTGTCAGAAGGCATTATATGGCTCTTCCTAATTGATTTGTGGTTGTGCGATCTAATACGCACAAACACATGAATCTTCCTAACGTGTTTGACTGACTGCGCGTGTTGTATGGCTCCTGCGAGAGACGCCATCTCTTGGTGATGCAAAGAGACCTAGGCTGTGAAATTGAACTGTCCTTTAATATGAGCCCTTGTAACTACTCATATCAAGCCGTGTATATATATATATATATATATATATATATATATATATATATATATATATATATATATATATATATATATATATATATATATAGTAGGCAAAGAAGGATTCTTCAGGCTACCTTTCAAACGTAAAGAACTTGAGTGGTGCTACAAGGTAAACAGAAGAAGTATTTAATTTCGACAGTTTCGATCGGTGGACCGATCTGCACCAGGGTTTACAAAAAATGACAGTTCGGTCGGCTGCCCGGTCGTTCTTATATACATCAAACCGAGAGGAACAGTTGTGACAGCGATTGATTTTCGGCGCCTTGGCAGATTTACAGCGGCCATTGGCAGCTATGCAGGGCAAGAGGAAGGCGGAGTCACATGTATGTAGAGCAAGGTCAGTGAGGGAAAAAGGGGGAAAAAGAAAGAAAAGAAAGAAGGAAAGAAAAAGAACGAAGCACACAGGAGGAGGAAGACGTAAGTCGGAGAGTGAGGGGGGCGGGAAGTATACCCGCAGCTAGGTTCCCGTGCACCCCAGGCAAGGAGGGAGAAAACGGTCGCTCCGCAGCACCAGTGCGTGGGCTGCCGTTGTAGCGGGAGAGAGGGCAATTGAATCGGGTGGCGGGGGGCACAATAGAGAAGGGGCCCAGAAGGAAGACAGAAGAGCGGCAACTTCTGAAAAGAAACACAGTGTCACAGTACACATATACAAGGCACGGCCCGTTCCGGCAACTCTGTGGTCCAGCTACGTTGCGGGAAAAAAATAGTTCCAAAAAAGAATGTATGCGTGGGATTCGCAAAGCAAGTGCGCCCATGGACTTAGATTGAGGGAGCCGAGTTAAATTGCCTCCTTGTGGTCCAGTTTTTGAACGTTTAACAGACAACCAACATCAAGTCAGCACGTGCGTATTTCAAGAAGGGCAATAGGTCACTCAGAATGACCACTTCTGTTGCAGGGTCCAGGAAACTGAATTTATTGGTTTTCCGCTCGCCCCCTTGAGACGCATGCGGAGGGGTGAGCAAGCAGTGAATAGCCATCGTCTCAATTTTAGAGTACAGAACATGCATTCGCGTTTCCCATGCACTTTCATGGCATATCCCGGAGACACGTCAGCCGCCCCGGACTCTCATTAATTCCTTCAGTGTACGTTCCAAATTTATGGATGAAAAAAGATTCTCTCTGCTCGCGTGCACGGGTGTGTTGGAAACCAGATTGCAAGAGCACAACGCTCACGCGTTGTGCTCTTGTGCTCTCACGCGTTGAGATCACTCCTTTGAACGCGTGAGCGTTGTGCTCTTGCAATCTGGTTTCCAACACACCCGTGCAAATATCGAACATCCGCAGGCTTGGAGAGACGCCAGCCACAGGCAAAAGATAATGAGAGCGCGTGGGGCTATAGCAATCCAGGTACAACCAGATTAGGAAGGCTCACTGAGCTTCAACAAAGACACTTCCTGAAGAGTACAGGAATTGGTCTCCCTAGTGCATTATTGCACCAGTCCCTCCTCAAATGGTTCACTCCGTTACCCAATAGCGCTCCGTCCCCAGAAGCTGCGGAGCACCTGACCAAGGTGGCGGCCAGACCTGCAACGCAGCAGTGGGTGCTAAGAATCTCTGGGTCCGGGCAGGTCGCCAAAGGCCACCCTTGCAACGTTTAACCCCCGAACGCTCTCAAGTCAGGCTAGCTTAGCAGGACTCTTTGAGGCCCTCTCCAACATTCTTTGGGTTATCATCGGCCTTAGTGAGATTAGAAGTACTGGTGAATGTTATTCATTGCTGAATAATGGGCATATCCTGTGTTATAGAGGTCGCCTAGATAAGAAGCAATACGGGCTAAGATTCCTAGTCCATAAGGACATAGCGGGCAACATTGACGAATTCTACTCCATTATTGAGAAGGTAGCTGTATTCATATATTAAGAGGTATAGATTAAAGGTAGTACAATAGAAGCCTACGCTCTAACATCCAGTACCGATGATGAGGAATTAGATCACCTTTATGAAGATGTTGAATCAGCGATGAGAAAAGTGGAAACTACCTATACTGTAGTAATGGGCGACTTCAATGCAAAAGTGAGGAAGAAGCGGACTCGTGAACAAGCAATTACCAAATAGAAAAGAGCAATTGAAGGAACGCTAGAGGAGAGATGCTGGTAGAATTCGCGAAAACTAATAAGCTTCGAATAATGAACACCTTTTTCAAGAAGGGTAGCCACAGAAATTGGACCTCAAAAAGCCCTAATGGGGAAAAAAGAAAGGAAATTGATTTCATTCTTTCTGCCGATACCACATAGAGCAGGATGTAGAACTTATAGGTAGGATAAAATGCAGTGATCATAGGATATTGAGGGCTTGAATTTACCTCAATTTGAAGCGAGAAAGAGCAAGATTGGTGAAGAAAAAATAGCTCAACCTAGAGGCAATGAGGGTAAAACGAGAGAAATTCAGGCCAGTACTTGCAAACAAATATGTAACCTTAGAACAGAGAGATGATGATGATGACATAGAGATAATGATTGAAACCTTAACGAGGCTGGCTTCAGAGGCAGCAGGTAAAGTGGGAGGCAAGGCTCCAAGGTCATAAGTAGGCAAGCTATCCCAAGTAACAGAGGACCTAATAAAGAAACGACAAATAATGAAAGTGTCCAACTCAAGAAATGAGATAGTATTCGCGGAACTATCAAAGCTGATCTACAAGTCAAAAATTTGTGATATTCAAAACTATAACATGAGAAAGACTGAAGAAGCCGTAAAAAATGTACGCAGCCTGAAATCAGTGAGAAAGAAACTTGGCATAGGACAGACCAGGATGGGTACACTGAAAGATGAACAGAGTAATATCATCAGCAATCTCGAATATATAGTAAAACAAGCGGAAGAATTATATACTGACCTGTACAATACCGAGAGGAGTCAGGATACCTCCATTAGAAACAGTAATGAACAGGACTCAGAAACTCCTCTTATACCTAGCGACGAGGTCAGAAGGGCCTTGCAAGTAATGAAACGAGGAAGAGGGGCAGGAGAAGATGGAATAACAGTCGATTTAATCAAAGATCGAGGAGACGTAATGGCTTGTAAAACTGGCAGCTCATTATACGAAGTGTCTATCAACTGCAAGGTTCCCAGAAAACAGGAAGAATGCAAACATTATACTAATGCACTACATGGGAGACATTAAAGAATTGGAAAATTAGAGTCCCATTCGCTTAATCCCTGTACTACATAAAATATCTACCAAAATAATCTCCAATAGAATAAGAGCAACACTGGACTTTAGTCAACCAAGGGAACAGGCTGGCTACAGGAAGGGATACTCTACAATGAATCACATCCATGTCATTAATTATGTTGTCGAAAAATCCGCATAGTACAATAAGCATCTCTATATGGTTTTCATAGATTACGAAAAGGTATTTGATTCAGTAGAGATACCAGCACTCATAGAGGCATTACGTAATGAGGGAGTGCAGGACGCTTACGTAGATACCTTGGAAAATATCTGCAGCGGTTCTACAGCTACTATAATTGTACACGAGAAGCGCAGCAAGATACCTCTAAAAGAAGGGGTCAGACAGGGAGATAGAATCTCTCCAATGCTATTCACAGCGTTCTTGGAAGAAGTATTCAAGCTATAAAACGAGGAACGTTTAGGTGTAGGGATCGGTGGAGAATACCTCAGCAACTTCCAGTTTGCCCATAACGTTGTTCTATTCAGCAACACTGTGGACGAGTTACAACAAATGATTGAGGACCTTAACAGAGAGAGTGTAAGCGTGGGGTTGAAGAATATTATGCCGAAGAAAAATATAATGATGAATAGCCGGGCAAAGGAACAAGAGTTTAAGATCGTCAGTCAGCCTCTAGACACTGCGAAGGAGTACGTGTACTCAGGTCAATTCTTCACAGGGAACCCTGAACATGTGAAGAACATTCATAGAAGAATAAAAATTGGTTGGATCGCATACGCCATACATTGCCAGCTTTTGACTGGAAGCTTACCATTAACATTGAAATGGAAGCTGTAAAATCAGTGCATTTTACCAGTGCTGAAATAGGGGGCAGAGACTGGGAGACTGACAAAGAAGGTTGAGAACAAGTTGAGGACCGCGGAAAGAGCGACGGTACGAAGATTGCTAGGCATCACGTTAAGAGACCAAAAGATAGCGGCTTTCATCACAGAGAAAACGGGTATATACGATATTCTATTTGACATCAAGAGAAAAAAATGGAGCTGGGCAGGTCATTATATGTGCCGGTTAGATAACCGTTGGAGCATTTTTTTTTTCAATTTCAATTCAATTC
This sequence comes from Dermacentor albipictus, assembly GCF_038994185.2. NCBI lineage: Eukaryota > Metazoa > Arthropoda > Arachnida > Ixodida > Ixodidae > Dermacentor > Dermacentor albipictus. The sequence goes on along the minus strand of NC_091823.1, from coordinate 144,300,675 downwards.
AATTCTTTATTTGCAGAATAGAACACACAGAAATACCAGAACTGGTTGGACCCATAGCCACAGGCTAGTGTCAGGTCCAATGAAAAATGAATAACAATTGCAACTACAAAGCAATTAAAATACATCACGTGCATACACATTTGTCGCATACCATTAAGTTGCACGAGTGTACACAATGAAATGCGAAACAGTGAAAAGCATCTTATACTATTAAACATTTCTAAGTTAATACAATATACTAGTTAGGAGGACTGCAGGCAAGTTTCTGCATTTTTATGAACACACAATATTAATCTAGACAAAATCGAAACACTGCAGGTGTCAGCGAGTTACTAAAGAAAAGAAAGGACATCATGATTTTTACCATTGAAAAGCTTTATTGAGGCTAAGCAAATATTTGTTAAGTACCAATGAAAAATTATTTGCTTGTTTTATTTCTGCTGGTAGTTTATTCCAAAATTTTGACCCTGAAAACTGTAGCAAACGTTGTCCGTAAATATTTTTAGTTGGAGGAAGATTAAAATTACCGCACGTTTGATTTCTGGTCGCACGATAAGATGAGTAAAATATAGAAACATGAAAAGGGAGGTTGTGTTTAACAATGTTGAAGACACACGTGGCAATTTTTAATTCGTGTATCTTGTCATACGGCAACAAATTCATTCTATTAAATAAAATCAGACTTGGTTTATCGTAACTTGAATGGGTAATTATTCTCAGGGCGCGCTTTTGAAGTTTGCGTACAGGTTCAAGATAAGTTTTGTATGTCGTACCCCATGATTCATTACAATATGTGATATGGCTATGGATGAGTGCAAAATATAAAATACGCAGTGTGTTAGTATCGAGACTATGCCGTACTTGTGAGAGCGCATAGCATCCTGATGCGAGCTTTTTACAAACTGCGCCTATTTGTTCTTGCCAGTGCAGATTGCTGTCGAAAATCACGCCAAGATATTGAAATGAGTTGACTTCGTCTAATGGAAAATCGTTTATTTCTAAATTTATTGATTCAGCAGGAAAGGTATTGTTACGCGTTCTAAATACCACATACTTGGTTTTACTGACGTTAATCGTAAGTTTGTTCATTGAGAACCATTCACTTGCTTTTTTCAACTCTTCGTTTGCTTTAGTTTCAATATCACAAGTGTTATCGGCTGTTACTACAATACAAGTGTCATCGGCGTACATAAGGGTTTCACTTGTACCAAAAATAAGTGGGAAGTCGTTAATGTATAGTGAAAATAAAAGGGGTCCAAGGACGGATCCTTGAGGGACTCCAGTGCGCTTATGCTTAGGCGATGATGCAATATTGCTCATTCTTACTACTTCTACTCTTTTATGAAGGTAATCAGTAAGAAGATCTAGTGAGCGTGTTACAGTGTTGCAGAATAGGTACTGTACAGTACTGGGCACTCAGTACTGTACTGTACTGTACTGAGTGTTACAGAATGGGTACCAAGAGAAAGGAAACGCAGTCGAGGTCGGCAGAAGACTAGGTGGAGCGATGAAATTAAGAACTTCGCGGGCGCTAGGTGGAATCGGTAGGGCAGGGCAAGGGTAACTGGAGTTCGCAGGGAGAGTCCATCGTCCTGCAGTAGACACAAGGCACTTCGCTTCCGCACTTCACTTTATTAGGGGGTATTACACAAGGCGTGGGCATACAAATAAATGTGTGTATATATTTATCTATATATATATATATATATATATATATCTCTCTGGTGAAGCCACCCTCACCCTCGGAACAAAATAAGTGTTTTCTGCCTATAGTGTCATACCTGCTAAACTATAGACCACTTGTTGCCCAATACTGCACAGTAACTAGAGAGCCTCTCGCATAAAATTGTTGCGCTGAAGTTTTATCCCATATATAAATAATGCCCTTTGTCAGCTTAAGCATGATCTAAATGAATTGTTAGCTCTTTAGGCTCCCACCTTTCTTTCTTTCTTTATTTATTTATTGAAAGGGTATTTAGAATAAATATGCCTTACGGGACTCGTCTAAAGTCTTCAATTACCTAACTGGGCCGAGCCCCTGTTACAAGTGCAGAAGTATGACGGAACAGACAAAACGTTTTGAATAATGTATACATACATGTGTACAATAATAATTATAAACCGATCAGCTTACTCTCCGTTGTCTACACAGTATTTACTAAGGTAATCTCAAATAGAGTCAAGAACACCTTAGGCTTCTCTCAACGAAAGGACCGGGCAGGATTTCGTAATGGCAACTTAACAATAGACTATATTCACACCATCAATCAGGTGATCAAGTGAGAAATGGGTGAAATATAACCCACACTTATATGTAGCTACATTGGTGCCAGCCGATAAGCAATGAGGCGCACCAAAACAAGTAAAATTATTAAAAATTTCACTGCATAGACTTTCTGCGAGAAAAACGGGGCATCTGCCAGCGTCCGCGCAACGAACGCCCGCTCGCTAGCAGATGACGTCCTTGACAAGAACAGCAAAATTAAAAACGTCATGCTGTGTAAACCATGCCTCGAACTCGTAGACGTAGGCGTAGACGTAGAAAAATGTGTCAAAATAAATTTGCAGTTGAAATAGAGCAACATTTTTAAAGCGCAAACGTGCAATCAGTCGCAGCACCCTCAGCGAAATTACGTCGAATATGCCGCGACGCACGTCTCCACTCGAATCAAGTGCGCTCGCAGCGCCTTCGCACAATTTTTCCACACGTGGCGCCTCAGGGGGAGGGCACCGTTTGGCCCAATCGACCATTGTCAAGTTTCTTCTAATTTGTTAAATAGCTTCTGTTCTTTTTTGTATTAGTACAATATGACAGTTCTACTAGGCCGGATGTACAAGCTTTGCGACTTCGTTTATTGTATTTTCGTTATCGACACACTGAACACCATCCCACTACAAATATGAAATGCCTTTCCGCTCCTTTCCCTCTTTCATATGCAGACTTCAAGAGATAAATGTGGCTACCTTCAGCAACGTCACTAAATTCTCCTTCGAGCAAACTGCTCCAAGCACTCCTCTGCCCTTAGTTTGGGGCATTTTGACTATGCTTTTGAGCGTCGTTCACGCAATGCCACATGTGGCACTTGTGATCGGGCGTGGGAAGAGTCGCGTGTCCACTCGGTAGATGAATGTCGGCCGCTAAGTTCGTCAATTTAAGTGTTGAATAATTTGTCTCGCATAAACCACACTACATTAGGAATAAGACACACTCATTAGTTAATAACAAATATCCGAAGAACGAGAACTGTACATGTGTTCTTTCGTCCGCGTATTCGTAGCGTCTGTCGTACATGTGTTCTTTCGTCCGCGTATTCGTAGCGCTCATTTCATCAAGGAGAACTGTTTCTAACAGCAGAAATACCCCGATTCATGGGTATTGTAGTGGGGGCATATGAAGAAATGTCGAAGTTTTATTCGATGAACTTTTAATATCCGCGAACCTTTTGCAAGTTCAGCAGTGCCGCGTCCACTGGGCAGCCTCCTCGTGTAGGCATTTATTTAGTAGGACCAATAAAATGTAGTTCTTGTGCTACCGCTGCCCGCGCACATGACTGCATCCTTCGTGGGAGGTAGTTTTCTACAATACGCATCCCGTTAGCGCTGACGCTTGCCATATAGGCTTTGTCTGACCGTTTATAATGTACCCATGTAAGCAACTGCATTGCCAGTGGAAAGGGGTCAGCCACTTTATATTTAAAATAAATAAATAAGTGATTCTGGTACATCCCGAACTAGGCGTTCTTGTTATCTTGTACTACTGGTCATATTCATACTTGTCTGACCTCTCTTCCTATGAATAGCGGCCATTGTGTAGCCTTTTTATTGCCTTGTTAAAATTGTGACCCTGCGTATCTTATAGCAGCCGCTAAAAAGCATGCTCTGTAAAATTAAGTTAAGCGCTCTTCAATGAACAGTTTTGGCTGACAGGCAGCATTATTAAATTTAGCGGCTGAATTTTCCTCCATACGCTTATCAACGTCGCAAAACTTGCGTGCCTGCACTTGTTCGGCAAGTGCACGTAGTGAAGAACTCGTCTCGTATGTTACTCCTGATAACCTTGTGTATATAGAGGTGTCAGGTAAGCTACGAAAACTTCTCCTGCGGTGCTTCGAAATCCGCGGTTCATTTTTGCAAGTCAGTCACAGTACAAACTGGGACCGCACCACGTTTGGTAGCAGCGTGTTTCGGTTCATTCAAACTCTCTACTGAGATTCTGTAAAGTTCAACGAGCAGACGATGGCCTTATAGCTTGGCTGCCACTTAGTGTGCTTAAATTTCCTTCGCGAGAAATGTTCCGGTGACATGCACACAATTGTTTTGCTTCGGGCGGCAGATAGTGAAACGAAAATTCCGAATTTCTCAAACTATATAGGTTAGCAGAACGGCGCGCAGCAAGTGCATGTATGCCGCTATCATATCGAAGCCATCTAGATTATTAAAGGTAAGAGGATCGGCGCTTCCGAGGCCACTTACAAAGAAGGAGGAGATGCCTTGGATCGTGCTTTTTCTGCACATATGGTCGATCTCTAGGCGCACGTCTGCTAATCGAACAGACGTGCTGAAGACGTACGACTGAACGCATTTCCTGTGATTCTCCTTTTGTGCTTCTGACACTCGCAAGGAGCGATCGGAAGGAACGGAAGAACTTCAAGCAACTTGCTTTGCTAGTCGACTCGGTGTTCCTGCACAAGTGAGAAGAGTGTTAAAAGGATGATGACCATGATATCTTTATATCCACTTCCTCGAAACAAGGAGGTGAAAGCTAGTCATCTAGCCTGCTTGCGCTATACAACGAATGTATAGATATGCTTGTGCTTAGCCTTTTGACTGTGCCTCCTTATATTTTTTCTCTTCCTTTAAACCTCTATACCTATCTTGTATAGTTATTTACGCCCGTAACAGATCTGGTCCCATCTATATATTCTCTGTTATTTTTACGTTAAGGGATAAGAAAAGAGCAGATTGGGTCAGGGAACAAACGCGAGTTAATGACATCTTGGTTGAAATCAAGAAAAAGAAATGGGCATGGGCCGGACATGTAATGAGGAGAGAAGATAACCGATGGTCATTAAGGGTTACGGACTGGATTCCAAGGGAAGGGAAGCGTAGCAGGGGACGACAGAAAGTTAGGTGGGCGGATGAGATTAAGAAGTTTGCAGGGATGGCATGGCCACAATTAGTACATGACCGGGGTTGTTGGAGAAATATGGGAGAGGCCTTTGCCCTGCAGTGGGCGTAACCAGGCTGATGATGATGATGATGATGATGATGTTTTGTTGCCCATATCCCCTGGTTTCGCGCTTCCAAATTTACTAGCTTCCATCGCATCCATGGAACGGCTGCGCAAGACCGTGGCGTCAACAGGACCCTCGTCACGAAGACTATCATGCTCCCGACCGAGGAACTGTGGGCCTCCGTTCTCGACGCCTCTCAGTTGGACTCAGACGTTACCTACCTTATCTAGAAGAACGATGAGCTCATCAGCCTCGACAAGCAATCATTGACGCCACTGACGACGACGTTTGCGCGGATCAACTCGAGGTAGCGGCCGAACACGACGGGAAGGCGTCTTACGCTGTGTCCCGAGTCTGGACGCAGCTCTACCGAATGCCGAGGTCAGCAGTGACTAGACCTCAGCAGTAAATGAGGTTACTGACTCTTCACGCCACATACCAAAGGACACAGTAACTCCCATTCACGTGACCGTATTGCGTAATCGCGCAGTGGTCCTGCCGAAAGTGGCATTCCTACGTTTTCTGGCACACTTCGCGATTGGCAGTCTATTTCGTCTGAAATAACTTCATTGCCACAAAACGCCTGAACACAGAACTTTTGGCCATGGAGAAACTTAAGTATCTATTATTATGTTTGACTGGCACAACCAAGAGAGCAATCGCGGGCATTCGTCTGACTGAAGTAAATTATAGCATCGCCATGAAGATTTTGACAGAGCGACTTGGTCGATCCGACTTCATCAACGAGCACGTTGACGACCTCCTCGCCTGGTCACTAGTCAAGTCTTCGGGTGAGGCCGAAATACTTCAGCTGCTCTACGACGAGGTCGAGTTTCGGCTCTCCGAATTGACTGTATTGGGCTTCTCACCTCAACAATAGAACGTGGTCCTCCACCGCATGCTAATGTAGTGCCTGCGCGACAACGTCGCGATACTATTTCGCCAGAAGTCAGAGGAAGCGTCGCAGGAGATGTCAGGTGACATGACTCCTAAAGAAAAAGCTCTACAGGCTACAGAAATGCTAAGGTTTCTGTGAGTCCAGATTCAGATGAGAGAGCAGCGCAGGCCAAGGTGCGGTGCATCTACATCCAAGTTTTGTACCTGAAGATGGTGTCTTACTTCCCCCCAGCATTATTGAGACAACACCTATCTAAAGCGTCCGCGCTTCTACTGAGTCTGTTGCTGTTGCGGAAGAAGTGCACTAATAGGCCACAGCTGCCGTCATACCATCACGAAATGCAACGTCCAGTTTTCTGCGGATGAAAAAGGGGCTCGGTTGCGCAGCGCTCGATGTTGAAACCGTTCCGGCAAGAGCAATCACGTGGAAAATATTTGCCTACGGTCACGCAGCATAGTGTGTAGCAAGTGCCATTCCCGCCAATTGACCATCCTCTGCGAGTTGTTTAAACCAGATGTGTCAACCACAACAACGGTGACCACAGTGGATTAAGATGTACCACGCCTTACATCGTATGCCACCAGTCCGTCTCCGGTGACATCTCTCCCAAGCACCCTGAGTGCAGTCAATGCGGTCCTGTTCCAGACAGGACCAATATGGATTGAGTACGGCTCGCGAATGCGTCTAGTGCGCATTCTTGACAACGGCAGCGGATCTATTGAAGAATCTCAAGTGCCCGTTTTTCAGAAAAGACGAACTCTCTCTTGTTACGTTGGGCCATTGGGAGTCCCGCCAAATCATGCGCAGCCGTCGGGTAGCTTTAACTCTGCGAGGCCAGCACACTAACAATGCGGTAACCTTTGAGGCTTTGGAGGCGCCTGCTGTTTGTATGGTCCCAAACACACCGCTCAGCACTAATCTTGCATCTTCTGTGCAAGACGAGATATCACGTTGCGGACAACTTTCACCCTGACACATGGAAGCCGCACGAAATGCGCGTTTTACTTGGTTCCGACATGCACTGGAAGGTATCATCTGCAAAGAATAATCATTTGACCAGCGATCTTAGTGCCGTGGAAACCAAGTTCCGATGGGCCGTGCTAAGAACCGTGGAGCACAATGGAGGTTAAACACCGATGAGTGCCTTGTTCTTGACTTGGAGCAGGACTTCTATTCCTGACTGCAATTTGTCTGCAATGTGGTGTCTCGGCATCGCTGGAATAGGCACATCAACAGCGGAAAAATGACAAGGCTCACCCAGTACTTGAGATAGCTGAAGAGAGTATCGGCAAGTTTTACGGTCGCTACTAGGTACCACTAATGATCGCAGCACGGGTTCATACAGCTGCTCCAAAATAACGTTGATGATCTTAAACATCGTAGTAGGCAGCGCAACCTCGTGTTCCACGGCATACCTGATACAAATATTTGCGAATCTTGGTCATCATCTGAATTGCTTTTGAAGGAAGTATGCGCAACAAAATTGCAAGTTAGCCCTGAGTTGATCGAAAAAGCCCATTGACTTGACAAATTTCGACAAGGGAAAACGCGACCCTTGATCGCAAATTTGGGTCCCTGAAAGAAAAACATTTGATTTTAGGAAAGGCCAAGAATTTAAAAGATACAGGTGTCAGTATGTCGGAAGACTTTTCCGAGCCAGTGCGCAAGAGCAGGTGAAACCTGTGGCGGTTTGCCCAGGAACACAAAGGTAAGTACGCACGTGTACAATTAAGGCGTGACGCACTTTACATAGACGGCATCAAGTACACCTATGATGACCTTTCAGATAAGGTTGTTCCATGCAAAGGACCCAATAAGTCCTTATCGACTTCACTTTCCTTTTTGGTAGCCAACTGTAGGAGCATTAAAAACAAAGTTGATGCTTTCAGCAACTTAGTGCACATGGTCAAACCTGGTGTAGTTACTGGCACCGAATCATGGCTCGATGAAGACGTAGTGAACTCTGAAGTGTTTCCTGATAACTTGACAGTTTAGAGAAAGGACAGAAATTATCACGGAGGTGGCGTATTTATCTTGGTCGACCAGCGCATTCCTTCTACATGCGTAAATATTATAGAGAATAGGAGTGAAGCTGTTTGGTGTCAGCCGAAACTCTAGAACGGCAAATCACTGTCAGTCTGCTCCTTTTACCGGCCACCAATTGGTTCAGCCAGAGAACTGTGTCATTTCATTGCCACAGCTACAAAAATCACATCCGATTACGTCATTGTGGGTGGGGACTTTACCTAATCTCAACTGGAATTAACATCCGATTGCGTCTGGAAGCTTCCCTAGCATCAAATCTGAAATTGCCGATTTTATGAGCTTCCTTTCATTAAGACAAACGGTGTTGAAACCTACGCGAGGAAATCACATCCTAGATCTTTTTTTTTCACAAATATGCCACAAATGGTCCCGAACATTGAAATATTGCCAGGGATACGTGATCACGACGTCGAGCTAAGCGAAATAAATATGAAACGTGTAAGCGTTTACAATAGGAAGAGTCGGTGCATGTGCAATTACGCCAGGGCTGATATCCAAGCAATCAATACTTCACTGGAAGCGTATTTCTTTGTGTTCGAAACACTTGCGGATGAGTATTCTGTGGAAAACGTATGGGTTCTATTTAAAGAAAAAATCTTTGAACTGGGCAACCGGTTTGTTCCGAAGTGGGCATTGACTAGAAGGCGTAATCGAAGTAAGCCACGGTACACTAAAGAACTGAATGTTTTAGTGAAGCGTAGGCAAAGAATTTACCGTTCATTCAAATGATACCTTTCTAAAGAGAACTTATGTAAACTAAAGCTGGCAACGCGGGAAGTGAACAACGCTTCAATCAAAACAAAATCAGCCTACTTTAAAACAATAGAAAGTCGGATAAAGCAAAGTTCCAAGGAACTTTGGAAACATATAAAAAGAAATGAAAAAGACAACATTCCTATCCCCGCTTTGACCGCTGGCGATGTTACAATTTGCGACGCCACAGAAAAGGCCAAGTTGTTCAATCTTTATTTTACGTCAGCGTTGTCTGCCCCAACAGATTCTCGGAACGATCTGAAATTGTTGAAACACGAATACACATCCATGCCTAAGATAGTGATCGAAGCTTGGGGCATTGAATTACTGCTTCGTAATTTAAACTGTGCAAAAGCTGTGGGCCCTGTTTACCCAATTTTGTAATTAAGTCTTGCTTTCATATAGTGTCAATATACTGAAAAATTATTTTTCAGAAGTCCTTGAACACAGTTCACTTCCGTCTGATTGGAAAATGGCATCGGTTGGTCCTATACATAAAACTGGCCCGCGCAACGTTTTTAATAACTACCATCCCATTTCACTAACTTCTGTGTGCAGTAAAGTTCTAGAGCATGTTTTATATACTGCAGTTGTCAAGCATATAGATAGTAGTCCTTTACTTAACTGAAATCAGCATGGATTTACACGATCATTATCATGCGTCACACAACTAGTAGAGTTCACACATGTCTTAGCGGCTGCCCTTGATGACAAATCATCGGTCGACTGTATTTTTCTTCATTTTAAAAAGGCGTTTGATACCGTTTCACATTACCTGTTACTGCAAAAACTAACCAGTTTTAACATGAATCCCGAAGTTATTGCGTGGATCGCCGAATATTTACGAGAGAGGCGACAATATGTAGTCGTAAAAGGCGAACAATCTGCAATAACTAATGTTACGTCAGGGGTACCTCAGGGATCATTTCTTGTGCCCCTTCTCTTCCTACTTTATATCAATGATATTATTGAAAATGTACAGTCCCATATTAGGTTATTTGCAGATGACTGTATATTACACCCTAAAGTTACATCTGAAAGTGACTCCTTTGTAATGCAAAACAACTTATATGCCATATACGAGTGCTGTGAGCGATGGGAAATGAAACTGAATCTAGAGAAAACGGTGTGCATGAGGTTCTCCAGAAAAAAAGATCCTGGAAAATTTTAATACACGATAAACTGCTCTGCAGTAAAATGGTGTGTGAATATAAATACCTAGGCGTTTACTTTCGCCCCTCTTTATCATGGAATTGGCACGTCGATTATACCGTAGGCAAAGCGTGTCGGAGCTTGGGATTTTTACGACGAAATACACGTGCGTTTCCACAACAAACCCGCGAGTTACTATATAAATCATATGCAAGATCTGCGCTCGAATACGCATGCTCTGTGTGGGACCATTCATCAATAACTAACAAAGGAAGACTAGAAAAAGTTCAGTCCATGGCGGCAGATATAGAAATGTATGACAGCCAGTTTAGTGCAACTAGACCTAAGGCAATGCTAAACTGGCAATCTCTCCAGCACCGAAGTGCGTCGTTTCGACTGAAACTTTTACACGGCATATGTCACTCTCATACTCGAATTCCGCGTAACGCGTACATAAACCAGCCTCACTACACATCAGCACGCAAAGATCCTAAACAGAAGATAACAGAATACAAATGTAATACATCGGCCTTTATCAGCCCTTTTTTTCCCAAGAAATATCAGTCAGTGGAACCGACTTGTAGGAATTTAGGAATTTCTTGCCCTAACAAGTTCTTTTCTGCATTAAAAGCAATATAATATTTTGATCCCTAAGGCTTGATAAATATCGCGTGCACGTCTAGCAACCATCATGACCTGTAAAAATCCCAGTTGTAAATGACATTTTCTTTAGGCGCCTCTTTTTTCACGTTGTCGCACTGCATCTTAATCACCGCATTGTTTTTTTGCAACTTATTATTCGCTTATTTTTCATTATGAGTCTTTGTAATCATTGTGCTTTATGTACTTTTTTTTCACGTGCGACATGTGACATCTGCAACGTGCCTGTGTCCGTCGTGGCTGCGTCCAACTTGACTGTGCGCTTTTTTTGTCGGCGAATAATATTGTGTTGTTGGCTTACACAAATGTATCCAAACCTCCAATTTTTATGCTTCTTTTTTCATCTGTACACCCCCCCCCCCCCACTGTAATGCCTGAATGGGCGCTGTGGGTACTAAATAAATCAAAATAAATAAATAAAGAGCAGACCTGATCCCCCATGGGTGCTATCGTGAGCGTCTTACAGCGGAGCAATGAATCCGACGGAAGCCGAGGTGCCACAGGTGGGAACCAAACCTCAATTGCTGGAGCATCGCACGCGCCTTGAGAAGGTTGTGGGTTCGGTTCCCACCTGCGTCAAGTTATTTTTTCATCCACATTAATTTCCATTATTTATGGTTTCATTGTTTCATTTATTAAGCACAAGTAATTTCCCCTATGTTGTCCTTGGTGGCAGTGTTTGTTGGCTTCTTATGATATGACTAATAAAAAATCAGGCCCCTCAGTTAATCCCCTTTCTTCTCGTTTATTACATAACGAGTGTCTCGAATGCGGCAACATTGATGCCTTGAGGTAGCATGTGTGGGTTTGTTGACCAGTTGCCTTGACCCAAAATATCACGTTCCCGTGGCACCTGCGGCAAAAAGAAAGTTCCACGTCTGCCGCCAAGGTCTGTGAGTGATGGCGCTGGCTAACACTCCCAGTGTTCTATTAGCACTTATAAATACCCAAAAAAAGTGGATGGGGAAACGACTCCACTGTAGCTCAATTGGTAGAGTATCGCACGCGAAATGCGAAGGTTGTGGGTTCGCTTCCCACCTGCGCCAAGTTGTTTTTTCATCCACTTTAATTTCTATTAATTTATCGTTTCACTATTTCATTTATCAAGTACAAGTAATTTCCCCTATGTTGTCCTTGGTTGGAGTGTTGGTTGGTTTCTGCTGCTATCACTAATATAAAATCGGGCCCCTCGGTTAACCCCCTTTCTTCTCGTTTAGTAGCGAAATTGTGTTGTACGAAATTAACTCTTTATTGGGCGAACCTGTGCCCACAAAAAGAAGTTAAAGTCAAAGCACAACGATAACGCCGAGTACAGTGGGCGATTGTCGAAATCTGTTCTGCGGGGCAAGCACGTCGGCTTTTATACTTGAGTCATCGAAGGCTCCAGAATATTAGCTGTTGCGCGCATGTCTTCCAGAAAATTCTGCACAATTCGCATCGCCAATACAAGCAATCAGATTGCACAAGGTTCAGGAACAACAGAGAGCGAATCGATGACATTCCGAAAATTTCCGATACATAAAGACGTGTCCTTTGCTCACCTCTAAAATTTCTTAGAAGGTGAAAGGCGGTCACCCATGCCCCCCTCGTAAAAAGCATGCTCCCTACGCTACAAAATAACAGAAGAGCGAAAAGCAAATAAAACGTAAGGAAGAAAGTCCCAAAGTTTGTCAGAACTTACAGAACGGCTTAAGCCGCACAACATGGACTATTTTAGGTCGTGAGTGGGTGGCGCTGTGAAAGCTAAATGCTGCCTGGCACGACCTCTTAGTCCAGTGTGCGAATTCATCGGATGACCTTGTAGATTCCGCAATAGCGTCACTGAAGTTTCTCATTAAGGCCTCGTCGGCGTATTGTGGTCTAAAGTCAAACACGGTGACCGGGTTGGTACTCCACGCATCGCCGTCGCAGATTCTAATGCTAGCTATCAGTCCTCTACTGATTCTTAATGCGAAGGTGGGCGAGATGTCTGGCTTCATCGGCGCTCTGGAGATAGGCGGTGACGTCAAGATTCTCTTCATCAGGGATGTGCGGCAGCATGATGTTGAGAGTCGTCGCAGGGTTCCTTGCGTAAACCAGCTTGAACGGCATGCTTCGCGTTCTTTCTTGTATCGCCGTGTTATAAGCGAAGGTTACGTACGGAAGGGCGGTATCCCACGCTTTATAATCGACGTCGACGTACATTGCTATCATGTCAGTGAGGGCCTTGTTCAAGCGCTCCGTGAGACCATTCGTCTTAGTGTGATAGGCACTTGTCCTCCTGTTGCTTGTCTGGCTCTATTGCAGAATGGTTTGAGTAAACTCTGCTGTAAATGCCGTTGCTCTGTCAGTGATGAGGACTTCTCGGGCACCATGTCGCAGCTGGTTATTCTCGACCAAAAATTTCGCCACTTCGGCTGTGCTATGTTACGGCCGAGCTTTCGCTTCAGCGAAGAGAGTGAGGCGGTTCGTCGCCACAACAATCCAATTATTTCTGGGTTTTGACGTCGCAAAGGGTCCCAACTGGTACATCCCGATCTGCTGAAATGGTTGGCAAAGAAGCTCGATCGGCTGTAGTTATCCCGGAGGCCTTGTCGGTGGTGTCTTCATCGCTGACAGTCTTGGCATGTCTTGACGTAACGTGTGACGTCGGCGGTCAGGCGCGGCCAGTAATACCTCTACTTTATCCTCGATAACATCCGGAAGAATGTGAGGCGCCCAGAGGTCGGATCGTCACGTAGGGCATGCGGTACTTCTGGACGCAGTTCTGAGGGAACAACAGAGAAGTAGTTGGCTGGTGAGAAGTTCTTTACGAGTAGGCTCTTTTGAGGCGAGAAGGAAGACATCATCATCATCATCATCAGCCTGGTTACGCCCGCTGCAGGGCAAAGGCCTCTCCCATACTTCTCCAAATACCCCGCTCATGTACTAATCCGTCTCTCTCACGGCGCGAGTGCGCATGCGCCCTGCCCTAGCGGATTAGTCGCGAAACGTTTTGGAAGGGACGCGCGCGCGGCCTCGCGGTCAGATATCAGGGGAAAGTACCCCGGAAACAAAAAAAAGTGCTGGGATGCGCGCTGCTGCAAACGCTCGCTATTTGTACCGCGTTGAAACTCTACTGGTAGCTCGACGTCGGTGCGGGGCCGAAAACATGCGTAAGACTGCAAATCCACTTTGAAACAGAAAAGGGCCAGGGCTTAGTCAGGACTGTACCGTGAACCACGTAGCTGCCGCCTTGCATTGATGGCGGTCAAATTTATAGATAAACCCCTGCGTTACACTTCAGCGACACTTCAAAAACACGTTGCTGACGCAGTCTTCTTGCAGCGTCCGCCTACTGTTGCTGGTGGTAGCAGCGCGTGCCTGACTCCGTGTACTATTTTAAGGCGTCGTAACATTGGGTCGATACGAGACAGACAAGATGCTAACGCCGACGACTGGCCGATTATCCAGCACAGTGTCACTGAGACCATTTGATCGTAATAAGCCTACAACGACGCAGCCGACGGGTGCGAGTTGTCATATAACGCGACGGGCTTTCGGGTCGACAGCACCGACAAAATCAGCTCACCGATTAACCTCGATAGCTTTGGCAAACCCTATGCGATCAGCCGTCGAACTGACTACGCGATAGCTGCAGCTCATTCAGTTGTACATGTAATTATTCGCGCTCAAAATGCATCGACATGTCTTCGAAGTTGAAATGCATGAGCTTCAGTCATCTCAAGCCGTGCACGTGAAGTTTGAGTCATTGTTGATCCTGTTTAACTACGTTTTGGTTAGGCCTGACCCAGTCGAGTTTGTGCACCCTCTACCGATGGAGTTGAACTTAAAAAGTAAGCAGTCAGAACGAAGGAAACCGCTCTTATAGTTAGGTTGCGGCTCTATAGCGATTTGATAACTACTCTTCACTTCGCACGGCACGTACATAATAGGCGGCAAGCGGGGACACAGCGCTGTGCCAACATCTTGTACTTTCGTCACCGTTGCCGAACGCTGCCGGTCACATTCCCGTAGATGGTGGGTCTGTGTGTGTTGGTATGCTGACGTTTCTTAATTCCAAAAAAGCATTGTTTACCTCTGCTTCAAACGGGAAAGAAGAGACAGTGCATTCGATATAGCAGCATAAAATCGTTCAGTTGCCAACGGTACGTGTCAGCGATGGCATCCGCCTTTTCGCGAGAGAACGAACTACACGGCATATAAGTGGGGACTTATACCGAGCACCGTCTCTAATAATACTTCACAGAACGCACAAACTGTAAGTATGATGGAGTTAAACCAAACCGAGAATCAGTAGTAACAGCCCATAATATATATGTGTCTGGATCACAGTTGCAGTTGTTTAAGGGACTCGGCCGCTCATACTGACTCGTATGTATGTTTTGGTACGTTTTGAGGTTATTTCACATCAGCGATGCGCCGTTTCTACAATAACCGAAGCTAACAGCGATCTGAAGCTGTACATGTAAACAAATACACCGCTTTGGCAAATCCCCCGTGGAAGGCTGCGCTCGAAGGCTTCTTGAATATGCGAAATGTTTACTGAATGTGTAAAACTCAAAGCAGCCGCGTTGGCAGACACAACTCAGCGTGCCTTTATCGGCCGCTCTGTTACCAAAATAGCGCACTCGGGCTTCTTCACCCACGGTACTCGATGGGTGAACGACATGCTGCCCCGGAGAAACCAATATTAATTAATCGGGATCCACGAACCGCGCCACCGAGGCACACTCAACATGGGCGCAGGCACACAAATCAACTGGCGAAATTCCCGACGCCCTTCCGAAACGTTTCCATGGCGTGCGCCAGAGGGCAGCACAGGAACATGAAAGAGTCGGATTGTGGCCATGTTCTCCCTGCAAACGTCTTAATGTCATCCGCCCACCTAACTTTCTGCCACCCCCTGCTACGCTTCCCTTCCCTGGAATCAACTCCGTAACCCTTAATGACCATCGGTTATCTTCCCTCCTCTTTACATGCCCGGCCCATGCCCATTTCTTTTTCTTGATTTCAAATGTGATATAATTTACCCGCGTGTGTTCCCTCAGCCAATCTGCTCTTTTCTTATCCCTTAACGTTACACCCATCATTCTTCTTTCCATAGCTCGTTGCGTCGTCCTCAATTTAAGCAGAACCCTTTTCGTAAGCCTCCAGGATTCTGGCCCACGCGTGAGTACTGGTAAGACACAGCTGTTATACACTTTTTTCTTGAGGGATAGTGTCAACCTGATCTTCATTATTTCAGAATGCCTGCCAAACGCCCCCCAGCCCATTCTTATTCTTCTGGTTATTTCAGTCTCATGATCCGGATCCGTGGTCACTACCTGCCCTAAGTAGATCTATTCCCTTACCAATTCCAGTGCCTCGCTCCCTATTGTAAACTGCTGTTCTCTTCCAAGACTGTTAAACATTCCTTTACTTTCCTGCAGATTATTTTCAGACCCACCCTTCTCCTTTGCCTCACCAGGTCACTGAACATGTATTGCAATTGGTCTCCTGAGTTACTAAGCAAGGCAATATCATCAGTGAATCTCAAGTTGCTAAGGTATTCCCCATCAACTTTTATCCCAATTCTTCCCACTCCAGATCTCTGAATACCTCCAGTAAACACGCTGTGAATACCATTGGAGAGATCGTATCGCCCTGTCGGACGCGTTTCTTTATTGTGATTTTGTTGCTTTCTTTATGGAGGACTACTGTGGCTGTGGAGCCGCTATAGATATATTCTAGTATTCTTACATATGGCTCATCTACACCCTGATTCCGTAATGCTTCCATGACTGCGGAGGTTTCGACTGAGTCAAACGCTTTTTGTAATCAATGAAGGCTATATATAAGGGTCGGTTATATTCCGCACATTTATTTACCAGCTGATTGATAGTGTGAATATGGTCTATTGTTGATTAGCCTTTACGGAATCCGGCCCGGTCCTTTGCTTGATAGAAGTCTAAGGTGTTCCTAATTCTATTTGCGATTACCTTAGTAAACATTTTTGTAGGCAACTGACAGTAAGCTGATCGGTCTATAAATTTTCCAGTCTTTAGCGTTCCCTTTCTTATGGGTTAGGATTTTGTTAGCGTTCTTCCAATATTCCGGTTCGTTCGAGGTCATGAGGCATTGTGTATATAGGGTGGCCAGTCTTCCTAGGATAATGTTCCCACCATCTTTCAACAAATCTGCTTTTACCTGATCCTCCCCAGCTGCCTTCCCCCTTTGCATAGCACCCAAGGCGTTACTTGTGGGATTTCAAGTTCCTCTAGACTATTCTCTCTCACATTATCGTCGTAGGCGTTACTGGTACTGTATAAATCTCTATAGAACTCCTCAGAGACTTGAACTATCTCATCCAAGACTGCGAGTCGGCCTAGTTGGAACAAATTCATCTTGAAACTTATTGTGCGCAACAAACGGGGACGAAGAATAGAAGAAACACAAGGACGAGCGCTTTCTAACAACTGTTGTTAGAAAGCGCTCGTCCTTGTGTTTCTTCTATTCTTCGTCCCTGTTTGTTGCGCACAATAAGTTTCAAGATGTATCTCATCCATATTAGTAACGACATTGCCGGCTATGTCTCTTAACGCCCACATCTGGTTCTTGCCTATTCTTACTTTTTTCTTCACTGCTTTTGGGCTTCCTCCGTTCCTGAGAGCATGTTGAATTCTATCCATATTGTCACGTGGTCGTGACGTCAAAGAACACAGTGGCAATACTGTGAACGACAAAACTAACTTTTATTTGGTTAACCTGTGCCCACAAAACAGGCTACACTTATAGCACAACGATAGCGGCGAACACGCTCGGCGATCGTCGAAAATCTGACCAGCGGGTCATGCGCGTCGGCTTTTATACAACAGTCGTCGAATGTTCCAGACTAATCGTTGAGACCCGCGTGCCTTCCACAAAGTTCTACACCATTCGCGGCAAGCGATGAGATCAGATAACATAAGGTTCGGCGACAACACACAGCGAATAGAAGCATCGATAACTTTCCAGAAACTTCGGAAACATGCAGGCACGCCAAGCGCTTTGCGTTTACATTTGTTACGCGGCGAAACGTGGTCGGCCGATAAAGATAAGTACACGTGTCAATACCCCCCTCTTAAAGAGCATCGACCCGATGCTAGATACAAACGAAAGAAAAACACCCGTAACAAAGAAAACAACAAAAATAAGGAATTTCGTCAGCGTCCGTAAAAGGGTTTAAGGCGCACCACGTGGACCGCTTCAGATCGTGCGCGGCGCCACTGTGAATGCGAAATGCCGTCTGGCACGACCTCATAGTCCAGAGCGCCAATACGTCGCATGACCTTCTAGGGTCCGAAATAGCGTCGGAGTAGTTTCTCACTGAGTCCTCGTCGGCGTATCAGGGTCCATACCCAAACACGGTCGCCGGGCTGGTACTCGACGAAGCGTCGTCGGAGGTTGTAGTGTCGGCTGTCGGTCCTCCGCTGGTTCTTGATCCGCAGGCGGGCGAGCTGTCGGGCTTCTTCGGCGTGCTGGAGATAGGTAGCAACGTCAAGATTCTCCTCGTCAGTGACGTGCGGCAGCATGGCGTCGAGCGTCGTCGTCGGGTTCCTGCCGTAAACCAGCTTAAACGGCGTGATCTGTGTTGTTTCTTGCACCGCCGTGTTGTAAGCGAAGGTTACATACGGCAGGACCGCGTCCCACATCTTGTGCTCGACGTCGACGTACATCGCTTGCATGTCGGCGAGGGTCTTATTCAGGCGCTCCGTGAGACCATTCGTTTGCGGATGGTAGGGCGTTGTCCTCCTGTGCCTTGTCTGACTGTATTTCAGCGTGGCTTGGGTGAGCTCCGCTGTAAAGGCTGTTCCTCTGTCGGTGATGAGGACTTCTGGGGCGCCATGTCGCAGCAGGATGTTTTCGACAAAGAATTTCGCCACTTCGGCTGCGCTACCTTTCGGCATTGCTTTAGTTTCAACGAAGCGTGTGAGGCATTCCGTCACCACGACGATCCACTTATTTCCGGTTTGACGTCGGAAAAGGTCCCAGCAAGTCCATCCCGATCTGCTGGAATGGTCTGCAAGGAGGCTCGATTGGCTGCAGTAATCCGGCTGGCCTTGTAGGCGGTGTCTTGCGTCGCTGACCGTCTCGGCATGTTCTGACATAACGGGACACGTCGGCGGTCAGCCGCGGCCAATAATACTTTTCTTGTATCCTCGATAGTGTGCGGGAAAATCCGAGGTGTACAGTGGTCCGATCGTAATGTAGGGCGTGCAGTACTTCTAGACGAAGTCCTCACGGGACAACAAGAAGGAAGTTGGCGTGGACTGGTGAGAAGTTCTTCTTCACGAGTAGATTGTTTTGAAGCGTGAAGGAAGATAACCCGCGCCTAAATGCCCTGGGGAGAACGTCGGTGTGCCTTCCAAATATTCGACAAAGCCTTTTAGCTCCGGGTCTGCCCGTTGTTGTTCAGCGAAGTCTTCCGCGCTTATAATTCCAAGGAAGGCTTCGTAATTCTCGTCGTCTTGCGGCGGTGGGTCATTGGGGGTGCGTGATAGGCAATCGGCATCGGTGTGTTTTCGTCTGGACTTGTAGGTTACAGCGATGTCATATTCTTGTAGTCTGAGGCTCCACCGTGCCAGTCGTCTTGAAGGATCCTTTCAATTCGCTAGCCAACACAACGCGTGATGGTCACTGACGACTTTGAATAGCCTGCCATAAAGATAAGGACGAAGTTTAGCTGTAGCCCAAACGATGGTGAGGCATTCCTTTTCGGTCGTAGAATAATTGCCTTCCGCTTTTGACAGCGACCGGCTAGCGTAAGCTATCACCTGTTCGACTCCGTTTCTCCTATGGACTAGAATAACACCGAGGCCTAGGCTACTGGCGTTAGTATGGATTTCTGTATCGGCGTACTCGTCGAAGTGCGCAAGTACCGGCGGTGACTGCATGCGTCGTTTGAGTTCTTCAAATGCGTCAGCCTGCGGCGTTTCCCACTTGAACTCAACATTACATTTAGTTACACGTGTCAACGGCTCGGCGATGTGTGAAAAGTCCTTGACAAAGCGCCTGTAGTAGGCACACATGCCAAGGAGTCTACGCACTGCCTTTTTGTTGATGGGTCGCGGGAACTGTGCGATTTCAGCTGTCTTTTGCGGGTCTGGACGGACACCAGATTTGCTGATTACGTGGCCTAGGAACAGAAGCTCATCATAAGCGAAAAGGCATTTTTCCGGCTTCAGAGTAAGCCCTGACGACATGATGGCCTCTAGTACTGTCGCAAGCCGCTTGAGGTTACCGTCGAAATTTCCGGCGAAGACGACAACGTCATCCAAGTAAACGAGACAGGTCTGCCACTTCAATCCTGATAACACCGTGTTCATGACGCGCTCGGACCTTCCAGGCGCCGAGCAGAGTCCGAATGGCATAACCTCGAACTCGTAGAGTCCGGCTGGGGTGATGAAGGCCGTGTTTTCGCGATCTCTTTCATCGACTTCTATTTGCCGATAGCCAGACTTGAGGACCATCGACGAGAAGTATTTAGCGTTGCAGAGCCGATCCAATGCGTCGTCTATTCGTGGGAGGGGGTATATTTCCTTCTTCGTGATCTTGTTCGGACGACGATAATCGACGCAGAAACGTAGGGTTCCGTCCTTTTTCTTTACCAGGACAACAGCGGATGCCCACGGCCTTTTCGACGGCTGGATGATGTCGTTACGCTGCATTTCGTCGACTTGTTCTCTTTTAGCTGCAGGTTCTAGCGGCGAAACTCAATAAGGGCTCTGGCGGAGTGGTCTAGCGCACTCCTCGGTGATTATGCGATGCTTGGCAAGTGGTGTTTGTCGAATTGTTGATGACGTCGAAAAGCAGCCTTTGTGTCGCCGGAGCAGACTTCTGAGCTGCTGTTGCTTAATCACGGGGAGACTTGGATTAATTTCGTAGTCTGGTTCGGGAACCATCGTCGTCGGGGAAGATGCGGCGGAATCCTAGAGGAAAAACGCATTACTGGTTTCCAGAATTTCCTCGATGTACACGATCGTCGTGCCCTTGTTGATGTGCTTGAACTCCTGGCTGAAGTTTGTCAACAACATTTCAGTTTTCCCTCCATGCAGTCGAGCGATCCCTCTTGCGACGCAAATTTCACAGTCTAGCAATAGACGTGAAATTTTAAAACTATTATTAGAACTATTAGCACTCCTGCTAATATCGCAGGAGTGCTAATAGTTCGGCCAGTTCTATTCTAGCAGTAGGGTTAGAGGCTTCCATACATTGGCGTTTCTCGATCAGATCCTTCGTCTCCTGCGATAACTTACTGGTCTCCTGTCTAACGGAGTTACAACCGACTTCTATTGTGCACTCCTTAAGGATGCCATAAGATTATCGTTCATTGCTTCAACACTAAGGTCCTCTTCCTGAGTTAAAGCCGAATACCTTTTCTGTAGCTTGATCCGGAATTCCTCTAGTTTCACTCTTACCGCTAATATATCGGCTTCTTATGTACCAATTTCTTTCGTTCCTTCCTCAAGTCTAGGCTAATTAAAGTTCTCACCATCCTATGGTCACTGCAGCGCACCTTTGCCGAGCGCGTCTACTTCTTGTATGATGCCAGGGTTCACGTAGAGTATGAAGTCGATTTCATTTCTAGTCTCACCATTCGGGCTCCTCCACGTCCACTTTCGGCTAACCGGCTTGAGGAAAAAGGTATTAATGATCCGCATATTATTCTGTTCTGCAATCTCTACTAATAACTCTCCCCTGCTTTCCTAGAGCCCATGCCATATTTCCCCACTGACTTTTCTGCAGCCTGCTTCTTGCCTGCCCTGGCATTGAAGTCGCCCATCGGTATAGTGTATTTTGTTTTGACTTTACCCATCGCCGATTCCACGTTTTCATAAAAGCCTTTGACTTCCTGGTCATCATGACTGGATGTAGTAGTGTAGGCCTGTACTACCTTCAATTTGTAGCTCTTATTAAGTTTCACAACAAGACCTGCCACCCTCTCGTTAATGCTGTAGAATTCCTGTATGTTACCAGCTATATCCTTATTAATCAGGAATCCGACTCCTAGTTCTCGTCTCTCCGGTAAGCCCCGGTAGCACAGTACTTGCCCGCTTTTTAACAGTGTATATGCTTCTTTTGTCCTCCTAACCTCACTGAGCCCTATTATATCCCATTTGCTACCCTGTAATTCCTCCAATAACACTGCTAGACTCGCCTTAGTTGAAACGCGCTAACGTTAAACGTTGCCAGGTTCAGATTCCAATGGCGGCCTGTCCCGAAGGAAGACAATCCTCACTTAAATTCCCTAGGTACAACGTCGCGGTTCCCTTCCAAATACACGATGAGGCCTTTTAGCTCTGCGTCTACTCGTTGCTGTTCAGCGAAACCTACCGCGCTTATCATTCGAAGGAAGGCGTCGTCATCCTCGATTACAGTGATGTCATATTCTTGTAGTCTGAGGTTCGACCGCGCCATGCGTCCTGAAGCGTCCTTTAAATCAGCTAGTCAGCACAACGCGTGCAGGTCGTTGATGCAATTGCACGGCCTGCCGTATAAATTAAGGCGGAATTTTGCTTTGCCCAAATGATAGCGAGGTATTCCTTTTCTGTCGTGGAATAATTGCCTTGCGCTTTTGACAGCGACCGGCTAGCATAAGGTATCAGCCGTTCAAGTCCGTCTTTCCTCTGTACTAGGACGGCACCGAGGCCTAGGCTACTGGCGTCAGTGGAGATTTCAGTATCGGCGGCCTGGTCGAAATGCGCAAGTACCGGGGGCAACTGCATGCGTCGTTTGAGTGCTTGAAATGCGTCGACCTGTGGCATTTCTCACATGCGCTCGACATGAGATTATATAATTCCCTTATTTTCATGATGAAAATCAGGGAGGCTGGGAGAAGAAGCTGAAAGGCAGCCTACAATATAGCTTGGCAATCGCAGAGCATACCGAAATGCACAGAATCAGCATGAAAAATCGCATGCACAGCCAAACAGAGAAAGAAAGCTACAGGTAAAAATCCGCATTATCAACATCAATACAACACAGTTTAATTACAATGAAACATTAAAAACAACACACTTAAACAACTTACATTACAGCAGTAAGCACATGATTGGAGTCTAATTCACCAAAATAACGAAAAGAAAGCAATCATTACAATTTCTAAAAGAAAGCCCGGAATTATTTTCTGGATGACTCTTCCGGAGCGATTTTTTGACTGTGTGTGTGAATGAAAGAACTTTATTCGGTCGAGAGAAGATGCAGGGAAGACCCCGCGCCACCCGGCTAGCCCTACGCAAATTTATTAATTGAGTAAGTCTGCCTCTGAGCATTCGAGTGCCATAATTAGTTCTAAATACTTGTGCTTTGGAAGCTTCTGCTTGACGAATAGAATATTTGTAGATCCTCCTACCGAAGCAGGCTTATTGAGTGGGAAAATGTCCACTGTTTTTTATTTCTAATTTGTATGCTACGGTAAGGACTATATATAGGTGTTATAGGCCTAGGTTACATATGCGTCTTAGCATTTTTTTCTGGAAGGAGTGCAGCATTCGTAGGTCTGTGCTCTCCAAACCAGATTAGGTCTCCCCCCGTACCAGTAGGTCTCCATACTAGAGAAGAGTAATTAATATATGAATGAAAAAGTGAGTTATAAAAAGAAGTTTAACTTCTTGGGGAGAGATTACTGGTTCACCATCATCATCAGCCTGGTTACGCTCACTGCAGAGCAAAGGCCTCTCCCATACTTCTCCAATTACCCCGGTCATGTACTAATAGTGACCATATTGTCCCTGCAATCTTCTTAATCTCATCCGCCCATCTATCTTTCTGCCGTCCCCTGCTACGCTTCCCTTCCATTGGAATCCTGTCCGTAGCCCTTAATGACCACCGGTTATCTTCCCTCCTCATTACATGTCCTGCCCATACCAATTTCTTTTTCTTGATTTCAACTAAGACGTCATTAAATCGCGTTTGTTCCTGCACCGAATCTGCTCACTTCTTATCCCTTAACGTCACACCCATAATTCTTCTTTCCATAGTTCGTTGCGTCGTCCTCAGTTTAAGTAGAACACTTTTCGTAAGCGTCCAGGTTTCTGCCCCGTACATGAGTACTGATAAACACAGCTGTTATACACCTTTCTCTTGAGGGTTAATGGCAACCTGTTGTTTTTGATCTGAGAATACCTGTTAAACGCAACCCAGCCCATTCTTATTCTTCTGATTATTTCAGCCTCTTTATCCAGATCAACGGTCACTACCTGTCCTAAGTAGATGTATTGCCTTACCACTTACAGTGCCTAGCTACGTATCGTAAACTGCCGTTCTCCGAGACTGTTAAACATTACTTTTGTTTTTTGCAGATTAATTTGTGACCCACCTTTCTGCTTTGCCTCTCAAGGTCAGTGAGCATGCATTGCAGTTGGTCCCCTGAGTTACTAAGCAGTTTCCTGGTTAAGGTAAGTTATTCCTACGATATTGTATAACTTTTTTGTAAACTAACTTGGTCGTCATATGACATTGTCTGGAAAAATATTACTCCAGCTATCTAAAATGTTTCCACTGTGTCTATTATTGAGTCGTTGTGTGTTAAATCTGTATCCTTGGCAACACCCCCCATATACGGCGGAAAATATCAGCTTTGGCTTTGGTAATATTGATCTTTAATGCGTTGTGGTTCGTCCACTAACCTAGCTGCATTATTTTCTGTTTCCCCTATTCCTGATATGTGATAATTATATGCTGGAGAAGATAAAAGTCGTGCCATCTGCATAAATTACAAATTTTGTGGCTTTATCAGCATTTGCAATGTCACTTATGTACAAGTTAAAGAGAAATTGACCAAAAATACTACCTTGCGAAACATCAGGTAAAATTGCTTTTACATTGGATGAATGACTATTCGTATTCACGAACAGGTGCATGTAACTTAAATGAGAGCGAAGAAAGGCCAAGACTTTACCATGAATTCTTTACGTTTCTAGATTTTTAAATAAAATGTTATTATGAACATATCGGATTCTTTTGTAAAACTTGCATGAATCCCCAGAGTCAAGTGTCGTTTCTCAAGAGCAGTCAAAGTGAACTTCTTCTTTCCTAATAGAGCGAGTTCTGTGGAGCGCTTTTTTCTGGCGCAAGATTTTGCAGTATTTATTATCTGAAGGTTATCGCAATATCTACACATTCTTGACAAAATTTTACTTTTTCGACACCCTTCGAGAAAATCTGTAATTGTGACACTGGCCTAAACTTAGCGATATTTTTTCTCCATTGTTATGAAACGCGATTACCTTTGCGTGCCATCTGCATAAATTACAAATTTCGCGGTTTTGTCAGCATTTGCAATGTCATTTATGTGAAAGTTAAAGAGAAAATGACCAAAAATATTACCTTGCGGAACACCAGGTAAAATTGCTTTTACCTTGGTTGAGTGACCATTCGTATTCATGAACAGGTGCATGTAACTTAAATGAGAGCGAAGAAAGGCCGACTTTGCCATGAATTCTTTACTTTTCTAGATTTTTAAATAAAATCTTATGATGAACATATCGGATGCTTTTGTGAAACTTGCATGAATCCCCAGAGCCAAGTGTCGTTTCTCAAGAGCAGTGACAGTGAACTTCTTCTCTTCTAATAGAGCGAGTTCTGTGGAGCGCTTTTTTCTGACGCAAGATTTTGCAGTATTTATTATCTTAAGGTTATCGCAAAATCCACGCATTCTTGGCAAAATTTTACTTTTTCGACACGTTTCGAGAAAATCTGCAATGGTGACATTGGCCTAAACTTAGCGATATTTTTTCTCCATTTTTATGAAACGCGATGAACTTTGCGACTTGCATTTGTTTCGAAAAAACGCCTTCTACTAAACTGAGATAGAAAACGTGTTAAGCAAGGTGCTAAAATTCTAGAAAGTATTTCACGGGTTTTATATTGCCACATGCTGTAGCGGATCAAGGGACTGAAGAAGAGGAGAACGAAGTTCGTCTGGGCATCGCGCGTCGCCGCTTACGCTTTCGTAAAGTGCAACCGCCTGTATCTTGATTCAGCTTGTATACTCCAGCAGTGTATACGCGACAATTTGGTGGAGCTTGATGGGTACGCTCAACTTATGCAGCAGACCCCACTGGGCAGCAAGAACCTCACCCCGTAGTTGAAGTTGAGTCCAGTTCACCACACAAGCCGGCGAATCCGAAGCCCCACCCCAGAATTCGGAAACCTCCAGGAAAACGTGATGACTGCGACTTCTACGGAACGGGTGACTCCGACTTACCTAACGCTGTTGAACCCCCAAATGCCGAAGGCCTTTCACGGTGACACATTTGAAGACGTTGAAGACTGGCTGGCGGAGTTCGAGTTCGTGGCTGGGTTTAACGAGTGGGACAACAACGCCAAACTCAGGAGCGCCTACTTCAGCCTCCAGTATGGTGCTCGCATGTGGTTTATGAACCGTGAAAGTGCCCTCACATCCTGGCCAGAGTTCTAGCGAAAGCTACTGGAGACTTACTCCAGCACCAATCGCCGGGAAAAAGCAGAGCAGGCCCTTCAGTCACGAGTTCAAAAGCCCAACGAGAGCGTCACGATGTATACGTGGAGGACATGACCGGTCTCTGTCAGCGTGCCGATCCGAGCATGTCGGAAGAAGGTGAGTCATCTGATGAGAGGCGTAAAGGTGCAGCCCTTTGCCAGTCTTGTTCAGAATACGCCCAAGATTGCTGCGTAGTTCCTCACCGAAGCCACCGCGATGGAGAAAACCCTTCAGCAATGGTCGAACTTGTACAACAGACAAGTAAATGCCGCTTGTACTCCGGATGCACCGGTAGGCTTCGGGTGCGACATAGCCTTGCTTTGCGAGCTGATTTGCTCAGTTGTTCGCAACGAGCTACAGAAGCACCATGGTACGTTGCCACCTCCAGTCAGCTCCCTTACCACCGTCGTACGCACCGAAGTACAGCAGGCACTGCAGGCATTTTTTTCCAGCACTGAAGCATCACCTCTGCCGAGTGAATCCTGGCGCAAGACTTACGCAGAACCATTACTCAGCCCCGTCGAAGCTTTCGCACCTGCTTATGTGGCGCCGCCAGTCGCGTTGCAATCAGCGCAAGCGCTCCGACAACTCTGCTACCGTACTTCGACGATCACCGAACACCCGCAAGGAAATCGGGGGTTTCGTGAGCATCCGATCGACGACCGCTGTGCTACCACTGCGGCGAAGCTCGTCATGTGTATCGGGAGTGCCCCTACCGACGACTCGGACTGCAAGGTTTTTCTGTCGATTCACCTCGACCTAGGTTCGACCAAAGGCCACCCGACATCGCAGAATTCCTCAAACAGCAGCGCAGGCCGGGCCCGTGGCCGCGACAGTCACGCTCACCCCCACCGCGGTGATAATTCCCTGCTCGCAATACCACCTCGAGGACGTCGCAAGGGCGATACCCAAGTCCACGCCGGCAAAACTGACGTCAGCGACCTTCCGAGGCGGAGCCGCTGATACTCGACGCGCTCAAGACATCGTATCGTGCCGACCGCAGAACAACGAAAACGCGATGATGCCAGAACCACTTTCCGGGAACAAGATTTCACTGGGCAGACCTGTGTTGATCGACAGCAGAAAAATGAGTGCACTTGTAGATACCGGCGCCGATTACTCTATTATTAGTGGAAAGCTGGCGAGCGTTCTGAAAAACGCTACGTTGCCCTGGAACGGGGTACCAGTTCGTGCGGCAGGTGGCCACGTCGTCACACCGCTTGGCCTATGCACGGCCAGAGTAGAAATTCGCAGGGCCTGCTTTTCTCGCCACTTGTATAGTTCTACGCGAGCGTTCCCGCGATTTAATTCTTGGGATGGACTTTCTCCGCGAATATGGGGCCAATTTTTACCTCCGCGAGCGCTGCATCACTTTCTCTGCACAAAGGGCAACACAGGCCGACGCTATTGGACACAGATCCGGACTTCGCGTTTTGGACGAGAGCATCACGATACCGCCGCGTGCGAGTGTTATAGTTCCGGTCATGTCTGACGAGCTACAAGACGGTGAAGCTGTTGTAGAAGGCAACATTTCTATGTTGCTAGCACAAGGTATTTGTGTAGCGCGAAGCCTTGTGGAACTTCGTGATAGCCAGACAACGGTCCTCGTTACCAACTTTGCCTTTGAGCATAGGCACATTTTTCGTGGCACTGCCACCATCTACACCGCATCATCAAAGGACATCGTCGAGTGCTTTGCTTCTGAAGTGGACACAGACGACGGTTTGCTCCGAGACATCGATTTAAACTCCGCGCTTACGGATGACTAAAAGAGCGCACTGCAGGAACTCTTGAACGAATTCCGCGCGTGCTTCGCTCGGGCTACTAAGGTGGGCCAAATGCCAATCACGAAGCACCGAATAACGACATCCACCGACGCACGTCCCATCAAACAACAGCCTTATCGTGTCTCGCCGAAAGAACGTGATGCCATTCAAGCCCAAGTCAAGGAGATGCTAGATGATGGTGTCATTCAGCCTTCGCAAAGTTCGCGGTCCTCCCCGGTCGTTCTAGTCAAGAAAAAAGACGCCATGTTTCGTTTCTGTGTTGATAATCGACGACTCAACGATGTCACCAAGAAGGACGTGTACCCACTACCACGTATCGACGACTCTTTAGACAGGTTGCGGCGAGCTAAATATTTTTCGTCTCTCGATCTAAAGAGCAGTTACTGGTAAATTGAGGTCGATGAACGAGACCGCGGAAAAACTGCTTTCGTCGCTCCAGATGGCCTTTACAAATTCAGAGTACTTCCTTTCCGTCTCTGTTCGGCACCAGCAACTTTCCAGCGAATGATGGACACCGTTCTCGCTGCCCTGAAGTGGCAAAGCTGCCTCATCTATCTCGACGACGTCGTTGTTTTTTCGGCGACATTTGACGACCACCTGAAACGACTGCGGCAGCTTCTCGAAGCCATGCGATCGGCTAACCTCACCCGTAAGCCTCACAAGTGTCATTTCGGCTACAAGGAGCTGATGTTTCTCCGACACGTAGTCACCGCGGAAGGTGTTAGCCCCGATCCTGTGAAAACGGCCGCTGTAATCTCGTTTCCAACTCCGATTGACAAGAAAGGTGCCCGACGCTTCCTGGGCCTTTGCGCATACTACCGGCTTTTCACCGAAAATGTTTCGAAGATGGCGGAGACACTGACTCGCCTCACGAGGGACGATGTGTCGTTCGTCTGGACCTCAGAGCAAGAGAGTGCTCTCACCGAGCTTCGACAACGTCTGGCGTCAGCACCAGTTCTGGCCCGCTTTGACAAGGCGGCGGACAGGGAAGTTCATACAGACGCCAGTAACGTTGGTCTTGGTGCGGTGCTGGTACAACGCCAGGAAGGTATTGAAAGAGCGATCGCGCAGTGACCAACTACGCCACCACGGATAAAGAGTGTCTTGCCGTCGTATGGGCGCTGGCCAAATTTCCACCTTAGCTTTACGGCCACCCATTCAAAGTTGTAACTGATCATCACTCGTTATGCTGGCTTGCAAATCTCCGGGACCCTTCTGGACGACTGGCACGGTGGAGTCTACGTTTGCAGGAGTACGACGTGACCACCGTGTACAAGTCGGTCCGCATACACGAAGACGCTGACGCACGCTCGCGCGCCCCTATCGACACTACCGACCACGACATTGAGGACGACGGCGCTTTTCTTGGGGCCGTAAGCGCTACTAATTTGACCACACGGCAGCGCACAAACGACGCACTACGGCCTATATTCAAACATCTAGAAGGACGAAACCCGTCAATCAGCCGGCATATCGCTCAAGGATTGTCTTTTTGTTTATGAGATGACGTCTTGTACAAGAACTCCGCTGCCACCAACAAGACCTACCTTGTGGTCGTTCCAGCAGACCTCTGTGCCGAAGTTTTGTTCGCCTGTCATGACGAGCCTCCATCTGGCCATTTGTGTTTTACGCGAACGCTCGATAGAGCACGCAAATCCTACTACTGGCCGGAACTCGCCGAGTGTGTTAAGCGGTACGTCCAAGTCTGCCGTGAATGCCAGCGCCGAAAGTCGCCAGCTGTGAAACCTGCGGGATTGCTGAATCCGATTGACCGACCTGCCATCCTTTCGACCAGGTCGGCATGGATCGTCTGGACCCGTTTCCACTGTCATCTTCTGGCAGCAGGTGGATAATCATCACCACGGACTATTTAACGTGGTATGCTGTGACAAAGGCACTGCCTCGAGGCAAAGCTTCCGAGGTTGCCCAGTTTTTCATACAGGGCACCGTCCTACGGCAGGGCGCCTCATCACACGTCATCACAGACCGAGGCAAAGCCTTTATATCACAGCTCATTGAAGACGTTTTTAAACTCAGCCGCACGGCCCATCGAAGGACAACTGCCTATCGTCCGCAGACAAATGGCTTGACCGAACGACGGAACAAAACGATGACTGACATGCTGTCTATGTACGTAGAAGTGCATCACAAGACGTGGAACGAGATACTCCCTTACGTAACGTTTGCCTATAATACTGCTACGCAAGAAACAACACGCTTCACGCCGTTTTACCTCGTTTACGGCCGTGAAGCTCAGACTATGTTAGAAGCAATGCTGCCCTGCGACACTATCCATCATGGCGACCTCGCCCAAGATGCCGAACTTTTCGTGCAACGCGCGGAAGTCCCTCAGCTTGCCCGAGTGCACATAAAGCAACGACAGGGCATCGATGCGCACCGTTACAATCTCCGCCATCGATATGTCGAGTTCCAACCTGGTGATCAAGTTTCGGTCTGGACTCCCGTGCGCCGAAAAGGACTATCTGAGAAGCTTTTGAGTCGCTACTTCGGATCTTACAGAGTGTTACGTGAATTACGAAGTCCTTCTTGACGGAAGCCTCCCCGACGTCGACAGCCGCAATCTTAAATTGTGCAAGTTGTGTGGTTGAAACCGTACTTAGCCCCTAATATTCGACGTTGTCAGCCGCTTCGGCTATTTTTTGTTGCTCGTCCATCAGTGCTTTGTGACTATATCGCACTATGTGTTCGCCCTAGAGCATCTCGGTGCTCTTAGGTCAAGCCTATGTATGCTTTCTTTCTTCTTTTTTTTTTGAAGAAGGTGTAATGCCACATGGTGTGGCGGAGCAAGGGACTGAAGAAGACGAGAACGAAGTTCTTCTCGGCATCGCGGGTCGCCGCTTACGCTTTCGTCAAGTGCAACCGCCTGTATCTTCATTCAGCTTGTATGCTCCAGCAGGGTCTACGCGACAATATTATTACCATCTGCGTCGCTGTTAGCACTGTGAAGTTGTAAAAATATGGATATCACCTCGGTCTTCGCTACATGGTTAAGAAAAAAAGATTTTTCATTTCAATGTTCTAAGTAACGAAGAGCGTTGTCATTAGCTTCTCCAGTATCGAGACTGACAAAATAATTATTGAATAATTCTGATATTCCTTTGCCAGTGAATTTTTTATTATTGTTACTAACTTGTGTAAAATTATTCGAATGCGTTGAACGTTTTACAGAGAGATTATTGCAGAGCACACAGAGATTATTCTATTTTGCCTTACGGTTTTCTTCCGCTAGGCTGTTCCGAAACGCTTTATGAAATCTGAGCAGGAAAACTTCACAAGTTTTTAGAAATTTGTTAAACATTTTATCTCAATTTGAATCTTGCCGAATAATTGCGGTGTAATCCATGGCTTACGATTTTTTATGTTCGTAAAAACTTGTGTGGGAATGAAGCGCTGCAAAAGGAAACCAAATGTTTTTATAAACCTATCATATGCGTAGTCAGGATTGCGTTCTTTGAATATTCCGCTCCAATCAAAATTTTGAACTTTCTGTTGGAACGATTTAAATGTCTTATTTCTTGAAACGGCACCGCTTAAGTTTTTGCTGTTCTTTGTGCATTTCTGTTTACACATAGATATTTACTATTAGGATCGCTGATGTTTGTGCTCATAACAGCGGCCTGTAAACGCGAAGGCTGCTTATTTGTTATGAACAGGTCAAGTAAAGGAGATGAAAGAGTGAGTCTTGTAGAAATGATAACAGTATTGTAGGCAAATGATGTAACTATCTGCTCTACTTCTCACAATAGTGACATCTGCTAACATATTTATAATGAAGTTTCCTCAATATATAACGTCGTACTTATGTTTGCTACATAGGACAGGAGTGAGTCAAGAAAATGTAAAAAATTCCAAGAAGTTACGGTGGTTCGACTGAAAATTAGAGATAAACATCCATAATCAGTGTTTATGCGAGAGAAATGAGTAAAAGCTCACAATGAATTTGACTTTTCCCCATTAGACATACACATCCTCCTCTCCTGGCTGTTCTATTTAAAAGAAATTTGTGATACCCAGGCAACCTGAAAACATTGCTTTTTCCAGCATACCACGTTTCAGTCAACAGAATAATTTCTAAGCGAATTCTAGCTGATCGACAAGTACCCCTAATTGTGCTCCTTTATTTACAGAAGATTGTGTGTTCAAATGGAAGATTTTCATACATAGTAAATATTTATATTTACATGTTTTTGCAATTCTTCCAGCTCTGTTAAATCAGGAGATGCCATAATTGAAATTCCACGCAGTAACTCTCAAAATTCAAGGAACTTTATTCTATTTTCTCTAATTAGGCAACGTTGTGCGCAATGGGTGGCCTGTCTCCGTCATTTTTCCTGAAGAATATCGTTCCATTCCTGTGCCAGTCATTGCTGTACCCATGGTCCTTGGCCCATGTTTTTGTCTTTCTAAGTTATTTTCTTTAGCCTTCGCCAAATTCTCAAGAATGTAACACTGTTCCATACATTTCTCAGCACAAGTTTTTGCTGGATAAATTTTCCTTCACAGACTGCTTTGCGAAATAAATTGTAATTCGTGCACACTGTGACTATATATGTGCCTATACATATATATATGACTAGTCTATATATCGGCACGATGTCGTTGTTGGTGAGTTGAGGCAAACTCAGTTTTGGGGCGATTTCATTGACCTTTAGCAAAATCTTTTCATATTGGGGCACTAGACACCCGTGGCAGTAAAGTTTTAACTTTCTACTCTGGTCCTCGAATTCATTAATCTCCTGTGTGACCAGATTTGACCAAAAGTTTGCCGCGTGCATTTCTATATTCTGCACTCTGTTTTTTACGTCGGCAATTTCTTTATCCCGGCGGCGGATATGATTGAGGATTTCCTCCAATTGATTAGACATCATTTTTACCGATTATTCAATGTTTTCCAACGAGTTTTGAGGTCTCAATAGCCCATCAAGTTTTTCATTAACACTCATAAACATGCTTGCGAAGTCTACATGATAATTGTTAGCTTTAGAAACTTGAGCACGTCTCCACTTTGTTAACTTGCAAGTGGGACATCACCATGACTTGCGCCGCGCTTCTTCCTTCGATTTATATGTATTTAGATCTAATGGAACACCTTCCAAGTGGTAGGAATAGCTACACCCTTGCCAGATCAAGTCTTCATCAACAGAGCACAAACATTTGTAGCAGGGGGAGATATTGGTTTCAAGAGCAGATATATCAGTGCAAACCGTGTGATAACTGTCACAACAACCCGCTAGATGCAGGTAGTGGGAATATTATTGAAATGATTAAGTATTGATTTATGCAACAACGTGACAATATCAGCATTGGGCACAGCCTTGGTAGCGGCAGCAGCGTAAACATGTATGCATCGTAGCTAAACACGAAAGAATGGACACTGACGTAAAAACTTGATGCAAGAAGCTTCAGCACGCGTGTGCGCACAGGCTACCGTCGCTGCAAAAGTGTGAGGAATGGCGGCCAAGAGCCAAGGAGGAAGCTGTAGGAATACGCCATACGGATAACTGCAAATAGCATGCTAGCGGCCATTGTCGACCCTCGCAGGAAACGCAGGTTCGAGCATAACCAGCTCGTTCTGTCGATGAGTGGGCTGCAGCAGGAAGGTTTGGTAAAACATGAAACACAAACGTAGAATCGTCTTGGATTCCAAAGGCAGTCAGGGCCAATGAGTGGGCTGCAGCAGGAAGGTTTGTAAAACATGAAACACAAACGTAGAATCGTCTTGGATTCCAAAGGCAGTCAGGGCCAATAAGGGACGCACTGGTAAGCCACCGTAGCACCGGCAAAAATTGATGCAGGAAGCTTTAGCACGCGTGTACGCACAGGCTGCCACCGCTGCCAAAGTGGGAGAAATAACCACCAAGAGCCAAGAAGTAAGCTGCAGGAATACATCACACGGAAGTATGCAGACACCTCAATAGCGACAGTCGGTGATAATAACTGCAGGGACCGGAGGTGCGAGCGTAACCATGCCATTCTCCCGAGGTGTGATCTGAAAAATTGATGCAAGAAGGTTGAGAACGCCTGTGCGCACAGGCTGCCGCCACTGCCAAGTTTGTTAGATGAGTCATCAGTGCAGGGATGCGTGACAAGTATGTGACAAAGAGCCTGTTGTAGGTATACATGCGAAGGAATCTACGCACAGCCTTCATGCCGACGGGATGCTGGAACTGTTCGATGAAAATTTCTTCTGAAGGCAGGGGTGGACTCCAGATTTGCTTATGACGTGGTCTAAGAACAGAAGCTCGTTTTAAGCGACGCGGCACGTTTTTGGCTTCTTAGTGAGCCCTGATGACTTGATGGCCTGTAGTAATGTCGCCAGCCGCCTAAAGTGATCGTCAAAACTTCCGGCGAAGACAATGGCGTCAAGCAAATAAACAAGACATGTCTGTGATTTAAATCCTGCCTAGGCTGTGTCCATAACACGCTGGAACGTTGCAGGCACCCCTAGCACAGTCCGAATGGCATAACCTTGAACTCATACGTGATGAAGGCGGTCGTTTCACGATCCCTCTCGTCAACTTCTATTTGCAAATAGCCAGACTTGAGATCGATCGACGAGAAGTATCTGGGGTTCCAAAGCCCATCCAATGCGTCTTCTATCCATGGGAGGGGGTATACTTCCTTCGTGATCTCGTTAAGATGACGATAATCGACGCAGAAACGCAGAGTACCATCCTTTTTGTTCACGAAGACTACAGGAGGTGCGCACGGGCTTTTCGACAGCTTGTTGATGATGTCGCAAAGCATTTCGTCGTCTTGTTGCCTTATAACTTCACGTTTTTCTGTCTAAACTCGGTAAGGGGTCCGGTGGAGTAGTCGAGCGGACTCTGCGGTCATAAAGCGATGCTTTGCAACTGGCGCTTGTCGAATCTTCAATGACGTCAAAAAGCAGCCTCTGTATCGTCTGAGAAGATTTCTTAGCTGTTGCTGCTAACTCAGGGGGAGAGTTGATTTAATGTCTAAGTCTGGTTCCATAACTGTGGTCGTCGGGGTAGACGCAGCCGAATCCGAGAGGACAAGCGCATTGCTGGTTTCCACAGTTTCCTCGATATATGCGATCGTCGTGCCCTTGTTGAGGTGCTTCAAGTCCTGGCTGAAGTTTGTGAGCATCGCTTTCGATTTCTCTCCGTGTAGTCGAATGATCTTTCTTGCGACGCAAGTTTCATGGTGGAGTGGTAGACGTTGGTCTCCCTCGATGACGCGTTCTGCGTCTGCGGGCGTTTCGGTGCCGACGGAAATGACAATGCAAGAGCGAGGCGGGATGTTGACTTTGTCCTGCACTACACTCAAGCCATGCTGACTCGAAGGCCTCTCCGTTGGTATCGCTTGGTCTGCGGACAGCGTTATGGACTTCCACCTAACGTTGACGATTGCGCCGTGTTGATTCAGGGAGTCCATGCCGAGAATTACTTCTCGCGAGCACTATTGGAGGAGAACGAACATGGGAGGGTAGGTCCACTCACCAACTGCAACTCTATCCGTGCAGATTCCTTTCGGTGTTATGAGGTGCGCTGCAGCTATCCGAATTTGAGGGCCGTCCCAAGCAGTCCTTACATTTTTCAACTTTGCGGCGAATAATCTACTGATGACGGAGTAGTCGGCTCCAGTATAAACAAGCGCAGTGCCTGTGGCCGTCGAATAGCACGTCGAGGTCGGTGGCTCTTTTTCTTCCATTGCAGTTAGGTCTTGGCGTCATATCGCGGCTGCGTCGCGTTGACCTGCGGCTGGTACGCGGCGTCATCAGGTCATCTTTCGCCGGTGTATTCTTGATTTTCAGCCTTTGTCTGGATGGCGGTGTCTTGATGCTACATCGTTAAATTACTATTACTTGAACATATTTATAATATAGCTTCTCATATCTACGATCACCTTAAATCAACTAGGTTTTTTTTCTTTAATCAGCGTGGCTTCAGAAAAGGCTACTCATGCGATACTTAGTTATTTGAATTCACGACTGACTTTCATTTGAAGTGATCGTTACTGTACCTCATTGGGGTTTAATTTCCGAATTGTCTGCCTTTTGTACTGATTCATTGACACTCTCTTGGCTACGTAACTTCTTTTCTTCGCATCAGCAATATACAGTGGTCAACAATATTTCTTCTAAGCTTTGCGACGTCACGTCCGGTGCCCCCAAAGGCAGTGTGGTAGGACCATTCCTCATATTAATATACATAAACGACTTGCCGCTAACCTGTCTTCCGCAGGTGGTTCACTGACGATGGCGTCGTCTACCGCAATATTAAATGTTTCAATGATCATCTTACTATCCAAAACGACCTTCAACTTACCTATAGATGAAGCGTACCTTGGCAGATGTCCCTTAACGCCTCAGAATGCCAGTTAATCTCGTTTAGTCGAAAGCGGACTAACTCACTATTCGGCTCCTCGAATAATAGTACCGTAGTTTCTACTGATGCATTTCACAAATATCTCGGCGTTTTTCTTTCATCGGAGTTATTCTGGACAACGCATGTAGCAACTGTCTCATCCAAAGCTTCTAAGTCTATCGTCTACGTGCATGGAACCTTGCGTAACGTGCATTTTAATGTACAAAAATTAGCCTATCTTACTCATGCTCGCCCACAACTAGAATAAGCTTCATCCACATAGTCACCATATCAAGATCATTTAATCCGTATGTTGGAAGCCGTTCATAATAGGGCAGCCAGAGTCATCTCTGGCAACTACGACTGTCATTCGAGCATTACGCGAATAAACCAAAGCCTTGCATTTCAGTCACTAGAAGATCGCCGTGTCATTGCTCTTTTATGTCTGTTTTGCGGGTACATTTATAGCAACTTTCACAGTTTGCCGCTTCATGCTCCTGCGCGCACACCTCGTCGCATTCACAACACACTTAGTTTCATGCGCATGCATGGTCAAACGCAGGAATTTAACTCATCACCGCTGCCTAGAGCTATTGCACATCGGAACAGTCTCCCGGATCACATTGCAGCCATTTACATTTGTGAAACATTACGGGATAACCTCAATTCGTTGCGTGTTAATATTGTATACCGATGTCGCACTTTGCTATTTCTTCCATGTAATTATTGTTGCCCCCACTACTCAATGCCCTTCAATGGGACTGGAAGGTAATTTTAATAAATAAATAAGTGTTGTCACTATTGGCGGAGCATGTTCCGCATTTCGTCGTCAGACACAGTACCTCCATCGGTTGCAGCTTTTAGTTTCCCGGATATGGGCTCACGGACCAGCCCCGGGCTGGGCCAGTGTATGGTCGGCGATGCGGTGACATGTGGCCGGCTGGTGATTGCGAACGAGACGGTCGTCGAGTACTCCAGTGAGTGGCGGTGAGGTAGTCAGCAAATTCACGAGAGCACTCCACAGGTTATGGACGCGGCATGTTGATGGCGAACACTGGCAGTGCCAAGTCGAGGTATGGGCATCGGTGGTATGTATGGCCAGCTTCTCCGCAGCGGTAGGAAGTGGGCCATGGTCGGGAACATGCCCAATGTCTGTCTTCCTCCGGGCGTTTCGCTGGCAGACAGGTGGGTGGGGTGGCGGCAGTTGCGCCGTCTTGCGACGGAATCGCGGCGTCATGGGACCCATGCTCGTTAGCAGAGGGGGAATCTGGTGGCGGGTGACGGTGGTGTATATCATCGCTTGCAGCTGGGGTTGCGGCCATGACGGTTGCACTTCACTAACCCCAAGTGATCGATTAACCCCTTCTTTAGCGATGTCGTCGACTGAGGCCGCCTGAGGCCGCCTGAGGCTGCGCCCTGGGGCACAACTTATGCAGCTCTTTTCGTAAGAGCGCTCTTATTGTCTTGCGCATGTCATTGACGCCCAGCGCTTTAGTTACGGCGCACCTTCATTTCCGCGCACGGCGGTTGCGTTGCCTGGTGCGCAGTCAACCATCTTCTTGATCATTGTGGTTCCCGACACAAGTTCAGCGACAGGCTTGGGCGGG
This sequence comes from Dermacentor albipictus, assembly GCF_038994185.2. Classification (NCBI taxonomy): domain Eukaryota; kingdom Metazoa; phylum Arthropoda; class Arachnida; order Ixodida; family Ixodidae; genus Dermacentor; species Dermacentor albipictus. Next base: position 144,262,724 of record NC_091823.1, on the reverse strand, counting down.
TTGCGTATCAATCCAGCGGGTAGTGGTCCTTTCTCACCTCGCATCAAGAACCGCACTTCCTTTCCTTCAGCCATGTCGGGTTTGGCGTGGTGGAAGAGGCGAGTCATTTCCTTTGCAAAGATTGCGATGTTCTGCTTCGACAGATGCATGCCGGTTTCCAGAAGAACTTGGGCTCGCTCTTTGCGAATGACTCTCGTGAAGGTCTGCAGGAAGGCGCTACAACACAGGTCCTGTGTAGTGAGGGTTCATTCCTGGTACTCAGGCCACGTCCTGGTGGCGTCTTCTAAGGTGAAGTACACATGTCACAGCTTGTCGTCAGAGAGAGAGAGAGAGAGAATAGAATACAGAGAAAGGCAGGGAGGTTACTCAGAGGTAGTTCCGGTTGGCTACCCTGCATGGGGGAAGGGCTAAAGGGCATAAAAAGAGAAAGAGGTTGGAAGGGCGAGATAGAGAGAAAGAAAGACGAGCAAAAACAACGCGCGTACACTATGGAGCGGTAGGGGGTGGCGTTCTTAAAGTCTATCGTGAAGCCCAGTAGACGGCAGGAACCTTAATAACGCGAATAAAGCCTCCAGCGCGGGTGTTTTTTCGGAGTACTTACCTAAAGCTTTGAGCTCTGATGGTGGGCGATTGACCAACTGATCCAGTACTCTTGCACATAACTTGTCTCTGGGCACTATATCGCTGGCAGACACAGATAATATGTGCGAGCGTCTCATCGATGTTGTATGTGTCACATGTGGGGCTGTTGGCTATTCCAATGCCGAAAGCATATGAGTTCGCAAAGGCAATGCCTACCCACAGATGGTACAACATGGTCTGTGCACTTCGTGGTAACCCAGGCGGGAGGTGCATCCGTATGTGCGGAGACAAAGAACGCAAACGACACATGGTAAAAACATCAAGTCCCACAGGGGCAAAGCATAATCACGGGACATCAATCGCAGCATAGCCGCCACGTCTGTTCGCGAAAGCAGAATGAAGACTTATTGACGACTTTCATGCGCAGATCGCGCGGATTCGTCGGCGTGGTCATTCCCGCTGATGTTACAATGGCAAATAAATTAGGGGGTCTTACGTGCCAAAACCGCTTTCTGATTATGAGGCAGGCCGTAGTGGAGGACTCCGGAAATTTGGGTCACCTGTGGTTTTTAACCTGCACCTAAATCTATGCACACGGGTGTTTTCTCATTTCGCCCCCATCGATATGCGGCCGCCGTGGTCGGCATCAGATTCCGCGACCTCGTGCTCAACAGGCCAATACCATAGCCGCTGATCAATCACGGCGGGTATGTTACATTGTCCTAGAAGCCATTGAAAGATTATGCTGTGTCCTTTGTCATGGCTGCGATGATATATGTGTCGAATTTCTGAGGCCAGTTGTTGATTTTGGTCGTGGCGCGTAGGGCTTTGTATGCATTGAAGGGCTGTCTTGGAGTAACTAAAGACTGTTCATCTGCGTTCCGGTGGTTCCTGATTAATGAATTCAAGCACAGCATGGAGTGCCACGAGTTCTGCACCCCTCGATGTAGTCAAACATGAAGTTTTCAATTTGATTTCTTCAGATTTTGCCGGGATTATGACTGCAGCAGCAGAGCTGTTGAGTTTACGGAACTATCTGTGTAGGCGTGTTGCCGGAATCTGTGCACGTTGTGAATCTGTTCTAAACCTGTTTGTTTCAAAGATTGCAACGGCGCTCCAGCTTTGCTTCTTATTCCCGGAATTGTGAACTTGTGAATTGTGAATTGAGGCCGGTGAAGACACCTCAATGGGTCAGAAAATCTTTAGCAGACGTAAATTGTGATAGCTAGTAGGACTCATGTCTTACAATACCTTTGGTAAAAGTTGAATGGGGCTGTTTGCTGGAAAGCAAGCAAGGTGATGGTCAGGTGTCGAGTCAGGTGTCGGATGTGTGCTCTCAGGATATCTGTATCAATCTAGACTGTCGAAGGAGCGTCTCTGGCAATGGCCACTGTCGCAATCGATAATGTAGTTTTTGCGATACCGAGACAAGTTCTGAGTGCTTGTGCTTGCACACTCTAAAGTTTGTTGACATTTGTAGTAAAAGTATTTCCTAGCACAGGTAAGCTCTACCGTAGGGAGCCCTAAAACAGCGCTTTATATAATTGCAACATTGACGGTACTGTTGAGCCCCAGGACTTCCCGCCATGTACGAGACGTGAGGGCTCCACGACAAGTCTCTGTCAATGATGGCGACGAGAAATCCGTGCGTTCGTCTATATAGTATAGTTTGGTCATTATTCCGCAAAGCGTATGGGGCCATCGCTTTGCGAGTAAAATAAACCAGGGCACATTTCACAGCTGAAAGCTCCAGGCTTTGCCTTCTTAGGTATGTTGAAGCAGCCCTTGAAGCTATCTCAAGGTGTGCGCGGACTTGTACACGTGTCACGCCTGAAGCACACATGCAAATGTCATCTGCATATACGGAGACCTGAACGGGTTGCGGTAACGAATCAGCAAGGCCAACGAGCACCAGGTTGAAAAGGGTAGGGCTGTGTACACCGCCTGGCGGTACACCACGATTGGTATATCTAGATGGCATTGATCCGTCTTCAGTCAAGGAGGAGGAGGACGAATAAACTTTATTAGTTGAAATGAGCCGACGGTAAAATCGTCCGAGGTGGGCGGCGTGCCTAGTCCAGGATGCCGTGGGCCTGAGCTGATAGCTTGGCCCTGCTCACCAGGCAATGCTGGTCTTCAGGGGTCGAGCTTGTCAGCTGTGCCTCCCACTGCTCGACGGTTGGTCCGGTGATGGGCGGTGTCGATCGGTTTTCTTGACATTCCCATACCATGTGGCAGAGGGTATTGGGCGTAGAGCATAAGGCGCATTTGTGAGTATAGCTCGTAGGATACATGGCGTGTAGCAGGGTACGGTGTGGGAATGTGCCGGTCTGTAGTCTTCGGAAGATCACCGCCTCTTTTTTTGTCAGCTGTGGATGCGGGGGTGGATAGATCCTTCTACCCAGTCTGTAGTAGCTCAGGATATCGGCTTATCTTTTCGGGACGCTATCTTGTTGGTCTACGAGTGCTCGTGAGCCTCGTGAGCCTGGAGAATGTGATCTTGGGCAGCGGCATTACCCGCTACATTACCCGCCAGGGACTCGTGTCCCGGGGCCCAGACAATGTACACTTCTGGAAAATTGCCTCGTTTTTCGAGGATGCGGAGGGCTTCTTTGGAAATGCGGCCCTTTTGATAATTTCCACATGCTGTTTGTGAGTCCGGGATAATTGTGATTAGATCTTCCTCTCACTGTCCCGTAGTGGCCGCCAGAGCTATCGCCTTTTCTTCCGCGCAGTCGATGTCTAGAGTGCTTACCGAGGCCGCTGCTACCTCTTGTCCTTCGCCGTTGATCACGCTGATAGCGTGGGCCGCTCTGTTCTTGTACTTTGCTGTGTAGGTGTACCGGACTTCTCCTTGTTTTGGTCCTCCGTAGGCCTTACGTTCAGCTTTCACTCTCGCTCGCCTCCTTTCTCTGTGGTCTCAGGGTGCATGTTTCTCGCGATATTGGCCACCGTGATTTTCTCCCTCAGGAGTAGAGGAACCCGCTGTTTTGTGGACTCATATTCGACTGGATAGCCCAGTCTTATTAAAATGTCCCTACCCGTGCTGGTGAGCTTGAGTCGCTCTATCTGGCTCGTCTTGCGGGCCTCTACTAGTTCCTCCCAAGTATTGTGGATGCCCAGGCTGAGTAGCTTCTCCGTCGGCGTCGTCGGTGGAAGCCCGGTGCCAGCTTGTAGGTCTTTCGTATTAGGGTGTTAAATTTGTCTCTCTCGCTGTTCTTGAGACCCAGGTACGGGGTGCCGTAAGTGAGTCTGCTGATTATCAGGGCTTGTATTAATCTGATTGTGTCCTGCTCTTTCAGGCGGTGCTTTTTGTTTGTCACTCTTCGCACCAAGTGCGCGACTTGGGTAACTGTCGCTTGCAGTCTTTTATTGGCGGCGAGACCGGCACCGTCCTTCTGGAGAGTGAGGCCCAGAATACGGAGTGTGTCCACCTTGGATATGTTGACTCCATTTAGTGTCAACGTTGGGCCAGGTGTCTCCTGCGGAGGCAGCCCTCTTGTCCTCTTTTTGAGGATCAGGAGATCCGACTTTTCCGGCGCACATGAAATACCGCAGCGGTGTAGATACTGCTCGGTCCTGTCGATAGCTTCCTGCAGGGCGTCTTGTTGTTCACCCGCCGATCTCATGCACGACCACATGGTCAGGTCGTCTGCATAAATTGCGCGACGGATACACCTGATGTTCTCCAAGAGGTTCGGCAATCCCCTCATCGCTATATTGAACGGCAACGGGGAGATCACCGACCCCTGGGGGGTTCCTTTCTGCGGTATTTGGAACTTCTCGGTCCTGAGATTCCCCAGGCCTATGGTCGCCGCTCTACCCGTCAGGAAGTCCCGGACGTAGTTGTATGTCCGCCGTCCGCAGTTGGTATGTTGTAGGCTGTTTAGCACTGCTTCGTGTGAGACGTTGTCGAAGGCTCCCTTCACGTCGAGTGCCAGGATGGCACTCTTGTGGAATGCGCTGAGGCCGTCGATAACTTCTTTAAGCTGAAGTAGAATGTCCTGGGTGGGGAGGTCAGGCCGGAAACCGAACATAGTGTTCGGCAGGTGCCCACCTTCTTCCAGATAGGGCGAGAGACGATTGTGGACCATGTGCTCGAAGAGTTTTCCCGCGCATGGCGTGAGAGAGATCGGACGCAGGTTCTGTAGATTCATGGGCTTGCCGGGTTTTGGGATCATCGTTACGTCCGCGTGCTTCCGGGAAGCCGGTATACTACCGGTCTCCCATCTTTCATTGATATACTTTAGTAAACTCTCCGTCGCCCCGTCGTCCAGGTTACGGAGGGTCTTGTTGCTAATTTTATCTCTGCCCGGCATCGTGTTTCTTGTGAGATTTCTTAAGGCTACCACCATCTCCGACTTGGTGAAAGGTTGGTCTAAATCCGGATTGGGTTCCCCCTCGTACTCCGGGTGAATGAATGGCTGCGTCTTCCGTTGTTGCTTGTCTCCGATATATTTACCGGTGATGGCTTCGAGCGCTTCTTCTTCGGTTCCCTGGAAGTTGTGTATAAGTCTTTGTATGTGTTGCCCCGTGGCAGTTTTTGATTCCGTCTTCGCCAGAAGGGTCTTTAGAATGACCCAGGTCTTTCGGTTGCTGAGGGTTCCCTGTAACTGGTCGCACACTTTATTGCAGTTCTGACTCCCGAGTTTTTCAGCATACTCCTCCGCCTGCCGCGAGACTGCGGCAATGCGGATCTTGAGTTTGCGGTTTCTCTTCTGCTTCTTCCATCTCTTCAAAAGTCCTCGTCTGGCCTCCCAGAGGTGAAGTAGGCGTGGGTCGACTTCGGGATTGTCCGCAGTAAGTTGGATGGTTTTTGTGCACTTGGTCACCAAGTCCATCACGTTCTTGGTCCACTCCTCGATGTCCTCTAGGCTTCTGGGGTGTTCATCTTTCCGAAAAGCAGGCCAGTCCGTAATTTTGGCCTGACCTAATCTCACGGGAGTTTTGTGGTGCATGATTTTGGTCTAGATGATATAATGGTCGCTGCCCAGAGTCTCGTCCAGTATCGACCACTCGACTTGCCTTAAGCCAGTGGAGAAGGTCAGGTCTGGGGTGGTGTCTCTGGAGACACTGTTGCCGATTCTAGTTTGTATTAGAGGATCGGTACACAACGTCAGCTGGTGGTATTGTGCCGCGTTGTGCACGTCCCTACCCTTCTTGTTGGTTGATCGGTAGCCCCAAGCCACGTGTGGAGCGTTAAAGTCACCCACCACGAAAAGTTTTTGATCGTTGGTGACTTTCTTCACTTCTCTCAGGAACTTGTCCAAGTCCTTTAGTGAAACCCGCGGAGGACTGTATATATTCACGATGTAGAGGCTCTGCAGGGTTTTCTTGGGAGAAACCAGCTCAATCAGAGTGTGCTCGATTCTGTGGTTGATTTGGTGCTGCTGCTTCGTGTAGTGCTTCTTGATGAGGATGGCGGTCCGGGTCCTTTCTTGGGCAATGTGCGTTTTGTAGCCGCGCATCGTAATATTATTTGTTTCTGTTTCCTGTAACGCGATGGCGTCAGGTTGGTGTAGGGTGCATAGGTGAAGTAAATTTTACCGTTTCCGATTTATTCCTCTGCGATTCAACTGCCAAATTTTGAGGGTTTCGGTCGCTTCTTTCTTCTTTGCTATCTTATTCGCCATCTTGGCTTCCCACAGTCTCGTTCATCTGGCTTCTCTGATGGGGTATTTTGGCTTTTTCCTTGCCTGCTCTTTTTCCCTTTCTAGGATGGCGATGCGTTGGATGAGCTCGTTGCCCATCTGGGTGATCTCCTGGCGGAGTGTTTGTACGGCTGCTTGGACGGTGGCTGCCACAGATTTGCTTATGGCGTCGACGGCCTGAGCCAGTTCGGCTCGGAACTCGTTTCTGAGTTCGGCCTTGAAATCGGTTCGGGCTTTGTTGGTCTTGTACTCTATTCCCAATTCTAGGTCCTCTATCGGGGGAGTGTGTTCCCTCGGCGGCGTTGGTGTTGTGGTCGGTTTCTGTTGTTGTTGCAATTGGTCAATGAGATGTTGGAGCTTCCTTTCCAGGGCTTGTTCCCTGGCCTGAGCTCTTCTGTCCCGCTCCTCCTGACGTACCTTTTGCTCTTCTAGACGCTTCATGAGCACTTCATTCCGCTTCATCATGTCGGTGTTTTGCCTTCTGAGGGAGGAGATGGTTTCCTCGTATCTCGAATTTCGCTCTTGTGTAGGCAGTGAGGGAAATGGGTCGGTTGTCGACTTCGAACTGGCTATCACTTCCGCCCAGCTGATCTTCTGCTGTTCTTGCTGTGGCTTACTTGTTCCATATTGCGAGGAGCTTGAACTTGTCTCCCTTGTTATAGGTGGTTGTCGGCCTCTTGATTTACTTCTCTCCCTCACGTACTGGTGTGGGGGTCTTGGCTTGAGCCTTTTCTCGCACTACTTGCTTGCCATCTCGTGAGGTAGTCCACATAGTTTGCACTGCAACTGGCAATCATGATCTGCTTGTGGGTTTTGCACCCCGCACCGGTTGCAGATATGTTTGTCTGGGTTGGGGCATACGTCCTGCCGGTGGCCGATTTCCCCGCAGGCCTTGCAATATTGTACCGATCTGCGGTATGGGCGACAACGTGTGTACGAGCCGGCCACCTTCACATAGAAAGGGATGTGCGGACCTTCGAAGGTGATAACTGCTGAGGTGGATTTGCCGAGCATCCTCGCATGCAGGATGCCACAGTTGTTGGCTGCCAGTAGTTCCGCAAGCCGTTTCTGCGCCGTACACGCAGTGATACCGTGCACGACTCCCCGTACAGTTCCTGGGAGTGGTTTGATGTACGGCGTCATCTCGTATGTGGCCGCCCCAAGTTCAATGCTGCTGATGGAACCGAGCTTCAGTGCGTAGTCCTCGTCTGCGGTGCTGGCAATTATCAGGTTCTGCTTCCACTGTGTTTGGATGGTTACGTTCGCGCAAAATTTTTTGAAAGGGGAACCACTTGCCCTTGCAAGTCCTTCGGTGATATTCTCGTCTGGCCAGCTGGACAGTTTCATGCCGGTTCTTTGTCGGTATACCACCTTGTAATCATTCTCTGGCAGCGGCGACGTCACGCGTCGCGGCGGTGGCTTGCCGTTGTTTCGGCTTCCCTGATCTTGCTGCCGTTGGTGGTTGCTGTTGGCTCGCATGCTTGCTTCCGCTCTCGGGTTGCTCCTCGCGTTCAGTCCTCCTTGCTGGTTCTGGGGGTTACCTTGCTTTCCTCCCTCTTGTATGCGGTCCTCGTTCGGCGCCTTCTTGTTTTTTCTTGCCTTGATTGCTTGGAACCATGGGCCAGCTTGACTCAGCGTCTTGCCGCTGTTCTCATCGAATTCCATGTTGCTCTGGATGGCTATAGAGTCTTGGCTATTGTTCTCTATGTCCACTTCGTGAGCACTGCCGTTCGTTTCCCCTGCCATTCTCGGTGCTCGCGAGGCCACGCGGGGCCGCTCCTGGGGCGCGTGCGGCGTTCGGAGAACGGTGTTCGAATATGTCGAGGTGCTCGTTGCTCGGTGTCTCAAGGTAAACAAATCCATTCACCACGGTAATTCTGGCGACTTTCAATGCCGATTGCCTTGTCGAGTTCAATGACACAAAATCGTGAAGTGTGGTTAAGGTTAACTGCAATAACTCGCGGTAAAAGCAGCAGCCCATCCGAAGCGCGTCCGCTCCACTCAGCCCCCTAGTGGCTTTTTCTTCAGTCAAAGTAAGGAAATATCTATCATTCAAATACTCCCACCAATCCCTACAGTTTCTAAGGCGTCCAGAATCACATGGTGGTCTACATTGTCATACGCACCTTCAACGTCAAGGAATAGGGCCAAAGTGATTAGTTTCAGATGTTTCTGGTGTTGTACGTATGTTACAAGATCGATAACGCTCTCTATTGATGAGCGTCCACGTCGAAAACCTGCCATTGTCGTAATAGTCCCAGCTGTTGAAAGCGGCAACCATTTCGTATGTTTTCAGCCAGTTTTCCGGATTTTCAAACGATGACCAGAGGACGCTCGGTGGCTCCCTGGGCTGTTGCAGAACAATGGGACATGCTGTGGCAGCCAATATTGTTGTCATGGCCATGATGTTCTTGGTTGTCTCAGGTAGACGTCCATGCTCTGGGGGTAGCTGTTGTAGCCGGCGGCTTGCTCGATGGTCCGGGACGATGCTGGTGTTGTCTTTGTGGTCCTAGCTTGGATCGCGACTGTCGCGGGTGTCCGGTACATGTACGAAAAGCACCTCTACCAGATGGCACGTGGTAGTGACGGTCAAGAACACAGCAGCGAAACGAAATTACGAAATTAACATTTTATTGGGCGAACCTGTGCCCACAATGGCAAGTTACACTCAAAGTACAACGATAGTGGCGAACACAGTCGGCGATCGTTGAAATCTGATCTGCGACCCAAGCGCGTTGGCGTTTACACATGAGTCATCGAAGGTTCCAGATAAATCAAAGTACCTTTCTTAAAGAAAAATCGTTGAGTGCGAAGCTTTCCCCCAATGAAAACTGAATCAAAGCACAAAGCCAACAACCACGCAATGAAAGCAAGAAATGCTGAGCCACCCAATGGTAGTGAGTGAAAACTTTATTGCAAATATCCGGCGATTTGGGCGGGGTGGGGCCATAGGCACCCTAGCCTAGCTGACGTCCTCGAGTCCTTGGACTCGGGCGGCTTCTTCTGCGTGCCGGACGGCCCACATTTGATTGGCGAGGTCGTGGCTGAGCAGGGCCACCCCGCAATGCGCCCCTCGGTTCGAGACTGCCATTTCTACCCCGTTCGTCGGGGACTCCTGCTGCTCTATACCGGTGCATGCCCACAGCATGTGCTGCAGCATCGGTGTGGCTCCACAGACTAGAGCGTGCGGTCGATGAAACGATCTGGTTACTGAAACGTACCACGAACAGACATAGTGGAATGAAAGAAAGCAGTACGATCCACCTTGTACCAGGCGTTCGTAACCAGTCACATAAAGTACATCGCCTCCTACCTCAGGGGCAGGTGACTGAACGAACTAAACTAGACCGCCTCATAAGCAAGGCGCACAAACGTGCCATAGGATTGCCGATCAATAGCAGCACGGATAAATTTCTCGAACTGGGTTTACACAATACCCCAGACGAGATAATAGAAGCGCATAACGTCGCGCAGTACGAGCGTTTGTCAAACAGCAGAACCGGACGACACATCCTCGAGACGCTGGGCATCAGCTACCACACACAGCAGGACGAAAAGGTCGCGATACCCACACCGATTCACGAGCGCATCGGTGTTTCGACGTTACCCAAGAACATGCACCCGACGCATCACGTTGGCCGGCGAAACAGGCGCGCGCGAGATTTACAAGAGAAATACGGCAGTAACAAACAAACTGTTTACGTAGATGCGGCCCGTTATGAGCAGCGACGTGGTTTCGCGGTCGCAATCACGGACTACAGCGGAACTTGCATCGCGAGCGCTACGATACGCACGGAAGAGACTGATGCGGCCGAGGAAGCAGCGATAGCCCTCGCGGTAGCCACCACGGACGCCGAGGAGAAAATAAGCGACTCGCAGGCAGCGATACGCAACTACGCTAGCGGCCGGATCTCCCGGGAAATTGTGCAAATTCAACAGGGCAATATTTGCCGCAAGAACGACAGTTTCCTCGTATGGACCCCCGCCCACGCGGACCCTCCGCTCCCGGGAAACGAGACGGCCCACGCCACGGCTTGGTGTGTTTCCACAGAGAACTTCCTCTTCAGTTTATGAGACTAAGGCAATGACATTATCAATTGCAGACCTAGTTTGGAGGAAGTGATTCATTCCCTCCGGGTAAGCTTTTGTAGTTTCCAGGAACCAATTTAGCCGTTTGTGAATCTTTTTTTTCGAATAGCTGCCCTACGCAGCCTAGCAGACATAGTGGTCTGAAGGAGGCGTAATTTGTCGGCTGCTTCCCTGGCTTCAATATAGTAATAACTTTCGCAAGTTTACATTCCGTAGGAACCTCCCGAGTTATCCATGAGATGATGCAGTACTCCAGAAGGCGTAGGCGAGATGTGTGGCATATATTTGTGAGGGCTTCATAACTCACACCGTCGTGGCCAGGCGATGTTCGCTTGTTTGCGTCGCCCATTCCTGCGTGAGCTCTTCAATTGTGAATGGTAATATTAGGTCAAAAAGGGTCGCTCGAGGTGGACTAAGCTAATGACATGCAATTTGTCTAGAAGGTTGTGCCCCGCTAGAAAGGAGCCTACAGTGCTGCTGTGCCACCTCTTCGAGGCATGCACGCTCATGTAATGAGAGGGCGATGAAAAGCTAAAGCTGTTGCGGCTCTTTGCGAATGCCTCTGAGAACTCGCCAGATTTTGCTCAGCGGTTTTCGTATTTCTAGTGTCCCACAAAAGTGCCTCCGCCTTTTCGGTTCAATTTGGTGAGGTAACGCCATATATGTCTTGGGGGGCGTCGACAAGTTCTGAGATGTTCGATATTCTTAGCACGTAGACCCTTTCTTTCGGTACGCCTTCGAATGACACTTAAACTTTCGAATTTCTTGTCGTTAGTAGGTACATTAGAATGCTTAGTGGCAGAGCGATAGCTTTGTTTGAAGCAATTTGCTATTGCCGGTATCAATTCTGCATTCGTAGTCGAGGCTGTGATCCCTCTGTCTACGGCTCCTGTCTAAGCTTTTCTTGGTGGACACTACTTGTGGGGCAATTGTTGGTGAAGCCATCTTTGCTACTCCGAAGAGTCACGGTATTGTGCCGTGAAAGACGACACCAGCGGTTCCAAAGTCAGGGTGGCCTCTACCTCAGGAATGCCTTTAAACGATGGACTGGCACGGAGAATAGCCTTGATTGCTGTGAGCATCATGGGAATCAGCCTACTTGATATCTCATTACAGCGGTACCATCTAACAGCTTTTCTTGGTTTTTCCTGCTCTTCTGCTGCGACCTTGGGGACAGTTGTTGTGGGCTTGCGGGGCTTGCGGTTATATCACTTGAGGGCTTTGATGAATTCTTAGCAGATGAAGGCGTTTGCTGGTTTAACTCTCGCGACTGAGGTGAAGGACTTTTTCGAAGCCGTGTCGCTGCACTGTAACTTGTTGTGTTGCTTTTAGTTAGTAAATGTATATATCACATCTGGTTTCGGTGGTCGTTAACGTCGATTGCGCACTTTTACCTGGATTTGCTGCATTGTCCGTGCAAGAGTGGCTAATTTCTTTTCAGGGCACCCTCCGTGTGATGCACAATGTTCAACTCCACAGTTTACACATCGAGGCTGGGAAATTGAGGTACACTCCTCATGCGTATGTGCACCAGCGCATATTATGCAGCAGATGGGGCCGTTACAATATCTCGCTGTATGCCCATGTCTTTGACATCTGCAGCACTGAAAAGCGGACCCATATATTTGTCACGGAATTACTGCAGAATCCAAATGACACTCGGCTTTGTACAGGGGCGTCCTTAATGAATTCCAGGATGATCGAACGTCTTCGGGTTTCCGTTACCAAGCCATCTTCATTACTGACGTACAAAACTTGCCTTTTAGCCGATATGACTCCTTGTTCGCTCAAATAATCCTTGATGTCATCATCCGAGTGCTCAATAGGAACGTATCCTCCCGTACGTGGTAGAGTAGGAGTATGGAACTCGAGCTTCTACAGTAATACCCGGCAGATCTATCACCGCGAGGAGGTAATTAGCTGCAGCAAGTGTAGACGCTGTCACCATAAGGCTGCCATTTTTGTTGAGACGAAGGCTGAGTACCTTTGGTTGGGCTGTTGCCTCGACCGTAGAAGCCAGAAGATTTGTGTTTACTTTCCATAAGCTGCTGTCAAGCTGAGTTGGCTTGAATATAACAAGAGCAGCTGCGGCTCTTTTATTTTTGTAAAAGGCAACAGTGCAGGCTGTCTGGTCCATCACTTCGTTGTCTCCTGTAGATTTTCTTGTCTCGAAGTCCTCTTCACGCAGCTAGGTTATTTTGCAAGGCTAATTACAGAAACGTGTGGCAGCAAGGGCTACCCCCTGACAAATTATAGGGCCAGCCCGCGGTGGAGATAAAGCACGCGTTAAGCCCTCTCTATACGGGGCCGATCCCGAAGATAGTCAATGCCGGGCCCACCCGCGGCGGAGATTTAAGCAGGCATGACGCACTCCCCATACGTGGGGTGATCGTGAAGATATTGGAATGCCGGTGGTAATGGTGGTGGTGGTAATGGTGGCGGTGGTGGAGACTTATTCAAGGCTATTCAGAAGAGAGAGTGGGGACTGGCCTTAAGGGCCAGCCCCTTACGAATTCTCGGGCCTACCCGCGGTGGAGATGCATTCCCCAAACTTGGGCCGATCTTGAAGATATTACAATGCCAGTGGTGGTGGTGGGGAATATTTATTTAAGGCTATTTACAGGTAAAAGAAGGAACTGTCCATAAGGGCCAGTCCCCCTTAGAAATTCTAGGGTGGACCCACGGCGCAGCTAAAGCAGGCGTGAAGCAATCCCCATACGTGAACAAATGCCGAAGATAGATCTACGCAACGGACGCTCCTTGGCGGCATATACAATGCCAGCGCACGGATGGACCCAGAATGCTTCGGTCAGGTAACTAAACGTGCCTCAATCATCAGCCGCCACCCGCCCCGTCATTTTCACACAACTGCGCGGCCCAGGTACCTTTTCTGGCTCTGACAGCATCGACGTCAAAGATTGACTTCAACTGTACGAACGGGTGAGCCCTAGCAACAACTGGGACCCGAATCTGCTGCTAGCGAACTTCATAGTTTACCTGGGCGGGCACGGCTCATGTGTAGTTTCTGAACCACGAAAAGGAACTTATGAGCTGAGATTTATGTAGGTGAAATCTCATATATCTGTTCGGGAAGCCCATCAGAAGTCCCGTCGTGCTGCGCGGAAACAACTTGATTGCCGATCTCAGACTTCCACCAAGTCCTATGTGACGTACATCGAGGACTTTCTCGCGCTTTGTCGCAAAGTTGATGACACGATGCCGGAAACGAGAAAGGTTGCGCGTATAGTCAAAGGCATCGCGGATGGCGCAGTTGCACTTCCGGTTTTTAAGAATTCATCCACAGTACAAGACGTCATCAATAAATGCCGACGCTACGAAGAAGCAAAAGGTCACCGCGTTACTCCAAACTTCCCACGTTTTCGAGCACGGCTGCGACGTCTACCTCTGAGGACCTCCATCTCCCACCCATTCCACCCGTTCCTGCTGCATCCGACAATATTGTGCGCTTCATCCACCGCGAGATTGAAGCTGCCTCCCCAGTTCCTCTTCTGGTGCGCAACCCTGACGAGTGTCATAGAACCACTTCCCTTATCCAAACTGTTGTGGGTCAAGAACTAGCAAACGCGGGATTACAGGCGCTTTGTCCAATCAACGAACCTGACTAACGTCCACCCGCCGCACCTGAGCTATACAGACGTCGAACCGTTCGTTCTCGTTATAAGAATTCCGCAGAATGGCACACTTCCGATGACCGACCTATATACTTCTGTAGTGGACGTGCTGGACACATTTCGCACCATTGTCGCAATCCTTGGAACTCACAGCTTTGGCCGAGCTACTGAAACATCCAGCGTCCAGGTGGTAGTTCCCAAGTGCCGATACACAATGACGACGACAACCCTCTGCCATCATCGCCAGCATGATCAAACCGCTCCCCTTGGCCATCCCGACAGCTGTCCCGTTCACCTCTGCATCGTCCCTCTCCTTTCTCTCATACTCCGCCGTTCGTCGGAAAACTGACGGGCGCCGCTCAGAGAGGTGGGCCTGCGACGACGACACGACCCGAAATTCGCCTTCTCACACTAACTGGATATCACAACCTCATCAAACTAGACGTGGACGGTATATCTGTCTTCGCATCCATTGATACCGGCTCTAACACATCGGTCATCAACTGAAACCTCCCTTTTCGTCTGAAGAAATTATTACCCCTGCTCTGATCGCTGTTATCCAGGTTACCGATGGTGCTGCTCCGGCTGTTGCTGGTTTGTGTACCACCCGTGTCACTGTTGCCGAAAGCCGCACTTCAGTATTGTTTTACATCTTGGATCAGTGCCTACATGCCATCATCTTAGAACTTGACTTTCTCTCGGTACATCCGGCTCTTATTGACGGCTCTGCAGGGGTTAACCAGCTCACCTAACCTCATGCTTTTGAGCCTTCTGTTCTTGCACCGAGTTGTCTGTGCTCCGCCGAGTACATTCGTCTACCACATTTAGCCGCGACGTACAAGGGAGTCCTCCTGATCCCTTAGGAGACGACAGCGATTACACCCTGTCGCCCAGCGCTACCGTCCTCTTTTCGCAGAATGTCAGCTCCACGCACTCGGTCATCTGTACAAAGGGCAATGCCGCATTTCTCCCTATTCTGAATTTCGGACTATGCCATCAAGTGATACCCCCGGGTATGTTTCTTGCAACCTTTGCTCCAGCCTCCGGCTATCATTGTTCCGTCTTAACTGAGCTTGTTGCACCCACTCCTGCTGCTATTGATTCGAACCCCACGACGTTAGATAACATAACGAAGATGATCGCCACTGTCCTTCCGGCCGAACACGTACACGCGCTTCAGGGCCTGCTCATGTTGTACCAGGCCATTTTTTTATCCCAATGACCAACCACTGAGCCAAACAGCTGTAAAGCATGGTATTCACACCGGCGATTCCAAACCCATACTCCGACGTCCCTATCGTGTTTGCTCCGCTCAGCGCCAAGTTATACTAAAGGAAGTTGATGAAATCCTTTCCCTTGATATCAGTGAGCCTTCTTCCAGCCCATGAACTTCTCCTGCCATGCTCGTTAGAAAGAAAGACAACAGCTGGCGCTTCTGTATCGACTACCGGAATCATAACGAAGTATCAAAAAAGACGTGTACCCCTTACCTCGGATTGATGATGTCCTTGAGAGTCTCAGTGGTTCCAAGTATTTTTCTTCGATATACCTTCGTTCCAGGCATTGGTAGATTGCAGTTGACGACATTCATCGCGAAAAGACAGTGGTTAATACACCTCATGGGCTCTATCAGTTTAAGGTGATGTCACTCGGGCTATGCGATGCTCTCATGAGAGCAACATTCCGAGTTGGTAATGCATTACTCAAATGATAATGCGCAATAAAAAGCGGCACGGACGTAAGAGAGGAAGAGAGGAAGACGTAAGTGTGTCGTCCTCTCTTACGTCCGCATCGTTTTTTGTTGCGCGGTATCATTTGAGCGATGCCCTCGTCACATTCGAACAAATGGTGGACGCCCTGCTTCACGCCTAATGTGGTCAATCTGATTGTGTTACTTCAGTGATGTCATTGTGTTTTCGCCGACTTTTTACACAGACCTCGAGCGTCTCTCGAAAGTTCTTTCAGTGTTCCGCAAGGCTAGGCATCAGCTCAATCTGACAAAATGTCGATTCGGCCTCCGGCAACTTACTCTGCTCAGACACCTCGTCGACTCTTCCGGTATTCGTCCCCATCGAGAGAAAGTTGGCGTGGTCAAGGATTTTCCGGTGCCCACTTGCACAACCAATGTTCGAAGCTTTGTAGGCCCCTGCTCCTACTTCTGCAAGGTCGTGGTAAATTTTGCTGACATTGCACGCCCTCTTGTGTAACCTAAGTAAGGCGCGACTTTTGATGGGTGTCCCGAACAAGCTAGTGCATTAACTGAGCTCATGACGAGACTCACATCGCCACCAATTCTCGGCCACTTTGGCGTGCCCACCCCAATGGAGGTTCGCACCCACGCCAGCGGGCACGGTATCGGCGCAGTTTTGGTACAATGACAGCACGGTTGTGACCGTGTCATTGCGTATGCTAGCAGTCTTCTGTCACCCGCCGAACGCAATTACTCGATCACCGAGCGTTAACGTACCTACTGCCCTGGTGGGGGCAGCAGGTAAATTTCTCCCCCACCTCTACAGACGGCTTTTCACGGTTATCACCGCTCACCACGCCCTATGCTGGCTTTCGTCTTTAAAATATCCAGCTGGACGTCTTGGTCGGTGGGCTCTACGGCTCCAGGAGTACTCTTACACAGTGATGTACACAGAAGCCGACTCCATGAGGACGCTGATTACTTGTCGTGTCATGCAAAACCCACCGGACCAGCCTGAGACTGGCATATGAACTTGGGTCGTCGTGCTTACCGCATTTGGTGACATCGCCGATGAGCACCGATGCGACCCTCAAATGAGAACATCATTTTCAGCTTGACGGACCTGCTCGCTTCACCTTCTTCGTGTATGTTTGTGCTCCAGGATGGCATATTTCACCGCTTCAACATGCACCCAGAAGGCCCTGAACTGCTACTGATCATTCCTAAGCGTATGCGTGAGACTGTGCTCGCACAGTTGCATGATGTCCCCACCGCTAGTCTTCTGTGAATCTGCAAGACATATGAGCGTGTTCGGCGCCGTCTCTTCTAGTCGGGCATTTACCGCTTCCTTTGTCGTTACGTCGCCTCCTGCAGATCTTGTCAGTCCCGCAAAAAAAGCCAGCAGCCCTGCCAACCTGCCGTCTTCAGCACATTTATATACCATATGCGCCCTTCTTTCGAGTTGGTCTTGATCTCCTTGACCCTTCTATGGCTTAGTGGGAACAAGTGGACAGCAGTTTCCGTGGTACTACACCATCCTGTACGCCATCACGCGGGCTCTCCCTACTAGTTCTGCAACCGACGTCGCTGACTTTCTTCTCGACACAGTGATATACCACCATGGCGACACCCGACAACTCCTTACCGACCGGGGCCTCTACTTTCTCTCACAGGTTGTTCAGGTCATCATGCACCCCCACCCTACAAAGCACAACCTTACAATAGTGTATCACGCTCAGGCCAACAGCCTCACAGAGCGCCTCAATATAACTAGCACAGAAATGCTCGCTATGTACAGTCGCGGACAGAATAAAATGGACCACGAGATCTCCGAAAACGTTCAATTCCCGAGCAGCCTGTACCAGTAACCAGTAAAACTGCCCACGACGACATTGTTAGCATTTTCTAGTCGAGGTCCAAAATGCAAAAACCAGATTGCGTTGTGAGGTTGCGGAGATACTCAGCTTTTTCTTAGATTTCATGGTCCGTAATATTCTGTCCGCGACTGTACGTCTCTACCGACCACCGTGACTGGGATGCCGCTGTGCCGTTCATCACATTCGCCTGCAATACGTCCCATCATGATTCTGCTGGTTTCTCTCCATCTTGTATGGACGAGACGATATACTACCATTTTACATGATCCTGCCAGCTATTCTCAATACAGGGTCGTAATATGCCTGAGATGGCACATCTAGAGCAACCGTGGCACGTGAGATTGCACACCTGCGTCTGACCACTTCCCAAGAAAAGCAACGACGTATATATGACGCTCGGCACCGCGATGCCCACTTTAACCCTGGTGTCAATGTGCTTATTTGGAAACGAGCATACCGATTCGGTCTTTCTGAGAGGCTGATTTCATTTTCATCATCATCATCATCAGCCTGGTTACGCCCACTACAGGGCAAAGGCCTCTCCCATATTTCTCCAACAACCCCGGTCATGTACTAATTGTGGCCACGCTGTCCTTGCAAACTTCGTAATCTCATCCGCCCACCTAACTTTCTGCCGCCCCCTGCTACGCTTCCCTTCCCTTGGGATCCAGTCCGTAACCCTTAATGACCATCGGTTATCTTCCCTCCTCACTACATGTCCCGCCCATGCCCATTTCTTTTTCTTGATTTCAACTAAGATGTCATTAACTCGCGTTTGTTCCCTGACCCAATCTGCTCTTTTCTTATCCCTTAACGTTACACCTATCATTTCTCTTTCCATAGCTCGTTGTGTCGTCCTCAATTTGAGTAGAACTCTTTTCGTAAGCCTCCAGGTTTCTGCCCCGTAGGTGAGTACTGGTAAGACACAGCTATCATATACTTTTCTCTTGAGGGATAATGGCAACCTGCTGTTCGTGATCTGAGAATGCCTGCCAAACGCACCGCAGCCCATTCTTATTCTTCTGATTATTTCCGTCTCATGATCCGGATCCGGCGTCACTACCTGCCCCAAGTAGGTGTATTCTCTTACGACTTCCAGTGCCTCGCTGCCTATTGTAAATTGCTGTTCTCTTGCGAGACTGTTAAACATTACTTTAGTTTTCTGCAGATTAATTTTTAGACCCACTCTTCTGCTTTGCCTCTCCAGGTCAGTGAGCATGCATTGCAATTGGTCCCCTGAGTTACTAAGCAAGGCAATATCATCAGCGAATCGCAAGTCACTAAGGTACTCTCCAATAACTTTTATCCCCAATTCTTCCCAATCCAGGTTTCTGAATACCTCCTGTAAACATGCTGTGAATAGCATTGGAGAGATCGTATCTCCCTGCCTGACGCCTTTCTTTATTGGGATTTTGTTGCTTGCTTTATGGAGGACTACGGTGGCTGTGGAGCCGCTATAGATATCTTTGAGTATTTTTACATACGGCTCGTCTACACCCTGATTCCGTAATGCCTCCATGACTGCTGAGGTTTCGACAGAATCAAACGCTTTCTCGTAATCAATGAAAGCTATATATAAGGGTTGGTTATATTCCGCAGATTTCTCTATCACCTGATCGATAGTGTGAATATGATCTATAGTTGAGTAG
The DNA here is from genome assembly GCF_038994185.2 of Dermacentor albipictus. Classification (NCBI taxonomy): domain Eukaryota; kingdom Metazoa; phylum Arthropoda; class Arachnida; order Ixodida; family Ixodidae; genus Dermacentor; species Dermacentor albipictus. The sequence goes on along the minus strand of NC_091823.1, from coordinate 144,243,554 downwards.
CCTTTACGGAATCCTGCTTGGTCCTTTGCTTGACAGAAGTCTAAGGTGTTCCTGATTCTATTTGCGATTACCTTAGTAAATAGTTTGTAGGCAACGGACAGTAAGCTGATCGGTCTATAATTTTTCAAGTCTGTGGCGTCTCCTTTCTTATGACTTAGGATTATGTTAGCGTTCTTCCAAGATTCCGGTATGCTCGAGGTAATGAGGCATTGCGTATACAGGGTCGCCAGTTTCTCTAGAACAATCTGTCCACCATTCTTCAACAAATCTGCTGTTACCTGATCCTCCCCAGCTGTCTTCCCCCTTTGCATATCTCCCAAGGCTTTCTTTACTTCTTCCGGCGTTACCTTTGGGATTTCGAATTCCTCTAGGTTATTTTCTCTTCCATTATCGTCGTGGGTGCCACTGGTACTGTATAAATCTCTATAGAACTCCTCAGCCACTTGAACTATCTCATCCATATAATTAATGATATTGCCGGCTTTGTCTCTTAACGCATACATCTGATTCTTGCCGATTCCTAGTTTCTTCTTCACTGCTTTTAGGCTTCCTCCGTTCCTGAGAGCATGTTCAATACTATCCATATTATGCTTCCTTATGTCAGCTGTCTTACGCTTGTTGATTAACTTCGAAAGTTCTGCCAGTTCTATTCTAGCTGAAGGGTTAGAGGCTTTCATACATTGGCGTTTCTTGATCAGATCTTTCGTCTCCTGCTATAGTTTGCTGGTATCCTGCCTAATGGAGTTACCACCGACTTCCATCGCACACTCCTTAATGATGCCCACAAGATTGTCGTTCATTGTTTCAACACTAAGGTCCTCTTCCTGAGTTAAAGCTGAATACCAGTTCTGTAGCTTGATCTGGAATTCTATTTTCCCTCTTACCGCTAACACATTAATCGGCTTCTTATGTACTAGTTTCTTCCGTTCCCTCCTCAGGTCTAGGCTAGTTCGAGTTCTTACCATCCTGTGGTCACTGCAGCGCACTTTGCCGAGCACGTCCACATCTTGTATGATGCCAGGGTTAGCGAAGAGTATGAAGTCTATTTCATTTCTAGTCTCGCCATTCGGGCTCCTCCACGTCCACTTCCGACTATCCCGCTTGCGGAAGAAGGTATTCATTATCCTCATATTATTCTGTTCCGCAAACTCTACTAATAACTCTCCCCTGCTATTCCTAGCGCCTATGCCATATTCCTCCACTGCCTTGTCTCCAGCCTGCTTCTTGCCTACCTTGGCATTAAAGTCGCCCATTAGTATAGTGTATTTGGTTTCCACTCTACCCATCGCCGATTCCACGTCTTCATAGAAGCTTTCGACTTCCTGGTCATCATGACTGGACGTAGGGGCGTAGACTTGTACAATCTTCATTTTGTACCTCTTATTAAGTTTCACAACAAGACCTGCCACCCTCTCGTTAATGCTATAGAATTCCTGTATGTTACCAGCTATATGCTTATTAATCAGGAATCCGACTCCTAGTTCTCTTCTCTCCGCTAAGCCCCTGTAGCACAGGACGTGCCCGCTTTTTAGCACTGTATATGCTTCTTTTTGCCTCCTAATTTCACTGAGCCCTATTATATCCCATTTAGTCCCCTCTAGTTCCTCCAATAGCACTGCTAGACTCGCCTCACTAGATAACGTTCTAACGTTAAACGTTGCCAGGTTCATATTCCATTGGCGGCCTGTACGGAGCCAGTGATTCCTAGCACCCTCTGCTGCGTTGCAGTTCTGACCGCCGCCGTGGTCAGTTGCTTTGCAGCTGCTGCTTTCATCTTACTGTGGCCCATACCGTGTCTTGCATCAAATGATAGACGTGACCTACGAGTTACAGCCTCTCGATACCTTCACACCGCGATCCTCCTCGGATATTGTTCACGTCGCTCGACTGAAGCGACACGACTCAAACCTACCAAGCGCCGGGACAGCGCCTTCGCCCCTGGGGGTCATGCTGCGAGGTGCTGCAGAAGTGAACGATGATGAGAGGATTGCCGAACACGACGATCGCCGATAGTCGTGCGCACTGGCTCCATCTCCTATGTTTGTCTTCTGGCCGTTGTATATATCTTGTAAATAGATGTATTTCATCCACGAAATATATATATATATATATATATATATATATATATATATATATATATATATATATATATATATATATATATATATATGTATATCAATTGGTAGAGCATCGCACGCGACATGCGAAGGTTGTGGGTTCGGTTCCCACCTGCGGCAAGTTGTTTTTTCATCCACTTTATTTTCCATTAATTTATCATTACTTTATTTAATTTATTAAGCACATGCAATTTCCCCTATGTTGTACTTGGTGTCAGTGTTTGTTGGCTTCTCATTATATGACTAATAAATATCGGGTCCCGCGGTTGACCCCCTTTCTTCTCGTTTATTACATAACGAGGCTCTCGAATCCGGCAACATTGATGCCTTCAGGTAGCATATGTGGGTTTATTGACCAGTTGCCTTCACCCGAAAAGATCACGTTCTCGTGACGCCTGCGGCAAAAAAGACGTTCCACGTCCGCCGCCAAGGTCTGTGAGTGGGGGCGCTGGCTAACACTCCCAGGGTTCTACTAGTACACATAAATACCCAAGAAAATGGATGGGGAAACGCCGCCGCGGTAGCTCAATTGGTAGAGCATCGCACGCGACATGCGAAGGTTGTGGGTTCGGTTCCCACCTGCGGCAAGTTGTTTTTTCATCCACTTTAATTTTCATTAATTTATCATTACATTATTTAATTTATTAAGCACATGCAATTTCCCCTATGTTGTACTTGGTGTCAGTGTTTGTTGGCTTCTCATTATGACTATATATATATATATAGAAAGACACTTCTTTTTATCTTCGCCGCAGTGCTCAGTGTGGTGTATCAATCAGAGGCTAATGGAACATAAAAGGTTGTTAACCGGTATATCGCCGTCTAATCTTTCTTTACATTGCAAAGATTGTAACTGCACGCTAGAGTTAGATGAATGCCCGATATTTTACAGGTATAAGAATGAAGATACGCGTCTTATGGTAGAGGCATGGCATATCTATAATGGTGGAAGTGCATGCGGGAGTCAGCCTTCGATTACTTTACATAACGAAGAGATTAAGTGCTTTAACAGTTACCTGTCACGTAGACCAGCACATGTACCAGACTGTCACGGGTGATACCATTCCAGAGCATGCGCAGATGGGTTTTGCGTGTTCTTTCTTTTTTCGCATCATTGATCTATTCAGTTGATAGTCGGCGTTCCTGCTGTCCACTTCTATATTCTTGGGTCCTGCCTGCACGCCTCACCTCTTTTTTGCATAATAAATCCTTACCAACCAGCTCAGCTCTCTGTCGTTCTACGCTTGACTTTAGTTCACAACAACTATTTTTACTTTATAGCTGTTAAGGATTCCGTGGTCATCTATTTCTTGCTCAGGCTACGTCGCTTGATTGGGACCACACATGGTGCCAGCTGCCTAAAAGGCTCAAACGCAGTTACAAATTTGCGGTGGATATTTGTCGGTGACACAGTACATAAAAAAAACTATCCCAGTCATTTTCTTGGACTAGTTTATCAAAATATTTGATTGGTTATGCAAATTTCTTCGACAGAGTTAACAGCCTCTGGTAACAAGGAATTCGCCGTCTGTTTCAGTGAACAGCAGTCGAAGTAATGGTCAGGCAGCTTAAGCTGTGGAATAGCAAATTTACCTTCTAGATTATGGGCACGAACATTTACTTGATCAATGCAGCATGAAACTAGGTGTTAAGATAGGAATTCCGCGCGAGCTATTGCGTGGATTGTCATTTCAATTCCAAATTTAAACAGTGTTTTTAAATAAGCAGCAACTATCCCTACTTTTGGATATAGCGTATCTATTATAATACCACCTTTCAGACACGTACATTCATTGCTTCCTAGACGAGATAACGCAGAGCCGAGCACAAGCAAAAAAAAAAAATGCCTGCTGCCACATGACTGACGATAGACACAAAGCAGGGTCACTAAATATTGAGGATTGGATAACCGTATAATGACAGATTCGGCATGGAAGACAGGGAAATTCATTTCGGAAAGTGGCCAAGTGTTTTTATATGAAGGCCGCTACTGCGCTACCTTTCACTACAGGACGGTAAGGCAAAGCAATAAAAAAAACCTGTATAAATATTTATCTCGGTGAGTACGATGGCATCAAAAAGCCGTCGAAGAGAGAATACAATGGCTATTAAATGCAGTGCTTACGAATGCTTCTGATGTGTACGTGAGTAACATGGAAAGCGTCGTTACGTGTACGAAAAAAAGGAACCTAGAAATCTTTGAAACGTATTCAGAAACCTTGAAAGATCTACTACCCATAATTATAGAAGTTTCTTTAGGTCCGAGTTTCCAATATATTTAGCGAGTGGAGTGCCGTCTACATTGCTTGCAAAAACCTTGCCATTTCTTGTTCAGACGTACGTCAAGGTCTTTTCGTTTATTTTAGTACGAGCTAGCCAGAACAGTTAAAGATTAAACCATGTGAGGTTGTCATTGAAAATGAACCGTGGAAAATAATGCTGAAGTAATCCAGTCAGGTCTTTACGGAATCCAAATCGTTGTCACCTCGCTTCATTGATGCATATATCGATAAAAACGGCTGGTGCAGTAATTTCCCTACTGGGAAGAAGGCCAATAGCAGAGGCTTGAGTAGCCGCAGTTAGCTATCTCAAGCTTTTTTGCAAGAAAATTGAAGATAATAGCAGATTCTCTTTTAGCCTGCTGGAAAGCCCGTGGATGCCAAGTTTTTTCTCCTGCAATGCTGATCCATTTCATTCATTTGCTCACTTATTTTATCAATCATGTCTAACTGGAACTGGAAGGTAGAAGGCAGGAAGTAAACCTTGGAGCGTATTTCCGCCATCTTAGCCTGATTGCTGCTGAGTGTCTTCAATACCGAGTTATAATTTCTGAAAAGAAATTCGATTGACGTCAAGACACAGAGGAGCAGGCCAACCTTCCGAAAGGCAATGGATAATTGCCTGCGCGACGGTATTCCTCTCTGACTTCAAGCAAGACGAGCAGTGGTGTTCCTTAGATAGGCATTCTCAAGCCTGTGGGGTACAGGCTAGGTGACATGCTGGCATGAGGGTACCAACTTGCAGATGAAACTTGAAGACCAAAAACTATTGCCTCCGCAGGCCCGACGTAGATCCAGGCCCGCTAATGTTTGCTGCTGTACTGCCCGGGTGACAATGACGCGTCCAATGACCACGCGCAGTACCTGCCAAAATATATAGAATGATTAGCTCCGTGAACGTGTATGCCGCTGACTGCCTGCAGGCATTACCAAATCCTGAGTGGAAGTATACCATTGTCGGTGAAAAGGAAAGTGTACAATCACTTCATTCTACAGTTGGTAACATATGGAGCAGAATCAAGGAGGTTAACAAAGAAGCTGGAGAACAAGAGCGATGTCACGAAAAGTGTTAGGTGTAACGTTGAGAGACAGGAAGAAAGCGGTTAAAGTTTGAGATATAACAATGCAGAAAGAGAAAGATAGAGAAAACATGAATTTCTAGTGAGGTACGGTGATTCACTATGGTTGAGGATTGCGCGATTTGGTATTGCCTTCTAAACCTGGTACAGCGTAACATAAAACATAGAAACTTTCTATGTTGTGCAGTACCAGTTTAAAAAGTGGCGTGGCTTCCTCTTAGGGTAGATTTCTTAGTTTATGTCCCTATCGCCTCGCGCCATTTCGCGTGACCACTGAATCAACCATCGCTGCTCGTTAGGGCCTAAGCGGGTCAGCGTAGTTCCCCAGGAGGAAGGTGAAAGTGAAGGAATAGAGGAATAACCTGGAGGTGGTGGGCAAGCCATGTAATGCGCACCGTAGATAACCGGTGGATTATTACAACTGCAGAATGGGCGCCAAAGGAAGAGAAGCCCTTTCGCGCAAGGCGAAGAATTAACTGGGGCTATGAAGTTACCATGTCTTCTTTGGGGGGGGGGAGTGTTTGGAGGTTGCTGGGAAAAGCTTTTGGCCAGCAAGGGACATAAAATTAGGCTGATAATGGAGAAAGATTGCCATGCAAGCATCATCATCGGCCTATTTGATGTCTACTGTAGGTCGAAGGCCGCTCACTCCGGTGTTCAATTACCTCTGTCCTGCGCCAACCAATTCCAACTAGCGCCTGCATTCTTAATTTGATAGCCCAACCTAGTCTTCTGCCATTCTGGACTGCGTTTTCCTTCGCTTGGCGCCCGTTTTGTAACCCTAATGCTCCGCCGATTATCTAACCTACGCTTTTACATGACCTGCCAAGCTGCTTTTTTTCTCTTAATGCCAATTAGGATATCGGCTATCTACGTTTGCTGACTGATACACACCCCTCTCTTCCTGTCTCTTGACGTTGCACCTAACATTCTTCATTGCATCGCTCTTTGTGTGGTCCTTAACTTGTTTTCGAGCTTTGTCAGTCTCCAAGTTTCTGCCCATATGTTAGCAGCGGCTGAATGCATTGATTGTACACCACTTTTTTTAATTATAAGGGTAAACTTCCCGTCAGGATCTCACAATGCTTGCCGTATGCACTCTAACCCATTTTTATTCTTCGGTACATTTCCTTCTCATGGTTAAGGTTCCTGTGTCCTAGGTAAATGTACTCCTTCACAGAATCTAGAGGCTGACTGACGACTTTAAACTCTTGTTTCCTTGCCCGGCTACTGAGCAGTATTTTTGTCTGCCACATAATAATGAATGCTCTTACTCTTTCTGTGTTAAGATCCTCATCCATTTGTTGTAACTTGTCCCCTGTGTTGCTGAACAGGATAATGTCATCTGCAAATCAAAGGTTGCTAAGATATTCGCCGTTAATCTTCATTGCTAAGGCTTCCCAGCTTAATAGCTTTAATACTACTTTTAAATATGCTGTGGATAGCATGGGCGAGAGTGTCTTCTTGTCTGCCCTTTTCTGTATATGTATCTTGCTAGCTTTCTTGTGGAGAATTGAGGTAGTTGTATAATATTTGCAGATATTTTCCAAGATATTTACGCAAGGGTCCTGTACTCTCTCATTACGTAATGCCACTATGACTGCTGGTATCTCTGCGGAATGAAATGCCTTCTCGTAATTCATCAAAACCACATAATATGGCTGATTTTACACTGGGTAATTCTCGATTACCTGATTGATGACAAGGGTGTGATCCATTGCAGAGTATGCCTTCCTGAACGCAGCCTGTTCTCTTGGTTGACTCAAATCCAGTGCTGCCCTTATTCTATTGGAAATTATCTTCTTGAATATTTGATATAATACTGGAATTAAGCTAGTGGGTGCATAATTTTTCAATTATTGAACGCCTTCCTTTCTGTGGATTAGTATAATTTCGGCATTGTGTCGGTTCTGTAGGATCGTTAAAATCTCCAGTCATCTTGTATAAAGGGCCGCCAGTTCTTGAAGCATTATGGCAACTCCATTTTTCAATAAATCGGCTGTCATTTCATCTTCTCCTGCCACGTTTTTCCGTTTCATGTGTTACAAGACCCTTCTACCTTCATCGCTAGTGATAGAAGGCGCCTCCGCAACGTGTTCATTAGTACGAATGTAGATATCGTGGCTGCTCTGGGTACTGTACAGGTCAGTATAGAATCAGTCGGCTGCTTTTACTATATCTTCGAGATTGCTGATGGTAGTACACTGCTTATCTTTCAATGCATAAATCTTGGTCGGTCCTATGACAAGTTTATTTCTCAGTTATTTCAGGCTGTGCCCATTTTTTACTGCTTCCCTGATCTTTCTCACGTTATAATTTCATCGATCCGTTATTTACTTTTCGTTCAACAGTTTTCACCATTCCGCGAATTCTATCTCCTGACTTTAACACCTTCATTCTTTGTCGTTTATTTATTAGATCCATTGTTACTTGGGATAGCCTGCATACTGGTTGTCTTGATGCCTTACTTCTCCCTTCAAGTGCTGCTTTTGAAGCCAGCCTAGTTACAGTTTCATTCACATCTATGTCATCTTCATCTCTCTGTCTTAAGGCTGCATATTTCTTTGCAAGTACTAGCCTGGATTTGTCTTCTTTTCCGTTACTGCGTCTAGGTTGGTCTGTGTCTTCTTAAACAACTTTACTGTTTCCCTCTTTGAATTGAGGTGGATCCAAGACCTTACAAGCGTATTATCACTGCACTTTACCTAAACTTTTCTACATCCTGCACTATGCTGGGGCAGGCGATGATTGTGAAATCAATTTTATTTCATGATTCACCATTATGGCATTTCCAGGTCCACGTTTTGTTCCTACTCTTCCTGAAGAAGGTGTTCATTTTTCGCAGCCTATTCCTTTACGCAAAATCTACCAACATCACTCCTCGAGTGTTCTTCGAATCTACGCCGTAGTGGCCAATTGCTTGTTCACCACTCTGCTTCTTCCTAACTTTTGCAATGAAGTCCCCCATTACTACAGTATACTCAGTTTGCACTATTCTCATCGCTAACTCAACATCCTCATACGACTGTTCTATTTCATCATCATCATGACTTGAAATTGGAGCGTGCGCTTGTACTACCTTTACTCTATAGCTCTTATTAGGTTTTATTACGACTACGGCTACAATGTCATTAGTGCTGTAGAATTCGTCAATGTTGTCGCTATGTCCTTATGAATTAGGAGTCCTACTGCGCATCGCTTCTTATCTGGAAGTCCTTTATCGCAGAAAACGTGGTCATTTGTCAGCCCTGTATAAGCCTCACCAGTTCTTCTAACCTCCCTAAGGCCAATCATGAGGCTTGGCATGTCACGGACGGGCCATCCTAACCGACTTCACTTCTTCGCTACGCAGTTCTTGGTGCAGTCCTGGATTCTGAAGCTAACACCCTGTTTTGAACAGCCTGCCTGGATTTCACTGCCTGCCGACGAGGACGCCCCGCATTGCCATGGCGAGCTGCGCCGGACCTACCTCTACGGAACATCGGAGTGCGCATCACATATTACGCCACTTCTGTCGCTGCGGTGCCATGGGCTGAGGCCCTGACTTCCTGGCACACTTTTTTCGATTTACAGCGCCATCTTCCCTCGGATTCCCGATATAGAGCCTAGACAAGCTATCGCCACGCTCAATGGGCTTGGCGGCATGTCAGTGATGGGCCATCCTAACCGACTTCACTCCTTCGCTACGCAGGCAACAAATTGCTGTTGCCTTTTCGCTAAACGCACTGGTTACTGAACATTACTCGTGCTGCCGAGCCCACGGCGCTCTCTCTGTATAGTACTTGACTGTGCTCGCATGCTAGTGAAATTACTTTTGTTGGCAGGAGATATTGAGACTAATCCTGGACCTAGAAATGATCCAACTGTACTTCCTGCTGGTATGCTTGATGTTCTGAGGACGTTGCAAATCGGGCAGTCGGCCGTGCTTGAGCAGCTAAATTCAATTAGGTCAACCCTTGTTCATCATGAGGAAACGTTCAGCAAACTCGGCACGCGGTTGACCAAGATTGAATCTGACCTGTTGTCACTTTCGAATGTAAAGTCCCAAGTAAATAACATAGAAAGCGTCGGTAATAGCAGCGCTGCTCAGGTAACTGCTGACTGACCGCATTAATGAGATAGAAAACAGATCCCGAAGATGTAACCTGGCTTTTCACGGGCTCAGCGATGCGCGAAATGAGTCGTGGCGTGTTTCTGAGGAATGAATAATTGAACACTGCCACAAAAACCTGGGCGTAACTATTCAAAGTCATGAATTAGAACGTGCCCACAGACTTGGCACTCTTCAGGAGGGAAAACGGAGACGTCTAATCGAATTTGGAAAAGCGCAGCAATCTTCATTACGTTACGACAAACTTATCTCTGGCCGAAAAACCTACGTTTACGATCACGCTAAGCAGTCGGTCGTCGAACGTCCATCCTAGCAGCAAGTGCAAAAGCCACTGAGGCCGACTCAGCGTGTTAAGCACAATCTATTGTTGCTCTACACTAACACCCGCAGCCTGATACCCAAACGGTATTCGTTATTCAGCCTCATTTCCTCGTCATCCAGTAACATTGTTGTACTAACGGAAACAAGGTTAAATTCCACAATACTTGATTGCGAAATTCTTCCTGATCTGCCAGAGTTTGATATTTTTCGCAAAGACAGGTGCGATGGAACCCGTGGCGGTGGTGTGGCTATTGCTACTCACCGCCAACTTAAGTGCTCTTTTGTAAATATAAGAACGCCTCTAGAAATTATTTGGACGTGCTGCCACGCCGCTTCACCGCGCATGCTCATCGGATGTTGCTATCGTCTACCCAGCACTGATAGCCTCTTTTTTTTCGTTTTTTCACGATGCGTAGTTTGAACTAACAGCGGCTTATCCTAACACCCCCATTTTGTTACTCGGGGACTTCAACTTTCCATCTATAGATTGGAGTAACGTTGCGTCATATCTAACACAAACAAACATGGCTTGTGAAGTTATAAACATTTGCTTGCTGTTCAGTCTATCGCAGCTTGTTACTAAACCTACGCGAATAACTCAACACTCATCCAACATCCTAGATCTTGTTTTAGCGCCACACCCCGATAAGATGCCTCCTATTACGTACGTCAGTGGTTTTAGCGATCACACCGTCATTCATGCCACGTTTCCTTGCAATGTACTCAAAAGTAAAATATCAAAGAATGTAATAACAATATATGATGAAGCCGATTATTCAAGCATTAATCGTGAACTTTCTATCTTTCATGAGCAACTTGCCCTTACGTATCAGCAGCGGTAGACCGAGAGTAACTGGGCACTTTTCAAAACAGAAATGCTGCGTTTAATAGGTCTTTACATTCCAACTATCACGATAAATGAAAGAGCGCGTTCCCCCTGGATCAACACTACTTTAAAGCGCTTAAACAATAAGAAAAAACGATTATTTCTTGTAGCAAAATGCTCAGGTTCTTCAGCCAGGGAAAAATATAACAAAGCTACTGAAGAATATAACTCATTCAAAGCACACACAAAACGTAATTTCTTTTCTACTACCGTCCCAAACTTGTTGCACTCTAACCCGCGGCGTTTTTGGACAAGGATAAAACCCGAAACTAATAGGTATATTTCTCTATGGGATAATTCTGGCTCAAGCATTTCTGACTCAAAGGTTCCTGATGCCTTGAACCTTTCATTTTGTTCAATGTTTGCAAAAGAACTTGCCAATGAACTACCAGATTAAGCATTTTTCGATTTTACACCAATGGAAGGCATTAATTTTATGCGGGAAGGCATCGTTAAGGTAATAGATGGCCTGAAGTGTACATCATCCTGTCGGGCCGACGGCAATAATGCCAAAGTGTTAAAAGATACGAAGTATGTCTGTAGTTCGATCCTCTGAATCACTTTTCAGCAATCACTTGACACAGGCATTGTTCCAAGAGACTGGAAAACAGGGAAGGTCATTCCAGTCTTCAAGAAAGGTAATCGGTCTTCCAGGTAACTACCGCCCCATTCACTCACCAGCGTATGCTCCAAAATCATGGAACATGTCATTTATTCTCATGTTGCTAACTTCCTAAGTTCAGTGAAATTCTTTCACCCTAATCAACATGGCTTCAGGAAAGATCACTCATGCGAAACGCAGTTAGCTTTATTTATTCATGATATTCATTTAAACCTCGACTCTAACATTCAAACTGACGTCCTGTTTTTAGATTTCGAAAAGGCTTTCGATAAGGTTCCACATTCTCGCCTTTTACTAAAATTATCACGCCTAAACATCCACGCACTTGTTCCTAACTGGATCCAGTGTTTTTTTAACTAACCGAAAACAGTTTGTATATGCTAACAACCTTACATCTTCCGTTTCCTCCCCCCGCAGGGGCGTCTGCGCAAGCAGGCGTTTGGTGTGTTGCGACACCACGTACCCGAGCACACGAGGGTTGGACCCTCCCGCGTGTAGCCGTGCGCGGCTTAGCCGTGTCTGGGGCAAGGGAGATCCTGGGGGTTGAGCTGATGCTGGGTGTTTGGACCTTTAAGGCCCCCCGGCGGAGGCAACACACCCCTTTGGCCTCTGCTTCACATAGGCGGCACCCCTGGACTGACCCACCCGGGGGAAATCGGTAGTTGCCTTTTCCTGTCTCTCTCTCCCTACAACCTTCGTCTTTTCCTTACTTTCCACTTTTCCTGTTTCCTTCTCATTTCTTTATTACTTCCGACCTTCCTGGCCGCAAGGGTTAACCTTGTGTGAGTAGCCAACCTTGGTTATATCATATTTGGTTATAGCGGTAGCGTACAGCTGGCGCTTGTAGGCCCTGTTTTACAGGCCCTGCAGCGTCCCCTTGTTGGGCTCCATGGTGGGTGGTTGGCGCTACTGCCGAAAAATACACTCCCGCTTATGGCTAGTTCTTTCTCTCCACTATCTGATCGCTCCCTGAAAAGGGGGCGCACCGAAGATCTCTTTGAATTTTTTGGACGCCAAAAAGAAACTTTCGCGCGATTCCATGTAATCCATTCTGAAAAACAAGGAAAACAAGCACGAACAATCTCACCTTTTGTTGGTTCAAAAACTCTAACTCAGGCATTTGGACCAGGATATAAAGCATCAAAGATGGCTAGCGGTGATCTCCTTTTGGAGCTCCGCGACAAAAAACAACACGAGAAACTGCCTAACCTTCTATCACTTGGAGATGTCCCAGTCACAGTTACCCCGCACCGCACGATGAACACCACCCGTGGTGTAGTTTCGGATGATGACCTGATGGAACTTACGGACGCTGAACTATTAGAAGGCTGGAGTGATCAAAACGTAATCAATGTTAAGAGAATTCTGCTAAGGCGCGATGGAAAAGAAATCAAAACAAAACATCTAATTCTCACTTTGGTACAAGTGGGCTCCCTGAGAGTATTGAGACAGGATATGTGAAGCTCCGGGTCAGACCATATGTCCCAAACCCTCTAAGATGTTTTAAATGCCAGCGATTTGGCCAAGCTCATCGAACTGCCGCGGCCACCAAACCTGTGCAAAATGCAGTGCTCATGAGCACTCCGCTGAATCGTGTGAAAACACTCTCCACTGTGTGAACTGTGATGGGGAGCACGCCGCGTACTCGCGGTCGTGCCCATCTTGCAAAAAAAAGAGAAAGAGATTGTAACGATCAAAGTAAAAGAAAATATAAGTTTCAAAGAAGCACGCAGGCGGGTATCTTTCCTGCCAAAGCACACCTTTGCCGATGTGGCGCGTCAGGGGGCAGTGCCACAACGGTCTCCGGCGGCTGTCCGACCCACACCCAGTGAGGCGGCAGTGACGCCATCCGCCCCCCCCCCCCGGCGGCTGCAGCTCACGCTGCTACGCCAACACAGCAGACGGGGCCATCGGCCCCGAAGGTGGGCGCAGCCGAGGCTGCCCCAACCTCCCAGGCCCCTTCCAGCGCTGGCAACAGCCGGCGCAGCCAAATCCCTCAGGGAGCGCCATCGACCTCCGGGCTGGTGGGCGCAGGGGTCTCGCCTTCCGAGGTGACTCTCTCGAAAAACTTCTCGCTCTCAAGAGCGCGTGTCCGGCGCCTCACATGAGGCAATGGACACAATACCTTACCCCACAGCGCTCCAAGCGCCTAAGGAGCGGCGAGGCTCCCTCGAACGCTCCAAAAAAGGCAGAACCCCGGTTACAGGGCCTCGCAAGAGCTCTGTTATCTAAGACATCACTTCCGTTTCCGTAAACACAGCACAAATTCACTTTAAATATGGATACACAAATCATACAATGGAATGTCAGAGGTCTTCTGAGAAAACTGGATGATTTGCAAGAATTCATCCACAAACATAATGCAAAAGTGCTGTGTTTACAGGAAACATATTTAAAATCCAAACACACAAACTTTCTCTGTACGTATGTTACGTTTCGCAAAGATCGCGATGATGCCGTCGCATCATCCGGTGGTGTTGCGATTCTCACTCATAAAAGTATAGCCTGTCAACATTTACAGCTACGAATGGCCCTTGAAGCAGTGGCGGTTCGAATTGTTTTGCTAAAGAAACTTATCACTATTTGCTCGATTTATATACCCCCACACTACAAACTAAGCAAACATGAATTTCAGTCCTTCATAGATGAATTGCCAGAACCTTAAGTTGTACTTGGGGACTTCAATGCGCACAACAGCCTGTGGGGCGACTCTCGTATAGATGCGCGAGGTCGTCTTGTTGAACAGTTCCTCTTCTCTTCTGGTGCATGCCTGCTGGGTAAGAAGGCACCCACATATAATTCTCTCGCCAACAGAACATTTTCATCAATTGACCTCAGCCTAGTTTCCCCGTGTATACTGCCTCAGCTCGAATGGGAAGTTACGAACAATCCCTACGGGAGCGACCACTTCCCCATACTGATAAAAACATCTAAAGAAAACGAATATCCTCCACAAGCTCCTAGGTGGAAGATAGACACAGCCGACTGGCAGAAATTTCGAACTCTCTCTAGGATCTCATGGCTGACCTGTCTTCTTTAGAAATTGATGCTGCTGTGGATTATCTTACAGCATTCATAATAGATGCTGCTTCAAAATGCATATCCGAAGTAAGTGGTTTGGCATGCAAACCACGTGTACCGTGGTGGAACAGCGAATGTTGGACCGCCCGTAAGAATCAGAACAAGGCGTGGGGGTTGCTGTGAGCTTCTCCCACCGCTGAGAATCTTGTCAACTTTAAAAAATAAAATCCCAAGGTAGGAGAACCCGCCGGCAGGCCAGAAGAGAAAGCTGGCACAAGTTTTTATCCCGTATTAACTATTTTAGAGATGGGGCTAAAGCCTGGAACAGGATTAATAGGATTAGAGGGCGACAAATATATTCACTCCCTCTAGTAAATACACAGGGCGATACACTGAAAGACCAGGCCGACTCACTTGGGGAGCACTTTGAGAGTGTATAAAGCTGAAATCATTATTCGCAATCCTTCCTAAAATATAAACAAATAGAAGAATGCAAGCCACTCATCAATAAATGCCGACAGAATGAACCGTACAATTGCCCTTTCAGTGCTGCCGAGTTGAAAGCTGCCTTGAGCGCATGCAAGAGCTCTGCACCGGGATCCGATAGAATCATGTATGAAATGCTCAAAAACTTACACAATGACACGCAAGTAACACTACTTACACTTTTCACCACTATCTGCGAAGCAGGGTACCTTCCAACGGCATGGAAAGAAGCCATTGTGGTTCCTGTTTTGAAACAAGGGAAAGACCCTTCTTCAGTGGCAAGTTACCGTCCGATAGCCCTTACAAGCTGCATGTGTAAGTTATTTGAAAAAATGATAAATCGGCGACTCATCCATTTCCTTGAACAAAAAAAATGCTTGATCCCTTTCAGTGTGGCTTCCGAGAAGGGCGCTGCACAACCGACCATCTTGTACGTATTGAAGGACATATTCGTGACGCGTTTGTACACAAACAGTTCTTCTTATCGATATTCCTCGATATGGAGAAGGCGTACGATACGACCTGGCGCTACGGAATCTTGAGAGATTTGTCAGAAATGGGCATTCATGTTAATATGCTAAACGTAATAAAAAGCTACTTGTCCAATCGTACCTTCCGGGTGAAAGTAGGCAATGTGCTGTCACGTCCTTTTGCACAAGAAACCGATGTACCCCAGGGTGGCCTGCTCAGTTGCATACTGTTTATGGTTAATATGACAACACTGACAACACCGGCCATTTTGTATTCCGTCTGTGTAGACGACATTCAAATAGGTTTCAAATCCTGTAACCTCGCAGTCTGCGAGAGACAGGTACAGCATGGTTTGAACAAGGTGTCAGGGTGGGCAGAGAAAAATGGATTCAATATCAATCCTCATAAGAGTTCTTGTGTTTTGTTTCCAAGGAAGAGAGGCCTGGTTCCAGATCCCTGCTTAGAAGTGTGTGGACAACAGATACCTGTAAACAAAGAACACAAATTTTTAGGTGTCATACTTGACTAGAGACTCACTTTCGTCCCCCACAATAAACATCTTAAAGAAAAATGTCTGAAAACAATAAAAATAATGAAACTTCTATCCCAGACTACGTGGGGTAGTGACAGGAAGTGTTTAATGAATCTATATAAAAGCCTCATTCGATCGCGACTAGACTACGGTGCCATGATTTACCACTCTGCCGCCCCGACCGCACTAAAGATGCTAGACCCAGTGCACCATCTGGCCACTGGCGCTTTCAGAACGAGTCCCATACAAAGTTTATATGTAGAATCAAATCAGTGGTCACTTCATCTGCAGAGAACATACAACAGCCAGACATATTTTCTGAAAGTCCACTCAAATCCTCAACATCACTGTTTTATTACCATTAATGACATGGCATATGCTACACTCTTTCGCAATCGTCCCTCCGTAAGACAGCCTTTCTCGCTGCGTGTGAGGGAGCTTAGTGAAGAAATGCACGTTCCAGTCCTCGAGCTTCGGCTAATGCATCCAGCCAAGCTGCCACCTCCTTGGGAGTGGCAGCTCATACAATGTGATATATCTTTCGTGGAAGTCACAAAGCATGCTCCAGAGATTGAAATCAAGATGCATTTCCGGGAACTCCAGCACAAATACTCCTGCACGGAGTTCTACACAGACGCATCAAAGTCACACGACAGGGTGTCCTATGCAGCCGTCGGTCCATCCTTTTCGGAATCCGACGTACTGCACCCGGAAACTAGTATCTTCACGGCTGAGGCCTACGCACTGCTGTCGGCCGTAAAGCATATAAACAAATCACAACTCCCGAAATCAGTTATATATACGGACTCCCTCAGTGTTGTGAAGGCCTTGATGTCTTTCTGTAATCACAAAAATCCCGTTTTTATTGAACTTTACTCCGCACTGTGCAAAGCATATATATCTAACCAACATGTGATCATATGCTGGGTGCCTGGACATAGGGGCATCGAGGGAAACGTTTTAGCTGACCAGATGGCCACATCAATCTCATTGCATGCAGTTAACTCTACTGCTTCGGTCCCTGTCACAGACCTGAAGCCTTTCTTAAGGAGGAAACTACGAAACCACTGGCAACGCATGTGGGGCGAAGAAATAAATAATAAATTGCATGTAATAAAGCCACAATTAGGTTTCTGGCCTCCTGTAACAAAATCCCGCCGGACAGATGTCCTATTCTGCCGTCTAAGAATAGGACACACTTTTGGCACACATAACTTCTTACTCACGGGAAACGAGCCTCCAACCTGTGGTAGATGCGGCGAGAGGCTGACCGTCCTCCACGTCCTACTGGAGTGTCGGGAAGCCGAACCCGAAAGAAAAAAAAACATTTTCTCTTAGCATACAGGCACCACATCCCCCTTCATCCTGTTATGTTACTTGGTCCAGAACCACTCTTTGACACCAATGCCGTCTTAGGTTTTTTGAAAGATGTTGTGTTGCATGTTATTAGCCCCACACGTTCGTAGCGCTTCCTCTCTTCAGAGGATGCCGCTGCGATAATTATTTTGTATAGCACATGCCTCTAGTCCCTTGTGGTTCAAGGGCTCTGGCGAGGCTGTAGTGCTGTAAGCAATTTAACGTCTCGCATATTTTAAACAATGCATCAATCTTTTACGATGGATTTTAATCTTCACAGTCTTCGTGATTAATCATCGCCATAATTTTATAGCACGTAGATTTTACGCACTTTACAGCGACTATTTTTAGGCCACTTTACAGCCAAGTCACATCTTCCATACTACATCGTTAACACTACCATTTGTCATTGCGCTCTTTGGCCAAACCTGGCCCTTGCGCCACAAAACACCACAGATCATCATCATCCGTTTCCTCCGTTCTATCTGGTGTACCTCAGGGCACTGTTCCTGGGCCACTCCTATTTTTAATCTACAATAATGACTTGCCATTCACTGTAACCTCTGCAATACGTCTTTTCGCTGAAGATTGTGTCCTATACCACCCTATCAATACAGTCGCAGACGTGTGTACTCTTCAGGAGGACCTCTTTCATATTCAAGACTGGTGTGCTACATGGCTCATGTCCTTAAACGTTAGTAAGACTGTGCATTTTTCATTCCATCGTCGACCTAACTTCATTCCCCCTGCCTACAGGATTAACAACTGCACTATATCTACTACTGACTCCTTCAAGTACTTAGGAATTCACCTATTGAAAGATTTGTCTTGGACAAATCATGTAAGCCGCATAATTATTTCAGCTAACAAAATTCTTGGTTATCTTCGCCGTAATTTCTTCATGGCACAACCGCCCGTGAAATCAGTTCCCTATAAAACGCTTGTGCTACCAAAACTCGAACATGCATGTGCTATCTTTGACCCTTACCAAACTAATCTCGCTAAAGCCCTTGAAAGCGTTGAAAACCATGCTGCTAGATTTATTCTTTCAGATTACTCATATCACACTAGCGTTTCATCACTAAAATCTAAACTAGACATATCGCCTCTTGCCTCTCGTCGTCGCATCTCTCGCCTATGCCTTTATCACAGTTTTTTTTTTATTTCATACCTCGTGACAACCAGCTGGTCCAACTGGCTCATCGTGTTCCTCGAACAGGCCGTCCAAACTCGGCTATTCTACCACAAGCCCGCACCACTGGGTTCCTGCAGTCATTCTTCGTCCGAACTGCCCGAGAGTGGAATGGCCTTCCCAGAGAAACTGCACTCATCCACGATGCAGCACGCTTTAGATCTGCCATTGATTGATCCAACTCATCTTTCTAATTTCCACATTATCAATCCCGCCTTTTACATGCCCACCCCTGATGTAATGTCCTATTTTGGACCCTTGAGGTATTAATAAATAAAATAATAGAAAAATAAAATAATGCCTGACAGTTCCTCAAAGAGTGCTACTAATCTTGCTTGACTCGAGAGAGTTGAGGTGGTAAATATTGCCAGGGTCAGTTTCCATTGGCGGCCTATCCGGGTCCAGAGATTCTTAGCACTCTCAGCAGCGTTAAGGTTGGACCACTTCATTGGTCAGATGCTCCGCAGCTTTTGGGGACTGACGGCTATAGGTTGATCGAATGAGTCATTTGGGAGGGATGCAAGACTGAGAGGGTCCTAAATCAGTTTAAGTTGTTGAAGGTAAGGTAAGGATGATTTACCATGGAAAAAAGAAGGACAAGGCTATTTGAGGAACCCTCTGTTTCCTCCCAGTAAGAAAAAGGAAAAAGCGTGCATTAAAATATCTCGTGGTAGACTACTGTGTCTTTTACATATATCTACTGCATGTAGTCTCATTTTTTCGTTAAAGTGGTACACGAAAAGAAACTATCCGTATATTAGGTTTATACAATCATGCTTCATAATATATATTTTGTTTATTTTGTGTTTAGTTTTAGTGATGTGCTGTCAGAGTCAGTGTTGTACGATTCGAAAACCTATGTAAAGCTATCACAGTTTCAATTTCCAGAGTTGAGTATAGCATCAAAGCACCCACGTCGCCAACTTTCCGGCTGCATGACATTTGAGATGATCTTCAAACACAATGTTTTTACCACCATTTTCTAAATTGTTTGTGAAATTGGTTACTGAAACCACTGAAAGAAGTTCCTGTGTTAAAACTTTTGTGGTTTTCTGGCTTCGAGATTAGTTTTCAAGGCTGAAAGATTGATTAACGGCTAGACATAAATTTCCATAGCTGTTGTCATAAGCGAAATGGCTAAATGCCATCTATGCATTTTGAGCGATCTTCTAGCTATATATATTCTTTGATGACCACTTGGCGGCTGTGAATCCTTTGAGATACTGCGTAAGCTACGTGTCTTTGTCAATATGAAGGCGTGTTGCTCTTGACGCCATCACCGCTTCCTTTATTATTTTCCAAGAACCGCCTGATTCTTGGCGCGCACTCTATGTGTATGATCATGTATGAGGCTTATAATTACTGTTGACATGTACGCTCATTCTTTTTAATGCCAGATAATTAAGTGCCCTTTCCAGAGAAATTGGGTGTTGTCGGTGAGGTGACTGAAAGATTGTACCAAAAATGCCGACGGCGTTAAGACTAAAAGACTAAAAATACGTCAAAGGTGCTCGAATTGATGTCGAATTTGTGAAGCAGGTTTCGGTACTAAAACCCAATTGGTGAATTTGAAACGTACAGTTGGCACATGTCGGTCTGGGTGGGAAGTGAACCGGGGCCTCGGGGTGGATTTCCAGCCATTTCCCAGCGGCCACGGTGGCTCCACGGTTATGGTTGACTATAGTTGTGCCTTGTGCGTGCGTCATTGAACACGTTGCGTCTAAGCTTTCGTCACTGCCTCCCACGTGTCACATGCTCTTCGGATTGCATCGATGTTGTCTCTTGAGAAGTTGTAAGGCAGATTAAGACGCAATAACTTGGTTCTTGCGGCCTACCCGGTTCCCGTGAGTCATGGCTGGAAACTGAACAGAAAACTGTGGATGCCGTGTCACCAGCGATGTGAAATGCTTTACCACCAAACTTAATTGTACAGGCCATTGAATCGGGACATATTCAAATATGAAGCGTCATCCGGTTATAATACAACTATCGCCCTTTAAAATTAAGAAGAGCATCCTTTCCTCGCGCAGCGAACATAAATGTAGTAAATTTTCAACATCTGAGAATTTCTCGCCTGCGACAAAGCTCTCTAGAGGAAAGCTTCTCGCATTTGGCAAAAACCAGCCTAATTCCCCCTCATTTAAACTACGTTTGAACAAGCTTTTCATTAATAAGAAATATTTTATGTATGACCCAACAAGTGGCAGCCTTAAGCGAGTTAAAACTGATGTTCGTGATCAAGCAAGCATACCTGAGAACCTGTGTCAGCAGCCTACTACACAGCTGGGCGTGAGGGGCAATGGCGTATCTTTAACACCGCAAGCCATCGTGCTTGTTGCTGATGCTAGAAGTATGTTTGCAAACGCGAGGAACTTGAATTGTCCGTCGATAGATCTGATGTTAGTAATTGCATTAGCGGAGACGTGGCTGCAACCTCGTGTGCAACATTGGAAAATCTTTGACTTCTTTTCATTTCTTATCTTCCGTTGTGATCGCACTGCTCGCAAAAGCGGAGTCGTACTACTCTCTATTTCAAGGTCCCTGCAATGTTATCAAGTTCACTTTCACTGTGAGTTCGATGGGTGCGCTTGCGTTGATATGGGTTACCGTAAAGTGACGCACGATTGTTGTTTGCTACCGCGCTCTATCCTACCCATCCACTTTCACCGCTGAGCTCAATGATGTGCTTAACGCCCTTATTTTGCGGCATCCTTTAAAAGCAATTATATTGTTGGGGGATTTAAACTTCAGCAACATATGCTAGACTACTGGTCCTCCGCACTATTATCCATTTTCTTCACAGGTAATGATTTTCATTATCTCTGCTCTGTGTTTTCCCTTGCACAGTTAGTATTAGAACCAACTAGGATCTCGGACCGCGCTGCTAACCTCCTTGACTTAGTCTTACGCTTTCATCCTCACTTAGTTACCAATGTTTGATGCTTACCGAGCTTATGTGATCACCTGGGTCTTTCTTTCAACATATGATCTCCTGTGTTAAAACCAATCGTTGAAAAAAATTACCAGTATGATGGGGCAAAATTTGACGCTAATGATATTGAGCTAGATAATTGTCTTGATCATTTTCTAAGCCAATTTGATGATCCTACGGCTGATGTGAATTGGATTGTTTTTAAATCTAAAGTACATGAGCTCACCTACATGTTTATTCCGTCAATTGTAATATCCTGCAATGTTAAGAAGCCCTGGTTCAACCCAACATAAAAAGGAATTGAATAGCGAATAAAAGTGCACTGGCATCGAAACGGGATGCTTATAAGGAGGTTAACAATACTTACACACAAGCTATATTACTTGCCAAAAAGGCACTCCAAGTATATACATTGCTCACAATGCTTACGAATGACCCTAAAACGTATTGGCGAGTTATTAGCTCTACCACAGATAATTATGTCAAGATGATTGACCGCAGTGGTTCACCGGTACCCGATGATGCATATCCCCATGTCCTTAATTCTGGGTTCTGTAATAATTTTGTCGTATGTAATGACCCTGTGCTTCCAACTCTTGAGTGCTGCAATTACCCACCTATGGACTTTATTATCACTGAGAGTGATGAAGGCGGTGCCTTGTGGTGCAAGGGCCAAATGTGGCCGAAAAGCGCCAGGCCGATATTAGGTAGTTTGCACTGGAACTATGAATAACGAGAGGTAAATGTTACGTGGCTGTAAAGGGCCTAAAACAGTCACTCTAAAGCGCATAAAAACTGTGAGATAAAATTATGCCGGAGATTAATGAGCCATACAATGAAGAAGAAAGATACATTGTGAAATAAATATGATATAGTAAAATGTGTCACAGGCAAACTTTCGCGAGAAACACCACCACTGCCTTAAAAGAGGCCTTGAAATGCAAAGGCCTGCCGGCATGTGCTAAACAAAACTGCTATCGCAGCGGCATCCTCTGGAAAGACGATGTGAAATGAAATTATGGGGCTAAAAACATGCAATTCGACATCATTCAAAATCCTAGAACTGCTTTGGTGTCAAAGGGCGATCTTGCACCAAGAAACATTGTAGGATGGAGAAGTGTGAGCTGGCGATATACAGGGGGGAAAATGTTTCTTTCTCTCAACTTCGCCTTTCCGAAACTCCAGGAGGATGCGGAAAATGGTGAGCCTCTCACCGCATCTACCGCAGATTATAGGCTCATTTCCAGTCGGTAGGAAAGTATGGGTACCATAGCTGTTGATGATGATGTATGGATTTTAATGGCGGAAGGGTCAGCTATGGCCAAAGAGCGCTTGATATATGCTAATGAATTGTGTAAGTGATGAAGTGATCAAACCTTGTTAAAAATGTAGATGTTATATGGCTGCAATGAGGCCTAAAACGAGTCGCTGTATACTGCGTAAAATATGTAAGAATCCAAATAATGACAATGACTCATAATAAAATGGCATAAAGGTTTCGTTATGAAGAGATCATAACAATAATAGGGCACGTACAAGCACTTCTGCCTTGATAGGGATCTTGAAGTAAAGCAGGAGCTCAGAGGCATGGTCTGTAAGGAGTTATGTCAGCGCAGCTATAGCCTCAAAGGCGAGGCTGTGCTACACAAGACCCATCCAAATAATTTCTATCATATCAACTTCATCTGAATAGCTAAAACTTGTTTCAAGGGTAAAAAGCAGTTCATTACTAAGAAAAAATGTTGTGTGAAGGGGAATACACTGACTATACGCAGAATGAAAGTACTTTCTGCGCTGATTTTCTATTTCACTGACTGGACGAGGACATGGAGAAATAACTGTAAGGATGTCACCACACCTTGTACATGAGGGACGATCAGCTCCAATCAGTAGATAAGAGTGGTTGCCGAAGGGGTTACCTATTCTTTATCGACAGAGGAGCACTTTCTTGCATCATGATGTTTTCTCCGATATCCAGTGCCCTCCCTAACTTGGGTTTGATCAAGTGCAGTTTATTGGATACCTCGGAATGCCACTGTTTCTGCGAGTGCTTCTTGAGCTTGTGACGTTAGTATGGTTTAAGATCCATGGCGGTAATGGCTATATTTGTGTCAGTGCCGCTAAAAGCCACTGAGACACTGTTGTCGCCGGCAGCTTCGTCGCAATTATGCCACGGTGGTCAGGCGCCCAGCAAACAATGATGACTTGCTTACCGTTATAAACAGAGCATAGCAATGCATATAGTCCGTTAAAAACATTGTTCTTAGATTTTCGTAAACTCATTAGGGCTCGGACTATACCCAATGAGTCCGTAAACACAATAGCCCTAGTGTAATTTTCTTGTTTAATGTGTGTAATTACAAAAAGAATCGCGTATGCTTGCGCTGTAAAAATATTGATATATGGATTCAGTATGTCGGGTACTAAAAAGGATGATCCTAGAGTTGCGTATGCAACAGCAGACGACGACTTCGAAGCATCTGTATTAAATTCAGCACAGGAATACTTCTCCTTAAGTCCAAGAATATGCGAATGTATATGTGCCTGAGGTGCTATTTCGAATTTTCTAAGAAAGAAGACATGTTGCACTAGATAGTCTGTCACTCCCAAGGTGGCGGAAACTGAGAAGGAGCCGTTATGACTTTCTCTAAAAGAGGGACGCCTGTTTCTTCTGATAGTTCTTCCAACAGAAAGGACAGAAAGCATTCTCCTTAAGCCCAAGAACATGTGAATCTACGTTGGCGCTTTTTTATATTTCTAACAAAGATATGTCACGCTGGATAGTCTGCCACTCCCTAGGTGGTGGAAACCTAATCCCGAAGGCGCTTATAGCAAGGCGGATGCCTAAGGGGTGGATAAGATGCAGCATGTTCAAAGCACAAGGCATAGCGATGTTATAGACTATTGCTTTGTAGTCAAGCCGTGATAATATCACACTTGTGTGCAAGATTATAAGGCATCTCCTGTCGCTTTACCAGGTAGTGCGTGAAAAGAGCTTCAGTAGGTTCGTAGTCTTAAGGCATTTTGCTTTAAGATATAAGTGCGCGGCAAGAGTTGCACTCTAAGATACTACTTGAGAATTTATGTTCACAGCTCGTAAATAGGCGCTCTCCATTGAAATATATTGTTACGGTGAAGGGAAGGAAGAAGTTGGATTGGACGAGAGGAAGACGAAGTCTGGCAGTTGCCTGAACGCAATTAACCTCAGTTGTAAATATACATTATTTTACACTCGTGGGCCTGCTTTCTTTCTGCAACATTTTTGTGGAGGTGCTGGGTACAATCACGGAACTTCGCAGCGGACGTCATCTACCTGCCGCCACATTGGCAAATCAACCGACACAAGCAACAAGCAACAACGCCTCAGCAGGCCGTGCCAACGGTCATCGTCACTCATCCGCTGGACCCAGGGACATTTTGTGGCACGGACAACGCCGACGTCGAGGACTCGCTTACGATGTACGAGCGAGTGTGCGACAACAACAGGTGCCATCCAACAATGATACTAGCAAATTTGGTATTTTATCTAAGAGGAACTGCGAAGCAATGGTGCGACACACACGAAGCTGACCTAACGAGCTGGGATGTCTGCAAAGAAAAAAATGCGGTACCTGTTTGGCAGACCTGTCGGTCGTCAGCTGGCAGCAAAAAAAGAACTTGCGTGCCGCGCTCAGACGTCCACAGAATCTTATGTCATGTACATAAAGGATGTGCTGGCCCTCTATCGCAAGGCTGATGACAACATGACCGAGGCAGACAAGATTGGTCACATACTGAAAGGTATTGCAGACGATGCATTCAATCTCCTGATATGTAAGGATTGTGCCACTGTCGATGCAATTGTAAAGGAGTGCCGGCGCTTCGAGCAAGCGGACGGCCGCCGCGTCGCTCAAACTTTCAACCAATTGCCCAATACCGCCGCGACATCTTCTTGCGAAGACCCGCCGAGGTTCGTTCAGCCCGCAGGACTGGAAGATACCACGCGCATCATTCGCCGTGAGCATGACGTCATGGCTCCGACTCCAGTTCGTCCCTACTGTCGGGAAAGCGTGCCCGCTATCTCCCTATACAAGCGGTCGTTCGGGAGGAAATAGCAAGTTTGGGCATTCCATCTCTCTGCTCGGTCCGCCATACAAACACCTACCAGATTTCTGCGGCCGCTCGCTCCCAGACGTGAAGCTTTCCGCCATCCCGGCGCAACCCGGCTGACTGGCGCACAGCGGATGATAAACCCATCTGCTTTAATTGTTCCGGTATTGGACACATCGCCCGTCATAGCCGCAATCACTTGTCGCCGCCTCCTCGGTGGTCGTCTCCGAGTCACTACCACCAAGTACCAGACAATCGCACTTTCTCGCCCTATACGCCGACTAGGAACATCAACGCCGACAGTGCTCCACCAAGATCTAGCCACTCACCGTCTCCGCAAGGTCGTAGGTCCCATTCGCCTCTCGTTCACCGCTCTTCGTCCCACACTAAGAAAAAAAAGAGTATCCCTTACTCTTTTCGAAGAGTCTGGACTCGTCACGTATACGACTCACTTTGTGGGAGACACCCGAACTCTCTTTTGGCAGAGAGTCCTGAGACTATCTGTGCTCAATACAAGGTGTTCGCGTGACTCCGCACACAATAGTCATGCATACTCTGTTGTAATAGTCGCCTATACCCTCTCAGAAGGGTTACAAGACTAGTGCTGAGGGAGTCCGTTAACAATTCTAAATGAGTCGAACGACTCAAGATAAAGTGTCACGTGAACACTGCAAGAATGATTCAGTTAACTGTTCTTGATGAGTCTGATGACTCCAGCATGTGTGTCAATTTACCCTTAGTGCGTGGTGCCGGCCTCTAGCAAATAAAGTAAGGTAACTAATCTATGTAAGTCGTTTCACTCTTGGATGGCAGTGTCGAGCCGCTTTTCAAAATGTGTCGACAACTCTTGCTGTAAGTACACACGACTACGGCTAGTTCTCAAGAAGACTACTATGAAAAGACAACATAGGATAACAAAGAATCCACAGTAAACTTGACAAAAAGCACATGGCAGGTTAGCAAGAAAAAGTTAATATTTCATCAATCTTTGTTACTGTCTTCTGGAAAATTCAAATGTATAAGTCAGCACAGAATCACTATGAAAGCAAGACAGTTCTCTTTACCATTAAACTGGAATCAATAGCCAACTAAGCAAAACAGTCTTAAGTAAATATCCAATATGTAGCCTGCAGCTGCATATGCATGACACTGCAATGCCACTCAGAACCATAATGAGACCCCAAAATATTATGTAACTCATGTAGAAGGTTAATTCACCACCGCACAAGTCTCTTATAGTATGTAAAAATATTCATAAGTTCAACCTATTTCCCTGTTCTAAAAGACTTAACTTACGACTTAACATTCTAAGCAAGTAAGCTACACATAACAAATAAGAGAGGCTGCACTTATGTACAAAGGAGACCCATATAATGAAGTGCAATAAAAACAATATTCCAACTTAGATTACATTATCTATGCATTATGCTACGCTTGCTGAAAACAACTGGTTGGCAATTGATAATCCAGTCTAATAGTAAAAACAGCTGTCTCACCTTATGGTACTCTTATTGGCACTTTTTCCCAGACAATTTGTGCATGTTAGCGTGATGAAAATTGATCTGAAAAACACCACATTAAAAAGTTGTGCATCAATTTTATTCTGTCACACAACATGCAACAGTGTATAAAAACCTCATAACTGACAAAATTACAAAAATAAATACAGCAACACTTACACTGCTCATTTATTTATGTTGAGAAGCATACTTTTGCAAGACTAAGTAAAATAGCTGACACAGACAATTTCACAGGTAGAAATAACCGCTAATACAAAACTTTCTATAATGCAAACACGTTGACAAAATAAGTAGCAAAGGCAGCTGTATTTTGTTACGGCAAAGATAGCGCATGAATGATGAGTACAAGAGAGGAAGCAGAACACATATACAAACTATACCCAGCTGCATGCACGCAGCTGTAACAATACACATAGTGCACAAAGATTCAAAAGAAACAAAGAGAAAGATGTGAGGAAGGCTTCTTTTACTCATCACAAGTCATCCTGTAAGAGCACATTATGCACTGGCTGTAATCTATCCTCAGGACATACATGAATAAGTTACTTTAGGTGCCACATTTATAAATCACTCATACATTGTTCTTGTGATTTTCCTTATTCCAATCTTTAGCTTAGCAAGCATGACTGAGTTACGTAAAGCCTCCCTATGGCTTGGCACATATACACAAAGAAGTGTTTCTATAAACACTGGAGGTCACGGACGGATGACGGACACATACCTCTTTTAATTTTTTTGTCTTTGTCATTGTGATTACCTACCACAGTAGTCTTTTGTAGAGTGAAACACATCCAAATAACACACTGTGGGCAACCAAGTGTGAATACCTGTTCTCGATTTCTACCTTTCTCTGGTGTCCCGCTAAGGTAACAATGGCGCAAAGGATTGTCTTCCCAATGTATGCATTCCCATACAACAGGAGCAGATGATAAACCACATTAGTGGTGCGTGAAATAAAGCATCTGTGCTTGACTTCCCACTGCCGCTCCAATCTGGAGTGATCTTTTTTTTGCTTTGTATACACTAGTACAGGTGCTACGTAGTCCCCTTGGCACCCAAAGCAATTCTCACACCACAGCAAGATGTCAATTTTTTTTAAATTCTAAACAGAACTCTCGTTATGGAGGACAATTGCGAACTTATATTTTTGCTTTGTGTCTTAATTATGTTGTTGACCTTTAAATTTAGCCACTTTACTACTTTTCTGCAGACAGGCAATTGCACCAATGCTAAGTTTTGAAAACACCAGAGCAGGGTAGAAAGCAAGAATAGATATAATTTGGGTGCCCTCTCTGCATTACATGGATATTTTTCAATGAACGATAAGACTACTTGGTAGATAAACATATAAAAGATAAGAGAATTAAGCTCAAAGCCTACCAAATTAGTAACTGGGAATTTCATGTGCAAATTAAATTTCCTGATTCCCAGTGATGAAACAGTTTTGAGAATATGTGCGAAGGCAACCAAGTCACTCATTCTCACAAAGAAAACAAAATAAAAACAAGCAAGATTACAAGAACTTCGAACTTGCAACCTAAAGTAAGACACCTGACATGACTGATTTATGTATTTACTGAGCATAAATTACAGCTAGCGCATCATCTGCTTGAACAAGATGACGAACAATGAGTTACTGTTGCTTTCTCTCTGGGTCATTTGGCTCTTCTGAACAAATGCACATTGTATGGCACAGCTGCGTGGATGTAGCTGGGCATAGTTATGAGTCAGCATCACTCTGTTATTATGGTCCTTCACTATTATCGTTATAATTTATATTTGGCAAGCAGCCTAACTATCGGGTTGATCAGCTGTATTTTAAACAAAACATACTGACAGATTTCCGTTTCTAGCTAACATAAGGAAGCGGGTACATCCTTTCAGATTTCAAGAAACAGCTGTGCAACAGAAAGTCTACGATGACCAGTACCTTTATTATTAAGTGCCATGTACTAGATCTTTCTGCAATGAATACCTCTATTACCAAAAATTGTAGTCTGAAAAACTAATTGGAAAATATTTACAAAAGTGACAGATACTAGAACTGAAATACAATTGCAAATGTTTTCGTAAACAAGATCACAATAATAGAAGTTTTATTAATTTCAGCAAAATGGCTGACATCCTATTATTGAGGCTAGTCAGTGCTGAAGGTATTGTTAGTTTGTAGGAGTCCTCAGACTGACAGCCCTGAAATATTTATCGCCATACTTGGTGGAACATGCTTTGCTGTTGCAGATATTACTTAAGCCACAAAACATTTTGTAAGCTTTATGGGACAATTCTGTGTGGAAGATAAACCTATCCGATCATGTCTTTTTGGGTTGTGTATCTCAGAACTGGTGCTAGTCTGAGTTCTTACAAACTAGACGTTATTGAGTACGGTAATTATAATGCCTGCCACTGCTATAAATTTCTGTTAGCGAAAATTGTCTCATTGTCATGAAGCAGTTATGTTCAATTTTTAGCGGCAGTCACTGCTGAAACACTCAGTACAAAGCACAAAACAAAGATATGGAGTCAAAATGTAAATGTCGAACAAAGTTATAGTCAATTCTTCATTTCACAGAACTGTCTTTTTTTCTGTTAGTTTGCCAATACCAATTGCACATACACAAACATTTTAGTACTGCACTTCTGGTAAATGCAGGAAATTTCAGTGTTAACAGAAGCCCTTGGGAAGACAGCCCAGAGTCGCTTCAACAAAAAGACTTGCGTTCAATTTGCGTTTCTATGTTGTAGGTCACTATAGCAAGGGGCATGTTTTGCTGATTGAATATTACTCGAAACAGTCTTATTATTCGTACTAGAGGCTTGAAAAGAGAGCAAATTGTAGAGTTCTTCATGCAGATGTCATATATGTCATTAGTATTTCTTTAGCTGCTTCTTGAGTTATGTCCTACACAATGGGAAAATACACTGATCTTTGCGGGCACTTGTGTAAATTTTCACAAAAAGCAGTGTGCTGTAGCTACCTCCGCTCTTTGTAGACTGCAAAGTGCCGATATCTATTCAAACAGCATGTAAAGTTACTAGAAGTATGGAAAATTAGTAGGCAGGCAGAGAGGCCTGCCCGCTAATCTTGCATACTTCTCATGCTATTGTGAAAAAAAAAACTATTGAATATACTTCAAAAGCATTTTCTCACAATAGCATGAGAATAACCTTATGCACTTATAGTTGTCCTATACTTCGAAACTTGGCATACGTACTCTTCAAGATATGCAGAATGCTGATATCTAATTGAAATTGCAATCTGTAAAATTATTTAATGTGGCCTAATATATTTTTGCATAGTTCCAGTAATTGTACAAGCCGTTTGGATAGGTATCACCACTTTGCAGTATACGAGTAGCTAAATAAGATACAGCATGAAGCTATTTCTGAAAATTTTATACACAGGAAAGTGCCCACAAAAATATTTTGCCACTGTGTAGGACATAACTGAAAAACAGCAGCTACACAAAAATAAATGACAATTTAAATCTAATAAAACACTTTATGAATGACAGTATATTCAAATCTCTAGTACAAATATATAAAAAAGTTGTTTCGAAGAGTTAATAAGGGGGTGTCAGTGTATTCTACCAAAGTGTTAGAAAATGCCTTCAGGCATACCATGGGGAGCTTTATAAATAGCACACGCACACATCTGCCTAAAATGCCCCATGCCCTGCTTGAATTCATTAGTCATTTTTGCATTCTGTTGTATGTCGCCATTTGCATCCCTTAACATAGAGTGCACAAAACTAAAAACAGCCTATTACCGTATTTACTCGCATAATGATTGCACTCGCGTAATGATCGCACTCCTAAATTTTGTCGTCAAAATTCGATTTTTTTTTATTTCCCATGTAATGATTTCACTTCGAACTTGCCGCAGCGATGTGTCATGTGCCAAATCTAGCTAATGATCGCGCTTACCATCTGTCGACTGCTATGCGAACGACTCTTCAAGACAAACCAAGCAGTCTGCATGCAAAAAACTTTCTTAAGCAGATGCCCCATTTCATTCCTTTCATCACTTTCCGCACTTCTACGACAAAAAAAAGCTACAACCAAACTTTCCTTTATTGTGTGTAGGCTTTATAATGGTTGTGGTCAACAAAAACAACAAAAAAGGCGTCTTTCGATTCTTCTCATCTGCACTTGTGGGCACGCAACAAATCGCGAGCGGCAATGATAGCAGCCACGTTTACACTGATACGTTAGAAGTGTACCCTATTCATTCGCCGACGTTTGTAACGCAGCTAAGATATTCGCCCACCCTTAGCGGAAACGTGCCACATTAGGACAGTGGTGAAGACAAATGCCGCAGTTTCCGCAGCATGCCCACCATGTGTTCCTATGTCACTGGCAGCTAAGCGCGCCCATCTGTTTCTGTCCCCTCAAAGTGGGCATGGCTATGTTATTGCCGCAAACTTGCCGATATTATTCATTACTAATATGGAAGAAACTGTTTGAATGCACTGTAATGCACTCACAAGAAGAAAAACGCATTCGGCGCGTTCGGCTTGCTCTGCCGGCCACCATTTTTTTTCGTGTCCTGCACTACATACAGCAGCAGCCGCCTATTTGTTGACCTGTTTCATCCCGTAGTAAATGCCAGATAATATATTTTTTTCTTTTTGCGGGAAATTTAACCAGCATAATGATCTCACCCCTGAATTTGAGTCAATTTTTTTTACAAAAAAGTGCGATCATTATGCGAGTAAATAGGGTAACACACTGAATTTTTAGCCTGTAAAGGGGTTTTATACAAATGGGGGCAGCCAACTCTAGTGTGACAATAAACAAATATTTGTTCTCACAATATTGAAACCAGTCATAAAATATATCCTCACAAATTTGGAAATGAATAACCAAAGAACATTGCTGATTGTCTTATTGGTGTCCTAAACAAGATCTTTTGATGTTTATAATTCCTAGTTTAATTCACTTTCTCTAGTAAATGGGCTCTGACCTAGACTACTCAGTGTAGGAGACTAACCCAGACCTGGAAGCCAATATTTAAATCTGAAATAAAGACATTCATCTCACGAACACGTCACTGCTATGTCATCAGAAGCGTGCATCCATGGACATATAGTCTGCAAAATAATTTTTACATGATCTGTACTGTTACTCTCGCACTAATAAATTAGGAAATGCACTTGCTATTTAAAGCACTGCTGTAAACCTTTGTGTTTGAGAAATGCAATACTCAAAAGCGTAACACAACCAATGCGTGCATGAAACCTACGATGCCTTTGACATTCGTCAGTGTGGCAAATAGGCACTGAGAAATGCCAAGGGCATCATAGCTTTCCTGTTTGAAACCTTGTATGCGAGTACATTACTGGTATCTTTGCAGTGAAAGGAAGTTGCATTATTATCAGACTTATGAGGGGAACTCATGTTTCTCTAGTTTAATATTTTCTTTTTTGTGCTCCTATATTCCTGACTTTTCCAAGAATAATGGGTGTTTGAAATAAGTACTCTATATTCCTCTTAAATTTTTCCTGCACAAGAGCCCACGTTAGGTTACACTTCTTGAACACTTTGCAGTGCTGTAGATTATCAAAAGAAAGAAAAAAATGCGGTAAGTTTGCATTTTAGCCTTCTGTGTAACAAGTATGAACCTATCAATTACATATACAAGTACGAAACAACTACGAAAAACTGGGCATCAAGACATACATTATAATACCAGGAATCGATGGTGAGAATTCTAATAGAAAGGAACCATTAAAAACTAGGCACTAAAGACACATATTAATTATAATAACACAAGTATTTGCTAAGAATTTGAAGAGACAAATAGAATGTTTCTTCAAATCACTCCACCCCAACATTCATCCATGGTTCGATGAGTGACCACAGTTGGTGATGCTGTTCGGATAAGTTGCAGCTGAGGTGCAGCTGTGAAATAGGTGGAACATGTAGAGGGGTCACCAAAGGTTGCACGCTGGTTGCACAGCAGGTTGCCTTGATCTCCGGACTCACTCGACACTCATGCTTTGAGCCTGGTTATAGGCCGTTTGCAAAAAGGCCTGGCCCGAGTGTGCGGTACGGCTTTGGTAAAATTTCGAGGCAACCTGAAAAACATAGATCGATATCTATAAGCACCACAATATTCTTCACCATAGGGCAAACCTCTAGTTTACCATCGGAACATAGCAGATAATGAAAACAGACACAAGCTACCAGACTTCAGGTATAAAAATGTGCAAAAGTGTAAATGAGTGTGAAGAGCTGCTTATAGGATGGAATGTTTCATTTTGTCTTTTGTAGATCAATAATAGTATCTTAACATAAAGTCAAGTTTACTTCGCCCTCCCTAAAAAACTTAAATTATGGGGTTTTACTTGCTAAAACCACTTTCTGATCATGAGGCACGCCGTAGTGGAGGACTCCGGAAAGTTCGACCACCTGGGGTTCTTTAATGTGCACCTAAATCTAAGTACATGGGTGTTTTCGCATTTCGACCCTATCGAAATGCGGCCGCCGTGGCTGGGGTTCGATCACGCGACCTCGTGCTCAGCAGCCCAACACCATAGCCATTGAGCAACCACGGAGGGCATGGCCCTCCCTATTTGTGTAAGTAGGCTATTCCATGCGAGCTGTACCAACCTGGCACACGACCATTTGAAATTTTTTTTGAAAAACTGGAGGCCCTTCAATATAGCGCAAATGTTAATTTCAAGAAATACTTAACTTAAAAAGTTTTTTTACTGGCGCAAGCACTAAGTGAGATTTTGTGTAATACACCAATCTATGCATCATAAAAGGCATAGCAGAAAAATTGGTTCCTTCATTAAGGGGGCCAAATTTTTCAGGACAATAAAGAGAGGCCTTACACCAAAAATTGAACTGCTTATTAGCCACTGCTCAGTTTATTATGGGTCATTAAAAATGGACAAAATGGCCTATTAACTTTATTTTCATGAATCTGGCTTACAGCAAAAGCTGCAAATTTATGTAATCCACATATTTAGGAGTTGTGCTGCATGCAAAAACTGGTTTCAGGAACATAAATTATGCAGCAGTGCACAGAGATGAGGATGAACTAGCAAAAAAAGTCAGTTTTGGTGTGTTTATCGGCATACTTACTATTGAGGCAGTCCTAGTAAATTTATGCCCACTACCATGTATGAGTGTACACTGTATTGTTTTTAGATTGCTAAAGCTTTATCAAAGCAGTTTTTTGTTAAGCAAGAAAAAAAATTTTCCAATGGTCTCCTACTTGTTTCAAAATTTGCAGCGCATTTCGTGTAATCCGCATAGCCTTTTGGCGGCTAAGGCAAACTGCATGGACTTGAGCATCCCTGCACAGATAGCAGGGAGTCTAAACTGCTTTGAAGTGAACTCTTTCATTGCTGAGTGGCTACAAGCCACTTCACTCAAAAAGTTGCCACTTAATCACATGTATTTACCTTAATCTTTCTGTCGGCTTCCATCCTGCTTGGCATCATCACGAAGGCTGCCAACTCCCTAGTGGACGTAGTCAGGACACGGTGGTGGCAGGATGCAGTGGCAGGAGCCGCCAAAGGCTTCGAACTCTCTAGTGGACGTAGTCAGGACACAGTGGTGGTAGGATGCAGGGGCGGGAGCCACCAGAGTGTACCTGCAGCAAATTTGCACAAATGCTCTTAGTCCTACCAAGTCACAATTTACAAGAAAAGTTAAGCTGTCTGTGTAAGATGGATACCAATACAAATAAATGTAAACAGTTAGGTCCCACAAGACGACTAGAACATCGACAAAGAAGAAATGGTACTTATGCTTATGAAAATCCAAGCAATGAAAAAAAAAGAATGTGCATCCGATTTGTACATGGAAGCTCAGTGGAAACCCGAGCTCATGCCATCAAATGATCTGCTAGTCAACTGCAAGCCTCTTAAAATGTCACTGTATATTTTTTACACGCACTATGTTAAGCTGCATTAAAACAAGTTCAGCATCTCTAAATATAAGTAATCACGAAGCAATTCAATTAATGAATTCCAGTGGTCGATAATGCAACAAAGTGCATGCTCTGATGAAGCTGGCCAAATTGGGTAGTGACAAATAACAATGTGGTTCTCTACATCTTGTTTTTTTGGCTTTCGCTGTAGCATTAAAATACACAGGAAATTTCACATTCCTGACATTTAACCCTGCTAATTTTTATTCCATAATGCATAATACTTCAGCAAGAGCAATAATGCTGTCTTTTAATCATAAATAGTGATAGAACAAGAAATTTTACTGGAGCTAATGTTTTGACAAGAAAACTTATCTCCTTCTTTTTGTCGAAACATTGGTTCCAGCGATGCTCCTTGTTCTACGGCTCTTCATCATTTTAAGTCTCTGTTTTCCTGTGTACCTCTGTACTTTCAATGTTGTATCAATGAAATTGTAATAACGGAGAATTAGTAAATGTAGCTGATGAAGAACTTGGGCTTGTTGGTAGACAATGACAGAGTAACTGCGCAACATAGAGATATGAACAAAGGAGGCTTATGTGTGCCGTCTCCTCAAGTCATGTCTCTCCTTTGGACAATTACTCTATCTCGATGTAAAAGTATTACCTTTTGCACAATAATGCTGAAATGAATAAAGGCCAGGAAAGTGGACACAAAAATTACAACAAATAGCATCATATGCTAATGAGATATGCGAAAGTGCCTGCTACGATCTGTCTCACCCATAATGTGCTGGATAAGATGGCGTCTTCTGGATGTTGGCATTTCTTGAATACCTAAAATAAAGTACATTTCAAAATTACAAAAATACACAGAACACCAGAAGCAGAGGAGATAACGCATTGTTTAGTAAAAGAAAGTAAACTAATCTCTGATGCAGTGCAGACGAAATTTCCTTTATTAAATTAGTAGAATAGTACACCACACTTCCATTTCATTCAATGCTGTGAGCGTTTCTTGGTACAAGAAAGAAAGGTATTTCTGCATGAAAACAGTAAAATAATCATAGCCTTCTACTTTTACAAAATACGCGACAGTGACTAAGCCAACTACAGCAGTATATACTTAAAATTGTTATACGCACATTACAATAGCCAAGACAGGATAAACTTGGGTTTATATGCAGATCACCAGGAGGTACCACTTTGCAATCAATTCATTTCTGCTTGCCAAATATCTGCACTAACATAAGACTACAAATAAAAAGACCCTCTTTTTCATAAAACACCGGACTCAAAATAGAAAATCCAGTAGGAATACCACATCTTCTGTGCATAACACAGCCAGGTTTTGTACGCCTAGTAGGATTTACTATATAAAGGTTGCAGCAAATTCATGCTTTTAAATATTTACCACCATGAAAATAAAGATTACATAAAAAATAATAACATTATACATCGGCTTACATTGTCAGCTAACGTGTTTTGTGTTTTCTACTTACAACCAAATGCACATAAATTTTTTTCTGTTTCAGCGCTTTTAAAGCGCTGTGTCTGTTCGCTTGTGCATGCTTGTGCAGCTTTACCGCTCTTAAGATATCTGTGCTGCCACATCGCCTCACACTGCCATACAGCGTTGTAGCGCTTTTATTATTCGCCGTAATATACCTAATGCGCTAGTAAATCTTCAGAATACACAAGCTGTCTTTTCGATTACCTGTCTTCGCCAGCGAAAGTCACACTGGTGCTAGTATTGTATCTACACTTCAAGTTACGCAGTACTTGATATTATACGGATTTTTCGATGCGACAGGCCACTCGTCACCGGAGTCGCTAAGAATGGTGTTTCTCCTGGCAGTACAGCTTTGCAATAATTTCAGATGCTCTCCTGAGGCTTCCGTCTGCCAGTAGTATTTTCGCATACATACGCGCACGCAAGCCCAAGAAACGTCTGTGAATTGCCAAGAGAAACGTGGCGCAAAATGTAGCCATACCGGAAGGGCCGAGTCCGCGCCGTTTGTAAACTCGGAACAAAAGTTGATATGCTTACCTGAGACGTTAAGATAAATATGGCACAGGTCACAGGTCCCCGCTGGTAGTGGTTCGTATGCATCTGGTCGTCTCTGTCCGTTGCGATCTCCCATATCACAATGAAAGATGCAGTGCAAACCGAAAGACGAAATCGGCGATACGCTGCTGCTGGCGGCGGTCCCCTCGTCGCAATCACACAGCACGGACAGAAGCTCCCACCGTAACTTGCCGCAACGCTTGGTTGCAGTCGCCCCTAACGCAGCGATTTCAGAACCACTCAACGACAACGCACTCGCGCGTGATACAGCGCAACTTTAAAATGGCGTCATGCTATTGACGGCTTCGGCTTTGGATCATTTTGTATCTGCACAACTGAGCAAAACAGTTGCGCTAGTTTCGGTTTTGTTTCCTCGGGTTGAAATAAAAATTGTTTTGCTCACTGACAATTTTACGTCACTTAAGTAATGTTCACGAATGAAACAGCCATGAATTTAACACGCGCGTTGAAATACCCGCTACGTTCACTTGGCAGAAGCAAAATTTGCTCGTCCGAGCGTGGTTACGTTTGAAATATCTATCGGGGGGCTGTCGGAGCATGCTCGAAGTGTGAAGACGCGGCGTAATTGTCCTTAATTTGCTTAGCTATAACAGTGCGGCTGCCCTTTATTTCTGTCGAGTGCAGTTTGCTCTGATGTGAGGTAGAATTTCAAAGGCGCCCATGTTACTGAATTATCTAGTGCACCTGAAGCTGCCAGAACTCCGGTATTTCCTCCACAAGTTCTTGCGACTGTGTGCCGTTGTCACCAAATGCGAGCGTAGTCATTTGGCGGAGATTTAGCAACACATTTTCTAGAACTATCGTTCACCGCTCTATCACGACATGGAAAAGCAGCGTGGTTGGTCCTTAGTAAAAGTTTTTATTTATTGCGAATTTTGCGATAGCAATTATATGGACACAACCGTCGAAATATATCTGTCGGTGTTACCGTGAGCTTTCGTATAGTCAAGTGCGATAAGATCCTATCCTGCGCCGTTGGCTGTTCGCGTTAAAGGAAGTGTTTGAGGCTGAGCCGGGCTCGATGGGCGCCCCAAGTATCTATAGGAGGTCACGTGATAAAGCGCGCGCAAGCCGGGAGAGGGATGCGCTTGTTTAGCGCGCTTCTCCTCCTCTAACCGTTGCTCTAGCCCGGTCTTGCTCCACCCTCGCTCTGTTTTGGTGATAATTTCCGATGGACGCAAAGCTGGGGGGAGGGGGGGGGGGGGCGCTCAGATAACGCAATTTTGCGGAGACGCTTTGACGGAAGAGGCAGCAGAAGCGTTCGGTCCGCTCTGTTCGCGCCCTTCGTCACGCCAACGCTGTGACAGCGAGTGTTCGCCGTCATTGAGTGAGATCTGTTGTTTGCACGTACGCGCGTGAGCCAGTGCTTCCTAATTTAAGGAGTAAGCGAATGTTTACTGCAGTTTATTCAGCCGATGAAACTACGAACCTTGGTTCGAGCAATAGTTCGTGCAGTGGTTCATGCAGCATTGGGGCGAAACTGCTGTATTTTTGTTTTTATATTTCTAGGGGGTTCCAAAGCAGTGTTGCGTACGCTAATATTTGTTTCTGGCCGCGGAACGCAACGCAGTGCGGTAGCCCAGTGGCTTTGGTGTTGCGCTGCTGAGCTCGAGGTGACGGGTGCAATCACAACCGCGGCAGTCGCATTCCAACGGGGGCAGAATGCGAAAACGCGCGTAACCGTGCATTCCGTACACGTTAAATAACCCGAGCTGCTGAAAATAAATCTGCAGCTTTCCATTACCGTGCGCCTCATAACAAGATATTGATTTTGGAACTTAAATCTTCAAAATTTAGTTTAAGTCGCGGAATTACATTTACAATCGACACTATTGACTGCACCTACTGAACTTATCTCTTTGCTGTGCTCTCTTTAGTAGCCAATACTTTTTTTTTCAGATTTACTTATGGTCAGAATCCAGTGTGACAAATCCAAGTTTTCCTTATCATGGGAATCCAGCTATTGCTTAAGCGTGTGAGGTATCAACAAACATGGTCAAGGAAAATCATTATATAGAGTTCGAAGTAATTGCAGAACATGACAAGGATGAAAGAATGATACACGGCATTACAACCAGGACAGGAACCCGAGGGCCTGCCTAAAACAGAAGAGTTTATCTGGTATTTCTTCTCCTGCATTAAAATCTTTCTCTCGCCAGACTCATCTCGAATATCAGAGGAATGGCGATCTTCCATGACTCTTAGCGTGCTATTGAGAGTCAAACGACCCATGCGGGAATGTTGACTCTTCTTTCTGACTCTACTCGCGCAAAAGTGGGTCTTCGGAAGAAAAAAGAGAGTCAAGTTGCCGTGACTCACTTTTTACTCTCTTTTTTCTTAGAGTGCCCCTTCTGCAACCGGTCGCTTCGCTTCGGGAAACTAGGCGGTGCAGCTCCCGAAGGTGAAGCTACAACTACGACCCGGCCCACAAATCCTATGTTGACCCTGCCTACATGTGGAAACCTACTGGACATTGAAGTTGATTGCGTTCCTGTTAGATCTCTCGTTGATACAGGAGCGCAGCTTTTAGTTATGAGCGCTGCTCTCCGCCGAAGGCTCAAGAAGGTTCTGACTCCCGCCGTACTGGGCACTGTGTGAGTCGCCGATGGCAGTACTTCACCTATGCTTTGAATGTGCACAGCACGTGTGACCATTGGGGGCCATTATACATTTGTTCTATTTATCGTCCTTGAACACTGTCCGCAGGACCTAATTCTCGGCCTTGACTTCCTTTCGAAGCACTCTGCCCAAATTGACTGCTCCGCAGGTGTTGCACAGTTGGATCTGCCGCTTCCTGCAGACACAACTTGTGCTTCACACCACTTGTGTTCTGCTGAGTTTGCAAGGCTGTCTCCACAAGCGGCTACAAATGTCCTCCTGACGCCCTGTCCTCCCGTGCCCGATGGCGACTACGTAGTGTCGCCGCTTAATGACGTGGTTTTGTCGCGCAATATTTCCCTGCCGAGCACCTTAGTCGGGATCCGCGAAAACTGCACTCGCATGCCCATCCTCAATTTTGGATTTTCGTCCCTTGTGCTGCCACACGGTATCGCCCTAGCGCATATCACTCCTTTGGAAGAATTTGAGGTTTCTTCTTTGCCCTCTGAATCCTTCCTCAGTACCAATGGACCATTGTCGCCCACTCCTCCGTACTCGACGCCTACGGACAATTTTTCCAAGGTGATCGCACCCTGACCATCCTTCCGCGCAAACAGCAGCTCTTCGTCACCTCCTGTCATCTTATCGGGACATCTTGGACTTGGACGACCGTCGACTAGGCCAGAGATCTGTTGTCACGCATCGCATGAACACCGGTGACGCCAGCCCCATTCACAGGTGGCCATATCGTGTCTCCGCAACAGGAAGGGACATCATAGATAAAGAGGTAGACAGGATGATGGACAAGGACATCATTGAACCTTCAATTAGCCTATGGGCTTAGTAAAGTTGTCTTAGTAAAGAAGAAAGGCAACTCGTGGCGCTTCTGCGTTGACTACCGTCACCTCAACAGGATAACAAAGAAGGATGTTTATCCCCTGCCTCGTATTGATGACGCTCTTGACTGCCTTCACGGATCCCAATACTTTTCATCAATTGACCTTCGCTCCGATTATTGGCAGATTAGGGTCGATGAGATGGACCGCGAGAAAACCGCCTTCGTCACACCGGACGGTCTGTACCAATTTAAAGTCATGCCGTTTCGACTATGCAATGCGCCAGCTACATTCGAGTGCATGATGGACACTCTCTTGCGCGGCTTGAAGTGGTCTACATGCCTGTGTTACCTCGACGGTGTGATTTTGTTTTCGCCGAACTTTGAGAACCATCTGCTCACAACCATACTCACAACCATACTTTCCGTGTTTCGCAGGGCTGGCCTTCAGCTACAGTCTTCCAAGTGCCATTTCGGTCGCCGTGAAATAACATGCTCGGTCATCTCATAAACGACGCCGGAATCCAACCTGATCCACAGAAAGTTCACGCCGCGCGAAAGTTTCCTGTACCTTGTTCCGCAAACGATGTCCGTAGTTTTCTGGGCTCATGCTCTTATTTCCGGCGATTTGTGAAAATTTTTGCCGACATAACTCACCCTCTCACTGACCTTCTTAAGCAAGACGTCTCTTTCTCTTGGGGACCACTGCAGGAGAAAGCGTTCTCTACCTTGATTGAGCGCCTTACAACTTCCCCAATTCTGTCGCACTTTGAACCTTCTGCGACCACTGAAGTACGAACTGACGCGAGTGGTCATGGCATCGGCGCTGTCCTCGCTCAGCGTCAACAGGGCCAAGACCATGTCATCGCTTACGCTAGCCGCCTTCTTTCTACGCCCGAGCGAAATTACTCCATTACTGAGAATGTCTCGCGCTCGTATGGGCGGTCACAAAATTTCGGCCGTACCTTTTCGGTCGGAGCTTCTGCGCCGTAACCGATCATCACACCCTCTGCTGGCTCTCCCCTTTGAAGGACCCAACTGGACGACTTACACGTTGGGCCTTGCGTCTACAAGAATATACATTTTCTATTATGAATAAGTCAGGGCGCCTGCATAAAGAGGCTGACTGCCTGTCCCGCAATCCCGTGGATCAACCGGAGGATACCGATGCAGACTCGAACATCAGTGCTCTATCCCTCTCCGGCTTCCTGCATATTGGCGACGAGCAGCGCAAAGATCCTGTTCTTCGAACACTTATGGAACGCCTAAGGTCCTCGCCCAATGACCCGTCCCTCGGGATGTTCACCTTGCGCGATGGAACTTTATACCGTCGTAGCGTTCGTCCTGACGACCCGGAGCTCCTCCTAGTCGTTCGCAAGCACATTCGACTAGCCGTGCTCGAGCAACTTCACGACGCTCCTACTGCTGCAGAACTGGGCAACACTCGTAGATACGACCGCCTACGGTGACGCTTCTTCTGGCCCGGTATTTATCACTTTGTGCGCCGTTATGTCGCTTCTTGCAACCTGTGTCAGCGCCGCAAGACGCCTGCTATGCCTCCCACTGGTTTGCTGCAAGCACTTGATATCCCTGCAGAGCCCGTCTTCCGGGTGGGCCTAGACCTCCTTGGCCCCTTTCCCATTTCCAGCAAAGGAAACAAATGGATTGCTGTAGCAACCGATTATGCCACGAGAAATGCCATCAAACGAGCGCTACCAACCTGCTGCGCTACAGATGTCGCCGTCTTCTTACTATACGACATCATCCTGCACCATGGCGCCCCTCACCAGTTGCTGACGGATAGTGGCCGCTACTTTCTATCGAAGGTCATCGACGATCTGATGCGCTCCTGTTCTACAGAACACCAGATTACTAACGCGTACCACCTTGAAACGAACGGCCTCACCGAGTGATTCAACCGCACGCTAA
This sequence comes from Dermacentor albipictus, assembly GCF_038994185.2. NCBI lineage: Eukaryota > Metazoa > Arthropoda > Arachnida > Ixodida > Ixodidae > Dermacentor > Dermacentor albipictus. Next base: position 144,201,204 of record NC_091823.1, on the reverse strand, counting down.
CTGAAGTGCTGGCCATGTACGTTTCCGACGATCACCGCGACTGGGACGTCGCTTTACCATACATCACTTTCGCATACAACTCGTCCCATCACGACACTGCCGCATTTTCACCATTTTACCTGCTGTACGGCCGCGACCCCACCTTGCCCTTTGACACGTTGCACCTTCCGCAATACAGTCACCCAGCACCAGTTACGCTCGCGATGCTATTGACTTAGCCGCCCAGGCCCGAGAAGTCTACCGTCATCGCCTCACAGTCTCGCAAGCTTCTCAAAAGCGACGCTACGACCTTCGGCACCGAAACTTCCATTTTTCACCTTATTCCCTTGTCCTTCTCGGGACGCCTTCACGTCACGTCGGCTTGTCGGAAAAACTACTTTGCCGTAATTCTGGTGCGTACCAGATCTAAAGCCAACTGTCCGACGTGACATACGAGATCGCCCCAGTCGGTCAGCCTTCAGTGCCTTCCAACGTCACCAGCGATGTTGTTCACGTCACCAGGCTGAAGCCCTATGTCCCCATATTAGGTGATGCTCTATAACTTGCACCGGGACGGATCTACTGCGATGGGAGGGTGATGTTACGGTGAAGGCAAGGAAGAAGTTGGATTGGACGAGAAGAAGACGAAGTCTGACACTTGCCTGAACGCCATTAACCTCAGTTGTAAATATACATTATTTTACACTCGTGGGCCTCCTTTCTTCCTGCAACAATACCCCGCAGGGGCGTCTGCGTCAGCAGGCGTTTGGTGTGTTGCGACACCACGTACCCGAGCACACGAGGGTTGGACCCTCCCGCGTGTAGCCGTGCGCGGCTTAGCCGTGTCTGGGGAAAGGGGGATCCTGGGGGTTGAGCTGATGCTGGGTGTTGGGACCTTTAAGGCCCCTCGGCGGAGGCAACACACCCCTTTGGCCTCTGCTTCACATAGACGGCACCCCCGGACTGACCCACCCGGGGGAAATCGGTAGTTGCCTTTTCCTATCTTTCTCTCTCTTAAACCTTCGTCTTTCTCTCTCACTTTCCACCTTTCCTGTCTTCTTCTCACTTCGTTTACTTTCAATTCTCCAGACAGCGAGGGTTAACCTGGTGTAGTTCATCCAACCTTGGATCTATTATATTGGGTTATAGTAGCTATGTACTGCTGGCGTCTGCGTTTCCTTCGGGTCTCGCAGCGTCCCCTTGTTGGGCTCGGTGGTGGGTGGCTGACATAGCTGCCGAAATGTAATAAGTTATTAATGGCTTTAAGCACCTTTCCCCGACTTCCTGATCGCCCTCTTTCGAAAAGAGGGCGCACCGAAGAAACTTTTCAATTCTCTGTCCAACGCAAGGAATCCTTCCCACGCTACCACGTCGTACATAGTGCCCTGATAAGACAGTAAGAACCCTTTCACCATTCACCGTTGCGAAAGTTCTCACCGATGTTCTTGGTCCTGGATACAAGATTACTAAAATGGCTAGCGGCGACCTACTGCTTGAAGTACGTGACCAGCTCCAACGTGAAAAGATTTCAAATATTCTGGCTTTTGGTGATGTCGAAGTCACAGTGACGCCACATCGATCTATGAACACATCCAGAGGTGTGGTATCAGACAGCGATCTTTTGAACCTTAGTGAAGAAGAACTACTCGAAGGATGGAAGGAACAAGAAGTTGTCAAAGTACAAAGAATAACGATCAAGCGCGACAACAAAGAAATTCCTAAAAAACATCTCGTTCTCACGTTTGCTACATGTGTTCTGCCAGAATCTCTCGATACAGGATACACAAAAACACGAGTAAGACAATACATTCCAAATCCACGTAGATGTTTCAAATGTCAAAGATTTGGCCATGGCTCACAAAGCTGCCGAGGCCGTCTCACATGCGCAAAATGTGGTCAAGAGCACGCTTCCGACAACTGCACTGGCGCACTCCACTGTGTGAACTGCGACGGTGATCACGCCACATATTCCCGACCATGTCCGACGTGGAAAAAAGAAAAGGATATTATTACACTGAAAGTTAGAGAATATATCGTTTCAAGAAGCGCGGAAACGTGTTTCATTCATTTATACCGCAGGCTATGTTGGTGCGGCGCACAAGGGGGCAACGCTGCAGCAGACTCTGGCATCAGCCCGGCCCACAAAGAGTGTGGCCGAGGTTGTGCCACCAGCCCCCTCGGCGATAGCAGTCAACGCTGCCTCGCCGTCACAGAAAGAGGGCCCATCAACCTCAGGGTTGGTAGGCACGAAGGTCTCATCTGCTCAGGTGAAGCCTTCACGACAAACGCGCCGCTCACAAGAGCGGACGTCCAGTGCCTCTCAAGAGGCAATGGACACTACTTCAAGCCAGACGGCGCAGCAAGCGCCCAAGGACCGCCGCCAGTCTCAGGACGGCGGCAAGAAAGACAAACTCCGCATTACAGGGCCTGGGAAGGTAGTGTAATCTAAATCCAGTTTCCTCTCTTAACACACAGCACACACACACACTATTAGCTATGGAGACACAAATATTACAATGGAACGTCAGGGGTCTCCTACATAACCTCGATGATGTCAAGGAACTCTTGCGTAAATATAATCCAAAGGTGCTGTGTGTACAAGAGACCCATTTGAAACTTACACAGACAGGATTTCTACCCCAATTTAACATTTTTCGCAAGGACCGTGACGATGCTTTTGCTTCGTCCGGTGGTGTCGCGATTATAGTTGATAAGCGCGTAGCATGCCAGGCCTTGGAACTCCGAACGCCTGTGGAGGCAGTTGCGGTTCGAGCCTTACTGTTAGGTAAACTCATTACAATCTCTTCTGTGTATATACCACCCCATTATCGACTCCAAAGAACAGAATTTCTTAGTCTAATCGATGAGCTGCCTGAGCCCTACGTACTCGTTGGGGATTTCAACGCGCACCATACTCTCTGGGGAGACTCTCGATGCGATGCCAAAGGCCGCTTAATAGAAAATTTCCTTGTTTCTTCAAGTGCATGCATATTAAATAAAAAGGAGCCGACATTCTATAGCACAACACATGGCACATACTCTGCGATAGATTTAGCTATCTGCTCGGCTACACTTGTACCTTGCCTAGAATGGGAGGTAGTCGAAAACCCATATGGGAGTGATCATTTTCCCATCTGCCTCAAAGCTTTAGAACAAAATGAATTCCTGCCACACCCCCCTCAATGGAAAGTTGCATCCGCAGATTGGAAAAAATTTGAGGAAATCACCCAGATGCAGCGAAACACTTTTAAAGATTTTAGTGTGAACAATGCTATTGCTTATTTTACCGCTTTTATAATTGACGCTGCAATAGACTGCATTCCACAATCGAAGGGGACTGCAAAAAAGAGGCGCGTGCCGTGGTGGAATGAGCAATGCAAGAATGCGCGTAAGGAGCGAAACAAAGCCTGGTGTTTACTACTTCAATCTCCAACGGCAGAAAACCTCATCAACTTTAAGCACGTGAAATCCAAAGGCAGACGAACGCGTCGTATCGCTAAAAGAGAAAGCTGGGAAAAATACGTCACAAGCATAAATTCCTATACACAAGAAGGAAAAGTCTGGAACAGGCTAAGAAAATTAACTACTCCACAAACCTACAACATGCCTTTGGTTGATGATGAAGGCCACAGCCTTCAAGACCAGGCGAACGCTCTGGGAGGACACTTCGAGCGAGTTTCTAGCTCTGCGAACCACTCGCAGTCATTCCAGCAACATACCGTATTTTCCGGTGTATAAGACGCACCCTTGTATACGATGCACTCGCCATATATGAAGGCTCTCATTGAAAAAGTTGGTATATGAGACGCACCCGTGTATCAGACGCACCCCAATTTACCCACTTAGGCTAATCAGGGTTAATTAAACACGCTTGATCGACCATCGCGAAATGAACCATGGGTGGACTCATCTGATCGCATAAAAACTCCGTAGAGCTACCCACCTACCTACCTATCTGTGAGAAGTTCTTGGTTTATGGTTTATGGGGTTTAACGTCCCAAAGCGACTCAGGCTATGAGAGACGCCGTAGTGAAAATCCCCGGAAATTTCGACCACCTGAGGTTCTTTAACGGTCACTGACATCGCACAGTACACGGGCCTCAAGAATTTCTCCTTCAAATAAATTCTAGCCGCCGCGGCCGGGATTGAACCCGCGTCGTTTGGGTCAGCAGTCGAGCACCATAACCACTGAGCCACCGCGGCGGCCTGTGAGAAGCTCTTAAGCAACGCTAAGTGATCGCAAAAGGCAACACTCACGCCATACCCGCCCACGTTTTAGCAAAAAAGAAAGAAAAATACGACGAAAGAACTCTCCGATATGTCCATAACAACATTTTATTTTTGCTTAAAGCCATCGAAGTCTTCATCTTCGGATGCGCTCTCAAAAAGCTCGCCCATTTCTGGAGGCAACGCGGCTGAAGCATTCTCTTCATACTCAGAACCGCTGGTCTGATTGTCGTCGTGCTCGGTTGGCGATGAAGCTAGCAGGCCAGCCTTCCGGAACCCTGCAGTTATGGTTGCCACTCTAACAGCACTCCAGGCCCCATGGACCCACTTCGCAACTTCGCTGTAAGAAGCGCGCCTCGTGCGTCCAGTTGCGGTGTAGCTGCGCTCGCCTTCCGTCATCCGCGCCTCCCAAATACGTCGCAAAATAGCTTTAAAGCTGCGATTGACGGAAATATCCAAAGGCTGTAGAACCTTCCCTAAACCACCGAGTATTATTGTAGGGGTACAGTTCTTCGCCTTGATTTGCCTCAGTGTCAAGTCAGTAATGTGCGCCCGCATGCTATCCATAACCAGAAGGCCTTTCCGGTAGTGAAAAAATCCATCCGGGCGCTTCGAAAAGCACTTTTCGAGCCAAACTCCCATCATTTGCTCATCCATCCAGCCCTTCTGGTTAGTTGTGACAATAACACCAGGCGGAAAGCTTTCTTTTGGCATCGTTTTCCTTTTAAAAATTATAATCGGCGGCAGCTTTGTTCCGTCAGCACAGCACGCAAGTACGACAGTGAAGTGAGACTTTTCGTGCCCAGTTGTTCGTACTGTGACAGTCTTATCACCTTTCTGAACGACACTTTTTGACATAGGGATGTCAAATGTTAGAGGCACTTCGTCCATGTTTACGATGTGGCTGTCGATGATGTTATTCTTTTCGACTTCCTTCTTCACAAATTCATGGAACTTCTCCACTTTCTCTCCGAAATCGTCTGGTAGTTGTTGAGACATTGTCGTTCGCGCTCTTATTGACAAGGCTTTGCGCTGCATAAATCTATAGCACCATGACGGCCCACCAACAAAATCAGCGGCACCGATTTCACTCGCCAAAGTGCGTGCTTTCAAGCGCAACTGCATGGTTGACAGAGCCCTACCTTGAGCCCGTTGTTCAAGAGCCCACTTGAGGAGCCGGTCTTCAAGTTCAGGCCACCGCGCCTTCTTCCCGCGGTCAGCCTTCTTTCCGCTCTTCATCGCCTGCAGTTTGGCGGACGACTGTCGCCACGTGCGAATCATCTTCTCGGTGACGTCGAAATGGCGGCCCGCAGCCCGATTTCCGTTTTCGGTAGCATACTCGACCGCAGATAATTTGAACTTTGCGGTGTAGCTCTTGCGCAACTTCGGTGGCATACTGTAGTAAGACCGAGCACGACAGGTGTAGGTAGTGGAAAACACACGCCGAAGTCACCAACACAGACGTAATACGTACACGGTTGCGAAGTTGCAAAGAATGACTAAAAAAGAACGCCGGCTTGGCTTGTCTTGACAATGTCGAGAAGCGCGACTGTCGCCATCTTTGGGAATTTCACATTACTTTTGCTTGCGCCTGCGAAACGACCACGTGTTTGCGATTCTGGAAGTCGTCATCCCTGCCGTTTCATGATAAAGTTCACCTAAAAAAAGTTGCGCACGGCGGTCCCCGTATTGAAGTATTAACCGTGCTACTACCGCATCATTGGTAGTGATATTTTTTCGGTGAAGAAAGCTTGAGCATGAACCTGAGTAATTTCTGAACCCGCAAAAAAAAAACGAAAAATTCGCATATAAGACGCACCCTTGTATAGGACGCACCAGCAAGATTTTTGGAAAAAAACCGCGTCTTATACACCGGAAAATACGGTAAACAGATAGCTGAAAGTAGGGCACTGAACCGTAAAGCTAGCGGAAGTGAACCGTACAATCATCCATTTAGCATTGCTGAGTTCAAAGCTTCCTTGAACGGCTGCACGAAATCGGCACCAGGAGCCGACAGAGTCATGTACATAATGACAAAACATCTTCACCCTGACACTCAGATGGCTCTGTTGTCTATTTTCAACACTATCTGGGAAACAGGAGACATTCCATTGGCATGGAAAGAGGCGATAGTAGTCCCTGTTTTGAAACAAGGTAAAGATCCGTCCTCTGTGGCAAGCTATCAGCCCATAGCACTCACAAGTTGTCTATGTAAGCTCTTTGAGAAAATGATAAATCGCAGGCTCTTGCACTTCCTTGAATCAAACAAGCTCCTTGACCCCTATCAGTGTGGTTTTAGGGAAGGCCGATCGACGACCTCGTTCGCATTGAAGCATATATTCGGGATGCTTTCATACACGAACAGTTCTTTCTTTCTGTATTCTTAGACATGGAAAAGGCTTACGACACCACGTGGCGGTATGGAATTCTACGTGACTTATCAGAGTTGGGCATCCGCGGAAAAATGCTTAATGTAATCGAAAGCTATTTATCTAATCGCACATTCCGTGTCAGAATTGGTAATGTCCTCTCGAGACCATTTCTACAGGAAACTGGGGTACCGCAGGGTGGCGTGCTTAGCTGCACACTTTTTATCATAAAAATGAATTCCTTGCGCTCATCAATACCGCGTAGTATATTTTATTCAGTATATGTTGATGACGTTCAGATTGGATTTAAGTCATGTAATCTCGCTATCTGCGAGCGACAAGTACAGCTTTGTTTAAACAAGGTGTCAAAGTGGGCTGATGAAAATGGCTTTACGCTCAATGTCAGCAAGAGTACCTGTGTTATTTTCACTCAAAAAAGAGGTCTCATAGCAAATCCTGAAGTCGAACTTCAGGGACAGCACATACCTGTGAGCACAGAACACAAATTTCTAGGCGTTATTTTAGACACGAAATTAACCGTTATTTCACACCTGAAGTACCTCAGAAACAAATGCCTAAAAACCATGAACATTCTTAAAATTTTGTCACACACAACGTGGGGTAGTGATAAGAAATGCATCCTGAACCTTTACAAGAGCCTCATTCGAACACGCTTAGATTATGGGGCAATAGTTTATCATTCGGCTAGCCCTAGTGCATTGAAGATGCTGGATCCTGTCCATCACCAAGGTATCCGCCTGGCGACCGGTGCCTTCAGGACAAGTCCCGTGGAGAGTCTTTACGTTGAAGCTAATGAGTGGTCGCTTCGTCTTCAGAGGTCGTACTCAAGTTTTATGTATTTTCTGAAGGTAAATGCAAACCGTGAGCATCCCTCTTATGCAAGTGTAAACAACATGACATCTGCAACTTTATTTAATAATCGACCGGCAGTTGGAGAACCTTTCTCACTGCGTGTACGGAAACTCAGTCAAGAAATGGATGTTCCACTTTTTGAAAATCCTCTTATGGCTCCTGTCATGCTATGTCCGCCGTGGCAATGGCAGCTCATTGAGTGTGATACTTCGTTCGTTGAAATAACGAAGAACGCTCCCCAGGTACACATTGAAATTCACTTTCTTGAACTTCAGTCGAAGTACTCTTGCCAGGAATTTTACACAGATGCCTCAAAGTCGCATGCCGGCGTTTCGTATGCAGCCATCGGTCCATCATTTTCAGACTCCAACGTCCTGCACCCAGAAACAAGCTTATTCACTGCTGAGGCATATGCTGTACTGACAGCTGTTAAACATATCAAGAAAATGAAATTGCAAAAGGCTATTATATTCACAGACTCCCTTAGTGTCGTAAAATCTCTAATGTCACTCCAGAAACGCAACAGTCCTGTACTCAATGAGTTATATTCGCTCCTGTGCACAGCATATACATCTAATCAGCACGTCATAATATGTTGGGTTCCTGGGCACAGAGACATTAAGGGCAACATGCTTGCAGATGGAATTGCCACATCCATTGCAACGAAAGCTGGCAGCTGTTCCGTAGGTATCCCTGCCTCAGACTTAAAGCCATTTCTGCGCAAAAAACTTCGAAGGCATTGGCAACACAAGTGGGACACAGAAACCTCGAATAAACTCCATTTGATGGAGCCACAATTACGAAATTTCCTACCGATAACAAAAATACGGCGAATCGAGGTCCTTTTCTGCCGCCTTCGGATAGGTCATACGTATGGCACGCACTCTTATCTCTTGACCGGTAGCGAACCTCCCATATGCTGTAGATGTGGCAAGACACTAACCGTCCTCCATGTCTTGCTGGAGTGTAGAGAAATGGAAACTGAAAGGAAAAAAACACTTCCCTCTAGCCTACCGACAAAACATTCCTTTTCATCCTGCAATGTTGCTTGGTGCTGACCCATTTTTTCACAGAAAGTCAGTTTTTAACTATCTGGAAAATGTTAATTCATTGCAAGTTATAGGCCGAAGAGATTCGTAGCACAGCATCTTACCAGACGCTGCTGCTGCGATAGTAGCAATTTGTAGAGCACGTGCCTACAGGCCCTTGCACTTAAGGGCCTCTTGAGGCAATAGTGCTATTGGCATTTACATATTTTATTCCATCCCTACATGATAACATATCTTTTAAATTCATAGTACACCTTAAAAGTCACTGTGACAATTTTAATAGATATATATTAATTTTACTATTGTTTTAAGGCCCCTATACAGCCAGGTTCCATTATTATAGCCAACCACGACGCCATTGATCATTACTTGCATCACTGACTCCATTAAAACATTGCCTGGCGCTCTTTGGCCATGAGTGGCCCTTGCGCCATAAAACCCCACATATCATCATCATCATCCTGCAACAATATTATGGGGCCTGTCATTACACCTCTCCTGTTAGAGGACAAGACGCAGGTAATTTTTAGAGCTTGAAAGAGCATAGGTTAGGGCGTGTTGGTATTCCGTAACTGAGTTTTTTTTAGTGCACGAAAAGGGACGAGAGACAGTGGAAAGACGCGGACACAGTGCTAGAAAAAAAAACCTCAGTAGCACTGTGTCCGCGTCTTGCCACTGTTTCTCGTCCCTTTTCGTGTGATCAAAAAAAACTCAATTTTAAAGTATGTTTTACAACCATTTTCATCTGCCCACTTACACAATTTAGTTAAGCCAAGCTGTACTTGTCGCTCACAGATACTAAGATTACATTATTTGTAACCTATCTTTATGTCATCCACATATACAGAATAAAACAGTACGTGGTAACAAATTGTGGACTGAATTTATTTTGACACAAAAAAGAGCGAAGCTGAGCACACCACCTTGGCGAACACCAGCCTCTTGCGTAAAAGAACGAGACATTACGTTTCCTACTCTAACGAGGAACGTGCGATGGGAGAGGTGACTCTGAATCACATTCAATAAATGGCATCGGATTCCCGTTCCAGGCAGGCCACGGAGGATTCCAAAGCGCCAAGTTGTGTCCTACGCCTTTTTCATATTTAAAAAAAATTGACAAAAACGACTGTCTGTGAGCAAAAGTTTCACGAATTTGCGTGTCAAGACGGATCAAATGGTAAATGGTTGATCCACCACTGTGAAATCCGCACTGATATGGGTCAAGCAGTTTGTTCGATTTAAAAAAATTTAGTAGGCAGCGATTTATCGTTTTTTTGAAGACTTTGCAGAGGCAACTTGTTAGTGCTGCAGGCCGGTAACTCGAGACACGCGGCGGATGTTTGCCCTCCTTCAGAATAGGAATTATCATGGCCTCTTTCCAGGCAGACGGGATCTCAACGGAAGATCATACAGCGTCGCAGAAGGAAAGGATGTTTTTTTATGTTTCTATGGGTAGGTGTTTCAACAATTCATACAATACATGGTCGGCAGCAAGGGCAGATTTATTGGAGCTTTTTGGTGATGCCTGTAGCTCAGCTAAACAAAATGGCTCATTATATGCCTCGTATTTTTTGCATTTTCTTTCAGTTTGTGTCTATCCTGGCCTCGTATAGTTTAAATGTTTTTGGATAGTGGGGGGGGGGGGGGGGTGCGCTGAGCAGGAAACATGTTCCAAATGTGCGCCCAGCAGGTTCGCTTGGTCTTCCAAGCTATCGCCCTCTGTGTTGACCAAAGGGAGGGAATATGTTTGCCGCCTTCTTACCTCGGTAACCCTGTTGCAGACTTTGGACTAATCTGTATACCAGTTGATACTCGATGAAAACTTCTGCCCACTTTCTCTCCAGTCCTGTCGGGGCGTTGTCCTGCCTTCGGAGTATAGCATCTTAAAATATATCAAATTCTTCCCCCTAGAAGAAGCTCGTCGTAACCCCCACGCTTTCTTCTGTTTCCTGCGAACGTTCCCACATTCGTCGTTCCAACATGGGACACCGTGTGTGCATGCCACATCACTTACTTTATATATGCACTTAGAAGCGGCATGAATGATTAAGGCAGTAAAATACTCCACAGCAGCATAAATTCCTGTGAAGAAATGTCAACCCACGAGATACCATTAGCAGGAGTTCGAAATTTCTCCTAATCGGCTCTATCAACGTTCCACGGGCAGGCCTGTGGTAGAGATTCGTTTCCTTTGGATGTTCTCAGTAGTATGGGGAAGTGGTCCCTATCATAAAAATTTCTGGTAACTTCCCATTCAAATTAAGGCAATATTGGCAAGGAAACTGTGTTAAGGTCAACTGAAGAAAAGGTTCTGTTTGCACGAAAGTAATATGTAGGTTCCTTCTTATTCAAGAGACATACATCAGAAGAAAAGAAAAACTGTTGAAGAACACGACCTCTCGCCTCTATGCGAGACTCACCCCCCAGGCTACCGTTCATTGAAATTGCCAAGATACGATGCTGGTAATTCATCCATAAATGTCTGAAATTCATGTTTGTGTAAGTGGTAATGCGGAGGTATGTAAAGCGAGCAAATGATGATGAGTGTGTTTAGGCGAAAAACTCGAATCACCACTGCTTCTAGGCGCGTTCGCAGCTGGAAGCGTTGACACGCTATGCTTTTTTGAATTGCAATGGCAACACCACCTGATGATGCGAGAACGTCATCGCGACCTTTGCAAAACGTAACATGCTGTCGGAGAAAGTTTGTGCATTCCGATTTTATGGCGTTTCCTCTACACACAGTACTTTTGGATTATCTTCGTGGATAACTCCTTGCACGTCATCGAGATTTCTAAGAAGACCTCTGACGTACCATTCTATAATTTGAGTAGCCATACTGAAAGTAAATTGGTACTCTGTGTACAAAAACACAACTGTTGCCTTAGATTACGGAGCTCTTTCGAGGCCCTGTAATGCGGGGTTTGTCCTTTCTAGAGCGGTCGCGCGAACCTCGCCGCTTCTCAGGCACCTGGTGCACCATCAGGATAGGTGTACTGTCCATTGTCTCTTGTGAGGCGCCGGACATGCGTTCTTGCGAGCGAGAAGTTTTGCGAGGGTGTCTCTCCTTGGAGGACGCGATCCCTGCGCCCACTAGCCCGGCGGTCAACGGGGCTGCCTTTGGGTCTGAGATACGCTGACTGTTGCTAGCGCCCACAGGGTCCGGAGAGAGTGAGGCAGCCTCAACTGCGCCCACCTTGGTGGCTGCTGCCGTTCCGGCAGGATCGCTACGCGTAGCGCAGGTTGCCGACGATAACGTTTGCGGTGCCCGCAACAACCTAGTTTAGCCTGATCTGTTTGCTGGTTGGGTGCAGTAGGCTTAACCCGGGGCAGCCACAGCCAGCCCGGGGCAGGAGCCACAAATGACAGCTCGCTATGCACGGGCTGGGCACTTGGCGGTGGCCGCTGCGACACTGCCCCCCGGTGCGCTGAGTCAGCATAAGGTTTGCTGTGGAAATGTGAGCACTCTTTACGGGCTTCGTTAAAGGAAATATTTTGTTTGACATTTAGGGTGCATATTTATTTTTCTTTCTTCCAGTACAGACAGGAACGTGAGTAGACTGGGTGGTCAACACTGCAGTTCACACAGTGAGGTGTGCCACTACAGTTGTTGGAGAGGAAGCCCTGCACTCCACTGTTTGGACAGCTCATTTGACCACGGTAGCTCTGTGAGCCATGGCTGAATCTTTGGCAATGGAAGCCCCGCCTAGGGTTTGGGATATGTGGTCGGACATTTTATTTACTTATCCGCATTGCCTTACAGGCCTGATGAAGGACATTGAGTAAGGGGGGCAGCAGTAATTACATGGCAAAAATAACAGGCTGCAAGATCGTTAAGCAATATTAATACGCAACTAATTCAGGTTACCAAGGAATGTTTCACGATTGGAGATGGATGCACTGTGATCCGGGATACTTTCAATGCGCAATAGCTATTGGTAGTGGTGATGAGATGAATGCCTGCATTTCGCGATGAATCTGCATGAAAGTCAGTGGGTTGTGAATGTTTCGAGATGTGCGAACAGCAGCATGAAGTGGCAAACAGTGAAAGTTATTACTGTAAATGTACCTGTGAAATAGACATAAAAGAGCAATCATGCGGTGAACTTTTAATAACTGAAGTGCAAGGTCTTGTTTTATTCGGGTAATGCTCGAATGATAGCCGTAGTTGCTAGACATAAATCTCCAATTTAACCAAATGCATCGGGTTTCAATGGGTTCCGACACAACGCTAGATGCAAATGTTAGGATAAGATGTTTGGTGGGAATTTCTTTGTTGTCGCGTCTATATATAAGTGTTTTACATTGGTTACATTTTGGTTTTTCCACCCTTCCAGGCGTTCAGCTTCAGACAGTTGAAGGAGGTCTGGCTCTGACACGACTCCGCGTTAGCTACTAATACATTCTTCGGTGTGGTGTGACAGAAATTAGGTTCGCAAACCTCACAAGACTGCCTAGCTTCTCGTGCTGACGTTTCTGAGGAATCTCGAGAATGTCTCCAGTAACCATTTTTATCAGTTTATAACCTAACCCTAAGGCTTCGGTCAACGATTTTAGAACTATGGATCGAGAAATTAATCTGGCTTGTTTTCAGAGGCTCACTGTGTACAATATGAAATTTCGGATAGGTCTCTTTTGGTCGGTCGAAACATGTGTTTAGTTTATTGGTGCGTCCCCTCTTGTGAGGGTGACGATCAAGTAGGTGGGAAAATAGTGGTGCTCCCGTAGTAGCTCGGTTTCTTTTCGGCAGCAATGGTGGGCGAAGAAACACCGAACTTTGTGTGCTATAGCCTCCGAACTAGGGGATGCAGGAGCACTTAAAGCGTAAGGTTGGAAGCATCAACCTTACATTGCCACCATAATCTAATGTGCTATACCCAAGGGAGGACACATACACAACATTAACCCAAGCCGCCTACAAAATTATGAAGTGGCGCAAGAGAAGAGAAAATAGGACAGTAAAGAAAAGAAGGTAGGAAAGAAAATGATTGTAGAGAGTAACAGGCAGAAGCCTACTGTTTTCCTCCCGATGGGTCAGTCTGGAGGTTCCATCTATCGGAAGTAGAGGCCAAAGAGGTGTGTTGCCTCCGCCGGGGGGCCTTAACGGTCCGAACACCTGGCATCGACTCAACTCCCAGGATCTTCCTTTCCCCGGACACGGCTAAGCCGCACATGGGTACACGAGGCAGCATCCAATCCTCGTGTGCTCGGGTACGTTGTGCCGCAACACACCAAACGCCTGCAGACGCAGACGCCCCTCCGGGACATCATTTTCGATCGCAAGATAATCACCGAGACTCTTGGGTTTGAAAATTTAATTAAAGATGTGAAGTTTGCATGAAGTCCTGGTGCTGATTTGGTTAACGCGGCATTTCTGAAAAATATTGTTGTTTATCATCCGTACTGCTTTCAGAAATTTTTCAGGAATCTTTAGAAATGCATCAGCTACGTGCTGATTGGAAGGTCAGGAAGGTTGTCCCACTCTACATGTCCAGTAACGAAAATTCGTCCATCAACTACCACTCCATTTCCCTCACCAGCATTCCTTGCGAGGTTCTTGAACATATTTTGTACTCACATTTAGCATAGCACTTAGCCAATAATTCATTTTTCAAAAAAAACATATGGTTTCCGAGAAACATCCCTTGCGAAGCTCAACATGTTTATTTTACTCACAGCCTATTCGAAGACTGTCTTTTTCTTTGATTTCGGCAAGGCTTTCGACAAAGTGTGTCATAAATTCCTTCTATTTAAACTTGGTAAAATAATTTTTGATCATAACCTGTTTACATGGCTTGAACATTTTTTCCTTAATCTGTCACGGTATATTGCTTCAGATAATCATATGTCCCCATTTATACCACAGACAATGGTGTGCACCAAGGATCAGTTATAGACCCTCTTCTTTTCTTGATTTGCCTTAATGATTCACCGACTGATGTTGTTTCTAACAATTTCCTTTTCGCACACGACTGTGTTAACCTCCGTGATATCGCAGAAAAATCTGATAAATTCTGAGTAGACAATACAAATGGTATCTCTAACTGCGGTGACGTTTGATTATTGAAACATAATGTAACTAAATGTGTATGCATTTGTGTACACGAAGCAATATTCCTCCGTCGAAATATTACCCTAATGGTACTCCCCTAGAAGTCGTCACCTCCTATACATACTAATAAATACAAATACTATAAATATCAGTATATATGCTATACTAATATATACTAATACTATACTAACATATATATATATATATATATATATATATATATATATATATATATATATATATATATATATATATATATATATATATATATATATATATATATATATATATATATATATATTGACACGTGTATTTATATTTATCGGGCAACCACGTTTCGCCGCTTAACAACTGTAATCGCACAGCGAGGGACGCGCCTGCATGTATCCGACGTTTCTGGAAAGTTATCGACGATTCTATCCGCGTGTCTGTTGTCGCCGAACCTTGTGTTATCAGATTTCATCGCGTGACATGAATGGTGTAGAACTTTGTGGAAGACACGCGGGTCCCATCAGGTAATCTGGAACATTCGACGACTGATCTATAAAAGCGGACGCGCTTGACCCGCTGATCAGTTTTTCCGACGATCGCCGACCGTGTTCGCCGCTATCGTTGTGCTATAAGTGTAGCCTGTTTTTGTGGGCACAGGTTCGCCCAATAAAAGTTAGTTTTCTCGTTCACAGTATTGCTACTGTGTTATTGCTTCTTTCTTCACCGTCACTACCACGTGACATCTGGTGGAGGTGCTTTTCGTCCATGTACAGGACGCCTCCGACAAGCCGTGATCCCAGCCCAGACCGCGAACAGAACACCAACGTAATCCCGGACCACCGAGCAAGCCGCCGTCTTCAACAGCTGCCCCCGGAGCACGGACTTCTACCTGAGAAGACCAAGAGGATTGTGGCCAAGGCAACCGCAATGGCAGCCCCAGCGTCCCCCATCGTCCTCCAGCAGCCCAGGGAACCACCGACGTTCCGCGGTTCCACATTTGAGGACCCGGAAACCTGGCTGGAAACGTATGAGAGGGTCGCTACGTTTAACAACTGGGCAAGCGACGACAAGCTACGACATGTCTATTTCGCATTGGAGGACGCCGCCAAGACGTGGTTCGAGAATCGAGAAGCCACCTTGACGACGTGGGACCTCTTCCGAAGCGGCTTCCTGAAAACATTTCAAAGCGTCGTGCGAAAAGAACGAGCCCAAGCTCTACTGGAGACAAGAGCGCAGCTGCCGAATGAGACGATCGCGATTTTCACTGAGGAAATGAGCCGTCTGTTCCGCCACGCCGACCCAGAAATGTCCGAGGAGAAGAAAGTACGTCTACTGATGCGTGGCGTAAAGGAGGAACTTTTCGCCGGTATGGTAAGAAGTCCACCGAAGACCGTCGACGAGTTTCTTCGTGAGGCGACGAGCATCGAGAAGACACTGGAATTGCGGAACCGGCAATTTGACCGACGCACCAAGCCAACAAGCTACTCCGGAATTCAATCACTGGCCACGGACGATTTATGCGAGACCATCAGGGCCATCGTGCGCGAAGAACTGCGCAAGGTCTTGCCATCGTCGCAGCCTCAAGTGGCCTCGATCGCCGACGTCGTGAAAGAAGAGGTGCACCGATCGCTAGGAGTTCCTGAGGTGCAACCACAATTACCGCAGCCCCAGCCAGAAGCGATGACTTACGCCGCCATCGCACGCCGTCAAGCTCCCCCTCCGCGACAACGCCAGGTCCCTGTAACGCCGCAATTCCGTCGTCCACCGCCGCCACCGCCAGCACGCCCACCCGTCGCCCAGCGCACCTACGCGAGGAAGACGGACATTTGGCGCGCCCCCGACCACCGCCCGCTCTGCTACCACTGCGGCGAAGCCGGCCACGTGTACCGCCGATGCCCATACCGCGACCTGGGATTGCGAGGCTCCGCCGTGAACGCACAGCGCCCGAGGGAAGGTGAACGCCCTCGTGACATCGCCGATTACCTCGCCGCTACTCAGTGGAGCCCTCGACGACCGTCCCGTTCGCCGTCACCAGGCCGCTACCTGTCGCCGCAGCACCGACCATACACCGGCCCAGCCCGGGGCCGCTCTGTGAGCCCATATCCGGAAAACTAAAAGCAGCAACCGATGGAGGTGCGGTTGCTGTTCGTCGAATTGACGAAGATCCTCCGCCGCCGACGAAGACGACGAAGAAACCGTCTCGACGACCTAATGACGACACGCCGCCGTCCCGACGAAGTCAGGAAGCCAAGACAACACCGACGAAAGACGACTTGACGAAGCGACGTTCCAGCTTCAGTTCAACACGACGCAGCCGTGATCCGACGCCACGACCTAACTGCAACGCCAGACAAAGAACCACCGACCTTGACGTGCTTCTCGACGGCCACGCAGTCACTGCCTTAGTCGACACAGGGGCCGATTACTCCGTAATGAGTGGACGCATCGCCGCCCAGTTGAAGAAGGTTAAGACTGCATGGGAGGGCCCCCAAATTCGGACCGCTGGAGGGCACCTTATTACGCCGACTGGAATCTGCACGGCAAGAATTACCATTCATGACCGGACTTACCCTGCCAACTTCGTTATCCTGCAACAGTGTTCACGAGACGTCATTCTCGGCATGGACTTCCTGAACCAACACGGCGCCATCATCGACCTGAAGTCGCAGTCAATAACGCTGTCGGAAGATCAAGCGATACCATCGGAGCGCCCTTGTAGCCACCACGCCTTGAGTGTGCTCGAAGATCAAGTGAGCATCCCGCCTCGCTCCAGCATCGTTATTTCGGTCGGCACCGAAACACCCGCTGACGTAGAAGGCGTCATCGAAGGCGACCAACGTCTACTACTCGACCGTGAAATTTGCGTCGCAAGAGGGATCGCTCGACTGCACGGAGGAAACACGAGAGTGCTGCTGACAAACTTCAGCCAGGAGTTCAAGCACATCAACAAGGGCACGACGATAGCATTCATCGAGGAAATACAGGAAACCAGCGATGCCTTCGTCCTCTCGGATTCTGTTGCATCTACCCCGACGACCGTAGTTCCCGAGCCAGACTTCAACATAAATCCAAGTCTCCCCGTGATTAAGCAGCAACAGCTCAGAAGTCTGCTTCGACGATACAAAGACTGCTTTTCGACGTCATCAAGGATTCGACAAACACCAGTCGCAAAGCATCGCATAATCACCGAAGAGAGCGCTCGACCACTACGCCAGAGCCCTTACCGAGTTTCGACGCGAGAACGCGAAGCTATAAGACAACAAGTCGACGAAATGCTGCGCGACGACATCATCCAGCCGTCGAAAAGCCCGTGGGCGTCTCCAGTTGTTTTAGTGAAGAAAAAGGACGGAACCCTACGTTTCTGCGTCGATTATCGTCGACTGAACAAAATCACGAAGAAAGACGTATACCCCCTCCCACGGATAGACGACGCATTAGATCGGCTCTGCAATGCTAAATACTTCTCATCGATGGACCTCAAGTCTGGCTACTGGCAAATAGAAGTCGACGAAAGGGATCGCGAAAAGACCGCCTTCATCACGCCAGACGGCCTCTATGAATTCAAAGTTATGCCGTTTGGACTGTGCTCGGCGCCTGCAACGTTCCAGCGCGTGATGGACACGGTTTTAGCAGGATTGAAGTGGCAGACCTGTCTTGTTTACTTGGATGACGTCGTCGTCTTCGCCGGAAATTTCGACGATCACCTTAGGCGGCTTGCGACAGTATTAGAGGCCATCAAGTCATCAGGGCTCACCCTGAAGCCGGAAAAGTGTCACTTCGCTTACGATGAGCTTCTATTCCTAGGCCATGTCATCAGCAAATCTGGAGTACGCCCCGACCCGCAGAAGACAGCTGCCATCGCAAAGTTCCCGCAGCCAATCGACAAGAAGGCAGTGCGCAGATTCCTTGGCATGTGTGCCTACTATAGGCGCTTTGTCAAGAACTTTTCACGCATCGCTGAGCCGCTGACGCAGCTAACTTAATGCGACGTCGAGTTCAAGTGGGAAACGCCGCAGGCCGAGGCATTTCAAGAACTCAAACGACGCATGCAGTCGCCGCCCGTACTTGCGCACTTCGACGAACACGTCGATACCGAAATCCACACTGACGCCAGTAGCCTAGGCCTCGGCGCCGTCCTGGTCCAGAGAAAAGATGGACATGAACACGTGATAGCTTACGCTAGCCGGTCGTTGTCAAAAGCGGAAGGCAATTATTCTACAACCGAAAAGGAATGCCTCGCCATCGTTTGGGCAACAGCGAAATTTCGCCCTTACCTATATGGCAGGCCATTCAAAGTCGTCAGCGACCATCACGCCTTGTGTTGGCTAGCGAATTTAAAGGATCCCTCAGGACGGCTGGCACGGTGGAGCCTCAGACTACAAGAATACGACATCACCGTAACATACAAGTCCGGACGAAAACACTCAGACGCCGATTGCCTATCCCGCGCCCCCATTGACCCGCCGCCGCAAGATGACGAGGATGACGACGCCTTCCTTGGAATAATAAGCGCGGAAGACTTCGCCGAACAACAACGAGCGGACCCGGAACTTAAAGGCCTCGTCGATTATTTGGAAGGGCACACCGACATTGTCCCCAGGGCATTTAAGCGCGGATTATCTTCCTTCACGCTTCAAGACAGTCTACTCGTGAAGAAGAACTTCTCGCCAGTCCGCGCCAATTACCTTCTTGTTGTCCCGTCAGGACTTCGTCCAGAAGTATTGCATGCCCTACATGACGATCCGACCGCTGGACACCTCCGATTTTCCCGGACACTATCAAGGATACAAGAAAAGTATTATTGGCCGCGCCTGACCGCCGACGTCGCCCGTTATGTCAGAACATGCCGAGACTGTCAGCGACGCAAGACACCGCCGACAAGGCCAGCCGGATTACTACAGCCAATCGAGCCTCCTTGCCGACCATTCCAGCAGATCGGGATGGACTTGCTGGGACCCTTTCCGACGTCAATAACCGGAAATAAGTGGATCGTCGTGGCGACGGACTACCTCACCCGCTTCGCTGAAACAAAAGCACTGCCGAAAGGTAGCGCAGCCGAAGTGGCGAAATTCTTTATCGAAAACATCCTGCTGCGACATGGCGCCCCAGAAGTCCTCATCACCGACCGAGGAACGGCCTTTACAGCGGAGCTCACCCAAGCCATTCTGAAATACAGTCAGACAAGGCACAGGAGGACAACGGCTTACCACCCGCAGACGAATGGTCTTACGGAGCGGCTGAATAAGACCCTCGCCGACATGCTAGCGATGTACGTCGACGTCGAACACAAGACCTGGGATGCCGTCCTGCCGTACGTAACATTCGCTTATAACACGGCGGTGCAAGAAACAACACAGATCACGCCGTTCAAGTTGGTTTACGGCAGGAACCCGACGACGACGCTCGACGCCATGCTGCCGCACGTAACGGACGAAGAGAATCTTGACGTCGCTACCTATCTCCAGCGCGCCGAAGAAGCCCGACAGCTCGCCCGCCTGCTAATCAAGAACCAGCAGAGGACCGACAGCCGACACTACAATCTCCGACGACGCTTCGTCGAGTACCAGCCCGGCGACCGAGTTTGGGTATGGACCCCTATACGCCGACGAGGACTGAGCGAGAAGCTTTTGCGTCGCTATTTTGGACCGTACAAGATCATCCGACGTATTGGTGCACTGGACTACGAGGTCGTGCCAGACGGCATTTCGCTGTCACAGCGGCGCCGCTCACGACCTGAAATTGTCCACGTTGTGCGGCTCAAGCCGTACCACCAGCGTTGACGAACTTTGGGACTTCGCGTAACTGACCTTGGACTTTATTTCTTTTCGTTGTTTTGTTACTTATGTTTAATAAGTGTCCCTTTGTGTTTCGCTCTCTTTGTAGCATCGGGACGATGCTTTTTAAGAGGGGGGTATTGACACGTGTATTTATATTTATCGGGCAACCACGTTTCGCCGCTTAACAACTGTAATCGCACAGCGAGGGACGCGCCTGCATGTATCCGACGTTTCTGGAAAGTTATCGACGATTCTATCCGCGTGTCTGTTGTCGCCGAACCTTGTGTTATCAGATTTCATCGCGTGACATGAATGGTGTAGAACTTTGTGGAAGACACGCGGGTCCCATCAGGTAATCTGGAACATTCGACGACTGATCTATAAAAGCCGACGCGCTTGACCCGCTGATCAGTTTTTCCGACGATCGCCGACCGTGTTCGCCGCTATCGTTGTGCTATAAGTGTAGCCTGTTTTTGTGGGCACAGGTTCGCCCAATAAAAGTTAGTTTTCTCGTTCACAGTATTGCTACTGTGTTATTGCTTCTTTCTTCACCGTCACTACCACGTGACAATATATATATATATATATATATATATATATATATATATATATATATATATATATATATATAATGTACTATAAACACTAATAGAATAAATCCCTTCATCAATTTCCTGGATGTTGTACATCAATGAGGCACTAACTATCCGATACAGTACTAACCACATGCTAGGTTATCTTCGAAAAAATTTTCTGTCTGCTCCTACAACATTAAATGTAATATCATACAAAACGCTTAGTAGGCGCAAATTGGAGTATGCCTCATCCATCGGGGGGGACCCGCACCACGATATCCTTATTTAGTCACTTGAACTAATCCAATACAATGCTACGCGTTTCATTTATGGCAATTATAGCCATACATCAAGCGTAACTGCCACGAAAAAGTATTTGCTACTTGCTCCTCTCTCTGCCCGACGTAAGTGCCTTCGCCTTGCTTTATTTCATAAACGATATTTGTACAATTCCTACCAGGGCGATAATCTTATATTATCTCCTATCCTACATTTCCTCTCGCATTTATTATAGCCATAAGGTTCGAATAATTAAATGCCACACCAGAACCTATCACGAATCGTGTATTCCTAGTAGCTCTCACTAATGGAATCACTTTCCCGGCGCAGCTGTCGCAATCAAGAACAACTCAAAGTTTCGTTCGGGCTTATCAAACATCATCGCTACCGAATTGAATCAGTCAATTGTGCTGTATTAACTAACACTTTTTGCTGCTTTGTTATTTACTTATGTATATGTTTATTATCAACTCCCTTCTGCGATGCACTCTCGATGCCAAACCATGACTGCATAAAATGATGTGACCTTAGTGCGTGCGTCATTGTACATGTCACGTCGCAGCCTTCGGATTTCAGTGTTGCTGTGTCTATTGAGAGACTCTCCGAAGCAGCTACTTCGGTAGCAGCTGTGAAAAGTGGTCACCCCTGGAAGCACGCCTCAGAAAACGAGGCAAGGAAACATACAAAAAAAGTAATCATTGTGCAGCAAAATGGCCCGAACGTTGCCTGCACACAAAATACACGCAAACACATACATCGGTTCAGTGCAAAAAAAAAAAAAACATTTTAATCGATGTCGAAAAAACAGCTCGGAAAAATTTGCCCTAAATGATTATAATGATTTCGCGATCCAACACGGAATCACCCTTAAGGGTCTATGCTGATTTTTTTTGCCACCGAGGTTGTTTTAATCACTATGAAAGCAAGAACATTCGCCATACAACAACGCCATTTTATCAAGCGCCATTTTCATTCGATGCAGCCATTCCCATCTTCTTGCTCTGTATGACTGCTAGTCTCACCTCAAAAGTTCTTTCACAAGCGCCGCCCCTCTCAAACACTTTGGGGTGTGCAAAACTGTGAGCTAATTTCCCACCGCCGTGCAACAGGGCGCTGGGTCGTCAGGCCGCTTGAACTTTTTTCTTCGTCCTCTGGCGATGGCGAAGGTGGGTGGACGTGCTAGCCTGACGACGACAAGAATTGTGTGTTGTCGACAAAAACTATAGTCTTTCTCGGCTTAATAGAATGGATGGGCGGACGGACTGGACGAATTATGGAAGCGAACTGTTGCCGAGCAATCTTTAAATGTCGAGGCACGAACGTGAAACGAAACCAACAACATAAGGGCAGTTTTATCGTGTTCGTGTCTTTCTTTGGCAATGTTTCAAGGAAATTAACCGTTACTAACTCGTCCACCTATCAGCTCTGCTCATCATTCCTCTCACACCGGAGTGAAAAAATAGAGCGTTTTACCCGTAAAAACACTTTATCTGTGATTTGTTAAAAAAAAATGGCTGTGGCTTAGGTAAGGTTAAGCCCAGGATGCGAAGCATACTAGCCTTTATTTTAGTTGTTGAACCACTGTTTAGCCTGGTGAACTGCTGTTGCTTGGCTATATTTGGTTCGGCTAGACGAAGAAACAACTCATGCATTACTTCTTCGCCTTCAAGAGTGGAACGCGACAGCGTTCCCGTCGACCCGCCAAGGGGTGTAAGACAATGGGCTACAGGGCAGCGACTACGCGCCCCGCATTGGACGCGGTGAGCGTCGAGCAAAGCAGCGTTCGGCGCGGCAACGAAATGTGCGCCTGAGCAAGAGACGCACGCCTTAGAAACAGCGCGTTTCTAAGGCAACACCGCATTCACTAGAGGCGCTTTTGTACCGCTTTGAAGCGTTGTACTCGTGGCTCAGTGGTAGCGTCTCCGTCCCACACTCCGGAGACCCTGGTTCGATTCCGACCCAGCCCGTCTTGCAAGAGTTGAGCCAAAGCCACTTCTCCTCTGTCGTGACGTCACGGTGTCACGTGATTTCATGGTCACCGCCGCGCCTGAGGAGCTGGGTTGAGCCCTCGTAATATGCTTCGCATAAAAGTTAAGTACACTCTAAAGTCCATGAAGAAGTCGCAAGAAGCAGCGGTGGCTTTAGAACCTTCATTGTGTTCACAACGTGAAATGCTTAGAAATGCACTCATTCACAGCATTCAGCACAATGTGCCCTCTCTCAACTGAGCAAAAAAAAAACATATTTCCGTCAGTATGCGACAGTGTTCACATTGAGTTGTTTCATTCAGCTAGGTTACAAGAACGACATTGCTCAGCTATCGTTTTTGCTATCACGACTTAACGATTGCTCTTTCCCTACGCCGACCCAATGTCGCAACTTGTCTGCCAGCCTGTGCCAGAAGGAATGAGCTCACGGCCTTCATGCCATTGTGGTCATCCTATCCTAAGTACAGGTCAATCATATGACTCTCGTTGTGCTTGTCAACCTGACGCTTTGTGCACCGTTCGAGTGGACGAACTTGTTTAATAGTTTAGGCCCCTAGGTATTGCTCGCGGTAGTGATACGGTAGTGGTTATTGCAGTGTCTTTTCATCATACCTTGCTGGTGAAGCAGCAAACTGACACGGACACAGAGAAGATACACAAGTCTTTTTCCGGCTTCGTCAAGCGTATTTGGCCGTGCCATCATCGTCATGCCATTGCTGTCATAAATCCATCATGAATTCGTTATAATTGTGTCGTTGTCATGCCATAGTGGTCATTTCATCGCCACCGTTGTCACGACATTGTCGTCATACACTCGTCGTCATTGCAGTGACCTCGTCGCTCTAGCGTCGCATAACCACGTTCATAATTTTACAATCGTCGTCTCATTGTCGCCATGTGGCCGTTGTGGTACAACCTTTGTCATCGTTGCGGCTCCATTATTCCATCGTCGTCACTGTGCAGTTGTCACACAGTGATCGTCATCCTGTCGTACTAAAGGCGATTTTGTCAAGTAAGGGTCATAGGCGAGGAGCAAAGGGAACAGTAACTGCAGACTGTACGTCACCTGCGGCCAAGGCATACCTTAATTAAGCGACTTCAGCAATACTATGTATCGCTACATCAGTTGACTGCTAAGCGCATAACCGTCGACCGACATCATGAGATGGGTTCTGCCTTAATTTTTAAAATTAGATTTGTGTTCGCTGGATACTTCAGGTGTTTTGCATCTATCTATCTATCTATCTATCTATCTATCTATCTATCTATCTATCTATCTATCTATCTATCTATCTATCTATCTATCTATCTATCTATCTATCTATCTATCTATCTATCTATCTATCTATCTATCTATCTATCTATCTATCTATCTATCTATCTATACACACACACACACACGTATATAGGTTGTTAGATGGTAGCACTGCAAATGAGATATTAAGTATGCTGATTCCCATGATGTTCGCCGCAATCAAGGCTATTCTCCGTGCCAGCCCATCGTTTAAGAGCATCCCTGAAGTAGAGGCCGTCCTGGCTTTGGAACCGCTAGTGTCGTCTTCTTTCACGGCGCAAAGCCGTGATTCTTTGCAGTAGCAACGATGGCTTCGCCAACAATCGTCTCACAAACGGTGTCCACCAGCAAACACTTCCGCACATGTACTATATTCCAGTGGAACGCTCGCGGATTGCGCTCGAAGTTAGCAGACTTTAAGCATCTTACGCGAGTGTACCGATTCCCTTTTTTAGTCATTTCCAAGTCTCGCGTCCACGAGCACTTTAGGATAAGGGTATTATTTTCATCATTCAAGGCGACAAAATGGAATTAACCGAAGGCTCGTTGGATTTCGCAACGACATACCTGAATCTGCGATTGACGTAACACTACATGACAAGCACGAATATATTTGCGCAACCACAGTGATTGCATCCAAAGTGTTTGCCCTGATCGGCGTGTACTTGGAACCAGGATCACCTTTCGACGTGAGCAGATTGGACAACTTGTTGACAAACACTCAGTCTCCACATATTTGTGGCGATTTCAACGCACATAACGAGTTCTAGCCAGCTCACATACATGTGCTCGGGATGCCAAGCTGGCGAAGCTTTTTGCAAAATACGATATAGAGCCCTTGAACGATGCCAGCATAACATACCTGAAAAATCCGACGACTGTTAGCTGCATTGACGTCACATTCGTATCAAGTCAAGTGGCCCCTATGTTCGGATGTGTACAGATTCCGAGACTCGAGGTTGTGATCACTACCCGATCCTAATCTCTGCCCTTCATTTTCGGACGTCGCCCAGAATAGTGAAACTGAAGTCGGTAGACTGGGAAGCTTACATAGCAGCTGTATACAAAGGAATCACAGCCTCGACTACGAATACAGAAGTAATACCGACAATAGCTCATTGCCTCAAACAAAGCATCCGCTCTGCCACTAAGCACTGTAATGTACCAACAAACGACGAGGAATTTGAAAGGTTACATGCCATTCGAAGGCGTGCCGAAAGGAAGGCTCTACGTACTAAGAATGTCGAAGACCTCAGAACTTGTCGACGGGCACAGAGACATATACGACGTTACCTCACCAAACTGGACCGAACAAGGTGTATGGACTTTTGTGGGACACTGGACATACGACAACCGCTGAGCAAAATCTGGCGAGTCGCCAGAAGCATTCGCAAAGAGCCCCAACAGCTTTATCCTTTTATCGCCCTCTCATTACATGAGCGCGCATCACTGAAAGAGGTGGCATAGCAGTACTGCAGGCTCCTTTCGAACGGGGCACAACATTTGCGGCAAATTGCAAGTCGTCAGCCTAGTCCACCTCGAGCTACCCTTCCAGACTTAGAATTACCATTCACCATCGAAGAGCTCACGGCAGCAATCAGCGACGTAAACAAGCGATCATCACCTGGCCATGACGGCGTGAGTTATGAAGCACTAGCAAATCTATGCCACATATCTCGCCTACGCCTTCTGGAGTACTACAACGCCTCATGGATAGCTGGGGAGGTTCCTACGGAATGGAAGCTTGCGAAAGTCATTCCTATATTGAAAGGATCGAAGCAGCCAACAAATTACGCCTCCTTCAGACCCATATCTCTGCTTAGCTGCGTAGGGAACCTATTCGGTAAAATGATCTACAAACGACTAAATTGGTTCCTGGAAACCGCAAAAGTTTACCCGGAGAAAATGAATGGCTTCCGGCAAAATAGATCCGCAGTTGATAATGCCATTGTCTTGGTCTCATCAATTGAAGAGGAATTGGTCTCTGGAAACATACCTACTGCATTATTTTTAGACATTAAGGCAGCATATGATTCGGTCTATCATAAAGCAATACTGCAGAAGGGCAGCGGATTGGGCGAGTTGGTGTTGCATGGTAACAATAAAAATTCAAACAGCGCATAAACGACGGGACCAGAATGAGGAGGAGACAAACACGGCGCTGATGTTAGCGCCGTGTTTGTCTCCTCCTCATTCTGGTCCCGTCGTTTATGCGCTGTTTGAATTTTTATTGTTATAAAGCAATACTTGACGCTTTGGAAACCCTTGGTATTGGAAGACGGCTCTACGCATGAATTGCAGGCTATCTTCAAGGACGCCAACTTTTCATGTGTACCCCGGATGGCCCCACGGTGCTTTATGCCGTCGAGAAGGGAGTACCACAAGGAGCTGTGGTAAGCCCGGTATTATTTAATTTAGTCCTCATCCATCTGAAAAGAAACCTGCCCCCTGGCGTCAAAATCACACTGTATACGGACGACATCTGCATTTGGAGTGTGGCGCGTTCCCGCAGTACCACCCAACAACACCTCCAGAGAGCGCTAGCAAATATATCCGCCTACCTAAATCCAACGGGTCTGAAATTGTCCCCCGACAAAAGCGTTGCCATGGCTTTCACGCGGAGGTGTATGGAAAAATACCCACTAGTGTTGGGTGGTCGTGCCCTTCCATACGTCAAGACGCAAAGGTTTCTTGGAGTGACGATCGATAGGAACCTCACATGGTCGCCCCAAGTGAAAAAATTGAGTGAGAAGATTTCCTCGGTGTCGCACGTATTCCGATTTTTAGCCGGATCACGGTGGGGCAGCAACTGTCGATCAATGGTGCTCCTCCATAAGGCCTACGTCGACGGAACGCCTACGATATTACCTCCCGATCCTGCACAAAATATCTCCCACCAGCAAGAGAAAACTCGAGGCAGCACGAAACAACTGCCTTCGCGTATGTCTTGGCCTTCCGAAGGGGTCGTCCCGCTCAGTGACTGTAGCAGAAGCTGGAGGCCTGCCTCTGGAAGTACAATGTTCGCAGGTGACACTTCGGATACACCTGCGCCACGTCATTCATACGAAGACTCACTTTCTAAAGGATATTTCCAGAACCCGTGCTACATCTATCTCTGGGCAGGCCGTCGGAAGCATATCTATTTCGATTCCTGCTCAGGCGTTACAAACTATGCCGCGAAACATTTCACCATGGACACTGTCCCCACTGGAAATCGTGCCATACATACCTGGAATCAGTCCGAAAAAGAAAATGCCTCAAGCAGCGACTTATCAGATAGCTTTAGAATATATGCACAAAGAATACGCAGCCGCAACGCACATTTTCACAAATGGCTCTACAACGCCACATCGTTCATCATGTGGACGTTTTGTTCCCTCTACAGGTCAACGATTCTCGTTTCGTCTTGAGCGAGCGACATCATCTACTTCAGCGGAGCTATATGGCATTAAGGAGGCCCTTGTGTATGTACTTCGACAGCAGTCGCCAAAGACATGGGTGATTTTCACAGACTCAAAAGCAGCCCTACAAAGTATGTGGAACAGGCACAAGCGTTGCAGTAATCAACCAGCAGCATTTGACATTTCTTATCTTCACCACAGGGCTAGCATTGCTGGGCATTGCATAAAGTTCCAGTGGATACGTGGCCTAGCCGGCATTTCGGGAAATGAAAGAGCGGACGAAGCTGCCAGAAATGGACTCCAATACCGCAAGTTCGGAAGAACATATTTTACAAAAGCCGATGCTTCAACCATGGCAAAAAAGTATGCCTATCGAGAAAAAGACCGCATCTTGAATCTGCCGCTTCACCAAGATAACTTCCTACGTTACATTGACCCAGAAATGAGACCGAAAATTCCACTACCACTTCCTCGACACTTAGAGACATTGTACCATCGTCTTCGACTGAAAGTGGCATACACGAACAATTATCTGTGCCACATAGGACTTACCACTAACCCATACTGTGATAACTGTCGCAACTTGGAGACAATTGAGCACATATTACTAGAATGCCCCGCGTACCGCGACGAGAGACAATTTTTTGAGCACCAGATGGACATGATTTGCCACGAACCATTAACGTTACCGAGCATCTTAGGTCCAATGTCCGCCCTTCAAAACAGCGACGGGGTTTGGATTTATTGTTCAAATACCTGAGAGAAATTGGTCAGATAGAAAGCTTTAAAAATTGCATCCTTCCTATACAAAAGCCTAAATTTACCCGCCATGTCACCTGTAAAAATTAGTATCAGGTCCACTCGGACATTTCATATTTATTTTTATCCTTTTTTTCCTCCCACTCTTTTCTGGAATCTTTTAAAATCCCATTCCCCATCCCTATACAGAGTAGCATGCCGGTGGTTATATACTCGCCGGTAAAATTCTCTGTTTTTCAAATAAAGAGCCCCTCTCTCTCTCTCTCTCTATATATATATATATATATATATATATATATATATATATATATATATATATAATGCTGAGCACGAGGCCGCGGGATGAAATCCCGGTCACGGCGGCCGCATTTAGATGGGGGCGAAATGCGCAAACACCCGTGTACTTAGATTTAGGTGCACGTTAAAGAACCCCAGGTGGTCAAAATTTCCGGAGTCCTCCACCATAATTTCATTTAATTTACATAAATAAATAAATAAATAAATAAATATATATATATATATATATATATATATATATATATATATATATATATACTATTGCTCTTATGTTGTTGTGATGCTATTGTCGCAATAGGGATGCCTTCGTGCATTCGTTGTCATACTATTGTCATGATACCATCGTGGTCATTCCACTGTCGGCATTAAAACTTAACCATCCGGCCCTCGTAATGCCGTCGTGGTCATGCTACTCGTCGTCAAAATCATCGCCACGGCATTGTCGTCTTCCCATCGTGGCCCCTTTGACATTTTACCATTGTTATCACTTCAGTAATGTCTTCCCAATGTCCTCATGTTGTGACAATCACACCGCTTTCGTCGATTTATCTGCCATTCTTTCTTCGTCATTCAATCCTAATGAAACGTTCATCAGGGCGTCCTTATCTCGCGTTGTTGTCATACTATCATCATTTCCATTATGACGGTCATCGGCCATGCTCCATCCTCGAGTTGTCATACCATCGTCGGACCATCGTCGCCGTGCGCTCATAAGCATCCCATTCTCCTTATGCTTTCGTCAATACGCAGTGGTCGTTGTACTATCACAGTTATTTAACAATCATCAATCGAATGTCGTCATGCGGCCGTCGTTAAAGTACCTTTTTCACTTCGTCTACGTCATTCCATCTTTTCATTCCGTCGTCATTACTGCGTCATACATACAGTCATCACACAGTGATCATCGTGCCACCATGTGTATGAACGACCACGGCAAGCAAGTGTCAATGCAATGTGGCATGATGCGGGGCATGCGGCATATAGCAAAATTTTTCGCAGCTAAATTAGTGAAATACGAATCACATTACCTTCGATAGTGATCACTGTATGAGTTCTGCTGTAATTTGTCATTTTCTTTACTTTTGTTTTCACTTTGCCTTGAATAACATGAGAGCTTTTCCTTGAAGTCGCTTGAGTTTGCCAGACGTTTTCTTTAGGAGTGATACTAACAGTGCTTGTTGATTCACTGATTCCTTCGAGAACGTCTGCGCGGCAACATTATCATAGGGGAATGTCTTGTTAGAATGGAGATTTGCTTATCTACTGTATGGGGTACTTTCGCTATTGGAAAAATTACCATGAAGGAGTCGGCCGATCACGTACGGATCCTCTCATCTTGAGTCCACAAGTGTTCGAAGAACTTCACAATTTGCGACCAGGAATATCACAATGTGAACCTTGTCTCTAATTGCAAAGGCCAGTTTACAGTTAGCCATTTATGGAGGCTGAAAACCACCATACTTACTTCTTTTGAAACTCGATACTCTCAGTGCAAGACGTGGTTGGCAACTTGCAGTTATGTTGGTGGGAATGGTAACTTCATCGGCCCCTGTCTTCAACCTAAAAACACATAACACGATTAACAATAAATGCTTCAGGACCATGTTAACGAATGGGTCCCTCAGTTCACTCTAAAAAAGAAGTGTAATCTTAGTTGTTTTCGATGGTAAGCTGCTATTCCTCGTGACAGGTCCTTTTAATTAAAAAGTTGATCTCTTCTGATAGGACTGTGTGTTTTTTGTAAATGTCAGTCTGCCCTTGAACTTAAGGTATGCCTGTTTGAAAGGGTTAAGATTAAACCATTGGAGGGAGTTCAACGAGGGTGTTAAACCATTAAATGCGCAAAATTTTGCAAGGAAATTATTCGATGTATTGAAGAAAAATACAATACTGTCGTAAATGTCAGAACAATATTCATGGGTTGCTCGCCCTTACAATGAGCGCTGAAAGTTCGATATGATCTTAATCAGCATATGCGAAAGTTGCTGCTGGAACATAAACAGCTCTGCGGAACATAAGGTTCAATGCTAAGCGCAGCGACAGCTTTCATAAGCAACCTTTAGAGTGCCAAATTTCTTTGTCCATTTTAGGCACTGCTGAATACCTCGAGGTTTAGATTCACGCGTTTCTTTAAAATCATCTTCAAGGCGCACATGTTAACCTTCTCGCTCAATTCTTCCCCGATTCTTTAGTCTCGGGGAGCCTATGTTAGTGTGTGCAGCAAAGTTCAGCACGGTAACCTCTACGGCTGTCCTCTTGTATTATTCATTTGTGACGCCCACGAACCCACCTTCCTTGTCGGAAGGCAGCAGCAGCAACAGATTTGCGTTTCTTTCTCCCTAGCTGTTTATTTGCTTTCATGTTAAGAGAAGGCCACACAGCTTGGGAGACAATAAACTTGACTGAAAACTCGTCCGGCAGTTTTCCTTCGAGGCGAGACAGCGTGAAAGGGCAGACATTTAAGCTGACATTGAATGATTATTATTTCTACGACCTAAGGTCATCTGCTTTTGTTAATTTCACTATCACATCAACGCTGCTTGAAAACCAAGTAAAAGGTAAGTGCTAGCGTTAAAGGTCGCTAGCTATTGCGAATTTCTTTGATGTTTGCTGGTGTGTTTGGTAGGGTTGGACGAATGTCAAACAAGAAGACGTGGCTACGATGTCCACAAAATCTGCCACCTATGTTTTAAGCATCAGTTGGTCTATGGCCAGCGAAAATACTGAACCTAACGTGGTCCTTGTTCAGGTGTGCAGTGATTAAGCATTTGTTTTTTTTTCATTCAAGCTGTGTAATTTGCGGGAAATTATGCATATTGGCGTGATTACTTGTGTTTTTATCACTGTACTGCACAATCAGCACGCAAAGAGCGCTTTCTCTCAGAAGTAGTGAAAAGGTAGCTTGCAAACGTTTAGTAACTGTTGCCCCTAGTTTTTGGAATAGGTTTTTAAGTGAATCGACACATAATGTCAAACAAGAAGACGTGGCTACGATGTCCACAAAATCTGCCACCTATGTTTTAAGCATCAGTTGGCCTATGGCCAGCGAAAATACAACTGCTTTTGCTACAAGCAACAGCTTTTGCTACACAAAGAAACGTACGAATAAATGACACTGTAGACATTACGAACACTTGCACAAGACCTTCGCATTCGCAACCACTGTTATCGAAAACCTTCTTGGGCAGCATAGCGTAGCGAGGAGGTCGTGCACGCGTAAGTTTTTCCACATTTACAGCAGGCTCTCAGCATTCCCCTCACCCATTCATTGCAACTCTGTAGGCACGAAAAAAACATTCTCTAACCTTTTCTTTCTTCTTTCTTTTTTTGCCAACCATGGGGTAGAGGTTAGAAGAAAGGTTTAAATAATAGCGGATATACTAGCTCTCTTTCAACCGGCTTCTCGCGGGGGAAAAGTCGGCCCCGGATGCTACGTAAAGTGCTAAAGCAGCATTTGACCCTTGCCTCACGCATTCAAAGCATTCCAACTGAATGCTGGATAGTGGAAATCCCCATAATTGCATTCCGTTTATCTTGTAGTAGTAGTAAGTGGTGGAGCATTTCCACTCACACAGTGGCTTAGCTGATCAATTCTATTCCTCCAATTTCAGTAAGTGAAAGGGTTTACATAACTGTAGACTCCTTGTGCTTGCGTGCATAGGAACTCTAGCTGCAGTCTGGTAAGGTTGCTCACAACCACATCACACGTGGCGGCAAAAGCAAGGCTCTTGATCTAAATTAAACTCAACGTATCGACATTTATTTCTTTCGAAACTATCTCTATTCGAGTAAAGCAAAATGAAAATATTCTTACATCGTTGTATATCCTAAACAGCCAGCTGTGTTTTCCCGTCACGTTGATGACAAACACAGTCGCCATTGAAATACCTTGCATGTGAATTTGTGTTTTGTATTTATCGGACTAATGTAATAATGAGTATTATTTGTTATTCAGCACAATTATCCGACCATTTGCTATAGCGCTTTCTGTATACTCGAGAGCGTGCGAAAGAACATGACACCATGTTCAAAATACAGTAGATTCGCGCAAGGTACGACAGCTCATGACGTCATTTGCGCCAACCTTTTCTGGTGTCATGCGCCAATCATGGCCTTGCCAAAGTTCATCATTCTACAGCTACACTTTTGTCATTTGATTCACTTCAACCTTGCAACACAGTAAGGCTTCTGTGTCTGCAAAAGTCAATATAACGTGTTGTTTATATTTACCGCAGCAAAGGTCACCACGTACAGGAAGGTGCTGAAAACAAATTAACAGGATAACAATGGAATTGAAATCGGGGGTTTTACGTGCCAAACCGAAAATTTGATTATGAGGCACGCCGTAGTGAGGAACCTGGAATGATTGTGACCACATGTGTTACTTTACCGTGCCCCTCATGCAAGGGACGCCAACATTTCTGCCTTTCGCCCCCATTTAAATGCGGCCGCCGTGGTCTGGATTCAATCCTACCATTTCTTCGTTAGCTGCGCAATACCATACCAGCTACGTCGCAAGGGCGGGTGCAAACAATTCGCCATTTCTAGGTTAACGTAAATGGCAAATTTTCCGGTATTCTGGTCGCGCCAAGAAGCAACATTTAGCGCTTCATGACTACGTGCCCATTCCTTTCTGACATGATTCGGAAATATTGGGGTCGCATTACATTCCTAGTTCATGTGCCCGACTAGCCATAGTATTACATTCTCCATTTCACTTCAGGTGTTAGGAGACGTGAATTCATTTCACAATAACTCTAGCATCGGAAGTACAACTGCGCACCTTAAGCTTCTACCCATTCATATATTGCTTACAGGCTTTGCACTGTGATGCTACCAAGACAAGCGGCTTGAGCATCAGCTGTATGTTCAGTTTTATTAGCTATGCTCAGAAGCCCTCTGCTGACATACTATGGAAAAGTGCCCAAAATCGTCATTCGAGTAGCAGTTACTCTCGTAAGGTCGGTAGTGCTATTATGCATAGCATGATACTTGCCATGATGCACGATGAAAGCCTCCACGCCAAATACTACCAGTAAAACACGTAAAATCATACTTCTTAGAGTATGCTCTTTCTGTAGTCCTACCCTGTTGAAAACCATGACCGGACATTTCAGCCTGTCCAATTTTGGAACGTCTAGTCGGACGTTCTGTTGTCTGCCGTTCTGTTGTGTGACGTCTGTTGTCCGATGGCTGTTGTCTGACGTCCTGTAGTAAAATGCTCTGTAGTTCTTGGTGAATATTTAAATAAGACGTTGGCAGAGATCTTCATAGGACTATAATGACTTGTCTCACTAAAAAGTGAAAAGGAAAAAAAATCTTTTAATTTCAGACTGGAATTTAAACTTACCACTAGATGTTTCTGAACGCAGTAGGATAAGACAGGAATAAATTGAATAAAGTGCCGGCAACCGACGGTTTAACGCGTCATGACGCTGGCCAAGCGTCGACCCAGGGTTATACCCTACTCTGCACTGCCCCAATTTGGCCCGTTTGTGCTTTTCGAGCGCACCCCGGGTATGCCTGATGGCCCATATGTGTGTGACCTTGTCTGCAGACTGCGGTGCACCTTGAAGTTTGGGCGGGTACGTCCTTGAGGTAGCTGCCGTCGGGAACCTGGCACAGTCCCACATGATGTGCCATTGGTCCGCCGGACCCGCTGCACAAACACTGCACAGCCCACATGGATAGACCTCTGGGTTAAGCACGTGCAGCGTTGCGGGGGCGAGGAGTGACGCGGTCTGTATTTGCCTTAGGATTACGGCCTCCTCCCGACTTAGTGCCGGGTGGTGAGGCGGCATTGCCCATCGAGCTAAGGGGTAACACTTCGTTACTTCGGCATAACTGGTCAATCTCTCCTTGGTTTCGAACCACCACACGGAATGGTCACTCTCGGGGGCGCGGAAGATAAGCGCTTGCACCACCGAATGGGCCGTCTCGTTGTGGTTCGCTGAGCATACACACTCGCCGGCGTGCGCCGGGAACCACTTGATACGGATTGTGCTGCCGCGGTCTTGAAGTTGGAGCTTGCCGATGATGGCGGCCGCCGGCGCGCATATTTGCCGCTTGGCAAAGTTGCGCATGGCGTTCCTCGAGTCGCTGAGCACGGTGCGACACTCGGCATCGGTGATCGCCAGAGCGATGGTAACCTCCTCACCATCTGTGGCGTTCGTACACCGCACGCTCGCTCCCGTTGTCTTGGTGCCGGTAGCCGCCGCAACAACCACTGCCGCGAAGCCTTCCCACTTGTATTCCGCTGCGTGGACGTACCGGGCGTGCGGGTCTTGGGCGTGTTGTTCGGTGAGGGCCTTGGCCCGCGCCTGCCGCCGTTCTTGGTTGTACTCTGGATGCGTGTTCTTCCACGTAAATGTGGGCCACGTAAATGTTCCACGTAAATGTGGGCCCCTGCATCTTCTCTGATCTCGCACGGTTGCCGGCTGGGAGCTTGGGGGTTGTAACCCAGGGATGTCAGTATACTGCGGCCCGTCTTGGTGGTAGAGAGGTGCTCCGTTTGCGCGGTGAGCTGCGCCTCGGCTATTTCTTCTAGTGTGTTATGGAGGCCAAGCTGCAGGAGCCGAGCCGTACTCGTGGTCTCCATTAAGCCCAGCGCCGTCTTGTAAGCCCGTCTGATAAGCGTGTTGATCTTGGTCCTGTCAGTGACCCGCCAGTTGAGGTGGGCCGCAACGTAGGCGATGTGACTGATCATGAACGACTGGACAAGGCACACAAGACTGTCTTCACGCATGCCCGTCCGTCGTGTAGAGACTCGGTGTATGAGCCAGATGGCGTGCATTGCCTTAGTGCTGAGCTTGTTGATGGTCTCGTCATTGCGGCCGCTCTTGTTGAGCAGCAGGCCCAGGACCCTGATCTTGGGAACTTCGGGGATGCGTTGCCCAGATGCAGTCACAATCTTGATGTGGTCACAGTCGCGAAGGCGAGCGCGCTTCCGTCCCGGTCGAAGCGGTGTGAGGACGAACAGCTCGTATTGCTCAGGCAGGCAGATTAGGCCTGTGCCATCAATGTGCTGTTCGATAGCAGTAACCGCCGCTTGCAGCTGTTGCTCGATGCTGGCGTCGGTGCCGCCGGCCGCCCACAGGGTAATGTCGTCGGCGTAGATCGTGTGCCGGACGCTGGTCCCCGCTATTGCCCTCGCTACCCCGATCATGACGAGGTTAAAGAGCAACGGCGAGATGACCGAACCTTGCGCAGTACCCGTACTGCCGAGCTTGTTTTCGGGGAGCTTGAGGTCTCCGGCGTGCAGTTCCACCGTGCGGTTGGTCAAGAAGTCTTGAATATAATTATAGCTCGTTACCCCCATGTTGAGTATAGATACTTGTGCTAATACGGCTGAGTGTTAGACTTTGTCGAATTTACTTTGTAGATCGAGCCCCAGGATTACATTGCTGTCTCGCGTCTTGTTGTCGATGATTTCTTGTTTCAGCTGTAACATGGCATCTTGTGTGCTGAGTATGTGCCGGAAGCCAATCATCGTGCCCGGATAGAGGCCTTCCCTCTCTAGGTATTCCTGCCGCCGGCTGGCGACCACGTGCTCCAGCACCTTGCCCACGCAGGACGTGAGCGAGGTCGGACGCAGGTTGCCGATGTTCAGTGGTTTGCCCGGTTTCGGAATCAGGATCATTCTTGCCGTTTTCCACTGTCAGGGGAGCTTGCCCGAATGCCAGCGTTCATTGGCGTAATGGCTTACGGCCTCTATCGAAGCATCGTCCACCTTGCGTAGCATCTAGTGGGTAACGAGATCGGGGCCGGCTGCTGAGCGCGTGTTGAGCTCGTGCAGCGCTATCCGCACTTCTGATATAGTAATGTGCAGTTCCAACGCATGGTCCAACGCGTGGTCGAGCCACGCGTTGGACAGCCCTCCGTACGACGGGTTGGTTTCCGTTGGCGTGTTCTATGTTGTTGTTGTGTGAGGGTGTGCATGAGGCGGGCCAAGCGGTCGCGCTGGTATTACTTGGTCTTTGTTTCGTCTAGGAGGTGCCGAAATAGATTCCATGTGCAACGGCGATGCACTTCCTTGTCAGCTCGTTTGCAGAGTTCATTCCACTGGTGACGCACAGGAGCATGCAATGGTGTTGAATGGCCCTGTTTAAGTCAGGCACCTTATTCCTCAATCTACGATTCAACCATAGCTACTTCCACGCACCTGAATAGAACGTTTCGCCTCGATCAGATGGGCCAGGTGGTTGCCCGTCATGATGATGTCCTTGTCTGTTTCTATGGTCTTTGTGGCTGAGCGCACTGCATCGTGGAGCTCAGGCGTCCAGGTTTCGATCTCTGTGATGTCTTGTGCTGTGGTGAGGCGTCCGTTACGGAAGCCGTCCCAGTCCGTCCACTTGTGTATGATGGTATTGCTCCGTAATTGGTCGGGTATCGTAATTTCGAGGATGTAGTGGTCACTGCCATGGTAAACGCCCGTGTTGTGCCATGTTACTTTTCCCGTGTGGTCATTTTTGATAAATGTAAGGTCTGGCCTGGTGTCTCGATGCTACAGAGTTGCCGATGCCGGTAGGATGCGCGGGGTCCATGATCAGGATACAGTTGAGGTCCAGGGTATCCTGTAATAAGTCCCGTCCCTTGGCCGTGTCCTTCACGTAACCCCACGCTCAATGTGCGGGGTTGAAGTCCCCTCGGATCAGCAACGTGTTGTCTCTGGCTTGGGTGCTGGCTGTGTGTAGTAGGGTCTTGAATTTCTGTGTTTGGTGCTTGGGGCTACTGTAGATGTTCGCGATGAACAGGCTGCGATTCCGTCGTTTGCTTGGGATGATTTCGTTGAAGCCGTATTCCACCCTGCTGCGGCCATGTTTGGGGTGGTGCTCGATGAACGTGAGCCCTTTGCGGACGAACGTGCTGACGCCCCGTCCCTCCGCTGGGCTAACGTGAGCGCGATACCTAGGGAGCGTGGGGGTCACCGTCGCCGTTTCTTGCAGCAGGATAATGTTGGGTTTCTTGTTTACTGTGGTGATATGCTGTTGCAGCACTGCTTTCTTGTTGTGGTTAACTATGACAGTTCCACTGCCAGACCCTAAGGCCCAGTAGCGATCCTATTGTCCATTGGGGCTGGGACATAGTAGTGGAGAAGGTGGGGCTTGCGTCTCTTCTTGGAGGTATGGGTAGTTGGCGAATTGCGATGAAAAGATGGGACTGCGCACTATGGGCTTGAGGCTGCCTTCAATGAAGTCGAAGTGCTCTTGTATGGTGCCGAAGGACATGGTGATCAGTTCCTCCAGCCGGGCCAGTTGTTGGTCGGTCATGGCAGCCGTGCTGGTGTAGGTATTGGCGAGCGCTTCAATTTTGGCTTCGAGCTTAGTTTCCAATTGGGTCAGGTCCTTCTAATGTCATGATGAAGAGCGTGTTCGTTTCTTGATGGTTGGGTCAGTGGTCTTCTCCTCCTGGGGCTCGGCTTGGGTTTTCTCCTTTGATTCTGTGCTTTGGTGCGATAGCATGCCGGTGTTTGGCTCGGGGACAGCGGTGGGTGTAGGTTCGGTGCGTGCTCGTTTCCTGGGGGTTGAATCAGTGGTCTTCTTTTCCAGAGGCTCGTCTTGGGTTGTGTCCATTGATTGTAGGCCTTGGTGTGATGGCGTGTCGGTTTTCTGCTCGGGGATAAGGGTGGGTGTAGGTGCCTCGGGAGACTGAGCTGGGTCTGTCCTTAGATGGGCTTGCTGTGCTTGAAGTTATTTCTTGACCTCGGCTAGCTCTTCGGCCAGCCAGCGGGTGGCTTCTACCAGCGTCGCATTGGCTGCGCGGAGTTGTTCGACTTACTCGTAGTTGGGGCTGGTAATCCACGCTTGCTAGCTGCTCGGAGTGCTTCGGCCATTAGGGGCGCTGTTGGAGCTGGTGGAAAGCAACAAAATCCCAATAAAGAAAGGCGTCAGGCAGGGAGATACGATCCCTCCAATGCTATTCACAGCGTGTTTACAGGAGGTATTCAGAGACCTGGATTGGGAAGAAATGGGGATAAAAGTTAATGGAGAATACCTTAGTAACTTGCGATTCGCTGATGATATTGCCTTGCTTAGTAACTCAGGGGACCAACTGCAATGCATGCTCACTGACCTGGAGAGGCAAAGCAGAAGAGTGGGTCTAAAAAGCGAACGGTGGATATGTTTCACGTTTGTACTAGTAAAGGTCACCCCCACTCTTACTTCCATAGAAATCCTACATTAGGCTGCCCCTTCCTTCCACCCCCCCCCCCCGCAAAAAAAAGAAATCCTGTGTACGTGCCTGCGCGACAGCGCATTCCTGTTGCGAGATCAGAATCATTGCGTGATAGTAAGATTTTATTGCGAGTTCAGAACTCTTGTTCTCGACAAAACATTTCTGCTGCGACGTCAAAATTTATGTTGTAACCTTATACATGTATGTCGCCACGACAGGAACATCAGGAACTTCTCTGGTGCAACAGAAATTGCTGAATTCGCGACAGAAAATGCTGTGGTTGCGACAGAAATTTTTGCTATCTGTTTCAGCGGGGCTGTCCTTAAAGCAAGAAAGCTTCGCAGTTTTTTCCTGTGAAAACTTCTATGGGAAGGCTGCGAACGCAATTCCGGCTGCTTTTCGATAAGATAAATCAATGTCGTGCTATTAGGGCAAGAAAAAAAACACCAGAATTGTGTAAAACATTGAATCCACAGGTGATTGAAGTGTATTCAACAAAAGCTGAACGATTGTCCCGAATTATTTATCAGCACCAA
The DNA here is from genome assembly GCF_038994185.2 of Dermacentor albipictus. NCBI lineage: Eukaryota > Metazoa > Arthropoda > Arachnida > Ixodida > Ixodidae > Dermacentor > Dermacentor albipictus. The sequence goes on along the minus strand of NC_091823.1, from coordinate 144,161,585 downwards.
CACTCGCAAAGACGCACCCCTCAGTGTGACAGTTCCTGAGCGGGACATATGGCAGAAATCTCTTGCATTGCACTTCATAAAAGAGTTTTACCTTGTTAACACCGATAGTTCTTTCCTCAGAAAAAAATTCTGGGCAGGTTTAGAAGAAGTCGACAAAGTTTAGAGGCGTTGCAGCGCCCGCATCTTCTACGGTGCCACGTGGCGTCCACAGCTTGAACAAAGAGGGAAATTAAGATAGTAGTGTGGCGTAGCCTCCCGTCATTAGATCTTGAGCACACGTGTCAGTCGTTCTTTCTTTCGCTCTCCACAGCGGTCACCTAGGGATGAAACATAACCGAACCTAGAAACAATTCTGCGAATAAGACACTCGCTCCATCAAGCCCTTCAACCTAGTCTAGCCCTAGCATTCGCTATATCGCTGACGTGTGATTTCAGCTGCATATAAGGTAGGAACGCATTTCTACCACTCGACATAGTACTACAAAGTGTTCTCATCAGTATCACCCGAAGTAATCAACGACCTCACCGACCTCCTCGCCTAACCTTATGGTGAAAACCTGTATGCCCGCCTCAAGGAAACTATTGTGACGCGTACCCTACCTTCAGAACACACTCACCTGCAACAACTCCTGACAACCGATGAACTTAATTATAGAAGACTCTTGCTGATGCAGGGCTCGGTGCGGCAGCTCATGGGCGAAGTCAACGTCAACACCGACAGCGCTCTGCTCAAGCGACATTTCTTGTGACGCCTTCCCCAACCTGTTCGCCTTGTAATTGGCGCCGCTGATGCAATACCGCTTGACCGCCTTGCCGAACACGCCGATAAGGTCCATTAGGATGCAGCTCTTTCGGTTTCTGCCATCGAGCCTACAGCTGAGCCTTCAGCAGTAGCCCAGCACGGAGGGTACATTGATGAGCTCACGGTGGCCATTGCTTCACTTCACAAGCCCAGACGACGCCAGCGCTCATCTAGCCCGCTGGCGTCATCGTTTTCTCGGGACCAGCGGGCCAGCACCCGTCAGTTCCGACGAATCAACTGGTTTTATCTGCGGTTTGCACATTGTGGCGGGAAGTGCACACCCATTTTACCTGGTCCGGAAAGGACAGAGGCGTCACTGAAGGCCAGCCGTGACATCACCCCTCAAGCTGTCCACCCACTCAGAATCATGGGCAAGGCTGCGGCGATACGTTTCCTCATCGACACGGCCGCCCCCCCCCCCTCCAGCTTAGGGTATTGCCCCCTTCTCAATATTATCGGCACTCGGAGCCTCACGGACAGCCCCTCCGCCCGATTACCCCTCTACCACAGCGACATGCGGGCTTCTTCACTTAGCATTGACCTTGCATTACGCGGTCCCTTCCGCTTGATTTCAATCATCGCTCATTTTTCAATCTCATCATCGGGTTGGGTTTCTTGTCCATTTAACCTCGACGTCAGCATGCGGCACCACCGGCTCATCGATGGCCCTTCTTCTCTGTCGATCGTAGGACATCTACCGAAAGTTGATTGCCACACTCGGATCCCACTCGGTGCCTTCAAGTTACCAGAGAATTTTGGTTGACGTACCCAAGGTAACAAAATCTAGCAAATTGAACAAACTTGCTAACCACACGGTTACTCACCACATCATCACGCACAGTACCCCCGCTTTCTTCCTGTCCTTTCCGCTAGTTCGACGAGCTTCTCGCCACTGCTAAAGAGGCCTTTGAACACATGCAGCAAACAACATTATTCGTCCTTCTTCAAAAGCTTGGGCTTCGTCGCTGCATTTGGAACCAAAGAATGATCTGATTGATTGAGGTCCGTGTGGAGGCTACCGTACTCCCATTGCTAAATCCGTGCATGACAACTGTCTTTCCCATATTCAACATTTCACATCTGATCTGGATGCATGCATGATCTTCAGCAAAGTGGATCCTGTTAACGCGCACCACCATATACGAGTTGAACGAAACAACATTCCTAAAACTTCCATGACGACGCCCTTCGTTTTATTCGAGTTTGCACGCATACCTTTGGATTGCGCAACCCCGGAGAAACATTCCAATGCTTCTTCGCTGAGGTGACACGAGCTTTGCCTGCAGCCTTCGCCTACACCGATGACCTACTAATCGCTAACGCTTGTCCGGAAGACTACGAGCGTAATTTGTTTGAATATTCCCAGTGTCTGCGACAGTGTGGCCTCGTCGGGGACCCACAGAAATGCGGTTTTAGAGCCTCTAAGCTGGATTTCGTGGGCCACCGTTTTTCGGCACTTGTCGTCCCTCCGTTGCCATCCCTAATCGAGGCTGTCAGGAATTTCCTGGTGCCCAACACTAATCGCCAGTTTCGCGAGTTCATTGTCCTCGTCAATATTTGATGGTGTTTTATTCCACAACGGGCAGCTTTACTGCAGTCGACCAGCCATCTTTTCAAAGTGCCACGAAGCCATTTTTCAACAATACCATCCTGGCCTGAGGTTATGTCTATCTTTTTGACTGCTAAGTAAGCCGTCACCGACTTAGGCAACGCTGTTGATACATCTCCGTTTCGACGCACTGACTAGAGTAATGGTAGATTTAAGAAGTTTCCGCATTTTTGTGTTGGTGAAAACAAAGAAAGTTACATGTGTGCAGTATACATAGGGAGGTCCCGTAGTGTAAGATTATATCGGGACCTTCTCATAAAGACACTTACCTTAGTTTACAACGTTTAGAGCAACAGTAGCATGGGGGCTGCTGAGTATGAGGTTGCGGGTTCGACGCCCACCCTCGGCGGCCGCATTTCGATGAGGCCGCATTGCGAAAACACCCGTGCACTTGGATTAAGGTGCATGTTAAAGAACCCCAGATGGCCGAAATTTTGCGAGTCATCCACTACGGCGGGCCTCAAAATCAAAAAGTTATGTTTCCACGGAAAGCCCCATTATTTAATTTTAACAGTTGCACGGATGAGAGTTAAGGGTAATATCAAAACATGTTTATGGCATCTGACTAATAACAACAGTTGTTAAGACCATGACAGTATAACACACACAATAGGATTAGAAAAAAAAACACAATATCCGTACGTATAGATTATCAATGTTTTAGTTGGCTTTCAAATTGATGTATATTTCTTTCATTTTTAATTATGGGCGGTTGAGTATTCCGAAGCGATATTCAGGATCATTCCACAGTGTTTACCGTAGTTAGTACGTACTTTAGGTAGACCGAAATTATTATTGAGTGCAACTCTAGTGTGAATATGACTCATCGGGTCACAAGGTGAGAAGCAAATCGACGGTAGTTGCTGTGTCATACATTTGTACAATAAAATCCCTAGATTATGTTTGGTGAGTTCTGAAATGGTTAAGATTAGATTTTCATGTAGTAGTGATTTTCTATTTGCAAATTGTGAACTGCTTGTAATAATTCTCATGTATTGGTTCTAGATTACCTGGAGGGATGCCAAGTGCGTGTTATATGTTTTACCCCAGCATATTATGCCGCAATAATTGTGAGAGTAAGTAAATAAGTGGCACAGCAAGATTATACTGTAATGTGAAAATTGGTAACGAGTTTTAACAAGAACGCTAATACCGTATACAATTTTCTTTTTTTATGTGAGAAATGTGAACTTTATAATTAATGTTGCAGTCAAGAGAAATTCCAAGGAAAGATGAACATGGACTGGGAGAGATAGAGTGTGAGCCAGAAGATAAAATATAGAATCATGCCGAATGCTGTTCATGCGAGGAAAATACAAGAAATTTAGCCTTGGTGGCATTAATAGATTAATAGAATAGGTAATTGATTAGCATTACACCTACACAAAACATTTTCTAGATCAGTATTTACCTTAAGAAATGACATGTTTTATATTACAGGCGATTATGGCAGTATTATTGGCGTACAAAATACACTTGGTAGACGACAAACAGTTAGGTAGATCGCTATTATAAATAAAAAAACAGTAGCCATCCTAAGATGGTTCTTGAGGGGCACCAATGTTAGTGGTCTGTTGTCTGGAATAGATGTTAGACACAGACACATCCTGCACTATGTTAGATAAGTAGCTCTTTAATAGTGAGTGGGCAGGATCACGTACACCAATAGCCTCAAGCTTAGCAAAAAGAATAATACGGTTTAGGTACTCGATTGCCTGTGTTAGATTGATGAAGTCAGAACCTGCAAACTGACCTTCGTTAATTATTTTTTTCAATTGGCCATTTAGACGTATGAGTGCCAGCTCTGTGGAATATCTATTACGGAAGCCAAATTGGCATGAAGAGAGAATTTAAATTTAGTATTTAGTGAGATATTTCGCCAGACGCATTTCGAATAATTTCTCGAGAACTTTGCCGAAAATAGGTAACATACAAAAAGGGCGGTAGTTACATATCAGTGCGCTGCCGCCTTTTTTTAGAGCTGGGATCGCTTCCCTGCGCTTAAGCTCGTTAGGAAACACACCAGTCTTGTATACCAAATTAGCAATAAAGGACAAGACATCAGAAAGTAGGTGCGCAAATATTTTAATGGTAGCAGGCAGAAAATCAATTCCCGCACTGGTGCGTGTCAGGTTACATGTGATATTATGTATTTCTTCTGGTATTGTGGGGAAGTAAAAGCAATTAGTCAAGGAGACGATTAAGTTGAGTGACTTGTCAAGGAGAGGGTGTGTCATTGCGACAAAAATAGGAGCAGAAGGCGTTGGCTGTTTGCATAGGGAAGTATACTCTGAGTTATTCTATGTACTTTTTGGCACTTGTTTTGGTCGAGAATTCTTGTTTAGAAAGGAGATCACAATTCTCCATTTAAATTCAGTATTATTGTCTGATTGTAATATTTTTGTTCTAGATATAGCCTTCTTGCCGCTTTTAACTGGCTGCTTATAAAGTTACGTTCGGGCAAATACTTTCGCATTAAAACGCTGGTTTCTAGTTTATTGTACAGGCTAATATGTTTGCCCAAAGCTGCTAATAACATGTTAGACATCCGTGGGGTGTGGGAGAATGCAAAGGTTTTTTTTATATTTCCTTTAACAAGTGAATTGAGCAATATGTGATAAAATACAGCAAGAAATTTAGAAAATTCTTTTTAGGGTCATTAAAATTTTAGTTTCAGACCAGTCTATATTAGCAATGGCATTTATGACGCTCCCTTTGTCCAGAACATATTTATAATGTGAGAGAGGGCAGGAACTCGAGTTCTAGTTATTGCGTAGAAGCAATGGGCAATAATCAGTTATGTCAATATCACGAATGTTTACCTGTGGTGAATTAGTAAGTTAGAGAGGGCGTGATCAGAGTCCCGTGTGATTAGGAACCAGTCGTGTAAGAACATAGATTAAGCATTCATATTCGTTGCGTTGTAGTAGACTGGTGTAAGAAATAACCGTGGATGATGTGTCATTGAGTAGGTTAACGTTAATGTCGCTCAATACAACGACATTTTGTTTCCTATTGGAACGGTATGTAAAGTATGATCAAGATTAGATAAAAAGCTATTGACTGATGATGACGGGGAATGGTAAATGCAACCAAATGTGAAACATATGTGATCACTAGAGGAAGAGCAATTAACTATCTCAATCCTGACGGATTCGCAAATAGTGATGGGTAAGTATAGATCATGTCATCTGCGATAAGTAAGATCAGGAGATATATATCGCTGCACCACCATGACTGCTAGTTAATACGTTACGCTATTCTAAATTGTAGTTAAAGAAGCAATAAAGATTTTTGTTATCGTCCGATAACCAAATTTTGGTTAAGACAATTAGTGAAAATGAGCTAGAACATGATGCAAGAAAGTGATCAATCTCATTAAAGTGTTTGCGAAGACTTCTAGCATTAAAATGAATCAATCAATCAAATTCATTTATGAAAGAGTTAAATTGATTACGCTATAGGAAAGAGACCATTATAGATGCGATAAGCGGTGAGACAATGAACACTGGTTTATATGCCATTAGTGTAGTCTAGTCATGCCGGTATCATCACGCATGCGGAAATCTCTGCTTTTAGCACTTTTTCTAGTCTTGCTTTGACGGTTTTCAGTCCAAACAAACCTCCACTTCTTTTCTTCCTTCAGTGTTAGGGCTTTGAAAAACAGGACCTTGTAACATGGGCACAGATGATCGTTTAGAAAGATGCGTGTGTTAGGAATGGTCGGGAAGACTAGATCACTAACCACAGTTTTGCCTTACGTGCTTTACTGCCGAAGCGAGATTTCTTTGTTCCAGAAAAGAAATGCGCAATGATAGGCTTTTTGCTTATCGCTAGACCGCGTAGGAACGCGATGAACACTGTTGAGATCATTATCCAATATGGGACAGCGAGCTTTCTCCCCTAGCATTTCCATGATTCCAATGCAGTCCTTCCCTTGGAATCAGGGAACGTGCTCGATGTGAACGATGTGATCAGGGAACGTACTCGAACGCGCTCACTCAATCACAAGGTCTTCGACCTTGCGAGTGAGTGAGTCGTTTCGAGTTTGTAGTTGTTTATTCTCATTTACTAATGAGCCATTTTGGCCACGTATATCCTTGATAAGTTCATTGGAGGGTTGTGCACTTAATTGAAGCGACTGCTCTTCGTTATTTAATTCCAGACGATCAATGCCGGAACCTCTCATTTCTAGCAACAACCTGCCGAACTTCTTATCAAACATATCTTCAGCTAAGCTGTTAATATTAGCTCTAGATCCTCGATTTTCTTTATAGTTGAGCATTACTTGGCATGGTATAGAATGAAACCCAAACTTAAAAACACAAGAAGGAGAAAAAAACTATTGGCCGCAGTAGCGGCAGTGGTATCAAAAAAAGGAAAAGAGTTTGTAAAAATGCGTGTGTAAACAGGCAACTCTGATTAAATTGTGGCTCGTGCAATGCCACTGCTGCCAGTGAAGAATAGGCATCAATGCCTGCTTATTTAGCGGAATCATGCTCAGGGTAGCAACCTCTAGGGATATCGTCAATGTCGTCAGCGGGCTGCGATGTGGTCACGCAGTCGGAGCTTCACCACGTTTCGATTATTCAGCGCCATCCGGAAGGGCAGTACGACGACGTGGCACCTCGAAGATCACCATTGTGGCCATCAGAGCGGTGTTGCAGCATTATATTGGCTCAGAATGGCGCCCGTGTAAACTAGGTGGCATTGTCGATGGTAAGCTGCGATGCTCTTGACGCCATCGTGGCTTCCTTCAACGCTTTGCACTAACCGCCCAAGTCTTGAGGCGCGCCCTACGGTTGGCATGCGCCCTGTTATGCGTACGTTCATGCAGGAGGCTAAAAAATGTCATCGTCAGTTACAGTTATATTTTTGCCGCCGACACGGTTTTAATCAGCACGATAACAAAAATTTCGCGTCACAAGAACCATTTCAATTACGTGAACCACCAACAACCATTTCGATGTGATGCACACATTGTCATTTCCTTGCTCTATATTATTCTCCTCCAAATAAATTATTCTACTCTCCAACCCTTTGGGGATCGGAAAATATTGCGCTAATCGCCCACCGCCGGACTCTCAAATTTAAGCTGCTACAATAACAACCCTTCGAATCCCATTTGAGACACCTTAACCATTCTTTTTCTTCCTCCTTTGATGATGCCGAAGACGGGTAGAGGAGCCAGCCTGACAATGACAAAATTATGTGTCTTCGACAAAAGCTATGATCTTTGTCAGCGTAAGGGAATGGATGGACGTACGGACTAGACGAATCAAGGAAACTAAATGACATGCATTTACCTTGGAAAGGTGCCACAGAACCATGCGAAGGCGGAATGAAACTAGCCACGTTGCTGTTATTAAGAAACGTAGTTAAGAAATTAACTGTTACCAACTCGGCAACCAGGCCGTTCTACTCACCATTTAAATCAAATCGCAGTAAAATGCTCGGTCATCATAAGCCTCAAAAAGACATGTCGAGTAATTGTTAGAATAGCTTGATACACCATAACGGCCAAGGGGAAAGCGCGAGAAGCTGTGGCGGCTCTAGCAGTTCCATCGTGTTCAAAGCGTGAAACTTTTAAGAGTGGCACTAACCTGGATTTTTTTTCTTGTATTATACTGAATTAGCGAATAGCATTGAGCACGTGGCGCAACAACTCAATTGAGCGAGGAAATATTTTTGCGTGAGCAGGCGATAGTGTTCTCATTTAGTTTATTCATTCAGGTAGGTTCCAAGAAAGACATCGGAGAGCTGTCTTTCTTTATATAACTACTTTTCGATCAATCTATCCTCATACGCCGAGCCAAGGAACCAACTTCTCTACAGCCTGAACCTGTACGCTTATGTTCTTCATGCCGTTGTCGTCGTCCCTTCGTAATTCCAGCTTCATTATCTGACCACCGTCACGCCGTCCACTTCCCACCTTGCAAACCAAGCCAATTGCCGAAGTTGTATAATAGCTTGTGTCCCTACGTACATGCTCGTCGCTGTGATGCGGTAGTGCTCATTGCATCTATTTATTTATTTATTTATTTATTTATTTATTTATTTACCCACAGCGCCACAGTGGCATTACAGTGGGGGGGTTGTACAAAAGAAAAAAAATATTACAATGGCAGTCACAATGACAATGCGAACACTTCATTGTCAGTAATATTAACAAGAAATGAAGATAAAGCATTCCATTCTCGAACAGTGTGAGGAAAAAACATCTTCAACATATCGGTTCTTGGCCTGAATTCAAGCACTTTATGATTATGATCAACCCGCTCGGATATGTAGTGTGGATGAAAAATGTACTTCTCCCTAGGAATAGCAATCTTACCGTAATATATGTTATGAAAAAAATTTATGAATCATCGTCATTCCTGCTTTGTCCTGAGGCAATCGCCATGCCGTCATCGCCACGCCATCTTCGTCATAATATCGTTATAAATTCGTTCTTATGCAGTCGCCGTGATGCCAACGTGGATGTTTCGTCGCCATCATCATCGCAACATTCTCGTCGTGCAGTATTTGTGATACAGTTCTAGGCATGCCATCTTCATCATGCACCCTTCATTGTACCGTTGTATTATACTGTGGTCGTACCACCGTCATTGTAGCCTCGTTGTCATACAGTCGTCGTCATGCATTCGCTCGCATGCTGTATTCGTAATAGCAGCTCGGTCGTTTCATTGTCTCCAACGGATGTTCGTCATGCAGCATTCATCACGGTGTCGGCGCCACGCCGTCATCGTCACACAGTCGTCGACATTCTCGCCTCTTCGTCAAACTCTCGTCATGCCTTCTTCGTGAGGGCATCGTCGGAACACATGTCATGCCGCCATGATCACGCGGTTGTTTTTCTGTGGCGATTAGCTCATGGCATTGTCGTGATGCAGTCGTCGTCATACCGGCTTTGTCGTTCCATCGAGCTCATTCTACTGTAATTAGGGTGCCCGAATTTATTCGTTAGGTGGACAAATAAAGCATATACAGTGCTAAAAAACGGGCACGTCCTGTGCTACCGGGGCCTAGCGGAGAGACGAGAACTAGAAATCAGATTCCTGATTAGTAAGAATGTACCTGGCAACATAGACGAATTCTATAGCTTTACGAGAGGGTGGCAGGTCTTGTTGTGAAACTTATTAAGAGGTACGAAATGAAGGTTGTACAGGTCTACGCCCCTACATCCAGTCATGATGTCCAGGAAATCGAATGCTTCTATGAAGACGTGGAATCGGCGATGGGTAAAGTGAAAACAAAATACACTATACTGATGCGCGACTTCGGTGCCAAGGTAGGCAAGAAGTAGGCTGGAGACAAGTCAGTTGGGGAATAGGGCATAGGCACTAGGAATAGCAGTGGATAGTTATTTGTAGACATTGAAGAACAGAATTATATGCGAATAATGAATACCTTCTCCCGCAAGCGGGATAGCCGAAAGTGGCCGTGGAGGATCCCGAATGACGAGACAAGAAATGAAATAGACTTTATACTCTAGGCTAACCCTGGCATCATACTAGATGTGGACGTGCTTGGAAAGGTGTGCTACAGTGACCATAGGATGGCGAGAACTCGAATTAGCCTAGGCTTGAGGAGACAACGGAAGAAACTGGCAGATAAGAAGCCGATCAATGAGTTAGAGGTAAGAGGGAAAATAGAGGAATTCCGGATCAAGGAGACAAAGCCAGGAATATCATTACTATTATGGATGAGATACTTCATGTGGCTGAGGAGTTCTATAGAGATTTGTGCAGTACCAGTGGCACCCACGGCGATAATGGCAAAGAGAATTGTCTGGAGGAACTTGAAATCCCACAAGTAACGCCGGAAGAAGTAAAGAAAGCCCTGGGACCTATGCAAAGAGGGAAGGCAGCAGGGGAGGATCAGGTAGTAGCACATTTGTTGAAGGATGGTGGGCAGATTGTTCTAGAAAAACTGGCCACCCTATATACGCAGTGCCTTATGACCTCGAGCGTACCCGAATCTTTGAAGAACGCCAACATATTCCTAATCCATAAGAAAGGGGACGGAAAAGACTTGAAAAGTTATACACCGATCAGCTTACTGTCCGTTGCCTACAAAGTATTTACTAAGGTAATCGCAAATAGAATCAGGAACACCTTAGACTTTTGTCAACCAAAGGACCAATCAGGATTCCGTAAAGGCTACTCAACAATAGACCATATTCACACTATCAATCAGGTGATAGAAATGTGCGGAATATACCCAACCCTTATATATAACTTTCATTGATTACGAGAAAGCGTTTGATTCAGTCGAAACCTCAGCAGTCATGGCGGCATTACGGAATCAGGGTGTAGATGAGCCGTACGTAAAAGTACTGAAAGATATATATAGCGGCTCCACAGCCACCGTAGTCCTCCATAAAGAAAGCAACAAAATATCAATAAAGAAAGGCGTCAGGCAGGAACTACGACCCCTCCAATGCTATTCACAGCGTGTTTACAGGAGGTATTCAGAGACCTGGATTGGGAAGAACTGGGGATAAGAGTTAATGCCGAATACATTAGTAACTTGCGATTCGCTGATGATATTGCCTTGCTAAGTAACTCAGGAGACCAATTGCAATACATGCTCACTGACCTGGAGGCGCAAAGCAGAAGTGTGGGTCTAGAAATTAATCTGCAGAAAACTAAAGTAGTGTTGAACAGTCTCGGAAGAGAGCAGCAGTTTTCGATAGGTAGCGAGACACTGGAAGTGGTAAGGGAATACATCTGCTTAGGGCAGTTAGTGACCGCGGATCAGGATCATGAGACTGACATAATCGGAAGAATAAGAATGGGCTGGGGTGCATTTGGCAGGCATTCTCTGATCATGAACAGCAGGTTGCCAGCGTCCCTCAAGAGAAAAGTGTATAACAGCTGTGTCTTACCAGTACTCACGTACGGGGCAGAAACCTGGAGGCTTACGAAAAAGCTTCCACCTAAATGGGGGACGACACAACGAGCTATGGAAAGAATAATAATGCGTGTAACGTTAAGGGATCAGAAAAGAGCAGATTGGGTGAGGGCACAAACGCGAGGTAATGATATCTTAGTTGAAATAAAAAAAAGGAAATGGGCATGGACAGGACATGTAATGAGGAGGGAAGATAACCGACGGACATTAAGAGTTACGGACTGGATTCCAAGGGAAGGGAAACGTAGCAGGGGGCGGCAGAAAGTTAGGTGGGCGGATGAGATTAAGAAGCTTTCAGGCACGACATGGCCACAATTAGTACATGACCGGGATAGTTGGTGAAGTATGGGAGAGGCGTTTGCCCTGCAGTGGGCGTAACCAGACTGATGATGATGATGCATTTATCCGTATCATGCCGCAGTCATCGTGCCATTGTGGTGACTGCGTGTTTGTCAGACAGTCGCTGTCATCTATCCGTTTTCATACCATTGTCGTGATGGCACGTCTGGCATTGTGGTTATGCCATTGCTGGCATTGTGCAATTTTCAATATACTGCTCTCGTCACACTATCTTCGTCGTAAATTCGTCTTCGTTCAATTGTCATCGTAATGCTATTCTCGTTAAACCACTGTCACAACTTCAGAATCGTCACCTCATTGTCGTCATGCAGTCGTCTTCATACTGCAGTCGTGGTTCCATTGAAGTCATTGCGTCTCCACCATTCCATCTTCGTCAATGTACAGTCGTCACACAATGACCGTCATGCCGTCATGCTATTACGACTTTGTCGAGTAAGTGCTACAGGCGGGGAGCAAAGTAGGCCGATGCAAGAACCAATCTGTGTCGCATGCTGCCGGCAGCACACAATTATTAGAATGGCTAATACACAGCCTAAGTAAACGACTTCGGCAATACCATGTGCCGCTACATCGCTTGAATGCAATCGCATTACCACGTGGAGTCATTGCATGATGGGTTCTGCTAGAATTTTTTAAATGAGTTTAGTATTCTCTGGATAATTGAGGCGTTTTTTGTCTGTCTGTCTGTCTGTCTGTCCGTCCGTCCGTCCGTCCGTCCGTCCGTCCGTCCGTCCGTCCGTCCGTCCGTCCGTCCGTCTGTCTGTCTGTCTGTCTGTGTCTGTCTGTCTGTCTGTCTGTCTGTCTGTCTGTCTGTCTGTCTGTCTGTCTGTCTATCTGTCTGTCTGTCTGTCTGTCTGTCCTACCATCCATCCGTCCGTCCGTCCATACACATAATTATCTATCGCCTCACACTGACCTAGTGGCGGAAGTTGCCTAAAAGCTTGGGGTAATAGGTATGTTCTCGTATTGTCATTGTTGTACCAAAGTCGTCATATCAGCTTCCTGATTTGACTCCTGTGATCCCGTTGAAGCAATGCCTTTTACACCAACTCAGTGGGCAAATTTATCTATTATTTTGGGCAACTAGGCATGTGCTCGTGATTACGGTGCCATCATTGTCGTTGCAGCATCCGCATTGCAGCTCTACCATCTGACTCTTGTCATGGCTTCATAGTAACGGAGTCGTCACAAGATAGTCGTGATGCATTCGTTGTAAGACCAGCGTCCTAACGCCATCGTGGTTATTCTGCCGTATTTCCTCTAGCTTCGGTTTTCTGCACCCGTCAAGCAGTCGCCGTCTAGCCATCGTCGTCATGCAGCCTTCGGGAGACAACCGTCTTTAAACCATTGCCGTTATACACTCAATTTCATCTATTGTCCTCACATGGTAGCCATGACATCGTCGTCATTGAGTTGTCGTGCTATAATTGTATTTATGCATTCGTTATCGTGCCCTAGTAGTGTGGCCGTTGCGGTCGTCACATCGGGATCATTCTGGTGCCGTCAACAATACGCCATCGTATTCACACAGTGCCCTCACTCCTTTATCTTCATACCGGTGTCATCCTACCAATTTCGTCGCTTTAATAATGTCAGTGATTCTTTGTCATTCTTCGTGGCCGTGTTGCCTTCGTTCAAGCCTGATTGTGGCGCCATTGGTGAGCCGTCGTCGTCATTGCATCGTTGTGAAGATTTCGCTCTCATGGATCGGTTGTAACACCGTCGCTTGCTATACCGCCATGGGCGCCCTATGGTCGCCCCATTGCCTTCTTCATCTGACTCTCATCAACTGGTCGCTATCGCGCGTTCCTCGTCACGCCATCGTCGTCATATACTCGTCGTCATACTATTGCCCTTATATTGTTGCCATGCTATCGTTGCCATGCAGCCGTCTTCATGCATTTGTTCTCATGTCAACGTCGTTATACAAACGTCGTCATTCCTCCGTCGGTATAGTAATTTAGTCATCCGACTCGTATCATGTCGACGTCGTCATGCTATCATCATTACAGTCGTTATCATAGCACTGTGGGCTTGCCAGCTTCACCAGTTACTCATTTTAGCATTTTCATCACTTCAGTAACGTCTTCACATTGTCGTCATGCTGTCACTGTCATACCAGCTTCGCAGATTTATCGATGTCATTCTGTTTTTCACCATTCTATCTTAATCATCCTGTCATGATTGCATCCTAATTAGGAATTGTTGCCATGCTATCGTCCCTAATTCTGCCAGAACTCTCAGTCCGCATTGCGGCTTGCTTTCAAGACATGTTCTGTGTGGCCGTACCACACAAAGTCACCGCTGGTGTACGTTTCATCGTGGTTCCTACAGGCTCGATGCGCATTAATAAGGCGATAAACAGCGACACAGAATTATGTTGATTGGAGCGTCATCGGAGCAGCTGGCGCCACCACCGGCAGTATTTTCGTTGCACTACCAATTAATGTGTCGTAATCGTCTGCACCAGTTCGTGTCACCGCAACGCAGTCGTTTGTACTGGCCGGATCAAGTTTTATGAAATTTTTAATAATGACACCGGGTTGCGTGCTTATGAGCAAGTGACAGAATGCTTACTCATATGTAAACAACTCCCTGAAGAATTTTTGCGTGGATGTTCTTTTATTCAAATTGACACGTTTACGAGACCTTTCTCATTCACACTTCTTTCCCTCTGTTTTGAGACGTTGCAAGGCCCGGCTGATAAATTGGTCACTGCATTGAGATTAAATCACAACACAACGAATAACACAATACAAGTAATAGTTTAGCTTGTGCGAAGCGGTAGTCTCTACAAGTATTAAATTAAGAAATAATGTAATAAATAATGTAAATCGTGCGAGAGCGGGACTAAGATTAAGAGAACACATGACACAAGCGCTCGTCTCGTGTGTTGCGTTTATCGGAGTTGCGTTATCACGCTATTTGCAATCGTTCGTCATCGTACGAACAAACCATGATGCTCATCGCCGATGTTCATCTTGAACAAATCCTATAGTTGACACTTCCTGCTTCTCCAATAGCATCTTTGCCGTATGGCACAAGTTGCGGTGCGACAAAGAGTAATATCATTCATTTATGCTTATAAAAGAAACCATGTGACGTTTTTTTTCCCCTGCGTCGTAAACCTTGAAGTACACAGTCGTGCCGCTCGCTCTGCGGCATGTAAGAGGGTCATAAATGTTAAGCATACAGAGAGCCGTCATGAGCTACCTTCACGTTGGCAACTGCCGCGTGCCGTACTCAGGGGCGCTATAACGTGAAACGTTTCCAAATTCCTCTATTCCAACTCTGCTCTCAGCCCTCCGCGATTGGTCAAAAACGTTTTTGGAGCACCCCCTCTTCACCTGTGTCACGCGCCGCCAGAAAAACCATGATACCTCCCTGTCTGATATGATGCGTACACACTGATTATGCATGATTCGACCAAAAAAAAGAAAAACAACAGTTATTTCTCATTCGACGCCTTTTCATCATTAGCCTTCGGCTATTGGTCGAAAGTTTGCGGGCTGTACCCACTTCAGCTTCCTGTAACGCGATCTCACAAAACCGCGAAAACTCACCGCGTCAAGGTGACGTGTACGCATTAAAGATGCATTAATATTCCGAACGAAACTTAATGCCTTTCTGATTATCCGCAGGCTGCCCCGTTCTCAAAGAAATAAAAGATGGCTGTCGCGGATCGCTAAGGTGCTGGCTACTCGCACCTGCCCAAAAGCATGGGTTTATTTGCGTATAATAAAGCTTCTTTCGTGGCCGTGTAACGTTTTTGAGCACTCTCGGTCCATTTACGACCTCATTCTGCCACTCTTCTTTGCTGAGATTCCGTTTTAGCGTCCTTATTAAGCTTCCGTTGCATGCCGCCGCGATTTTCGGCCAGCCACCGCAAGGTAAATAAGGGAAAATGTACCACTCGCAGACGCCGGCACCACCCTCTTCACCCGGTTATCTATTTTCACTGCACTGGATCTGCCCCATCGAATCCCACTGCACCTGAGCGTTCTCCTCGGCTCTTGTCAGCGAATTAGGTACGACAAGCCACTCAGTGTAGGCAATGTTATTGGTTTCCAAGCAAACAAAAGTGACCTTCTATAATCAAGGAGAGCGTTTCATTGGTCTATTCAGATAACCCTGCGGGTGACCGCCCGGTACTTGCGTCGGTGGTTACGCAAATTTGACGTCAGCAGATTGGAATAAAAACACATTGGAATAGTTTTACGTTATAGGGCCCCACAGTAGTCGCTCTTAGAGAACATGCAAATTTGTTTTTTGCACTGGTAAATACTTCTAGGCTTAGGTTCACGATATTCTTAATGTACATTTTCAAGGCGCTCAAGTTCATGTTCTTGCTCAATTCTTCCGCGATAGCTTAATTTCAGGGAGTCTATGTGATTGTGCACCGCAAATTTCACCACGATAACCTCTACCGCTCTCCTTTTGTATTGTTCGTTTGTGAATATCACAAACCCATCTTCCTTGTCGGTAGGCAACAGCAGCAAGTTTTTGTTGCTTTTTCCCAGCTGCATCTTTGCTTAAATGTCAAGAGAAGACCACATACCGCCGGAGAGAGTAAACTTTATTGAAAACTGCTCCGGGAGTTTTCCTTCGGGGTGAGACGGCGTAAAAGGGCAAACATTGAAACCTACAATGAAAGGTAATTATTTGAACGAGATGACGCTCTCAACAACCTTTGATATGTTTAAAATAATATCAACGGTTCTAGAAAACTAAATTAAAGGTGAGCGCCCGCCCGTCATACAAGAACACGTGGCGCACGACGGTGCAGAAATCGGCCACCCATTTTTGAACCGTTATTACTGCTATGGCCTACGAAACTAATTATCCTAACGCGGTTCAAGTGTGCATTTCTAAAGCGTTTCTTGTTTTCATTCAAGCTGCGTTAGTTGCGCAAAAGTACGCATATCACCATGATTAGTTGTTGTTTTTTTTTTTAGCTCTGTACTGCAAGACCAGCACGCAAAGAGCGCTTTCTTCCGGCAGCAGTGAGAAGGTAGCTTGCAACGTTTAGTAATTGTTGCTCCCAGTTTTTTAGAATTGGTTTTAAGTGAGGCAACATAATTTGCAAAGTGTTTTGTTACACAGAGCAACATATAAATAAATGACACTATAGACAATACGAACACTTGCGCAAAAGCTTTGCTCTCGCAACCCGTGTAAGGGAAAACTTTCTTGAGAAGCACAGCGTAGCGATGAGGCTGCGCACGCGTGCGTTTTTCCAAACGACAGCTGGCTCTCAGACTTCCCCCCAGCGATTCATTCTAAGACTGCCGGCGCGAACAAGAAACTGCCAACCACGGTGAAGAGGTTAGAAAAGCTGTAAAAAATAACGGACATACTAGCTCTCTTTCAACCTACTTATCGCGGGCGCAAAGTGGACCCGGTGCGCTATGCAAAGACCTAAAGCGGCCTTTGATCCTTGTCTCGTGCTCTCAGATCATTCCCACTGAATGCTGGATAGTCGACATTACCAAAACTGCACTCTGTTCAACTTCTTGTAGTTGTGAGCGGTGGAGCATTTCCACTCCTGCAGTTTCTTAGCTGATCAATCCTATTCCTCTGATTTGAGTAAATGAAAGGGTTTGCCTCTAACTGCAGACTACTTGCGCTTGCGTACATGGGAACTCCAGCTGCAGACTGGTAAGGTAGTTCACAACCACATCGCAGGTGGCGGTGGAAGCAAGGCTTGCGTGTTAAGTCAAATTCACCGTTTCAAATGCTTTTAGGCCTCTCGAAATTGTCTATATTAGAGTAAATCAAAGCAAAAATGTTCTTACATCGTCGTACATGCCAAACAACAGGCCGAGTTTTCCTGTCACGTTGATGACTAAGAAAAGCAGTAGGCATTGAAATATATTGCAATGACATTTTTGTTTTTTATTTACCGGACTAAGGTACTAATGAGCAGCATCTGTTTTTCAGCACAAGACTCCGACAATTTGCTACATCGTTTTTTGTATATTCGAGAGAGTGCGAAAAAACATGACGGCATGTTCCAAATAACAGCTGATTACCGCAACGTACAGCACCTTGTTACACCATTTCCGGCCTCATTTTCCGAAGTCGTAGGTGAATACTGGTCTTGCGATATTGAATCATTCTACAACTACGCTTTTGTCATTAAATCCACTTGAACTTGGCAACGCAATAAGGTTTTCGTGTCTTCAGAAGTAAACAACAACCGTGTTTTTCATAATTACCACAGCAGAAGATGTCACTTATAAGGAGGTACTGAAAGCGCCGGTATAGCGTACAATTTATAAATGAAAACACCTCAATTGAATTCTGGGGTTTGACGTGCTAATTCGCAATTTCTTTATGAGTTACGCCGCAGCGAAGCAGCTCGAAATAATTTTAGCCACCTGGGGTTCCTTAACCGGCCCCTGATGCACCAAAAACGGGCGTTTTTACCTTACCCTGTCTATATGCCACCCCGCGATCTCGAGCTTAGCAGACAACATCACAGCCACTAAGCCACAAAGGCGAGTGAAAACAGTTCTCCAAGCCTAGGTTACTATAAGGCAAGCTTGCCGCTATTGTTGTCTTGTAAAGAATCAACCTTTAGCGCTCCAGGACTGCCTGCCCATTCCATTCCAACTTCCTTCTGCAACCTCGGGCTCCCATTCCATTCATATTTAATCTGCCCCACTAACGATATGATTAAATTTCCATTTCAATTCAGGTGTTCAAAAATGTGAACTCATAACCTACCCTTAGTTTCTACCCACTCAGATATTGCACGGAGCATTTGCACTGCGATGATACCAAGGAAATCGGTTACAGGACCTATTGTATGTAGAGATTAAATAGATATGTTCCCAAGCACTCTGCTGACATACTGCAGCAAAGCGCCCAAATTTGTCATTCCAGTAGCAGTGACTGCCGCAAGCTCGGCTGTGCCATCATGCATAGCATGATGGCTGTCACGATGCATGATGAAAGCCTCCACACCAAAAATTACCTGTGAAACACGTAGAATGATACTTCTTCCAGAATGCTCTTTCTCCAGCGCCACCCAGTTTAAAAACACAACAGGACATTTTAGTCTGTCCTATTTTGGGATTTTCATCTGGACGTTCTATTGTCTCACCTCTGCTGTCTGACATTCTGTTTTCTGGCGTCTCATATCTGTTGTTTGACATTCTGTTGTCTGACGTCTGCAGACAGACGTCTTGTAATGCAAAGTTTCGTTGTCGTTGATCAATATTTGATTAAAAAGCTTACAGATACCTTCATGCGAATGTATTGATTTGCTTCTGTAAAAAATTAAATCTGAAAACAGAAATATTTTTTTTTAATTCTCAGACGGGAATTAACCTTATGAGTTAGCGCTACTGGACCCAGTATCTTACCTCTGCCCCACGGTGAATTTTTGTTACAGCAGGGAATTATGAATAGTGCCACGCAAAATTGTTCACAATGCATTGAACGAGAAGAAAAGAAACCGAGGGCTGAAGTTTGAGTCATATCACGAGAAGTCAATAAACAAATAGACTAAGGGCAGCATAGGGGAAATTACATGTGCTTATTAAATGAGTAAGAGAAATGATGAATTCATGGAAATGAAAGTGGATGAAAAAACAGCTGGTCGCAAGTGGATGTGCCGATTGTAGAACATGATGGCGGATGGGGAACATGAGGTGTGGTGGTGGCTAGCACTCACAGGTTTAGTTGAATACTCGCGGACACCTTTTTGTGGCAATGAAGGCAAAGCTACGGGCACATAGCAGTTGCATATGTGTTACCGCGCAAGTAGTCCGTCAGCGTTTGATAGTGCTGAACAGACGCTGAATCGACGCAGCTTCGCGTGTGATAGTTTCGTGTTTGTCCAGATGCGAAAATGAACAGATGCTTTTACCATCAGTGGTGTGTTCTACGTTATTTACCTTTTGCTAATAAGGTGTTTATATTTCCCTCTTCCCCTGTTTAAACTAACGAGGATGAAAACGCGGGTTCCTTTTATGGAGCCCACTCACTTGTGCGCGCTTTGCAGCCATAGCTTTCCCTTCATTACCAAAGAATGTTGTCCACGAGTATAGTAGATACACATAAATACTCTAGAAAGTGGGTGGGAAAGCGGCGTCCCGGTAGCTCAATTGCAGAGGCCATCGCACGTGTAATGCGAAGACGTAGGTTGGTGATGCACCAGCCGCCACTTGTTTTTCATCCACTTTCCTTTTCATTTATTAAGGATTTCTTTATTGGAGTTAATAAGTACATGCGATTTCCCCTCTGCTGTCATTGGTGCCTTTGTTTCTTGGCTTTTTTTTATAATATCACAACACATGTACACGCGAAAAACAAATGCCCACATGCTACGCTGTACAATGAAAGTTTAAAAATCAGGCAAACAAACGCAAGCGTCAAGATGCGAAATGCACTCGGGAACGGGATAAAAGGTTCCAACCGCACTTTGCGCTCGGGTAGCCTCTTCTACAAAGACAGACCTTGTCGAGCGAGGTAGCTGATCACGTCTGTCGATCATGCAAGTTCTTCGTAATGAATAGAGTCCTACTAACATAAACAAATGACCTGGTGTAATACTCATGTGGTTTTTCAAAGGAAGGAACCGGATACCATGACAAGTGAGAGGAAGTTCTTTTTTGATAATTCTTTGTAAAATCACCCAAAGTTAAGGTGGGGTGCCTCACGACAAAAACTCGAGCAATGTTTTTTTCTCTCGAGTCGATTGCAAATAACAACTGTTGTTGTGATGTACATTGTGACCATGTAAACAGTAAAAATGTCTGCCTAGTCTGGAGTGTATATTCCTACGTCAATAGTCGAGATAGGCTTCCACTACCCCACATGCCCTGGCGGCTTTCTACAAGAGGAGTAACGTTAGTATCGATGAATACTGCATGAAGTACCAGAACATATTAAGGCGAAAGCATTTAGTTGATGGTTGCAGTGGCCCATACTTAAAGAACGCTGCGTCTAACCAAGTGCTACAAGAAAAAGCAGCAGTGACTCACACCCCCGTAAGCAAGCAAAGATGCAATAAATAATACCACTTAATCAATTACTCATATCCCGTAAACAAGCAGAAAATGCAATCGGTCATAGCCCTTTAAGACAGAGGCTGCAAACGCTCAGCAAACCGTGCGTACATACATTGATGTAACCCATATAACACACTCAACAGCATACGTTTCAACACGGAACAAGCTCCAAACAAGTATCCGAACCCTCAATAAAGCATTACATACCCCTCTCGGAAGTACGCTACGGCCGAGGATGCTTGCCAAGCGAGAAACGGTGTGCCAAGTGCAAAGAGGCGGGAGCAAGGCGTTCAAACGCGAGCGTTGCTTTCCCCAGTTGAGAGGATGCAACGTAAAGTCGAAGAGAAGCGTCGTTGGCGCGAAGCTGGACCCGCTATACGAGCGCAGAAAACCATAAATAAGCGTCGAAAACGAGCCGGAGAAGCCGAACTAAGAAAACAGCATACGGGACGATGCGAGACGGCAACGTATAGAGAGGAGGACGAAGTTCGCAGACAGTGGCTTGCGACACATTTACTTCCCACTGTAGCTTGTCATGTCTTGCAAGAAGTCTAACCCCTCTGATTCTATAACATAAAGGGACCCTCGACCACCTTTTATTGAGGTGGAGAAATACTCTTCAAGGTAAAATGGGCTACTTGAGAAATACGTTGTCGCAAAAAGTACTTCAGTGCGTTCAGCAGAAGCCGAGCTAATGGCAGTCAAACATGCCCTTCGCGGTGCATCCGCTACTTCTTCAATGCCTTGCGCTGCGAAAGCTACGGATGAGCAGGGCGGGTCCATGACGCTCCGCCTACTGAACGTCCCCGTGGTGTGCAGTTAAACTTTCATTTTGACTGGTAACGTAAACGTCACTACCATTTTTGGTGCAAGCATTACGCAATTGTCCCAAGTGGCATAGTTCAGTCCTCAGCGAGTCGCTGTGCTCTTAGCTAGTGTGCGTGTCGTGGCGCCCCCGATGGCCGCGCTATCTACCCTAACCAGCAGAGTGCAGCTAGATGTAACTGTAGTGTGTGTGCGCAGAGTTTGCTGGGTGACCGACAGCGCTTGAGCGCGTGTTAGCGCTAATACCTTCCAATCTAAGAGTGCGCTACTTGGAGCCGATTGGCTTGGCCCTGCACCAGCTTGACCGACCGATAGTAGCCACATGAAACTTGCGCATTTTGAAGCCCTATGAACAGGTCTGCCATGGCATCTATTGACGAGCGGCCAGGAGTCAGCACTGGAAAACATGCATGTAGTCTGGCCTCATTATTCGTGCAGCTAAAAAATTAAGTTTTATTATTATTATTATTATTATTATTATTATTATTATTATTATTATTATTATTATTATTATTATTATTATTATTATTATTATTATTATTTACAGTATCTTACAGGGCCCATAGGCCATTGAGTAAAGGGGACGAACGAGGATATTGTATGAAATGCAAAATATAGAGGTAAAAAAAGGGAAAGAGAGATAATTGCACAGGGCTAGTACTAAAAAGCAGCAACAAACATAAGAGAAAAGTACAGAAAATTATTGAAGTATATAAATACAGCACATATGTCTGACACATGACTCAAGCAGGGCTTTACAAAAACACAATTGCCAAAAAGCACGATATCTTATACAAGAGAACGTTTAACGTCACGATGTCACTTGAAAGTATTCGCGCACCTTGTTATGGAATGATTAATGGCTGCATATGTATTTAACATTATCGGGAAGATCATTCCAAAGAACGATGGCATGTGGAAGGGCTGATGCATTGAAGGCTTGTGTTCTTCCGTATATCCTCTTGATGCTGTACTGATTATGTGAACGGCTCGAAATGCGTGACGGCGCTTCGAGAGGTAATGCAGATTGCCTGCTGCAGTGCCGATATTTGTGAAATAAGCATAAAGGAGCCATTGAACGACGAATATGTAATGGTTCACGAGAGATATCAAGTCTGATCTGTGTTACGCTCGAAAGGGGACTGTAGTTACGTGTAATGAAGCGAGCGGCGCTATTTTGTATGGATTCTAGCAATTTTATTAAGTAGTTTTGAAATGGGCACCATATGGATGCTGCATATTCTAGCTGTGGCTGCGCAAGTGTTAGATAGGCACAGTTTTCAAACATTTTTAGGGGAATTCCGCAGGTTCCGGCGCAGATGCCCTAGTGTCCTTGAAGCTTTCGCACAAATGGTGGTGACATGGGTGACCCATGAAAGCTTGTGCGCGAGATGAATACCTACATACCTGCATGACGATGCCTGTGACAATAACGTGCTATCTATGAGATACGAGAAGTTATAATTGGAACGCTTGCGGCTGAAAGAGATAACCTGGCATTTCTTCAAGTGAAGTGTCATTTGCCATTTATTAGACCAACTGGAAATTAGGGTAAGGTCAGTTTGGAGGGCGAGATGATCATCCATGGAATATAATGGAGCGGTAAATGATGCACTCATCAGCAAAGAGTCATAGAGAAGAAGATATCTTAGTGGGCAGGTAGGTATTGTATATGAGAAACAATAAAGGGCCAAGAAGGCTGCCTTGACGTACACCTGAAGGTACGTCACAGAGTGATGAAGTAAAATTGCTAACTGTTGTGAACTGTTGGCAGAAATAAAGAAATTTACGAATCCATGACAGTGTAAAAGAATCTAGGCAAATAGCACATAACTTTGAAAACAAACGGGAATGTGCAACCCGGTCAAAAGCTTTAGCAAAATCTAAAAAGATTCAGTCAGTTTGTAGCTTAGCGTCCATGTTGAAAACTAAATCATTCGTGAATTCTAGCAGTTGAGTATCCCGAAAAATCTTTTTAGGAAAAAGGAAGGAATTATGTTCGAGGTGACTGTAGATGTGAGAAGCGATAATGTGTTCGAGTAATTTACAGCAAATGCATGTCAGTGATATCGGACGGATGTTTTCGGGTGAATTTTTGTTTCCGCTTTTATACACAGGGATAACTTTGGCAATTTTCCAGTCGGTAGGGAGCAAGCCAGATGATAGCGATTGTTGGAAGATGAGGCAAAGAATTTGACTGGACATTTATGCAGTGTTTTTTAATATTTTAGCGTTAACGTTCTCAGCACCAGCACTTGTACAAATCTTTAGGTTATCAATCAGTTGAGCGATACCTTCAACGATGACATTAATAGCGGCTATATATTGCCAATCACGATCAGGTACAACGGGCGTGCTGGAATGATCTTCTCTTGTGAATATGCGGTTGTACGTGCCAAAACGATGATCTGATCATGAGGCACGCCATAGTGAGTGACTGCCGAATAAATTGGACAACCTAGGGTTTTGTAAGGTACATCTAAATCTAAGTGCACCGGTGTTTTCGCATTTCACCCCCCTCGAAATGCGGCAGCCGTGGACGGCATTTGATTCGGCGACCTTGCGCTTAGTTGCCCAACGCTATAGCAACTAAGCAACCAGGTTGGGTAAACTGACTCCAATTAGTGAGACCCGGTGGTTACGACAATGACAAGGAGGGTGGCCGAAGTTTAATTTTTACACGAGCGAACGCAGCCTTCCGTTAGTAAACAATGCTCACCTTGTTCCAAAACTGTGTTGTTATCTTTCATGGTTATATTGCGCTCAGTTTTACACAGACGATATTAAGGAAGGACAGAACGTGGACGGACGTAGCGCAACGTGCGTCCACGTCATGTCCTTCCTTAATATCGTCTGTGTAAAACTGAGCGCAATATAACTATGAACGTTCACCATCTAGCCCTCTTCATTGCTTTACTAAATGTGTTGTTATCACCAAAATGTGAAAGCAGAATTTCGCTAACTGCAACCTGTTTATTAAACTCCGTCAATAAATATACAATGGAACAGGAGGAAAAAGCGCGATAATCGAAACATCTTCCTTGATTGACATCAGCTTTTGGCCAATAACAGCCACGTGTGGGAAACCGGCATATTACAAAATAAAGCGTCCAGAATAAAAGCGAGAGCAGACTTCTCTTTAAAAGAGAGTGTTTGAGGGAACAGTGACATTGTGCTCCGCTTCGCCACTCCAGACGCCACGCACGACTGCAAAACTTGGCTAAGATCATCAATGCATGCATATGGTATCCTCGGCCTTCGTTTTCTTCAGCGAGCTCGAAAGGTTGTTCGGGACCCCTTTACTGCATTACCAAGTGTGCAGCAGGATTCACGTGTTACAGTAGTGTAACATGCTGCTGAACTTGTTACTTTTGCTTTACGATATTTATACCAGTTTTGAAATTCAGAAATAGACAATTGTCACTATCCGCAGTTTGTTTGCATGTACAAATTGAAGTATAAAATATGACTTGACCTCAACTGGAAAGCTGTTATGGTTGTGACTGCTAATTCCGACAGTGGTCGCTCGCTCTCTGCACTTCCGTGCGCACATATAATTTGTGCGTTATGTACAAAATAGCTAAATAAACATTCGTGGTTAAGTGGTCGTTTTGAAAGTGCTCTTGTTCTTTAGGTAGCGACTAGGCCAGACTACCGACACTCGAACGAAATACATTTTGATGCTGCTTTGTCGAACAACACTCAATTTCTGCAATGCAATCTTTCGGCCCGTGCAATAAAATCTTATGCAATGCTCCTGAGAAAACTTATCTCTCAGCGTAACTATGCGGTCAAGTCTACAGGCCTGTGTCACATCCTATAAGGTACAGCAAAATAGATACGCAGTCGTCGCCGCAGATGCGATGATTTCGATCAGCGGCCAATGTTGAGGAGTCCGGTCGAGCGATTGTTTGAGTCGCGTCTTCATGGCCATATTACAATAATAAACCACGTCGGCTTTAACAGCAGTATTGGCGCTACCAGCGTTGCCGCATTCAGAGAACGCACCTTTCTATACCGCGCAAGAGGCAAGCACAGTGTACACCACCGATGCGAACCTACACAAAGTGGTAAAAGGTCGCGCAGGAAAGCGCTTCTCTCATGGTGTCAGAACTTATGTCGTTGCGACAGAAAGTAGCCAGTTCTAACACCGCTGTACAAAGCTTCTCTCTTCGCGACAAAGAGTTCCTGTTGTGACGTCAGAATCATTGTGCCGTAGCAATTTCTAACAGTGGTGTACAAAGCGTCTCTCTTCGCGACAAAGAGTTCCTGTTGTGACGTCAGAATCATTGTACCGATAGAAAATTTTTGTTGGCACGTTAGAATATATGTGACTTCAGAGCTCTTCGTCTTCGGGACAGAATGTTTCTGCTGTGACGTTAGAACCGTTCTCGCGATCGAAAGGTTTTGGTGCGACCTCAGAAATATTGGTCGTCGCAACAATATATACCTGTTTCGACTTCACAACTTTTGGTCTTCGCGACAGAGAGCTCCTACTTCAATGTGAGAATTGTTGTCACAATAGAAGGTTTTTGCTGTAACTTCAGAATTCTTTTTGTAGAGACTTCAGAAATATTTGTCGTCGCGGCAAAGTGTTCTAGTTGTGACTTTAGAAACCTTTGTCGTCGGGCCAGAATGTTTCTTTTCTGACGTCAGAATTGTCGCGTTAGAATGTTTTGGTTGGGATTTCAGAATTCTTGTTGTCGCGACAGAACGTTTCTGTTGTGACTTCAAAACTACTGCTCGTCGGGACAGAAAGTTTCTGTTGCTACTTCACAAATATTGGTCGTCGGGACAGAATGTTTCTGTTGGGACTTCAGGATCGTTGTCGCGATCGAAAGGTTTTGGTGCGACCTCAGAAATAATGGTCGTCGCGACAATATATACCTGTTGCGACTTCACAACTTTTGGTCTTCGTGACAGAGAGCTCCTACTTCAATATGAGAATTGTTGTCACGATAGCAGATTTTTGCTGTAACTTCAAAATTCTTTTTGTAGAGACTTCAGAAATATTTGTCGACGCGGCAAAGTGTTCTAGTTGTGACTTTAGAAACCTTTGTCGTCGGGCCAGAATGTTTCTTTTCTGACGTCAGAATTGTCGCGTTAGAATGTTTTGGTTGGGATTTCATAATTCTTGTTGTCGCGACAGAACGTTTCTGTTGTGACTTCAAAACTACTGCTTGTCGGGACAGAAAGTTTCTGTTGCTACTTCACAAGTATTGGTCATCGGGAGAGAATGTTTCTGTTGGGACTTCAGAATCGTTGTCGCGACCGAAAGGTTTTGGTGCGACCTCAGAAATAATGGTCGTCACGACAATATATACCTGTTTCGACTTCACAACTTTTGGTCTTCGTGACAGAGAGCTCCTACTTCAATGTGAGAATTGTTGTCACGATAGCAGATTTTTGCTGTAACTTCAGAATTCTTTTTGTAGAGACTTCAGAAATATTTGTCGCTGCGGCAAAGTGTTCTAGTTGTGACTTTAGAAACCTTTGTCGTCGGGCCAGAATGTTTCTTTTCTGACGTTAGAATTGTCGCGTTAGAATGTTTTGGTTGGGATTTCAGAATTCTTGTTGTCGCGACAGAACGTTTCTGCTGTGACTTCAGAACTACTTGTCGGGACAGAAAGTTTCTGTTGCTACTTCACAACTATTGGTCGTCGGGACAGAATGTTTCTGTTGGGACTTCAGAATCGTTGTCGCGATAGAAATGTCTTTTGCGCGTCCAGAACTCTTGTTGTCGACAAAATGTTTCTGTTACGACTTTGAACTGTTGGTCGCCGTGATAGAATGTTTTGGTTGCGACGTCAGAATTTCTGTCGTAACGTCAGAAATTTATGGATTAAATATCGAAACATCAGGAACTTCGATCGCGCGACAGAAATTGCTGAAGGCGCGAAAGATACTGCTTTTGCTGCGACAGAAGCTTTTGTTATCTGCTTCACCTCGGCAGTTCATAAGGGAGAGCGCTTCGTAGTTTTCATTTTTCACGTGAGAACCTAAATGGAAAGGCTACCAATGGTATGCTGGCACTTTTTGATAAGATAATTGAAATTTCTGATAGTGAGATAAGAACCAAAGCACAAGGATTGTGTAAAACGTTGAATCCGGAGGGGTTTTGCGAGGCATCAACCAAAAGCAAGAATGATTGTCAGGAAGTGTTTGTCAGCGCAAAGACTCGCAATGACGTACGCCTCAGTGACAATTTCTAAAAAATTTCGACCTGCTTAACATAAAAAGCTTTCCTCAGGAAAAGTTTCGAGCAGGTTTAAAAAAAAAGACAACGAAGTTTTTAAAATGTTGTCATCCACAGTGGCATCCACAGTGCGAACAACGAAGGTGGTGACAACAGTGCGAACAACGACGAACAAGGTGGCATCCATAGTGCGAACAACGAAGAAAACAAAGATTGTGGTGGGGCGTAGGCTCCTGCCATGAGCTCTTGAGCCCACATATCGGTCGTTATTTCGTTCGTGTTCCACAGTGGCCACCTAGGACTGAAGCATGACCGAACCTAGAAGTAATCCTGCAAATGAGTCACTCGCTGCATCCAGCCCTTTAACGTAATCAAGCCCTCACCTCCCCTATATCGCTGCCATGCGATTTCAGCTGCTACCGTTATGGACGCAGAAACCCCAGATGTTGTTTCTACAGGCCGAGGCGTAATTCTACCTTCGCCGGATCACATCGCAGACGACGTAGTACAACAAACGGATCTCATCAGTGTCACTAAGTGGTCAATGACCACACTGACCTCCTCGGTCAGCCTTTTGGCAAAACCCGTATGATCGCCTCAAGGAAACGATCCTGACGCGTAGCGCACCTTCAGAATGCCCTCGCCTGCAGCAAACCTTGACCAGTGATGAACTTAATAACAGATGACTCTTCCGAATGCTGCGTACGGTCCGGTAGCTCTTCGGCGAAGGTAAGGTCAACGTGGACAGCGCTCTGCTCGAGGAACTTCCTTGCAACGTCTTTCCAAACCTGTTCTCCTCCTCCTTGTCACCACTGATGCAATGACGTTTGAGCACCTAACTCAGCTCACCGATGAGGTCCATGAGCTTGCCACGCCTTCGGTTTCTGCCGTCGAGGCCACGCCTGAGCCCTCAGTGGTCGCCCAGAACGAATCGCGCGCTGATGAGCTCACGGTGGCCGTTGCGGGGAGCAAATTGGGCCGATACAGGAGCTAGTGTATGTCGCTTGCTTCTGAAAACACGAAATTATTTTAATAACCAGTACACAGCCTAGTTAAACAATTTCAGCAATACTATGTGCCACTACATTGCTTGAATGCAATCGCATTACGATTGGTAGCCTTAGTGACATGGGTTCTACCATAATTTTTAGGTCAGATTGTACATTCATGATACTTCAGGCGTTTTGAGTATACCTATCTGTCTCTGTATCATCTTACACTGATCCAGTGGCCCAAGTTCTCTAACAGCTTGAGCTCATAGCTATGTTCTCCTACTGTCATGGTAGTTCCCCTGTAGTCATTTCAGCTTCGTGATCTGATATCGGTCATGCCGTGAGGCCAATGCCTAACACACCGACTCATTGGGCTAAGTTATCTAATATTTTGGGTAACTAGACATGGGCTCATGATCATGTGCCATCGTTGTCGTGGCGTCATTGGTACTCCACCTGTGTGATCCGACTCTTCTCATACCGTAATGCGCATGCCATTGTAATCACAGTCGTGATGCATTTGTTGTGAGAGCACTGTCGGGACGGTGTCGTGGTTATTCTGTCATATTTCCACTAGCTTCGGCTTCCCACACTCATCAAGTAGTTGCCCTCAAGCCATTGTCGTCACAAAGGGTTCTTGATAAAGTCGTCGTTAAACCATTGCCGTCATACACTCAATTTCATCCTATTGTCCTCATAAGGCAGCCTTGCCATCATCGTCATTGAGTCGTCATGTTATAATTGTCATATGCACTCGGTGTCGTACCATCGTCGTGTCACCATCGCGATTGTCACATTGTGATCATTCTGATGCCATCAACGACCTGCCATCGTCATCACAAAGACGGCGTCACACCATTGTCTTCATACCGTCTTCATCCTATCACCTTTGTCGCCCTATTAACGTCAGTACTTCTTCGTCATCATACATAACCATGTTATCTTCATTCAATAGTGATTATGACATCTTTGCTATGCTATCGTAGTCGTTGCATCATTGTCAAGCGTTCGCTATCATGCATCCGTTGTCATACCGTCGTTTGCCATGCCATCATGGTCGTGTTACAGTCGTCACACCAGCTTCGCCATCTGACTCTCATCATCCAGTCGTGATTCCGCCTTCGTTGGGACTTCATCGTCGCCATACACTCGTGTTCATACTAATGCTATTATATTGTTATCACGCTATTTTTGTCATACAGCCATAACTCGTGCAGTAGTACAGTCACGCATTCATTGTCACATAATCATCTTGATAACGTCGTAGCCATTGCATCGGCGGCATTATAATTGAGTCATTCAACTCTCGACATGTCGTCGCCGTCATGCTATCGTCGTCACAGTCATCATCTTAGCTTTGTCACCTTGCCATCGCTGCCAGTTTGTCAATTTACTATTTTTATCATGTCAGTAACGTCTTCGCATTGTCGCCATGCTGTCACCGTCATACCGCCTTCTCCGATTGATTGCTGTCATTCTTCATCCTTCTTTCGTAATCATGCTGTCATCACAGCCTCCTGATCAGGCGCTTTTGTCATGCTATCGTCGTTATTTCATCGCAGTCGGGTCACCGTCGTGGTTACTGCTTCACCGTCCAGTTGTCGCCATACCATCGTCACACGATCGTTGTCCTTCAGTCGTATCATCCCACTCTCCTCATTTTGTTGTCGACGCGCTGTTGTCGTTATACCATTTAGGATTCGTCATTCGAATGTCGTCATGCAGCCATCAAAAAACCGCCTTTTTAGTTTCATCTACACCATTTCTTTTTCGTCATTCCATCGTCGTTACTGTGCCGCCGTCATACAGTCGCCATCATACGGCCGTAATCATGAGTGCTTCTGCCAATCAACTATCACGGCTATGTGACACAATTCCGGAGCATGTCACACACAACCGAAACAATGAAAGTCTTTGAATGACGACTACAGATGGCAAAAATACATTACTGCAAAAAAACTGTTTTTTCGCTAAATTGCTCGAATGCAAATCGCATTACCTTCGACAGCCATAGATTTCATTTCATTTCATTTTATTACCTTAAAGGCTCCAATAAATGGAGCGTTACATCGGATGGACGCAGATGGATGACTTCTGCCGTAATTTTTTCATTTCGTCTACTTTTGTTTTAACTTTGCCTTGAGTAACAAGAGAGCTTTCCTTGAAGTTTCTAGAGTTGGTCATAAGTTCTTTTTAAAGGTGATGCTAACAGTTCCTGGGAGTTCACCGGTTTCCTCGAAAACGTCAGCTGGGCAATTCTATCATAAGTGAAGGGTTTGTTAGAATGAAACCTTGCTTGTCTATTGGATGCCGCACTTCTTCTATTGGTGGAGTTAGAAACAACTAGGCGGGAAATCGCCTCCGGCTCCTCTCATGCTGAGACCACCTGTGCTGGAAAAACTTCAGTTTGCCAGCAGGAATGAAGAATGTGAACCGTGCTTTCATTGTGAATGCCAGTTTCCAGTCACCCAGATAAAGAAGCTGAATACCACCACACTTAAATATTTTAAAACTCGATACTATGAGTGCAGGACGTCGTTGGCAACCTTAAATTGGGCTGCTGGGAAGTGCAATGTCGTCGCCTCCTGTTTTCACCTTAAAAGCAACATTAACACAATTAGCAATGTATGATTCAAGACCACGCTGCAAGTGGCGCACTGAATTCACTCTTCACAGTCCCCCTTCACTGTGTCCTTGTCATTTGTGCGCGCTAAATATTTTACTATGAAGTCCCACAAATATTCGATTTTGCCAAAAATTCGTTCTGGCAAAACCGCTATTGTTTTGTAGCAAGGTTACTTGCATCCTCATATGCTGCGAATGGATTTCAGGCGACGCAGCTTTGTGAAGGACCGGTTGGGTGGCCCACGAAGCAGGCGCTCGACGGCAAATATGGCCAACGTTTCTAAGCATTTTCAAAGACTTTTCAAACACTGCAGAAATTAACAACGTGAGTGTGCTTTGGTGATAGGGACGAAACGACGAAGCTCTCCTTCGATTTTTAAAATTTTTATGAGTTCCAAACAAGATGTTGTATCCTTTACGAGCCTGGTTTATTTTCACATGCGTAAGTATTTCTATGCTTACCCAGCGAGAAAAACCGTCTGTCCGTCAGTCCGTCCATCCGTCCCATTAGACGATTGCTTTCAAGATAGAACCCGAAGCAGCGAGCGACTTTAGCTTCGTGCTGCCTGTCGCTTCAACACGAACTAACCGGCTAGAACACAGCATTCACGAAATTCTCAGCAAACGCCACACTATGCCCTTTTCGCAGATCGCTTTCAAGATGTGGACCCGCGCGTCTCTCTACAACACGAAGCGGCCAAAACGCAGCGCGCGGAGTAGGACGACAAGGAGCGATAACGGCTAATCATGTTAGTAGCGTCATCAGAGATCCTGGTGCCGCCACTTGCAGTACTTTGCTTGCGCTATCAAATACATCTTGCGTCGCCCACCACACCCGTCCGTGTCGCTGCAGCGGTCTCGCTTCTACTGGTCGGATTAAGTTTCATAAGATTTCTAGTGGTACAGGGCTGTTTGTAGATGCGCAAATGGCACGATGGTTACGTTCACGTAGACAACTACGAAAAGACTTGCTGCGTCGATATATTTTTCTGATAGTCGGACTATCTATCTACATATATATATATATATATATATATATATATATATATAAAGGACGCCATCCCAGCCCGGGCCTGCGAAAGTAGATGTCCATCGAAAGTGTTGAAAACCACCACTACAACTGCTAAGAGGGGTATCTAATGTTTTATTCCATTAGAGTAATTGTGATGGTAAGTTAGAATAATGAGAGTAATGGGAGTTTTGACAGCACGTCGCTACTGGTCGTATCACCGCTTAAGTTTCCCTCTGCCACTCCTCGTATTCACGCGGCTCGTCTGGAGTCGAACATGCCTTGCTGGTCCATAGCGGTGTTGCAACAAGAATTAAATCAGTTGCTAGGCTGGTTCTTTTATATACTAAAGGCCACTAACGTAACTCCCCATGTCCCAAGCACTCTTCACCAGGAGTCGTCACCCGCAAACATTCGGGAAGTGCTACGTGCTTCGCATTGTTATTAGGAGCGCTTATGATCAATTAAGTGGCTCGTACGCTTGTTTTTTACTTGTTACTTATTGAAATGAATGCTGCAATGTATGTTGCGTGCGGGATTCCAAAGAATGTATGCACTTTCCGTTTCATTTTTCTTAGTGCTTAACGCCTGCCACACCTCCGCCACGGGTCGGTCCGTCATTACAATACCTCCGGGCTCGGCCTATATTGTTGCTCACAGAAGCGGACACGAAAAATGCCGATCAAGCAGCAGCTAGCAGCTTCGCTGTAATAAAAGAGCCTGCAGTTTCGCGGCAAAGGGGAAACAGTATTGGTAATACTAAGCCCATTCAATCGCGAATTATTATCGACCGTTGATAATTGTATGAAATTTAGATAAATTTTTGCCAAGGTACTCGATAGTCCGCAGAACACAAGTCAAAGTACGAGAGGCGTGGCTGTGTGCTTTATTACAGGGCCATTTTAATTACAGTAATTAGATATTTCTTTATTGTGGAGTCAGTCATACTTTGTTTCTACATAAAATTTTGAATCACCCACTCGAATTACATGCACAGGTTAATTATCAAAGGCAAGCATTACAGGAAGGACAAAAAAGCATTTCGCAATTTCTACCGAGACGCCCCACTTCGAACGTCCCGTC
The DNA here is from genome assembly GCF_038994185.2 of Dermacentor albipictus. Lineage (NCBI taxonomy): Eukaryota > Metazoa > Arthropoda > Arachnida > Ixodida > Ixodidae > Dermacentor > Dermacentor albipictus. The sequence goes on along the minus strand of NC_091823.1, from coordinate 144,128,148 downwards.
AAACATGGTAATGCCTTCACAAAAGTGATCGTCTGAAACGGTACATTTCACTGAGAAGCGAAATAGGTGTATTTTAGGAAAGCATAATTTTCAGTTTACTTTAAGTTTTTTGTTCGTTGTCGATTCATGCAATCCCTGAGCAGTAATGGCAAAAATAAGACGCGTCCAGAAAGGTGTACGCAGTGACTAAATGTGTTACTAACCGAAGAACATCAGTTTGGCCTAGTTGGTGCCGCTTGCATGTCATATTGACCGCAAATAGAGACAGGGACAGCTGAAGAGAACACAAATACCACACGGGCGGTAAATTTCAACTTGCTGCTGACTCCGTCTTTATTTGCTGTCAATACACGTTGCTAACAGTTTCACATCAAATTTTGTATGATCTCGACCAGTTGTTCACGAAAGTGATGGCCTTATATGAGTACTTACGCGAACTCATATTAGGAAACAGATCAATTTCACAGATGGTGCCCCATCCTATCGCCGAGACTGACGGCTCTCATTGCTGTAATCTTCCTTAGTGTAATTGTCTTCCGCTTGGATTTAATTAAAGAATATATATATATATATATATATATATATATATATATATATATATATATATATATATATATATATATATATTGTAAGCACTAATTACGTACTTCGTTGTTTTCATTTGTAGATAGCCATCGTCATCTTCCCTATTGTTCTTCGTGCGTGAGCTGGGGCGTTGCCTTCTTTTGGAATAAACAGCGCTGGACAACTTGATCGGCCTCGGTATTATAAAGTGGTGGAGGTACGTCAAGACCCGGACGTCCTCTCGCGTTCCCGTCCTCTCTGGAGCTTCGTTCCGGTCGCCACCTGCGCCCAGCTACTCCTACAACAATGGACACTTCCAACCCCGACCCTTCCGGCACCTCTAACCCTACCACACAGACGACCCGGCCTGCGGCGCCTTCTTGGACTGTAAGGAGCCTTCATCGTGATCCCCCTGTCTTTGCAGGACTCCACGGTGATGACGTCGACGACTGAATTGACCACTACGACCACGTGAGTTCGTGTAATAAGTGGTACGACACAGAAATTGAGGCACGTCGCCTTCTACTTGACCGGTGCTGCAAAGACGTGGTATTTCAACCACGAAACCCACATCGCGGATTGGCCCACGTTTGCCTCCAAGCTACGGCAAATCTCCGCTTCCTCGTCTGGCCATGCAGGAGTCGCCAAACAGAAGCTGGGAACGCGCCGCCAACTTTCACAAGAGTCTTACACATCATACATAGAGGATGTCTTGGCTCTGTGCCGCTGTGCGAATCCTAGCATGACGGAAGCCGAACGCGTTCGCCACATCTTAAAAGGCATTGGGTCTGTCACGTTCCACGCCTTAATCGTGTAATATCCGGCTTCTGTCCAAGACATCACTTCAACGTGTCCACGCCTAGACGAGCTGCAGTCTATTCGTCTTCCACATGACAGCAGCGATCCTCAGGTTCCCCATTCTCCAGGTCTACGTGCTCTTATCCGCACCATCATCCGCGAAGAGCTTCAACTACAAGACCTAAGGCGTCCACCTGCTGCCTGCGCCCGAACCCCCACCTTCGACTTGCGCGAGGTCGTCAAGCAAGAGTTGACAGCGATGACTACACCCACGACGCATCTTGCTCCGGTAGCGAGCCCCACACCTACCTACGCGGATGTTGCTTCGCTACCCACCCCTACCGTGACCTCCGTGCCTACTGACGTTTCCTATGACCATTTGGCTTCGATGGTAACCAGAGCACTTACTGCACGATCGTACCCTCAGTGGCGTCCACCTCGTCCGATTTGCTTTTACTGTGGTATACGCAGCCATATATCTCGCTTCTGCCACCGTCACCAGCAGGGTGAAAGACGAGGCTATGCTGAGCACGATAGAAACCACACTCGTCGATTAGACGCCTACTATCCTGGATTGTACTCGTTCCCTCAACAGCGTCCTCCGTCTCCTCCAGCTGCTCCCAATCTGCCTCATAGTTCCCGTTCGGGCAGACATCGTTCTCTGTCGCCTTACCGGCGCTCTACATCACCACTTCACCCCACTTCCCATCTTGTCGACCAGCACTCGGAAAACTAATTGTTGCAGTTTTTGGAAGGGAAACTGCTTTGATCGGTCGTCACAAATTCCTCCTGTTCGCCCAGCCAACATGCTTTCTGTAACTGTCGAAGGTGTTCCCGCGCCAGCTCTCATCGATACCAATGTCGCCGTTTCTGTTCTTCGTAGTGATCTCTGTTCCCGGCTCCGGAAAGTAAAAACGCCTTATCTTGGACCTATTTTGCGTGGTGCTAATAATGCACTCATTTAGCCCGACGGACAGTGTACTGCTCGTGTTCTAATCGACGGCATACGCCACCACATTGAGTTTATCATCCTTCCAACGTGTATCGATCAACTTATACTGGGTTGGGACTACCTACATTCTGCTTCAGCCGTCATTTCATGTAGAGAGGAAGTTGTCCATATCACGGATACAGCGCTTGCACCTGCTACGGACTCTTTACTTTCATGCGCGAACTTGGCCATCGCTGCAGACTACGTCCTGCGTCCTGGTCATGAAGACGTTGTAGCCGTAACATCCAGACAGATCGCCGACGGAGACGCCCTTGCCGCCCCTTCTTACCGCTGTACTTCTCACGGAATTCTCATTGCCACCTGTCTCGCCCGGTTTTCACGTGGCCGCGCCCTTCTGTCTGCTTGCAACACGACCCCAAATCCTCTGATGTTGCCCAAAGGGAGGACTGTGGCAACCCTCACCGACATTCAACCTATCTCTATAGTCAGGCTTTGCCCTTCTTCATCGCCAGCACCAACATCAGATTTGGATGATTCTTTCCCTCCTCCAACCATTCTTGGCTCTGACTTAACAGCCGCGCCGTCCGAAGCCTTGAAGGTGGTCTTGGCAAAGCACAAAGCTTGTTTCGATAGCTGTTCCCCTGTGTTGAGCCAAACTCCTGCGGCTACACACCGCATCGAAACTGATGGTTCCGCTATAACACCACGACATCCCTACCATGTATCGCCGTCCGAACGAAAGGTCATTGAACAACATGTTGCTGGCATGCTTCCGCGGAAGATAATACGACCTTCATCGACCATGGGCTAATATAATACGACCATGGGCTTCTCCTGTGGTGCTGGTAAAGAAAAAAGATGGGTCCGTTCGCTTTTCTGTCGATTATCGAGCGCTCAATAAGATCACACGCAAGGATGTGTATCCAATACCTTGAATTGACGACCCTTTGGACACACTACAAGGGGAACAACTGAGATACCGCGGCGCTGTTTCCCCATCCACTTTCTTGAGTATTCCCACGGTTCTACTAGGACACATAAATACCCAAGAAAGTGGATGGGGAAACAGCGCAGCAGTAGCTCAATTGGTAGAGCATCACACGCGAAATGCGAAGGTGTTGGATTCGGCTAACACCTGCGGCACCTTGTTTTTTCATCCACTTTAATTTCCAATAATTTATCGTTTCGTTATTTCATTTATTGAGCAGAACTAATTTCCCCTATGTTCTCCTTGGTGTCAGTGTTTCTTGGCTTCTTATGATATTGTTACGTAGGAAAACACAGACGAAAAACTCTGTACAAATATATTTACAAGGAAAATACGCTGCGCTTGGCCAAGAGGCAACAGCCCGCGATGGCTTCCAATCGTCGTCGTCGTCTTCACACTGCTGGCCTTTCGTGATCGCACATATTGTGCCGTAACACTACCCCCGGCTGCAAAAGCGCCGTCGCGGAGCGACTAAAGATCGGACTCGGAAGCAGTGTAGTAGGCCTTGAGCCTACTGACGTGTACGACATCACTAGATGCCACAGGAGAGGACGAGGTTGAGTCCACAGGAGCAATTTCGTAAGTCACAGGCGTCACCTGGCGCAGCACGCGGTAGGGCCCTGTGTATCGCGAAAGAAGCTTCGCTGAAAGTCCGACGTGACGAGAGGGCGACCACAGGAGCACGAGCGCACCAGGTGAAAACTGGTGCGCTCCAGGCGGGCGTTGTACTGACACTGCTGAGTGGTCTGTGAGGCCGTAAGTCGAGCACGGGCAAGCTGGCATGCATGGTCGGCGAGGGCGATGGCGTCGCGCGCATACTCGCTTGTTGAGGCCGCAGCAGGAGGAAGTGCCGTGTCTAGAGGCAAGGTAGGTTCGCGATCGTAAAGTAGATAAAAGGGAGAAAATCCGGCGGTGGCGTGCCGGGAAGAATTTTACGCAAATGTTACGTAAGGATGGGCAATGTCCCAGTCGTGGTGGTCCTTGGAAACGTACTTGGCCAGTATATCGGTAAGAGTACGGTTTAACCGCTCTGTCAGGCCATTGGTTTGAGGATGGTATGAAGTAGTCAGTTTGTGTTGAATGGAACAGGAACGCACAATGTCAGCGATAACTTTCGAGAGGAAGTTTCGACCATGGTTAGTAAGCAGCTGTCGCGGGGCGCCATGAAGCAAGATAATGTCACGCAAGAGAAAGTCCGCGACGTCAGTGGCGCAGCTGGTAGGGAGAGCCCGAGTGATAGCGTATCGGGTGGCATAATCAGTCGTGACGGCTACCCATTTGTTCCCAGAGGATGACGTGGGAAAGGGACCGAGCAGGTCTAATCCAACACGAAAGAACGGTTCCACAGGAACGGTGATCGGCTGGAGATGACCGGCAGGTAGCACCTGAGGTGTCTTCCGACGCTGGCAGGGATCACAGGCAGCAACATAGCGTCGAACGGAGCGAGCGAGACCAGGCCAATAGAAGCGGCGGCGGACGCGGTCGTACGTGCGGGTTACCCCAAGATGTCCTGCAGTGGGTGCGTCATGCATCTCAAAGAGCACAGTCTGTCGTAGATGTTTTGGCGCGACAAGAAGAAGATCAGGGCCATCAGGGAGGAAGCTCCTTCGGTACAGAATGCCGCCCTGGAGGACATATCGGCGAACGGATGCGTTGGTAGGTATAGAGCGCAGACGCTCGATGAGTACTCGCATCGATAGGTCTCGGTACTGCTCATCGGCGATGTTAGCGAAGGCAGACACAGAGAAAATGTCGTCGGCGGTACTACTGTCGGCGTCGTCAGGCTCGTCTACCGGGTAACGAGACAGGCAGTCAGCGTCGTTGTGTAGTCGGACAGATTTGTAGGTGACAGAGAACGAATATTTTTGGAGGCGTAAGGCCCAGCGACCAAGTCTTCCTGAAGGGTCTTTCAATGAGCATAACCAACAAAGCGCGTGATGGTCTGTGACAACGGAAAAGGATCGGCCATATAAGTATGGGCGGAATTTCGCAACCGCCCAATTTAGGGCCACACACTGACGCTCAGTGTAGGGGATACACGTCCTTTTTGGCAACCCTGTTAAGGTGCCGATAATCCACGCAAAAGCGCCATGAGCTATCCTTCTTTTTTACCAGCACAACCGGTGACGCCCAAGGACTACATGACGGTTCAATAATGTTCTTCGCAAGCATTTTCCGAACTTCCGCGTGAATAACTTGACGCTCAGCTGGTGACACTCGATACAGGCGGTGATGAATAGGAGGGGCATCGCCGGTATTAATGCGATGTTTGACAGCTGTAGTTTGGGCTAAAGGACGATCGTGAAAGTCAAAAATATCGTGGTTGGAAAACAGAACGCGGTAGAGTTCACGAGCGTGCTCGGAGGGCAAGTCGGGGGCAATCATTTTCCGTAAGTCAGCGATGGTACAATTTGTTGACTGCGATGGTAGAGGAGTATCGGATGAAGTGTCGTCTACTGCAATGGATGCTACTGAGTGATCCTCGAATGAACAAAGCTGGGCCAAAGACATCCCACGTGGCAGAACTTGTGTCGTCAAGCCAAAGTTGACCACTGGCAGGCAGACGCAATTCGCCGTAATAGATAAAACTGTATGGGGTACTGTGATCCCGTGTGTAAAGAGGACGTCTTGCATAGGAGCCGCGATGTAGTGACCGTCGGGGACTGGTGGGGATGACACTAAGTCAACGTAGCTCAGTGCCGAAGGTGGCAAGCGAACGAAGTCGGCGGAACTGAGGCGACTGGGGTGTGGTTCAGCAGGATCCAGAACAGGCAGGTCAAGGCGGAGAGTACTAGCGGAACAATCAATGACAGCAGAATGTGTGAAGAGGAAGCCTAAGCCGAGGATGATGGCGTGGGGACGGTGGGCGATGACTGTGAATAGCACGATTGTTGAGCGATCGGCGAAGGAGACGCGGGCGGTACACATACCAATTACGGGGGCTGTTCCGCCATCGGCAACACGTACAACAGGCGTCGTGGCGGGCGTGATAATTTTCTTGAGCCGGTTACGAAGGTCAGCGCTCATTACGGACAAATGCGCCCCATTGTCTATGAGAGCAGACACAGAAACACCGTCGACTTGCACGTCAAGAAGGTTCAGATGAGTGGGCAAAGTCAGTAGAGGATTTGGCGGCGTAGGGGGCAATGCAGCGTCACCTCGAGGCGCTGCATCGTCTAGTTTTCCGGCTGGGAGCGGCGTCCGAAGGAAGTCGGCGAATAGGAGCGACGGGGCTGGGGAGAGCGAGATTGTCGTCGTTGGGGCGAAGGCGAACGAGAATAGGGGCGGTTCCTTGCAGAAGAATCAGTGGCGGCGTTATCGGAGCGTGCGGCATAGGGACGAGAAGGGCCACCTGAGGGGCGAGAGTAGGCGGTATAAGTAGACCGGATCGGGGAACTCCAGCGACTACGACAGTGCCGAGAAATGTGCCCGATTCGATGGCAGTGGAAACAAATAGGCTTGTCGTCAGCAGTGCGCCATTCAGATGGGTTGCGGAAACGTGGTGGGTAAGAAGATGCGGAACGGGGCGAAATCGAAGAAGCCGGGCGGGTATCAGGACGATGGGCCGAGCAGATGGTGTGAAGACCCATGTTTTCAAACTCCTGGCGGACAACTGCCTGGATCAGTGAGACCGTGACTGCAGATGTGTTGGTGGGACTGGAGTCGAAGGCAGCCGGATAGGCGGCCTCGATCTCACGCCGGGCGATCCTGGTAACATCGGCAGTGTTGTTGGGACGAGGAGCGTCGGCACAGGAAGATGTCGCTGGGGTGTTGGGCAGACGGGCAAACTGCTGGTCAATACGTCGGCTTTTGGCGAGTTCCAGGCGGCGGCACTCTCTTATAACAGCATCCACCGTGGCTACGTTGTTGCAAACGAGCAAGTTGAAGGCGTCATCGGCAATGCCTTTGAGGATGTGGGAAACCTTGTCTGACTCAGTCATGTGGGTGTCAACTTTGCGGCACAGAGCCAAGACGTCCTGAATGTACGTGACATAGGGCTCTGTTGACGTCTGCACACGGCCGGAAAGCGCCTTCTGCGCGGCAAGTTGTTGACCGTAGGGGTTCCCGAACAAGTCTCGAAGCTGTGCCTTAAGTGAATCCCAACTGGTGAGCTCATCTTCGTGCGTGCGATACCAAACTCGAGGTGTGCCACCGAGGTAAAAGACTACGTTGGCGAGCATAATAGTAGGGTCCTACCGGTCATTGCGGCTGACGTGTTCATACAGGCTGATCCACTCATCGACGTCTTCCCCATCTTGGCCCGACAATACTTCAGGATCACGGGGAGCGGGCAGAGTGATGTAGGTCGTCGAAGTGGCAGCAGGTGTCGGAGCCGGCGGAGTCGGGTTGTCGTCGCCGGGAGCCATGAAGGAAGGCTCGACGTACCGTCCACTGCGAAGCTCCGTGACGAGGTACAGGGAACGTCCACCTCCACCAGATATGTTACGTAGGAAGACGCAGACGAAAAACTATGTACAAATATATTTACAAGGAAAATACGCTGCGCTTGGCCAGGAGGCAACAGCCCGCGCTAGCTTCTAATCGTCGTCGTCGTCTTCACACTGCTGGCCTTTCGTGATCGCACATATTGTGCCGTAGCAATGTGACTGTATATATATATATATATATATATATATATATATATATATATATATATATATATATATATATATATATATATATATATATATATGTATATATATGTATATATATGTATATATATATATATATATATATGTATATATATATATATATATATATATGTATATATATATACATACATACATACATACATACATACATACATACATACATACATACATACATACATACATACATACATATATATATATATATATATATATATATATATATATATATAAACGAGAAGAACGGGGGTTAACCGAGGGGCCCGATTTTGATTAGTCATATCATAAGCAGCCAACAAACACTGACACCAAGGACAACATAGAGGAAGTTACTTGTGCTTAATAAATGAAATGAAGAAACGATAAATTAATGGAAATTAAAGTGGATGAAAAAACAACTCACCGCAGGTGGGAACCGAACCCACAACCTTCGCATTTCGCGTGCGATGCTCTACCAATTGAGCTACCGCGGCACTGTTTCCCCATCCACTTTCTTGGGTATTTATGTGTCCTCGTAGAACCCTGGGAGTGTTGCAGCGAAGCTTAGAATCGGAGGATCCGGCACAGAAATAGTTCAAAGAAGAGACGCACGTAGGGGAAAAAATATCAGGACTTTACTGACGTTCCGGACGGGGTCTGGCCTTCATCGTGTGTGCGATTGCAAGAGCGCAGAGTTGAATTTACACATTATTACCTATAAAAAGGAAAGAAGCGTTAGAGAGCTAACAAAAACGTGCATACAATCTTTATAAACTTGCGTGCGCACAAACCTACTTTCTGACCTCGAGCACGCGTATATTTAGTGGTGTCACAATTACAAATACGTGCATTCGCTCATGTCAACGTCAACGAAAACAACCGTCAATGCAAACTTTTGCGAACGTTAAGTGGGGAAGTGCTAAATTGAGAGCACGTGCAGTGACATTATGAAGAAAAGGAAGAGCAAAACGAAAGAACGCAACACCGGCTGGGCAGTTTGTGAATAACGCAGCCGTCAACAGATGCACATTCAGTCATGTCTACAAGTGCGGAAAGATGCAAATGAAATGTGACGAGGGCTGACATGTTAACAAGAAGCATGCGAGGGGCCGCAGATTCAAACAAAGAAAAGAAACACTCTCCTGGCAGCTCAGGCTGCTGAAGATGTAGTTAAGGCAACCCAACAGCTCTTAAGGCAACCAGTTAAGGTAATGTAAAAGCAAACTCTTCTGCGGAACCATCGTTTTCCTCTAAATATTAAAACAGAGGAAAAAACGTGCAACAAGACACCTTGTAGTAGACGGATGTGCAGAAACAGTACTTCTTTTTCACCTATAGGTACTTCACATTATCGCCTTTCTTCATTAAAGCGGTAAAACAAAACGCTCTATCCATACCCAAGATTTATGCAACCATACTGCTCTATATTTATTTTAGTTTATTGTGCGTTTAATATAGTGACGTTGTGTCAAAGTCAATGTTGTATTTTTGAAAACATGTAAGATTGCCACAATTTCAGTTTTCAGAGTTGAGTAAAGTATCAAAGCACCTACTTTGCCGACCTTCCGGCCGTATGGCGTTTGAGATGACCATTAAGCTATGTTTTTATCCTTTTTTACAAATTTGGGTTTCTTAATCTTTTGCTGAAACTGTTCAGCATGAAGAAGTTGCTGTAATGAATCTTCGTTGATTTTCTGGCTTCAGGATTTATTTTAAAGGTTTAGCGATTCATTAGCGCTCAGAATAAAATCGCTACAACTGATGCCGTAAGCGAAACTCCTGAAGGCCAAGCAAAGCATTTTGAACGATTTTCCCGCTGTATAGATTCTGCGATGAGCACTTGGAGGCTGTGAATCCTTTGAACTACTGTACAAACTATGCAGCATTGTCGATTGGAAGCCGTGATGATCTTGAAGCCATTGTGGTTTTCTTAAATGCTTTCAACCAGTCGCCTGACGTTTGGCGCACGCTCTGTTATGTGTATCCTCGTGTAGGAGTCTGACGGTCATCGTTGTCATGTACGCACTTTTTATTTTGCCACTGGCGCTGTTCTAATGACTATTAAAACAAAAACTTTCGCGTCACAACGCTGCCATCATTTCAATAACCATTTTCATTAGATGCACACATTGCGATCTTCTTGCACTGTATTATTTCTAATCCCGTATCCAAAATATTTCCACGAGCGCTGCCACTCTCAAATTGTTCGGGGAGCGCGAAACCTTGCGCTTATTGCTGACCGCTGTTGTGCAACAGGGCGTTGTTTAGCGCGCCGGACTCCAAAATGCACGCTGCCACAGTAACATGCCTTCGACTGCCAATTCATACAGCTTAACCTTTCTTTTACTTAGTAATCTGGCGATGGCGAAGCTGAGTGGATGGGCTAGTCGTGCGACGGCAAATATGCTGTGTAGTCGATAAAATAAAACAATGGTCGTTGTCAGCGTAATAGAATGGAGGGGCGGACACACTGCATGAACAAGGCAAACTAATTATGAAGCATGTAACTTCAAAATGGCGCCACCGAAAAATACAAACGCGGAGTGAAACTAATACCATAAGTGGCAGTGTCATTCCCGGTTCGTGTCTTTCCGTGGTGCTGTTTCAATGAAATGAACCGTTACCAACTCGCCACATGTCAATTCTACTCACGGTTTGACTGACACCGCATAAAAAAGACCAAATAGTGCGTTAGCAACCCGAATTAGGGAACATGAAATAAATGTAGAGCAAGGTAAAGAAGGGCCAAACATACCTAAGCACAAACTCCTGCCCGTCACACTCTTGTGAGCCACGTTTTGCAGGGGCGCGGATTCTAGCAAAAAAAATAGAGATGCAAAAGCGCGGGAAGTAATTGAGGCTTTCTTTATCGGAGAGAAAGGAAGCATGTGTGTCAGCGACTCATCAATGTCCGTATATATGGCTGAAAAGAAATATTTAACCAGTGGGCTTCCATATCAATCTTTTGATGGCGTTCCTTGCGTCTAAGATGGGTGGGAGTGGGTGGTGTGCCTCCGAATAAAGCAGTTGTAAGTGGCACTCTCTCCTGTCTCCTTCCTTGTTTCTGTGTATGTTCGCGCCTAGTACCCAATATGAAATGTTACGAACTCGCCCAAGAAGACGTCCTCTTAAATTGTTGAAATGCTTAGATACGCTCCAAAGACCACGGAGAAGTCGCAAGAATATGTGGCGGCTCTAGGAGCTCCATCGTGTTCCAGACGTGAAACGTTTAGAACTGCACTAACTGCTGACTTAGCGACCAGCATCTGCACACGGTGTAACTCAACTCAGCAACCAAACATTTTTGCGACAGTATGCTACAGTGTTCACATTTGATTCTTTCATTCAGCTACATGATTTTGGCTTCTAGCGCGAAGTGAAACACGGACACCGAAAGGAGCAGACAGGACGAGCGCTAACTCTCAACTAAATTTTTATTGAAACGAGGAACATATATATAGGTGATTGCAAAAACCGTAGCATCAGAACATGACAATGTAAAAGTGTAATGTGTAAATGTGTAATAAGAAAGTGACAATGTAATGTGTAAATGTACCGTACCAACTCGCCCAACTGTCTATCCTTTTGCATTCAGCTACGTTGCATGAAAGGAATCTGAGCGCTATGTTTTTTTGCAATCACGATTTATTGATCTATCTATCCTCTTATCGATCTATTTATCCTAACTTCCCGACCAGCGTGAACCACTAGGAAATGGCTCATGGTCTTTATGCCGTTGTGGTCATCCCATGGTATTTCCAGCTTCATCATTTTACTCCCACCATGCTGTCGTCTTCAAGCTTACGGCGCCGATCCAGTGGCCGAAGTTGTCTAATAGGTTGTGCCATTAGGTATTTATTCGCACTTATGATGCGATAGGGCCCATTAGATTGTCATCGTTGCTGCTTTGTCATGCGGCTCTCGCCATGCCGTCATTTTTATGCTATCGTCGTCATAAACTCATCATGCATTTGTAGTAGTACCGCCGCCGTGATGCCAACGCTGTCGTTTCATTGCCTCCGTCCCCAAGATATTGTCGTCGTACAGTTTTTGTAAAACAGTTCTCATGGTGCCACTTTTGTCATAAACTTGTCTTATAGTGTGGTCATGCCATCTTTATTGTAGCCTCATTCTCATACAGTCATCGTCATGCTTCCGTTGGGATACTGTCACCGCGTTACCATCGTGGTCGTTCCATCGTCTCCATTCTAACTTCGTCATCTAACTCTTCATGCTGCCGTCACCAGACCTTCGACGTCGCATAGTCGTCATTGTAACCTCTTCACTTGACTGTTGTCATGACATCATCGTACGACCGTCGTCGTCAAAGCGCCGTGATTACGCTGTCGGTTTGCAAAGGTGATAAACTCAACGCATTGTCATTATGCAGTCGTAGTCATACCACCTTTGTCGTTCCATCGACATCATTCAGTTGTAGTTCGTCATCAGCATCAGCCTGATTGCACCCACACCAGGGCAAAGGCCTCTCCCGTACTTTTCTAACTACCCCGGTCATGTGCTAATTGTGGCCATGCTGTCTCTGGCCATGCTGTCCCTGCAAACGTCTTAATCTCATCTGCCCACCTTACTTTCTGCCACCCCCTGCTACACTTCCCTTCACTTGGAGTCTAGTCCGCAACCCTAAATGACCGTCGGTTTTCTTCCCTCCTCATAAATGTACCGCCCATGAATTTCTTTTTCTTGATTTCAACTAAGACGTCATTAACTCGTGTTTGTTCCCTCACCCAACCTGCTCTTTTCTTATCCCTTAACTGCTCTGCTGTCATGGCATTATGGTCATGAAATTATGGTCAATAGGTCATCCTCAGACAGTCGCCTTCATGCATCCGTTGTCGCACCATCGTTGTGATGGCGTCGTGTTGGTGGCATTGCTGTCATTTGTAACTCGATATATGATTTTCAACATACGGTTGTTTTCACACCATCGTCGCGATACGCTCGCCGATGTTCCATCGTTGTCGTCACTATATCACCGTTAAACCACCTCATAATTTCTAAACGGCACCTTATTGTGGTCATTCCGTCGTTGTCATACCACCTGTGTCGTTCCATCGAAGTCATTGCGTCTCGGTCATTCCGTCACCTTCACTCTCCAGTCATCACACTGCGCTCGTCATGCCTTAATGCTTTACGCGATTTGGCACATAAGTGCCATACGCGGGGAGCAAAGTGGGTTGATAAAGGGAACGGTGTACGGCTCATTGTGATGAAACAATGAAATTCTCAGAATAACCAATTCACAGATTAACTAAAAAACTTCATAATTACTATGTTTTCTTACATCGCTTGATCGCTAATTGCATTACCGTCAACAGTAATCATGAGACGAGTCCTGCCTTAATATTCAAATGAGATTAGTATTGTGTGCATACTTCAGGCGTTTTCAGTATATCTGTACTCATAGGCTAACCTAGTGGCCGAAGTCGTCTATCGGCTTGGACTCCTAGATTTGTGCTCCTGGTCGTGATCCTGTCTTGGTCATTGTATGTTTTCCTTTCAAGCTATCTCATCCGGCTATTATGCCGTCTTCATCATGCCGTTGTCGTCATAAAACCGTCATGCATTCATTGTCACACTACCGTCGTGATGCCATTGTGGTCGTTCTATCTGTGTTACTGCAGCTTCCTGATCCGTTATGCCATCGTCGTCAGAAAGGCTTCATGATAGAATTGTCGTCACGCCATTGTCACCGTGCACTCCTCCTCATCCCACTGTCCGCATACCGTTGACATGCCATCATCATTGCGACGACGTCATACTGCCATCTTCTTGGGGGTCGTTGTCATACAGCCATCGCGGTGCCGTCACAGCCGTTCCATTGTCGTCCTTCTAATTTGGTCATTCAGCTCTCGTCATACCATTGTAGCGTCACAGTCTAAGCCGTACCGTTGTCGTTATGTCGTCGTCCTAAAGCTGTCAATTTACTGCAGCGATGCCTTCATTTACACTTTCTCGTTGTCGTCAAGCCGTCGATGTTATATAGCCTTCGTTTTCTATCGACGGCAATTCTTCTTCGTCATTCTTTGTAATTATGGTGTCGTTATTCAATCATTTCATTGCCGCCATTCTCATGCCACTGTCGTCCCTGAGTCATCATGAGACAGCCGTTATCATGCCCCATGATCAGACTATAATCTACATGGCACTGTGGTTGTGCATAATCGTCAGTTCAGCTTCTTCACCTCACTGCCGTCATGCCGGCGTCATCACGCCATCGTCTTCACGCCATTGTCTTCATAGGCACTCGTCATCGCTCTATTATCCTTATGACGTTATGATTATTACGCCACCATTTTTATGCCACTCTCGTCATTGCCTCATCATGAGACAGTCGGTGTCATGCATCCGTTGTTGTACCATCGTCTCCATGCCATTGCGGTTGTGTCATCATTGTCAGTCCCGCTTCGCCAGCCGACTGCCGTCATGGCGGCGGCACCTCGCCATCGTCTTCAAATACGCTAGTCGTCGCTCTATTGTTCTCACGTCGTCTTCACGCTGTCATCCATATAGTATAGCCATCTCATTGTCGCCATTCAGTCGTCGAAATACCGCCTTTATTGCTCCATCGACATTCTTGTTTCCTTATGATTTCGTTGTCATCACAACTTCGGTGTTATGCCATCGTCATGACACCGCGCTCATGGGCGACACTGGCAAGCGAGTGCTAAACAAAGTCCAGCGATAGCAGAGTATCCGCGTATAGCCAAAGTAACAATATCGTCACAATGAGTACTACAGAGGCTCAGTAAATGTGACTTCAGAAATTCGGTGCTTCGCTATGGTGCTCGAATGCTAGTCATGTTGCAGTAGACAATCACAGTGAGATGTGTCCTGCCGTAGTTCTCTTTACATTGCGAATTCCGTTAATATTATTGATAATCCATAACGGTTCATGCATGGTTTCAATGGAGCAATCTTATGGTGGCGAGTGCGACTGGTTCTTAAAACACCGTGACCGACCAATAAAATTCCCGTCGCGATAACTAACGAACCGTGTAGTAATACCCTGTGCGAGGTGCTCAGAAGTGCGTCTTTCTGCCAATGTAGTGGGGATGTCGGAAAGGTATGGCAAAAGCATCAGTCACGTACGTTTATGTAAATATAATTACTTCATTTTTCAATTTTCCAAGCTTTTCGCGCCGGTAATCTGCAGGCAGCAGACAACAGAGACGTCTTTTGTAGTATTGGTCATATTAGCAGATTTTATAATGCTGATTAACGTTCCTCCATGAAATTTATCAACATGCATTATAATTACGCCATTGCCAAATAGAGTTCTACAAACTCAATATGTTTGTGGCTGCCGTTTTGCGTAATGAGAAAATGGTACCCTGAAATATCTGAACTCATTACATTGCTGTAAGTTTCTTTGTTTCTCAAGTCAAACGACAGCGGCACATGAATTTTGGTTTGAGGTCGTCATGGATTGAAGTGTATTTCAAGCATATTTGTGTGAATTATGAGTACGTTATATTATGCGCTGTAATCATCCTGTTTTTCATTTTTGGCTTTGTCAAGGCGTATCTTAGTCTCTACCCGTGCACTTTGTATACCTGCTGTCATGTAACGGTCACCTAACCCCGTCAAGCCGTTCTCACGGCTTTTAGTCCACGAGCCTTCCAGCATATTGTCTGGTAAATAAACAGCACAGTACACACAGACTAACACCATGACTCTCTCGTCGAGGTTGCATGAGGCTCTGTGGAGCTCCGCCCTCGACCACCAAACCTGGGCGACCCAGCACTCCCGTGAGGTGGCGGTGAGGCAAGCCCTTGACGTCCCTTCATGGGAGGAGGCTCAGGCCCGGCCATCGTAAAGTGCTGGTTATACAATACAAGTTTATTCCTCCTTCTGAATTTCACTTGTTGCTAAGTGTCAAGCGCAAAAGTTGAAAAATAAGAATATAAACCTAGAATACATGTTACACATAACTTCCTTGAGATGGCGGCCACTTGTCACAGTTGCAGTCCTACAAGAAAATGAAACCGCGCAAACTTTTGCACTTGCTAGGTCCGCACGCGTGCGTTTTTGGTGAAGCAGTGAAATGTATTTGACAGACTGTGTTCCGGAAGAAACATCGAAGTGCCCTTATGAAATCCACCACAACGTAGGCACGGCAGTGCCAGGTGCGCTGAAGTAGTGCCTTGTACGCATGTAAATAAGTGAATGCATTCTTACTGCGCAGGAAAAAAAACGAGCAACGTGTGGTGAAATAATTTCGGCTCGCCTGCATGTAAAATAGGCGCAATGGTAGAACTCAGAGCAAAATACACCCCAAAACAACTTGAAAGCTGTAAGCTTTGAACCACCACATGCCTGACGGGGTACGAATCGAATTCCCCCAGTAATGTTTTTTTCCTACTGTGTTTCTTTCTTTTTTTCGGACTATTTCCACCGCCTGCATATAACGTTGTTGGGTCTTCGATGTAAATTTATTATACTATTACAATTTCAAGTAGCTTCCACGTTTAGACAGTTTCATTTTGGTGCTGTAAGCGACATTGAGCTAATCCGAAAAACATAGCGGCAAGACGAAAAGTGACAGAAAGTTCACAACGCAGGCGCTGACCGTTGAGTCCAGATAGCACATCATCAGCTTCAGAAAGTTGTAGATGCTGATCTCGAACACTCTGGAGTTGACACTTCCTCCTGCTCCAATATCATCTTTTACGACATGGCACAAGCTGTCGTGCGGCAAGGAGTAGCATCATTCTGTTATGTTAATGAAAAAACCTCCGATGCTTCCAGCGCCGTGTACATTGAAGTAGTCAGTCATGTCGCTAACTATGCGGAGCGTAAAAGGGTCATCAATTCTAAGCGTACGAACCGCCTCCATGAGCTACCTTCGCAGAGCCAACTGCCGGCTTCCACCTTCAAATTTAGTCGTCCTCAGAACACATAATTTCTCGAGGCTTACGTTCATTCTTTTCATAAGACACTTCTTCAAGGTACTCTAGTTCATCTCCTCGCTGAATCGTTCCGCCATATTTTAATCTCGGGGAGTCCAGGTTGTTATGCACGGCTAACTTCAGCACGATAACCTCTACGGCTCTCTTGTTATATTGTTCGCTTGTGAAGGCCACGAACTCACGTTCCTTGTCGGAAGGCATCAGCAGCTGGTTTTTGTTACTTTTTCCTCACCTGCAATTTTGTTTTCATGTCAACAGAAGGCCACATACTTTGGCGGAGAGTAAACGTAATTCAAAAGTGATCCGGTAGTTTCTCTTCACTGCGAGACGGGGTAAAAGGGGAAACCTTCAAAGCTGCCTTGAAAGTTCTTTATTTCAATTACCTTACATTGTCATCAATTATTGATAAATTCAGAATCTTATGAACGTTTCTTGAAAGCTAAATAAAGGTGTGCGCCCGCGTTATAGACCTTTTGATGATGTAAGTGACGATGGGCTAAAGTGGGTATCATACCTTGAACCTTAATTATTTCAGTGACCTGACATCATCATCAACATTTGATAATTTTAGAATGATATCAACGTTACCTCAAAGCTACATAAAAGTTGAATGCCCGGCTTATAGGCTGTGACCTATAAGGTAATTCTATGTTTATTGTTTGTTGATATGGTTCGCAGTGTTGGGCAAAGGTCAAGAAAGAACACGTGGGCACAGGTGGCGAAAAAAATTTCCGCCTATTCTTTAACAGTGAGTGCGCCTATGGCCCGCCAGAATAATGAACCGAACATGGTCCTTCTTAATGCGTGCAAATATAAGGCGCGTCTTGTTTTCATTCAAGCTGTGCCACTTGCGAAAAAGTACGGATGTCTGAATGGCTACTTGTTTTTCATATTAGTGTACTGCAAGACCAGCGCGCAATGAACGCTTTCTTTGAGCACTAGTGAGAAAGTATAGCGTACAACGTTTACTAATTGCTACTTCTAGTTTTTGCAATTGGTTTTGAACTGCGTCAACATATTTTCCACCCTATTTTGTTACACAGAGAAACGCTGTGCACACCACCAACAATACGAATAAGTCACACTGTGCACACTACAAACACTTCCGCAAAAACTTCGCTCTCACGACCCATGTAATCGAAAACATTCTTGGGCAGCACGGCGTAGAGCGGAGGCCGCGCACGCGTACACTCCTTTCAAAACGACAGTGGGCCCTCAGTCTTTCCCTCATCCTTTGTTTCTTAGACTGCCGGCTCGAACAATAAAAAGTGTGCTTGCCTTCGTTGTTCTTTTTTTCTGCCAACTATGGTGTACTGGCTAGTAAAGCTATGAATACTCATGGACACACTAACTCGCTTTCAACCGTCTTTTCGTGGGTGCAAAGTGCATACGGGATGCTACATTGAGCGCTAAAGCGGCCTTTGATTCTTTTCTTTCACTCTTAAAGCATTCGCACTGAATTTTGGATTCTGGACATCCCCGTAATTGCAGTCCATATAACATCTTCTATTGGGCAACGCTTGAC
Source organism: Dermacentor albipictus (assembly GCF_038994185.2). Taxonomy (NCBI): domain Eukaryota; kingdom Metazoa; phylum Arthropoda; class Arachnida; order Ixodida; family Ixodidae; genus Dermacentor; species Dermacentor albipictus. Next base: position 144,109,763 of record NC_091823.1, on the reverse strand, counting down.
GATTTTCACTCCTTCAGTTATTTATCTGGTATTCTCTATTCCTCCAATTTCAGTAAATGAAACGGTTACTCTGTAACTGTTGACTACATGCTCTTGCGTGCATAGGAACATACCTATAGACTGGTAAGGTAGTTTGCAACCACATCGCATATAGCGGTAAAATCAATGCTTGCATTTTAAACAATATTCACCCTTTCGAAAAATCTTAATTCATTCGAAACAATCTTTGTTCGAACAAAGCAAAGTGAAAATATTCTGACGTCATTGAACATGCAAAATATATATGAAATGTTTCTTTTATGTTAATGGCAAAACATCCGATTCGTCCTCCCCTCGCACAGCTTGAAGTAGTCGGTCATGTCACTAGATCTTCGGAATTTACAAGGGTCATCAATGTTAAGCGTCAAGGCAGCCTTCATGACAAGCCTTGGCAGTGCCCACAGCCAGGTGCCGCATTCAGATATATACGTCCTTAGAGAACCTACTTTTTGCGTTTTAGCACTGCAGCATACCATAAGACCGCGCTTACCCTAATATACACCTTCATAGCGCTAAAGTTCAGCTACTCCAACAATTCTATCGCGAGATATTAATCTCGGAGAGTTTATGTTGTTCTACGCGGCAACTTTCACCGTGATAACCTCCACTGATCGCCTCTTGCATTCTTCGTGTGTGACGATCATGAACTCACCTGCCTTGTCGGAAGGCAGCAGCTGCCGGTTTCTGTTTCTTTTTCCCTAACTGCTTGTCTTATTTCATGTCAACAGAAGGTTACATACCTTGAAAGTTAATTTCAATGATCTGACATCAACACCAAGCTTCGTTTATTTTAGAATCATATCAGCGCTGCTTGAACACTGAATAAAGGCTTAGCGTCCGCTTCGTCGGCCTTTACCTATAGTGTATGTCTTTGTTTATAGTTTGCTGATGTGGTCCGCACTGAAACAATATAGTTTGCTGATGTAGTCCGCACTGAAACAAGAACACGTAGGCCGCGATGGCCGAAAAGTCTCCCGCCTAATCTATAACAGTGCGAGTGCATATGGAAGGCAAACCAAATGAACCTAACGTGGTCTTTGTTGATGTGTGGAATTATAAAACGTTTATCGTTTTTAGTTAGGTGGTGTTACCTGCGCAAAAGTACAGATTCCAGCATGATTATTTATTTCTTTTTATTACGCTACAGCGAAACCAGCACGCAAAGAATGCTTCCTTTCAGCAGTCGTGAGAAACTAGCTTGCAACGTTTAGTAAGTGCTGCTCCCAGTTTTTGCTAATTGTTTTGAGGTGTGGCGACATATATTAAAGCGTGTTTTATATCACAGGGAAACATACCAATAAATGACAACGTGGGCACTACGAACCCTTTCGCAAAAACTTAGCTCTCGCAGCCCTTGTAATCGAAATCCTTCTTGGGCAGCATGGCATAACGAGGAGGCCACGCACGAGTACGCTACTCTCAAAGCGACAGCTGGCTCTAGGCTTTCCCTTCATCTATTCTTTCTTAGGTTGTCGGCGCGAACCAGAGCATGCGGTTGCATTTTTTTTTTCATTTTTCTGCGAATAATGGTGTTGTCGTTAGAAAAGCTATGAATAATCACGGACACACTAGCTCGCTTTCAATCGTCTTTTCATGGGTGCAAAGTGTATCCTTGAGGCTACGTCGATGACTAAAGCGGATTTGGATCCTTTTCTCGCATTATTAGAGCATTACCCCTGAATTTCGGATAGTAGAGATCCCCGTAATTGCACTCATTTTACCTTCTTCTGATCGTCTGATCAATTCTCCTACAATGACTTAGCCGGTCTACTGTATTCCTCCTATTACAGTAAATGAAACGGTTACTCTGCAACTGTTGGCTACAAGTGCTTGCGTGGCTAAGAACTTATCTGTAAACTGCTAATGTAGTTCACTACATCGCACATGGTGGTAAAAGCAAGGCTTGGATTTTAAATAATATTCACCATTTGAAAATCTCCTAATTCTTTCAAAACTATCTATGGTCTACTAAAACAAAGTGGAAATATTCGGACGTCTTTGTACATGCGCAACATGTATGACATGTTTCGTTTATGTTTTTGGAAAACACGTGATCCGGCCTGTGTCGTACAGCTTAAAGTAGGCGGGTATGTTCCTAGCTCTGCCGAAGTTAAAAGGTTCATCAATATTAAGCATAAAGACAGCCTTCATGAGCAACCTTCTCAGTGCCAACTGCCAGGTGCTGCCTTCAGATTTAGTCATCCTTAAAAACATACATCTTTGTGCGTTTTAACATAGGAGGATGTACACGCTTTTCCTAATATACATCTTCAAGACGCTCAAACTCATCTTCTCGCACGAGTCTTCCGCGACATTTTCGGGGAGCCTATGTTAAGTGCGCGGCAAATTTCAGCTGGATAAGCTCTACAGCTGCCCTGTTGTGTTCTTAGTTTGTGAAGATCACGAACCCACCTTCCTTGTCGGAAAGCAGCAGCCACAGGTTTCTGTTTCTATTTTCCTAACTGATTGTTTGCTTTCATGTCAACAGAAGGTTACATACCTTGAAAGCTAAGTTAAAAGAGATGACGTCATCACCAACCTTTGATTATTTTAGAATCATACCAATGCGGCTGCAAAACTAAATAAATATCAGCGCCCACTTGATAGGTCTTTACCTATAGGGCATTTCTCTGCATAATGTTTGCTGATGTGGTCCTCAGTGTTGGACAAACGTCAAACAAGAACACCTGGGCCAAGATTGTCAAGACATTTTTCGTCTATCTTTAAGCGTGAGAGTTGCTAAGGACTGCAGACTAATGAACTGAACGAGGTCTTTGTTAAAGTGCGCAATTATGAAACGTTTCTTGTTCTCATTCAAGCTGTGTCACCGGCTCAAACGCACGGATGTCTGCATGATTACCTGTTTTTTTTTTATTACTGTACTGCCAAACCAGTACGCAAAGATCGCTTTCTTTCTGCAGTCGTGAGAAAGTAGCTTGCAACGTTTAGTAATTGCTGCTACGAGTTTGTGCAACTAGATTTTAAGTAAATCGACATATTTCGCACCGCCTTTTGTTGCAGAAGGAAGCATGAATTGCACTGTGGACAGTTCGAATACTTCCGGAAATACTTCGTACGCAATTAGTGCAGCAGAAAACCTGACATCCGAGCAAGACAAATTTTCACGCTGATTTGTGGAATCCAAAGCTTCTTTTATGCAGTATTTATGCTTGGCCAATAAACAATGATACAATATTTCTTGGAAATTCACTATTGTATCGGCTTAGCAATACGTGCAAGTACACAGGCCTGTATGTCCCACCTTACAACATAATTACAAAATGGATACGCAGCCGTTTCAGCAGATGCGATGATTTCGATCGGCGGCCGATGTTGAGGTATCCGGTAGGACAAGTGTTTGTGTCGTGTGGTCAGGGCACAATTTTGAAAATTGCCACGACACGACAATGTTTTTTTTCCATGAGCCGAAATTTGAGAATAAATAGCGCGCGTAGTCGAGCTGTTAGTCCATGGATGTCATTCCATAGAGCCTTCCCTCCATATTTCTTGCAGAATCTGACCATATCATCTTTGCTTGTACATCTGGGCCGAAATGCGGATCATAGCTGCACATTCATGTCTACCAGTTTTAACGTGATCGCGAAGCCTTTCCCTTCAATAGTATCTGAACAAAAGCGCCCCCAAAAAATATTTTCAGCAAGCGGAGTAAAACCAATGGGAACCTACAAGCATATACAAGGAAAACTAGAGCATGCTCCACTTGAGTTCAATTTGCGGATGCAGTCTCGCTGTGCTGCAATCGGCGTTTAAACGGGCCTCCAAAAGTGTCCCGGAAAAGAAATCCAGTCAATCAAATCGAACTAGGCAGCACATGTAGCCTGAGATGGTTGTCGGTGATTAAGAGCATCAAGTGCGATTTGCGAAAATGTGGCAGTGCTGAACAAGCTATTTCAAAATATGCTTCACATAGAGTTACGCCGAGCGCATCGCCGAAGGGTCGGCTTCGCCGCAGTTGCGATGCCTCTTCCTGGAATTGAGTGGCTGCAACGTCAACCCTAAGGTCAACTGCCTCGTTGGCTGAGCCAGCGCAGCATTTACCTTTCCGCTCCTGGCGTAACTGTCGTGCCACTAGTTGCGCGCGCGCGCACTGTGAGCACACCATCCTTACTGCCCAGCTGCTATGCGTATGCGCTGCTGCGAGCGGAATGAGGGCGTCAAGCTCGCGTTATCTAATATTTCACTGGGCGCTAATGCTTACACCTTCCTGGCTGTCTCATCTCGTGCACCATCGAAGTGTAACGCACATCTTTGCTATCCCTTTCAATGTCTGTCCTTTAGTGCGAGGATTGTTAGTTTTATAGCGAGGCTGTTAAGGGCTACTTTCCCCTCTCTCGAGTTCGCGTGTAGAAAAAAAAATCCCCAAGATAGTGCACTGCTCGATCGACCCGTGGCGGAGGTGCCGCAAGCGTTAAGCACACCCCATACTTGGGCCTATCATAAAGATAGTACAACACCGGGCCGGCCCGCGGCGAAAGTGAAGCAGGTGTTACGCAGCCTTATACTTGGGTCGATTCCGAAGTTAGTGAAATGTCATAGATAATGAAGAAGTGCTACCTCCCCCCCCCCCACCGCCCAAAGAAAGCTATATACTGCATAACCACGAAGTTTGGGGAGCTTAAATCAGAAATGATTGACACGCACAATGAGATTGGAATCGGCAGAACTGAGAACAATGTCATCAAGAAAGAAAGAGGTACACCACTACAATGGCTGTAACAACATGGAAATTTATTGCGTCCCTGTGCAAGAAAGAAAGAACCTCCAGGCAGTGATCAAGACGATTTCAGTTCACGTGAAAGTTGCTGTTAATAAAACTTATTCAGAGATTGTGCACCAAGTTTCAACCAGGGATAAGGCACAATCCAACATTATCGCTAAGTTTATCTCTCGTATTCCACGAGATAGGTTCATGAATGCAATTAATAAACAAAGACTGACTACATCAATTCTACGCTTTGAAGGCTGCGCCCCAATCTATATCAATGAATATCTATGACCAGCTAACAAAATACTGGTATACTGCTATTCTACTGGTAATAACAAACACTGGCAAGGCACCAAGGGCGAAGCGCCATAGAAATAGGAAGTACAAGTGCGTACCGGCGGTAAAATACTTAGACAAAGTCTGAAAATTGGCGTGTTTTGCGCGTAACATGCGCAGAATACCTATCCCAAACTACTTGAACGATGATGCTTGACATTGCAACAATCAAGCAAGCTACAAGGCACAAGCGCGAAAACATAACAGTTAATCATTGCAATGTTCGATGCGCATGGGAAAATTTAGACAAGCTGTGTGCTTATCCAGCGCGTCATTCTTTTATTTATTTATTTCGAAGTACCTTACAGGTCCCAAGGGGAGCATTGAGTAAGGGGGCGTCGTTGAACAAATGACAACTGAAAATTGATTTTAAAAAATGGAGAGCTGGAAATGTTTACTATGGTCACGTGCTTGCAAAACAGTCTTACAAATAAAAGCGCTAAAGCAATACAAAGAGTTTTCAGGAAAGAAATTAAAAGTACAGTTCAAGGTAACATAAAGAGTGGCATATCACTCGCGCAAAATAATGCACATAGCGCGAACACATAAAACAAACAAAATTGAAACAACAAATTAAAATAAAAGAAGAAAGAAAGACGTAGTACATATTTGGCGCGTATCATTTGACGTCACATATGTATCGATGAATATATTTGTTATTATGAAAACTTCGGGATCAGTAGTTGCCTGAATTTATCATTTCTAATTGGCGCAAATTCCATAACCGAATTGCTCGTAGTAGAGCCGAGAAGTTAAATCCGTTACTGTTACCATAAATGCGAGTGAGGCTTAAATCATTATAATGTCGTCGTGATGTGCAAGATGCGCATTCCAGTGGCAAGTTTGATGGCTTGCTTTGGTGAAGATATCTATGGAGCAACGACAGGAGTGCTATGTCACGTCGGTGTTTTAGTGATTGAAGGGAATTGTCGAGTTTTATTTGAGCAATGCTTGACTGGTTTTTGTATTTGCGGGAAATTATTCTAACGGCTTGGTTTTGAATGGCTTCTAAGATGCGAGTTAAGTACTAATGGTAGGAAGACCATATAGGAGACGCGAACTCAAGCAGGGGCGTACAAATGATGGGAATGATAATTTACGGATGTTAGACGGGCAGTTACGCAAGTTCTTACGAATACACGCAAGAGATTTGGAAGCGGTTGCGTATATGGTTGTGATGTTTAGGCCCAGGAAAGGCTTCTTGTAAGAATAATGTCTAGGTATTTATATACTGATGCCTGAGATACTAGATTTGTACTTATATAAAAGCAAAAGCTATCATTTGAAATCTGTAATGATGTAATCACAGTTAGTGAAACGTGGTTGAAAGAGTAATGTATGCATATGCCTGGATGCATAATGCTATCACTACCTAGAAACAGCCTTTCGCATGGCGGTGGTGTTGCTCTGTTCTTAAAAAAAGCATCGTTTAGACATCTGTGACTAAACGCTCCCGGAGCCAGCCTGATTGTGAAGCTCTATTTGTCCATTTAGAATGTGACATTATGCTAGGCGTCGTTTACGAACCACCCAGTTCCACTGTGGGATGCTTCATTTCTAATATGTAAACTACTTAGAGCATTTGATTGCCTCCTACAACCTTCCGTTAGTTATCTGTGGTGATATTGACATTGATGTACTTATACATGAATGTCATTACCAAATTTTGCTGCTTCAGTCATATTATATTGTCACATAGTAGTGACTGTGAAGACGGCAGCAAAACTGCGATTAAGGAAAGTAGCGTTTGATTGGACGAACTTGTGCCCTCAAAAGCAGGCTACACACAAAGAACAGTGATAGCAACGCACACACTCGGCGATCATCGAAAATCTGATCAGATGAACGTGATCACTGCGCCTTCGCGAATAAGTGACACTTGTTCTTCACTGACTGATCACACGATTTCTGGAACTGACAGGAGTGTTTCGGCTGGAGTGTACGACATTACCGTCGGTGATCACTGCTTCCCTTTATTGTTTATATACTTGCTCATTCGTATCCTTCATGTGGTAATTACTCATTTCCAGTTTATTATGCTTTAAATACTATGAATGGGTAAGAGACAATATACAGACGAGGGTCGCAAAGTCAACGAGTGCAGCCGGACCCTTGGATAATAACAACAATGTAGTGCTGTGTAATAAGAGCAAGCTCACTAAAAGAAACAGACACAATAGCGAAAATACAACACAGAAAAATTTAAGTAACGAAAACAAATTGTCTGTATACGAGCCTATATTGCATAAAAGCTGTCAATACATGCAAACGGCAAATGCAGTGTAATGAATGACGTAAACCCAGTTATACATATGAAAATGCTTTAGGGCGTGACTGAATGTATGAAAGCACGAAGATTTATTGGTGATGGGTAAACCATTCCACAGTTTAAAGCAGCAAATGATAATCTCATTTTTTCATAGTTATAATGAACTATAGGCAGTAGAAAATTGCAGTTACGTGCAAACCTGGTATTAATTTTATTGGTGAGGTACATTGAATGAATGAATTGGCATGAAAGCTATTTAGTAAAAAAATTATAAAACATAATTATTAGATGATAGCTTAACAAGAACGTTACAACAAGCACGTTATTTTCCCGAAGTAATAGAGTAGCACTCGCGAAAAACCCACTGTTAGTGATAATACGTATTGCTTGGTTTTGTAAGTGCTGAATAGACGAAGTATGATGGTGATATGTGTTTCCCCGAAAAACAATGCCGTAATTAATCTTACTGTGAATGACGGTAAAGTATAATGCTAATGATGCTTCTATGGAGAAATATGCTGCGGATTTGAATAATGCTCTAATACGGAAGGTACACTTTTGCTTAATGAAGGCAATGTTGAAAAAACTATAAGAATTTAATTTGATGATGAAGAAATTACGGCCACTGACCAAGTCAAGGTGAAAAAACACGCAGAGACGTTTCGGGACCCGTACGGGTTCCTTGATCACACTAAAAGCGGGCAAAAGCCGCAAGTCGTTTTTATGCCAAAATGTGACGTAGGGAACGGGTGTAGTTAGCAGGAAGATTTCCATCAGTCCTGTTGATATTGTTGTCAGTAGTTTGAATAAATAAAGATTCTAACAAGAGTCGCGTCATCGAATTCTTTTCCTTAGCTATTATAGCCGCGTTTTCCCAATCGATGCGGTGACTGCGATTATCGGCGTGTTCAGCAAGGGCGTTCCATACTTTTTTCTTGTTAGAGACGTCCCTTTGGTGCTCTTTTAATCTTCTCGTGAACTTGCCCGTTTCACCGATGTAGCTGCAACTGCAGTCTGCGCATGGTATCTTGTATATGACACCGGGATAATTCTTGCTTTCAAGCTGATCCTTTACGTTAACAAGCTGATTTCTCAGCTTGTTGGATGGCATGTGGGCTATTCTGAGATCGTATCTTGAGAATACGCGGCTAAGAGCTTCGCTGACGCCAGGAACATATGGGACGCCAGCGCGTTTCATGAGCGACTTGCCTTGAGAACGGGTACCCCAAGAAGTTTATTGACAAAATGGAAGCCCAGGTCCTCCATCCAAAGCCGTCTCAAGGCAAGTCGCTCATGAAACGCGCTGGCGTCCCATATGTTCCTGGCGTCAGCGAAGCTCTTAGCCGCGTATTCTCAAGATACGATCTCAGAATAGCCCACATGCCATCCAACAAGCTGAGAAATCAGCTTGTTAACGTAAAGGATCAGCTTGAAAGCAAGAATTATCCCGGTGTCATATACAAGATACCATGCGCAGACTGCAGTTGCAGCTACATCGGTGAAACGGGCAAGTTCACGAGAAGATTAAAAGAGCACCAAAGGGACGTCTCTAACAAGAAAAAAGTATCGAACGCCCTTGCTGAACACGCCGATAATCGCAGTCACCGCATCGATTGGGAAAACGCGGCTATAATAGCTAAGGAAAAGAATTCGATGACGCGACTCTTGTTAGAATCTTTATTTATTCAAACTACTGACAACAATATCAACAGGACTGATGGAAATCTTCCTGCTAACTACACCCGTTCCCTACGTCACATTTTGGCATAAAAACGACTTGCGGCTTTTGCCCGCTTTTAGTGTGATCAAGGAACCCGTACGGGTCCCGAAACGTCTCTGCGTGTTTTTTCACCTTGACTTGGTCAGTGGCCGTAATTTCTTCATCATCATGTTACCTGACCAGACGAACTTTCGTCGAACTCTTGACTATATTTCCTACAGAACTAACTACGGGCAAGACGTCGTAACCAAAATTCGCCGGTTTGTCGCATTTACGTGCAGAATAGCCGCCTTCAAGTGCCACATGTCCTTCAACCAGACGTGCAAAGTTGAGGGCCTTGTCCCAAAAAGTCTGCGCTTGAAGACACCGGTTGCATCAGCGTGGGGCCACAAGATATTTCGACAAGCCGAGAGGAAATTATTAGCAAATAAAGAACGGGTACCCCAAGAAGCTTATTGACAAAATGGAAGCCCAGGTCCTCCATCCAAAGCCGTCTCAAGGCAAGTCGCTCATGAAACGCGCTGGCGTCCCATATGTTCCTGGCGTCAGCGAAGCTCTTAGCCGCGTATTCTCAAGATACGATCTCAGAATAGCCCACATGCCATCCAACAAGCTGAGAAATCAGCTTGTTAACGTAAAGGATCAGCTTGAAAGCAAGAATTATCCCGGTGTCATATACAAGATACCATGCGCAGACTGCAGTTGCAGCTACATCGGTGAAACGGGCAAGTTCACGAGAAGATTAAAAGAGCACCAAAGGGACGTCTCTAACAAGAAAAAAGTATCGAACGCCCTTGCTGAACACGCCGATAATCGCAGTCACCGCATCGATTGGGAAAACGCGGCTATAATAGCTAAGGAAAAGAATTCGATGACGCGACTCTTGTTAGAATCTTTATTTATTCAAACTACTGACAACAATATCAACAGGACTGATGGAAATCTTCCTGCTAACTACACCCGTTCCCTACGTCACATTTTGGCATAAAAACGACTTGCGGCTTTTGCCCGCTTTTAGTGTGATCAAGGAACCCGTACGGGTCCCGAAACGTCTCTGCGTGTTTTTTCACCTTGACTTGGTCAGTGGCCGTAATTTCTTCATCATCATGTTACCTGACCAGACGAACTTTCGTCGAACTCTTGACTATATTTCCTACAGAACTAACTACGGGCAAGACGTCGTAACCAAAATTCGCCGGTTTGTCGCATTTACGTGCAGAATAGCCGCCTTCAAGTGCCACATGTCCTTCAACCAGACGTGCAAAGTTGAGGGCCTTGTCCCAAAAAGTCTGCGCTTGAAGACACCGGTTGCATCAGCGTGGGGCCACAAGATAATTCGACAAGCCGAGAGGAAATTATTAGCAGCCCTCGTGCGGCGAAGTGGAACGAGGCTCTCATTTGCCGTGCACAGGAAGGCGACTCATACCGGCCAGTACTTAAACTTCAATTCATGCCACCCGGTTTGCCATAAGCAATCCGTTGTCTCATCTCTCGTGACGCGGGCCACACGCATCTGCTCAAGTGACCATGAAATGCAGAACGAACTGAAGAAAATTCGTCACGAATTATCCAGGAACGGGTACCCCAAAAGTTTAATGACAAAATGGAAGCCCAGGTCCTCCATCCAAAGCCGTCTCAAGGCAAGTCGCTCATGAAACGCGCTGGCGTCCCATATGTTCCTGGCGTCAGCGAAGCTCTTAGCCGCGTATTCTCAAGATACGATCTCAGAATAGCCCACATGCCATCCAACAAGCTGAGAAATCAGCTTGTTAACGTAAAGGATCAGCTTGAAAGCAAGAATTATCCCGGTGTCATATACAAGATACCATGCGCAGACTGCAGTTGCAGCTACATCGGTGAAACGGGCAAGTTCACGAGAAGATTAAAAGAGCACCAAAGGGACGTCTCTAACAAGAAAAAAGTATCGAACGCCCTTGCTGAACACGCCGATAATCGCAGTCACCGCATCGATTGGGAAAACGCGGCTATAATAGCTAAGGAAAAGAATTCGATGACGCGACTCTTGTTAGAATCTTTATTTATTCAAACTACTGACAACAATATCAACAGGACTGATGGAAATCTTCCTGCTAACTACACCCGTTCCCTACGTCACATTTTGGCATAAAAACGACTTGCGGCTTTTGCCCGCTTTTAGTGTGATCAAGGAACCCGTACGGGTCCCGAAACGTCTCTGCGTGTTTTTTCACCTTGACTTGGTCAGTGGCCGTAATTTCTTCATCATCATGTTACCTGACCAGACGAACTTTCGTCGAACTCTTGACTATAAGAATTTAATTTGATGCCCAAAAATAGAACAGAGTCGGAGACAGGAATCGGATGGCGATCTAGAATTATCTCATGCAAGCCAGGTAATATTCTTTGGGTGAACAGAAAATCAGGAATTCAGTTTTCGAAGGATTGATAATTAAGTGATTGGAAGTACACCATGCAACAACATGGTCAAGCTCATTGTTTAGTTTGAGGATTAAAGTATTAAGTATTGAGGTACAAATAATTGTCACGCTAGGAGATAGTAGTATCGTCCGAGAATAGTACACAATGTGCCGATTTATGACGCCTGGGGACATCACTATAACAAATTTATATCAATTTAAACTAATATATATATATATATATATATATATATATATATATATATATATATATATATATATATATATATATATATATTGTGAGCATTATTCATACGCTTCATATTCTCACCTGTACATACTCATCATCACCGTTTTGGGGCCTGGTGGTGGGGCTCTGTCTCGGGAGAATAAACAAGAGACTGGCTGCCTAAACCTCGTCTCACAAGTGGTGGAGTGTGCTGTCCGGTCCCTTCGCCCTCTCGCTCCCGGTCTCTCTCCAGCTTCACCTACGCTACATCCCTGGAGCTCCGCTCGGGTCGCCGCCTCTACCAACTGCACTCATCCATGTCGCAAGACCAGCAGACCAGTACCACGACATCCACCTTGCCGACTCCTGCGGGAACCCCTTCTTGGACAGTCACCACCCCTCAGAAGGATCCACCGGTATTTGCTGGGCTTCCAGGTGACGACGTTGAAGACTGGTTGGAGCTATACGAGCGCGTGAGTGACTTTAACCACTGGAACGAATCAGCAAAACTTGCTCACATCGCCTTCTACCTAACCGGAGTTGCGAAAACATGGTTTTACAATCATGAGCTCGATTTGGTCAACTGGAGCATCTTTAAACACCAGCTACGCCAGATTTTCGCGAACTCGTCTGTCCGCTCCGATATCGCTAAGAAGAAGCTTGCTGAGCGTGTACAGCACTCAGGCGAGTCCTACACTACGTACATAGAGGACGTCCTCGCCCTCTGCCGCCGCGTGACCACCTCGATGGCAGAGAGTGACCGTGTACGCCACCTGCTCAAGGGTATTGGGACTGCGGCATTCAATGCTCTTGTAGTGCTGAATCCCACTACCGTCGCCGACATCATCAGTACGTGTCAGCGTCTCGATGACCTTCATATGCTCCGCTTACACCCTGACACATCTGATTTCAAGGGTCCAACGACAGCGAGCTACGTGCTTTGATTCGCTCCATCATCCGTGAGGAACTGCACGCCCAGGCTTCATCAAACCCTCCTGAGGTCCATCTGACGCCTCCTGGTGGCGGCCTACGCCATATCGTGAGGGAAGAGCTTGCTGCCGTGACCTGCCCGCAAATCACGAGCCCGCACCCTATCCATACGCCAACGTACGCTCAGGTTGCCTCTATAGCGCCACCCCCCCAGCAGCCACCACAACAGGCACCTGCACCGCACATGTCCCTGAATCCTATCACTGCAGGACCATCGCCTGTTCCGTCTTATAACGCATGGAGCCCACCTCGACCGGTTTGTTACTACTGCGGCATCCGTGGCCACATTTCCAGGTTTTGCCGACGCCGTCAGCAAGATGAAAGACGTGGCTATGACGGCTTTGAAAGGGATCAGTTTTCTGGCCCTGTACCACGACGTCGGCGTTCTGACTACGTTTATCATCCACCACGTTCCCCATCTCCACAGGACTTCAACACTGCCAGTTCATCGCGTTTCCCGCGTCGTCGCTCTCCATCACCGATGCGGCGCTCTTCTTCCCCTCTACGACCGGCTACTTCGTCCTCCGATCACCGCCCGGAAAACTAAATGGTGCAGCTTCAGGAGGGAAAGCTGCATCTTTTGGACAACGTGAAACGCCTCCGGAGCGCCCGTCAAATGTACTTTTGGTGTTTGTTGAAGGTGTCCGAATCGAAGCCTTGGTTGAAACAGGTGCATCGCTTTCCGTTATTAGTGCTGACTTGTGTTCTCGATTGCGAAAAGTGAAGACACCGTATACTGGCCCTCCCCTTCGTTGTGCTAATGCAGTTCTTGTTCAGCCCTCCAGTGTTTGCACTGCGCGCGTTTTCATTGATGGCATCCTCCACCACATTCAGTTCGTCGTGCTGTCTTCGTGCACTTACGCGATGATTTTGGGATGGGACTTCCTGTCCTCCGCCTCAGCTTTAATCTCTTGCCGTCAGCGAACTATTCATATGACAGACACAATCTTCGTCCTCTGTCAATGATCACAGCCTGCGTTTTGTCACGTCTACCGACTGTTTCATTCCCGCGGGCACTGAGCATATTCTGACGCTGACTTCTGACACTATTATTAATGGTGATGTGTTCCTTGCACCGAGTGGTTACTGCATTTCTGGTGGGCTTAGCCTTACTCCTAGCCTAGTACGGTTTCAGGACGGTAGAGTCTCAGTCGCTGTTCATAACCCTACTTCTTCGCCAGTTGTGCCCTCCCAGGGCTCTACTGTGACATGCTTTACTGACACCGAACCTCTTTCGCTGGTACCGCTTCACACCGAATCACCACCTTTGTCTACCACAACTGATTATCACACTGCTGCGGCTGCTTTAACGGCCGCGATAAATCCCGATTTGACCACTGCGCAGAAACAAGACCTTCTGGCACTCCTGCACAAACACAGAGCCTTATTTGACGTCCACTCCAAGCTTCTGGGGCGCACTTCCGTCGCAGTACATCGCATCGAAACCGAAGGCAGTTCGGTTGTACGCCGCCGCCCGTATCGCGTGTCTTCCGCAGAACGGAAAATCATTGCGGATAACGTTGATGACATGCTTAAAAGAGACATCATTCGGCCATCCTCCAGTTCTTGGTCGTCTCCTGTGGTGCTGGTTCGCAAGAAAGACGGCTCCGTACGATTCTGCGTCGATTATCGAGCCCTTAATAAGATCACGCGCAAAGACGTATATCCGATGCCAAGAATTGACGATGCCATTGACTCCCTCCAGGGTGCAGAATATTTCTCTAGTCGAGACCTCCGATCCGCATACTGGCAAATCCCCATTCACGAAGCGGAAAAGGACAAGACAGCCTTTGCAACGCCAGACGGACTTTACGAGTTCAACGTCATGCCATTCGGTTTATGTAATGCCCCTGCAACATTTGAACGCATGATCGATACAGTTTTACGTGGCCTTAAGTGGAAGACCTGTCTGTGCTCTTTAGATGACATCGTTATTTTTTCTACAACTTTTAGTCAGCACCTTGAGCGCTTGGACGAAGTTTTCACTTGCATTTCCAACGCTGGACTCCATCTCAACACAAAGAAATGCCATTTTGCCAGAAAGAACATCAAAGTATTGGGCCATCTTATCAGCAAAGATGGCGTTCGACCAGATCCAGAAAAGGTTGCTGCCGTGCATCGCTTCCCTCACCCTGAAAATCAAAAGCAATTAAGAAGTTTCTTAGGCCTGGCATCCTACTTCCGCCGCTTGATCAGTCATCTTGCAGCCATGGCGTCGCCGCTACACAAGTTGCTCACGTCGGGCACTGCTTTCCCTTGGACGGATGAATGCGAACTTTCTTTCCAAGCCCTCAAGCAGGGATTAACCAGCGACCCTGTCCTCTGTCACTTCGATGAGAACGCACCAACTTGCTTGCACACCGGCGCTAGTGGCCATGGGATCGGTGCTGTACTTTTACAGCGTGATACCACCTCACGAGAGAGAGTTGTTGCCTATGCCAGTCGCGCACTAACACCTGCCGAAACGAATTACTCGATCACAGAAAAGGAATGTCTCGCAGTAGTTTGGGCGATCCAAAAATTTCGACCATATTGTTACGTAGGAAGACACCGACGAAAAGCTATTTACAAGTATATTTACAAGGCAATACGCCGCAGTTGACCAAGAGGCAACAGCCCGCGCTAGCTTCCAATCGTCGTCTTCGTCGTCTTCCTGCGCGGCTCTTCGTCAGTGGGAATACGACCCCGTAGCATTACCCCCGGCGGCAAAAGCGCCGTCCCGGAGCGACTAAAGGCTGGACTCTGAAGCAGTGTAGTAGCTCTTGAGCCTACTAACGTGCACGACATCACTGGACGCCAGAGTAGATGACGAGGTTGAGCTCACAGGAGCAATTTCATAAGTCACAGGCGTCACCTGGCGAAGCACGCGGTAGGGCCCTGTGTATCGCGAAAGGAGCTTTTCGGAAAGTCCAACGTGACGACAGAGCGACCACAGGAGCACGAGTGCACCAGGCGAAAACTGTACGTCACGGTGGCGGGCGTTGTACTGACGCTGCTGCGTGATTTGCGAGGCCGTCAGTCGAGCACGGGCAAGCTGGCGTGCATGATCGGCGAGGGCGATGGCGTCGCGCGCATACTCGGTTGTTGAGGTCGCCGCAGGAGGAAGTACCATGTCAAGGGGCAAGGTCGGTTCGCGACCGTAGAGTAGATAAAATGGAGAAAATCCGGTGGTGTCGTGCCGGGAAGAATTGTAAGCAAAGGTGACGTAAGGAAGGGCAATGTCCCAGTCGTGGTGGTCCTTCGAAACGTACTTGGACAGCATGTCGGTAAGGGTACGGTTTAAGCGCTCTGTCAGGCCATTAGTTTAAGGATGGTATGAGGTAGTCAGCTTGTGTTGAATAGAGCAGGAACGCACAATGTCAGCGATAACTTTCGAGAGGAAGTTACGACCGCGGTCAGTAAGCAGCTGTCGCAGGGCGCCATGCACTAAGATAATGTCACGCAAGAGAAAGTCCGCGACGTCAGTGGCGCAACTGGTAGGTAGAGCCCGCGTGATAGCGTATCGGGTGGCGTAATCAGTTGCGACGGCTACCCATTTGTTCTCAGAGGATGACGTGGGAAAGGGACCGAGGAGGTCTAATCCAACACGAAAAAACGGTTCCACAGGGACGGCGATCGGCTGGAGATGACCGGAAGGTAGCACCTGAGGCGTTTTCCGACGCTGGCAGGGATCACAGGCAGCAACATAGCGTCGGACGGAGCGAGCAAGACCAGGCCAATAGAAGCGGCGGCGGACGCGGTCGTACGTGCGGGTTACGCCAAGATGTCCTGCAGTGGGTGCGTCATGCATCTGAAAGAGCACAGTCTGTCGTAGATGTTGTGGCACGACAAGAAGAAGATCAGGGCCGTCAGGGAGGAAGCTCCTTCGGTACAGAATGCCGCCCTGGAGGACATATCGGCGAACGGATGCGTCGGTAGGTGCAGAGCGCAGACGCTCGATGAGTACTCGCAGCGATAGGTCTCGGTACTGCTCATCGGCGATGTTAGCGAAGGCAGACACAGAGAAAATGCCGTCGGCGGTACTGCTGTCGGCGTCTTCAGGCTCGTCTACCGGGTAGCGAGACAGGCAGTCAGCGTCCTTGTGTAGTCGGCCAGATTTGCAGGTGACAGAGAACGAATATTCTTGGAGGCGTAAGGCCCAGCGACCAAGTCTTCCTGAAGGGTCTTTCAATGAGCATAACCAACAAAGCGCGTGATGGTCTGTGATAACGGAAAAGGGTCGGCCATATAAGTATGGGCGGAACTTAGCAACCGCCCAAACTAGGGCCAGACACTCACGCTCAGTGATGGAATAGTTGCGCTCCGCGGGCGAGAGGAGCCTGCTGGCGTAAGCGATAACACGGTCGTGGCCACGCTGGCGTTGTGCCAGTACTGCGCCAATTCCGTGACCGCTGGCATCAGTACGGACTTCGGTAGGCGCAGAAGGATCGAAGTGGGCCAAAACGGGGGGCGTTGTGAGAAGATCGATGAGAAGCGAGAATGCAGAGGCCTCGTTATCTCCCCACTGGAAAGGGGCGTCTTTTTTCAAAAGCTCGGTTAGTGGTCGTGCTATGGCCGCGAAATTTTGGACGAAACGGCGGAAGTACGAGCAAAGGCCGATGAAGCTGCGCACATCCTTGACACACTTCGGAACAGGGAAGTGCGTAACAGCATGGATCTTGCCTGGGTCCGGTTGCACTCCGTTCGCGTAAACGAGATGTCCAAGGACGGTAATCTGGCGACGGCCGAATTGGCACTTCGATGCGTTGAGTTGCAGACCGGCTCGCCGAAAAACGTCCAGGACTGCTGAGAGGCGCTCGAGGTGCGTAGCGAATGTTGGGGAGAATACTATAACGTCGTCTAAGTAGCACAGGCACGTGGACCATTTGAAACCGTGAAGAAGGGAGTCCATCATGCGTTCAAAAGTGGCAGGAGCGTTACATAGGCCGAACGGCATCACCTTGAATTGATAAAGACCGTCGGGTGTTACAAAGGCAGTCTTCTCGCGGTCGAGATCGTCCACGGCAATCTGCCAATAGCCGGAGCGAAGGTCAATAGAGGAGAAATAGCGAGCACCGTGGAGGCAGTCAAGGGCGTCATCAATCCGAGGTAGGGGATACACGTCCTTTTTGGTAACTCTGTTAAGGTGCCGATAATCCACGCAAAAGCGCCATGAGCCATCCTTCTTTTTCACCAGCACAACCGGTGACGCCCATGGACTACATGACGGTTCAATAATGTTCTTGGCAAGCATTTTGCGAACTTCGGTGTGAATCACTTGACGCTCAGCCGGTGATACTCGATACGGGCGGCGATGAATAGGAGGGGCATCTCCGGTATTAATGCGATGTTTAACAGCTGTTGTGTGGGCCAAAGAACGATCGTTAAAGTCAAAAATATCTTGGTAGGAAATGAGAACCCCGCACCTCCACCAAATATGTTACGTAGGAAGACACCGACGAAAAGCTATTTACAAGTATATTTACAAGGCAATACGCCGCAGTTGACCAAGAGGCAACAGCCCGCGCTAGCTTCCAATCGTCGTCTTCGTCGTCTTCCTGCGCGGCTCTTCGTCAGTGGGAATACGACCCCGTAGCAATATCTTTACGGACGCCATTTCACGGTCATAACCGACCACCACGCCTTATGCTGGTTGTCGTCAATCAAAAATTTGTCCGGACGACTTGGTCGCTGGGTGGTACGCTTACAAGAGTACGACTTTGACGTTGTCTACAAGTCTGGGAAAAAGCATCAAGATGCCGACGCTCTCTCTCGCTGCCCGCTGCCATTATTAGCTTCGAGTACATCTCTCCATTGCTCGCCACTGGATGATGAGACTAAGTCGTCACTCCCGTTATTACCGTTATTACCTCTCTCGGTTACTGACACGTTATCTTCCAATCGCCTCACTCACCTCGCCTCGTGTCAACGTTCTGACCCCTACTGCGACAGCATCATCTAACGCCTGTGCGGAACTACATCTGCACCAAATGCCCGATTACGTCGACAACTGCGACTATTCAAGCTTGACAACGATGTGCTGTACCGCTACATATACAACTTCGACGGACACAGCTGGGTACCTATTCTTCCACGCTCGATGCGCACACAAGTCCTTGAAGCCTTGCACGACGACCCATCTGCTGGCCATTTGGGATTCCACAAAACATACCACCGCGTTAGGAGCCGTTTCTTTTGGCCAGGCATGTCTACCTTTGTGGCCAAGTACGTCGCTTCTTGCGTTCAGTGTCAACGGCGGAAACGACCGACTTCGCCTCCTGCTGGGCTTTTACAGCCCATCCCATGTCCCGAGACACCGTTTGCCATCGTTGGTATAGACCTAGTCGGCCCTCTGCCCATAACGCCAACGGGTCATCGATGGGTCGTGACAGCTGTTGACCAGCTCACACGTTACGCAGAGACCGCTACTCTGCGCTCTAATTCAGCCTCCGACGTCGCCACCTTCTTTCTAGATGCCATTGTGCTGCGCCATGGTGCCCCTCGTGTACTGTTAAGCGACCGCGGCAAGACTTTCATGTCAACAATGCTCGCAGAAGTATTCGGAGCTTGTGGCACAGTTCATAAGACGACATCCGCATATCACCCACAAACAAATGGCTTAACCGAGCGATTTCATCGCACACTAATAGATATGATATCGATGTATATCGGGCCAAACCACGACAATTGGGACAAACTTTTACCTTTCGTGACTTTTGCTCACAACACCGCTATCCAACGAACTACGGGATACTCACCTTTCTACCTAGTTTTGGGCCATTCACCGACATTCACCATCGACGCCGCTTTCTTCAATGCTCCAACTAACACCTCAGACAGTACACCCGAACAGTTCGTTTCGAGACTTGAGGAATGCCGTCAACGTGCTCGTTTCAACACAGAAGTCAGTCAGCTAGATCGCAAGCAACGTTACGACATCTCTCGTCGCGACGTCTCCTTTCGTCCCGGAGAGGAAGTGCTTCTTCGGACGCCCATTCGTGCACCCGGTTTGTGCGAGAAGTTTGAATCCCGCTTTCTTGGACCCTGTATTATTAACGAACAAACATCCCCCGTGAACTATCGCGTTACTCCCGTAGACGTTTCTTCCGACCATCGTTATCGTGGTTCGGAGATCGTTCACGTTTCGTGCCTAAAACGATTCGTTCGGCGTTCCCCTCCTGGTTAAGTCGCGGCCTGGCTGGCCGCTTGCGCGTGCGGGGAAATTAGTGTGAGCATTATTCATACGCTTCATATTCTCACCTGTACATACTCATCATCACCGTTTTGGGGCCTGGTGGTGGGGCTCTGTCTCGGGAGAATAAAGAAGAGACTGGCTGCCTAAACCTCGTCTCACAATATATATATATACATATATATATATATATATATATATATATATATATATATATATATATATATGTATATATATATATATATATTGTGTGTGTGTGTGTGAGCGTGTGTGTGTGTAGTAACGGACCTAGTATTGAGCTTTGTGGTACACCTTGGTTAGCAAGTTTAGTATCAAAATAAGCACCTCCAAAAACAGTTTGTTCTTTATCATGCAGGTAACCTTTTAGCAGTTTTAGTAGTGGACCGGTATTGCGCAGAGCTTCTAGCACGCCAATAGTCTGTTATGATTCATTGTATCAAAAGCTTTCGTGAAGTCCAACAATACCGAACCAACGAAGTTACCAGCATCAATCGAATGACGAACGTAGCTGGTTACGGATATTAAAGCTAAGTTAGTCCAAGTGCCAGCACGAAGACCAAATTGAGAAGATTGCTACAAATAATTTTTTAGGTAAATGTTTAGGCGTTACAAAATGACTTCTCAACCTTTTTTCTATTCGACGACAGGATAGGAATACCACGATAGTTAAACACCTCCATTTTATCACCTTCCTTATGTACCGGATAGTCTTATCCCTTTGGAGCGAAGTGGAAAACAATATCACATTTAAAGATATTGTGAAATGGTGACGGCATCGACAACGCCCAAAAATGCAGCCTCCACGTCCACGTCATCGGTAACTGGGGACCCAACGGGTGACCGCGTCAGTGAGTCAGCATCGATGTGCCTCTTCCCTGATATGTAAATAATGGTCAAGTAGAACTCCTGAAGCATGAAACTCCAGGACACCAGACGGCCAGATGGATCTTTCAGGTTAGTCAGCCAACAAAGAGAATGATGATCGCAGACAAATTGAGTGAACGGCCGTACAAATAACGTCGAAATTTTATAACGCCCACACCACGGCGAGGCACTCAATCTAGGTAGTCGACTGGTCTTCCTCCGTACGACGACGCCATCACCATTTCACAGGAGCCGCGCCATGACCCAGAATTGCTCCCACTAATTAATTTCTTGGAAGGCCTAAGTAAGGACGTTCCGTGACTTTATGACAGGGGCTGCCTTCATTTTGCCTTCGGAACGATGTTTTCTTTAAGAAGAACTTTTCTGCCAGTGGCAACACCTACCTGCTTGTCGTACCGACATCACTTCGAAAAGAAATAGAAAAAGCATGCCGCGGTGAAAGCCCCGCAGGTCATCTAGACTACATGAGAACATTGTCACGACTCCGACGCAAGTACTACTGGTCAAAGCTACCCGCTGCTCTAAAACATCACGTGCAAGCATGTGCCGACTGCCAAAGACGCAAAGCACCTCCCGGTAAGTCTGCAGGTCTCACATCCCGTCGACGTACCAGGCCTGCCATTCGCTCAAGTTGGAATAGATTTTCTGGACCCATTTGTAACTTCTACAGCTCGCAACAGGAGGATCATTGCTAACACCGTTTACATGACGCGTTACGCGGAAACGAAAGCTACCCCACGAGGCACAGCAGCCAAAGCAGCCCATTTTTTTTTTCATCGAACGCATCGTCTTTACGCACGGCGCCCGAAAAATCGTGAAAACAGACAGCCAAACCACCTTCACTGCCAAACTCCTTGACTCGGTTCTCACACTCAGTGGTACGAGCCACCTTAAAACAACCGCGTATCATTCCCAGACGAACAGACTAACCGAGCATCTTAATAAGACACTCGCAGACATGCTTTCCATGTAAGTCGACGTAGAACATAAGAATCGGTATCACATTTTTCCTTGCGTAACCTTCGCCTACAATACCCCTCGACAAGAAACTACTGTAATCACACCGTTCAGCTTTGTCCACGGTCGCGAAGCCACGCCGACTCCGAATGCCATGCTGCCGCTCGAATTTGACTAGATACCTACTGACGCTCACTAATTTACCCAGCGCGCCGAAGAAGCCAGACAGCTTGCCCGCGTACGTATCTGTATTCAGCAAGACCAAGATGCGAAACGATAGATCTTGGACACAGGTTCGCTTTCTACACTCCCGGCGACAAAGTATGGGTCTGGGTACCCATACGCCGTCGTGGACTTTTCGGAAAACTCCTACGATGGTACTTTGTGCCGTACAGAGTGATCCCCCGTAAGAACGACTTGAATTACGAGGTCGTTCCTGACGGTGACAATAGTTCCAGTCACCACCAGCACTTACCTGAAGTGGTGCATGTGGTACGGATGAAGCTGTACCTGTCGAACTAAATTTGAGTTGTCTCTTTTTTTGCGTGTTCAACTCTGTGCCGTTTACACCGCCCTCATACGCTTAAATTGCGCATCGGGACGATGCTTCCTTTGGAGGGACGCAAATGCCGCGCCTGTGCTCCGTTGAAGAAGAGGACAACGCAAGTGTGCATAAGCGTATTTGTCAAGGTGCAGGGGAGAAGTCGCGGTGGCGTTCAAAATAAGAACGGTAACCTGCTGCTGTGCCTTCTCATCTACGACCCCTTCTTGTGATGTTGTGACAGTATTATTAATTAAAATAAAATGTGTATAAGGAATAAGTTGTGCTACAAGCTTTAGATGAAATACAGAAATGTTTTCCAAGTCAGGGCTAGTATTCTTCGGAGCTAGTACCGTTGAACATGATTGATCTGCAGTTACGGAAAGAGAAAAAAAGAATGATTGCAGCGATAAATAGGATAAGTAGTAGTCATATGACGACTGATGCATATGTTATAGAAGCAGTCACTGAAACTATTTGCTATGCTAGAAAAATCAGTATGAGTTTCATTGTTGTAGTTTATTTTATCAACAGTATCACCGGACTTAGGTAAGTTCATGAACGCATTAAGTAGGCATTGGTTTTGAGGGCTGTTCTTGTGTATTGCAAATTCATTTTGGTAATAATGTCATTCAGACTTTATTAGCAAGTTATTGAGAATGTTACAATAATTTTATAGCGTGCCGTTAAACGTACATTAAAAGAGTGCTTTTTAATATTTTTGTATAGGTTTTCTTTTTTCTTATACTATTCAGTAAACATATCGTTACCCAAGGGTTACCGGGAAACTTAAAATGTTTCCTGCATCTGACGGTAGTTATGTTAGTGTGAATGGCTTCTAGAAAGATGGAACAAAAATTTTGAAGAGCTTGATCGGGATCATCCAGGCAGTTAATGACAGATCAATCAGTATTTGTTACAGCATGAACAAAACTATCTCGGTTAAACTTGGAGGAAAGGTAGCGAGACTGGGGCTGAGGTATTTCGGCCTGAAAGGAGATGAATATTTCAAAATGGTCTGTGATCTGAGAAGCTATGACACGAGAGTTTGGAGTTGGCGCGATGTTAGTTAGAGCATCGTCAAGCGTGTTGGTACCATGAATAGAAAACCTAGTAGGAGAAATAATTAATGATTCCAGTCCGAAACCAGCAAAACAATCTGTATAAGCCGTTACACTTCCGTTGTCGACGTCCAGTAAGTTGGTGTTAATATCACGGACAATTAGGACTTGCTTATTTTCAAGAGAAATTTTTTCAAAGCCGTTAAGAGTCCACTCAGAAAATCAGAGATACATGAAGAAACGGGAGCAGTGTGCACAACCACGAATGAAACTGTTACGATTATGAGAATTTAGCTGTGTGTCAGCTTCAATCCATACCAATTCACAGTGACTAATATTAAGAAAAAGATCAAGCCTATGCTTATATTAAATATGAGGTGCAACAAATATAGCGGAACCACCGTATCGATCCGAAACACGATGGCAGTATACTGCTTGGTAGGGACATAAACCGTATAATTTACTATCCACATTACCAAACCATGTTTCCGAAACACAAATAAATGAAAAGTTATGACTAAGTGTCAGTAAATGCAGAAATTATATCATGGTTCTTGCGCAAACTTCACCCATTGATGTGAAGGATACAGATATCAGAAGATGTAAGCAATCGTTTGACTTCGGCTGGCGATAACAGAGACATGAAGAAAAGGATGCGGGGACCAGTGTGCCATCAGTACGCAGGACAAGAAATGTAGCAATACCCTACGTCCGCGCAAAGAAGCGAAAATCAGCCTCCGTGTTTATTCGGAAGACCCTGCTGTCAGTTGATTTAGGGGCTTAATCTTGCAGTTTTCAGTCCATAAAAACTGCCATCTGTTCTCTTTATTTAGTGCAAGAGCATTGCTTAATTAGCGTTTGTTGTCGACTGTGAGGTGTTCGTTAATGTAAATGGGTCTGTCTGTACTACCAGAAAAGCCAATGTGGGAGCATCTCAGACGAGCTCTGCGACACTTGAGAAGAAATTCATTCTTCTTGTCACGTGAGCAAAAAAAAGAAATGATGTTCGTGTCCGACATCATGCTTGCCACACAATGAACTGTGCAAATGTCGCCAGACCAAATTGGGCACTGAAGTGCATCGGCAACCTTCCTCAAAATTGCAGAGCATTCCTGTCCTTGTGATGATAGAATGCCATTAATTTCGATGTTATTCAGCCTGCTGTACTGTTCCATGTGGGCGATTTGCTTTGTTAATGCTTGATTCTGAGAAGTTAACGATTGATGGTAGTTACCAGATCATTAAATAACGCTCTAAAGGTGTCATACTGTACGCTCATGAAACGCACGATTTCAGCTAAAGAAGTAAGGTTGCCCATTTCCTGACCATCAAACCTCTTATAAATCTTGGAAGCCCGAATGTCGACAAGTGAATCAAGTTTATTGTTAAACTGTGATTCGATATGCTCAATTTTTTTTGCGAGTTCAATGTTGGTGGGCATTGCATAGAACAGACCAAAAACGAGAGACAAACTCGTGAGCAGCAGCCGAAAAAATAGCGTAAGATGCAGTGAAACTATAAAAACTAACCTGCAGTAGAAGTACCAGACGATTAGACTGCGTCCCGTTCAATTCAAGCTGCCGCAGAGAAGTGAAGCCGGTGCCGGTATGGTCCCCTATATATGCCTCTCCAGCCCAGAGAGTGCAGGTGCCGTAGGTATCAAGGAACGCCGCATAGTCGGTCTGCAGTATGTGCGAAGCACCCTGCTAGGCAGTACGCAGTATGAAGCCGTATGCATACGTCAGAGGGGAGGCAGGATATACGGACTACCGAAGATGATAGCAGGAATAACGAGCTGCAGTATAAATAGCAGCTGGTTAGACTGCGTCCCGTTCAATTCAAGCTGCCGCAGAGAAGTGAAGCCTGTGTTGTTATGGTCCCCTATATATGCCTCTCCAGCCCAGAGAATGCAGGCATCGTAGGTCTCAAGGAAAGCCGCAGTGTCGGCCTGCAGTATGTGCGAAGCACCCTGTTAGGTAGTATGCAGTATGAAGCCGTATGCAGACGTCAGAGGGTAGGCACGGATATATGGACTTCCGTAGATGATAGCATTAATAACGAGCTACAGTAGAAACAGCAGATGGTTAGACTGCGCCCCGTTCAGTTGAAGCTGCCGTTCAGAAGTAAAGCCGCTGCCGGTATTGTCCCTGATATATGCCTCTCCAGCCCAGCAAGCGCAGGCGCCGTAGGTCTCATGGTGCCGCAGGTCTCAGTATGTGCGAAGAAGCGTGCTAGGCAGTACGCAGGATAAAGACGTATGCAACGTCAGGGGGGAGGCACGGTGATGTGGTCAGCCGTAGATGTCAGCAAGAATTACGAGCTGCAATACAAATAGGAGATGGCTAGACTACGTCCTGTTCAGTTGCAGCTCCCGCAGAGAAATGAAGGCGGTGCCGGTCCCCTATATATGCCTCTCCAGGCGGACAAGTGCAGGCGCCGTAGGTCTCAAGGAAAGCCGCAGTGTGCGCCTGCAGTATGTGCGAAGCACCCTGCTAGGCAGTACGCGGGATGAAGCCGTATGCAGGCTTCAGAGGGGAGGCGCGGAGATATGGTCTGCCATAGATGATAGCAGGAATAACGAGTTGCAGTATAAATACGAGATGGTTAGACTGCATGCCGTTCAGTTGAAGCTGCCGTGGAGAAGTGAAGCCGGTGCCGGTATGGTTCCCGATGCATGGCTCTCCACCCTAGCAAACGCAGGTGCCGTAGGCCTCTAGGAAAGTCGCAGAATCGGTCTTCAGTATGGGCGAAGCACCCTGCTAGGCAGTACGCAGTATGAAGCCGTATGCAGACGTCAGAGGGGAGGCACGGATATATGGACTGCCGTAGACGATGGCAGGAATAACGAGCTGCTGTATAAATAGCAGCTGGTTAGACTGCGTCCCGTTCAATTCAAGCTGCCGTTCAGAAGTAAAGCCGCTGCCGGTATGGTCCCTGATATATACATATCCAGCCCAGCAAGCGCAGGCACCGTAGATCTCAAGGAAAGCCGCAGAGTCGACCTGCAGTATGTGCGAAGCAACCTGCTAGGCAGTACGCAGTATGAAGCTGTATGCAGACGTCAGAGCGGAGGCACGGATATATGGACTGCCGTAGATGATGGCAGGAATAACGAGCTGCAGTAGAAACAGCAGATGGTTAGACTGCGCCCCGTTCAGCTGAAGTTCCCGCTCAGAAGTAAAGCCGCTGCCGGTATGGTCCCTGATATATGCCCCTCCAGCCCAGCAAGCGCAGGCGCCGTAGGTCTCAAGAAAAGCCGCAGAGTCGACCTGCAGTATGTGCAAAGCAACCTGCTCGGCAGTCTGCAGGATGAAGCCGTATGCAGGCGTCAAATGGGAGGCACGGAGGTATCGTCAGCCGTAGATGACAGCAGGAATCACGAGCTGCACTAGAAATAGCAGATGGTTAGACTGCGTCCTGTTCAGTTGCATCAGCCGCAGAGAAGTGAATCCGGTGCCGGTATGGTCCCCTATATATGCCTCTCCAGCCCAGCGAGCGCAGGCTCCGGAGGTCTCCAGGAAAGCCGCATAGCCGGCCTGCAGTATGAAACCGTATGCAGGCGTCATAGGGTAGGCATGGAGATATGGTCAGCCGTAGATAACAGCAGGAATCACGAGCTGCAGATTAAATAGCATATGGTTAGTCTGCGTGCTGTTCAGTTGCACTGCCGCTGAAAATTAAAACGAACTATGCGAATAATGTACGGTACCGTGTGACAATAACTTAATTTACAGATCTTGAAGTGTTGTACAACAGTATGATGGCATTGAGTGGCAAAACCTATTCGCCATATGATTAATGCATTTAGTGAAGCAACACAATAATTCCCAGACAGCAAATGCAAGGAAGCATTATGTGCATGGATAACACAGAACATTCTGGATGAGATAAGGAAAAAGGACGTTTGCTTAAGTAGGTGGAAACAAAACAAAATACATATTTTGAAAAGCAGTTTAAATACTTCAGAAATAAGTCAGTTGGGTTGATAAGAAAATTTGAAAAACAGTATTACAGTTCTAGGATTGTCACGCGGAGCGCTGATGTCAAGCAAGTCAGGAAGCTTGTGCACGCAGTTATTGGTATAGGTTATAAAAAGTTCATAACTCCGGAAAACCCTTCCACAAACATGCTTATAATTTCAATGAACGATGTACTAGTGTTGGTAACAGGCTTCATGCTCAATTTCAAGCAGACCCATTCTAGATCTTTAATACAAAACAACTGAAATAACTTCAAGCTTGCAAGCGTTGCTGAAGGGGAAATTAGGTTACAAATCCTAAGTGTCCCGAGAAAAAAGCCGTTCGCCGTGACGGCATATCTGCGAACATAATAAAGTACAATAAAGATCTTCTCTCAGGGCTACTTTGCCACATCGTAAGTAACGTCCTGCCCAGTGGCTCCTACCTAAACATACTAAAGGATGTGAGTGGTCCCTATTGACACGTGTACTTGTTTATCTTTACTGGGTGACCGTGCTTCACCGCCTCACCAATGTTATGGCACAGCGCAGGAAGCGCCTTCGTGTATCTGAAGTTTCTTGAATGTTATGGATGGTTCCATCTGCTCTCTGTCACCAAACTTTGTGTAATCTGATTGCATACATGCGCGACGCGAATAGTGTAGAACTTTGCGGTAGACATGCTGGCCCCAGCGATTATTGTGGAACGTTCGACGACTGATGTATAAAAGCCGACGCGCTTGACCCACTGATCACGTTTTCGGCGTTCGCCGCTACAATTGTTCTTACAGTGTAGCCTGCTTTTGACGGCACATGTTCGCCCAATAAAACGCTACTTCCCTTAATCGCTGTTTTGCTGCCTTCTTCAATGTCACTGCTACATGACATCTGGTGGAGGTGCTAGTACGTTCATATACTGAATGCCCCCGCAAAGCCGCGATCCGAAGCCGATATCCGAAGACAACACCAACGTCGCCAAGAACCAGAGAATACAGACTGGAATACGGACCTCCTCTCGAGAAGACCAGAGGGATCAAGCCCTAGTCCAAAACCCCCATGGCTGCACCAGCGTCCCCCTTCTGCTGCAACAACCTGGGGACCCACCAACCTTTCATTGATCATCTTCTGAAGATCCGGAAACCTTGCTAGAGGCATATGAAAAAATTGCTCCTATCAATAACTGGAATTCTGACGACAAGCTGCGGCATGTATACTTCGCCTTAGGGGACGCCGCCAGGACGTCGTTCGAGAACCGGGAGTTGACCCTGACAACGTGGCACCTTTTGTCTAGCGCCATCCTGCGGACCTTTACGAGCGTCGCGTGTAAGGAAAGGGCCGAAGCTATGCTAGAAGCCCTTGTACAACTACCCAAATAAAACATAGCGATCTTCACCTAAGAGATGACGCGCCTGTTCCGCCACGCCGTCCCCGAAATATCCGAGGAGAAAAGGGTTCGTCTACTCATGCGAGGCGTCAAGCGAGAACTTTTCGCTGGAATGATACGAAACCCACCGAAAACCGTCGAAGCAGTTCTTCACGAGGCCACAAGCTTCGCGAAAACTCTGGAAATGCGGGACCGGCAATTCAACCCCCGCGCAAGACCAGCCAACTACGCCGAAATTCAATCATGAGCCACCGACAACCTACGACCTAGAGTGGTCGTGGAGAGGAACTTCAGAGGATGTTCCCAAGATCGGAGCCTCAGGTTGCGTCAGTCGCGGACGTCGTGAGAGAAGAAATCCAGTGGTCACTGGAACTTCGCGAAAGCCAGCCGAAATTGCCATAGGCACAGCCTGAAGCGATGACTTAAGTCGCCGTCGCCCGCCGTCAAAGTAACCCTCCACGCCCGCGCCAGAGTGCTTTAACGACGGAGTTCCACTATCCGCCGCTGTCGCCGCCGCCGCCGCCGCCAGCTCGCCCACCCGTCGTCCAGCAAAGGTACCCAAGAAAGACAGACGTCTGGCGCCACTGACCCTCACCTGCTTTGTTGCCACTGCGGAGAAGCGGGTCACGTCTACCGCCGATGCCCATACCTGGAGATGGGACTGCGAGGGTTCACCGTTAACACGCCGTGACCACAGCTTGGCGTACGACCTCACGATATCGCCGACGACCTCGCTGCCGCCACACAGTGGAGCCCTCGACGACCATCCCGTTCGCCATCACCAATCCGCTGCCTGTCGCTGCCGCGCCGACCATAGACTGGCCCAGCCCGGGGCTGGTCTGCGAGCCCATATCCGGAAAATTAAATGTAGCAACCGTTGAAGGTCCGGTTGCTGTTCATCGAACTAGCGAAGATCCTTCGCCGCCGACGAAGATGCCAAAAGACCATCTCGACGACATAACGAAACGCCGCCGTCCCGACGAAGTCTTTAAGCAAAGAATACACCGACGAAAGACAACCTGACGACGCCACATACTAGCCGCAAGTCAGCCGCAGGCGTGATCCGACGCCAATACCTAACTGTAACGCAAGACAAAGAACCAGCGACCTCGACGAGCTTCTCGACGGCCACGTAGTCACCGCCTTAGTGGACACAGGGGCCGATTACTCCGTAGTAAGTGGACACATCGGCGCACAGTTGAAGAAAGTTAAAACTACATGAGAAGGCCCTGAAATTCGGACCTCTGGAGGACACCTCATTACGCCAACTGGAATCTGCATGGCAAGAATTACCGTTAATTGACCGCACTTACCCTGCCACCTTCGTTATCCTCCAACAGTGTTCACGAGACGTCATTCTCGGCATGGACTTCCTGAGCCAACACGGCGCAATCATCGACATGAAGTAGAAATCGATAAAGCTGTCGGAAGATCAAGCGATACCACCGGAGAGCTCTCGTAGTCATGACGCCTAGTGTGCTCGAAGATGAAGTGAGCGTCCAGCCACGCTCCACTTTCATTATTTCCGTCGGCACCGAAACACCGCTTACGTAGAAGGCGTCATCGAAGACGATCAACGTCTACTATTCGACCGTGAAATTTGCGTCGCGAGAGGGATCGCTCGACTCCACGGAAGAAAAGCAAAAGTGATGATAACCAACTTCAGCCAAGGGTTCAAGCACATCAGCAAAGACACGACAATCGCACAGATCGAGGAAATTGTGGAAAGCGACAATGCTTTGTCCTCTCGGATTCCGGCCCATCTACCCCTACAACCATAGTTCCCGAAGCAGACTTCGACATAAATCCAAGTATTGCCTTGAGTAAGCAGCAACAGCTCAGAAGTATTCTCCGACGATACAAACGCTCCTTTTCGACATAATCGAGGAATCGACCAACACCAGTAATGGTA
This sequence comes from Dermacentor albipictus, assembly GCF_038994185.2. Taxonomy (NCBI): domain Eukaryota; kingdom Metazoa; phylum Arthropoda; class Arachnida; order Ixodida; family Ixodidae; genus Dermacentor; species Dermacentor albipictus. The sequence goes on along the minus strand of NC_091823.1, from coordinate 144,079,168 downwards.
TGCCCACACTAGCGACAAAAACGCGCGCGACACGCCGCACGCGGCAAGCGCCCGCGCGGCAGACGCGTGCGGGCAAGTCCACAGTCGCGTTTTGCGGCACGCGGCAGCGGCCCGTGGAGTCCCGCGTTGTCTCGTTCCATTCGATACTTCTCGCGACAACGCGCTCTCCGTTCTGCCCATTTCATCTTCCATCGGAAGTGTCTGTGTTTTTTTGCGCCACTGCCGGCCACGCTCAGGCATGTCGGATACGGACGAGGAGCTACTGGTGACTGTGAACACTATAATACTTGTTTGTTCTTTACTTGTGCGACGCCGACGTGCCAGACAGCGGACGATAAAGTTTTGAGTGCGGTACAGGGACACTGAGGGCCAGGCGCACACTCTGCTTCCCCACCTTCACCAATTACTCACCTGTCATGCCAAACTGCTGTCCATAATGTGCCAGCGGTTGGCGCGCAGCTCCATGTCCGACGCTCGATTTATCATAGAGGTACGCATACCCGCGAACGGTTTCCAAAAACGCCTCCATTGCGAGGCGAATTCTTCGTCGACGCCTCAGTGGCGGTGTGGTAAGGCTTAACAAAAACAGCCCCCTTGACTGGAAATGGCCTCTGAGATTTTACGGCGCGCGTGTCACTGTTCAGTCTCAGAGCCCATAGATTATGATTCTTTGCTTATGCGACAGGTGGCGCCACAACAGCGCGGCTCGTAAAGCGGCTCGCTTCTGATTGGTGGACGTTTCGCGTCTGCCGCGAAAAATGGGTCTCGCACCCATTCGCGCGTTTGCCGCGCGTTGCTGCCGCTTTTCGTGAATGTTGCCGCGCGCGACAGCACCGCTCGCCGCGCGCGTTGTGTCGCGCGCGTTTTTGTCGCTAGTGTGGACGTACCATAAGAAAGCATCCCATAATAACCGAAGAGTGCGACCCGACCCGCGGAAGACAGCTTCCATCGCAAAGTTGCCGCAGCCCATCAACATGAAAGCAGTGCGTCGGTTCCTTGGCTTTTGTGCCTAATACAGGCGCTTTGTCAAGCGCTTTTCAAGCATCGCTGAGCCTCTAACACATCTAACCAAGTGTTATGTAGAGTTCAAGTGGGAAACGTCGCACGCCGACGCATTTCAACAACACAAACGACTCCTGCAGTCGCCGCCAGTACTTGCGCACTTCGACGAGGACGCCGATACTGAAGTCCACACTGACGCCACTAGCCTAGGCCTCGGTGCCGTCCAGAGGAAAGACGGACTCGAATGGGTGATATATTATGCTAGCCTGTTGTCAAAAGCAGAAGGCAATTATTCTACGAACGAAGATGAATGCTTCACCGTCATTTGGGCTGCAGCAAAATCCGCCCTTACCTATATGGCAGGCCATTCAAAGTAGTCAGCAAGCATCACGCGTTGTGTTGGCTAGCTAACTTAAAGGACCCTTCAGGACGACTGGTGCGGTGGAGCTTCAGACTGCAAGAATATGACGTCACGGTAATCTACAAGTCCGAACGAAGACACTCTGACGCCGACTGCTTATCACGCGCCCCCATCGAGCCCTCACCGCAAGACGACGAGGACGACGACGCCTTCTTCGGAACATTAAGTGCAGAAGACTTCACGGAACAGCAACGAACAGACCCGGAGCTAAAAGGCCTCGTAGAATATTTGGAAGGGAACACCGACGCTGGCCCCAGGGCATTTAAGTGCAGATTGTCTTCGTTCACGCTACAAAACAACCTGCTCGTGAAGAAGAACTTCTCACCACTCCACGCCATCCAATTTCTTATTGTTCCGTCAGCCCTGCGTCCAGAAATACTACACGCTCTACATGACGATCCGACCGCTGGGCACCTCGGATTCTCCCAGACGCTATCGAGAATACAGGAAAGGTATTACTGGCCGCGTCTGACCACCGACGTCGCCCATCACGTGAAGAGCTGCCGAGACACCACCGACAAGGCCAGCAGGACAACAACAGCCAATTGAACCTCCTTGCCGACCATTTCAGCAGATGGGAATGGGTTTTTTGGGACCATTTCCGACGTCAACCTCCGGAAATAAGTGCATCGTCGTGGCGACGAACTATCTCATGCGCTTCGCTGAAACTACGGCTCTGTCGAAAGGTAGCGCAGCCTAAGTGGTGAAATTCTTCGTCGAGAATATCCTGCTATCCAGAAGGCTTCATCACTGACAGAGGAACGGCCTTTACAGTGGAGCTCACCCAAGCCATTCTGCAATACAGTCAGACAAGGCACAGGGGGACAACTGCCTACCAGCCATAAAGGAATGGTCTTAAGGAGCGCCTGAATAAGACCCTCGTCGACATCCTAGCCATGTACGTTGACGTCGAACACTAGACCTGGGATGCCGTCCCGCCGTACGTAACCTTCACTTACAACATGGTGGTGCAAGAAACAGCGCAGATCCCCCCGTTCAAGCTTGTTTACGGCAGGAATCCGACAACGACTCTCGACGCCATGCTGCCGCACGTAACCGACGAAGATAATCTTGATGTGGGCACCTATCTCCAGCGCGCCGGAAAAGCCCGACAGCTCGCCCGCCTGCGGATCAAAAACGAGCAGCCTACCTACAGCCGACACTACAACCTCCGACGACGCTTCATCGTGTGCCAGCCCGGCGACTGTGTTTGGGTTTGAACCGTGATACGCCGATGAGGACTGAGCGAGAAACTATTGCGACGCTATTTCGGACCCTACAAGGTCATCCGACGTATTGGCGAACTGGACTACGATGTCGTGCCATGCAGCATTTCACATTCACAGTGCCGCCGCACACGATCTGAAGTGGTCCACGTGCTGCGTCTTAAACCCTTTTATGGACGCTGACGAACTTCCTTATTTTGTTTCTTTGGCACTTTTCTTTGCAGCATTGGGACGTTGCTTTTTTAAGAGGGGGGTACTGACACGTGTACTTGTTTATCTTTATCGGGCGACCGTACTCACCACCCAACAAATGTTATCGCACAGCGCAGGACGCACCTTCATGTATTCGAAGTTTCTGGAATGTTATCGATGGTGCCATCCACTGTCTGTCACCGAAGCTTGTGTAATCTGATTGCATGCATGCGCGACGCGAATAGTGTATAACTTTATGGAAGACATGCGGGTCCCAGCGATTACTCTGGAACGTTCGACGGCTGATGTATAGAAGTAAAAATTAAAATTAAAATATGGGGTTTTACATACCAAAACCACTTTCTGATTATGAGGGACGCCGTAGTGGAGAACTCCGGAAATTTCGACCATCTGGGGTTCTTTAACCTGCACCTAAATCTAATTTCACGGGTGTTTTCGCATTTCGCCCCCATCGAAATGCGGCCGCCATGGCCGGGATAAGACCCCGCGACGTCGTGCTCAGCAGCCCAACACCATAGCCGATGCATAAAAGTAGACGCGCTTGACCCGTTGATCAGATTTTCATCGATCACCGAGTGTGTTCGCTGCTATCGTTGTTATTTGAGTGCAGCCTGCTTTTGAGGGCACAAGTTCGCCCAGTGAAACGCTAGTATCGATAATCACAGTTTTGCTGCCTTCTTAACCGTCACTACTACGTGACATATATACAAATCTGGTGACCTAGAAAACCCGAGCACCTTTCCACCTATCTCAGTGATTTATATTGTCAATACGCTATTTAAAAAATAATTAGGTCCCGTCTTAGTCGTTTTCTTAACGAAAACGCCGTAATGTGCGCTGAACAAGATGGTTTCATTATAAATAGGTGCACAACCACAGCTGTCTTTACTCTGGCACAGAGTATGTGTTGCATTCGATGTATGCATGTGTTGTATTCGCCCCCATTACCTCGGTATGTAAAAATATTACCTGTGGGATACCCAAGGGAATCATACTAGGCCCTATACTGTTCTTCTTACAGTAAAATATCCTGCCGTCTGCTCTGTCTTGCAAAACTATAATGTATGCTGACAACGCTCCATTAATTTTTTTAGGTAAGCATTTCTTTACACTACAAGAAGAAAACATGACCGAGTTAGTGGCAATTGCCGCGCGGTTCTCTCGTAACAAATTAACATTACATGCCCAGAACGAGATATTTATTTATTTATTTATTTATTTATTTATTTATTTATTTATTTATTTATTTATATACAGGGCCCGGTGTGTGTGTGTCTGTGTGTGTGTGTGTGTGTGTGTCTGTGTGTGTGTGTGTGTGTGTGTGTGTGTGTGTGGGTGTGTGTGTGTGTGTGTGTGTGGGTGTGTGTGTGTTATATTCTCTTGTAAAGTACATATTCTTTAAATTGGTGATGTAGCAACTGAACTTGCAATCCTGCGTTCCTCGTACGCTATCTATAGCACGGTATTAATATTTTTCTACTGGAAAGGTTTGTTGATTCGTATGTATATGGTACTTTCCAAGTTTACTTTGTATGGTTGAGACTGCCTTGTTAGTCATTTCTATTACATATTTTTTCCATAACACATATAACACGACTTTGAATTTGTATAGAGATCTTGAATTGTACAGATTGCGATGTGTTCTTTAAAAATATGCAACAAATATACTACGCTGCAATGTAACCGTATCTTAGGTCTATCCTATACACTGCACCTATGCTTTAAAACCTCTGTACATAAACCCGTGTGTTAGATTGGACCGATAACTAACCATATTGGTTAGTGGTCCAAGTATTTCTGTAAATATTTTATCAGGTGTTTATTGAAAATCACCTCAGATTTCATTAGTTTTTTTTTTTTTCATATGCCATGCATTAGGGGTGTAAAATCAAAAGAGAGTGCGTGTGTGTGTGAAGTGTGGCTCGTCCGCCTTGCTGTAGAGGTGTAAATTATAGGGAGAGAGACTAAGATAGAAAAATAAAAGTTCCTCGTCACTGTTTAATTTATTAACACATATTCAGGGTTTTGCAACTTTCATAAAACAAGATATAAGAAAATAAAGATGTTAGGTATGTGGACAGAACGAAGCTTATGTTGTTTGCCGTCGCTTGGATATACTAGATCATTTTACAACGAAGCTGTTTATGGCTAGGGTTCCGTGCATTTTTGTGTTCGTCAACAAATCTGGGTGAACAAAACTATAATCATTACCAATGGCTCATGCCACTGTTCGCGCGTTCATTGTCGTCGTTTTCTTCCGCAGCGGGTTTCGTTGCCACTCACCATGTCAGTGTGTCCATGCTGCCCCTCACTCTTCTAAGGCGCTAATTAACAGTACTGGCCCACTGCCAGTAGGTGCGATAACTTAAGTCACACATTTTCTTTCCTCAATATATTGCTAAATGAAAACGCGAATGTATGCAACGAATGCATAACACGAATGATCGCGGATCTATAAAAATAAATGTGTTTGTGTATCTTACTTCCCGACGACCACCGATCAAGGTAATAAATGTGTTTGTACCTTTGTTCAAAATTCCGTGCCACCTTTTTGTCGTGTACTACACAACTTCGCTGGTCATCCACCTTCACATAGTGGAAAGGTTCATTATTTTTTGCATACCGCTTAATCACATAATTAGCCCTAATTAATCAACTTCTCACATATTATGATCAGTTGCAAAGGCTCAATGAGAAAATTGTAGAGCAACGTGTAAAAAATTGGATTGGGTTTAGCTCTGGTTAAACCTAGTCGATTAGCGATAGCTACGGACCCCCTCGCTGCACTTAGGCTTCACTTGCAGTTAGACATGTTTTTGTTGAACTTAGTGGTTTCCTAGTAGCCTAAGAAAGGAGAGACATTGATATCAACCAGTGGGTAAAACTTTATTTTTCACACCAATGAATGCGCTTCTATGATCCGTAAAGTGAATGGGCCACAGGCTACCGCCTGTAGGAGCAGTGGCCGCGCCGCGACTGCGACGAGTCGAGTTGCTGGAGGATCGCGGGCCGTGCTGCGACGTCACAGTGTGGCTACGGCTGAAAGTGCGGTGACGGCGAATAGGGGAAATCCTGGCGTAATGCAGCTACCGCTACAAAACTCCCTATATGGCTTTCTGTTACTCAAGAAGTGCTACATGAAATTATTTTGCTAGCGTGAAAGACGCCCATGAATACACGCGAAATTGCCGCGCGACTGGCCGCTCGATGCACTTTATGTGCTTTCTTGGGCTGCTTTTGCGCTCGGAAAAACACTTTTATGTTGCACGTATTGAGAAACAGAAAGCTATATCGGGAGTTTTTCATGTTGCTGTACAATTTTCACATTTACACTTTAAAGCTAATTATAATATTTGAAAAGTTGTTAAATAATTAGCGATAATTATGTAATTAGGCGGAATGCAAAAATATTCTGAGTACCTTTCAAGCGCTGGGAAACAACATTATCTTGGTTCTGTTGAGCTAAGTGGCATTTGCTCATTTTTAAATCTTGGTGCATGATAGCTGGCACACCCTGTAAAATAGCACAACTGAACGTGGTCTGCTCCGAGCCACTGTCATTTGCATTTCGAGCCTGGGAGGCAGGAAGTGTGTTGAGGGAGCAATCTGTTTAATGCCGTTAACATCATGGAACCGGAAGCTCAAAGAGGTGCGACGTACGGCTTAAGCATTTCTGTCGTATTTACCTCAAATCAGAAATGAGTTTTTTTCTATTTAGAATGTTTCAAAATTATTATATTTTCTTTATTTCTTTTTACGTGACATTTTTTTTCAATGACTACAAAATTCATTTGAATCACGTCACTGCAGGTATGCTCAGACAGACATCATTTGCTAGAAAATCCAACATATCAATTCACCTTAAATAACTGCTTATAACAATTAACTTTTTTATTAGAACTCACCAACACAAGTACTTAATGGAAGGCTTCAGTGAGTCTTGCCCAAAGCGGATTTCTACATTTCTAAACGTGGATGTACAAAAAAAAATAATGAAAAACCTCGACGGCCGCCTGTCGATGGGGGCGAAATGCGAAAACACCCGTGTGCTTAGATTTAGGTGCACGTTAAAGAACCCCAGGTGGTCGAAATTTCCGGAGTCCTCCACTACGGCGTGCCTCATAATCGCAAAGTGGTTTTGGCCCGTAGAATCCCATAATTTAATAAGAAAAACCTGGCACATTGTCACGTGGTAGTGACTGTGACGAACACAGCAGCACAACAGTAAATGGCGAAACTAATTCTTTATTGGGCGAACTTGTGCACTGAAAAGCAAGTTACACTTGAAGCACACTGATAGCGGCGTACACAATCGGCGATCGTCAAAAATATGATCAGACGATCAAGTGCGACGGCTTTACTACATCAGTCGTCAAATCTTCCAGACTAATCGCAAAGTTCTACGCTACTCGTGTCGCGAATACATGCAATCAGATTACACAATGCTCGGTAACAGATAGCAGATGGAACCATCCATAACATTCCAGAAACTTCCGATATAATGCAGGCGCGTACTGCGCTGTGCAGTAACAGTTGTTAGGACGTGAAATGTGATCGCCCGATAAAGATAAACAAGAAAACGTGTAAATATAACGTTTCGATCAATTTACCGTGCCAGGTCCGTAGCACTGCTCGCAATGCTCCGTTCGTAAGCTACAAAATTGATTGTTTTTTTTTTCACAATCATGTCTGCCAGAGCAGACAATTTTTTTTCGTAGTAAGGTAATTCGGCTAACTTTTGTGTGCCTTCTGTAGGTACTGAAAGAAAAACAAACACGCTGCGTAGAGCCTATCAGTGAACCTAAATCCGGCCAATTCTTCAGCCAGAGGATTTGATTTGTTTGTGTGTTCAATTTGTTTTGATTTTCGCGTACACATTTTAGATTACCGCGAAAGGTGGCTACCCTATTCGTTTATTTTTGCTGACGGCCTACGTCTTGCAAAGGTTCTGCGTGTCAATAAAAAAATTCTGACGCACTCAATTCGCATTCCTCTCTGCGTTATCTGACGGAGGGCCTCTTGAGCACAGGTGACTTCTTCCGTGATGAACTCAGGGCATGAAAATATTAATTATAGTTCGTACAGTCGTCGCACTTCGACTGGGCATTGAGCGAACTTCTGAAAGGACTGTTTTCTGATCATTCTTTTATACATCGTGACTGCGTCATACCCATAAATCTTTCGAACTAACAAAACAAATAGTTCTCTGACATTCACCGTTCATGTATATATAAGACGCTTGCTTTAAGTGTTTTGTTATCCGCCCATCAACTTGAGCACAGATCTCCTTTAAACAAGAACTATGAAGTGCTTCATCTTTGCTGTGCTTGTTGCACTTTTCGCCGGTGCTAATGCAGCCAACATCCAAGACCTCAAGGACGTAAGCAAAACATGGTTTTATACGGTACTCTAAATTACCTTAGTTATTTCAATATCAGCGTTGTCAATATAATAATTCCAGCTAATGCGAAGAAAATGAGATATTGCAGCACGAAGCCTAGTGCTCGGTGCCCTCTTCTGGATGTACGTAATTGTCTTTGCATTTTTTTTCTCTGACACGTTGTATTGAACCTGCCAAACGGCGCAAGTGAACCAAGAACTTTTAGTGATTTCACACTCATAACAGTAACCTAACCTCGATGAAGCGCAATTTTGATTTCCGATATTAATGCGTTGGCAATGTTATGGTACAACTTGAAACCGCGCGATGATGAGGAGAGGAATCGAAAACAAACACAGCAGGGCGATTTCGATTTTTGATTTCTCTCCTCATCTCCTTCGCGCTCCTTCAAGTTATACTGAAGATGGACCAACTCGCCCAAATCAAATAATTGCTATCCAAGTATTTCATGCAATTTCCCGGGGCTATGTACAAGTGTCCATGTTTGTTTGTATCTAACCGTTTTCCCACCTACGTGAATCACAGGGTAATTTGTGGTCGCATGGGTAGTGCATTGGGCTCATGTGCTGGGTTAACATAATTCCAACCCAACCATCGCGCCAACTTGGATCCCTCAGTATGTGACAATTTGTACAGATGTGATGCTCTTCCACCAACCTGTTTCACGCCAACATGAGTCATTGTAAAGGCATGACTAGGTAGGAAAAGCAGATCGTAGAAACTTTTTGACGCCAACTTGGAGCTGTGCGTATGTTCGTCTCGGTCTTTGCTGGTCTTCAATGAACCTCTTTGATGCCAGCTTAGGTGGCTAGGTATGCGCCGCTCTACATTGGCGAAGTACATCCTTCAAGTTTATCCGATGATGAGCGGACTCGAACCCACATAACAAAAGTTCCTCCTGGGCAGTAACCCGAAGCACTGCGCCGAAAATACCCCGCGTGCGTGTCGCTCATCAATGGACGCCTTTCACGTTAACGTTTTCGCGAGCTGCAGGTGACTGCATTGGGCACACGCCACTCTTCAACGAACGTGTCCCCAAATGGGTCACTTATTATGTGCATTGTGAGAGTGCAACAAGCGACGCAAAAATTCTCAGCGCTTGCAGACACAGGCGAGTCACGCTTTTCGTGTCGGAGGCCAGGCGTGCACTCGTCGGCCGCGCCAATAGATGGCGCAGCGTGTCCGCAAAGAAGCAGCTCGGTTGACACATGGCGCATTACTCAGTGTTCGCACGGACCAGCGCGCCGTGCATTTCGGGGGTCACGCGAAAGCTTCACGATGACGGCGCTTGATGACGCCGAGTGATCTTAGGCGAGCACGAAAGGAGATTACAACTGAAGTAAAGGCACATAAATAACTCGTTTCGTTAGTGGCAATACTTTGAGTCGCTGTATTGATTCAATGCTAACGCATAACCGTGGACAGTCATCATGAGGTGGCTTCTGCCGCAATATTTTGTATTTTGGGAGGGTCATATCCTAATGTAGCTGAAATGTTTTTACGTGATAGTGTACCTCCAATAGCTTTAAAGTTTCCTTGCTATGTCTGTGCCTTAGCTGCAAAAGCTGAACATTCGTATCTTACCAAACTCACTGCCAGCGCAGTAAAAGCCTGGAAACATGGGCTGCTGTAGTTGCCCGCCCGCATTTCAGCGTTACGGCGTCAGGGTCCGTAAATGAAACCTTATTCTCAGACTCACCCTCACCACAAGGCGAAAAAAATATAAGCAGACTCAAATCAAGGTGTCATCTTCGTACTGCGAAGCACACTTGGTTTGTTAGAGCATAGTTTCTATGAGCACACAAGTGTTCGCAGTAAACAATTACTCTTCATAGGACGTGTGCACCTTTTAGGTCTATATATATATATATATATATATATATATATATATATATATATATATATATATATATATATATATATATACATACATACAGTGTGTCCCAGCTAAATTGGAACAAGATGTTGAAAAAAACCTATGCGTGCATCAGACAAGCAATAGCTTGGAAGTTGTTAGCGTTTATCTAAACTTACAGTACAATTTTTTCGCTCGTCTATTTTTCAGTAATTAGCCGAGACACCACAATTATCTTTAAATATAGCTTGAAACGTTCCGGCGGCAATAGGAAAGTTGTGGACCTTCACAAATATTGCCCAACCCAGGTACTTTCAACGAGATAGACTTAGGGTGGCCGGTTTTATTCGGAAAAAGCGAAAGCCCTTGGAGCTCAAAAAAATACCACGTGACAGCGTGCTCTGTGCGTCCGCATGCGCCGTGATTATAGCGCGGTAATTAGTGATGTGTGAAAACATCGCCACCGCTGCTCCTTCCCTTCACTTACGAGAAAGGGCTTCAACCTTTGCTCGGCTCTGATGTTACCGGCAGCGACTGGCGACGGCGCTCCGAAACAGTGCTTCGTCAGCAGCCGCTCGCGCCTGTCACCGAAGAACGCGCCGTCATCACCCGTTGATTGCGATATCAGGAGAAGAGAATTTTTTTCCACCGTTCAAGTCGATGCGAAATAAAACAAATACACACAAAACATGCATTTTACATCTGGAACCTGTGCGAGAGAGAGCATCATTTCTTACAGCGGGGGCCACTTTTGTTCCAAGCTGGGCCAGCGGCTAGATGCATGTGAGCTCAAGTGTCTGTTACTGTCGTGCCGCGCAGCCGTTTCTAAGAATGTGTTTGTTGTGCCTAAAGCATGCCGTACTATAGCGACCAGAAGGCGAGCATGATCGTAGCCTTGGGAGCGGCACGGGGTGACCCGAGGAAAGCTGACACGGTATACCGAAAATGGCAATGTGGGGAGAGACCTAGCGCGAGCACAATTATGAGGAGGTACTTGACGCTGAAAGAAACACGTAGCTTCAAGAAGACGCGGCACAAAAAGGGCACCATCAGTGAAGAAGCTGAAGGAGGCATTTTGGCTTTCATGACTGCAAACCCTCATTCCAGCGTGTGTGATGTGAGTGGTAAGGTCGGCATTTCAAAATATTCAGTGTCAATAAGAGTTCTCAGGAAGGCTGAAATGCATCCGTATCTCCTCCAACTGCATCAAAAGCTACAACAAAGCGACTTTCCTTGGGGGCTTGATTTCTCAAATTGGGTCCTTGTGAATAGTGACGAAATACTGGATATTTTTGACAGAGTGCTCTGGACAGAAGAGGCAGCCTTTTCTAGAAATTCTAAAGTCAACATCCATAATGCGCATTACTGGAGCGATACAAACCCGCATTGGGTGGCGCAAACCAGACACCAGTACCAATGGTCATTCAGTGTGTCGTGCGGTATCTGTGACGGAAGGATAATTGGCCCCATATATTTTGATCACGTGCTCACTGCTCAGCGGTATGTGAACGACATCTTGGAAGGCCCAGTCGAAGATTTTCGCTGTGATCCACCTCTTGCGTTTTTAAGGCGAACTTGGCATCAGCACGACGGTGCACAAGCTCATAGCAGCAGCCTTGACCGAGCCTGGCTTGACAAAGCCTTCAAATGCCAGTGGGTTGGGTGTCATGGACCAGTGGCATGGGCTGCAAAGTTACCGGACTTGACACCTCTTGACTTCTTGTGGGGTTATGTGACAGACCAAGTGTACCGCAAACCTACAGCTACACCAAAAGAGCAAAAGGCAGAGATTGCTGAGGCCTGCAGCGAGATACCGTCTTACGTCATCAAAAATCTGCATCGGACATGTTGAAAGGGTGCCAATACTGCATTATGGCAGAGGGCTACTTGTTTGAACACATTCTTTAGACAGACATGACAGACAACCGTTATCCATGAAAAGAGCTGTCTGTGTGAGTGAGTGAAACCACTTTATTTGGTCCACAATAGACGCGAGTAAACCCCCAAAGTAAACACAACGTCACCTGGCTAGGCCAACTCGGGGACCATTAGGTGAAAGCTGACGGTCCTCTCTCGAGCCCTCTGGACTGCCAGGATTTGAGAAGTCTTGTCCTGGGCCCTAACAAGCTTCACCATTTCCCCTTGGGGGAAAGGGGGACAGGCCGAGGCGCAGCCCCACAGGATATGTGAAACTATTTTACCACGTGGACAAGGCCCGTATGTAATATGTAATTACAAATTCTCTGCCGACAAGGAATGGACAGGAAGCTAAAAAGCTACCTTCCGTGTCAGTTTACAATTCTTCCTTTTGTGACAACCAGCGTAATTCACACAAGGTTATCAAGCTATTTATAATGCGTGTTTGCTTGTTGGGGTCTTGCTCCCAAATTCGAACTCATGAGCTTGTCATTTTTCCTCCGCATTCATTCTGCTAGCGTGCAATTATCACCATTAGTGCAATTATCGCCGCAGAAACGGTAGGTGCGCTATATTTCAACTGCCGCCAGAACCCACTGGCGTTTATCTCGGAACCAAGCACAACGCGACGCTCTGTCGTGGGTAGCGCAAAAGGCGCGAAGCGAGCGATGTTTTTTTACAAAGCACGGTTGAGGGAACGCTGTAACTGTGGCGCATATGGTCGCACACAGCGCGCTCTCACGTGGTAGATTTTAATCTCGGCTGGCTTTCGTTATTCCCGAATAAAAATGGCCGCGCTAAGTTTATCTTGTTGGAAGTGCCTGGGTTGGGCAACATTTGTGGAGCTCCACAAGTTTCCTATTGACGTCTGAACGTTTCTAGCTATATTTAAGAAGTCGAATAATTTATCTCGGCTAATAACTGAAAAAAAGGCGAGAAAGAAAATGGAACTGTAAGTTCAGGTAAACGCTAACAACATCCACGTGATTTATATTCTGAAGAACCCATAGGTTTTTTCGACATCTTGGCCCAAGTTAGCTGGGACACCCTGCATATAAGCATATCCGAATAAATCAACAAACATTGACTTTAAAGAGAACATAAGATAAAACGCTCATACTTAATAAATGAATAAAGCAGTGATAATGCAAAATGAAAGTGTAAGAAAAAACAACTTGCCGTAGTTGGGGAACTATCCCACGTCTTTACATTACGCGTGCGATGTTGTACCAATTGAGCTACCGCGGCGCCATTTTACCGTCCAATCGTTGCAGAAGTATTAAAATTGAATTGATTTATGGGGCTGTACGTGGCAAAGCCATAACCGGATTATGAGCCACGCCGTAGTGCCGGACTCCGGAATAATTTTGACACCCTGATGTTCTTTACCGTGGCCCGAAATCTAAGCGCACGTGCGTTTCCTATATCACCCCCGTCGAAATGTGGCTGCCGCGGTCGTGATCAAACCCGCGACCTCGAATATCACAAAGCTACCCCGGTGGGCACAGAAGTGTTGATTTGACGGTCGACGGCATCCGCAGTGTCACCTGGACCCTGCGGTCCGCTTTAATTATTGCGGCTTTGCTTCTGCGCGCACTTTGTAATTGGTCCGCTTGACATATTTGCTTGGCGCTTATTTTTCATAAATATCAGGAACTTACTGTACCTTGCCTCGAACTTAAGATAATCCGGTTTCTCCCCAACAGCTGTCGTATAGTAGTAGGGTTTTTTTGCCTTCTAACGTCACCTCCGTCTCCTTCTCATTTCACGCCCCCCTTGTATGAGGACTACCTATCCTACTCCTTCCTCTCTACAGTTCTCCCTGTGGACTCACAGGCTAGTAGGAAGGGAAACGCTGCAGTTTTTGCAATGCTTTTGAAGGGGGTCACGGTCACATTTAAGGCGACTAAGCAAGTGTACACATTAGACATGATTGAAAACGCCAAGTCAGCGACTAGGTATTCTGCAACACCAATCTTGAGGTATACGTCAGTTACATAGATCTTACCTAATGTACCTATAAATATGTGAAAAGAAAACGTGTGCTCTTAGTTTAATTCCGACGTAGAGGGCTCTGATAAGCTTCCTGACATACTAAGTGTCCTATAACATATTTTTTATTTGTAGCTGTATGCAAGCGATCACTCGTTTTTAATGGTAGTCTCCCTCGTAAAAGTAGACGTGCACTTTCGTGATGTCAATTTCAAAAGCATTGCCCACAGTATAGAGATGCACCACAGCTTAAAGCATTTGAAGAAGGCAACTCAAACTTTTGACGTAAGAGTGTACCCCCTAGGAGAGCAAACGGCACTGATGTCGGGGACGGAAATTTGCGACAGGCTCGTATATGGGAAACCTGTTTATATACAAAGATACACTACATATCTTCGAAAAACCTGGTATCCTGTCAATTAGGAGCATACTTTGTCAAAATCTGCCAATCATACATGACTTTACATCAGCTCCGCTTCAAGTTCTCAATTTTAACATCGGGCCTATGCGAAGGAATCAGTTGATCAATTATTGAATCGTTTTCATCACATACTTGGCCGTTGCAATTAGACGAGCAAATATTTTCCAACTCTTCGTGAAATCCAACACTACTGGAAGAATTGCATTACCTTGCAGAAGCGACTTCAAGAAGATATGCTCAGTACAGTAAAAGCTCGTTAATTCGAACCGCAAGGGGAAGCCGCTTCAGTTCGAATTAACGAAAGTTCGAACTAACGAAACTGAAGGAGAGCACTGCGATTTGGAAGCAGTAGAGCATGTCAGAAATTTGGCGTGTCAGAAAGTGATGGCGTGTGCCGCGGGCACACGCATCTTCAAGTCGAAGCTCTGGGTCTGACTGTGCCACACCACCGATGTCCACCGAAACGAACGTTAGCCGAGGCTTAACACTATCACAATGAATCGCGACGGCCGATACCTCCTAAGCTGAAAACAGACGTGCACAACCGATGAAGACTGCCGAGACAAAGACGCTGAACATGTGAAGGTGGCGAAGGCCCCGATTCGTTGGTTCTTGATTGCAAGCACAGCTGCAACGCACTTGATTCGCTGTGTTTGGGTGCTTGCCACGCCATCTCCGCACAACAATAGCAGCTGCACAAGATTTGCAAAGCCTCCGAGATTCGCAACGGACAAGAAGTTTCAGAGGTTACGTAGAACGGAGAGGTGGCAGCCGCCGCTGCCTTCTGCCTGACCCCGCGCCGGTTAGATTTTTTCCGATTTTGCCTTCTCTCGCCGTTTTCTCCATTCCGGAGGCGATGTAGCCTTGTGTGTAGGCAGTAGGCGCGTTTCTCTGGCCGTGTGCCAGGCGAGCGTAGTTCGAATTATCCGTGAGGGAACCTTCCCGCGTTCGAATTAACGGACTTTTTTATACATAGACTACTGAGGAGCTTGGCCGGACCAAATCGTACAATTCGAATTATCCATAAATTCGAATTATTGAAGTTCGAATTAACGAGCTTTCACTGTATACGTATAAGAATGCACCTTGTATAGTCAATGGGCTCCACCATTCTTGAGGTGTAAAGTGAAGACAGAAGCGCTAACATATTCTCCTTGTAATTATATCTTTCTTTTTTAGGTTGTAGTAACCTAACCTACATATAGCACACTAAACATCCGTTTGAACCAGATTGTGCGTGCTTTCCATGCCAAATGAATTTATAGCCTAGGACAATCCATCTCTGTACACATCTGTACCATACTAATTGTATATAACATTAAAATTGCTTTACTTTTTCGACCCATATTGTGCAAATCGATCTGCAGAGGCAGATCACATACAGTACCTCAAAAAACGAGCATTTTATTTAGGAAAACGAGGAACGTCCTGGTGCCCAATCAAAAAATAATGAACTTGCTAATGCCTAATTTTAGAAGACATGCCACTGCTGAATTGAACCTGAGCAGTGGTGAAGGCACGTCCACTTTGTAGAAAATCTAGGACCGGAACTATTTTCGAGATTTTCGTTTGCGCTTAAATTTTCGCAAATATAGCTTTACTATTATACTTGAAATTGTGTCAGTGTGGTTGATACGCGCGTTTGGGAAACTATCAACTAAAAGAAAAGTGCAGGCCCTTCCTGTGGATGATGCAAACAAGGCATCAGTGGCAGTTAATAAGGTTTTCTATAGCTCATTAGCGTAGCATGGACGTGTTCGCTAGCCAACATCAAACAATAAGGTATTTAGAAGTCTCAGACTCTGTCACTTTGTATTCTGTCCTCTCAAGTGTTTCCGATCCAGCTCCTACGACTCAGTCCATCTCTAGGAAAGCCCTTCTACGGAAGATCAACTCTGGCCCACATTTATGCGGCATTGTGTGCTCTATGCGCCATTGGAATTAATCGTTTGAAACAGAGGCACCAGAGGGCTGGTTGCTAGAGGATAATATCTGTGATCACAGCATCCTTCGGTTACCACGCAATCGCTTTGCACTTTTTTCAGAGCCACACTCTTTGTTGCTTAAACACCTAGACACTACATAACAAGATTGTCCGCATGGTGTACACGGGCGGGTTGTCAGCCTGGTTTAGGGCGACAGCGCTACTTCATTTTGTATCCCTTCCCTTGAAGTAGTGTGCCAGGCGTCTTGGAATGCCCAGTCTTGTTCTTATATTACGAATTTTTCTACTATTGTGGCTGCGCTGCGCTCACTGAAGCGGCACCTCGCACGGAACACTACCGTGTCAGCGGACTCTACATCTGCTCTTTAAAAGTCTCCCGTCACGATGCTCGTATCAAATTTTGTCGTAAATGGCAGTGGTTAATCACGCATTCCTGAAGCAAAGCGTACAATATCGTGTTTCATTAGATGCCTTCCAGTGTTGGTATCTCTGGAAATGAAAAAAAAGCGGATGGTATTAAAAAGAAGCGCTGTCAAGGTCTACAACATTCAGAGCACCCATCAGCGACCACATTCCAAAGAATACAGCGTTGCCACTTTCAATCGCCTTTGTTCCTACCCAACGAGCTCTGTGTACTGAAAGGCCTTAACTGATTTGAAGGTGTTCAATTTAATAGAATAAGGAAGGCATTGGCCTGTGCTCAAGAATTGGTATTCGAAATTACAGGAGCTACCTATTCATTTTGCACAGAAGGTCATTAAATTACTGACAAGGAACACTTTATCAAGGCCTACCAGGGCTTCCATGCTGGAAAGAAAACTCCAGTTACTAACCTCCAAACAGGTTCTCTTGCTGCGTACGTGCGAAATCTAATGTTACCCGAAGGGTCGAGGATAATTCGTAAAGACTTCTCACGTCCCTCTATAGAATATCTACACGATACCCAACTTGTTCCACACGCATTCAAAAGTTCGGCAGCATGTTACGCTCCTGTAACATGTTATAGCGAAAGCCTGCTCTACACGTGGTAGTGCATTAAATTATACGATTAGAGGGATCAGATTTATTGACGTAACAAGCTGCAGTGTGAACTAAACGTATGGAGCTCTAGGTGAGGCTCCTCAACGACACAAGCGAGCACCTAATGCGCTACCTAAAGGTTCTTTCTTTCTTTCTTTCTTTCTTTCTTTCTTTCTTTCTTTCTTTCTTTCTTTCTTTCTTTCTTTCTTTCTTTCTTTCCTTCTTTCTTTCTTTCTTTTTATCTATCTATCTATCTTTCTTTCTTTCCTTCTTTCTTTGTTCCGTTCTTTCTTTTGTTCTTTTTTCGTTCTTTCTTTTTAGTCATTGCATCTTTTCTAGCTTAAGGGGCTGCCAGCCATTTCTATTGATGGTATTTATTTGTTTACCTGTACTAGACGCCGCTTTTTTTGGGTATGAACCACTGCAACGAGTCACTTGAGCCTTTCGCCTTAATAATTCCTGACATGCGACCAGATGCACAGGCGGGGCTACCATTGGCCCAGACTGCCAGACTATACCGGTCTTGTAGCAAGCAACTTAACCAACCGAACAACGAACCAGCCAATAACGGTTGAAACGGTGGCGGATATCTTGTAAGTGGGGCTAGTTCATTTCTGCTAAGCAAACTACACATCACCACAGCTCGCGGGGATGCTAAAACTCACGCCATGTCGGAACAGGTTTTGTAGCAGTAAGATGTATGTTGAAACGGTGGCGCATATCTTGTAAGTGGGGTTAGTTCGTTTCTGCTAAGGAAACTACACATCACCACAGCTCGCAGGGACGCTAAAACTCACGCCATGTCGGAACAGGTTTTGTAGCAGTAAGATGTATGTTCGCAGCAGATTTATGGAAGCGATGGCAAACTATAGTATCTGGGGATATTACAGTGGGCAAGCCTTGTGAAAGCTATCAGTGGTCACTGCATCAAAATTCAGTGGAAACACTAAAAATTACCTTCCCCTCCCCCTTTATCGCAGCCCTTACTCTGGACTGCGACGAAGTTGAGGTGTCCTCAGAAGTATTTAAAAAGCCCTTCAGTGGCTTAGAAAAGCATAAAAACACTTCGACGTGCTACGGGGAGAATCTGGAAGCGTTTGGAGAACCTTCAACGTGATCTCACTGCTATAAATGTGTCCTTTAAGACGGATCACTTTGTGAAAGAAGGCTACGCCAGAGTTATTATTTTGCTCGGTGCTGGTCGTTCACTGATGTACGGTCTACTTGAAATACTGCGATGGCCGACAGAGCTAGGGTAGCCGCTTTTGCTCGTCGTGCATCTCGATGTGCGTCGTGTGCTATCGTGGAGTGCAGATATACGCGCGTGAACATTGACTCTGTAACGCTGTAAGGTTAACCTCTGATGCGCGAATTCACTTAGAAGCTGTCTGCCTAGCGCGAGCTTTCTCCGTTCCGGCCTGGTAAGTGCAAAAACAAAGTTCCCGAGAGCGTTCATGGTGGTTGCAGGCATGCCGTCCGCGGACCCAACCTTTGGCTTTGGGTCACCAGTCTATCCCATGTTTTCACGTCCAGTCATTGAAGTGGGTTACTGGTCCGAAGATATTGGAGGCTACCTTGCCGCGATGGCCTGCTGACCGCCACCGCTTCAGCTGGCAGCAAATTTTGTCAAGGCCGTACGATATGGTGAGGCCGAACCAACGCTGCTTCAATGCTGTCCAGCGGCAAAAGTCATTGTTTGATGTCGAATTCACAAAAAGTCTTAGTAGCTGCCGTACGCCATTCTTACGCCATGAAATCGCCACGCCAACAAAAGTCAGCGATAGACGACAAATTGAACAACAAAAAATTTTTCATGGCCGCCATGTCTGCGCCAATGTGCGCATTGTGTTCGAAAAATTGAGCGAGACACTATGCGGCGTCCGAAACTTAGACACCGTATTACACTGGTCATGCGGGAGAGAAGCGCGGGGTCTGGCTCGGCGCCAGTGCGATGTCCCGCTGCCACCTGAAAAACAAAGCTGTCCAGACGCCTAAGCAACCCGCACATATTGAGGTTGTAGGTATTGAAAATAGACAGCAGGCCAAGGTACAAACTGGAGCGCGTTTCATAGTTAATTGGCGAAGCTTCACTCGGTCCGCCGCAGAGCTCATGTAGCCGCTGGTTCATGCCATGCCACTTTAGATAGCGCGGTAAAACGGCAATTTTTTTATTTCATAATACCCCTAAAGGCCCCCGAAGGGGTATTACAAAGGCGGAACCGATACATGAAAAAATTCGAGCTTTGCGCGTTACGAAAAAAAAACTAAAGTACACAAAAGTTACACAAACATGTTTACAAAAAAACACAAAATTTATACAAAAGTACGATGTGTAGCAAAATACACAAGTAAAACAATATACAAAATACATTAGTCAAGTGAAACTCAGATAGAAAATACAAAACTGCCTCAGAAAACAAAGTAAGGGAATTTAATAGGCGTAATGTAAAAGAAGAAAAACGAGCTGTTGCTCGAAACTGCGTCAGTTGTCAATTTAACAAATTGATGAGACATGTATACACTTCTACAATGTGCACGCAGAATGGTAAGACAAATGATCAAAACAATATATACACTGAATATATATATATATATATATATATATATATATATATATATATATATATATATATATATATATATATATATACACTGTTGGTTTTGTGAAAGCCGGCGCAACTCTTTCGGCGCAATGGGCTCATGTTTCTCATATTTCGATGAGATGTAGCGCGATGTAACAGGATTCGCCTCTCGGCGCAGTTCGGCGACTGTCGCAGCGGTAGCTTCACTAAGCTCAGCTTCAAATAGTCATTGAAACTCTGCGAATAGATATAAAGGAAATATAGTGGCCCGAAAATGGCGCTGGAGGGCCCCTTTAAGGAAATCAAAGCTCTTCAACAAGAAAGAAAAAAAGGAAAGAAAGAAATTCAATGAATTATTATAGTTCTTTACCCCTTGAATATGAAAATCAGTTTAATAGGTCACAAGTCGCTGCAAGTCGTTCAATTTAGCAATGACGAGCAGCAATGTCTGTCGAAGACAATGCAGGTTGGTTAATATGCACATAACCTAATGATGAAAAAGTAAGTTAAGTAATATATTATACAGCTGCTTGAACATTGCAAATTCTGATGCAGATAATTTACATCCCATCCGAAAATCGAACTTAAAAGGCGGAACAGCGCTTCGTCACAGGCGCTTAAAAAAACTGCGCTCTTGCTGAAGAGAAAATTGATACAATTGCTCACGAAGCGGCCTCTTAATGAAGCACGCAAGCACTTGGAGGTCAGCATCAAAACATTCCGCAAGTGCGAATGTCTACAGCACATAGGTTAAAAGGTAATAGATGGCTTAAAGGAAGAAAATGTGGGGTAGTCTCTTATGTAGCTCCCAGTGCAAAGCATATTACAAGCCTTGGTTGCAAGGACGGCCCTCTTTGAAATGATGAGTGCCTTCTTGCAACCACGAAGCGAGTGCTGTATATTTAGCATTTATCGTAACTCCTTTAACATATTTAGCAATTTTGGCAGGAGCGGGCCTGACGTTTTTTTCCTAATGCGTGTCATTTTTCATTTGCAGGCAAGCAACATTGCGAACTGCATGTGTGGGACAGCCACGTCGAAGAAACATTGTCCAAATGCAAAAGCGACTACAGCACGTTTTTCACGGAATCGTATATGCTTTATTCAAGCGATTGCAAGCAGAAATCTGCGTAAAGCAATTAACAACGCCGTGGTGCTATATAGTGCCTGCGTCCATGTTATCCACGTGCGGCATCTTTTTTTTTCATTTCTACTGTTGATAAATTACCCTTGCAGTGTTCTTGAATAGTTTCTTAGTTACGTAAAGCCGTACAATAAATGTTTGTTCGCCTACTATCTGAACTTTATACTACGTAGTGTTTTACAACTCATTTACCTTAGTTGAAATCAGTTATATTAGGTTCATATGTCTCTATAATTGCTGTAAACTTTCTAATTGCGTGACTGAAAGCAGGTCATGCTGGAGACGACATTCTATTGACAAATCACAAACTACTGCATGGGTTGTCCGTATGTTGGTCCCTAAACCTGACACAAGATACATTGTCTCTTCATTGTTTTGCACCACTGCGCTCAGCCCACGTTCCCAGGGAAAATAAGGGACATGGGAAGTTCTACGTATTTTTCTACAAGTTCGAAGACTGTGTTCACGAAACATCGATTGACCCTAACGTTTTCAGGATATTTCAGAAGTATATACTGAAAGTGGTTGCTTATTATGGTTAAATAAGAAGGAAACAAATATCGCATTAGACAGTGCTGATCGCGGTGAATTTCCTGCTGTCAAGAAATCTTGAATCCTAGAGCTACGTAACGGTTATCGTTTACTGTATTTCTCTCTTTCTTGTTTTATGGTTGCTTCAAATTTGAGCCGAAGATGGTCATACATTAATTTTAGGGTGTACTACAATATGGCTGGGTGGGACGAGCGGCTGGGGTGGCGCATGTTTGCAGTGCGGCGCACGATGACGAAAAATACTACCCGCCGCGGTTGCTCAGTGGCTATGGTGTTAGGCTGCTGAGCATGAGGTCGCGGGATCGAATCCCGGCCACGGCGGCCGCGTTTCGATGGGGGCGAAAACACCCGTGTACTTAGATTTAGGTGCACGTTAAAGAACCCCAGGTGGTAGAAATTTCCGGAGTCCTCCACTACGGCGTGCCTCATACTCAGAAAGTGGTTTTGGCACGTAAAACCCCGTAATCTAATCTAATTTAAAATTCTGTGGTGGCGCTGCGACTTAAGTGGACTGGGCTGCATCAAGGTCGGTTGCAGCGTCTGAAAATGCTGACGATACTTCTCTTAAGAGTCATTCGTACTACTTCGCTGGTATATGTGTTCAGACCACTGAAACAGTGTTTATAATTGCATGTGACACGCATTTATGACTTTTGAATAGAGGCCTTTGTTTGTCTTCCTTACTTCATTTTCTTTTTAATGCCACTCGCTGATTACCCGTGCATTGCGGCCGAAATGTCACCTTTCATTCTACCATGTTATTGTATGATTCCCTTTGGAGAACAAACATTTGTCATGTTCTTTTAGCAGCATGTGTTTTTCATGGGTATTTTTGCGCATATATTTTTCCGTCAGTGGGTCTTGTGAAATGCAGACCGAAAAAAGCACATATGTGAACTTCCTGCTCCCTGCTTCAAACAAATAAACATATCTGCCCCATACGGCGTCCCGTGCTCAGATTTGCAGAAAGTATACTTGTAAAAAAAGAAACAAAAAACTGCAGTGCAACCTTCCATTCATGTTGCCGCCTTCATCGAGTAACAGAATGCGGAGTAATTGATACGGTTTCCTTTATTGCGGTCGCACCTCGGGCTCCGAAAACAGTTTTAGGCAGCCATTATGTATGCTGCTTTTTGACCCGTCAGCCGTGTGACAATTTTTGCCCAGTCTTTGCTTAACAACTAAAGAAACGCAAGAACAGAACAGGGTGCATAATAATCATATCGCCAGACATAAAGCTCAAGAACTTGTTTAATGGGGAAAAAACAAGGTAGCTGCGCCCTTCAGCTTTTTTCTAGGGTGTTGACCAAATAAATTATTCTCTAGTCTGATTTCTAAGAAAAACATGTTGCACCTATCTTATATTTCATACCTAAAAGTATGGCCCTTCCCAACTGCACGTCCGCTCAACTAAGCAGCTTCTGTATGATGAACGTACGCTTTCTGTTATCCGGTGCACTATAACAAGAACAATAATGAAGCAATTAAAGGAACGGCACGCCTTCCATATATGTGTAGAATCATGGAATAAAGAACCAACTTAGAGAAGGGAAACTGTACCTTCGGCAGTGGTTCGAAAATAAGCAGTGGCAGCGCATGGAACTTACTTAGGTGGACGCCAGATGACGTTGCTCAATCCGGAAGCGGAAGTGCACTTTTCTTTAAGAGCAAAATCCAATATGGCCGCTTTTTGCCGGTCGCGTACGCTGGTAACCGCCGTGCTAGCCCTGCCGGCTTTGCTGCATGCCTCAATGCCTTCGCTGCAGCGTAGCTGGTGCGTTCTAATTGCCAAGAGCACCTACTAACGCCCATACAAACAAGCCACAAGTGGGTGAACAGAACGTGCGACTTTATTGGCAGAAGACAAGCAGTGCACATTCTCGTGCAATAGCAGAAATAAAATCTGCATGTCGAGATACGCTGGAATCATTGACGCGAGCTCGTAAACGGCCTCCCTCGTCGTCGCACGTGGCGGTCAGGTTAACGATCGACAACCAGCAGCGGAAAGAGACTGGACAAAGTGTGCCACCTGTTTGCAGCGACAGTCGCCATTAAAAATGCCCAAATTGCATTGTGAACCAATCGGGTGACGCAGGCATCTGCTGCCGCAGCCTACACAGCGACATGGACTACCCCCGATTTTAGCCGTTCACTCCTTTCCAACCTGTTACGTTTCTTTTCTTTCGGGGACCGCTAATGTGTGGCTCACACTCGGTGTCCCACATTGCCTCCATATGGACAAGTCGCTTTTGTGGGCATCGCCTTCATCAGCTACTTTTGCGGGCCTTTCCAACCTTGTGGCTATCAACTTCATACACATCTGACTATGTAAGCACGTATGCTGGTCTGTCCAACGCTTTGGATTTGACTCTGCCATTTGGCAGAGTGTTTCTTTGTTTCATTCTTTCTGTCTTTGTTCTTGTCTTTTCTTCCTTGTTTTCTTTTCTGGCATTTCGTCAGCCGTGGAGCTCCTAAGCTACCAAAGACGTAGTTCGCAAGGCAACAACAATGTGCCTGGCATAATGTCGAGAGACCCCTAAGCGCTCTTATGCATTTCCTTCACCGAAGTTTTGCCTAGCTGACCTTTTATGTTTCGGATACGCTTCGCGCCTCTTTACATAAGTTTGTTTCAACGGCGCTAGAAGTGGAGGCGTTTAGCATAGAAGGGTATTACAAAATTCATGCTAGTCGAGGGCACGGACGTCGACGAGGTCTTTGTACAAGCAGCACAGCGTCCGCCATGTACCTATACACTTGGAATGGAATTGTTAACGGTATGGCGTTCGCGTAGTCGGGGTGGCCATCGCGGTTACTGACTTGGGTAGCGGACAGACAGACAGACAGACAGACAACGAACTTTATTTAGTCCTGAGGAGCTACTTTCAGGACCTCCTAACGGGAGGCCATTGTAGCCGCTGGCCGCGCCCACGTAAAGGACAGAACGCCGTGACGCTCCGCTCTTTCCTGGGCCCTCTGGATAGCCTGGGCTTGCTTTCGGAGTACCGTGCTTCTGATGGCCTCCTCCCATTCGGCTTCGCTGGAGAGGAAGTCGTTAGGCAACGCGGGACATCGCCAGAGCATGTGAGCCATTGAGCAAAAGGTTTCAGTGCAGTCAGGACAACTAGGGTCCACATCCGAGTACATCCTACTGAGGAATCCCCGCGACGGGAAAGATCCCGTCTGCAGCATTCTAAGTGTAGCTGACTGACCTCTACTGAGCTTCGCGTGAGGCAGAGGATAAATTCTCCGGTAGCGGAGAATTTTAGCGGGTAGCGGAGGTTTTTTTTTTCAGACGTGGTGTGGAAAAGTATCAAATAACATCCATTTTGGAAGATATGTGAAGCGAATCTTTCGTGAAACATCTAATAAGCTGCTCTAAATTTGCCGATTTCATACCGGCATTATGAGGTAAACAAAACTCGCAATACTGTGCTACCCAATGTTACAAATATAAATTGACTTCTATTTCTTTCAGTAGTTTGATTTATTTTGAATGCATGGCCCGCATCTTGGCTCGTTCCCCCGTTGTGGGTATGTGCTGCATCACAGAAATAATCATGATCATGAACACGTGGCGATCATCTCAAAGCGACAGAGGGCGTCGTCACGATAAACATATACGTGCGAATGTGGTCCAATGTTTCATAATAGGGTTGATCTCCGCGCACGGAAAGTCTTCATGCAGCGCATGGCACGTTATCCTGTTCTTTTTTCAAAGTCTGATTATTCCGCAAAACAGCAGCAGCAGCAGCCACCCAGCCAGCAGCCATTGTCATCAAGATTGGCTAAGGTTGGCAAAGAAAGCTTCACTTGTAAAAAAAAGATAAGTATAAGCCAATGCGGGCTTGTGCAGAATGCGTGCACAAGCAGAATGATGGTGAATTCAATTAGTTATATGTTTCTTACAGCTATAATGACAAACAGTTGTCGAAAATTGTTGTCGCTGGGCAAGTCAGTTCCGCGAAAGCCGCCCGTAACGTAGTGGACAGTTTATGAAAAAGAAAAGTGATTCATCCAATGGTAGCGCAACACTACAACTAAAACGGTTAAGGTTTTTTTTTTTTTTGTCTCGCTTTGTTCTACAGTTGGGTGGATGTTTCTGTTCTTTTTCTTTCACTGTTGAAGGTAGTAGATACCCAAGCCCTGTAGGGGTAGGCCTCGATAGTAGGGTTGGACGCTCCGGCACCCATCATTACTACCAAGCAT
Source organism: Dermacentor albipictus (assembly GCF_038994185.2). NCBI lineage: Eukaryota > Metazoa > Arthropoda > Arachnida > Ixodida > Ixodidae > Dermacentor > Dermacentor albipictus. Next base: position 144,053,271 of record NC_091823.1, on the reverse strand, counting down.
CTATGGTCGTTACACATTACTCGAAGTGTAGGAACACTAACAGCAGATACTCAAAATGCAAAAGGACCTAGCAACCGTGGCCGCGTCTGTCATCTTCTCGGCGGGGTTGTTGCAAAGGGCCTTCACTTAGTGCCGATCGGTGATCTTCGCCTTGTAAATAGACTGAGGACTTTAAAATGTAACATTTGCCTTCATCGTCCAGCGGTTAATGAAAACGCCTACTTCTATGTACTCTTAAGAGCTGCCTATTTTTGCATCATGGAACATCGACCTGCACGGTATTCAATAAAAGCGAAAAACTTTGAAACTACCAGCTTCGGCGACCTTCTATTTACAGTGAAGTTCGAATTAAGGCTCACCTAAGAACACTAAACGAATCAATTTACGCTCTCGATATTTTACTGAAGCCACCAGAACAATCGTATATTACGTTACGGCCCCCAGAATTCTTGCATCTGTAAAAAAAAAAAGAAAACGCGTATCATGCTAAATATCGAAGCTCCGTTACTATAGAGCTGTTCGTCGAAGGTTCTGAAGCTGCGTGCAAGCTACTAGTTAGCACTCTGTTAGGTATTATGCCGCTGAATTCTAGCTAGCATATGAACTGTAATGGTACGAATCAGAACGCAGATGCCTTTTCTCTGAAAGCGCAGGTGCGACCTGACCGCAAAGGTGAAGTGTCAGGCTTTTAAAATTTGTTCCCGGCACTATTGTGGCCAATGTTCCCTGCTCATTGGCCACTGTAAGTATCAAGTTTGCACCCGTTAGGCCATCGAGCATGTGTTTTTCATACGAGTTCGGTTCACTGCCCCATTCTCGCACTGCTTTTGTGTTTCATGTTCTGGTAAGCTTATGAATTGCGTCGCTTCAAACATGGTGCATAAACAGACACGTCAAGTGAATGCAACAGGTGGCTGAAATTATGGGGAAATGTGAGCAAAAAGATGCCGTATTTTTCTGCCTCGTTAAACAGTCGACACTCACGTTGGTTTCATGGTTGTCGAGAATCAAAATTATTGGTTCGTTACTTGTGGACTAGCTGCTCTCGCTATAGGTTAGAGGGCATGCGGAGAGAGGTGTGCGGACATCTACCCTTATCGAGTGGTCAATCGCAAACTTTCAGGGCCGTGGAAGAACTTGAGCCTGCTGCCACACCCTCCCGCCGCGTTCCCTTGCGATGACTACCTTGGCCCCGGGCTTGTGTTACCTGTGCTTGAACCAGGCTGCTGCTGCTGTTTGGTGCTCGTCCTCCCCCTTCGGCATACGCGTGCCAGGCGGCCAGCTTTCTCGCACGTGAAGCATTGCGCTTGAGAGAACTGGCACTGTGAGGGGGAGTGGGCAACACCACAGCGACTGCCAACCTTTGTCGCCAACTCGTCGACCGCCGCTTCCGCCGACGGTGAGCCAGTCGTACGGGAAATCTCGCCGTCGTCCTTGGCGGCAGCTTCCATTGCCAGCGCTGCCTTCACGGAGTCGTCCAGGGAGGGGTCGGCAAGCTCCAGGAGTCGCTTCTGCATGGCGGGGTTGTTGATGCGGCAGACGAAACGGCCCCGGAGCAGCGAGTCCAGCTGGTCCCCGAAAACGCAGGCACTCGCTAACCCTCGTAGCGCAGCAACGAACTGCCCGAGGGTCTCTCCTTCAAGGCGGCTCCGGTTGTTGAAGCGGAAACGCTCCATTATTGTGGACGGTGCTGGGTTGAAATGCGAGCGCAGTATGGCGAGCAGCTCACCCAGCGTCTTAACGTGCGGCGTGGCTGGCTTGAGAAGGTCGAGCAAGAGGCTGAAGACGCGGGTCCCGCAGCTGGCCAAGAAAATGTCCCGTTGTTTGGCCTCGGCTGTGTCGTTTGCCCGGAAGAACACGTAGACTTGCTCCTCGTAAATTTGCCAGGCGTACCCATCTCCTTCGAACGGCTCGAGCCTTCCGTACAGTGGCATGGCGGCAGCAACGGGGGGCGGTGTTTCGTTGCTCGCGGCGGCGTGGGACGATCCGTCGGTACTCGTCGCCAGTATCACAATCCACCCGGGTTCGTGAACAAGGGAGGGCTCGAGGCAACCTCCGTTAGACGGACGCTCCGCAGCGTGGTGGTGCTCCGCAGCGTGATGACTGACCGCGGAGCAGCCGTGCTTATCGGTGTTTATTGCGGTGCCGTGACCAATGTTGCCTGCCGAGCTTAGCAGGCCACCGAGCCTGGCGGCAAACGAACATTATGCCTAAGGGGGCGTCACATGCTTGCTACTGTAGTTACTGCGTTCCAGGAGCCCGTCACGAACAGCGAAGTGGTGTGCTTTGCGACGCAATGCACGGTCAGTAGAAGGCGCTGATGTCTCTGACAGAAAAGCCAGCATAGCAACAATCCATGGATGCTTCTGCTGCTTCGAAAGCATATTCATGGCGGTGAGGGAGGAGTCGCATATTCGTCCTTTCTGATAATTGTGCTCGCTGGACACTGGGGAGCGAGACAAGGCATCCGCGTCCGAATGTTTACGGCCTGAGCGGTACAGAACTCGAATATCATGCTCTTGCAGGCGAAGCGCCCATCGAGCGAGGTGATCTGGAGGATCTTTCAAGGACTACATCCAGCAGACTGCATGGTGGTCCGTGATGACGTCGAACGGGCGGCCATAGAGATAAGGACGAAACTTAGTTATGGCCAAATTAATAGCCAGGCATTCTTTTTCTGTAACAGAATAGCTTGCTTCCTCTTTCGTTAGTGCGCGGCTAGCGAAGGCAAACAACGTATTCATCGAAGTCAGTCTTTCGTCGTGCAAGAACAGCGCTAATGCCGACGCCACTGGCATCCGTGTGTATTTTTGTCGGTGCGATTCGGTCAAAATGTCGAAGCACGGTGGGTGAGATTAGAAGGCGGCGCAGCGACGTGAATGCGGCATCGCAAACTGGCGGCCAAGCCAAGAGGTGTGGTTACTCGCGAGAAGTTGCGTCAAAGGCGCTATCAGGCACGTACCCAGGGGGGGGGGCCGGGGGGGCCCGGGCCCCCCCCGAAATTATATGGCATACCCCCCCCCCCCTCCCCGCCCACGCCACCACTACTCACACATTCCTAAAGCGCCGTCAGATCAATGTTGAGACTTGGCAGCTGTTCATCGGTCAGCATTATGCTGCCTTTTTCACCCTTTTTAGATGGCGGTAGTTATCGGCATCTCTTGTAATGTGAAGGACAGTTTTCTCATAATTTCCGCACCCGCGCGATCAACTCGAGATGCGTTCAATTGTCACCATCTATTCAACCATCCCGCGCATAGCTGTTGCTTTTGTTAGTTCAACCTTCTTTGTTTAGGCTGGTCCTTGCACCAGGAGAGGGATGCGGCTGTTACTCAGCTGGTCTGTACTCTCATGGTACGAGTTGCGGCCGGAGAAAACGCCAATTGCGTTTAACTTATCCCTTTGCTTCATTATTTCCTTGAGTTACGGCTCGCTGCGACGCTGGAAGATGCCCGGAACCATATACACTTGATATGGGTTAGATAAGGTGGGAAATAAAATAATGTGAAAGAGCGTCCATCATGAAACCCTGCAATAATCCTTAAACCCATGAGTAAGATGACTGTCGCCCGTTACCTCGTCTGTTTTTCCCTAACTGTATAGCACCTTTCGTGCAAAATTGGCAACTGGAAACAAAAATCGCAAGGAGTTGAGAAATTAAGCGACCTACTAAGGGAGAGAGCCAAGGCAACAACCAAACTGCAAGCAAAAGCGAATAATAAATAAGTTTTAACCGTTGTTTATGAGAATATTTATGGATCAACATCTTTTTATTTAAAAAGGAAGTAGAGAAAACGCCACCGGAAGTGGAGAACAATTACTTGTTTTGAACCGCCTCACGTAGCCACTTATCTGCTGTGCTTATGTGGGTGTTTTTCTAACCTTTCGCGGTGAGCGCAGTACCTCTAGAATCGCAGAGTCCTGCGCTCTACGCGGTTGTATGGGACTGGCGGCCGCACAGCGTTACGCAATTCGCGGAGCTGTCAAAACTGATCAACAAGGCGAAAATAACTGATATTCGAAACTATAACATGAGAGAGACTGAAGAAGCCGTAAAAAATGAACGCAACCTGAAATCAGTAAAAAAGAAACCTGGCATAGGACAAACCATGATGTATGCACTAAGAAATAAGAAGGATAATATCATCAGAAATCTTGAAGATATAGTAAAAGCAGCGGAAAAATTCTAAGCTGACCTGTATACAGTACCCAGAGGAGTCACGATAGCTCACTTAGAAACAGTAATGAACAGGATACAGAAACTCTCCTATAACTAGCGATGAGGTCAGAAGGGCCCTGCAAGACATGAAACGATGAAGATCGGGAGGAGAAGGTGGAATAACAGTCGATTTAATCAAAGATGGAGGAGACATAATGATTGGAAAACTGGCGGCTCTTTATACGAAGTGTCTATCGACTGCAAGGGTCCCAGAAAACTGGAAGAATGCAGATATTTTACTAATCCACAAAAAAGGAGACGTTAAAGAATTGAAAAATTATGGGACCATTAGCTTGCTCCCAGTATTATATAAAATATTTACCAAAATAATCTCCAATGGAATAAGGGCAACACTGGATTTTGTCAACCAAGGGAACAGGCTGGCTTCAGGAAGAGATACTTCACACTGGATCACATCCATGTCATCAATCAGGTTATCGCGAAGTCTGCAGAGTACAATAAGCCTCGCTATGTGGCTTATATAGATTACGAAAAGGCACTTGATTCAGTCGAGATACCAGCAATCGTAGATGCACTACGTAATCAAGGAGTGCAGAACGCTTACGTAAGAAGCTTGGAAAATATTGCTACATTCGTGTGGTATTTGTTTGTTTGAACGAGGCGCGTAGGCGCCATAACTCCAAAAAAGAGGAGGAAGAACGAACTGGGCTCGCGCTGTGAATCTAACCGGTCAGCGCTGCAACCGTTGTTGTAAATATAATCTGTAAATAGTTTCTCGTCTTACCGACCGTCCTTCGCGTAAGAATATCTACAGAGGTTCTACAGCTACCTTTAATTCTACACAAGAAAATCAGGGAGATACCTATAGAGAAAGGGGTCAGACAGGGAGACACAATTTCTCCAAAGTTATTCACTGCGTGCTTAGAAGAATTCAAGCTATTAAACTGGGAAGGCTTAGGAGTAAAGATCGACGGCAAATATCTCAGCAACCTTCGGTTTGCCGATGACATTGTTCTATTCAACAACAATGCAGACGAATTACAACAAATGATTGGAGACCTTAACAGAGAGAGTGTAAGAGTGGGGTTGAATATTAGTATGCAGAAGATGAAGATAATGATAAATAGCCGGGCAAAGGAACAAGAGATCAGGATCGCCAGTCGGCCACTAGAGACTGTGAATAAGTATGTTTACCTAGGTCAATTAATCACAGGGAACCCTGATCATAGGAAGGAAATTCACAGAAGAATAAAAATAGGTTGGATCGCAAACGGCAGACATTGCCAGCTCCTGACTGGAAGCTTACCATTATTATTGAAAAGTAAGGTGTGCAATCAGTGCATTTTGCCAGTGCTGACATATGGGGCAGAGACTTGAGAGCAAGTTAAGGACCGGGCAAAGAGCGATCGAACGAAGATTGCTAGGCATAACGTTAAGAGAGAAAGAGAGTGGTTTGGATCAGAGAGCGAACGGGTATAGACGATATCCTAATAGACATCAAGAGGAAAAAATGTAGCTGGGCAGGTCATGCAATGCGCCGGTTAGATAACCGTTGGACCATTAGGGTTACAGAATGCGTACCAAGAGAAGGGAAACGCAATCGAGGACGACAAAACACTAGGTGGAGCGATGAAATTAGGAAATTCGCGGGCGCTAGTTGGAATCGGTTGGCGCAGGACAGGTCTAATTGGAGAGCGCAGGGAGAGGCGTTCGTCCTGCAGCGGACATAAAACAAGATGATGATGATGATGATGATGATGATGATGATGATGATGATGATGATGGAGGTGGTGGGCCCCTCCCGAAAAAAAATCCTGGGTACGTGCCTGGGCGCTATTATGGTGGCGAAGTTGCGGATGAAACGACGAAAATGGGAGCATAATCCGATGAAGCTGCATAGTTCTTCTGAGCTCTTTGATCGCGGAAATTCGGCACCGGCATGGAGTTTGGTTGGATCTGGGAGCACACCATCTTTAGAAACAACGTGACCCAGGACGACTAGCTGCCGGGAGGCGAAGCGACACTTCTTCAAGTTGAGCTGGAGTCCAGCATCGGCAAGGCAAGCGAGCGCACATTTGAGTCGGAACAGGTGAGAACAAAAGTCCGGGGAAAGATGACAATGTCATCGACATAACAAAGGCATGTCTGCCATTTGAGGTCCCGGAGGATGTTATCCATCATTCTTACGAAAGTTACAGGCGCATTAAAGACGCCAAAGGGAATCACGGTAAATTCATATAAGCCGTCAGGCATAACAAATGCCGTTTTCGGATGGTCTGCATCAGCCACCGGGACCTGCTAATAATCGGATCGTAAGTCTAAGGACGAAAAGAATTCAGTGCCTTGGAGAAAGTCCAGTGCGTCGTCGATACGGGGAAGAGGATAGACATCTTTTCGTGTTATCTTATTGAGTTGTCGCAAGTCCACACAAAAACGAATTGTCCTGTCTTTGTTTTTTTCCAGCACTACCGCAGAAGCCCAAAGACTGTGTGATGGCTGTATCACGCCGCGTTGGAGCATGTCTCCTACGTGCTTATCGATGACACGGCGCTCGGTCGCAGACACACGGTATGGACGTTGGCGTAGAGGCGCGTGGCTGCCGGTATCGATGTGATGAACGACTATGGAGGTACGGCCTAAACATGGTTTTTTGAGGTTGAAAGAAGTTCTAAATCAGGTAAGGAGGTCAACTATCTGCGTGCACTGACTCGGAGTGAGGTTGCAATCAAGAGACGGAGCAAACCTTTGGTCACACGCAGGCGAAGACGCAGAGACAGGTAGAGTCATGGCGTCAACGTGAAGAGTAGTCGAGTCATCAAGCACATCGTAGACAGAGCTCATGTAGAATTGATCAGCAAAACCGAGGCACTCGCCATGATGTAAGCTTGATGGACACGAAAATGGATTCGAAACGTAAATTGCGCTGGAGCCCTGGCGAAAGAGAAGGAGGGTAAAGGAAAGCAAGAAGGAATTACGGCGTGCAGCAAGTTGAGATGGCGTGAAAAGAACTGTGGAATCGTAGAAAGCCTCACAGGAAGCGGGTACAAGAGCAGAAGAGAAAAAAGGGATGTCAGTGGCGGTGGCGACAAACAGTCGAGCAGAAGGGGGAGTCAAATCTTCAGAAAGACTGCCGCAAAATGGAGCCAATGCAAGTTCCGCACTGGCACAATCAATAATAGCGTGATGAGATGAGAGGAGGTCAGATCCTAGAATGATGGCATGAGAGCAGCGGGGAAGAACAACAAAGTTAATATGGTAAAAACTATCTTGTATGGCGACACGAACGGTACATGTTCCTAAAGGCTCAAATGGCTCAGTGCTTGCTGTGCGTATCGAAATGATAGAAAACCGCGTCGCGACTTTTCGGAGCGTACGGCGAAGCTGGTCGGCAATCACAGGCACTGCGGCACCCGTGTCGACAAGCGCGTGAATGGCGATACCTTCGGCAAAAACTTCAATGATGTTCGTAAGGAATAAACGAGGGCTTGAGCAGTTCGAAGAGATCGTAGTTCTTGCCTCCGGAACTGCGCCTTTTAGTTTTCTCCACAGCTGGAGGGCGGCGGACGATGGGGGACAGAGAACGTCGACAGGGAGTTGGAGACCGACGAGTGTTGAAGCTTAGGGGAACAGAAGATGAGGTTGGTATCGGAAGGATACCAACCTCGCCGGCGGTAGAACCGTGCCACGTGGACAACAAAGCCACACGCGAAGCAGATCGGCAGGTTGCCTTGGGTACATTACGGATTATTAACAGGGGGCCTAGGTAGCGGTGCACAGTTCGGAGCTGGGCGTAGGGACTGTGGAGGCGCGCAGAAGCCGTTTCTGTGCAAGTAGTTCGCAGCTGCAGAAGAGGCGTAGTAGACGCCTGTGGGCGTGCAGTGCGCAACTTCAGGCGGAGGTCTTGGTCTGGTGACGACGGCAGCGTACGTGAGCGCAACCGTCACTGAAGGTGGCTGATTAGCCAGAGGAAGTGCGTCGCTGACAAAGAGGACTCAGACGACTGGGTAGCAGGCAGCAGTGACAGTTGGCACGCGACTTCTTCGCGAACGAATTGCTTGATTTGGCCGAGGAATGAAGAGTGGGCGGAAGCAGCACTGCAACTGTCAGTTAAAGCCGAAACCGTGTCGTCCGGCGCGGCAGCTCGGTGCGTGGTAAGGCGTTGTTTGCGGAGCTCATCGTAGCTCTGGCACAGTGTAATGACCTCGTCAATCGTTTGAGGATTTTTCGCCAAGAGAATTTGGAAGGCGTCATCCTCTATGCCCTTCATGACATTCTTGATCTTTTCAGAGTCCAGCATGGCGGGATTATTGCGCCGGCAAAGGTCAACTACGCCTTCAATGTAGCTGGTGAAGTTTTCACCCTCGAACCCGCCGTGGTTGCTCAGTGGCTATGGTGTTAGGCTGCTGAGCACGAGGTCGCGGGATCGAATCCCGGCCACGGCGGCCGCGTTTCTATGGGGGCGAAATGCGAAAACACCCGTGTACTTAGATTTAGGTGCACGTTAAAGAAACCCAGGTGGTCAAAATTTCCGGAGTCCTCCACTACGGCGTGCCTCATAATCAGAAAGTGGTTTTGGCACGTAAAACCCCATAATTCAATTCAATTCAAGTTTTCACCCTCTTGCTGAGCGTGACCACGCAAGCGTTGTTCTGAGCGAAGCTTGCGCACAGCAAGGCGAGCAAAGACTTCTTTTAAACCATGGGTAAATGCTGTCCAAGTGGAAAGGTTGGATTCATGATTTCGGAACCAGTGATTAGCGAATCTAGAAAAATAGAAGATGACGTTTGTGAGTTTAGCGTTGTCATCTCACTTGTTACGCGCACTCAGGCGATCGTATGACGAGAGCCAATCGTCCACGTCATGGTCGTCGTTGCCGCTGAAGACCGGAGGATCTCGTTGGCGTAGAGCACCGGAGCAGACGACACACAATGCCAGGAGAGGATCGGGCTGCGCGGCGTCCTGAGGCATGGCAGAAACGGTAGGGGCGTCCGGCTGCGGAGTTCAAGGTTAGTGAAGGGCCCAGCACGTCCACCAAATATCAAGAGGCGTTATAGTTCAATTGATTAAACGCTCAGATAGCACAGCACGTAGCGAGAGGACACAGAGCTTCGGCAACACAGGCACAAGGCTTCCAACCACTCGTTGTCGTCGTCTTTCTCGAAGCAGTGCCTGCTGCTCGTTCTTCTCCAGTACACATGAATAATCGATATGACTAAGGGAAAGCACCGTGGCATAAAATTAAAGCCAGTAAAAGTTGACCCAACATGTTACCAAGTCACGGTACGATCCATTATCATCCACCGCCACGGTAGTGGCGCCAAGCGCTCTGACGGCAGCGTGCGATCGACTGAAGCTCTCGCACATCGCGATGAACACGGTGATTGAGTGCGTTCCAATAAACAACCTAAGTTGCACGAGCACATCGCGGGAAATATTTGCACCCGCACAGAGCAGTTGGCAAACTACCCGATGAAATGCGCGCTGAATAAAACTAGGGTGCCTCGATCTCCACTTCACCCGCCGCTCCGTTCAGATTCAGGACACTTTTGAAGAACCTGTCACCATCACGAGCGGTATCCGTAGCCAACTGGCCGCCGTTTCACAGCCCACTTTCCGTGGGGTCCCTATGTGATAACATTACGCAGCCTTTTGGCCGTAGTCCTTGGCACAGAATTCCTCGGCGATCTGTGCCGTTGTTCATGGGCCACTCCAGAAACGATTGGAAAATGTTTCACTTACGAACACAGCCGAAAAGAAGTCTTCAGTGGGTCTCGAAAGTTAAGTGCCTCAAGCATAGAAAGTGAAGCATCATCAAAGCAGTTCACTCGCGATAATAGTTGAAGACTGCAGCCTTGGACATCGCACTAAAAATAAAATTTAAACTGAAGATGAAAAATAATCGGTACCCGTTTAGCGACCGTCCTCATCTGTACGTACCCAGCTGGCTGATCTCCTGCCGTCGCTTTATCGCGCTTTTCCACTTGGCTCGTACATCTATGTGTACAGTGGGAGCATTTCAGGTAACAGATGTAAATTGAGATGAATGCCACAAATAGGTCCCCCCGACTAGTCTTAAGGAACTTACTGCACGCGCTCTTGCGTGTTTGCTACCTAAACGTACCGTAATAGGAATAGGAATGCATGAGCCCTGAAAACAAGCTCTGGTCCTTTCATGGCTACAAAAGAGGCAATAAAGACACAATCTAAATCACTCTTCTTAATTCGAACAAAAAAATTAGTTCACAATTCGATATGAGGGATTTTATTGTATTATTAGAACGAGACATATCGTTGGGATGACCATACATGAGTCTTAAAATAGGCTCAATTTTCTCATGTTAAATAAAATAATACTTCATCTTTTCGCAGTACTACATTGACCAGTCCTGGGCGGGTATTCAATAAGATTTTCATAAAGGATCGGTGATGATTATTTTTAAACGTCTCAAAAACGTTCCCGTTTTTGCAATTTTGGCATGTCGTGGATTTTATAACGGTATAAATGATATAGATGCATACTTCTTTTGTTAGATTCTGAGAAAACTTTGCATACTTGTCAAGTATTCCTCAGCTTCATCGGCTTACTAAAATGGCCCAGCAAAAAAATTTTTCGGGGTCAGTCAGAAGCAGCCGCTCAAAAATCAACGTTTGCCGGTTTTTCAAAACCATACTGTGGGTTCCATAAATTTAAATTCATGTAGACTGAGAGTACTTGTTATTTAGATTGACGGGAAAAAATTTGGCAGCGTATGTCATGCTAAGCTTCGCAATGCGAAGGTTGATTTCTTTCTCTTTCTGCAGCCATATTTTCCCACCTCAAATAAAAATTTCGCTCATAGCTAAAAAGAGCCGGCACCCCTCTTAGTCTGGCCCTATTTGAACACACACAATAAATGAAGGCCTATAAAATTACGAATGTGTGCACTACAAAAGGATTATTATAGACAGAATATCTCAGTGCAGGCATATATCACTTCGTGAATACAATGTCTAATTTTTTCTCTTATTATTTACATATCTATAACAAGGTTCGTACTAATTACACTGCCTACAAGAAATAATAAACCAAGCACAAGTTTTGCTTCTGTGACACTGACCTCGGTGAATCCGCAGCCTCACTCTTTAGTAGGCGGCTGTCAGCATCTGGCTTATTGCCTTCCTTGTGGTATGCCCACTTGTTTAGGCACGGCTTGTCCACTTTCTCAAGGTATTCAGTGAGGTATCGGAGTGGCAACTTAATCGTGATGCCTTGTTCGTACACTACGCAATAACGCCTGTGAAGTGATTTCCGCAGTTCTTCAGAGTGCAGATAACTTCACTTTTTGCATTGATCAAGTTCCGCCCGCCAATCTCATATTTCTTGAGATTTGTCAACGGGGCATATGCATTGATGACCGATTCAAGCAGTGCATCCTTGCACTGGGGGCAGGATACGGACTACAAAACGCTTCCAAAGATGAAATCTCCACGGTAGTATAAAACACAACATTCCGTTGACGTCGGCGCCTCTACGAACGAAATATCTGTGTCGTCAATTTCATCGCGCAATTTTTTTACTAGTGCGTCTTCGTTTGAGAAAGGAGGTCGACAAGGTATCCTCGATCATCAAGCTCATAGTCTGTCGCCTACTTGGTATGGAGAAACTGGCTCACGCTAACAAGCCTCCGAGGGCACTTCTGATCACAGGCAGTTCGCACTGGCTTTATGAAGTGCACTACAGCGAAGAGGTTCACGAAGCAACGGGGAGAAGCCTCCTCGTATGAACAACTAGCATTGGTTCGCACTTCTAACTAGCACTTCGCCTGCAAGAATTCTTGCAGGCGAAGAACTACTGTCCCAGAAACAGCACGACATACGAACTTACCTATACACCCCCTAATGGCTTAGGCGCTACTACGAAGTCGGGTACTCACACTGCATATACACGAATAGTCCATGAGCTGCCAGCTGTCCAAATTGATTTTCACAGTCCTTGAAAGCCGGCTTTCCCGTTCTCAAGGAAGCTAAAATGCTATTCAGCCGTGTTTAGGTCTGTCAGTGCACTCGGGAACGCAACACGCAGCAATGCCTCTATCTGTGTCTGGCGGCAGTGTCGACTCCAAGGGATAACAAGAGAGTGCCGGCTTAAAACCGGCCTTGGCGGCACTGGCCCCTACAATGAGTGCATCACCCTGAGCGGAGAGCGCGAGCATCAAGGCGCTCTATGCAGCAGACCTTACATGTCCTTCCAAGGACTCTGCAGCGGCTTGCTATTGAGCCCCTTCAATGAATAAAAAATGGAAATGCCAGCTGCTTATAATATACTAGTTATACATCAATCGAGAGACCTTAATCCACTGTCACGGATCATCTTGCTGCTAACTAAATTGGAGAACGCGTGAGCTATGCTCACGCAGTAGTGCATGCACAACAACAATAGCCCCAACCACAACATCTTCTTAGAAAAATATATAGCAAACATGAATAAATTTCACAAGAGTTCGCTGTATTCATTAATGCACCGCAGGGGAAACTCTCCCTAGCTGGCAGAGTGCAAAAAAAAAGAAACGATGCTGCAAACCTAAACTGCCAATGTTCACCGTGTTCACGACTTTGCCGACCACAAAAAAAGTAAAAAAAAAACAATCTCAGTCCGACACTCCGCAAAAAAACTGCCGGTCTCAGGCACCTAGTTGCTAGTGTGCTAGTTGAGCCGGTTGTACACTGGTCGTACAGGAACGGTGCGTCTGTCTCACACCCGCAAGCTGCGCTCACACCCTCGTCCCTTGGGCACGATTCCCCGTGTAGATAATTGCAGTTGTTGTGTGTATCGGTGGCGTTAATGATCTATAGAGCCTGTCCATGGTTTCCAAAGTAGTGCATTCCCTCAAATAAGACGTAATAGTTCTGCGGAAACCCACACGATGGGAAAAGTGACTGATAAAGGAAAATGAGACATCCACCCAAACGCAGCTAAGTGCTATATAGGAAACAGATGTGGGTTCCTCGAAAGAAAAGCCTCGCAGTAGAACTTAGGGTGGATGTCGCATTTTCCCTTTATTAATCCCTTAAAGATAATGTCATGCATAGAACGCCTCGTCTTTTGCGGATCGCCGCTTGTCAATGCTTTGTAACTGTTATCAAGTTATCGTAGGTCATAATACAGGCTTACTACTATTTCAAATGTCCTGATTGGTGTCGATAAATCTGCAGGCAACCCGCACTGAAACTTCGCGGACGAACAGCAGCACCATAACATAAATGCTAGAGCAGGGGCTCCCAAACTTTCCGATCGTTTGGAACTACATCGGCCTTCCGAGAGTGCCATGGAAATGAAGAAATTGTAATTTTAATCGCTTACATTTTTCCTCTAACGTGTGAAAGGCTGTCAACTTCTGACCTGATTGAACATCGACTTCTTTGAAAGTAATAACGATTGCACTCTATGCGAATCGCAATGCATAGAGCTTGGCTCGACTCCCAGAGCATCAGCATATGTTTATACACGTGTGGGTTGGTACAGTTGAAAATGTAGTGCTATTTTACAGCCTCGCTACCGTACTGTTGAGCGCACTTTAGTTCCACACTGAAACTGCCGTATTGTATCCTGGCTGGCACTGGTCCGGCAAACTTGACCCGCCAGTTCCGATTCGACAACCAACGACTGTACTCGTCGCTATTCCTGCTCTTTAAACGTTGGTTTGCTTTGTGGGTAATCTGTAACATTTTTTTTCTCACGTGGCATTTTACTGGCTCCAGGGGGAGAAAGAGAGATAGAGAGAGAAACTTTTATTGTCTTAAACAATTTATGTGCAATGGTCGGAGCCCGTTATTCCAAAGCCCCGCTGGCCTCGGCCGCCTGCTTGACCTGACTTGACTTATGAAGGACTGCCAGGTCTGAGCTGTCTAGCTGTGCCTCCTATTGCTTCATTGTGTGGTGTGTTTTATCAAACCGGTGTGATTCATAATCCCTTGTAATGTGTTGTAATGTAGTTGTGCCGCCGCAACATGGGCAGTTGGGCCTGTAGCGAGTGGGGAACATGGAATTTCGTAATCTAAGGTTTGTACAGTTTAGGCACGCAAGACGTGATAGCAGACGCACGGAAAACAAGAAACGACTCCAAGTCATATCGGACAGTTTTCCAGGTACAGGCGCGGAACTCCTAGACAAATGAAAGAACAATACATAGGACCACTGTTAAACACAGATGCCCCAAACGAGACGCGACCATACCTTGGAAAGGCCAATTCCAACTTGGATGAACTTTTCACGTATGCAGAAGTCTTTGAGGTAGCTCAAGAACCCGCCTAAAACTCGGCTGCTGGTCCTGATGCCATTACGAACGCGATGCTTCGAAACCTCGACGCTAGGGTCCTGACTAAAATCACAGAACTGCTCAATGGCGAGAGCTGGCTCAATAGCCACTTGCCCCCGGAATGGAGACACGCTAAAGGTATCATGATCCCCAAACCTAAAAAGACCCCTCAGTAGACCCTCTGAGGTCCATTTCTCTCCAGGCAGAAGATGACAGCTGGAAATACATATGGTTGCGGTGGTGAAAGCCGATGCCTTGGTCAGATATGCGGTCAGTGCCAAAGGAGCCAGACGGAGATTTTCAGTTGACATCATCCAAGCCCTCGATGAAGAAGCGACTTCCGACAGTGTACTAGTTCTCAAGCACATAGGAGGCCTGAAATTTTAGGATCCGCAAGGCACGCCTTTCAGGCCACTAAAATAATGGTAGCTGGGGGTTGCAGAATAAAGCACGAAAATATTCAAGTTGCTGCGGTAGGCCCGCCCTTAACTTTTGTCAACCTATACCGCATGCCGGCGTACGTACTTGATGGAGCGCTGCTACTATAAAGAAAAATGAAGGGCACAGAGTTTGTCACAGTGAAAACCAGACTGGATACGCTAAACAAAGATAGAGTAGTCGAATTGGAGCTGAGCAGGGCAGTACAAAATTTTGACGATTTTGGATCATCGAGTCAGGTTAAAGTACCACTTCATGAGGGGAGAATGCACTCGCTCTGGCAGGGACAACCACATGACAGCGGTATGCACAAATCAAAGCCTTACATAACATGGCTCGCAATAGTTGACCATAACCAGACTTGTGCCTAACCATTTACATGTAAATAATTGCTTGTAATTGAGTACATTTTTTGCTAATCTTGTAATTTAACTATTATTCTGTTTACTCTGTAACGCTCACTGTAGTTCGAATACTTTTTCAGTATTCAAATAATTAAAACATTTTCGACGCAACAAGCTACAACAGGCAACGGAGCTTTGAGAACCTAAATGATCCCTGAACCACTTTTATTGAAGGGGAGAAATTCATTCGAATACTCGTCATGGTTGCTTACCGGCTTTCATGTTGTGCTGCTAAGCACGACGTCGTGGGATAAAATTCCGGCCAAGGCGGCAGCAGTTCGATGGGGCCGAAATGCAAAAACACCAGTGTAGTTATATTTACGAGTGCGTTAATAAACCTCACCTGGTCAAAATTATTCCGAAGTCCCCCATCAGATCGTGGTTTTGGCATGTAAAACCCAATAATTAAAAAGAATGCATTCGGAGTGTAAATAGGCTATTTTTTGCCCGGAAAGGAACTTCAATACGTTCAGCAGAAGCGGAGTTAATGGCAATCAAACACACCCTTCGCGGTGCTTCCGCTCCTTCTTCGATGTTATGCACTGCGAAGGCTACGACGTCGTGGAACATACCCACAACGCTCCACCTACAGAACAGTTTAAACTGTCCCTTGGCGTACAGTTTAAATTTGATTTTGGATGTTCCCGTAGAAGCTACTATTTCCGACTTTAGCGCCTACGACGTACCACACGTAGCCAATCGTAGCCAAACGTAGCCAAACGCGGTTGTCTTCAGTGAGCCGCAGTGCGCTCCGCCAGTGCCCTCGTCACTGCATACCATGGCGGCGGCAGTATCAGCGCTACTAGCAGACCGCAAGCTGCATGCAACAGCAAGTTTCCTTCTTGCACGACTGGGCTAGAGTGTGCGCTGGCGCTCATAGGCCCCTGTTTGTCTGTGCTACGTGGTGCGGCCCGGCTTTGTCCTGCACCATCTTGACCGACGGATGGTATCCAAATTCCACTTGCGCATTTTGAAGCTCGGTGAATAGCTCGATCATTACGAAGCAAAGTCTGCAAAGGCGTGTAACCAGGAACTGCCAGGAGTGAGGGCGCGCAGTCAACCCTGCGCCTGGTCTGACCTTAGTTTTCGCGTGCTTCGCGGCTACTTGAGCGTTCAAAACTAGTCTAAATTAGCGAGATACGACTGCTCCAACACCCATAAGTGGAGTGGCCAAAGTTTTAAGTCCACGTAGGGTGGCCGTGGCCGACCGTGAGCAGACGATTGTCGGCTTCTTCCTGAAGTAAATAATTATTATCGAAATTCGAAAGTATATATATATTATCGCTTACTTCAGCATGTTTATTAAACGGCATCAACAAATATACTCAGTAACAATAGGAATAAGCGCACTGAACCAAACACCCTTCTTATTTGATATCAAGTATTGGCCAATAACTACGGCTTATGGGAATCCGCTATATAACAAAATAAAGCATCCATAAAAGAGAGAAGAGCAGGTTTCTGTTGAAAAGAGAGCCTTTGAGAGAAAGGTGACATGGTGCTCAGCTTGTGAGATCCACGTGCCGCGCAGGACTGCGAAACGTGGCTGGGGTGTTCGCAGCAGCGTATGCTGCACGCGGATTGTTTTTTTTACCAAGGCCGAGAGTTTATTCAGAGACCCTTTATTGGCCGCCACTACATTATCTAAAGGGATGAAAACATGCACATGGCTTACCTCCTTCTCACATTAAGCGTCCTGCAGCGCCTCTCCATCACGGATTGCAGAACAGCACACCTCTCTTGAATGTCCGACTCTTATCTCGTATGAAAAATTACTCTCTCTCTCTCTCTTTCTCTCTCTCTCTCCTGGCGCTTTTAAGTAGCATTCATAGGCTTAAGAGCTGCTACTCAATTCGTCTTTGCTTTTTCCTGTCTATGGTTTCTGTGACATAAACAGAAATTTCTACACAGAAATTTTGAACATTGGCCCTTCGACATTTTGTAGAACTTCAAGGCAATGCACCGACGTAACTGAAGTCAATTTTTTAATAAGTTATATTTGAAAGTATCTCCCGAGTTTAAAAACGTTTCAACGAACAGCGTCCAGAGGGTATACCCTTCAAATAAAATATACATTCGAGGCACCTAGTCGTAACATTGGTGCTACGTTCTAGCGGTGTTTTGGTCATGGATGAGCAATGAAGTCACACGACAGTAGCAAATATTTTTTCACCCTCCCGGCCAAAGGCACATTGGTTTAAATAGGCACAAATTTAAACAGCAGAGCGATTCATTACAGCTAGCATTGCAACAATAATGGCTGAGCGAGTGTCAGTCGGTCTTATTGCACGGGCAGGGTTTTTAGAAGCTGCAGGTAGAGAGAGACAGTGATTATGCTTGCGCACGTCTTGAACATCTGTGCGCATGCTTGTACGTGCATGCGTGGGCGTCCGTATTTCATTTCGTTCATTTTTCACCTGAACGGCCCGGAGGCATTACATATGGGGGGAGGGCGTTATTCCTTGCGACAGTTTCAAAACAAATGAACAGAACAGCAAGAGAAACAGCTACTACAAACAAAACCAAGCCAGAAACAATTGGGAAAAAAGGCAAACCATTTTGAAGTGAAGGTGGGTAGGATATGTAATTGCGCAATGTGGTTATTTAACATTTCGTGGAATGATTTACGATCCCTGCATAAGACCATTCTTTTGGGAGGCTGTTCCAAAGGGTTATTGCGTCAGGAAAGAATGAATTGTTCTTGGCAGATGATCGGGTGGTAATGCATGCTATGGAAAGACTGTGGCTTAAGCGGAAAGATGTACGTGAGGGTGGATTTAACACGGAATCCTGGTCTGCGAATGAATAAAAGGTGTGAAGAAAGCAGAGACGAGAGATGATGCGGCGGGAGGCAGGTGATGGTAGTTCAAGTGTACGCTTCAGTGTGGTTATGCTTGTTTCACCGGAGTAATTGGAGGTTATAAACCGAGCAGAGTAATTGTGTAGGGCTTCCAGGTACCCCTGTCCGTGTCTTTTATCGTGTTGTCCAAGTCTTATTTCGTTTCGCCTAAAACCATTTATAAAAGTCACAGGCAAGATATGATTGGGAAGAGTGCCAGATAGATGAGGCATATCATAATTGCGGACGTTTGAATGTTAGATATGCATGAGCGTATGCGTGTATTTGCGCGTGCGTCTGCGTGCGCCAAAGGTGCGCGCGCTTGTATGTGTAGCTGGGCGAACGTCTATGTTCGTGTCGGAGCATGTATGAGCGAGAACATGTGCTTACGTGCATGTGGGTGCATTCGTATCTGTATATGTGTGCGTGCGTGTGTGTGCGTGCGTGTGCGGGCGTTAACGAGCATTTCCTTGTTTACGCCTACTCTCGGAGACAAATGGCCCAGTTTGTTTAAACCAAAATATTTAAATCCACGAGACAAGAACGCATGATACTGCATTTATAGCAGTAGCTCTTTCTCCCAGCGAAACTCACAAGGAAGGAAGCGTCTATGACATCAGTGTCAAAGCTCTGAATTTCAGCATCATGGCAACGTCACCATCGGCACGGCCCCGTGAGGAGCTGCTTAGTTGCTTCACCTTCGTTGCCTTCTGCTTTCCTATGGCTGCCACAGAATCTCTTACGCTGGTAACACGTTAAACCTGTACCATCATTGCGTCGTCCATCGCTTCTGCGGTCCATCAAGCTTTCGGCCCCATATGTTCGCTGTTATATTGACTATAAAAAATTTAATCTGCTTACCTTCGAAACAACAAAATGAATAAAAAACGAAAGCGCGCTGGCAGCAATAAAGCTGCTCGCGTAGTCATGCTATTGATGACACTGACGTCACAAAATGATGGAAGCGGTGAAGTCAACATTGTAGACGTTGTTTTTCCGCGTCAATGAAGCTGTCAGAGACAGTCTAAGTGCAAAATATTTGTTTGCTTAGCTCTTCGGTCGCATTTTCATGGGGCCAAATTCGAGAACCATCTGCCTAGATTTAGGTGCACATTGAAGAACCCCAGGTTGTCCAAATTATGCCGGAGCCCCTAACTACGGCCTGCCTCATAGTCAAATCGTGGTTTTGGCAGGTAAAACACCATAATTTTCTTTCGCTTAACTCTTATGGCAGCTTGTATAATAAAAATTTATTCACTCATCTAGATAATGTCAAGGACAGGCACGAAGCTACTGATTTAGATAAGTCACCAAAAGTAAATTTTTGGAAAATTTAGTTAACGTAGCTTCGTTAATCACACACAAAACTGCTTAACTTACTCTCTATCTAAAAGTTACGGATCAAAATGTATATTGGTCCAACTATCAAAATTTAATACAGTTCAACAAAAACTGCCGCCATATTGATGGGGCAGTACGCTTCAAGTGCCTTCATAGTTTCGGCCATATAATGCTGGAACAGGTTTTATTGATGCAAATCAAGTTCATGAATTTAAACGTATGCGCCCATCCATGCAATCCATGCAGTGTGGTTCTTGCATTATGCAAGAACCACATCCGCGCTGTGGTACATCACACGAAGTCTTAGAGAACACTGTGTGTACTCCCGAACAGCTTTCTGGGCTTTAGTGGCATCAGCATTAGTTTCCTGGCGTACGTTTGCGTGCAAATAATTTCATAGGAAAAGTACTAGATAATTTTTTTTCGGGATTTGGTATCAGATTGCGCACAGTGCAAAGGTGGCCTTGAAAAGTATCATACCAAAAATTTAGGTGTGCTTTACAGCATATAGTTTGGCTGTCTAGTGTTAACACAGAACGAAGAAAATGTAGGGATCTCTTGACGATGATGGCACATGTACGGTAACGTTAAATATAAGCTCCGACACTGTGCCCATGGCAGAAGTGGTTCCAAGATATCGCGGCTACGTTGACGCACGAAATACTTGTTTACGAAATACCATTTGTTATAACAGTGTTTAGCTCTCCAATTTTTGGGATGTAGGCGACGCACTGCAGTAATGGGGGCCCTAAGACCACGCGCACCATTTTGAAGCTAGCATTTAGGGCGAGTGTACGACACTTTTTTTTATCTTTTTCCTGTGACCTTTCTTCAACGTGCAACCACTGTTACAAAGTTATTGCTTTACCCGAGACGCAGCAGCATGTACAGATCGTTTCTAGAATCGTGTCACTTATTCAATAACGAAATGGCATTATGTACACAAATTGCGGGCATGCAGCGAATACCGGGGACGTATTCTGGGACGATCACTTTCGGCGTTGCAATGCTCTTGCCTCCGCAATCAGGCGCGCCTGGTTAGCTGGTTGAGCAACACTGAGTGAGCTGATTGGTTGGTTGAACACTACGTCACGTGAAGGCTGTAGAATTGCCGACAGGGATCCCCCGAGAATAAGTTCCCTGACGTACATTCTCGATCACGCATGAACGGCAGTGATTTTGTTGCAATGTACGATGCTTGCAAGCCTGATTAACCGATGCCTTGTCCCATAGACCAGATTGCGACGATGGACCCATTTGCGCGCAGCTATCTCTGTGGTTTAGGCGTTTCTTTTTTTCGGCACACAAGCTCGCCTAATAATGAGTTGAATTCATTACTCATACTTTTGAGACTGTCTTCTATAAGGTACTAGATAATTTATTAACCACTTCACCTATAAAGTACTAGTTTGTGTCCAGCAGTAAAGAACCAACACACTTTTCTGAAGAAAAAGCTTAACTCTTCCTTCAAATTAGGTTGCATACTAGAAATACAATAATGCACTTGCATAGACAGGACTGACAGAGTGGCAGCCCGGACAGTTTAAACTGAAAGCAGGGAGCTAAACTGTGTGACCTTCAAATCATGTTTACTACAGCACTATTTTAATTCAGGAGCTATGCTTTCCACTAATACTTATAAAATAATTGGGTCAAAAATAAAGTCGCTCCAAAGAGAATCTGCATTACATTCAAGTAAATATATTTCATGCTACTTGCAGGTTTCAAAGTTGCCTGATTCGAGACACTCGTTATGTAAATAACGAGGACGGAAACCGAGGGGCCCAATTTTTATTATTTATATCATAAGAATCCAACAAGCAATGACATCAAGGACAGCATAGGGGAATTACTTGTAGTTCTTAATTCAATTAAAGAAAGGATAAATAAATGGAAATGAAAGTGGATGAAAAAACAACTGGCCGCAGGTGGGATACGAGCCTACGTTTACCCATTACGAGTGCGATGCTCTTACCCATTGTCCTTGGTGTCATTGTTGGCTTCTTATAATGGGACTAATAAAGATCTGGCCCTTTCATTATATAGCGAGGATCTGGAATTCGGCAGCTTTGATGTATTCATGTAGCATGATTGGGTTTATTGACCAGTTGCCTTCATCGAAAAAGTCCACGTAGACGCGACGCATGTGGCAGAAAAGATGTTCCACGTCTGCCGTCAAGGCCGTGAGTGGAAACGCTCGCTAACGCTACCAGGGTTAGTTCTAGCAGATAAACCTAAATACTCCAGAAAGTGAATGGGAAAATGGCGCCGTGGTAGCTCAATTGGTAAGCGCATTACACGTGTAATGCGAAGACGTGGGTTCGTATCCCACCTGCGGGGAGTGTTTTTTCTTCCACTCTCATTTACATTTATTTCACATTTTATTTATTTCATTAGGAACTACAGATAATTTCCCCTGTAATGTCATTGGTGTCATAGTTTGTTGGTTTCGTATAATATTGCTACATGCTACTCGAAGACGATGATGTCTACACTTGGATTTAGCGGGACGTACCCATAGGCGGCCCCTGCTCATCTGATGACGACGACTTGCGTTGTTTGACGTTAACTGGTTTTCATTTTGGTCAGTGCTTGCTACCCTTGAAAATACAGCATGTAACTATAGAAAATAAAAACCTCCAAAAGTAGTTGTTAGTCACGTGGCAGGAAAGCTACTGGTCTCTCACCTCGCTCTTTCATTTTCAAGGTGTTAATTCATAATATGTTCGCAAATTTTCCGAAGTGTTGAAATTCAAAGGTTCTTGAATTCCGTTATACCTGGATTAAATTCACTGGCATTTGGAATATTTCGGCTGTCGTTTGCAATAAATTGAATGGTGCTTGGATTAAATTGAGTGGCGCTTGGATTAAAATCACTGGCACTTGGATTTAATTTTACCGGCGCTTGGATAAATTGGTGGGCACTCGGATTAAGGTGACTGGCGCTTGGATTAAATTGAGCGGGAAAGCCTGTAGTGCCCCTGCTGTGCTTACGGGTAACATTTATTCGGTGGAGGTGCAGAGTACTACTTCTGACGGCGGAGCTCTGCAGTGGATGCCACCTCTACCACCATGCCTCCATGTGATGACACGTTGCCGTCAGCTACGCCAGTGACCACTACCCATTTTATCGCTCCCGATCCCGGGACCTTTTCCGTGGCGAATAGCGTTGGCGTGGATGAGTGGCTGAGCATGTACGAGCGAGACAGCAACCAGAATGGCTGGCATCCATCTGTAATGCTGGCCAACATAATATTTTACCTCAGCAAACACCTGGCGTCTGATTTCGGACCCACGAGGTCTACCATACCAGGTGGGACACGTTCAAGCAGCATCTCCGCGACCTTTCCGGTGATCTGTTTGTTCGACAGCTTGCCGCCAAGAATCAACTGGCAGTACGTAGCCAGACGTCATGTAAGCCTTACTTCTCGTACATACAGGTAGTCCTGGCCTAGTGTCTACAAGCTGACCAGAAAATTTCCAAGGCTGACAAGATCAGCCACATTCTGAATGGTATCGCAGATGACGCGTCCAATCTGCTCGTCTTCTCCAACGTCACCACCGTTGACAGTGCGATCACATATTGCTGTCTCCTAGGGCAAGCGAAATGCCGGCCCATCTCGCCTCAGCTCGAGCGTCTACTGCGGCTGCAATGTCGTCCTGTGAGCCAGCTCCTTGTGCCCCATGCACATAAGACGACGTGACACGCATTGTCCGCCGAGAACTCGGGGCTGCATATCCGAATTATAAACCAATGGTGTCTGAGACCTCGACGCCGGCTGTTCGTTGATCCAGGCCGTTCTTCGCCAGGGATAGGCAAACCTCGCCCTCTGCTCTAATGTTTGTGCCATGAGCACTCCTGACGCTGTCTCCGCAGACAATTCTCGTCGCAAACTGTACGCCCTTCATCGTTCCAAAACCCGTCGGAATCGAGAACAGGCGAAGATAAGCCTATCTGCTTCCGCTGTAGCCGAGCTGGACATATTGCTCGCTATTGCCGCAGCCAGTGGCCCTCTCAAGCCTAGCCCTTTTCCAGCTTGCTTTGATCCCTTCCGTACGGCGAAGCGCTATCCGCCCTGCACAATATCATCTGCACCCAGTGTCCCCGAGGAAGGTACCCGTTACGCCCATTCTGCTCCGACGCATCGCCGTCCATCTCTTTCACAGACTCGCAACCGCTCTCCATCGCCATCCTTTACCAGTGGCTTTTCGCCGGAAAACTAGGCTTCTCAGCTTCTGGACATGAAGCTGCATTGTCGACCTTGGCCAGAACTCCTGAGCTTCCCTTACGTGCCTTCCTAAACATTCTTGATGCCAACATCGACGGCGTCCCTGTCAGAGCAGTGGGTTGATACTGGGGCACACGTCTCTGTCATGAGTGCAAGTTTTCGTCGTCGCATTAAGAACCTTACAACTCATACCACCCGAGTCGCATGTGTTGCTGAGGGTGCGATGGTTGCTACTGTTGGGACGTACACAGCTCGGGCTGCAGTTGCTGGTGAAGTAGTTCTTAATAAAGCGAAAGCCATAGAAGTCATAGATGGCTCATGAAACGAAAAATCCGAAGTCCGGCGTAACGCTGTACGGCGTAATGACGCCAATATTCAAGGCAATCAAAATTTCATAGAGAGTCGTACCATCGAGCTTTGGTGGCGGTTTAACCCACTACCTGTGGTGTTAAGGCGAATTTAATTAAGACCCACAACCTTTTGTGTTAATTGCGGTGAATTAGGCCATCAATTTCTTTATAATAAAGCGCGAAGTGGGGGCAGAGAAAAAGCGTGAGCACGACCTGTGGCATTAACTAAGACAAGGTTAATTAAGCCACATTTAAGATATAGTTAATTAAGGCACTCGAACCCACGATCATTGCGGGTGTCGAACCCACTTACAGATATAGGCAAAGCGGCCATGTCTCCAAGTTGGATTCTAATTGCCATCGCGAACGGCTAGAGTCGAACCAACCACCTTTGGTGGGAGTCAAACACAGGACAGGCCGCCATTGGAATATGAACCTGGCAACGTTTAACGCTAGAACGTTATCTAGTGAGTCGAGTCTAGCAGTGCTACTGGAGGAATTAGAGGGCAGTAAATGGGATATAATAGGGCTCAGTTTAGTTAGGAGGCCAAAAGAAGCATATACAGTGCTAAAAAGCGGGCACGTCCTGTGCTACGGAGGCTTACCGGAGAGAAAAGAACTAGGAGTCGGATTCCTGATTAATAAGAATATAGCTGGTAATATACAGGAATTCTATAGCATTAACGAGAGGGTCGCAGGTATTGTTGTGAAACTTAATAAGAGGTACAAAATGAAGATTGCACAGGTCTACGCCCCTACATCCAGTCATGATGACCAGGAAGTCGAAAGCTTCTATGAAGACGTGGAATCGGCGATGGGTAGAGTGAAAACTAAATACACTATACTAATGGGTGACTTTAATGCCAAGGTAGGCAAGAAGCAGGCTGGAGACAAGGGAGTGGGGGATTATGGCATAGACACTCGGAATAGCAGGGGAGAGTTATTAGTAGAGTTTGCGGAACAAAATAATATGAGGATAATGACTACCTTCTTCCGCAAGTGGGATAGCCGAAAGTGGACGTGGAGGAGCCCGAACGGCGAGACTAGAAATGAAATAGACTTCATACTCTGCGCTAACCCTGGCATCGTACAAGATGTGGACGTGCTCGGCAAGGTGCGCTGCAGTGACCACAGGATGGTAAGAACTCAAATTAGCCTAGACCTGAGGAGGGAACGGAAGAAACTGATACGTAAGAAGCCGAATAATTAGTTAGCGGTAAGAGGGAAAATAGAGGAATTCCAGATCAAGCTACAGAACAGGTATTCGGCTTTAACTCAGGAAGAGGACCTTAGTGTTGAAGCAATGAACGACAATCTTGTGGGCATCATTAAGGAGTGTGCAATGGAAGTCGGTGGTAACTCCGTTAGGCAGGATACCAGCAAACTATCGCAGGAGACGAAAGATCTGATCAAAAAGCGCCAATGTATGAAAGCATCTAACCCTACAGCTAGAATAGAACTGGCAGAACTTTCGAAGTTAACAAGCGAAAGACAGCTGACATAAGGAAGTATAATATGGATAGAATTGAACATGCTCTCAGGAACGGAGGAAGCTTAAAAGCAGTGAAGAAAAAACTAGGAATTGGCAAGAATCAGATGTATGCGTTAAGAGACAAAGCCGGCAATATCATTACTAATATGGATGAAATAGTTCAAGTGGCTGAGGAGTTCTATAGAGATTTGTACAGTACCAGTGGCACCCACGACGATAATGGAAGAGAGAATAGCCTAGAGGTATTCGAAATCCCAAAGGTAACGCCGGAAGAAGTAAAGAAAGCCTTGGGAGATATGCAAAGGGGGAAGGCAGCTGGGGAGGATCAGGTAACAGCAGATTTGTTGAAGGATGGTGGACAGATTGTTTTAGAGAAACTGGCCACCCTGTATACGCAATGCCTCATGACCTCGAGCGTACCGGAATCTTGGAAGAACGCTAACATAATCCTAATCCATAAGAAAGGGGATGCCAAAGACTTGAAAAATTATAGACCGATCAGCTTACTGTCAGTTGCCTACAAACTATTTACTAAGGTAATCGCAAATAGAATCAGGAACACCTTAGACTTCTGTCAAGCAAAGGACCAGGCAGGATTCCGTAAAGGCTACTCAACAATAGATCATATTCACTCTATCAATCAGGTGAGAGAGAAATGTGCGGAATATAACCAACCCTTATATATAGCTTTCATTGATTACGAGAAAGCGTTTGATTCCGTCGAAACCTCAGCAGTCATGGAGGCATTACGAAATCAGGGTGTAGACGAGCCGTGTGTAAAAGTACTGAAAGATATCTATAGCGGCTCCACAGCCACCGTAGTCCTCCATAAAGCAAGCAACAAAGTTCCAATAAAGAAAGGCGTCAGGCAAGGAGATACGATATCTCCAATGCTATTCACAGCGTGTTTACAGGAGGTATTCAGAGACCTGGATTGGGAAGAATTGGGAATAAAAGTTAATGGAGAATACCTTAGTAACTTGCGATTCGCTGATGATATTGCCTTGCTTAGTAACTCAGGGGACGAATTGCAATGCATGCTCACTCACCTGGAGAGGCAAAGCAGAAGAGTGGGTCTAAAAATTAATCTGCAGAAAACTAAAGTAATGCTTAACAGTCTCGGAACAGAACAGCAATTTACAATAGGCAGCGAGGCACTGGAAGTCGTAAGGGAATACGCTTACTTAGGGCAGGTAGTGACGGTGGATCCGGATCATGAGACGGAAATAATCAGAAGAATAAGAATGGGCTGGGGTGCGTTTGGCAGGCATTCTCAGATCATGAACAGCAGGTTGACATTATCCCTCAAGAGAAAAGTATATAATAGCTGTGTCTTACCAGTACTCACCTACGGGGCAGAAACCTGGAGACTTACGAAAAAGGTTCTACTCAAATTGAGGACGACGCAACGAGCTATGGAAAGAAGAATGACAGGTGTAACGTTAAGGGATAAGAAAAGAGCAGATTGGGTGAGTGAACAAACGCGAGTTAATGACATCTTAGTTGAAATCAAGAAAAAGTAATGGGCATGGGCAGGACATGTAATGAGGAGGGAAGATAACCGATGGTCATTAAGGGTTACAGAATGGATTCCAAGGGAAGGGCAGCGTAGCAGAGGGCGGCAGAGAGTTAGGTGGGCGGATGAGATTAAGAAGTTTGCAGGCACGGCATGGCCACAATTAGTACATGACCGGGGTTGTTGGAGAAGTATGGGAGAGGCCTTTGCCCTGCAGTGGGCGTAACCAGGCTGATGATGGTGAAACACACTTGGAGATATGGGTAAACTAGCTATATCGCTAAGTTGTATTCCAATTGACTGTGATGAAATCAGGAAATTTGCAAGCGCATGTTGGAATCAGTTGGCACTGGACAGGGGTAATTGGAGATGTCAGGGGGAGGCCTTTGTGCTGCAGTGGACATAAATATATGATGACGATGATGATGATGACGGCATTGTGAAGATGGAGAGCCGAACCCTCAACCTTTTGTGGGAGTGGACCCTACGACCTTTATTGTTAATTAAGGCGAAGTCAATTTGAGTATTCTAACAAAATCGAATCCCCGACCTTTGTTTAAAGTCGAATCCACTATTATATATGTTAATTATTGCGAAACGAATTAAGGCACAGTTCATTAAGATGGAGTTAAGGCACTCGAACCCACGACATTTGACGGGAGTCAAACCCTCGACCTTCGGTAGGAGTCGAACCCACTTGGAAATATCGGCAAACCACCGATATCTCCAAGCTGGATTCCAATTGACATCGTGAAAGTCGAGAGTCGAACCCACAACTATCGGTGGGACTTGGACCCTGATCTCTGGTGGAAGTCGAACCAACGACCTTTAGTGTAAATTAAGGCCAAGTAAGGCACTCGAACCCATGCCCCAACATGGATATACGGTTGAACCGGCGATATCTCCAAGTTGAATTCCATCCGACTTTTTCGAGGACCAGTCCAGCCCACTTGCTTAAGTGGTAATTAAGGCGAAGTTAACTAGGGCATGGGTAATTAGGGCACTCGAGCCCACGACCTTGTGTGCGAGAGGACGAGTAATAGGAAGTGACAATTAAGGCGTTAAATAAAAAATTACAAGTAATTTAACGAATGTCTCATGGGCAGGCAGGCTTTCACCTTCAGCCTCTTTAGCGTATGCTAGAGTTGCTATATATATATATATATATATATATATATATATTTATATATACAGTAAAGGCTCGTTAATTCGAACCGCAAGGGGAAGCCGCTTCAGTTCGAATTAACGTGACGGCGTGTGCCCGCGGCATACGCCATCTTCAAGTCGAAGCTTTGGGTCCGACTGTGCCACACCACCGATGTCCACCGAATCGAACGTTAGCCGAGGCTTAACACCATCACAATGAATCGCGACGGCCGATGCCTCCTACGCTGAAAACAGAGGTGCACAACCGATGAAGACTGCCGAGACAAAGACGCTGAACATGTGAAGGTTGCGAAAGCCCTGATTCGTTGGTTCTTGATTGCAAGCGCAGCTGCGACGTACTTGATTCGCTGTGTTTTGGAGCTTGCAGTGCTATCTTCGCACAACATTAGCAGGTGTACAAGATTTGCGAAGCCTCCGAGATTCGCAACGGCCGAGAAGTCTCGGAGGTTACGTAGAACGGGGAGGCGGCAGCGGCCGCTGCCTTCTGGCTGTCCCCGCGTCGCTTAGATTTTTTTCCGATTTTGCCTTCTCTCGCCGTTCTCTCCGTTTCGGAGGCAATACAGCCTTGTGTATAGGCAGTAGGCGCGTTTCTCTGGCCGTGTGCCAGGCGAGCGTAGTTCGAATTATCCGTGAGGGAACCTTCTGGCGTTCGAATTAACGGACTTTTTTATACATAGACTTTTGTGGAGCTTGGCCGGACCAAATCGTACGGCTCGAATTATCCACAAATTCGAATTATTGAAGTTCGAATTAACGAGCTTTCACTGTATATATATATATGTGTATATATAGTGTGGCAAAGAAGTACGACACGGCTGTAGACGACACGAAGGACGCCGACAGAAAGACGCAACAGCGTAGGCTTAGCAAGTCTCACCAGGAACAGCGTCTAGCCCAAGCCCCACTTCAGTAGCTTTGGTAATGCGGCTGCGGAGCTCTGCACTGCACACTTCTTCTTTACAACTCCCCCCTCGCTAAAAGCGGAGCCGCACAGGGGGCCTAAGGCGTCGTGAGGACGAAGGACTCGTGATACGGCTTGAGCCGATCTACGTGCACAGTTCCGCGGCCTCGGCGACGCAGGTCCGTAGGGGGGCGTCAGTGGTTCGATGATGTAGTCCACCGAATAGTTTGCTGTAGAACCCTGTAGGATCCATGGTATCGGGATACAAATTTGGAGGAGACACCTGGTATCGAAGTAGGAGGCACCCGCAACCAAACGAGAGCGCCAGGCGAAAACTGGTGGCCCGTCGTCATGACGAAATTTCTGTAGCGCTTGTTCTTGCGTTGTAAAAGAGCGAGCTGGTTGCCGACATTCTTCTGCATACCGGGTGGCTTCGGAAACTGGTGTACCCTCTGATAAGTCGGGACGGTAAGGAAGAATGGTGTCAATGGGAAATGATGGTTCTCTGCCATAAAGAAGAAAGAAAGGAGAAAAGCCCGTCGTTGAGTGGATTTCCGTATTGCAGGCGTACGTGGCATAGGGAAGAATGAGGTTGCAGTTGGTCTGGTTGGAGGTGACATACATCGAAAGCATGTCGCCAAGAGTTCGGTTAAAGCGCTCTGTCAATCCGTTTGTTTGCGGGTGATATGCGGTGGTACAGCGATGAATAACGCGGGCTTCAGCGAGAAGTTCTTTAATTAATTTTTTTTTTGCTTCCAGTAGAAACATGTGGCAGCACCGATTGACATCGGCGAGAAAGACGCGGCCTTGGTCGCGCAGTAGTTCGCGGGGAGCGCTGTGACGTAGAACGAAGCGTTGAAGGAGGAAGGAGGCAACGTCACGAGCCATCGCGTCTGGCAGAGCGGCCGTTTCTGCATACCTCGTGAAGTTGTCTATAGCTACAATGACCCAGCGATTGCCAGCAGCTGTGTATGGCAGAGGTCCGTATAGGTCTATCCCAACCCGGTCAAAGGGTCGCGCAGGGCACGGCAAAGGTTGCATTGGTCCAGAAGGCCGGCAAGGATCAGGCTTGCGGCGTTGACATTTTGAGCAAGAGCGAATGTATTTTTGCACAAATGTGTATATACCGCGCCAATAAAACCTATGACGTAGTCTGGTGTAGGTCTTGAAGAGACCAGCATGTGCGCACTGAGGGTCGGCATGGAAAGCGGCGCATACATCTGTGCGGAGCTGCCGGGGTATTACAAGCAGCCATTTGCGGCCGTCCGAACTGTAGTTATGGCGATAGACGAATCGGTCGCGTATGGCGAAGTGCGAAGCTTGTCGGCGTAACGCTCGGGATGGTGGGCGTGCACGTGAATCAGAGATGTAATCTATCAAAGATGAAACCCAGAAGTCCTTGCGATGCTCCAAAGCCATGTGGACAAAATCGAATGGGAGAAATGGGTCATCTAGGACGGAGACACTGGCAATGTCTGCGTGGACGGGCGAGCGCGAAAGAACATCGGCATCGGCGTGTTTCTTGCCTGAGCGGTAGGCAACCTGGATATCGTACTCTTGGAGCCTCAGTGCCCACCGGGCTAGGCGGCCGCAGAGATCCTTGAGAGACGACATCCAGCAAAGTGCGTGGTGATCGCTAATGACATCGAAGGACCGGCCGCACAGGTATGGACGAAATTTTGTGATGGCCTTAATGACCACTAGACATTCTTTTTCCGTAACTGAATAGTTCACTTCAGCTTTCGTGAGAATTCGGCTCCCGTAAGCAAAAACATATTCTTGGCAGCCGGGCTTTCGCTAGGCGAGCACAGCGCCAAGACCAACACCCCTAGCCTACGTATGGATTTCTGTGGGAGCAGTTGGGTCGAAATGGTGCAGTATCGGTGGTGTTGTGAGCAGGCAACGTAAGTTCACGAAGGCATCATCGCAAGCTGGGGACCACGTAGAAAAATTGGAGTCTCCCCAAAGCAGCTTTGTCAGAGGTGCCATAATCGAAGCGAAATTTCGAATAAAGCGGCGAAAGTACGAGCAGAGGCCAATGAAACTGTGCAGCTAGCTCTTTTAGAGACGTTGACCTCGGGAATGTTTTAACAGCACGGAGCTTAGCGGCATCAGGGAGAACTCCGTCCTTCGACACGACAAGTCTGAGAATTGTCAGCTTGCGTGCCCCAAAGTGACATTTTTTGAGGTTTAGTTGGAGGCCAGTGTCACTGAGACAGCGTAAAACCTGCTCCAAGCGATGAAGGTGAGTATGAAAATCTGGTGCGAGCACAACTACATCATCCAAATAACATAAGCACATGTTCCAGTTGAGGCCTCCAAAAGTAGTGTCCATCATCCGTTTAATAGTCATGGGCGCGTTGCAAAGTACGAATGGCATCACACGAAATTTGTATAAGCCATCTTGTGTGATGAAAGCAGTTTTAGGCTTATCATCTGCAGCCATAGGCACCTGCCAATAACCAGAGTGTAGATCGAGGGAGGAAAAGAACTCTGCGCCTTGTAAGCAGTATAGGGCATCGTCGATCCGCGGCAATGGATAAACATCCTTTCGGGTTGTTTTGTTTAGGAGACGGTAATCCACGCAAAAGCGGATCAAGCCATCCTTCTTTCTAACTAAAACAACTGGCCATGCCCATGGGCTGTCGGACGGTTCAATGACACCACGCTTTAGCATGTCACCTACTTACTCATCAATGACGCGTGATACACGGTATGGTCACTGCCGTAGCGGTGAGTGAGAACCGGTGTCAATCCGGTGACATACAGTCGTCGTTCGGCCCAGAGAAGTGTCATGGCTGTCAAAATCAGGGCGAAATTTCTCGAGGAGAAGGAGAAGGTCATGGCGTTGCGTGGGGTTTAAGGCACTGTCGATGACGTGGCTGAAAACGTCTTCAGGCGATGTCGCAGTTACGGGACTACAATAGAGGGTGTTGACCTCTGACGATCCAATAGGAAGCTCCAACGTAGTAATGGTGTCGTAAGGCTCCACAGCGCCGAGAGGTTCACCGCGAAGCAACGCCATCGGGAATGGGAAGTAGTTGTGTATAGGAAGGTGAGTCGCACCAGCTTGAAGGCCAAGCAGCGCAGTTGGGAGTGGTGAGAGGTGGCGATGAACGAAAGCAGTGGAAGGTGTGAAGAGTACGGTACAGTCGGAGGCAACGGAACAGGATACACGTGCCAGAACGGATGCCTGTGGAGGTATTTGGATGTCGTCAATGAGCGACAACTTGGTGCAGGAAAGCAATACGTCATCAGATGTGACGTTGCCAAGCGAAGAGAAGGCGACTTCTGCACGGGAGCAATCAATGACAGCTTGGTGAAGGCAGAGAAAGTCCCAACCTAAAATAATATCGTGGCAACAGTGGGAAAGAACGACGAACTCTACTGTGTACAGCACTCCTTGAATTTCAAGTCTGGCGGTGCACGCAACCACCGGCTGGACGTGATGTGCTGTGGCCGTGCGGAGTAAAGGACCGAAAAAAGGCGTCGTCACTTTTCGTATTGAGCGGCATAGTTTTTCGGCAATAACAGATATGGCGGCACCTGTGGCGATGAGAGCAAACACAGAGACACCTTCAACACCGAAATCAATAATGTTGCGCGGCGAAATAAGAGGGCTTGAGCGTTACGACGATGAAGGAGTTCTTGCCTCGGGAACTGCGCCACTTAGTTTTCCATGTCAGCGGTAGAGGGACGTCAACCCATCGGGGAGGGCGAGCGACGACGAGGAGAAGGAAAACGGCGGTCGGAAACTGGGTGAAGACTTGGGCGGGGAAGGGGAAAATCGTGGTCTGGAGCGTAAGACAACGGATGGTTGTACGCGGCTGTGCGTAGGTCGTCCCGTGGATGAAGTGGACGGCGGCGGCACAGGTGTGCAACGTGTCCGGGAATACCGCCGAATAGCAGATGTGCCGTTTGTCCACTGTGCGCCAGGAATTAATTATTCGCTGGGCTGGAGGTCGTGGCGGCGTGGGCGTGAAAACAGGGCTAGGCATCGGAGGCGGAGCCCGAAAGGTCGGTAGTCGTGGTCGTGTGACGGCGTCGGCGTAAGTCAAGGAGACTGTGAGTTGAGGCGCCCGTTCCAGAGGAAGGACCCCGGACACTTGTTC
Source organism: Dermacentor albipictus (assembly GCF_038994185.2). Taxonomy (NCBI): domain Eukaryota; kingdom Metazoa; phylum Arthropoda; class Arachnida; order Ixodida; family Ixodidae; genus Dermacentor; species Dermacentor albipictus. The sequence goes on along the minus strand of NC_091823.1, from coordinate 144,020,007 downwards.
TTCTATAACGGGTCGTAGGGTCGGACTAAGGGACGAACTTGACTCCGACGGGTTGGAGATGAGGGAGAGCTGGCGAGCAACTTCTTCCCGGACGAAAGCCTTGATCTGCGAGAGGAGAGTGGAATCTTGAAAAGGACAGGTCATTCCGGACAACGATTCCTGGTGGGGAACAGGACGGCGGGTGAGGCGTCGACGCCGGAGCTCATAATAGCTGTGGCACAGTTCGATAACTTGGGCAACAGTAGTGGAGCTCGTCCTCGTCTATACCCTTCATCATATGCTTGATTTTATTGCCCTCAGTCATGGGTGCATCGACGCGCTTACAGAGATCGATGACGTGTACGATGTAGCTGGTAAAAGTTTCACCAGGCTGCTGAGAGCGTGACTGCAGACGCTGAGACCTCGCTGAACTTTGTCTTCAACACTGTCCAGCTTGGGACTTCGCCTTCGTGGTTCCAAAACCACAAGTGGGCAATTCCGGTGAGGTAAAAAGGGGCAGTGGTCAATTTCGTGATGTCATCGTATTTGTTGTTCATACTGACAGGTTCGTATGATGAGAGCCAGTCATCAACGTCATGGTCGGCTGTGCCGCTGAAGATGGGAGGGTCCCGCTGACGAAATGTGCCGGGGCATACGGAGGACTGGGGAGCCGGTGATGGTAAGCTCGTGGCGCTTTCGGTGGCCATAATGGCAGGGAGAGTCCGACTGCGCAATTCAGGATTACAGGAGACCTAGCAAACCTCCACCAATTATAGCAAAGAAGTCCGACATGGCTTTGGACGACACGAAGGGTGCCGACAGGAAGACGCAACACCATAGGCTTAGCCAGTCACACAAGGAACAGCGTCTAGCCCGAGCCCCACTTCAGTAGCGCTGGCGATACGAAGACGACGTGACGACGTGTGTGCCGGCGTGATATACCGTCGCAATTTTGGCCACCGGGAGCTTCACTGTAATTAAACTGTAAATAGTATTCGGCTTCAGCTTCACGTAACATTAATTTGGTGGAGGTGGACGTTCCCCGTACCCGTCATGGAGCTTCGCAGTAGTCGCAACGGCGACAATGCAACTTCGGCTCCTGCTGGCGGCACTTTATCTACGCAAGCGTCTCCGCCTGCAGCCCCGACCTACGTCGCCGTTTCTCCACCTCGGGATCCTGGCGTATTCAATGGAGTCGGCAGTCCTGATGTTGACGCCTGGCTCCGCTTATACGAACGTGTCAGTGCCAGTCACAGGTGGGATCCGACTATTATGCTTGCCAACGTACTTTTCTACCTCGACGGAGCTCAATTGGAGTGGTTCCAGGCTCACGAAGAGGATCTCGAGCTGGGAGCTCTTCAAAGACAACCTTCTCGAACTTTTTGGCAATCCATTTGGTCGACAAGTCAATGCCAAGAAAGGCCTTGCTACACGTGTACAGATGTCAACCGAGTCCTACGTGTTGCACATTCTTGACGTCTTGGCCCTTTGTGCCAAGGCTGACCCGAATATGACTGAGAACGATAAGGTTAATCACGTCCTCAAAGGCATTGCTGACGATGCCTTCAATTTACTGGTGTTTACGAACGTCACCAGCATCGATACCATCCTCAAGGAGTGCCACCGTCTCGAGCATGCTAAAAGCCGCCGGGTATCCCAGCACATCACGCGACTTCTCAACACAGCTGCTACGTCATCTTGTGACGACCTCTTCCACCAGCCGTCGCGATGTGACGACTTGACCCGCATCATTCGTCGTGAGATCGAAGCGGCACAACTGGCGGCCCCTTCATTCCCGTTACCTGATCATTCTCCGGGGACAATCTCCTTGATCCAGGCCGTCGTCCGTCAAGAGTGGTCCAACGTCGGTCTGCAATCGATTCGTTCCGTACGCTCGGAACCTTTGTCTCCACGCACGTCCCCACCGCGCTCTTCTTGCTCCTCTTATGGACAGAGCAACCCCTCCGAATGGCTAACCATGGATGACAAGCCGATCTGTTTTAACTGCCGACACATTGTACATGTCGCTCACCACTGCCGCTGCCGCTAGACTTCTCCGACGTGCTAATATCGTGATTCCCCCCCCCCCTCGCACCTCTAGCGCAACCTTTTCCTTCGCCCCTTCTATGCCCGCTCCATCATCGGACCCTGCGACATCTTTGACACGACCCCGCTACTCCGACTCGCCTTCTCCCACCCGCCGCCGATCTCGCTCGCCCCCGTCACGCCGTGCTCCTTCTCCGACCTACTCGTCGCACCCCCGACCGGAAAACTAGACAGTGCAGCTTCAGCAGGTGAAGCTGCATTGACGACATTGGCACGATATCCTCGCTTCACCTTACCCACGAACACGAATCTTTTGCACGTTCTCATCGAAAATGTTCCTGTGTGCGCGTCGACTGACACCGGGGCGCATGTGTCCTTTAAGAGTGCTGCTCTTCGCCGTCGGCTCAAGAAAGTTCTGACGCCTGCCCCGAACCGAGGTGTACAAGTCGCCGACGGAGGGACTGTCGCTATTGTTGGAATGTGTTTGTGCGACTCACCATTGCTGAGAGACACGCAGACACGCCATCGTTCTCTTCACCGTCATCGAGCATTGCCCTCACGAACTCATTCTCGGTCTGGATTTTCTTGCCGATCATTCTACGTTCATTGACTTTTCGGCAGGCTCACTTCGCCTTGACATGCCTTTTCTTGCCGACCCTGTGGACCCGCCTCCAAGTCATCTGAGCTGCATAGACTTTATTCGCCTACCGCCTCAATCTGTGACACACGTCGACTTCTTGTCCTCACCAGCTGTACCTGACGGCAATTACGTGGCCGCACCTATTCCGGCCGTTATGCTTACACATGGTGTTACCGTGCCGCACACTGTGCTGAAAATTACTGGAAACCGCACCTGCCTTCCCCTTGTTAATTTCCCACTAACCGCGCAAGTTCTCCCTCAGGGGATCTACTTGGCTATAATTAGCGCTTTGCAGGATGATGTGGTCGAGCCATTCACAATGGAAGATCGTTACAGCTCAGCCCATACCGTGACGTCATCGCACGATACTGATGTCGACATTAAGAAGATGGTTTCCTCTGACCTTACACCTGCTCAAGCTGAAGCTCTTTGCCGCGTTCTTGAAGGCCATCGCGATATTTTTGACTTTGACAATAGACCCTTAGGTCAAACGTCCGTCGTGACCCATCGCATAAATACTGGCGATGCGAACCCTATTCACCGACGTCCATATCATGTTTGCGTCGGAACGAGCTGTTATCCAAGAGGAAGTCAAAAAGGTGCTTGCAAAGGACATTATCGAGCCTTCCTTTGGTCCCTGGGCATCTCCCGTCGTACTTGTCAAAAAAAGAATGGAACGTGGCGCTTTTGCGTAGATTATTGTCACCTGAACAAAATCACAAAAAAGGACGTGAACCCTTTGCCACGTATTGATGACGCTCTAGACTGCCTGTACTGTGCCACCTATTTTTCTTCTATCAACTTTCGGTCCGGCTACTGGCAGATATCCGTCGATGACATGGACCGAGAGAAGACTGCATTTGTTACCCCTGACGTCCCTTATCAGTTCCAGGTGATGCCTTTCGGTCGCTGTAAAGCGCCCGCCATCTTCGAACGAATGATGGACTCTTTGCTTCAGGGGTTCAAGTGGTCCACCTGCTTGTGCTAGCTGGACGACGTCATCGTTTATTCGCCCACATTCGACACGCATCTAGACCATCTTTCAGCAATTCTTGATGTGTTCCGCCGCGCCGGTCTCCAGTTGAACTCGTCAAAATGTCATTTCGCTCGCCGCCAAACCGCCGTCCATGGACACCTCGTAGACGCCAGAGGCGTGCGACCCGATCCGGACAAAATTCGCGCCGTTACGAATTTTGCTGTTCCGAAGTCTACCAAGGACGTTCGTAGTTTCGCAGGGCTGTGCTCTTACTTCCGACGCTTTGTGGGGGATTTTGCGACCATCGCACCTCCCCTTACCGACCTCTTGAAGAAAGACGTCCCACTTTCTTGGGGTCCTGACCAGGCCGCATCTTTTTCGCAGCTGACTACTCTCCTTACCACGCCTCCAATTTTGGCCCACTTTGACCCGTATGCCCCAACGGAAGTTCGAACTGATGTCAGTGGTCACGGCATAGGAGCAGTGTTAGCACAACACCAGCCTGGACTTCATCGCGTTATAGCCTAAGCCAGCCGATTTCTATCACCCGCTGAGCGCAATTATTCAATCACAGTGCGCGAGTGCCTTGCTCTTGTGTGGACTGTTGCGAAGTTTGGTCCTACTTGTACGGTCGCCCCTTCTGTGTCATCACTGATCGCAACGCTCTGTGCTGGCTATCCTCGCTCAAGGACCCCACGGGAAGACTCGCTCGCTGGGCGTTACGCCTGCAAGAATATATTTTCTCCGTGGTATATAAGATAGGACGCTTGCACCAGGATGCCGATTGTTTGTCCCGCTACTCCGTCGACGAACCAGCTGATGCGGACGCCATCGCTTGCGTTTTCTTTGTGTCCCAGTTGCTTCAAATCGGCAACGAGTAACGGCACGATCATTTGTGATCAGTGACAGCAAAACTGCCATACAAAATTTTAGCAAGGGAAGGATCTCGCCCTTAGCGGCCAGAATCCTAGGCCAGAGAAAGCTAGACAGAAAAATTCACATAATTTGGACTCCGGCGCACGAAGCCGTCCCCGGGAACGAGGCGGCCCACGAGCTGGCTCGAGATCTCTACCGCCGAGCCGCTACGGGGCCCCTCGATGACCGAGGGAGCGGAGAGCGCATGCTAAAATATGGGGAGATCACGCAGCATTATATATTGGCTCGTAGACTGGTATCCCCGCCAGACCCAAAATTAAACAACAGACAAGCAGTCGCATGGAGACGACTACAAACTTATACATATCCGCACCCGGTTATGGCGAACCACATGTTCCCCGAGGCCAGGAGCGATAAGTGTAATCTTTGTGGGGCGAGAGGGACCCTCGACCACATAATATGGGAATGTCCGTACTCTCCCGGGGGAACGCACAAAATAGGTAGCAGAGACACCTGGGAGACCCTGCTGCACAGCTCGGACTCTGAGCTCCAGCTCCGGCTCGTCCAACTGGCTGAAGAGGCTGCTGGGACCCAAGACCTCCTAGCCTGCATCTGAGGCGGCGGCACTCGCCCCCTGACCTGCGTGTCGGGGGGTGGTTAGATCACCTTCTCCGTTGGACATTAAAGTTTATTCTATCTATCTATCTTCATTACGAGCCCTCACCGACCATCTGGAGTCAGCTCCTGGCGACACCTCTCTCCGGATGTTTCTCCTTAAGGAGGGGGCATTATACCGTCGCAATTTCGATCCACACAGCCTTGACCTTTTGCTTGTCATTCCATCGCACCTGCGTTTGACTGTCCTCCAACAATTTTATGATGCTCCCATGGCTGGACACTTGGGTGTCTCACGCACATACGACCGTGTACGCCGTCGATTCTTCTGGCCGGGTCTCGCCCACTCCGTGCGGCGCTACGTTGCCGCTTGTGAGCCCTGGCAGCGCCGGAAGAAGCCCTCCACACCTCCAGCTGGATGTCTCCAGCCGATCAACATCCCACCCGAACCCTTCTTCCGTGTTGGTCTAGACCTTCTTGGACCATTTCCTCTCTCGGGCTCCGGAAATAAACTGGTCGCCGTCGCTACCGATTATGCTACGTGGTACGCAATCACCAGAGCCCTCCCGACAAGTTGCGTTACTGACGTTGCTGACTTTCTGCTCTATGACATCATTTTAGTGAACGGTGCTCCGCGCCAATTACTCACTCACCGTGGGTGCAGCTTTCTGTCGGCAGTCGTCGAGGACATCCTCCGCTCCTGCTCGGCAAAGCACAAGTTCAGCACGTCCTACCAACCACAGACCAACGGCCTCACGGAGTGCCTCAACCGGACCATCACTAACATGCTTTCGAAGTACGTTGCGACCGACCACCATGACTGGGATCTTCACTTACCATATGTGACGTTCGCGTACAATTCTTCGCGTCACGACACCGCCGGCTATTCACCATCCTAACTCCTATATGGCCGAGAACCCATGTTGCCCTTGGACACTTTGCTGCCCATGCCACACGTTCCGCCACTGAATACGCCCGCGACGCGATCGCACACGCCGACCACGTGCGCCTGCTCGCTCGCACCCATCTCGAGGCCTCACAGGAGCATCAGAGATGCCTCTATGATTGCCAACATCGTGACGTGCACTTTTCTCCGGGTTCTCTGGTGCTTCTCTGGTCACCCGCTCGATGTGTGGGCCTTTCCGAAAAGCTGCTGTCGCGCTACGCTGGCCCTTACCGTGTGGTACGACAAGTGACCGATGTCACGATGTCACGTATGAAATCATCCCCGCCGATCTCTCAGCGTCATCATCAGCGTCATCATCAATTGAATACGTCATGGTTGAGATCCTGCTCAACGTACCACAGCATAATCAGCGCAGAAACAGCGTGTTCGTCTTCAATATCTACAGCAACCCCAGGGACTCGCGCCAGCAGTTCAAGACCATCCTCAAGAAAGCGACCGACTTGGCCGGCCCTCGACCCTTGGTCGTAGTCGGTGACTTCAACGCACCGTACGGCATCTGGTGTTACGTCTACGACACTACCAAGGGGCGCAACCTGTGGCAAGACGCCAACGAGATGGACCTCACTCTGGTCACTGACAAGAATTTTCCTACGCGCATCGGCAACTCCGTCACCTGGGACCCGACACCCGACCTCGCGTTCGTCAGGAACTTTGAGGACGTGGGCTGGTAGAACACCGCCATGGAGTTCGGCAGTGACCACTACATTCTCGAGACCAACTTCAAGGTGTCTCGGAGTAGGATCAAAGAATTCACGTTCATTGATTGGGACCGCTTTCGCAAGATTCTCGAAGAACCCGGCAAAGACAGGGCACCCGCCACCCCCGAAGAATGGTGCGAAGGCGTCTGGAATGACGCTTCCGCGGCTACCAAGAAAGTAGAAACCGATCTCGACGTCGAGCGGATGGACAGCAGACTTGCCCACCTGATCGAGGCCAAAAACGCCCGGCTCCGCCGGTGGAAAGGCCAAAGGCTCAATCGCAGACTCCGAAAAAAGATCTCGGAGCTCAACAAGGTCATCGATGACCACTGCAAGGCGCTATGCCAGCAGCAGTGGGACGAGCTCTGCGAATCCATCGACGGACAGATGCGCAACGGCAAATCCTGGGGTATGCTGAAGCACCTTCTCGACGAAAGGGGCTCAAAGTCAAATCAGAGGCATACGTTGGCCCGGGCCCTTCACGAAGCCACCAGGTCTCACACGGTCGATGAGCTCGTCTCAAAACGTACAGAAGTACTTGCCCGTCTGTCGCGACGGAGATCCAGTGACCCAACTACCGGACTACCGAGGCCCTCCACGCCCCGAGCTCTACGAAGACTTCTCCGTTGCCGAGGTCAGAGAGGCCATCTTCGCACTCAACCGCAAGTTTGCGCCTGGTCCAGACGGAGTCACCAACAGAATGTGGAGAAACCTCGAGGACACATCGATCGTCTTCCTGACCGACAAAATCAACGAGCCCTGGAATAGCGGCGTTGTTCATGCAGAATGGAAGATGTCCTGCACGGTGCTCACTCCCAAGCCCGGCAAGGCCCCGAACACCGAGAACCTCAGGCCGATTTCTCTAACCTCCTGCGTCGGCACGGTCATGGAGCGCGTCGTCCTGAACAGGGTCAACGGGTACCTCGAAGACAACGAGAGTTACACGTACAACATGATCGGCTTCCACGCCGGACTCTCGACGCAGGATGCAATGAAGCTAATAACGCATCAGATTTGGGATGGCTGTTCCAGAGACGTCAAGGCTTTGCTCGGTCTGGACCTCGAGAAAGCTTTCGACAACGTGCTCCACAGCTTCATCGCAAAGACCATTTCAGACCTGGGTCTCGGTTACAGATTCCATAGCTACGTCAGCTCTTTCCTAACGGACAGGAAGGCCAAGCTTCGCATTGGGGACTTCCGCTCCAATGATGTGCCCCTCGGAGGGCGGGGCACTCCTCAGGGCGCCGTCATCTCACCCACCCTGTTCAACATCTGTATGATTGGTCTTTCCAAGAGGTTGGCACGCGTAGCGGGCGTCAAGCACACCATATACGCCGACGACATCACCTTATGGTGCTCCCGCGGCTGCGAGGGCAGAGTCGAAGAATCCATGCAGGAGGCGATAGACGTGATCGAGGAGTATCTCCGCCCCACCGGACTTCGATGCTCCCCCGCCAAGTCGGAGCTTCTGCTTTACAGAAAAGAGAAGGGAGGCAGACCCAAAGATTGGAAGCCAGTTTCCGAAAGCAGCATCAGTCTTCGTACTTGTGGCGGGGGGCTGATACCCAGGGTCGACGTTATTCGGGTCCTGGGCATGTTTGTCGAATTCAACGGCGGGAACGGAACGGCTCTCCGCAAGATCATCGCAAAGACGGACAACGCATTCCGCCTCGTTCGCAGAATAGCAAACCGGCACCGAGGAATGAAAGAAAACAATCTCCTCAGGCTTATCAATGCCTTCGCGCTATGTCACTTTACGTACACAATTTCTATGCACAACTGGCTCAGAGCGGAGCGAGACAAGCTCAATGCTCTCATCCGCAAAGTGGTCAAGAGGGCTCTCGGGCTACCCATCAGGACCCATACCGAGGATCTCCTCAAGCTGGGGGTGCATAACACTGCCGAGGAGATTGCCGAAGCCCAAGAACGTGCGCTACTCACTCGCCTGAGCACCATAGCGGCAGGTAAGCATATCCTCGAAGAGCTGGGTTACCAACCTGCGGGATTCCCGATGGTCAGTACCCCGATCCCTAGGTGCATTCTAGACAAGTTCGAAGTGGTCCCTGTGCCCCGAAACGTCCATCCCGTCCATAACGAGGGCAGACGCAAGGCCAGAGCAGCAGCCATCCTCAAACAGATCAAGCAACGAGACATTAGAGCAAGCTTCGTCGACGCCGCGGAGTACAGCGATGGGAAGACCTTTGCCATCGTTGTGGTCGACTCCAGCGGCAAGATTTCTAATTGCGCCTCCATTCGCACTTCAGACCCCAGAGTCGCCGAGCAAGCCGCTATCGCCCTCGCCCTGCTATACGGTCATGGGTCCGAAATATATAGCGATTCCAAAACGGCAGTTAGGGCTTTTCAGAAGGGTTGCATCGCCAAGCAAGCTGCTCGTCTTCTTAGCAACTCGAGTCGATATGCTCTCACGCATCATTCAATCCACTGGTTTCCAGCTCACGTAGGGTCGGTCGAGGATGCTCCCCTGAATCCTGAATGAGTCTGCTCCCGAGGCTGCGCGTGACCTCACCGACCGCGCTTCCTCTGCAAGAAGCACCGACTCCCCTCCTCCCTACGGCCATAGGGATGCTCCCGCTACTCACAACGAGATTAATAAATTCTTCTACATGTCTAGAAGGGTCTTTCCACCCCCTCACCCCAGGTTGAATAGGGCGCAAGCCGTTTCTCTTAGGCTTCTGCAGACCAGTACGTATTCGTGTCTGTCCGTTCTCCACGAGGCTTACCCGGACGGGTATCGCGACGACGCCTGCCCCTCCTGCGGGCAGACCTCCACTCTAGCGCACATGCTGTGGGAGCGCGGGTCGACATAACCCAAGTTCATCAAGGAGGAGTGGAACTCGCTTCTGCGTAGCCCCATTCTAGAAAAGCAAATCCTGGCTGTCCGGCGTGCCCGCGACCGGGCCGGTGGGCGAGACCTGCCGGTCCCGACGTGGGACTAGCCGGGTGCGCGACGAGTTCGCGTCCTCGCCGGACCTACAATAAAAGTTTCCTTACTCACTCACTTACTCACGCGGCAAGATTAAAACCATACCACACACCTTTCACCGCGGATGTGTAGATTAAGCAACGGGACGGTGCTTCTACAGCCGGGGCTGATGCTACGGAACAGCCGCCACACTGTGGCTGCACTGAGGAGGACGAAGGCGACGTGTGTGCCGGCTTGATATAGCGTCGCCATTTTGGCCTCCGTGAGCTTCCCTGTAAATAAATTATAAATAGTATTCGGCTTCAGCTTCACCTAACAATATATATATATATATATATATATATATATATATATATATATATATATATATATATATATATATATATATATATATATATATACATATATATATATATATATATATCCTACTGACAGGCAGGAAGAAAGTAACAGCTACGAGTTGATTATGATGTTCATGACTTGATGCTGCGCCCTTTGTGAAGGCCGGGTGTATGAATACCCTAGCCCATAGAAAGGTAAAACAAAAATCGTTTGCAGTAATAGACAACCGGCAAAAGAATAAGATGAGAAAATTCAGTGCCGATTTAAACGTAACTGCGCGAGAAATATGTTAGCAATACGTCACGCCTTCTTGAGGCCCCTGATCCATGATTTAAACCACGTCGTTCACCACATTACAAAGTTATATTATATATATTAAGTTCTATATATTTATATACATATATATATATATATATATATATATATATATAATGCCACCGGCGGTGGTCAGGACTACGGTCAGTTGCACTTCGCTCCTCGTAGAGTCAGGACGTGTGTCGCATGATCTATTGAACAAAACTTTGTAATGTGGTGAACGACGTGGTTTAAATCATGGATCAGGGGCCTCAAGAAAGTGTGACGTAATGTTAACATATTTCTCGCGCAGTTACGTTTAAATCGGCACTGAATTTTCACATCTTATTCTTTTGCCGGTTGTCTATTACTGCAAACGATTTTTGTTTTAACTTTCTATGGGCTAGGGTATTCATACACCCGGCCTTCACAAAGGGCGCAGCATCAAGTCATTAACATCATAATCAACTCGTAGCTGTTACTTTCTTCCTGCCTGCCAGTAAGAGGCTTTGACATCTTTGCCTGTTAGAGCGGAGTAATTGTACGTGCGCAGATGATCGTCACGAGGCCAAGCATTGCCGAGCAACCCTCGTTCAACGAAAAGAGTGACGTAAGAAATCTTTCAAGTAGCTTCAGGGCCGCCTTACGCTAAGGAAGCACCGAGGAATCCTCCACTACGGGGGCCTCAGTAAAGAAACTTTCACAAGTCACGTAAGGTGGCCTAGCCACAATAAAGGCTTCCTTGTTAAAGCAAGGAAGGTTTCACAATTTGCGCCTCAAACTCAAGTGTTGGGACTGATTGAGTCGGAGTTTGTCAACGCATGAATGAATGTGCCGATTTATGCATGGTGATGATGATGAAATAAAGAGGCACGTGGCAGAAGGTGCGCCTGCACTTGAACTGGTGATACGGGAGTACTCTATGTAAGTGGTTGCGTATGTATTTCTCTCTATTGCGGGGATGCGCGACTCTCCCGTGTTCCCTGATATGTTATTTTCTCGCGTCTCCTATAATCCGGCTTCGCCGCATGGCTTTACTGCGACGGTCGCTATGCTTGCAGGTTAGTACGAGAGATGGCGCGAGTGTTGCTCTGCTAACGCAACCTAACCGCGGGGTTACTTGGGCGCGCAAAGGAGAAGGCTCTGGCTCTTTGGCTCGGATTTGGAAAGCGGCGCGGATGTTCTGCGCATGCGTCGATCCATGCTTCTGCGAGACCGTCTCACAAGGTCTACCCCGGAATGGACGAACACGATCGTTCGAACGCGCCACCGTTCGCGTGACCGTACGCGTGAATGACCAGGCGTTGGTGTCCAGCATGGGGCGAACATATTCGCTCGTTATCCGGTGGCGGTGAGACGGACTTCCGCGATTTGTCGCGCGCCCATCGGCATGTTTTGTGGATAGCACTTCGGCCAGCAGGCTATGAAAGGTGCAATAAATGCCCTTGTGATTGTTCGCACTACTGTGTTTTCGTTCCTTTGTCCCAAGAGCACGGGTGAGAACGCTACAGTATAAAGGTGATTTTGTTAACCAAAGAGTTGATGTTTCCATAGGTATGCGTATGTTGGCATGTCTACATTAAATTCTCAGGCTTTATCTGCCATAACCACGATTTGATGATGAGGCATGCCGTAATGGGGGACTCCAGATTAACTTTGTTCACCTGGAAATCTTAAACGTGCCCACAATGCAGAGGACACGGGCATTTTTGCAGTTCGCCCCCATCGAAATGCGGCCGCCGCGTCCCGGATTTGATCCAGCGATGTACAGTTTATTTTTTATTCGCACTCTTTTTTTAAAAAAGCTTGCAAAATTTACTCGAATCATGTCAATGCACATGAATCATCTGCCCAGGCGATTATTGTGTGCAAATAAAACCAAAAGAAACCATTCGCTAACTAAACATAATAATAATGAACTTCATATACGTCGTCTGATCTCAGATAGAACACACATAATAACTGCATACAAAAAAAGGCCATTAGAAGCTTGGGTATACCTGATATGTTCCCTACGTCAGTCGACAGAAGAAATAAAATTACTGGCATATAAAACATTTATTAGGCCGATTCATGAATATGCTCCCGTCATCTGGGACCCATTTACTGAAGTTATAAGAAAACTCGAAAGTGTCCAAAGAAAAACAAGAATATTCATCTTTAATTCATACAGCCGGCACACATTTCCGACCCAGCTGCTAGAAAAAGCTAATTTAGAAAACGTTCAACTAAGACCTCATCGTGATACGTTGAAATATGTGTATTTAATATATCATGATAATCTGCGTATCAATAAGGAATTGAACATTCAACACATAACTCGTCGTTCCATGCGAGGAAATCACTCGAAAAAAGTTAAAGAATTCGCCTGCAGAACCGATTGCTTCAGTAATTCGTTTTTTTTTCCGCAAACTATTTGAGAATGGAACAGGCTCAGTGCACACATTGTCGAGAAACTCACCATACAGTAATTCTTAAGTGATTTATATTTCTTCCATCAGCCTTCAATTTTCAGCAATACTTATCATCTCGCGACATATGCCATGGTTCTCCCGCAAAATGTTTCGATAAGTGATGAATTACAGCAGTTTGTCATATTGTGCGACGCGCATCAGCAGCTTGAATGGTCTGTAACATTATCTAATTTTTCCTTGTCAAGTGCTTTGACAATATATCAGTCCACAATTTTATATCTGTAGCACTGGTTTTTATGCAACCGACGTGCAAACTATCGGTCTTTCGCTGCCTTTCTGTGCGTGGTGCGAGCCTTGTGTAATGTGTGTTCTTGTCTTCTTATTTTTGATCATTTCCTTATATGTACTGTCCAAATCTGCCCACGGCTTTCTCTGACTCGCTGACAGTGTTTATCAAATACAAAAATAAATAAATAAATACAAGCTTGGTGTCAAATCTATATGTTGCAAAGTTGAAGGGAATCGTCATAAAATTCGTGAAACGCGGTACGACCCTCGCGTACCGTAGTAGGGCGGCGCAAAATAAAGCACCGCCGTGCCGTGCGATAATGTTGTCCGTCTTGCCCCTGCTGCTAATGTGGAGTGTCCAACTGTGAGTTACTCTAACCGCCAATCGGAATCATCTCGTGGGAAGAAGGGAGCGTGACAGCTGCTTCGTTTCACGCCACACTGCTATGTCACGAAGCGGTTGGACGGAGAGACTTATTTCACGGTGCCACTTGCGTAATCAGGGAAATTGGACGAATAATTTTATGCCTGTTATTGCGGCCTACATGGCCATATTGAAATGTGGAACCGAGGAACTAGACTATTATGACGATTCCCTTCAAGTTTTGAACCTCGTAACCAACAGTTAGAACAGCCGTTTCTAAGAAAATTTGGAAGACGCTTAAGCTTCGCCTTTAAGAGTGGAACACGATAGCATTCAAAGATCCCTGACTGCTTCTCACGCTTCCCGGCAACTGCAGCTTATGTAACCGTAATATTTACCGAGAAACACCGGCGGCGAACGCTATCTACGCACGAAAGCAAGCTTTCCGGTAGAAACGCGGCCTCTTGTACGGGCCGCGGATGAATGAATGGATGGATGGATAGATGGATGGATGGTATGAGCGTCCCCATTGGAACGGGGTGATGGGTTGCGCCCCCAAGCTCTTGCTATTATACTGCTTAATGTCCTATCCAAGTTAAAAAAGAAAGAAAAAACACCATGAACTCCCACAACCAAATTCTGACCCCTTATTGCGAACTTTGTTTTTGTACGTCTCCGTTTCTTGTCCTTTGCCTACTTTTGTTCCACCACTCTTCCAATCGCCTCTTACTAATTTATATTGCGGACATGTTAACTTTTCCCCTGCTCTCGCTGAACGCAAGGGCTTCAAGGAGGCCAGTGGTGCCTAAATTGACCACTGGGCAGATGCCTTCACATTCTAATAAAACATGCTCCATCGTTTCCCTAGCTTTGTTCTTGTTGTTGTTGTTGTTGTAGCCTGTGGCGCGTGTGGCTCCTACCCACGATGGGAGATTGGCCAAGAAATGGGTGGATTATTCCAAAATAATATAGAGCATAAATTTCCTCATATCTATGGGAATAGCATTGAATAGGGTTGAATTACCGGCTAAAATAAAATCAGGAAGGTGCTGTTGAATGAGTAATAATTAATTTAAAAGTAATAAAAAATAGAATTTAGCAGGGCATTCGTCTACATTCTGCAAGGAATGCTTGGACAGCGAAGCATGCATCCCTGTGGCTGAATCCCAAAGTGGACGCCCCGAACGAAAGAATTGCAGGTTCTGTCAAGTCCAGGCTTTATCGCAGCCAAACACATGCTTCATCTTCCTTCTTATATCTCGCTTTATAGATGCGTATTCTAAGGCACCTAGATCTCGCTTCGAAAAGTAATGAGCTTCCCTTTGAGTTATCATAAATTGTTTCTTGCCTGATTTCGTTTTTTCCTCGCAAGTAGTAATTCATGGCAGGTTTCGCTGCCTCCGCGACGCGGCGGAGGCAGCGCTATCCCCAGGTGTGGCAAAGGACTAGGAGCGCCGCTTTATGACCTTTGAGATTTGCGCGCGCCGGCACGGGCAACACTCGGAGGCCATTGCGGCTCTATGAATGCTATAAACGCTGGAAAATGGGTTTGTGTTATAACTTTTTGCGTGAGATAATTAGGTTTTCTCGTATATTCAAATGATATAATTACGTATTTTAATATGAGAAATTCAATTAGTTCAGTAACTTCCTTGCGCTACATGGAAGGCCTCTCGGGCTTGCAGGGGACTTCGGGCAAGGCCTCGAAGTCCCCTCATGGGAGTCCTGAGCCCGGGTCGTCAAATTTGCCGGATTCAAAATAAAGTTGTTTCCATCCATCCATACATGGAAGGCCCGCGGGGTTCCAAATAGGTATGCGTGGTTCCAAATAATGTTTGACGAAATGACGGTAGGCACGAGGTGCTGACGTCAAATTTTCTGCGATACCGGACTCCTAACTACATCGTTATAAACACAAATTACTTTACCGGCGTTTCTACCATTCAGAGTGCGGCCATGGCATCCGAGAGTTGCGCGCGCCCCCGCACGCAAATCTCCAAGGTAATAAAGCGGCGCACCCGATTCCTTGTAACACCTCGAGATGTCGCCCACCTCCGCCACATCGCAGCCCGCGCAGGACGCCGCATTTTTACAAGAAAACTCGCCTTTGTGCACAGCGTTGGCCGCCAGCGTTTCCCGGTCCACAATACCGTTACAGAAGCTGCAGTTGGCGGGAACTGTGAGAAGCTGTCAGGGATCTTTGAATGCTATCGCGTTCCACTGTTAAAGCCAAAGCTTATGCGTCCTCCAATTTTTTTAGGTTCAGCATAACAAAATTATGCGTTCTGGCATATTTAAATTACATTCCGAGGCTATCATGTCTGTAGGTTCTGTATAAGTCGTACTTTACACTTTTTCTGGTGTATTTTGCCTTGAGAAATTCAATTATTTCAGTAGCTTCCTTGCGCTACATGGAGTGCTTGCGTGGTCGGGTATGCGTGGTTCCAATTAATTTTTGCCGAAACCACGGTAGGCGCGGGATGCTGACGCCGGATTTTCTGCGACACTGGGCTCTTAACGCTATTGCGTTCAAACTAATTTCTTCTGGGTGACCCTGTGCCCGTTAACTCGAGACCCAACACAAAACGTCACTCGAGCTTCGCCTTTTAGTCCTCTTCATCATCTTCTGTCACGTGCCATCCATCCGGTTCTCGAGCCCAAACCGCCGGGTTGTCAGCACGTGGTCTGGTGGTACGCGCGGCCAAGCGTTGCTTTGCAGTGCCTTGCTTGTCACTTGTAGTGTGTGGCTCTTTGGGACAGGATGCGCGGGCATCTTTTGTTCCTCGGAAGGCTGCCGGCAGTATAAACGTCTGCCATAATCCTTGTACTTAAGAAGATAATTATTGTTATTAGTTTCATTATTGAATAGACTGCATTAATTTTCTTGCAATCGTGTCCGCCTGTAGCTACTCGGTTTCTCTATAGTGGCGTTATTTGAATACAGTTTCTAGTTTTCAGCGCGGCTGTTTATGGTTCGGGTATTGTAAAATTTTCATGCATGCGAGCGAAAACAATCATCATCTGCAATGGCTTGCGCCACTGCTCGCGCCTTCGTCGTCGTCTCTTCCACAGCTGGCTCCGATGGCGCTCATCATGCCAGCGTTCCCACACTGTCCCTCCCTTTGCGGAGGCGCCGATGGCACTGGCGCACTGCCAGTCGGTGCGCGATTTTAGTCTAAAATTTTTTGCCTCCATTTGTCGGGAAATGAAAACACGAATGTATGTAACGAATGT
Organism: Dermacentor albipictus; assembly: GCF_038994185.2. Lineage (NCBI taxonomy): Eukaryota > Metazoa > Arthropoda > Arachnida > Ixodida > Ixodidae > Dermacentor > Dermacentor albipictus. Next base: position 144,003,330 of record NC_091823.1, on the reverse strand, counting down.
GTATAACGAATGTACAACACGAATGAACGCGAATGTATAAATATAAATATGTGTGCCTAGCTTCCGTTACGATGGCCACCGATCAAAACATTAAATGTGTTCGTACATACCTTTGTCAAAATTCTGTGTCACCTCTTTGTCGTTTGTTCAACAGCTTCGCTAGTCATCCACCTTCACACAGTGGAATGGTTCAGCATATCTTTAAAGGCAAGATCTCTACGAAATAAAAAAGTGCTATATTTATCGTGTTTATATAACAGCACCAAACACTACGTAGTCATCTGCTGCGTATTGCTTGCCAATATCTGACGATCTAGGATATCTGACGATCTAGCCGTGGACGATAACGTCATAACAGTTACAGGAGGTGGGGCAAGGTGTCACGCGAAAGTCTATTGCTAAACATGAACTAGCAAGATGATGTAAACACTGCCGCTGTCGTCACTCGACGGAAGCATCATAATTTGGCAGCTTTTGTTGTTGTATTCTTTTTTTTTAGTTGCATGCCGCTCACTTTCGTATAATGTCATAGAAGTAGATGAAAGCTCAGTTTCATCTACTGGCTCACCCGTAGAATTGCACTCTAACACTGATAACAAATTTCTCTTTTTATACACCAACGCTAGAAGTGTTATCGCTAATGGTATTGCACTCTCATCGCTCATCGATTCATTCCAGGCTTCTTTAGTGTTACTTACCGAGACCTGGCTTAACAACACCATACACGATAACAACATCTTTACGAGTGAATCCGCTTTCAAGTTTTTTCGATGTGATAGGCAACAGCGTAGAGGGGGTGGTGTACTCATCGCGATAAAGGAAGAATATATCGCCGCACCCATCATTATCGATTCTTTTCTGGAATGTATTTGGATTTCCCTGAAGGGTGCTGCATTTGCTGCTGCGATAATTGGGGTTTTTGTCGTCCACCCGACATGTCTGGCGCGTTTTCCGAAGAGTATAATCGAGTGTTGAGCGAGGTGTGCGCGCATTTTCCAAGGTCGGTGATTATCATATTTGGCGATTTCAATTTTCCAAATATAGATTGGTCGACGCTCTCCGTATCGGCCACGGATGCGGCCGCACATACCTTTCTCAGCACTTGTCTTGACTTTTCATTAACCCAACTCATTAGTCAACCAACACGATCCACTGAAACTTCTGCCAATATACTAGACTTAATCTTAACTAATAATCCTGATATATTATCCGACATAACTCATGAAGCAGGCATCGCTGACCCTGATGTCATAACTGGATGCATTAACTTTTGCGTGAGCAAAAGAATAATTACCAAAAAGAAAATAAAGTGTTACGGTAAAGCCAATTTCGACGCAATTAACAATGAATTAACAACATTTTCAGGTCAATTTCTGCATGATTTTCATTCCCGTTCCATTGAACAGAACTGGGTCCTGTTTAAGGCCACCTTCAGTTCACTCATTGACACCTACATTTCTGTGTTATCCATTTCCTGCAAAAGCAGTTCTCCATGGTTCACAAACAAGCTTCGGCGGCTCAATAACAAAAAGAAAAGACTTTACAGGCAGGCTAAGTTGACTGGTCTAGCGAGTGCTCATGATAAACACAAAGCGTGTGAAAAGGCTTATAAGGCATTACTAAAATCCACTCGCAAAAACTTTTTTTCTCATGATTTACCACCCATGCTAAAAACTAATACTCGTCACTTTTGGCGTGTGGTGAACCGTGCAATTCGCACTGACATCATTCTTACTGATTCTTTTGGTGTTCCCATCACCGATTCAGATTGCGCTCAACTTCTTAATAATACGTTTGTAACAATTTTCACTCATGAAAACATTAACTCATTGCCAACTTTGAAGACATTAGTGGGAATCACAATGCATGAGGTAGTCATCAGTGAGGCTGGTATGTTATCTCTACTAACCAATCTTAAAATGTCATCTAGCGCCGACCATCTAGGTTTCAACAATAAAATTTAAAAAATACATCGCATAGTATTTGTCCTATGTTAACAGCTCTATTTTCCCAGTCACTATCAACTGGTGGTATTCCTAATGACTGGCGCATTGCTAAAATAATACCCATTTTCAAATCAGGTGATCGTGCTTCTCCCCTTAATTATCGTCCCATCTCCTTAACCAGCACTATTTGTAAATTACTCGAACATATCATACACAGTCAAGTAATGAACTTCCTTGAAGACCATAACATTATTTTTAAGCATTAGCACGGTTTTCGCAAGGGCTACTCATGCGACACACAACTTGCCGGATTTATTAACGACATACACGCACTAATAGACGCCGGGTTCCAAGTTGACGCAATATTTTTAGATTTTTCTAAGGCATTTGACCGTGTTCCACACCATAGGTTGGTACTTAAGCTTTCACAGCTTAACATTCACCCTACTATAATTGCACGGATCACCGATTTTCTCTCATCTAGAATTCAGTTTACATCAGTTGACAATTCCAACTCATGTTATGCTGATGTTACGTCTGGAGTTCCACAAGGCAGCGTACTTGGTCCTTTACTCTTTCTAATTTATATTAATGATTTACCAAGTTGCGTTTCATCTAAAATCAGACTATTTGCAGACGATTGTGTAGTTTACCGATGTGTAACAAGTAACACCGATAGCCACTTACTACAAACTGACCTGGACGCAATAAGTGCATGGTGTTCTAATTGGTTAATGCCATTAAATATTTCCGAAACTAAACTCATGTCTTTCACCAATAGGCCACGAATTCTAACGACCTACTCCCTTGATAACAACCCTGTGGAACTCGCAACTACTTACAAGTACCTTGGCATCAATCTTCAATCAAACTTATCATGGAATAATCATATTAACCTTACCCTTGCCTCTTCAAATCGTACTCTCGGACTTATTAAACATAACTTAAAAGAAGCCCCAATGCATGTTAAAAAACTAGCATACACAACATTAATCCGTCCTAAACTAGAATACGCGTCTGCCATCTGGGATCCCGAACAAACGTATATCATAAGTAACATCGAAGCCTTGCAGAACCATGCTGCGCGATTTATATTTTTAGATTATTCACGTCACACTAGCGTCACCTCGTTAAAGAATAAATCTGACTTGGACAACTTAGCACTTCGCCGTAAAATTTCTCGCCTAACACGTTTCCATAAGCTTTATCACCATCCATCACTTCACGATGGTTTCTTTCAGTCACCAACAGTTATTTTTCCACGCCGTGACCATCCATGCAAAGTCAAACGCATTAACTGCCAGTCATCCCATTATGCATCTTCGTTCTTACCACGCACAATAACTGAATGGAACGCCTTACCATCAGTCATTGCCACGGAACCAGACTTGACTAAGTTTCAACATTTAATTCGCTCACGACTTGTCGACTAATCGTATTATTATTCTTTTTGGGGACTTTTACAGTGTTTTCGATTGTTTGTTGGTGTTTTTTAGTGCAGTTGCCTTATGTTCTCCTAACATGTACTAATGTTTGCTCTGTAATAATTGTGACCTAATTATCTTGTATATTACCTATGTTTCACTGTATTATTACTTCTGTTACTCTCTCTTGTTTTTAGTATGTACAAACTAAAACCAGTGCTTGTGATTGACCCCCCCCCCCCCCATGTAATACCCTCGTAATGAGGGCCTTTGGGGGTATTTTGAATAAATTGAACAAATAAGTTCATGTGCTATAGAGGGACAAGTTTCAGACTAAGGCACCTGAGTATGTTCTTTCGTCATTTCCCTTCTTGTGGCGACGAATTCACGAAATTTTGGGTTCGCAACCGGATCTGTTCGCCCGCCGCCTTTCCTAATTTCTCCAGCAACACGGCTGGCATGCATTTGTCTTAGGAACAATTCTAGCGTAAAAGCATTTTTTTTTATTTTTTTGCGAATGCGGGCCCTAATATTTCTGCCTTGCTTGCTACCTTTCCAGCGTCTCACGCTCCTTTCGTAAGGTTTGACCAGGTGTGACAGCACCACGCGAAGCTCCCGAGTACGGTCACAGTGCCGACCACGAGAGTAGAATTCATTCCGTCGTCATGCTCCGGACGGTTGGCTCAAAAGCTTAACACGCGCGTCGTGAGAAACGCGTCGCGATGCGTGCAGTGTACGCTACCGAAGGAGAAAAAAGGCCCAGTGCACGCATACGTGATCGCATTCAGCCGGATCCACAGTGACGGCGAGATCCGCTGGGAGCGACTGTTTTCTTCAGCTCGGCTTCGTACGCACATTCACTGAGTCGCGAGCGAACGCGTTCCTTCCTTTTGAAGAGCACAGAACCGTGGTAGATGGCTTGCTTTCGCACGCACTCTACGGCGTCGCGACCTGCGCATGACTGCGTCATCGACCGGTGACGCCCCATGTAACTGAGCCTAGTCACGTGGTACCTTTTTTTGCGTCTCGTTAGGTTTTTGGAAGCACTGAAAAATTAAAACTATAGGAGCTAATATTACGGAAAGAAATTATTTTGATATTTTTCAGTAGGCTGTACAACTTACAGTTTGAAATGTTGTTTCTCGGGCGAGTTGGAATTGCGCACTGGTACGGGTTGCGCTTTCGAAGGCAAGGACGCAGTAAGGTGCAAAAGTGAACAAACGGGAGCCCTCCCATTTGTTTACCTGTGTGCCTTATATGTCCGTGTCTTCGAAGGCGCCACCTATATGAGTCCACATTGAATATATTGCGTTTAAATCATTTTTTTAATGTCGGGTAAATAATTATTGGTCATCTTGGTCTAAACTTTTGCTTTATCAAACTGAGTCACGAGGACAGTGAAAAATACTAAGTTGATTGCATTCTTTTAGCGCACACGTAGATCCTTTAGGGCTTGGCATTTCTTATCTGAAATACCTTGTGTAACTTTTTTTTTGTCTATCTCCTCTGTGCCCCACGCGCATTTGACACAAAACTTACGCATGATTAGTTCGCAAGTTTATTTTTGATTGCAAAGGTGAAGTCAGGACGTTCGCCCAGCTCATCGCCTTTTTCATGTATAGTTGCAACAATCTTCATGGTTCAGCTTTTTTTTTCTTTTTGTATTTACAAAAGCGACGTATTCTAATATTGGCTGCCATTCAAAGTAGAAATTTTGTTTCGTCTTTTTCCGCCACTGTTTTATGTGCACAACAGCTTAGTGGTGTTTTCAGTGAATATCTTCATAACATGAAGTGCAAAGGATGTTTTTTGTTTTTTCTAAGTCTAGCGGCATCTTTTGGTGACGATTCACCCAATACTATGGCTTAGTTTTTAGCGTATATCTATCTGTCACAACATGAGGGTGCCATTGGAATGTTATTTTGTCGCTTGAATATCACCGTGTCTATCCCTACAGCATAAACAAATTCAAGGCCATTCCGCCCTGGGAAGATGGATGACCAGCGGAGCTGTAAACATCATGGTAAGAACACTTGCGGCAAAGACTTTATTGCATCATTCATTATCACTTAGTAACGACGGTCACAAAGTCTTTGTGGTCGCTATGATATATACACTGATCGGCATACTCGCAACTGCAGACACATTCTTTGATAATGTCAAATAGATGCACGTAGCCCGCTGGGCGGTCAGTTGGGCCGAATCTGTGTAGCATCGCAAGGGAAATGTCTCAAACGCGAAACACGTAAACCACTCCCTTCTGGGTCCCAACCCATCCACACTGCAATCACCAGCAGCGCATGTTGTCTGCGTGATTCCAAAGAATGTATGCACTCTTCACTGCACTTTGCTGGGTGCTTGTAGTTACTGCCTTACAGGGGTATGAGCCAGTAGAATTTTCGCTTGCTTAGGAGAAATGAGCCATTGCTTACGGGGGTATTAGCCATTGAGGGTGACAGTTTTCAACAAGCTGTTCCGTATGTTGCATGCATGATTGCAAAAAATGAAGGTAGTATTCGCTTCACTTTTTTGAGTGCTCGTAGCCTCTGCCTCACTGTGCTGTGAGCCATTGCATTCTTTTGCTTCTTTGCAGAGGTATGAGTGCTTACGGGGTATGAGTCATTTATGATAATAGTTTTCGTCTGCGGACACGAAAATTATATGGTACTGTAGCTACATACAGCTTTATTGTAAAATGTGACTGGGTCGTGGCCGTCGTGAAATGTGGTATGCATCAATTACAAAACTATGCCTTAACAAACGTGAGCATATAGCAGCCTGCATTGCCACATGGCGAGAAAGTAACTGTCGTAAGGTGTGTATGTGCTTGGTAGTCATTTCACTCATGCACACATTTGATGAGTATTTTTTATGCGCGACATAGCTTAAATTACGCAATATTTCCCATAAGTTTGTCCAGACCTTACCCGCCTGACTACTATTGGCGTCGAGGACATAGCGTGGCGCCGTCTGCCGGAATCTCTCCGTGACGTGGAAAACGTCATCACGTGATGCCGATTGGGAAGTGTCCAACGTCACCAGTGGCTCAGCCCATTCAGCCACCGTTGTTTTCATATTGCAAGAGTTGAATGCGTGCGTCTTAGCTGCAAAACAACCTGGTGTGCAGGCCAACAATGGTACATAGCGAGGCAAACGTACGGCATCGTCCCCTTTTGTCGGAGTGTGTGCACACTGCACCATGGACGACGAACGTGAAGAGGCCACTCGCGTATGCGGGAGCTGTTATGAAATTCAGCCAGTAATCTGCAACTCGAAGCACTCGCACATCTCGCATACATTTATGTTTACTGAGGCAAGCGTGACCGCGCGCACATATCCCTTGCTTTTGTGCGCATGGTGCGCGGCCGAGAGGTTAGATTCGGCTTTGCGTTGATTGCCGTGCATGATTCACGGCAACGCTTCGCCCTAGTTTTGACCACGTAATTAAATTGGCGACAAAGATAATGTTTTGATATTGGTTATTTAGTTCGCATGACCTTTAATAAAGGTAGCCATACGCACTCTTGGCGCAATAACTGTACTGGTCGCAGCATTCGTAGTGGCGAGTGCGGCGTGCCACTTTCGACATAATTATCGCGGGACGACGATTTATCACTGGTTTAATTGTATAGGTGGACCTTCAACCAATTATATTTTTGTGTCCTCAATCCATGCTTCCAATATTTGCGCTTCTCTGCGCAGAATATTTTCACTGATGTGATGAGCACGCTGAAAGCCCGGCGTGCATCGCTTGCTCGACTCTTAATTACAATCACCATATTTCGTTTTCGTGACTCTGCCGGTTTCTAGCATCAACCAATTCGTTGACCAGCAGTTCAGCAGATCATGACTGCTAACAGAAGGACAGGCAGTGTGTGAGGCAGACCACGTTCTAATATGCAGCGTAAAGGAACAGCATGAGGAGAAATACCGCCTAATTAAATAATTTGTCTTAAATTATTGATCAACTTATAAAATATTGTATTTCGGTTAAAATGTCAATGAGGAAATTGCAGAGCAACATGAAATACTGCCGATACAGCTTTCTGTTGCTAAATACGTGCTACATAAAATTGTTTTTCCGGGCGCGAAAGAAGCCCCGAATACACGCAAAGTGCCTCGAGCGGCCAGTCCCGCGGCAAGTTTGTGTAATTTTGCCCGGTGACGGTGTTATCGCCCTTGGACTTTACACGGAACTTCACGGAGACGACGACGGATGAAATGCGCTTGGGGTGTCTATATAATTGCTCTCGCAATAACAACATTACGTAATAAAATCATACTGAGCGCTTCTCAATGGCTAGTAAATGGTCATGTTCCGCATTGCACGTTGCGCGTAACCACCTACAAACTATGCAACCAGAAGGAAATCAGCCGCGAGCTTATCTCCAGCTCCCGAAATGCAGCGAGCTCCCGGCGAAGCTCCCTGTGTTATGGCTGGTCCAAGGGGGGTTCTGCGATGGCACTGCTCCCGGAACAAGGCGCCGTCTTTTCCAGCCTGGCGCGAATAAACGTCGTAAACTCTAATACGCACAGTCCCTGGAAGTTCCACGTCGTACTAACTGAACACTTTAGCTCCAACGCCGTACACAAAATCTTCTTCGCTGAAGTGCTCGCGTTGAATGGTGGGCTGCTTCCCCATTCTCAGCTTTATCAACCATGCAACCTGCTGCTGCTTGGTTTTGGGGTACCCATGAAATCTCGCATTAGGCTCCGTCGAATACGTTCGGCACAGCGGCTCCGAGCAGTGAACCATGTTGAAACAATAAACGAAATTACTGTCTTCGGGTTGAAAGGCAGCGAGCTGCGCTGACGTGGCCGGCGGCGGCAAAGGCGAGTCACGTGATGTCGTTTACTACGTCAAAGCGATAGCAGCATCGGTTTCTCCTGTGGTGGCCCTCGAAGCCAATAGCAAAGGTTCGTGAGGCTTAGGCCTTAATTATTGCCAGCCATAAACTAAATGCAAAGGTGGTTTTATGCCATGCTACTCAAAATTTTCATGATTCGGCAGCAAAAGTTTTGTGAGATCTTTCCCCTAGTGGAGTGCAGGCATTTGCGAATTGAAAACAATTTTCAGAAAGAACTCTTCTGCGTACTTTTTAAAGTGATTTTGGCTTGCACTGGTAGGTTTGAAGCTAATAACATGTGACTGTATACGCAAATAAGAAAATTTTCGATGGTAGTAACTCGTGACGTCTCATAAACTTACACACATCAACAAAAACTAAATTTCATTTTTTTCAGGCATACTACTCAAAGAATAAGAGAAATGGTAAACTTATGCCAGACTTGTGCCAGTTGATGTCCAGCGCTTGTCCAGCCTACTTATTTCTTCCTGTGTGAGTGTCAAGTACTCGCTGCGAACATGAATACAAGCTCCAGCAACCAAATAGTTTGTTTCACCGCATTGATGACTTTGCAGAATTCTTACACAATTTCGGATAAAATTGTTGCTTAGGAACGCATCTGTTTGTAATTTTTATGCAAGCCTGCGGTTTGCCTAGAGTCGTTAAAATCTTCCGGCATATCCCGCACAATATTCCCCCAATTTTCTCGAAATGTGAGGTGGTTGCCGCATTCAAGTATTTTTAGAAAATTTTATTCCTTAGCATTATCCTTCTGAAGAAGCACAAAACGAGTATTTAGTACAGTTTTCGAAAGTACATAATAATCCATGAACATCAACTTATACTAGCTGGAACATCACGACTAACATAACATCCGTTCCCTGGATATGGTAAATTCTACGACAGAGCCAGTTGTCTCATGAGATTGCGATAACATACCTGTAACGATCGTATAACACTTTCGCGTCCTTTTATTATTATTTCCGAAGTCTGTCATCGCATACAGCCTATTTCTTGCCGTACATCTCCTCAACCATATGAAAGTAAGAATTCACGGTCACAATTATCGTTCTACCGGGCCACTCAATAGACTTCCCTCGAAATTCGTATGGAAAAGCTAAAAAGGGAAAAAACAGCGTTTAGGAATTGCTTCAAAAGCTCCTATATTTAACCCACTAAGAATAAACTTTGATCATAGATTACACCCAACATACATGGCATCCCATCAAATCTAAACTCAGTGGCGCACTCATTTTTCCCAGGTCTGTGATTCAAAATTCTACGCGCTTAGTAGAATTCGTGTATGGAGGCAGAAAAGCAGTTACTAATTCTCCTCTGATCCTTCATTAACCCACTCATTTAGGCTTCGCTGACCCATCTCCTGAAGCGTATATCACATTACATTTTGTTTTAAATCCGATGGAATGCTTGCTTCTTCCGAAACATCGGGAGAACATGCATATGACACTTTCGAGTGATTCTTGCCATGCTAGCAGCTTCGTAGTAAACAGTAAGAATGCCCAACAGGGTGTTTTCCTTTTACAATAAATATATAGATAAGCAGCAATGACAAAAGAGATATTGTTTCACAAAAACTAGTGATATGCCAGCCTAAAAATTCATGTGCAAAAGTTTATAGGCGCCAATTCCAAATCAAACAAGCGGCCAACCGTGAGAGGTGATCTACCCAAACCGGATAAGTGTATTGGCTTAGAAAGCACGAGTACATAGAACATGACTTGGCAGAACTTGTTCTTTGACGTGGGTCATACTTAAAGCAACAATTGTATAGCTAATTCTGAAAGTGGTGTTGTTCTGTTTAGTTCAGAATAATGTATCAGACAGGAGCTAGGTCAAATTACTACCCAGATATTGCAACGCTTCCAAAGGCAGTGTTGAGTGATACCTGTTTTTGACAATGATCTAACCTGTAATTCTCTATCATTCTTAATAGACTATCACTGACTTGCTGTGATGAGGCAAATAACCAAGCATCGTCATAGTGGTAGTCCAGCTGTACGCAACTTCAGCTGGACGAGGTGTCCAGAAAAGTTGATATGAGTTTACGTTTGATTGTTCATTTGTTTGCTTATGTATATATATATATATATATATATATATATATATATATATATATATTTATTTATTTATTTTGTTTCAAAAAGAAAGAAGATCATAATGATTTCCAGTCGCCACAAATATGTTACACTGAATGCAAATTCGTTCTAGATTTCATGAGTAAAGGGACGCGAGCCACAAACATGAAAAGGGCGAGAGAATACAGAGGGAACGTACCCATTTTGCTTGTGGAAAAAAACATCTGGCAACAAGAAGACCAAGGCAGTAGTACTTCTTAATAATCTTTAAAAAAATTTATTTGTTAGGTTTCACATGCAAAAACCGTGCTATAATTATGAGGCATTAATTTCGACCACCTGGGGCTCCCAAAGCACGGTACACGGGTGCTTCTGCTTTTCACCCCCATTGAAATGCGGCCTGCATTTTCCTGCAACCTCACGCTTAGCAGAAGGGTGCCTTAGCCAATAAGCAACCACAGCAGGCTTTAGGAATCTTACCACATCGGACGTCGTCATGCAGCCTTGCAAACCTCCCTCTGTTTGATCACTTATCGCTTACAAACCAACAAAGAAAAAATAATAAGAACTGTTTTACAAAACTGTAAATAACGCTCCACTCTACCCCACTTTTTTCTTTAGATTAGTTGAAGACTGCAAAGATTGATGTGCTGAGTGCGATCAACTTTGTGGCAAGTACACCAAATAGGCCGCATGCTTGATTTCCCGCTTCGGTGTTCTTTTTGTTTTTCCTCTTGTTGCCGTCCGTGTACAATATTTAAAGCGGAGAGTTTTTGTTTACCTCTACATTGGTCTACGGGGTCGGCTGTGGATATTTTCTTCTAATCCAGAATGAAGCCGGCAACAAAAACCGTAAGCAAGCCCAGGCTATCCAGAGGGCCCAGGAAAGAGCGGATCGTCACGGCGTTCTGTCCTTTACGTGGGCGCGGCCTGTCTGTCTGTCCAGGTTGCATCCACCGCGGTTGCAGGAACGCGTGAAATTGTCCGTACGCGAAATCGCTCGGTAGCGGAAAGGAGGTAGCAATAGGGTGCGATGGTGAGTGGTAGGAGGGGGGTATTCGCTGAGTTTCCCGGGTTACGGCGGTCGGGTCAGGACGTCCCGCCGCCTCATTGTCGGACACGCGGCACAATCACGATGACAAGGTTGAAGGAGATGCGTTCCACCACCTTTGTCTCCGCACCTCTTTATCTTTCGGGCCCTTCATTTCCGCTCGCACGTGAGCGCATTCTACAGCTGCGGACTGCCCGTTCACCCCTCTGGCGGAAACCGGAGCAGCAAGGTTAATTCTCGTGCACTTTGACCGGACGAGGAGGTGTGTCATCTTTCTTTACCTATCCGGGGCGTCTTCTTTTCCTTATTTCGTGCCCCTCGTCCAGAACTGCGGACATGGGCACTTTTCTCTTTTTATTTCTGGTGCGTGAGACAAACACATCACCCTCTGGGCCATTGTTGCGTGCGCGCCGGTGACGAAGCGGGCTACGGACGAAGCCGCATTCCTCGGCAAACGAAAAGAGGCCTCACGTGACTCTGTAAGGTGGGACATCACTCGCGGTCTTCTGTCCAGCCTTTAAGAGTCCAGTCTTGATTGAATGCGTTAATCGCTGGTATTTGTGCCACGTGCTCACAACGCTAGAAGCAAATTAGAAAAGAAAGAGTACGAAAATACTTAAGAAGCTAAACGCAACAATGCAGAACCGTGAGCAAGTGCCGTCGTCTACGGAGCGTCGTATGGGAAAAAAAAAACACACCGCTGAAGTCGACCCGGACTTGTACTCTCTCACAGCCCAGATTCCTTGACCGCATCGGAATGCAGGGATGTTAGCCGAAGCTTTGTCCTAAAGGTAAACGTAAGCATTTTCATTGTGGGACGAGAGAGGGAGATTAGCGCCCCCCTTTTACCTACTGACTCGCTGTTCTCCATTTCGCGTTGCCCGAGCTATGGGCCATAGAATCTGCTTACTCCAGTTTTCGTGCGGTTTTCCGCTTGCCGAAATCTCACTAGTTCGTGCTGCGTCTTCTTTCTTTTTTTTTTATTTGGTACCCCAAGCTTCGGTCTCCGTTTCATTATTTTGCAGATGCCTCCAGAAGGGTGAGCGCTTTCTCGCCCTCAACATGTGGAACCTGATTAGTTTTATAGTGTGTGTTGCTTTCGTAGCAGACGCTCTGTGCCTATTTTCTTCTCATTCTTTGACTTTCCAAAGGAAAGGCCCTGGACCACCAAACCGCCCGCGACATAACGCGGTCTTTGCATGGGGAGAATAACTACGCATTTCCGGCCACGCTAGCGTGTGAAATAGATGTCATTTCAGCATGAATATTTGCAGAAAATGCAGGCAGCATTGCACATCATTCGGAAGCGATGAGTATCGCATTATCACCGAGAATTATTCAAATCTCAGTAATAGCGCAAGACAAACTCACTGACGTTTCAATTTATTGCGATTAGGTAACCAAAAGAAAGCTCCGAACAAATTGGAAACGGATTCCCTACATTGGACTCTCTACATACTGGAGAAGTTACGCTTGTCGTGGGAGCAGTCACAAAGAATTATCAAACTTTGTGCAAAAGTTTGATAATTCATCATTTCACGTGCTGTGAAATGATGTTTCTAAGAAGTCTGTGCGTATAGTAATAGAGACACTATAGACATTCAGTGTTACAGGACTTAGAAAGGGTGAAAATTACCTTGAACGCTGCCATTTTATGCAAGAAAAGGAAGGTTTGGAGCTGAAACATTGCACAGATATAGCAGAATTCCTCTACGCGCTGGTTAGTGCTGTAATTTCTTTTCTCTTTTATTTCCTAATACAAGAATGTTTATTTATTCGCATTAATCGGAGCGATCTGCATTGGCCAGTGACAGTGGGGGAGGAGGTCCTGGAGGAGGATAAGAGATCGCGTGCAGCGAGAACGGAATAGCGTCCATGGTACGTCATGGTGGCATGACCTTTCTGTTTGGCGAGAAGCTGAAGTGGCCTTGCTAGACTTCAATCGATGATTTGAAGTAGTGTCAAGATTCTGCAGCGAGCCTTCTTTTATAGCATACCCGTAGTGATAATAGCTTGCGTGCACCGCCAAGTAACTACACGTCAGCTCGACGCCACCTACGGACGCATGGCGTATATTTTACGTATACGCCAACCTCAAAAGATCAAAACAGCGACACAGAATGGAAAAATGGACGCCTAAAACCGATAGCGTTTCCTGGCATCACAGTCGTTCTCTTTCTCACTTTGTTCCGTTTCGTCTGCGCTGAGAGCACACCGGACGTTGAAACCCGTAAGTATTCGTGCGGTCTCACGCGTATACGTAAACTCGAGCGCCATGCAAGAGGAGGAGCAGCGTGCTAAAGCCGTCGAGGCTGACCCAGTAAAACCCCCAAGGCGGACGCGCGTCGGCGTCCTTGCGTGGTACGGCGCGTAGGGCTGCGGACTCGATACAATCGAGCTGCCTCTTCCCGTCTCGCCTGCTTCGTAGTCGTTGCCGCTAGCTGGAGCGGAACCGTGCGTCGTCTATATGCGGCGACGAGCGCGAAGAGCGGGGAACGACGCTCGGATTGTTACTCAAGGGCCCGTGCAAGCCGGCACTACGCCGGTGCCGGTGGGTGCGTCAGCTCCCCTCGATTCAGCTATTTCTTCTCATATCCATGACAAAAAAAGAAAGGAGAGAAAAGGGTCCTTTCTCGATGCTTTATACGTTTCGCCAACAGTACGAAGTGCGAAGGTAGAAAAATATTGTACAGGAACGATTTTGAGCAATTTCGCAAGCAATAAAAATAATAAAGACTATGTGGAAATGCGTGTGTATACGCTCAGAGGCATTGCGGGCGCTAATGTTATATTGGGAGGTATAGGCGATGCCTTAGTGACCCTCAGTACGTAATGAACATGATACGAGATGTAGTGCCGTGTGAAAAATTGTTATAATCTCCAACGGTGATTTTGCTTATTAAAAGTATGTTATCATGTGGGCGTTCTCTGTGAGATGCTGTACCATACACAAAGTGAGACAAGGGAAGAACGCGACCGAACAATACGAAACAGAGCAGTTCTTGCATGTTTGGGTGTCTTCTTCACCTTTGCTATTTCAATGTGTGAGCAGGATTCCCAGCTGAGGCGAGCAGGTGAGGGATCGTATGGGTGTAATGGTTGTAGTGACGCTACCAGTTCTCCTCATTTGCACAAGTGTCCACGCATAAACACTTAGTTCAATTTATTTTTGGAACGTTTGGGCCTACAGATATTTCAGCTCGTAACGATGCAAGGATTACCGTCATTGCTCTCACGTGTTTTAACCCAGATAACGAGCGGCGTCAATATGCCTCCATTCTGAAAGGTGCATTTGTATATGCATATTGGGTCTAAATCTGTGTAAGTGATGAAACGTGCGGAATGCCCAAAATGGTGTCACACTTATCTAAGCCCCACCGGCCAGCGCAAGCGTACTGTGCCAATGCCCAAGCAATCCCCACCACATCACATTGAAAACATTCTTGCGATACTTGATCTCAGACGCATACAAGGATGTGGGTTTGTCACTTTCACATTTGTGTCCTTCTTGCATTATACAAAGGGCTCCAATATACTGTATGCTGCGATGATTCCCACACTGCCATTGTTGGAGATGCTGTTCTTCCTTCCCTTTCTGCAGTATTTCGGACACAAGAGCGCTATATTTCCTCACACTTCTCATTAATAATTTTTTCCCTAAATAAAACAAAAGTGAAATTTTTTACCACGACATCATCATAGGCACTTCTGTTTTCACCCTAAAAGCCTTCCTCAACTGCAGCTAATGGATCAAAGCGTGCAAGGACACCGCGTCCGCCATCGGCAGCGTCAAAAGAAAGACCAGGAAATAAAATCGGCACTCACTACGGTGAAGGAGCCCATCATAGGGGTCTATATATACACGATTATGACGGGCCCCCTTACCGTATAGTTCAGAAAATTAGGGGAGCGCCTTCTTATTTCAGCGAGTGTTACGTACTCACAGTTAGGTTGTTCAGTGGTTGGCCCGTCTAACAGGGGCGCACAGTAACAACGTGACAACGCTTCATTATTCCGTGCTGTGTGGCCGCTAGAGTGGCATCTACCTAAGGGCCCCATTCCCCTCTCTTCTATAGCACACTCTTGTATTCCCGCGCAATAATTTGTGCAATAGTGGCGTTTTGACCACGCGCATGAGCTGTCAGTTCAAATGATAATCCCGTCAAACCTATATGTCATATGCGTTTCTGAAAGTATTATCGCCAGAAACTTGGCGTCTTGAGGCAATGGGTCTCTCAAATACCTTCTCGCAAGCGTTGAGTCATGCCGAACATGCGCTTCTTCGTTGCTTGGCCAGGCAATGCCAACGAAATAAGAAGTCCGTTTGATTACACTGAAAGTCATAAATATACACATCTAAATCTGCAAACTGACTGTTGTTGTCGTCGTCGTTGTTGTTGTTGTTGTTGTTGTTGTCGTTGCTGTGGCTGTTGTTGTTGTTGTTCTTGTTGTCGTCGTCGTCGTCGTCGCCTAACCACTGTATAGCAGACTGACTATGAATCGGATGGTGAAAATGGCTAATACCGCTATGAGAAATAAAGAAAGACAAGATCGCTCAGCCATTTGCAACT
The DNA here is from genome assembly GCF_038994185.2 of Dermacentor albipictus. NCBI lineage: Eukaryota > Metazoa > Arthropoda > Arachnida > Ixodida > Ixodidae > Dermacentor > Dermacentor albipictus. The sequence goes on along the minus strand of NC_091823.1, from coordinate 143,987,395 downwards.
TGAAAAGAGCTCGAAGCGAGGGTTTGTTTGCCGTTCCGTCCATCTACGCATCCTAATTATGCCGTCATCTTAGTGCCGTGGGGAGGAAACGCCTCACTTTCATTTTAAACGGACACTGAAAGGACACTAATGGGACCGCCCCCCCCCCCCCCCCAAATAAAGTGAAGCACTAAATAAATTTCGATTTATTATATATTCTTGACGAAGCCTACTTTATTTGATGTCGTGGGGGTAGGTTGTTTATTAGAAGAGAAACTGACGGTCATAGTTTCATTTGTTTTTTATTTCACACTGAAGTGCAATGTATTTTTTTTTTATTTAGGCTCTAGTGTTTTAGTTAAATTCATGAAACTCGCTATGTTCAGTCTTTGTCTCTATTGGAATACTATATATTCTATTTTTATCAATGACTAGCTGACGTTGCCAGAGTCCATGACGTCACCGAAAGCTAGGGCGTAAACTTTATGGCGGCCTCGCCATCTGTCGCTCGTTCTTACTTCTTATATGGCTTACAAAGGATTTTATGGCGGTAAGAGTGGCTGTTTTGGTACTGTGAAAGGGTAAGTTATTAACACTGATCAAGTCTTTTTTTTTTCATTTCTCTCTTTAGTGTCCATTTAACACTGGTCGATTTGCGAACAAAAGCGTTGGTCCTAGCCGCCACTATTAAAAAATATTTAAAAATTGCCTGCGTTAGATAGCAGATGTCTAACCCATGAGCTAAATTACACGATGAAGCGGCCACTACTTCTATGAGAAATCAAAATGCCTAATTGAATGATTGCCGTAATTACAATAACTAGCTTTCTTGATTATATATTTATTTTACGGCGCATATTTTAATCTACGAATCATAGCCGGTGAGTTCGAAAGCCGCATCCACTTGGAACAAATTCTCAGGACTACAGCAGTTTTGATATATTACTTTTCAAAGTGTCCGACGAAATATATTGGCATTCCAGTTAATTTTGAGCTTCAGTGCATTAAACATCGTTTTCATAAAAAAAGTGTATGGAACAGTGCATATTTGTCTTAAGTTTGAGGGTGCACACCTCGAAACTGGTGCCATCCTCAGAATCGTTCTAAGTCGATATGCCTTGCAAACTCGCTACTTCCAATTCCTAGATTGAATTGTGTACCGTAAAGCAAGTAATGAAAAATTTATTTATTATAATATCTTAATTATAAAACTATGCCTTTTGATTTCTTGTGGCCGACTCGTCGAGTGAGATTCATCGGCTCAAGGGAAAAATAGTGCTTTCTGTCAGAGTCAATTTTTAAAATATTTGGAACAGCTAAATAAAAGCACCCTATATGCACCTAACTCGTGTAACGGCGGCAATGTGCTGTGGCAATGGATTATATTTGGCCAGTCCTCCGTAGCTGGCATGAGCACTTGAGATAACGGAAAACAACGAAGTTGGAACTCTGTAAGTTGTGGCACCTGTACATGCATGTTGAAAGCCACTACAGGCCAACAATAAGTGTCGCGTGGAATGCGCAAATAGCAAACTGAGAATAACAGACGTACGGCAGTGTTCAAGCTCAGCGCGGCTTTCAATACAGCAGTCATTCTCAGCGCGCCTCTCACAAACCTGGTTCTTTGCTGTCTTGGATGAAAGCAGTGATGCTGATGCCGTCGTCATCACTGCGACATGCCGTCGGCGTCGTCGGGTTGTCGTTGCTGCCCACAGTTGGCGGGCGCAATTTGCACAGGATTGCACAAGTTTTGCCCAAAGGCGAATGGCTACTCTCGCAATACCACAAACGAAGGAATCGCTGAAGTGCGCAGTTGTTTTCTTCTTCCTGAAAAACTGGGTATGCTGAATATGCTGCTGTCAACATGAACTGTATCTTTATTGAAACGAGCTTTTGTCAAATGCAAAAGCAGGTTTTTACGATGTATCTAGGAGGGCAACTTTTTCTGTAGCCCTATAGCAGCGGCCATATATCTTAAATACCAGTGCACAAGCCCGTTCTGCAAAAACAATTTCATGACACTGAAATAGAGATCAGAAAAGCATCCGTACTGAATAAACCTCGTATTCTCCATAACACACATGTCCAATAGAGCCATGTGACGCATGAGAAACACGAGTTTTTCTGAAGTATCATATATCTTTCAAATCAGATTACTGGACAAGGGAGTTATGGGGCATATGATATTTTTCAATAGGAACGTCTGTGCACGCCATGCCTATTGGGTCGTTTTTTAGATAAGTTATGAGCAGAACTGGCTTCTGAACTTACCCACAAATCGTTGCCTTTTTCGAAAGCTGCTTCACACCATCCGTGTGAAGCACACATCGTACACACGGTACTTTTTGAAACTTTTTTTCTTTAATGTGCCGCATTATTTCGATGTTCTGTGCCAGTTATTGGCGGTGAATGGCGTGGATGTTTGGAATTGCTTACCATTGGAAACACAGTGCTACAGCGTCAGATTGATGTAATCAAAGTTGGTTTTATCCCATTATTTATTTTGTGAAACAAGCTAGAGTGCTCATACAGAACAGGTGCAGAAACAAGCAGCACTGGCTTAGTCAGGTGACGACCTACGAGTAGTCCCTCGGGAGCGTTTGAGCATTTTAAACGCCTCTTCTCTATGGAAAATTTATGGGAAACTACAACTAGCCCTATATATGACATCATTAGCCTGAAGGGCTAATTTGTAAGGAGAATAGTACTCTAAACGATGTAATGTAATATGGGAGTGCGCTGGCTCCCCAGGGGCCAAGGAAAACATTGACAGTAGAGAAGCCTGGGAGGCCTTGCTCCAGAGCGAGGCTGAAGACGACCAGCGTCGAACAATCCGCCTGGCCGTTGAGGCCGTGAAGGCTCACCGTCCTCAACGCGCGGGGACAGCTGCGTCCTCCATCCCCCCCCCCCCTGCCTGCGTGTAGGGTAAGAGGCGGGCACCCCAGCTCGGTGGAATAATAAAATTTTCAATCAATCAATCAATCAATCAATCAATCAATCAATCAATTCATAAAGAAATTACCATTTATTTCGTTTTATAGCATGTAACAGGAGCAACCGGTGGTCTGCGCAAGTCTCACTACTGCTGGGCTAACACCGAACCATTCATTTTCATTGCACTCTATGTTCTACCACTTAACCCCTGCAAGACAAACGGTTTATCTTCGTCATTCATTCGGTTTATCGTCGTCAACCTAACTTACCAAAGCAACGCTGAATCTATGAGACACGCCGCAGTGGAGGACTTCGGAATAATTTGGCCACCGGTGGATTTTAGAGTGCGCCTAAGTACACGAACGTTCTTTTCTGTACTTTCTTTTTGTTTTCCCCATCGAAATGCGGCCGCCGCTGCGCTGAATCGAACTCGAGACAGCGGGCGCAGCAGGTTACCCTCCAAAAGACAGGAACCCTGTACTCCTGTTAAACCTAACCTTGAGTGGCCTATTTCCAGAAGTACGTAGGTAACGTACTCCGGAGAATAGGCAACTTATACAGCCTTGAATGCTGACCAACATAGTAGTGCCAGAAAGTGCACTTGTGTTCTGAGTTAGCAAAACAATGAATCACGACGCGAAACTTGCGCATATGATGTCAGCTCAAAGTTATCTCTTCTTGACGCAGACGCCGTGAAGGACTAAACAGCGCATGATATACATAGGTTTCATTGAGTTTCTTATATTTGTTGTCTTTGGTCCCTTGTATCTTGCCACTGTGTATGCGCCACTGTAACCCAAAAAGTGTCGAATACCTAAATGTAGCTACTCTTGTGTCGTTACTCTCCGGGTGCATACGCTTGCCATGACCATTCTTCCCTCGACAAGCATCATGTATCGCCTTCGTCGTCATGACCTAGAAAGCTCACAGCTACGGGCGACTATGAAATGGCGGTGTAATCGGGTACTGCTGCTGCCTCGCTGGCTCAAACTTCAGATTATTGAGCTTCCCACATTTCCGTCCTTTATCGCTTACCGTGCCTGCACATGTGAATGCGCTTTCTAAATAAGGCGAACTGTTGAACAGCACCACTGATTCTCGAGCACTGTATATCACCGCGTGTTGCTAAGCTAGCTGGTCTATGCTGTTATGGCGTAAAAAAGGCGGTACGATGAGAGTCGTACAAGCACGCTAGCATCTTCGCTATAAAAAATGAGCATGCACACTGCGAACAAACTTAGTTGCAAAGTGATGCTCTTTCCTCTCGTGTCACTACTACGCATCGTTCACCTCGCTTTGGATAATAGTAAATCGAAGACTAATTAAACACTAACACGCATACCACTGGAGATATTCGACCATGCTTGTTAGCTTTATAAGGTTGACTTTGTGAGTAAAACTTTGTAGGCCACTTCTTTGGGCCACGTGAGACCCACGCCCCGTCACACAAGGATGGCGTTTGCGTACCGCGCTCACCGTAGGCAATTCGGAATTCTATTTTATCGCGCACCGACATCTAGGTACGCGCAGAAGTCGCACAGGGAGGGAGGGAGAAGACCACTGTCCGCCGCTGCGAAGTCGCTGGCGCGGAAACAACACCGCGCGCGCTGCGCAACCCGCGACGCTGTACCTCAGTCGGGCCCCCCGTTCTCTCTTCTCAATGACTTCACGCGGTTCTTTCGCGCCATGCAAATGTACGCAGAGAAAAAAGAAAAATACCGAAGCAGAAGAGACGAGTGAGAGGGAAGCGCCGTGTGTTATCCCGCCCGTCGTCAACGACGAGGCGTCCCTCGCAGCGAGTGGGCACCAGGAGCACAGTTCGGACAAAAGGACGCGAGAGCGAGACCGAAGATGACAAAGCGAGGGGATGGCAGTGGCGCTACTGGCTGTCCGGAGGAAGGAGCTGCCGTAACGACGGCACCAAAGAAGCGAGAATCAAGGTCACCTCTCTTCGCCTCCCTGCAGCGTCTTCCGTCGCCCCACTGCGACCACTTATATATAAAAGCCGGACCTCTCCCAGGTGTCCGCACGGTGTGGAGACGAGAGCCGTGTCATCCGCTCCCGTACGATCGCGTCCGTGGAATCTCGAAGGAGTACCAGGTATCGGGTGTTCACGCGGCTGCGTCGCGAAGGCTAACAGTATGAGCTGCCTTCCCACCGTGGTCGTCGCCACCGCCTCCTTGTTTCTGCTGACTGTGAGGCGCTGTGAAGTGGACGCTGCAGCGCCTGCGTCCGGAGTGGTGACGACGCCGGCTTCGACGCCGGGGTCGAGCCCGAAGCCCTCTACCCGCAGCACGGAGTACAAGAATATGGACAGCCAGACACTGTGCGTATACATACGCATGCCTGCACTGTGTGGGGGCTTTCCCACTTTTCGCGCCGGCAGGTGTGCTTAGGATATGTTTGAGCTTCCGTGAAAAAGTGGTCCCATGCGTACATTCGTGGAGGCAGATCGGGCGTACGCTAAGGCGGGTGACAAGCGTTGTTTATATTTATCAAAACGGGTGTAAATGTTCGAGCTTTAGAGTTTGAACCTAATCATTATCTCGGCGAGAAACAAGCACGGAAGAAAGACCGGGCGGATGGCAACGTTAAGCTCAGTGATTGCTTTCGATTAGCAAGAAGCCACGCTCGCCAAATAGAACAATCATAACGGTTGAACCATTCAAAGATGTGGTTCTCAGTGCTTAGTTAGCTATAACTAAACCAGCTATAGGACATCTATAGGAGAAACCCGAAGAGAAAAGAAATGTCCCTTCATATTTTGTAAACAGGCTAGCCGTAACGAGAGAAATAAAAGTGAGCACTGTCCTGCTGACGAGCACACACCTACGCATATATATATATATATATATATATATATATATATATATATATATATATATATATATATATATATATATATGCGTAGGTGTGTTTCATATATATATGTGTAGGTGTAGCGGTTTCACATGTTGAAGAAAGTGTGGACGAAACGACCGACACGAGAGTATCGTGGCATCGTCATTGGAACACACCGTTTCTATTGGTGCCATACGTGTTCCGGTTAAATTAATGCTTTTTATTCGGGGGTCTCCTGGCAAATCTCGCAATCATTGTATAGCAGAGCTTTTTAGTGATTGTAGTGCTCCTTTGAAGGCAGGCTTTTCTATAACACCCTTGTAGAAGTTGGCGCTGCTGGAAGTACCTACATACACTGTGAAGCGAAGCAATGCTTTGCAAGGACGGCTTGCCACTCAAACGAATTGGCTGGCCCACAAGACGAGACAGAGGAGTAAAGTTCTCCCGCCTGCAGACGTATGCGCTACGTTTAGTTATGTCATTCCATGTTACACAGCAGTCGCTGCTGCTCGCCTATGTCCGAGAATGTGTTGCAGTATCTGCTACGTGTCTACAGTGTGTACAATCTTATAGTGACCCTCTACAGCAGCTTAGCGACTATGGCGTTGTGATGCGAAGTTCGAGGTTGCGGGTTCAATCCCGGAGGCACGCCTGCATTTTAATGGGGGTGAAATGCAAACATGTTCGTGCACACTTTGGCTTAAGTGCACTTTAAGTAATTCAAGGTAGCCAAATTAATCCGGAGTCACTCACTACGGCGTGCCTAATAATCAGATCATGGTTTTCCCCCGTAAAATCAAAGAATTTTATTTTACTTTTATGATGGGTCCATCTCGCTAGCGAAGGTGCGGCCACATTCGCAAAGTTTGCGATACAGCAATCGCGTACGTCTTGAGTCTAACAATGACATGATAACAGTGATGATTAGTAAAACGCCGTCACCGGCGAAAGCTAACACGTGCGCGTGGCACTCGTAAAAAAAATTATATTTGTGTCTTTCTACTCAAGACGCTATGTTGCAGCTCAAACATCAAGTGCTAAACGATCGTTCTCGTAACATGAAAGCCATCCTCGGACTCTACCTTACTCAAGCCTTTGATAACATTTCCCATGCAGCTTTCCTTTACCAGGTCTCCAACCTCCACCTGGGAGAGCGAGCCTACAATTACATTCGTGACTTTCTCTCCAATCGCACGGCCACCCTCTCGGCCGGAGATTTACGATCAGACTAGCTTCCACTTGGCAGCAAAGGCATCCGGCTAAGTTCAGTTATCTCTCCCATGCTCTTTAACTTAGTCATGATTGGCCTTGCCCAGCAACTACAACGAGTCGACAATATCAACCATACCATCTACACCGACGACATCACCATCTGGTCGTACCGAAGCAGTGATGGTCAAGTGGAGTCAGCCCTCCAAACGGTGATTGAATCGGTTGAAGCCTATCTCCAAGGCAGCGGACTGCGCTGTTCGCCGGCTAAATCGGAGCTTCTGCTCTACAAGCCCATTCAGTGGGGTTGCCCTCCCAAACACCAATTTGATCGCCGACCCTGTGACGCCATCACCCTATGCCTTCAAGATGGCAGTCCTATCCCACACGTCCCTAGTATCCGGGTCCTCGGTCTCACCATCTCTGCGAACGGCTTCAACGCCTTGGCTCACAACAAGATCTGTGCCCAATCTCAAAACACCCTACGACTCCTTAAACGTATCTCTAACCGACGAACGGGACTCAAAGAAGAAAGCATTCTCCACCTCGTCCAATCTTTTGTCATGTGTCACATTACCTACGTTGCTGCGTACCTCAACTGGTACCGGGCTGAGCACCCTCATACGCTCGACACCCTCATACGAGGGGTCTACAAGCAAGCACTTTGCCCCCCGCATTGCACCAGCACTGAACTCTTCAACCAACTGGGAGTTCACAACAACCTTTCCGAACTCATTGAAGCCCAACAACGCTCTCAGCTTAAACGGCTCGCTCTTACTGAAACGGGATGCTTTATACTGTCCACGCTTGGCTTCACCTACCATCAGCAACAGGGCCCCAAACAATCGATCCCGACCGACATCCGTATCTGGATCTACATAGACCCTATCCCTAGAAATATGCACCCTGAATATAACAGGGGCTGGCGACAAGCTCGGGCCGGAGCTTTTATAAAAGCCCTTGCCCACGTGCCTGGCGTCACATTTGTTGATGCAGCCCAGTACTCCCATGGCACACGATTTGTGGCCGTCGCCACACGCGATGGAGTCCTACACCACGCCTGCAGCGTCACTACCCCCACTGCCGAGATGGCTGAAGAAGTGGCCATCGCCCTGGCCACTTTAGATCCCACCTGTCACACCATAGTGTGTGACTCTCGCTCAGCCTTTACTAACTTCATCAAAGGCCGTATTTTTCCCCAAGCTCTTCGCATCCTCTGCCAGGCACCACACTCTAAAGACAGCATAATCTCCCTAACATGGATCCCGGCCCATGCGGGCCCTGTCCACCCACACCTCCCCAATCTCAACGAGGTCACCCACTCCATTGCGCGAGGCCTAGTAAACCGCGCCGGAGTCACTGGAGATGAGTTGGACACCAGGGATAATCTGACAACTTATAACGATCTCGTTAAGGCCTTTTACCTCAGTCGCCGAACCTTCCCTCCGCCGAACCCCAAGTTCAGCCAGGCGCAGGCTACCACCCTACGTCTGCTACAAACAAACACGTACCCTTCACCCGCCCGCCTCCACCTTATATTTCCAGACGTCTACACTGCCCCCAACTGCCGGTGCTGTGGCATTCACCCGGCTACGCTTCCGCATATGCTGTGGGAGTGCCCAGCACACAGACTAAAAACACGACTCTCTCGTCGAGGTTGCGTGAGCTCCGCCCTCGACGACCAAACCTGGACGACCCAGCACGCACGCGACGCGACGGCGAGGCAAGCCCTCGACGTCCCTTCATGGGTGGCATAAGCCTGGCCCTCATAAAGTGCTGGTTGTACAATAAAAGTTTGTTCCTCCTCCTCCATCTGTCTGTTTAGCGTGTCACGTTCCATGTTCGGTGATGAAAATTGTCAAGTAAAACGTAATTTTGTTTTATGTTCTTCTCGGCGCATGTTACAGGGAGCGGACGCTGTCCGAGCTTCGTTACGGCGTAGAGCTACTGGTGAGCAAGGTCACCCTGCTAGAGCCACGGCTAGGCCGCATGGACAGCGCCATCGGACGCCTCGAGAGGGCTCTACTCCGAGACAGGTGAGCGTGCAAAGGCTTTCCTGCATACATGGTTCACTTTACCTTGCGCACAAAAAACGCGAAGTCATGTTCTTCGACAATGTATAGCGTAACGACTAGGTGGAGTCATGGGACAAAACTATGCCCTAAACTGCAATTGTTCTATTACAGCCTTATTAGTTTGAGACATTTGAGTCGCGTGAGCACGCGTATACTGTGCTGGAACGGATGTCAATGTTCGTGTAGCAGCTGAGTACTTATCCGACTGGCCGTGGCCATATGAGGCTACCTATTAGTTCATGCTTTCTTTGACACCAAAGCTATCAGAACACAGTTTCTCATGCAAAGTAAAATGAAGCTTGGTGACGTAGATATCTAAAGCAACAGTGCACTGTCGGTTTGTTTGTCTTTAGGTGGTCCGTCGCAGCTCCTAGAACATGTGAGATTAGGTTTATATGTCTGTCAACTTATTGGCGCCTAAATTTCGTTATGTTTCTGTGCGTGAACAAACTGGCTTAAGTAACACAAACTCAGAGCGAAAAAATAAAGATATATGAACACCCTACAATGACAGAGCTTTGTCATAAGCACGCCTAAATCAGCTAGAAAAATTGAACTTTTCTACACTCCCGTGTTATAGGAAATCCACCAAGTTTATCGGTACCTTTCGTGCGAGCTGCCGAACAATGGCTTCAGAAATATGTGGCAAACAACGCCACACGCTAAATGGATTGCAAAGTTCACATTTATCAAAATATGTCAACCTCTAGACACAATGTAGCGTCTTAAAAAAAACTTTGACTGGATGGAAAAATTATCCATATTCACCTGCGGTGCTTTTCACGTTTCCCAAGTCGAACAATGCAATGTGTGCGTTTTGGTTGAGAGCCTGGTTAGTAGCCTAAATTTACGCTCCGACAAACACGCTGCTTAAACGAAGCTTCAAATTTAACATATCCTCTGAAGCTTATGTAATTGTGGTTATGCTTTAGTGATATTCACTGCAATATCATTTGTTGATGCTGCGCGTCGTATTTAATTTATTAGTGCGTCAACAACGCATGTATAGGAGATGAACTTACTGTTGGGATGTGTTATCACTCAAAAACCAAGAGTTAGATAGTGGTCGGTATTATTTCTGGTTTAACACTGATTATATGCAAATGACGTTAATCTTTGCTGGTTGGAATACTGGGAGCGGTGCGATGAGAGGCCCTGCTTTTCTTTAAAGCACATGGCTGATCGAGGAAACTGATCGAGTGGGGTCAATCGAATGCAGAGTGCCGTGCACTCTCCACAACCTGGCACTCATTGCTAAAGCCTAAATAATACGTATTGGAAGCAAGCATGACGTTAGGTACAACTAGTAAAAGCAAACGTTTCGGAACTGTTAGCAACGTATATAAGTGTTGTTCGTTGTTGCTCTTTTACACTATTTAGCTTGCTTTTTTCCCCTTTTAGCATGGCCTTCTCAGCTAGCGTCAATCTCTCCCACATCTACATTGATTATTTTTGCGTGCTCAGACTTGGGAAAAGACAGCGCTGAGTGGGCCGTACTTTCCCTTTGCCATGACCGCTCTTGAGGTCTGCATTGCTCAATGGTTCGTGCCAAAATTGGTTGGTCATCAATGCAAGCTAGCACAGTCGCGTACGAATCTCCCTGTGCAGCATGCCGAGGAGAGTCACGCAAAGTATGCTCAAGGGTCTCGTGTCGTCCACAGACATCAAACGCAGAATTACCAGTCATCTAAATGCGGGAAAAAATATCTGTAAAGCTATTTTCGGCCACCATCTGACAGAACTCCTTCCTTCTACCTGAATAACGCATTCGTTTTTACACCAAGAAGTCACTGCATTCGAGGACAACTTTCTGTGGAAATGAAGGGCAAGCTATGGGCGCGTGGCTGCTGCACATGTGTGGTACGGCGCCAGCTAGTCCGCCCGCCTTTGACAAAGCTTTTGGTTGCTCAGAACAGACGCTGAATCGATGCAGCTTCACGTGCGACGGTTTCGCGTTTGAGTGAGACGAGGAAGGGAAAAGCCGCAAAATAAGTAAACGTTTACCTTCAGTCGTGTGTTTAATATTATGTAGCTATTGCTAGTAAGGTGATGTTGTTAATAAAGTGTTCATATTTTATCTTGCCCAGCTTAAGCTAACGTGGATGAAAACACGGGACTCTTTCCAAAAGCGCTCTCACTTGTGCACGCTTTGCCTCCGTAGCTTTCCCTTGATTGCCGCAGAAAGTTGTCCGCGAGTACAGAGCGGCTCTCCATAATGTAGCTATGGATGCTATCGTTTAATAAAAAAAAAGCATCCCAGCATACTTTTTTGTGGTTGTTGTAAGAGGGAGAGGAGGTTAACGGTAAGATGAGCAGTGATGGAACGAGAGATATCTGTGGCACCAACGTGTCATAAGGACACTTATCTTTCTCGGAACCGTGACGAAGACCCGTCTCCTCATTGTAGCGTTGGCTCCACGCACATCTATCCTTCCGACACTGGTGATTACTTCGTCTCCATTTCTCTGTTGTGTAAATATTTTTTTCTTTTTTTGTGTGTGATAAGAAAGTTGTATCATTCGAGTAACTTCAAGCTGTCGACACTGTCATCAGCGAATGTTATCCGCCACCTTTTTCAGCTTTAAGATAAAGGTCGATACAATGTAGCTACAAAAGAAATAGTCATGACCACAGCTACATATGACAGGAATTTGAACTCATCCGCTACTACACCTCTCTGGTGGGTTTTGTAGGTGCGCGCACCTTTAAACAAATTGGTATTTCGATGCTACACCTCTCTGGTGAATTCATCGCAGATTTTGTAGGCGCGCAAAACCCCTAAACAAATTCGTATTCCGATCGTCTTTGGCTTTCTTGTTGCGCAGGCGTCTTTTATCACTTGCGACTTCCAGTTCACAGCGTGTAACGTGCTGCCGAAGCCACCGGTGTCCAGAGCTCACCATTCAGTTTTGTCCTGATGTAACCGCGCACAGCGCAAGCCACGTAAGGGTGCGTTGCGCTCGCCCCACACTACATTCCGGCTCTCCAAGCTAAATGCCACCAAGAGATTTTTAAAAATATGATAGAAGGCTTTACGCGAAAGGCAATCAATGCATTTTTTGGGGCTATTCCGACCCAATGAACGATGGCAGTTTATCAAAGGCGAGCGTCTGCATCGAGAACCATAATAATAACATCAAAACTACACCCCGCAAATCAATGGGAGTTATTTCTTATCAGCGAAAGCGGTATGAATCCAGGATTCTTGAAGGTTTTTTTGTTACCGTCTTTGCCAAGTACGTTTTTGCCACTACATGAAAAGTTTGTCGCAGTAGCAGTGCCTTGGTGTTAACCTTTTTCGTGAGCGTCTGTGCACCGACTACACTGCAAGATTGTTTTTGTTATTCTTTTGTTTTTGCAGCACAACTTCCGAAAGCCATGCAGGTTATCAGACACGTTTTCCACCAAGGCCAATAGGATACGCGACCGGCAAGGTGAGCCACTCCAAAGAAGCGAGGACAAGGTGCTGTTAGATCATTAAACATTAAACGGTGTTTCAACGAGATGGCCACCCGCTCAGAAATGTCTGAAAACTAAGTGCTCGGAGGACCATCAACTGTATCTCTATATTAACGCGATAGCGTTAAGGGCCCCGTGTCTTTTATTACCTGGCGCGACCACCACATTATGTGTTGTCACCTGTACATCGTATACAGAGGTGTCAGATGGATGGAAGTGTTACATAAGAAATAAAAAGAGGTGAGCGATAATAAGGACGTATAGGAGAGCTGGGAGGTTAACTACAGGTAGTTCGGGAAGGGAATGAGTAGGCAGAATAAAAAAGAAAGAGAGTGCAATGAGAAGGGGAAAGAGAGAAAGAGAGATGAGTGCAAACAAGGTAACCGCGTACGCTATGCAGTGGTATCAGTCGGCGCTCTCGAAGTGTAACATAAACGTCGGTAGACCTCAGGAACTTCTGCAGAGCAAATAAAGGCTTCTGCGCGAAGGTTCTTTGGGAGCACCTCTACTAGTCCCAACAATAAACTAAATTCCATAATAGGCTTCGTAAGGTTTTTTTTTTTTTTTCTACGACGTCGTTTATTCACAGGCAGCAAATGGAGCTTCCAAAATTCTGTTTTCAATGCCCTTTAGAAAAGGGTTTCCGCTTCCCAAATGCCGTGATGCGTGAGGGGCGGCAAGTTTGATAGACCGACATTTCTCGAAGAGAAGGAGGCAGGACACTCCCGTATAATGTGGGAGCTCTCCATAGGTAGGCCCTGCGCTGTGTATAGGTGGGAAAGCCCGTTTACGCATTAACGTAACGGATATTGTATAGTGTGTACAGGGCGCATGCTATGGCTCTATTTTTATCTGAGGCTTCGTCTCTTGTGCATGTGCATGACGGTGTCTGCTTCAAGCCTAGTTTACATTCCTTCAGCGTTGGTCCGTCTTCTGGCTTCTTACCGAGATCTACGTGTTCCTTATCGTCGCTGTTATAGTCGGCGTGTCTGGATTGATAAGACGATGGCACCCAAATTCGATTCGCCTCAAGTGTACTCCGCCTTTCCGTCTCACTTCCACAACGCAGCGACGCGTCTCCTTAAGGTTAGCCGAGGTTGTTTGGCAGGAAGGAAAAACAAAGTCTGTTCGCATACAAAAGCCCACCGACGTGTGCAAGAAAGACTGGAAAAACATGATAGGCAAACCAACTATGCTCACAGGGCCGAACTGCGAAAACGCTTAAGTACTACTGTACCACGTTTCTATAGCACCCTCCTGCGCTTCTGCTTAGTCGCATGTTCAAGAACCCAAGGTAATCAAAATTAATCCGGCGCCCTCAACTACGGCGTCTCGCTTAGCGCAGGTGTTGCTTTGAAGTGTTCTGAAGAAATCAATCAAGAAGAAGGAAGGAATCAATCAATCATCAATCAATCAATCAATTAAGAAGGAATCAATCAAAATGTAATCACGTAATTACGCGTGCGTAGGGATGCGGCTCGTCGTCGTCCTCACTGTCCTCGACCGGAGACAAGGCCTCCGCCGCCGAGCTGGCCTCCATAGGTGACCAGCTGCGGGACCTGAGGGACGAGCAACGCTTCTTCCGCCACATGCTCGGAGACCTGCGCAATTACACGACGCACAGCTCCGATCGCATCGTCGGTAAGCAGGATGTTACTCTGTCAAAACGCGTCCGCGAAAAAATGCGTATCACATCGCTTTGCGTGCCGCGAGCTTGGTACGAACGCACGTACGCGCTCCTGATTGGCAGCCGCTGCTAGCAGTAGCTTCGCACTCTAGTTTCATATTGCTCCGAAGCACAGCGTAATGGCCTTCTAAGCGCAGCAAAGTCCGCAGTGACCATGCTTGCGTTTTCTTCTCGCGAAAACATTCGTTCCGGTCCTACTTAAACGTGTAAAAAAATATTGCCACGATCGTCTTCCAAGGTGCCGTTCTTCGTCATTCAATGGAGAACGTCTCAGCAGAAAGCAGTGTCAAAGCCAGCGAAGCACGAAGTTCCGAGCAGCTGCTGCTGCTATCAAAACAGCCAGCGCGTATCGGTAGAATACGACGTGCTGTAAGCGACGTATCTCTTTCAACTAAACAAAGAGGTAGAATCCTGGCGACGCTGACGATCATCCGAAACGATAGCGCGCACTATATACGAGCAGTTGATGATGGCGATAAGTGTTATAAATGTCTCTCGCAAGAGAAGTGACGTGCATTTCAAGCTTTATAGCCTACTTACGCGGATATGGTACGAGCCGCCTTTTGAAGAGGAGCTTCTTTGTCCACATATAACCTTAGGAGTTCGGCGTAGGCATTCGTGTATATTTCAAGCCGGGTAGACGACTGCGTGGTCACGAAGTTGGTAAATTAGTTTATATAGCCGCTTGTATCAATACCCTACGAATGCGCTGGTGACCGGCTGCGTTATCTACGTACACAGTAAAACGCAGTGACAGAATAAAATGTCACAGTGAAACAACAAACGATACCTAAGTATTTTTACTACAAAAAAAATCGGCCTTCAAGAGCATGATTTCTTGAAACGAAGATTTCTTTTTGTCGGCCTTCCCTGGGCTGGGCACGGCTGTAAGGTTGGTTTCTCGCCAAATCAACTGGACCGATGCCGCGGACTGCAGTCACGTGTCAGGGATTTGTGCACCGTGCGGTCACGGGGTTGTGAGAGCGTGGGCATGGCTGAGCATATGAAAGCCCGCACTGGGAATTGTGGGAGTGTGCGCCATTTGCAAGCCGCTGTGTCATGGCTGGCACGTAGTTTGAAATAAACAAAATTGCACGCATTTTTCTTTCTCTGTGCATAGAACATTTAACTTAAACTTTTCGAAAAAGTTTCCCTTAATGTAGATTCCAACAAGCACGTTGCATGCACCGGAACATTTCTTCTAATGCATGCAGCTCAAATAAAATCACACTCTATTCATGTCGCAAAGTCTATAAATCAGCGATAAATAAATGTCGCCACTTGTGCAGCTCGACTGTCTGAGCAGCAGTTGCAGGAAATGACGGCAAGGAATTACAAAGCAACGAACGTAATTCCAGCTAGCTACCGGATTATTCTTTTCCGTTATAGGTGCACCGAATGTTTGACTGTAGCATAACTAGAATTCCGTGGTTTCAATAATTCCATTATATTCGTCAGAGGCTCACCGGTAAACACAA
Organism: Dermacentor albipictus; assembly: GCF_038994185.2. Classification (NCBI taxonomy): domain Eukaryota; kingdom Metazoa; phylum Arthropoda; class Arachnida; order Ixodida; family Ixodidae; genus Dermacentor; species Dermacentor albipictus. The sequence continues at coordinate 143,971,733 of NC_091823.1, read as the reverse complement.
TGGCGATTCAATTTTAATCAAGAAACTCTGAAATACAAGGAACCTATTTGCGATCACATGGCCAAAGCTATTTGTGAAAAAAATATGGGAGAAGCCGAAGGCGGCCCTTGTGACAACAAACTACTCAGGCAACCAGCTCATCAACCTGTTGTTTGTAAAAAAATAATATAGTAAGCGAACTGCTCTCGATAATTAGGGTACTAAAAACTGACTGAATGAACTAGAAACTTATGTGTACCGCCTCCATAGCATGCATATTCAGGCACCTTTAAGTCGGAGGAATGACGCGTCTATGAAACTTTTTGCTTGGATGTCGATTGCACTCTCCATAGTGTAGACGAGGAGAAGCACTGTAACGTCACTAAATGTGCCCGTGGGTAGTACCCTGCTGCTGAAAAAAAAAGTGAGGCCGTGCCATGCAGCGAAACAATATTCACTACTTGCAGTACACCGGCGAGTCATTCTGGGGCCGTGTAACGTAAAACTATTCCAATATGTCTTTATTCCAATCTCCTGACGTCAAATACGCGTAACCGCCGACGCAAGCACCGTGCGGTCACCCGCAGGGTTGTCTGAACGAACCAATCAAATGCTCCCTTCGTTCATGGGAGGGCACTTTTGTTTTCTTGAAAAACAAATAACACTGTCTGCACTGAGCGGCTTATCTTATCTAGTTGGCTCACAAGAGGCGAGGAGCATGCCCAAGTGGAGAGGGATTCGATGGGGCCGAGCCACTGCACTGAATATCGATAACCCGAATATCGTTTCGGGGCTCCGAGCTACTGCACTGAATATCGATAACCGGATGAAGAGGGTGGTTCCCGCGTCTGCGATTCGTCCGCTTTCTCTTACTTAGCTTCTGGTGGCTCATCGACAATCGCGGCGGCATGCCATGTAAGCTTAAGAATGACGCTAAAACGGATCCTCAGCAAAGAAGAGTTGGCAGAACTAGGTCGTAAATGTGCCGAAAGTTCTCGAAAATGTTACACGGCCACGCAAAAAGTTTTATTACGCGCAAGTAAATCCATGCCCTCCGGCAGGGGCGAGTAGCCAGGGCCGGAGCGATAAGCGGCAGCCATCTTTTATTCCTTTCGGAATGGGGCAGCCTGAGGCTATTCACAGGAAAATGCAGTTTTGTTCGACATATTAATGCATCTTTAATGCGTACGCGTCACTTTAACGTGGTAAGATTTTGCGGTTTTGTGACGTCGCGTGAGAGGCAGGTGAAGTGGGTGCAGCCCGAAAACTTTTGACCAATAGCCGAGGGCTAATGGCAAAAAGGCGTCGAATCAGAAATAACTATTTTTGTTTTGTTCGGTCAAGTTATGAATAATCAGTATGTACACTTTATATAAGATGGGGAGCTATCGCGGTTTTCGTGACGTCGCGTGACAGACAGGTGAAGTGGGAGTGATCCATGAAAGTTGTTGACCAATCGTGGCCGGCTGATTACAGAATTGGAATAGAAAAGTTTGGAATAGCTTTATATTATAGCGCCCCTGGGCCGCTATTTTTTAGCGATGCCTTATGCCTTATTCTATGCTATTCTTATCATCCACCACACACGGCTGCCTGATCCCGTTGGTAATGTGGGCAGACCGTCGCTCTGACCACTGGCCAAGCGCGAAAAGCCTGAAAAAGCATAGAATCGGAAAAGGCATCGCTACAAAATACCGGCCCTGGTTCCGCACTGACATCGTGAATCCCTACTTGAAAGCGGAAGTGCTAGCAGCAGCCCATATTAATGATCAGTTGTCTTTCTGCCGTTTTACCACTAGAGCAAACATGCCGGCAAGTTTTCAGAATATGAGGCAGCCGCTCTTGAAGAAATCGTTGATCCCATAGGTTTGTTGTAAATGCTTGTCCGACACTGGGCCATCTTTTCCCTTACTGCTCTAGAACTGCTGTTGTTTTCCTGTATTCAATGCGAACGTTGAAAGGGCATTCTCGGTGCTTCGTTTCATAAATCAAAACGCGCACACGGCAACGACCAATTCCGACGTTTCTAACTGTTTACACTAAATTGTCAATGCAATAAACCTAATGGGAATGTCGACAGTAAAGAAAAAGCGATAATCGGAGCGCGTAATAAATCACCGAAATCACCGCACCCACTAGCACCACCGCGACTCGCGGCGCTATATATTGACCCTTTTCATGACAATCCCGTGGGCGCTGCCATGTTTGATCACGTGGTGACACGTCCATTGCTTGCCTCAGCTGCCTCCGTTGCCTATGCGTCGACAAGGGATGTACAGACGCTGGTGCGGCTCTACAAACACCTGTTTCGGTGTATATCACAGATGGTGACTGGGTGACCGCTTCAATGAACGTGCAAGCGCTTTCGGAGCTCGTTACGCTTTGTCCAAACGGCGCTAGTACCGTATACGGTGCTTGTAATAAAAACTGGGTTAAAAATGTGTTCCAAGCTGTCCTACCTTTACTCTTATGAATTGAATCGATATCAACGTGTTTAGCTCTGCGTTCTTTATTTAGCAAATACTTTTAAGGAGCAGCTTGTCACGTTTCTGACTCAGTAAAGTTCCCCGGGCAGGCACTAAATGATTGTTTATTTTCTGCCTGATCGCTCGCAGATGTCCTCAGTTGCGCGCACAATCCTTGTAACGTAGGTGTTCTGCACGTTGTAGTAGGTTGTAGCAAATACATATTATCGCTAGTCACTCATTTACTCTGCAGACCCTTAAGAAACGCTCAGCTTCGAGCTTTAGTGTGCTGTCGGTGTAGTCGCTGTCACCCATGCTTCGGAGCATTGATTCAAGCATGCGCCTGCTCACTTATTCCTGCTGCGTTGGTGATAGAGTGGGTATAAGCTTGCGAATGAGTTGGGGTTGATGTGGGTATATAACGTGCGAAAAACTTACTATATGCCCAGAAGTGGCACTACTGCCTATATCACCGTATAACGAGCGGTACTCGCTCGCTCAAGCACTCCGGGGTTGAAGTTCTTTCCTTGGAGGTTAGCGTTACAACGATGGCGGAAGAGCGATTTTTTTATTCACGATGGCAGCTGTGCATCGCCAAGAACCGGCAACACAGGCAGTCCTTATGCAGCAGTGGTCCGTAAACTTGAACACACGCATTGATTCGATTCCTTAATACGCTGGTCACAATTTTTCAAGCCAACTCCTGTGCACCTCCTGACTCCATCGCTCCATATTTTGCAGCACGAATGGAGCACAGTCCGTTAGCGAAAACCCAGCTGCATCTCCGAAAGCTGATCGCACGGAAGCAGCGCAGAAGAGGTCACGGTTTCGTATTCGTCCACTTTCGCTGAGGCAACGCGCGGCGGGACACCGAAAGCGTGATCTAGTTTCTCTAGAGCAAATTGCTTCTCGGAAAGGGTCACTAGACCTAAAAACAAACGTTACGGCGCTAAGCAGGCGAGGACGAAGTGAGACACAAACGCCTGTACGGCCGGGTGCCAACTTCCAACTGTTTATTCTCCACAAACCACGCAATTTTATACATGAAACCTTAGTATAAGTAATCACAGTAGAGATAAACTAGCAAGAGGCATAGGAGTTAACACCGATAATACTTATACCGGCTATGTACCGGCTATGACAATACTTATCATAGCCCGTACATAGGAGCACGCGTGCATTATAGGCGCAATCCGAGCATTCAACCAAATGAAGCAGCTGCACGTTCTAATCTTGGCGGCGATTACAGGCTATCATTTAGGAATGACATTTCATTGTAACTTAATGCTAGTGACGGTGGCCTAACGCACTTATTTTCTGCTATTTTTATTAAGTAAGCCTCGATTATCTCCCTTTCACTGCGGTTCCTTGCTTTCCTTAAAAAGGCCGTTTTGTTCAGAAGAAGCACGCAACCACAGCGCTTGCAGTGGTCTGACAAGTGCCCACCCATGTTGCTGCTGACTGCCAACCGGTGCCCTCTCGCTCGATCGTTGAATCTCCATATCGTTTGTACATTATACACCTTGTCGCACTTTAGAGGAATACCTTAAACGACGTCGCTAACACAATCGGTGTAGCGTGTGACGTACTTCTTGGACCATGTAGCCGGTAGCTTAGTCACCATCAAAGGGCAAATTTTGGCCAAATTTCATATGGCGGAAAACACAATGCGCAAATCGTATCTGGCTGCGACATTCTTTATATTGTCGGACAGCTTATCTACGTACGGTAATACGTGCGTGTCCATTTTTGCTTTTGGCGCCTGCACTCTTTTCCCGTGTTTTATCTTCTGCAACAGACTTTCACACACACACGTAATAGCGGAGGAAGGAACACGAGGAAACGGAGGAAGGAAAGCTGTAACAAGATTGTGCTCGCGTGACCTCTATAATTCCGAATTGAGGCACGCGTTAGCTATTCCCCTCTTGATCAGTTTAGGATGCGCGTTATCAAATAGTAGTCCTTGTATAATACGCCCAGCACACGTGGGGCCTTCGTTAAACTAAGCTTAAGGTCCAGCAATCGAATAGAGTTATCTTGTGGCAATTCCCCGGTGAAATATAATCCTCCTTAAACCGACTTTCACGCTGGACATCCCCTTTCGCATGGCCTGGATGGCGAGTCAATTTCTTTTTTTTTTTGCCTTTTATTCTGCGTGGCGCACTGCTATGACATTTTTGCGCGTTCGGCCACGGCCAGGCTAGAGGAGAAAACACACCCTGCCCCTTCTCTGGCTCAGCCATGGTTCCGCATTGAATAATTTACTGGAGTCACGTGCCGTAGTTAGTGACGTCGCAGGCAGTGCGTCTTACGTGGAGGCTTCTATGCGTGTGACCTTGATTATTCGCTGTAGCAAGCGAAGCTTTCTGGAGAGGAAGGGAGCACGGCTCTCGTTCGAAATTTCAGCTGTTTTTCAGTTCAACTCGACACCTTGCAGACACTATTGTTCGCGCACGGTTTACGCACTTCTGTTACCTCGTTGCAATAACAAGACGTGGTGAGGGGCCCTATTAGGCAAATAGCTTCTTGCAGTGAAGCCGTCTATGACTGCGACCTGGGAAAGTTGTGGCGGCGAACAGAAAACGCCTTGCGGCAAAGCTAACTTTCTCGCGAACGCTCTGCAGCTCGACATCTCAATCTAATTTAGGTATATTGAAGAAAAATCCAACTGAAATTGGACGCTCGATTCTATCATTACGCCGAGTTTCATTTACTTGTCATAATTAGTTAGTTCACAGTGAAGTTGCAAACGTTGCAGAATTCCCGTCTGCTGTCAATACATGGACATATACGGAGGAAGTATGGTTACAGAAAACGGCTGCAACTCTTGTTTTGTCAAAACTGTCCCGAAAAACATTATATGACAATTAGCCGCTAAGACGACTATACCATTACGCCGAGTTTCATTTACTTTTCATAATTACCTAGTTCACAGTGAAGTTGTAAATATTGTGGAATTCCCGTCCGCTGTCAATACATGGGCTTCTACAGGAGGGAAACGGACAGCCCCGTGTATGTCCGCTAGAGTAAAGCTAGTCTTTCCCCGTTTCATTCAACTAATTAAATAAGAAGTATGCTCAATCGCAAATTACAAGCAAAAATGTTTCGTGCACTCCTCTCGACTGCGCCCCGATCAACGCAAATCGTCGCTCGAGTCGAGGCTCGGTTGAACGGCCACCTGCGTCTAAACGGCGCTCCGTCGCATCTGCGTCGACAACACATGCGTCTTCAGAATGCGGCGTTGTGAAAGCCCTTCGGTGGTAGCTCTGTGTATTCGTGACGTAGCGCGTGACGTAGTGCGCGTCTGATAAGGCATCCAACGGGAATTTCGGTACCATTTCGCTCCACCGGTCGCTATGGGAAGGCCACGCGTAATCGGTACGCCTGAAGGGCAGCGTCTCTATACGATGAGCGACGTCTAGCGCAGCGACGGGAGGTGGACTGTTGATGTCGTGCCTCGCTGTCCCTTGTGCTCGAACAGTTCACTCTACAGGGTTACAGTTACTCCAATGTGCCCACGACGGCGCGTCAACGGTCGTGTATAGATTTGACGCTAGCCAAGAAGTTGGCCGGCGTCGTCACAGAGCCAATGGCGGTGTACCTCAGCGACCACAAGGTCATCATCACATGCGTGACAAGTTGAATATGAAATAAAGAGAAAAGAAACAAGCCAACAAATGATTGCGTATGTCTTTGTATTGCGCATAAATGGCACATACATAACTATATGTATAGTTACATGCCAACAAAACTCTATACCCACATAATTTATACCACCGATTGTAGCTTCGCTGGTCAACCACGTCCACATGGTAGAATGGCTCCTCAACTTCTTACTGTGGCTCTCTCGCACGTATTCATGCTTGTCGGCGGCCGCACTTTCTCCGCCGACGCAAAGGCACGCGCTCTCGAGCGACCAATAGTTGCGGAGCGCCTACGTCGCCGAACACTTGCTGTCTCGCGAGAGCTTTTGGGGTGTGTGAAAGTTTTTATGGTCTAGAGGCATCGGATGGTGGGTGGTGGCGTTGTGTCGCCTTCGTTCCTTTCAGACGGTTGTGGGACACATTCGTCGCTGCAGCCTACTGCGCGTGTCTTATGTGGAAGCGCTGTTTCGTCATGCCGAGTCGTCTTGTGCTTAGACTGGCTCCCGCAGTGCCTGGAATGTGCCCGATTTTAGAGCGAATGGTTGGAGAAGTACCGGGCCTGCGTGAGGTAAACGAGGAGAGAGGAAAGCGTAGGTGCGGTCCCGTGGTCACACCATCTTCGTTACGCCGTCGTCATCATGCTGTAGGGATTGCGTTGTCTTCATGCCATCTTGGTCACGCTGCGATCGTCGTCGAGCCGTCGTAATTACCGTCAACGCCACACCGTCGACGTCGTCGTGGCGCCGACAACGCCGTCGCCACGCTGTCATGCTGTCTACCAAACATGCCAATGATGACTTGCGTCGTCATCATCAAGCTCTGTTATCGACGCCAGCAGTGTGCTTTGCAAACATCACTAATGTGTCCTTTATTTGATTTCTGCAGTCCACATTATTCACTTTGAAGTCTTCTTTGATGATATATGCAACATTCTTTTTACAATGTTTACGGAAGTTTTCCGACCTAATGCTCAGTTATTAGTGCGAGTTTTCATCTCAAAAGGGGCCACGCAGAGACTTCTAGCCATCGTCTCTGGGCATCCCCACTCCTACCTCGGACGGCCTTGATGCAGAGCATCCGCCGCGGTTGCGGGAGACAAACTAGAGTTGCCGCCGAGTACCTACCGATAAAATAGGTACGAGCGCGCGCCCGGCCTGGTGCTCGGCTATTACGGGGCCTCAGCGCTTGGAAACAGACGTTTCTTCCCAACTAGAGGGCTCCGTCCCTGCTAATAGATGTTTTGGGATGCCGCACGATAAGTTTGCGCAATGGGAGTGACCCAGACCCAGTGAAAGGTATTGTTACGCGCATAAAATTATTTACAATATACTTGTAAATTTGGTGCTGGCGTAACATTTGGTGGAGGTGCGGGTGCCCGTTTTCTTCGTGATGGACCTCCGCATAGTACGTCACATCCATGTTGGAACAACGCCTCCTAGGGACGGCGCGTCGTCTACACTTGCACTGGTACCATCGGCGACCCAAACCCGGTATATCACCCTTCCACATCCGCATGATCCCGGCACATTCTCCAGTCTCGATGGTATGGACATCGAAGAATGGCTCAGCACGTACGAACGTATCAGCAAAAGCAACAGTGGGACCCGACCATAATGCTAGCCAATGTCGTTTTCTATCTGGACAAAACTCTGCGCGTTTGGTTCCAAACACATGAAGAGAAACTTACTAGCTGGGAGCTGTTCAAGCAGAAGCAGTCCAACCTTTTTGGCAATCCCTCTCATTGACAGCTAGCCGCCAAGAAGCAGCTCGCTACCCCGCACCTCCACCAAATATTACGCGTATATAATTATTTACATTATATTTACAAAGAGTGAACGTTCGCTGAGACGGAAGAGAGCCCAGCCAGGCTGTGTCAACTTTTCGTCGTCTTCAGGACCATCTTCGTTCTCTTCTTCGCCTTACCGCAACAGTGCTTTTAATGACTCTGTAGTGCTACGTACATTTCTCCGTCTGCCGTTCAACCGAAAGGTGGTCTTAGCCTATGTTGTATTACGGCAATGAGTAGCGCACTAGCCCTGTGTAAATCCGGGAGGAAACTCTTAATCGGCTTTAGAGTTTGCTATAGTTTACCTTACAAGAAAAATTATTGCACACACGAATGCAGCCCGAAGCTACCGAGGAAACTCATACGGGTTTCTCAGAAAGAAATCTCTTTGCAGTGGAAGAAAAATTCGTCATGGCTCGGGGATCGAACCCGGAACGAACGCCTTTCAGAGGCGCTCGCTCCACCGTGATCTGAGCTAAACAGAAAGCTATTAGGTCATCCTCCAGGACTAGACCAATTATTAACCGACGACTCGAACCGCGCGAATAGTGAACGACTACGCAGGGAGAGCTCTCTCTTGTATGATCGTGTTTTCTTTTTATGAAATCTCCTCCTCTTCCTCCTCCACATTGCGAATTTCCGTAGAACTCACTTGCCACAGTTTACCTTTTTTATGATACGCACATTAGATACCTGCCTTTTTTTGGCGAGGGGAAGGAGGGGGAAGGGAGGAGGCTACATCGACAGTTTTTATAACTAGTTTAGTACGCTTCGGTTCATGTTTACATTTTCTATCTATGCAAAACCTTTGCACCGGTAAATATTGCGAAATTAAGGAAATCGTAATTGCGCCATGGGCACCAGTTGAAAGTATACCGGCTACATTGCTCAGTTATTATTCTAAAATACATGTTACCTCGCGTTGTGAAGCGTCGGAAGGGCTACTGCAGTCAGGGCCAGGCTTAAATGCGACATTAAGAGGGTAATGAAGGGCAAATAATTATAAAAGTGCGTACGCACGTACGCCTGATGGAAATAAAAATATTTTCCCGTTATTTCTGTCTTCCTCACAGCCAATAAGTAACTGCGATGAGCATAAGTGTATATACTGCACGTTTCTTATATTAATGAGGGAACTCATATTATTTTGATGTGCTCTGCTTTGGTTCGGGAACATAAATACCAATTCTGTTCCAAGTATGTGCGGCTACAATGTTATAGCCATTTAAGATAGCTATACTTTCGCAACTCTGCTGAAGTTCTGAAGTTCAAACTTCATTTTTTCTTGTATATCGTTATGTTCAGTTACAGAAGAGCTGTTCTTTTTCTTACAAGCGAGACTTCCTACACTTCTTTCTTAAATTAAGCTGCTCTCGAAAGGAAGTTCTATGTCTTGTCGTTCAGCGTGCTGCAAACGATATTATGTAACAAGTTTTTCGCACACAATTACCGGGAACTGCATTGTTGGATCGCATATTATTCTGTCTTATAGTGCGATGGCCTCCATGAGACAGTTTAATGCTTCGCATTTCACGGATACTGCAGCTCCGCTACGCCGCCGCGGACCCCGCGGTCTATTCTTCTCGCGTGCACGTCGAATAAATGGCAACGCACTACACGCAGCCAAGTTGGAGCAGCGAGGCTTCCTGCTGGCGAGGCCGGCGGTCAACATCCAGACGAGCCGGCCAGTCATTGTGGGAGGTAAGACGTCCGCCAACGGAGCGGCACACCTGCTGAGACCACAAGTGCTGCCCTGGGAGTCGCAGCCTTCCATGTCCTCCGGTACCTTGAGCTCCAGCGGTACTGGCAGCGCCAGGCCCTTGCACATGGTCGAGCTCAAGAACAACCACAGGTCACCCACGGGATCCACGCCTCCGTTCCGCAGCCAGGCGAGTATGCATTTTTGGGAGGAGGTAGCGATAACAGCGCAACACACAGACAGACCTAGAGAATCGCGATACGCACAGCACCGGTTTGCGACTGCTGATGTCCAGCTCGTGAGCTCAACTAATCGAACCTCGAACTAGAAGAAAAAACGATCAATCTTCACCAAGGAACGCTGGGCTGATACTTAAAGGACCTCACTGAAGAAAAAAAAAGATATCTCGATTCTATTGCTGCTGCGGACCTTGTCCAGGTCCAAACAGGGCAGATAAAAAGAAATATTAAAAAGTACATGAAGAGTAAAGAAGCGCACTGTTCTGCAACATAGTCAAATGTACGTGACGAAGGATTGCGTTCACTAATACTACTTGGACAAAATCAACACATAAGCGCTTATGTACTTGCAAAATATCTTTTCAAAGTCTGTGGTTGATGGTATTGAGTGTAGTTCGACGTCACCAAATTCTGTTTTAGGGAAGTTTGAATGAATATGATGCATTGCTAATCAGCGAAAAAAAGGAAGTCATGGCGAAATTCTCTACTGGATTAAAACGCATCACCATCCGGAAACACCACATCGGCTTTATTTATTGATTATTTATTTTATTTTGTACTTCTTTTTTCGTTTACTGTGTGCAGGACGGCACCAACGAACACCTTTTGTACGCTGCAAGGATCCACAATATTAGTTGTGAATGGGCTCTGTGCCTTGTCTCGTTCCTTTGCTGTGTCCCTCGCTGGCTGTTTCTTTATTCCTGATGCACATCATCATGTTTTTCTTTCATACATGACGTAACAGGAGAAATTGACCCGTTTAGATGGCACCGGTTACTATACCCGTCTTTTGGCAGAGAAAAATATTCTCACAATATTTGTAACAGCATCTATTACAAAGCTATCATAAAGAAAAGTCAGTCAGCATTAACACAAAGTTCCGTACATTTGTCCATGAACGCACTGAAGATGAACATGTATGCAATTACATATGTAAACACAAACGCTTCTGATTCTCCCAAAACACATAAACAAGTTCATAGCTTCACAGACGAGGGCTCAGGCCATAAGTATTATCATACATAACCACGGGCAATTTCAGAGACCGTAAGTATAGCCATACATAAAATACTGTACATAAGCATTTGACAACATAACAAGCGTAGACTTACATCACCCCACATGCATCTTTCAGCAGACAATAAAATTTATTACATACCAAAGATACTGGTGTTTTCTGTGAAAACGTTTAAGCTTACCGTTTTGCCGTTCATACAGGGGTCCACCAATGCTCACCGCCGCCAGGATAAAGTGCGCGGCATCTTCACCGACCTGTTCGGCTCCACTCGCACCAACATCGCCAAGCACTTGCGCCAGGTTCGTGCAGCATATTGCCGCGTAGTCCGGCATACCTAGAAAACTGATGTTCGAAGAATTTAGAGCAACGCCATATTGAACATGAGCGATCAAGTTATACACCAGTGCAGCGAGCTATGAGGGGTGCCGGTAGCGAAGTACAATGGCGTCCTGGCAAAATGTAATAAACTGTATAACTACAGCGCCTCCAACAGTGCGCAATCCGTAAATTCTTGTTTCTAAGAATCCAACCGCAGAGCTTCGCCTATATAAGTTTAAAACCCTAATCTTTGTTCTCGTTGATCACATAAGGTGCGTAATGTCAGCACCAATTTAAAAAAAAAGCAAAGAGGTTTTCATTTCAGCCGTAAATTCTCTAAGCGTTCCTTCTCAGTTTTTAATCTCTACGAGGTTAAATTCCCTGCCTATGCTCTAGTGCCGCCGGATGCAATCCCAAATTAATTAGGCCAAATAGTTATCCCAGTTTATTTCTCGAAAAGTGAAATTTTCATGCATCCGACTGCAGTCCGGAGCTTCAAAGGCAACCGATACGATATTTTCAGAAATAAACTTTTGCAGTTGATGATAAAATTGTCCTGGTCTGGGGCGACCGCCTTTACCGAGCGGTCGCTCTACCATCAGTAAAGGTGCAGGCTAGCTGATCGTAGAGCAAGAGCGAATTAATCGACAAATCGAAGTACACGTTCGAACATTCAAACCCGTATGGGTTCCCTTTGTACCTCGGGCTACATTCAGATGGATGGCAATTTTTTTTTTCCTTTCATGACCCTTCCTCCATTTTGTTGACTTCCGCAGAACCTGTTTGTCATAATTAATCCCTGTACTCAATTAGCAGGGTAATAGTCTTATTTTTTTCTCTCAGATGTTGGATATGAATATTTCATTACAATTTAACGCTTACAGATTCGTACTCAACTTCATAAGCAATTAGTGAAACAGTTAGCTATAGCCTTAAACGCAATACGAATATTTACCACTGCTTGCCGAATTCAATTATCCACTTAATTTCGCTTGTGCAAATAGATCCTTCTTAAAAAAAGGTTGGCCCTTATTTTTTAGCAGAACTAACACATAGGCTTCGCTCAGTCGTCAACTGTGTAAAGACAGGCTTTTATCATGCCGAAGAATTGGTGCGCGGGCATTGATAGCTTCCTCACATACGTTTCGTATAATATACGCTGCAGAGGATGTGTCATGTGTCTCGGCATTATCCAGATGAAGACATGGTACGCAAAAATGCCTGGCCATGCTGGCTTATGTCTGCGTTGAACGCAATAAACCTCACAGTTTCTGTGCACTATTGGCGCCACCGTTCTAACTTGAAAACACATAGTCCAGGTCACTCAGTTTTGTGCGCAGGTTGCTTAGCTTAGATGATTGGATTAGTTTTTCGGCCAGTTGATCATTCTTTTAATCAAAGTTCAATGTTCCAAAGAATTGATTAGGTCGTTATCAAAATGATCAAATACCTTTTTTTTCGTTTATCTATTGAAAGGTTTGCTAAATTAACGATCAGCTTTGATCAAGTGAATGTGTTTTTATCAAGATGGTTTATACAGTCAAGCTAGTTTGTAGGGTGCATCTCGATCAATAGAAGCAAGCGTGCATACTTAAACTTGCTGCTTGCAGCTGTCAGAAGATTGCTTTAGTGTGCGGTTAACCCAGTGTAGAATCGCCATGTCGAACGTCATGTCTGACCAGGAGAACAAAGAATTTTTCTTGCCACGCATGCAACGGCAAAGCGATACCACGCGGTGACGGTGTCTCTCACAGGCGTCACAGACTTCAAATGACGCGATGGCCTACCTCACGTAAAAGTGTTTGCGAAGTTTGCACTAGGCTTGAACGGCTGCAATAAACGACCTTGAAAAGCACTCCCCGCTTTTTTTTTTTTTAGAGCGCAGCTTTTATGCGCCCGTTCCTGCGGCGAGCATCGGTGTCGGCGTCCTACCTCGTAACCGTGCGAACGAACACAGCGACAAATGAGAGTGAACGCGGAGCGCAGCGGGGATATGAAATAAGCGGCGAACGAAAAGAGCACGAGGAGGAAAGCGGAGGAGGAGGGTATGGCGAAATCGTGAGAGGAGAAGCGTAGTGCTGCGCGCGAGTGGCCTTGCGGCGACGGTGGCTACGAAATGGCGCCAGAGTAGCGGGCTTCGTCTGTATGAAAACAAAGCACTGCATGAGCGGAGGTCTGTCTGCGGCGGCTGCTGTGAATCGCGCCCACGCATTACCCACGCGCTTCCTCTCGCGATCTCCCCATTAGCGAGGCAGTTGCGCCAGACTTCGCTCCGTTTGCAACGTGTCTCACGAGACAGATTGTCCGCGACAGCCAATATATCGCGAAATGAAAACACCTATACAGCTGCGCTCAAATTTCACATTAGGAAGTATCGTAAGCGTCGGTGAACTGTTTTTCCGTCGCCCTCTTCTGGCCTGACCAACCTACTCTCATTTACTGATACGACTTACTATACCTCCTTGTGGCGTTCCTTTAATATTTTTAACACTGATTTGTCATTTTGAATTTGCTGTGGGGCCATGATTAATTTATTACTTTGACGCCCCGTTTATTTGCCACTGACATAAAAGAAATTAAAAATTAAATTATGGGGCTTTACGTGCCACAACCACCTTCTGAATATTCTAAAAAAAAAACTATTTTCGCACGTAGTAAATGTTGATGTTCTATTTTCGCGTATAGTAAATGTAGATGTCGAAATGTTACCCAGCTTTACCTATTCATATCTTCAACATGTATTGTTTGGTTGCATATTACAACCATTGCGATTATTTGACGTATAGGCCCTATGCGTTAAAGGTAAATTTATCGATAAACATATATAGATGTAGTTGATAAAAAGTAAAGTCAATGTTATGCTAAGTTTACACACAGGTCAATTTAGCGAAACACGTTAACCATCTCTCGTTTTTAAAGAAAGCTGCTTGGCAAACAAATTAGAATACTCAGCCACGGAAACAAAAAAAAAGACGACGCAGTGGACACTCTCGCTAATGGCTACTGGATAAAATACCACAATGATAAATAATTTCTCGTACTACGCTGGTCAAACCATTCGAATGCAACGCTACCCCCTGACACTGTGAAACTTTAGGGGCACGCATAGGGAAGTACTTGATGCTCGCATGGTCTCTTCACAGGCAACCGAGAGCGTGCGACGGGACACCGAAGTTCCGCTGTCGCGCGTCACCGACTTGGCCGACTCGCTGGACGGCCAGGCCCGCAAGCTGCCCGACCTGAGGGCCGAGCTGGCCGAGTCGGCGGCCGCCGCGCGGGTTCTCGAGCTGCGCGTCTTCACCGAGGACGCGTACGAGCCGCTGCGAGCCGCGGCGTCGCTGGCGTCGCGAGCGGCGGCGGACCTCGAGAAGCGGATGCCCCCCATGCTGCAGAAGGTGGCCGAGACGGCCACGGGACTGCGGGCCGCCATCGGAGACCTGCGGAGCGCCCTGGAGAACGCGACCGCGACGGTGGCGCCGAACGACGCCTACTACGTCGCCCTGAGCGAGGAAGACGACTTCTGGAAGCGCTAGCGCCGCACGCGGCCCGTTATCGGCGCAGCGCGCCTGGTCTGACGTGACGCGCAGTCAACGAGCGTCGTTCCAGTTGGTCAATTCGATGCCAGACACTTGGTCGTTAGCGAGCGCACGGCAGCGAGTGAAAAACGGCCACGGAAACTTCTGTTGCAAACTTCCAAGCACGGAAATGAGCGTTTGCTAAGAATGTCGGTTTCTTAGCCGACGGTGACGCCAACGTGACGACACGGCGAGAAGTTGAATCCGACGCAAGCCCGATGGAAATAGCGATGTGGTTGTGTACGAAAGTGTTGACGTGTGCGGAGCCTGAACAATTTTTTTTTTGCGATGCCCTAGATAGCGGTTTTACACGTTGCACAAAGGCAGAGAGCAACAGAAAGTGTTTCACAGTTGACCATTAGCCTTCCACAATGAGCCATCGATCAAGCATCACCCAACCTTCCGAAGGCTGCAGCAGGCCTCTTTACCTGTGGCTACTTCGTCCTGTGAAACAGCAGGAATCTCTAATGCAGCATCTATTGCTCCACCGGTTAATGAACGGCTGTGCGCGACGAGATTCTGGATTGTTGAATTTATTGTATATTTCCTCTCACAACACGGAACTGAACAGTGCCTGCATGTTAAATACTGCTCGCCCTTTTAAACCTATATGTATCACGCTGGCGTGATATTTTCCTATGGTGTCGTTCGTTTCCGTATTTGTCAATATAGTGACATGCAGACGACAGTGTATCAGGGTTGCTGATTGCGCCTACCAGGTGTGTAGTCGAAGCGATTCTTAGTCCGGGCAGCTGCTCACCCATCACCTGTCACGGCATCATCTGCGGCTATTGCGGCAATCAATCACAGCGTTCTGTTGTGGACCACGTTCGTGGACATGTCAAAATACGTTGTGATTGTCTATCGCAATAAACATAACGTTACATGTCACTAAACTAGAGGATATGTTACGGTTATTCTGTTATTGTGCCTGTGGGCCCAAGTGTGGATATGCGAATCGACCCTTTCTTGTGCCACCAATTCATTTCCGACAGGCCATTCAGTACCATGCACCTACCTGTCAAATGCAATAAAACAGCCGATGCATTTCACAAAGTATTCTGGTTATCTTTTTGTTATTTCTGTATGTGTGTGCGTGTTGATTTTTTTTATTTTTATTTTTTTTGACCAAGCGCGCAAGCAGTACACGTACTTCTAACGTATTCGTCTGGCCTTAACCCAAGAGTTGGCTTGAATTAAGTAGACAAGTTCTGTTGTTCAAAGTAGAGAGTGTAATCGATTGGAAAAGGCCGCGGGTGTCGCAACTGACGCCTGAATTGTCCCGGATCCAAGCAAATTAGGAAATTTAAAGATAGAAAGATATGGCTATAAAGGATGAAGAAAGCAAGTATGCACTCAGCAATATAAATGCGGAAGTTGGATAGAAGGAAGGAAGGAAAAAGTGGAGAAGGAAAGGTAGGGAGGTTAACCAGTATGGCTTAACCGGTTTGCTACCCTACACATGGGAGAGGGATGGGGGAGATTAAAGATGGGGAAGGGGGAGAGGGAGAGAGAGCACATATGACAGCACACACACATCGTCCGTTGGAGTCCATCATTCTGGCATGGTACGCGACGTTACTCTCACAGCCGCTTGTCCAATCCCGTCTCTTTCAAAAACCGAAGTAGTCCCTTTGTCGCCTTCACCTGCGATATCTTCTGTCGGCGGCATGTGAAAATCGTGTCGAGCGACAATGGTCTACTGTCAAGGCGCGCTAGAACAGATGCCAGGGACTGTCGCTGAACGTTATAGTCAGGACAGTCGCACAGAACATGTTCCAGCGTCTCCTCGCAAAGACAGGCATTACAGAGATCGTTGTCGGCCATTCCAATGCGGAAGGAGTAAGATTTGGTGAAAGCCACCCCCAGCCATAAGCGATAAAGCAGGGTCGCCTCTCTTCGACGCAGTCCAGATGGCATATAGAGATGCATCAAAGAGGGCAGGTGGTATTGACGGTTGCTCTGGGTGGTCTGGCTGTTTGGTGTGCACCATAGAGATAGCGTGATCTCATGTGCAAGCACTCGAAGTCTGCTAGCTGCGTCGGATCGTGAAAGCGGTATGGCCTCTTCTTGTGCGTCTTCAAGAGCTGCCCGAGCGGCATTATCGGCGTCTTCATTTCCAGTGACGCCGCAGTGACTTGGCAGCCACTGAAACGTCACATGGTGTCCTTTCTCCTGTGATGTATGGAGTAGGCATCTAATATCGAATACGAGCTGCTCGAATGGCCCGCGATGCAGAGCTGATAGTACAGATTGTAGGGCTGCCTTTGAATCGCTGAAGATTGACCATTGCCGAGGTGGCTCCTGATTGACGACACGAAGTGCAGCGCGAAGAGCAGCTAGTTCAGCAGATGTCGATGTTGTTGGGTGGTCAGTCCTAAAGCTGATGGTAATAGCTTTTGCTGGGAGAACCACAGCACCGGACGAACACTGGATGTTTGTGGAACCATCGGTATAAATGTGTTCCCTGTCCGCGTACCTCTCGTGCAGAAGAAGCAGAGACAGTTGTTTGAGCACAGGCGACGACAGTTCAGACTTTTTTCCGATTCCTGGTACACTGAGATGGACTGTAGGGCTGATAAGACACCAAGGGGGTATCGATGGTTTAGATGCAGCGGTGAAGCCCGATGGCAGTTTGTCGTTGTATTTGATGATAGTTTTAGCGAATGATGATTGGTGCCTGTCCGAAGGTAGTGCTGCAAGGTGGTGATAGGTGGCACGTGCAAAATGTCTGATGTGCGTTCTCAGGGCTTCCACCGTAATGTGAGTTCGCATTGGATGGTCCCGAGCAATCGCAATAGTTGCCTCTGTTGAGGTGCATCTGGGCAAACCAAGGCAGACTCTGAGTGCTTGAGCTTGTGCTGCCTGCAGAACACGAATATTTGTCTTGCAGGTGTTGGTCAGCACAGGTAGACTATATCTTAGAAAACCGAGAAAGAGAGCTCTGTAGAGTTTAAGCATTGCGTCTACTGACATCCCCCACGTCTTTCCTGCCAAGTATTGAAACAACTGGGAAGTCGCTGTGAGGCGCCGTTTCATGTAGGCCACGTGCGGGCTCCAACAGAGGTCTCGGTCAATTATTACGCCAAGGAATCTGTGGGTTCGGACATAGGAAATAGTCCGCCCATTGATTGAGATGATATAAGGCGTCATCGGTTTGCGAGTAAATGCTAGTAGTGCGCATTTTTCTGGTGATATGCTGAGACCCTGTTTACACAAGTAGTTCGCTGTCAAAGTGGCCGCTCTTTGAAGTCGCGCACGTATCTGAGGACGTGTGACTGCCGAAGTCCAGACACAGATGTCGTCAGCGTATATTGAAATTTTGATGGTAGTTGGCAAGTACTCAGCAAGTCCAACAAGAGCGAGGTTGAATAGCGTCGGGCTGAGAGCACCGCCTTGAGGAACGCCCCTGCTGGTATAGCGTCGCGTAGTTGGGCCATCGTCAGTTAACACAAAGAATGATCTTGCAGATAGGTAGCTTGCAATCCACAAAAAAACTCGACCACCTAGGCCAACCGTCGCAAGGGCGTCGAGAATGGCCTCATGTAATACGTTATCGTATGCCCCTTTCACATCTAGGAATAAAGCTGCAGATAAACGCTTACGGGACTTTTCGTGCTGGACATAGGAAACGAGATCCACTACATTGTCGATAGAAGAGCGGTCACGTCGGAAACCAGCCATGGAAATCGGATAAATCTTGTAGTATTCAAGGTACCATTCCAGGCGGCCAAGGATCATCCGTTCCATTATCTTTCCTACACAGCTGGCCAGCGCTATTGGGCGGTAAGAGGTGAGTTCTAATGGGGATTTGCCCTGCTTTAAGAGTGGCACCAGGCGGCTTACTTTCCATTCGTCAGGAACATTTCCCTCCTGCCATGAGGAGTTGTAAAGGCTCAACAACTCTATCCGTGCGGACTCTCCGAGATAGCACAAGGCCCGGTATGATATACCATCCGGACCCGGAGATGATGAGCGCCTGCAGAGAGCTAGAGCCGCTTCGAGCTCCTCCATTGTAAAAGGAAGGTCCATGCGGCCATCACGTGAATTGGGGACGTCAGCTCGGGCTGGAGGATCTGGACGAGTAGCTTGGTCTGCGATCCGCGCACAAAAGTCTTCTGCGACATCGATGTCTTGCCGCCCTTGGAAAAGCGCTAGCGCGTTGAATGGGAAACGCCGTTCCGGAAGGCAACGCAGACCTTGCACCGTTTTCCATATGTGAGACAGTGGCTTGCGGGGGTCGAGTTTCTGGCAAAACGTTGCCCAACGTTCCGACGCTAATCTATCCATACGACGCTGAATCTTCTTTTGCATCCTCCTGGCTGCCCTAAGGTCATGAATTGATTTTGTACGCCGATATCGACGTTCCGCCCGGCGACGAAGCGCTCGAAGGCGCTCTAATTCTATGTCGAAGTCATTCCGCGTGGAAGAGGTCGTCATCATGCGAGTGGCGTTTTCCATCGTCATTTTAATCGTTTGCTCTAACCCTGATGGTAGGCCCTCGCGGCAGGCATCTTCCATCTCAGATTTGAAGTTGGCCCATTGAATCGTCCGAATGGTATTCCGTAAGCCTGATCTAGACGACAAGCCTTTGATGTTCAGATAGGTGGGAATGTGGTCACTCCCATGTGTCTCAATGTCTGGAAACCACTTCACACATCTGGCGAGAGAGTTGGAGACGAAAGCAAGGTCGAGGCAGCTGCCGTATGTCACGCCGCGAAGAAAGGTGGGGCTACCATCGTTCAGGAGAGTAAGGCCATAGTTGTGGGCGATGCTTGCTAATCTTCGTCCTCTTGCATTTGTCCGTGTACTTCCCCATGCTGGATGGTGTGCATTGAAATCTCCTATGATGACCCATGGGGCGGGACAAACACTCAAGATATCCGCAAATCTTTTGGTATCGAAATTGCAGGAAGGCGATATATACACGCCTATGAGAATAAACAAGAGTTTGTTCCTTTTAACTGTGATGCATATATATTGATTGTCGTCGTGGGGAGCAATCGGTTGCAAAACATAGGTGAGTTCACGACGAACAAAAATGACGATTTTGCTGCATGCACCATTTGTTGATGACATGATAAATTCGTATCCTGAAAGTCTTATTGATTTCGACAAGTTGGGCTCACAAATGACGATGAGGGGAAACAGATTGGTGTACACAAACTGCCGAAAATCTGAAATTCGTGATTTTAGCCCTCTGGCGTTCCATTGGATGATGGACGCAGCCTTGACTTCTTTCCGGAAGGATGGGGTATGGGTAGCCATCTTTCTAGTTGAGGGATGCAAGCACTGGGCCTAAGGCGTCCAGCACTTTAAGTGCGTTTTGAGCACAGGGTGTCCCGATGTCCACTAAAATTGCTCGAATGGCCTCCATGAGAGAACGTAGCACCGAGATGACACATCCATAGCCGGTGTGATTTACGACATTGACATTGCCATTCCCAATGATGACTTACCTAGCCTCATCAAGCCGGCATACGAAGGCACGATCATTACGCAAGTGCGCCGTCTTGGGAATACGCGCTGCGTAAAAGTCATATTCAAGGGGGATTGTATCCCATCCCACGTTAAAGTCGGACATTTCCGTCATCCGGTTCGACCATTCATCCAGAAGCCGCTTCAATGCCATCAGTGTTTCAGGCTAGGCCACGTCAAAGGCGTGTGTCCCAACTCGCTACTGTGTCCCCGTTGCGCTGAACCTCATGCAGAACAGACCTGTGGTGCCACGGTCCTAAAGTGCGTCAACTGTAGCGGCCCTCACGCGGCCTCCTCGAAGGACTGTCCCCACATCAAGAGGGAGCGCGCGGTTCTTAAGCAAATGGCCAGAGACAATTCTGCCCACAGGGAGGCAGCCGAAGTAGTCCGGCGTCGGCGACGACGTAGGCGCCATCGTACGTCTTCGAAGAAGGCGCATGCGCGAAGTGACAGTACCCACTCCACTGCGGTGCCAGTTAGTCACTCCGCGACAAGGCCCACCACTTCCACGAAGGAAGCAGAAAAGACTCTATCTTTAGAGGAATGGCCTACGCTACCAAGCCGCTCCCTTGCGAAGGAACCTCAGAAGGTCGGGGTCCCACCTGATCCTTCTCCGGCCATGGACGATTCACCTAAAACAGACCGCCAAGTCATCTCGGTGCTACGTTCTCTCATGAAGTTGGATAGAAGGTAGTAAATATTGCTACGGGGTAGTATTCCCAATGACGAAGAGCCGAGCAGGAAGAAGAAGAAGACGACGATTGGGAGCTAGCGCGGGCTGTTGCCTCTTGGTCAACTGCGGCGTATAGCCTTGTAAATATACTTGTAAATAGCTGGCATAAATGAATGCTGGCATTCGGGCAAGCTCCCCCGACAGTGGAAAACGGCTAGAACGATCCTGATTCCGAAACCGGGCAAACCACTGGACATCGGCAACCTGCGTCCCATCTCGCTGACGTCCTGCGTGGGCAAGGTGCTGGAGCACGTGGTCGCCAACCGTTGGCAGGAATACCTAGAGAAGGAAGGCCTCTATCCTGACACGATGATCGGCTTCCGGCGCAGACTCAGCACACACGATGCCATGTTACAGCTCAAACAAGAAATCGTCGACAACAAGACACAAGACAGCAAAGTAATTCTGGGTCTCGATTTACAAAGTGCATTCGACAAAGTCAAACACTCAGCCATATTAGGACAAGTATCAAGGCTCAACATGGGGGTAACGAGCTACAATTACATTCAAGACTTCTTGACCAACCGCACGGTGGAACTGCATGCCGGAGACCTCAAGCTCCCCGAACACAAGCTCGGCAGTACGGGTACTCCACAGGGTTCGGTTATATCGCCATTGCTCTTTAACCTCGTTATGATCGGGGTAGCGAGGGCAGTAGCGGGGACCGGCGTCCGGCATACGATCTACGCCGACGACATTACCCTGTGGGCGGCCGGCGGCACCGACGCCAGCATCGAGCAACAGCTGCAAGCGGCGGTTACCGCCATCGAGCAGCACCTTGATGGCACAGGCCTCATGTGCTCGCCCGCCAAATCCGAGCTGTTCGTCCTCACACCGCTTCGATCGGGACGGAAGCGCGCTCCTCTTCGCGAGTGTGATCACATCAAAATTGTGACTGCATCGGGGCAACGCATCCCCGAAGTTCCCAAGATCAGGGTCCTGGGCCTGCTGCTCAACAAGAGCGGCCGCAACGACGAGACCATCAACAAGCTTACCACCAAGGCAATGGACGCCATCCGGCTCATATATACATCGAGTCTCTGCACGACGGGCGGGCATGCGTGAAGACAGTCTCGTGCGCCTTGTCCAGTCGTTCGTGATCAGTCACATCGCCTACGTTGCGGCCTATCTTAACTGGCACGTCACTGACAGGACCAAGATCAACACGCTGATCAGACGGGCTTACAAGGCGGCGCTGGGTTTAATGGAGACCACGAGTACGGCTCGGCTCTTGCAGCTCGGCGTCCATAACACCCTAGAAGAAATAGCCGAGGCGCAGCTCAGCGCGCAATTCGAGCGCCTCTCTACCACCAAGACGGGCCGCAGTATACTGACGTCCCTGGGTTACAGCCCTCAAGCTCCCAGCCGGCAACCATGCGAGATCACAGATGAGGCGCGGGCCCACATTTACGTGGACCCCATCCCGAAGAACATGCACCCGGAATACAATCAAGAACGGCGGCAGGCGCGGGCCAAGACCCTCACTGAACAACACGCCCAAGACCCGCACGCCCGGTATGTGGACGCCGCGGAATACAAGCGGGAAGGCTTCGCGGTGGTGGTCGTTGCGGCGGCTACCGGCACCAAGACAACGGCGGCGAGCGTGCGGTGCACGAACGCCACAGACGCTGAGGAGGTTGCCATCGCTCTGGCGATCACCGAGGCCGAGTGTCGCACCGTGCTCAGCGACTCGAGGAATGCCGTGCGCAACTTTGCCAAGGGGCGAATATGCGCGCCGGCGGCCACCATCATCGGCAAGCTCCAACTTCAACACCGCGGCAGCACCGTCCGTATCAAGTGGTTCCCGGCGCACGCCGGCGAGTGTGCATCCTCACCGAACCACAACGAGACGGCTCATTCGGCGGCACGAGCGCTTACCTTCCGTGCCCCCGAGAGTGACCGTTCCGTGTGGTGGTTCGAAACCAAGGACAGATTGACTAGTTATGCCGAAGTAACCAAGTGTTACCGCTTAGCTCGGCGGACAATGCCGCCTCCCCACCCGGCACTCAGTCGGGAGGAGGCCGTAACACTAAGACAAATACAGACCGCGTCACTCCTCGCCCCCGCAATGCTGCACGTGCTTCACCCAGAGCTCTATCCGAGTGGGCTGTGCGGTGTTTGTGCAGCGGGTCCGGCGGACCAATGGCATATCATGTGGGACTGTGCCAGATTCCCGACGGCAGCTACCTCCAGGACTTACCCGCCAGAACTTCAAGTTGCACTGCAGTCTGCAGACAAGGAATCGCAACTATGGGCCGTCCAGCAGGCCCGGGGTGCGCTCGAAAAGCACAAGCCTCATGACCCACTACAAACGGGCCCAACTGGGCTAGTGCAGAGTAGGGTATAACCCCGGGTCGACGCTTGGCCAGCGTCACGACACGTTAAATCGTCGTATGCCGGCACCTCATTAAAGTTATCCCTATCCTATCCTAGCTTTTCGTCGGTGTCTTCCTACGTAACATATTTGGTGGAGGTGGACGTTCCCTGTACCTCGTCACGGAGCTTCGCAGTGGACAGTACGTCACGCCTACCTTCATGGCTCCCGGCGACGCCAACCCGCACTTACTGCTGTTACTACCGCAACCTGCTGTTACGCTCTTCCCTGTTCCGAAGTGTGTCAAGGATGTGCGCAGCTTCATCGGCCTTTGCTCGTACTTCCGCCGTTTCGTCAAAAATTTCGCGGCCATAGCACGACCACTAACCGAGCTTTTGAAAAAAGACGCCCCTTTCCAGTGGGGCGATACCGAGGCCTCTGCATTCTCGCTTCTCATCGATCTTCTCACAACGCCTCCCGTTCTGGCCCATTTCGATCCTTCTGCGCCTACCGAAGTCCGTACTGATGCCAGCGGTCACGGTATTGGCGCAGTACTGGCACAACGCCAGCGTGGCCACGACCGTGTTATCGCTTACGCCAGCAGGCTCCTCTCACCCGCGGAGCGCAACTATTCCATCACTGAGCGTGAGTGTCTGGCCCTAGTTTGGGCGGTTGCGAAGTTCCGCCCATACTTATATGGCCGACCCTTTTCCGTCATCACAGACCATCACGCGCTTTGTTGGTTATGCTCATTGAAAGACCCTTCAGGAAGACTTGGTCGCTGGGCCTTACGCCTCCAAGAATATTCGTTCTCTGTCACCTACAAATCTGGCCGACTACACAAGGACGCTGACTGTCTGTCTCGCTACCCGGTAGACGAGCCTGACGACGCCGACAGTAGTACCGCCGACGGCATTTTCTCTGTGTCTGCCTTCGCTAACATCGCCGATGAGCAGTACCGAGACCCATCGCCGCGAGTACTCATCGAGCGTCTGCGCTCTACACCTACCGACGCATCCGTTCGCCGATATGTCCTCCAGGGCGGCATTCTGTACCGAAGGAGCTTCCTCCCTGATGGCCCTGATCTTCTTCTTGTCGTGCCAAAACATCTACAACAGACTGTGCTCTTTCAGATGCATGACGCACCCACTGCAGGACATCTTGGCGTAACCCGCACGTACGACCGCGTCCGCCGCCGCTTCTATTGGCCTGATGGTCTTGCTCGCTCCGTCCGACGCTATGTTGCTGCCTGTGATCCCTGCCAGCGTCGGAAAACGCCTCAGGTGCTACCTTCCGGTCATCTCCAGCCGATCCCCATCCCTGTGGAACCGTTTTTTCGTGTTGGATTAGACCTCCTCGGTCCCTTTCCCACGTCATCCTCTGAGAACAAATGGGTAGCCGTCGCAGCTGATTACGCCACCCGATACGCTATCACGCGGGCTCTTCCTACCAGTTGCGCCACTGACGTCGCGGACTTTCTCTTGCGTGACATTATCTTAGTGCATGGCACCCCGCGACAGCTGCTTACTGACCGTGGTCGTAACTTCCTCTCGAAAGTTATCGCCGACATTGTGCGTTCCTGCTCTATTCAACACAAGCTGACTACCTCATACCATCCGCAAACCAATGGCCTGACAGAGCGCTTACACCGTACTCTTACCGACATGCTGTCCAAGTACGTTTCGAAGGACCACCACGACTGGGACGTTGCCCTTCCTTACGTCACCTTTGCTTACAATTCTTCCCGGCACGACACCGCCGGATTTTCTCCCTTTTATCTACTCTACGGTCGCGAACCGACCTTGCCCCTTGACACGGTACTTCCTCCTGCTGCGACCTCAACAACCGAGTATGCGCGCGACGCCATCGCCCTCGCCGATCATGCACGCCAGCTTGCCCGTGCTCGACTGACGGACTCGCAAACCACGCAGCAGCGTCAGTACAACGCCCGCCACCGTGACGTACAGTTTTCGCCTGGTGCATTCGTGCTCCTGTGGTCGCCTTGTCGTCACGTTGGACTTTCCGAAAAGCTTCTTTCGCGATACACAGGGCCCTACCGCGTGCTGCGCCAGGTGACGCCTGTGACTTATGAAATTGCTCCTGTGAGCTCAACCTCGTCATCTACTCTGGCGTCTAGTGATGTCGTGCACGTCAGTAGGCTCAAGAGCTACTACACTGCTTCAGAGTCCAGCCTTTAGTCGCTCCGGGACGGCGCTTTTGCCGCCGGGGGTAGTGCTACGGGGTAGTATTCCCAATGACGAAGAGCCGAGCAGGAAGAAGAAGACGACGATTGGAAGCTAGCGCGGGCTGTTGCCTCTTGGTCAACTGCGGCGTATAGCCTTGTAAATATACTTGTAAATAGCTTTTCGTCGGTGTCTTCCTACGTAACAATATAATAACGATAAAGAAGGGCATAAACAGTTATAAATCAGGTTAATAAAATGTCACTGAACAAGAGAGAAAACTAGGTAAGTTGGCACTGGTTCATTGGTAAACACAACAGCTTGGCAAGATAAGATAAACAGCCATTTTTCAGCAGCAAATTTCCTATTGATAATCAGCGCTTATGTTGCATCGCTGGTCTCCGTTTTCTCCGCGGTGTTGGCCTTAACCATAATAAAATTTGAAATAATAAAAAAATGTACAAAATTAACACCGACATGTGCAACGCAGTAAGCCGCCAGGCTCTTCTACGATTGTCACAAAGGTAGCTTGAGCAACCTCGTAAGCCTGCGTAATGCCTTCTGGGTAGAGAAGCGCGGGTTCTGAGTCGGTTATAAGACTCAAACGCGGACAAAAGCTGGCAGCACTTCAGGCCACAGTCGCCACAGTCGAGTCACACGTCACACAGCTTGAGCTTACATCAAATTCAAGAACTCACGACCACTGTGCTTCCCTACTTCAACGCCAATGTCGCCATCGCATGGGTGCCCGGCCGCCTTGCAAAACCAGGAAATTAGGAGCCTCGCGTGGCGTTACGTGATCAACATTCCACCATGCCTCAAGCCAGCTGGACGCCTTCGGACTCTGAATACGACCGGACACCTATTGCGAAGCTACGCAAAGGTCATTTAGCTTATTTGTCCGTCGCACCCATCTTCCCAAATATTATTCCCGCTCCAAGCGAGCCCGTTTGAGGCAACTCATGACCCTTACAAACGGTTATGCGGCACTCTTTCCTAATCTACCATAGAAGGACCGAATATTGAATGCAACTGCAAACACCATTCGGATCTGTATTGGCTTTCAATGGCAACTAGAGTCTCCATGCAGAACCTCCCCACTAATTTAAGACTTCAGTCGTTAAGGAACCTAATTCTGTCACATACACTCAAACTAGAAAAACCAGTCTCGGGCGCTATTTTGCACTTTATATTTCACCCTCATATTTTTCCCTGTTAATCCGTTTCCATAATCCATCATAGCACCTTCACGCTCCCCGAGATGTCTGATGCATTGGTAAAAGATCTCTCGCCATTTCTTTTTCTTTTTTTAACAACCACTTATAAAAACAACAAGAACAGTTGGGACAGGCAATAGATGTCAACGGAACGGACGCTGGATTAAACACTTCAATGCAGAGCGAAGTGGCTTGCTGCTGGTGGTTGAGCCAATACGTACTTGTGGGCCGAGGTTGCTTCGCCGAGGAGACATTGGTGTCAGCGTAGTGGAAGACAAGATGCATGTTACCCTGGAAAATAAAGTAGGATATTTTAGGTGGCATTACTAAAAAACTATAATCAAGACGCTATACAGACTTGCGCAAGTTACAAAACATAAGTAACCGATTAAAAGCACAATAACTTCTTTAAAAGATACAATTGATTACACTTACTCAATTATAACCTCACTAAAGCGATTGAGCAATTATTTAAAAAATAATCGATTATTTAAAGTTTACTTACTTCCCTACTTCTGCTAACATTGTAAATATACAGTAAATAGAACGAGCTCACCTGTGTCCTTCCAACGCGTCCTCTGCAGCTCCTCACACGTTGTTTTTCACTAAAAATTGCGTTTCAAAATTTTCTCCCGTACTGGATCTTCCTTCGTTTTCTTGTGAAGCCTCTTCAGCGACATTGGAAACACGTTCGACGTGCGCTCCGGAGCGATGGCTGTGTTGTAACGTGCGAACACCTCGCTCACACGATTGTGGTTACTCAATGCCATAATGATCAGGTCTGGGTCCTTTATGAAGCGCAGCACTTCAGTGTTTCTGGTGCAAGGGGAAGGCGCTCTGCATAGTCCCAGTAAAGAAACTGAAACATCGTCCATGGGTGATTACCTGGTATTCCCGAAGTGATTCCCAAAGCAGCCATCGCTGTCGAGTCAAAGAAGCGATGCTTTGATTGGCCAGCCAACATCTGGTGGACGTCCACCCGACACTCTTCATTATTTAGCCATTTAGACTTATAGGACTAACTGCAGCGGAGTCCAAAATTATAAGGTTTCACGTGCGAAAACTACGATCTGATTATGAGGCACGCCGTGGTGGGGGACTTCGGAAATTTGGACTACCTGGGGTTCCTTACCGTGGACCTAAATCTAAGTACACCGGTGTTCACGCATTTCGCCCCCGTCGAAATGCGGCCGCCGTGGCCGGGATTCGATCCCGCGGCCTCGTGCTTAGCAGCCCACCACCATAGCCACTAAGCAACCACGGCGGGTGAACGTAGTCCAGCAAACGTTCCCTTTCTTAGTTATAAAGGTGGCCAAATTTGTAATATCATCATCAGCAGCAGCAGCCACTGCAGGACGAAGGCCTGTCCCTGCGATCTCCAAGTATACCCCTGTACTGCGCCGACGGATTCTAACTAGCGCCTGCGAAAGTGATGAAATCAGGAAGTTGGGAAATGTGTACTGTAACTTATTATAAAGCCGCATATTATTCAGTCCTAATACTGACGATGTTCGTGCGTTGCAATCGCAAAATTGAATGTATATGAATCATGTACGAGGGCCATTTTTTTTTCAACCTCCGATAGGCTATAAATAAAAGACAAGTTCATCTAAAACAATAATTTTATTACCAAAAGATTAGTACAGTTACGGTTACTTTTCGACATAATCACCGAAGAGATTGAGGCATTTCTCATATCTCTGGACAAGCTTTGCAATACCCTCTTCAAAAAAAGTTGCCGCCAATAAATTCAAGTAGTCCTTGACGTTGGTTTGAAGGTTTCCATTGGTTTGAAAGCGCTTCCCCACCAAGCCACGTCTTCAGTCCAGGAAAAAGATGAAAGTCACAGGGTGCTAAGTCTGGACTGTATGGCGGATGATCGAAAATGTCCCATCCAAATTGTTCGAGAAGCCGTTGAGTTGCTCCAGCATGTGTGCACGGGCATTGTCATGGATCAGAACAACTCCAGTGGTCAGCTTTCCTCTTCGTTTGTTCTGAATGGCTCTACGCAAACGTCGTAAAGTTTCACAATAAACAGCTGCAGTGATTGTGGTTCCGGGCTCCATAAACTCCACAAGCAACACACCTTGTTGATCCCAAAACACAGTAGCCATGGTCTTTCTGTTGTTAAAGGTTTTTTTGAATTTCTTTGGTTTATTTGGTGAATTTGAATGCATCCATTGTTGTGATTGTCGTTTTGTTTCCGGTGTGTCGTATTGAATCCAGGTTTCATCCCCAGTCATGATTGATTTCAAAAGGTTGTCTCCTTCATCCTGATACCCAGGTAGCACAAAAGAGATACGTAACGTTTTCGTAGCGTTTATCCAAGACGATAAAAACGGGTTAAAGAAGACACGAATGAGAGAACTTCGGCGGGAAAACGTCGTATATCTCTGCTAATGTCCGGCTTAATTACTTTCTTGAGACGATCTAGAACAGGTCTGCAAGACGTATTCGAAAAGCTGGTCTAGAAATAGGATTGGGAAAGACACAAGTAATCCCTTTGCCAAAACTATTCGTAACCAATTTCTAAACGTTTTTAGGAGGTTATCAAAAAGCTGGTCTAGAAGTGGTCTTGAAAGGTTTACGATCATCTGAAGCTAATTTTCGCGAGTGACGGGTGCGATCAGACATCGTTGTTCAAAACACGCGTTTAGTTTCGCCTCACGCGAATGGCCTATTCCGCGCAGACGTCGTCAGCCGCACCCGTCGGCACGGCCTAGGCCAATCGCGTGAGGTGAAACTGATCGGGCGTTTCGAACAACGATCTCCAATCGCGCCCCAGATGAGTAGAAGCGTCGTGTTGACTGTAAGAGCCATGGCGCAGTGCCAAGCACTGTTCCCCGCATGGCCGGCGTATCCTCTACCAAGTCCCACGAAAATAAGCCTGTTAGGAATAATGAATCCTTAATACCACCTTTAGTAAGCTACGATGCTTACAACCAAAATGGGAATGACATCCTGCAAAGAACAAATGGTTACGACTTGGCAGGCGGCAAGACCAAGCCCTTCATGCCAAAAGTGAATGAAATGAGAACATTGTGACCAAGCAAAAACACTTTATTAAAATGTAATGCTTATGCAAGCTTCGAACAAACTGTGTGAGAAATGCAAATAGAAGTAAAAGTACATCAACAATGACAAAAGTCGCAGAAATTTAAGGATTCGTAATGAACTCGAAAGTGAACATTCACTAACACATAAACAAAATTCCAAGTACACATACAAAAATGAATAGAAGAACCTGGAGTGTACTAAAGTTTCTCATTTATCATAGTAAAGAGCACGTGCTATTAGATGGACTAGAGTTATGCAGAAGTGACATTCGGAGCGAATGGAAGTAGACTGAAAAATGCAAGAGTATGAGTCGGATGGTAACTGCCTCCAAGCAATGTTACCAATCAGCTAGAAGCTTGAAAAGAGCACAAAAAGAAATACCACCGCATACCATCATAAAACAATCCTGTGACAGAAATAAAAAAATGGGAACAATGCAAAATTGGAAATATCGCCTTTAGGATATATCAAAGAAGGTAATGGCGAGAAAAATAACCATACAACAAAAAAGCAATAAAGTGAAATTAGTACAGAATACTTAAACGGGGGATTCAGTGTAACAAGTGAACACTACTGCAGTACAGCGAACGATGAGACAGTAATGCTGCATCTTGCCACTCCAGAACGTGAGAAATGAATATGCAAGCCTCATATTAGTAACTTACATAAACATGGAAATAAACTGGAATGCACTGGAAGCTGCATTTGTGTAACAAAGGAAGCAATGCTCGTAATAAATAGTAAGTGTTTTATCTAAAAAACCCTGTACAAGAGGCAATGTTGTACCTCTCTGGCAAAGACAAAGTTGCAACGAATAATTTGCAAACCAGCAAATACATTAATTAGCACACTGACATGTCACACTTTGCGCACATCTTCAGTCTCCTAAAGTAAAAAAAAAGCAATCTGAATGAGAAAAACGTTTAACACATGTAGCCCAGAGCAAATTCTTTGCCAGTTCACCCACACTTTCACATCCAAAAACATTTGCCACAAAGTCCAGGCATAGTTCCACTGATGTTTACCAATTCACCCCCACTTTCACGTCCAAAAATATTTGGCACACAGTCGAGGCAGAGCTTCATAGATAAACAGCTTGAGCGCACCCTACTGATTATTCTGCAGTCCCGCTGGAAATAGAACTGCCGCACAAGCTGGTAGTGATTTAAATGTAGACACACTCGCTGCCCTGGACAGGTATGCTCAGATATCTGCACTGGTGCTCCGTTTTGTGAAGTAGACACATTGATGCACTACGCTGGTAGTTGAAATGTTTTGAATGCACAAGTATTGGCTTCACCAGAAAGACTTGCCCACATACCACCACTGGCATATATATGCACTTGCTTTTCACTCAGTAGCATTGAACTTAAAGTGTTCCCTATGTGGGAGCCATGTGTAAAACCGGTGTCACACGACCACTCTCGATCGCCATCACGCCCGATCCGGATCGAAATTATCGATGCGACTGGCTCACTGTCGTAGCTTGCGCAAAAGAGCCAATCACGACCGAGAAATTCGATTTGTAACGGATTGGATAGCGGTAAAAAGAGCCCCGTGTGAAACCGGTATCAAATAATGCACAAGCGTACGCTAGGAAAATGTGTTGCACAAGGACAAAGAACTGCGGCATGCCCTGCTGTGCGAAGCGCGCGAACAGAACACATACAAAAAAAAAACTGCGCGAGCGCTTCGCTAACTCCACGCGCACACATTGCACCCGCACGAACTCGGCAGGCCGCCGACTAATTAAAGCGCGAAGGGCGCACAGCGTACATTCCGACACATGTCCCAAACGGCAAACAATGGTACTACCTGAAGCATACTCGACTCACGTGCGCAGTATCCACAAGCGAGTTATGCAGCGTACATGCTGTATCCATTCGCCAAGTAGTAAAATTGATAACAAGCACAAAGCTACAAGGGACTCAATACATTAATACCATTTGAGGCGTCAAATAAAATAGGGTTGGGCCGTTTCATATATTGGACACAATATATGGACACACGTGGTACCCCGTAAGACCATGAAATACCGCTCACGTGGGTAAAGGGGGCGAAAACACAATCGAGAACCTGAAGCGTAAACGATAAAAGCACGGTATATATGGTGCACGCAAAATTCTGTCAGTGCGCTGTAGCGCGAGGGAAGAAAATAGGGCGAGCACTTGACCTCACCTTTTGGGATACCGTTCTAGTACTGAATCATAAAAAAAAAGCCTGTTTGAACCAGTTATCTTGTCTGCAACACTCTTGCTAAACGGGAGACTAAAATACCACGATGACGGCTCTATTGCGGAGATTGGCAAGGTGCGCACAGACAGCAATTTTGCCATCTTTCTTCGCATTCTGCAAAATGCTTTCTTGTTAGGATCACGCATAGCGGCCGATCCCGACGCTAGGGACACACAGGCACAATTTATTCCCTCTAACTTTCGTCCTTATACTGCCCTTAACGCCTGAATTACAGCGTCAGTGAAAAGGCGCCTCAAATAACATGACAATGAACTTGAAGAGCTGATTAGTGCCCTCCACTCGGCGCCCTGCAATTGAAAACACTACTGAATTCGAAATTAAAACTACGCAAACAGATCGCACAACCCAAACTAATCACAGAATGTCGTTTTCTTGACGGCAAAACACTGCAACACTTACATGACAAAGGGCAGCGGCAGCACATTCAGAACAGCCGCAAACATACCACAGCGCAATGCAAGTGCGATAACGCAACTATGCCAGGCTTCACGAATAACGTGGCCGCCATGGTCCGATAACAATTGAAAACACTACTGATTTCCGAATTAAAACCACACAAACAATTTCGCACAACCCAAACTAATCACAGAATATCGTTTTCTTGACAGCAAAACACTGCAACACTTACATAGCAAAGGGCAGCGGCAGCACACTCAGAACAGCCTCAAACACACCACAGCGCAATGCGAATGCGGGGACGCGACGACGCCATGAAGACGCGACTATGCCCGGCTCGCCCGGCTGCCCGGCATCACGAATCACGTGGCCACCTTGGTCACATGATAACTAAAGAGATAGAGCGAGTCATATGAAGTCGTTTTCAAAACGTATTCACCCCTCGTTTTTAAGCTGCCTGGCTTCCAACGTTATCCAAACGTATTCACCCCTCGTTTTTAAGCTATCTTGTTTGGAACGTCTTTGATGCGTCGATTTTGGTCAAAAATCCATTTCAGACGTTGAATCCCTTAATACGACGTTTTCAAGACTTTGTGTGCTACCTGGGTAACGCTCAAGGAACTCCAAAGCTGACGCCATTC
This sequence comes from Dermacentor albipictus, assembly GCF_038994185.2. Taxonomy (NCBI): domain Eukaryota; kingdom Metazoa; phylum Arthropoda; class Arachnida; order Ixodida; family Ixodidae; genus Dermacentor; species Dermacentor albipictus. The sequence continues at coordinate 143,938,735 of NC_091823.1, read as the reverse complement.
GTCGAGTTTTGTGGCCGTCCGTCAACATTTTTGGGACCCAACGTGCACAAAGTCTTTTGTAGCGTAACCGTTCAGTAAAAATAGAGTACAAAACAGACCTTGAAACTTCTGGAAATTCCGTAGATAAAGCAGTAATGGTGAAACTGCACTTTTCTTTAACCATTCTGTCAACTCGTTTAACCAGGTCACCTGAAACGACAGGTTTGCGTCCTCGGCCCCCTTCATCATGCACATCATTACGTCCATCTTTAAAATTTCGACACGATTCACGCACAACACCATCACTTATGAAGTTTTCCCCATACACTCGACTCATTCTCCGATGGATTTCTGCAGCACCGTGGCCTTCAGCCTGTAGAAAACAAATAACACTTCGCAATTCACACTTGGCGGGAGCAACAATAATGGCAGCCATGTTTACGTGGCTGTAGTACAATGCCAACTGACGCCTGAATGTCAACAATGGCGGAGTGTGTAGTGCGAGAGCTGCGTAGTTGCCTACAGCGCATGTCCGCTTTCTGCTGCCCGCGTAGCGCCTGCACGGAGCGATCGGAGGTTGAAAAAAAAACGGCCCTCGTATATAGCACACAGATAGACACATATGCGTTTAATGGCGCAAAGCTTTTGTCTATATCAGAGAAGCTATAGACTCCACAAAGCATTAGGCAGCAGCTTTTAGCGCCTATGAAGGCCGATAAAAAGCGCTTCGAGGAGACAGAAATTTATCATAACTCATAAATTTTTGACGCCGACTGTACGTAGAGGTGGGCAACAAGAGTCTGGGAAATCGGTGGAGAATGATGACAGCATGGTTGTCTTAGTACACAAGTAAAAAAAAAGATAATAAAGCAGACTTGGGTTACATTGCAGTACCTCAACCCAGTTTTCAACAGAGATTCTTCTTTCGAGCACTTGCATTAGCCAATTTATTTGATGAACGTAATTAAGCCACTAACTCACGACTTTGCCCGTATGTGGCCCATACATGTTCTCCATTTCATACAAATGTAAACTCCTGTGGTCCCATTAAGCTCTTACGGAACACCGTAAATACTAACACCTAATGCTTGTTCAACACTTTCAAGCAGTACATTAAGTAGTCTAGTGCCTCCCCCACCCCATAGTATTTACTTAACTCACCTACCTCAACCTTAGTGCGCACATAAGCCCGAGTCCATCATCTGCATTTGGGGCAAACAAAGCACACACTTCGCATAAAGCCTTTATATAGGAACAAAGCAAGTGTTTAGTAATTTTATCCAAAGCCTCCAAATAAGCTACACGCGCTAAACTTCCAGTGCGTATCATCCATAAGAAGCCACACATGTCTCCAAATATAAAGTCGCGGAAACTTTTAATTCTCTTAGGACATCAGGCGAACTTTCTAGGCGTTTCATATAACGCATCTAGACATGGAGGAAACGAGCGTCTGGCAATTTTTGTTTAATCCACCATTGTAACCAGAACATTGCGATCTTTTCCCGCAAGTGATCCCTAATTTCAATGGCAGTGCAACAATCAGTTTTGCGAGGAAGTCGGAAATACATGCGCGCAACGTTTTCAGGTGCTTCTAGTCGCACTACGAGTTTCGCGTGAATTCGTGTAAATGTATCTTTTTGGAAAGTTGGCATCTGTCACCGCACTGAAAAAATGAGGCGGCTTTTGAATATCTATCGTGGTGAAGATTCGGCCCAGAAGACCGGGCCAGCTGACCAGCAGTCACGGCTGGCGCATACTTCATCACGTTCTTGCACTATGCCGCGATGTCGGTGTGTCTGTCCTATAGCGCGGAACAATGCCGCAATTCACACAGCGGTATCAAGGCCGTGGCCTCCGAGCCCGGCGGTCAGCTGGAGGTTTCAGAGGCGGCCGCAAGGCACACAAAAGCTGAACGCCGCCCCTTTAGACTATCGTGTCGAGGCTCCACCTGTCGTGGCTGGACATCGCGGCTGCCTGCGTAGATCTATCTATCTATCTATCTATCTATCTATCTATCTATCTATCTATCTATCTATCTATCTATCTATCTATCTATCTATCTATCTATCTATCTATCTATCTGTCTGTCTGTCTGTCTGTCTGTCTGTCTGTCTGTCTGTCTGTCTGTCTGTCTGTCTGTCTGTCTGTCTGTCTGTCTGTCTGTCTGTCTGTCTATTTATCTATCTATCTCGCTTGCCTGTTTCCAACTTCTCGCTACCACGACGCATGGTTTTCAAAAGCCGCAGAAGAGAGGAACACGTACCTGTTGTCGGCGAGTGGGTGAATTCGAGCTCGTGAATGCATCCAGGTGGGGACACTGAACGAATCAGCCATTTATTTGCTACGTATCATCTCCGGTCCACGAATTCGACACGACCAGCACAATAATTGAAATGTATGATTTCCCGCAGCCGAACATGAAGCCCTAACTGCCGCACTTCTCCGCCTCGTAAACACCACTGCTTCTATCGCCGTTTCCTCCCCTGCGCGCCTGAATCAGGGGTTGAATTTTGCATTCTGTGTGAAGAATCACCAACCTTTCTTTTTTCTTCGCCATGGGACTTTCACCCACCACATCTACGATAAAACTCCTCAAGATGAGAGCTTATGACACAAGGGATGATTTAATTGAAGCACACAAGGAGAACTAACTAGAGATAATGAAGCTTACGAAACTAAGACAAGCCTTTCTAAAGCATCCACATACACTCCAAGAAGAAGCGCACCTGCCCAGCGTATCCTCCACGAAATCAAGGATAAAAAAAAATTATGGCAGAGCTCATTTCACGATGACTGCCCACAGTTATACGATTAGTATTCTAGCAATTCAGTGACACGCTGCATTGCGGAAGTCACGTTAATTTAAATTCCATAGCGGTCGTTAGGAGACGTTCGTTGCTTCGGCAATATGCGAACCACAGGGTCTGCGGTATCGGCCTACTTTTCTGTGACACTCACTTGCCAAGCTCGCCTGTGAGCATGGCGGCATGACCACAACGCAGTGACGACGACGTAGTGATGGAGTAGGAATGACATCGAAGGAACGACAATTGACGTATGACGACGACGGCTCGAGGACAATCACATTTCGATTCTGAAGGCACGATGGTATAAAGACGACAGCGTGACGATTACGGAATGACGACGAGTGTATGACGACGGTGGCTGGACGACGGTATGACGAGAGCAGGTTGACAAAGCTCGGCTTCAAGCCATGGCTACCTGGAATAAGGAGGCACCCATTTCGAGGCGATGAACGCATGCGCAAGGTTACAAAATGAAGCTTTTTCTCTCTTTTCTCAGAGGTATCCTTGCGTAGGTGTTAATAAATTCACAAGTTTGTGTCTTGGTGAACAGTTGTGCGTGACTGCTTACTTAAAGGATGGTTTGTGCAACAGGTTACACCGGAATTAACGAGAAGAATTAAGCAATGCGGTAAATCATCTCTGCAGCAACGATTGCTACATTCGTTGCATCCGCAGGCTCGCATAAGATAGCATGTCGTACACATACGAGGCAACTCGTTTTCACAGAACACATAGCTTCAGATCACCCCTCGTTTGCCTGTCCAGTTAAAATTCGCACGTCCGTTTCGTTTTTGGTTAGCGCCACTTTGTAATTCTGGTGATCGTTACAGCTGTTTAGCTAAATGCCGTAGGTGCAAGTATATATACCAGCCGAACAGTTGCCTAAATGCTTATTGCCTGTCGGAGCTACGTGACCACGCGCTACGCCTGGAGCCAAGAGCGTCACAACTAACACGTCTGTCCCGTCAGGGTGGTCGGAGTCTGACACGCCTGTACATCTTCCTCCCACTTTTACACGACACCATTGACTTAGCCTCTCTCTTTCTCTCATCATATGTTGCACGCTCCAAGTCCGTACTCTGAATAAACAGATAGGCAAAACAAAGGAACGAAACGAATTGTGTTTTGTCCAGCGCCGAGTCAGGGCTGCCTGCTTGACATACTCGTTCATGCTGTAATGGCCTCCGCGGCGCCTCGTGGAACGTTGGTCGATAACATACGCGTCGGGTGAAAGTAAGCGTAGAGGCATGCTAAATGACTCATACAGTAAAACACGTGTGCACGTTCTCTCGACTGCACTCGCCGCTCACCTGATATCCAGACTTCTGCTCACTCGCGTGACATTTCCGGCATTTGATACTTTTCTTTATTTTGTAATAAATAAAATTCGCGGCCCTCGAAGCCCCACAGAAGAAATGCTGGCAGGCCTCAGTGACGACCAAACGTACCAAAGAAAATAGCTCTTTTACGATGCTGTTTGAGATTCGTTCTCGGAATGTGCATGTATCATGACATCATGACGCAGAATGTGATCACGAGGCAGCAGAAAGTCGCGACTTTTTTGTCACTCACTCCGGCTGGCTCGGTCATCTCTTACCCTGTTACGCTGGCCAGCGCAACTTCGAGCTTCATTTAGGGTAACGTTTTAGAAAGGCATTCAGGTTAAGACCAGTAACGTTCACTAACAAGTTAAATGCCCAACTGCAACGATATTTCACTGTGGCTTAAATTGTTGTAAATGTGTATTATATAGCACGGAAGCCCTCTTGGCCAAGCCACAGGGCTGGTAGGTGTATAGTTTTTCTGTTGGCAGCCTTTCATCAGCACCTAAGCAGACGATGCATGCACCTGGTGGCTCTCGCTACAACGGGAGTCCCAGCACTTCATTGGCTTCTCCTCCGAGATTTTCCAGCTCACTAAGGGTGGGCCGGGGTGCGGGAATCGGATTATCTCGGAGGTTATGCTGAGTAGCCGTGCGTTTTGAGGGCCCGGATAACGACCCTGGCTTTTGGCTCAAGGTCACTTGAAGGTCGCCGACAACGGGAGCTAGAAGCTTTTCATGCCTAAAACAGTGCCACTACACCTGGCGGGAAGTGACAGCTCCCCTTCCCCTTAGTGTAGAAAAAGCAGAACGCTCAAAAGAGCTCGTGCGAATAAGGAAAAAATTATGCGTGTTCGTTTTTCGTACATGGTTTACCTGACCTAGAATAGTATTCTGTGTCTGCATGCCATGCATGCCAGTATGATGAAAAGCGACCCCCTAACCTGTAGGAAGACTTTCCCTTTAAAAACTTAAGTCACGTAAACTTCCTTCCACGTGACTTTTTTCAGACAACAAGATACCGTCAAAAATCACTTCGGTTATTTCATTTACGCACGCATGTTGAAATGGATCTGTGCACTTTCTAATAGTAACAAACACAATTAACAGCGATACATAAACATAGCAAAATAATCATATATGAATAAATTTTCAGGCATTGCGGGAAATCCACGACTCATGTGGCAAACAATTGAAGAGACATTACATCTGAACAGAACAGGTGTGCAGTGAGAATCAAGATGTATTCTTTTCATGTTTGTAACCCCCCTGCTGTAACGCTTTCGGGCTAAGCGGGGATATGTCTGAATAAAGAATAAAGAATAACTGTGGTCTACCTAGGAAGGAATTATTCCATAAGAAAAAGCTGACGAACAGATACATCCGCAATATTTTTTCAGTTTATTAAATGCGTGAGCATTTCTATGTCTACCGAACGAGAGAGAAACAACTTTTATTGAGTCCTTGATGGGGTCAAAAACGGCCAAAGGAGCGGGAGACAGCCCCTCTCTCCCCTCTCCCTTAGACGGCGGCCTGTCCTTGTAGAGCGCCGACCGCGACCATCCGGACCACCCAGAGCTGATCCTCCGGATCACTGGATCGCTGCTAAGCAGCATAGCTTCCCCCTGGTCAGCAGCGGTAATGGTAAGTGCAGGGTGGGGGGCATGTTTGTGAGTGCACGTGACCGGTGGGCAGGCCAGACAATGTGATGTAGGTAGGCAGGATGGTTACAGAGCGTGCAGAGCGGGGAGTAAATTTCGGGGTAGATGCAATGGGAGAGCTTAGGGTTAGGGAAGGTGTGGGTTTGAAGTAAGCGCCATGTGGTAGACTGTTCTTTGTTGAGTGAGCGGTGAGCGGGTGGGTATTTCAAGTGCCCCTTGCGATAGTATTGGAGGCTCTCGCCGTAAGTGATCATGCGGTCCCTCGCCTGCTACTCGTGTAAGTTGTTTGATGCGGCCGCGAGGACCTGACTCGAGGTCTGATTGCCGCTCTCAGCAAAAAAAAAATGGCGTGCGAGCCCAATGGAGGAATTCTCGGGCGGCGCTTTGAGCGGCTTCGTTGCCAGCGAGACCGGAGTGGCCCGGGGCCCAGATCAACCGCACTGTGCGGTGTCGCTAGGGAGGGTTGTGTTTAAGGATGCGAAGTGCAAGATGAGAAATTAAATCTTCGAGAAAATTGCGCAATGCTGTCTTCGAATCACTGATTATTACTCTCGCTTTTGTGGAGACGTGCGCGAACGCTATGGCGGCCTCTTCGCTCTGCTCAGGTATGCGGTGCGGCCGGATGCGACGCTCATGTCATCGTGCGAAGACCGAGTGAGGATTGTAGTGACCGTAGCTTACCTGTCGAGGGTTCTCAGCTGCGTGTACGTAGGCTACATGCGGAAGGGAAGAATACGTCTGCAGTAGTTGCCGAGCGTGGGCCTGTCGCCTCCCGATGTTGTACTGAAGATGCATGTTTCGAGTTATCAGGGCAACACTTGTAATGGATCTATAATCGGGGGGATGGGGAACTTGGTGCCAAACTGGGTAACGTATGGGATCTAGAGGTTACCAAGGACAAAGCGACCCGAAGGCAACTGCGCAACATGTTTGTATTGTGATATGGGTTGAGCTTCTATGATTTCGTCGACGGAGTTATGTAGGCCTAGCGCTGCGAGGCGGGCATTGGACATGGAAACAGGGAGGTCGAGAACCGTCTTGTACGCTCTCTTCATTATTGTGTTCAGGCTACGCTTGTCTGTTACATTTAGGTGCAGATATGGGGCAAAGTAGGCAATGCGGCTGATGGAGAAGACCTGCACTAGCCTGACCGTGTTGCGTTTCTTCATTCCGTACTGGCATTGGGCGATGCCTGCAATCAGATGGGTTGTTTGTTGGGCGTGAGTTGTTGCAACGCTTCGGTGTTACGACCGTTCCTTTGCAGGCGCAAGCCGAGGATTCGGATGCTGTATACTTCGGGTATGCGGTGGCACAGGGCAAATAGTTGAACATCAGGAGGGTCAGATGGCGCGCGAGTGTCCCTGCCTGTGTCCCGGTAGAGAAGGAATTCCGATTAATAGGGAAGCAGGAGAGTCATCGCGCCTCGACGTAGGTCATTACTGTATTCATGGCTTGCTGCAACGTGTATTGAATGTGTCCGTCGCGGCCTCTTGTTACCCGTATAATGTTCTACGCATAGACGTTGTGATGTAAGGAAGGTATGCTGTCGAGAAAGGAGCGTAGACCAAGCACGGCCACTTTGAATAAAAAGGGGGAGAGAACTGACCCTTGGGCTATGCCCCGGCCTCCGAGGGCGATGGTATTGTTGGTTGTCCGCGCGAAGAAAGAGGAGGCCGTTTTGACCTCATTCTGTTGGATGGGGACTTCTAAAGTTTCGTCTGGCCTACCGTGGTAGGGAGGGTGCTGGCTCTGCTGTTGTGGGCCGAGGTAACTTGTTTGGCGGTCATCTAGTAGTTCCTGATCAGTGTCTGTGTATGTGTGCGCCAGGTCCTGTCGTTGGGCTGTCTTGCTAGGTTGCGGGCTTAGTAGCCTGCGTAGTATATTTCAGGTTCTTGGAATGTGGGGTTGGCGTTCCACGCGTTTGGAGACTGCATGCCAGTTTTGTTGTGTGAGGTAGGTCGCATGACCATCGATGGTGCTGCGTAATTTCGCGGTCCGTTTCCGCAAGCTTATGCAAGCCATCCAATAAGTGAACTAGCAGGGAGTCGGCACCCAATGCAGGCGTCTCCTCTAGGGTGGTCTTCGTGCATTGGCTTTGGTCATCAAGGAGGTTAGCTGTCCAGGTAGATAGGGAAGTGAGTGGTTCGATGTGGCAGTGGCGAGAGCGTGCGTCCCGGAAGCGGTCCCAGTCTGTGACGGTTTTGGGTGTCCCTGACGGGGGGCTTACTTGGACCGGCCTCCACTGGGATGCGAATGCAGTGATCTCTATTTACGATTTATCTGGTGTTAAGTGATTCAGCAGAAGGAATCTTATGGGTGAAAGTAAGATCGGTGGTTGTATCACGATTAACGTTATAGCCCAGTCCGGTGGGCACTGATGTATCGGAAAGCTGGGATAGCCCAAGAGTTTGTGCATCCGTCCAGAGCCGCCTGCCCTAGCGGCGGTCAATGGGATAGCCCCATACCGTGGCTGGGGCATTGAAGTCTCCCACGACGACTAGGGGGTGCCCACTGGTGCAAACTAAGGTTTTGGCGAAGAGTTGATGAAATGGATGTTGTAGTTTTGGACTGCTGTAGACATTAAGAATAAACAAACTGGCCGAAGATGCGGAGCGCGTGGGGGGAGGTATGAGATCGATGATGAGGTGCGGGTAAATGTTATATCGAGGTCACGCACAATGACCCCGACTGCGTCTCACGAGAATAGTGACACAGTTGTAAGTCGGATTACGGTAGGCGGTGAAAACAGTCAATTTAGCGGTCCATCCCATTCATTGGAGGGCAATAACGTCGGGTGCTGGTTGTGGTGTAAGGGTATCCAGGTATTGCTGCAGGAGCCCCCACTTTTTGTGCTAGCCCCTGCAGTTCCCCTGCCAGACCGTATACAAAGGGGATTTATTGCTACGTCTCTTCGCCATCGTGATGGTGGGTGGTGAGTCGCGGGTACGGTTTCTTGGGAAGGCTAGGTTGAAGCTTCAGAAGAGTTTTTGCCAGCGCCGCGACTGCGTGAGTGCTTCTACTGGCGTTTGTGGTGGCGCTAGTGCAATTGTGCCAGTCGGGCCGGAAGAAGGGCATCGAGCTTGGTCGTGAGGGTATCCTCAAGGAGTTGCTCGGGTGGAAACTGCGAGGGTGTGGAAGATTATGGTGGTAAGCATGCCATCGATGTGCGTGCGAATATTTTGTTCTATACTAGGCTGCAGTTGCTAGAATGTCTCGGGAATGACGAGCGTGGAAGGGGTAGCTCTGTGGATCAGTCTGTGGATCTTAGTTAGCGGCATAGAGCTGTGATACTTGTGTCGTGCACGTGTTTTTTGGGGGGAGGGTTGAAGGCCGCAGTACTCTTTGTAGTAGTGATCTAGGTGATCAATTTTTACGTATTTTAGCCTTGAGAGCATGGAATTCGTTTTTGATATGTATAGTGTCGCTTGTATTTTTAATGGGTGGTGTGGTTCTGACCGGAGAGGCTATGCTAGCGCAGCTTACCTGGCATTCGCCGCATGCGGAAGTCTGGGTGCGTGATGGCCCCTTATATGTCGAGGGTGGATTGAACCGGTGCTGGTCTTTCTCCTGGGACCTGTTGTGGCCTCTCGATCAGCTGCGGTACCGGGTGCGACTGCGGCTCCTGGAGCAGTCGCGGCAAGGTTGGTTTCCGGATGATGGCAAGGTAGGTGGTGGCTTGGCAGGGTGCTCCTCTATAGGTTCTTTTTCACCGGTGATCGGGTTGAAGGTAAGGCGGGCGTACAACGTTGTTGGTCTTGGCGGCGTTGAAGCAGCATGCGTGGTGTTTGGTAACGGCGACGACACGTCTTGTTCCCATTGACGTGGTCTTGACCGCACAGCGCACGTTTAGAGGTGCAGGAGTGACCCTTAGGTGGAGAGGCCATGGGGCAGCTAGGGCAGATGAGTTTGGTAGGGGTGGAACACACGTCTGTGCTATGGCCTACTGCTTCGTATGCGTTGCGTACTTCCATTCCACGTTTGTGGCTGTAGCATTTGCATTCGGCCTCTCGGTAGCATACGTACGTAAAAGGGGACTGTCTGGCCATCAAAGATGATGAAGACCGAGTTTTTGCTACCCATGCGTCGTGCATGAAGGATAGTGGGGTTGCGGCTGTTCATCAAGCTGCGTGAAATGCCTTGGCGCTGTTATAGGCTGGAATGTTGTGAATCACTCCCTTGACTGTATATTTTTGGGGCGTTGCATATGCGACTGTCTCGGGTCTGAATGTGCCGATGAGCAGGGAGGGTAGCTGGCAGCACTTATCGGCGTTGTCCAAGGAAACTGTGCTGGTAATAACTATGTTGCTATCCGCGTTAATACGATATATATTGTTGGTGGCCGCAAGAGCCGTAAGCGAGACAGAATGTAGTATAGCATCACGTAGGGCTTTCCCGACTCGGGTTACCGCCAGGCCATTGCAAGGAAGGACAACTGTTTTCATGTGAGCTCCAGGGAGGCTAGACTGTCGTATCGTGCGCGGACGTGCAGATCGACGTTGAGTAGAGGGTTGTGAAGAACGCTCTAGTTCTTAGTACGTATACAAGCTGCTCAGTCAGCATGTGGCGGCTGCGCTTGGTCTTGTGACACGTAAACCAGCCGTTGGCTGGAATTAATGCGTCTTGGTTGAGAACAGTGCCTTCTGTTACATCGGGGTTTCGGTTTCGAGACCGAAACTTATTCGCACTCAGCGGCGCTGTGGCAGCGATGCTGATCAGGTGCCGCGCTCTCAGTAAACTCTCCGAGCCTCGGTCCTCGTCTGCGTCCGCCTCTTCAAGCCGCCGTCCCGTCGTGCCCAACGTGCCCGGCGTGGTGATCATGGCAGCCACGCCGACATCACATTGGCGACGAGGATTAACTTTCCGAGCGGGCTGCCCATCGTCGACTGCTGCCATAATGCCCACAAGAATTGCCGATTCTGCCATTCTGCCATTCTGCTGCCGCAGACACCGGATCCGACGCTGCTATAGTGCTGCCCCTGGGCAACGCGTTCCGTCGCAATTCGTGACATCATATTGGCGACGAGGTTAATCCACATGCATCACGCCTACATGTGAGTTAGAACGCCCAGCTTGCTTCTCCACTGCGCCTTCTACTTCTGCTGCCCTCCTTTCAAGCAGCATTTCTGCATCTTTATGCTTTTTGACGCGACGGCGACGTCATCTGTCTGACCCTTCGACGCTACTGCGGCGCCTTCTTCACGGCTGTCCGAACTCCTGGTGACTGCCTGCTACTTACTTCTTCAACATGAAGAAGTAAGTCATGTCCGTCATGTCAGTCTTGGCAAGTCCTGGCGTACCGGCAATTCCTTGGTTCAAATGACGACGTGTTTTGCAGGCATACGTCGACGCCGCCGCCAAGACCGCTACACCGTACCAAAAGAAGCGCTTCTTTTCAACACACTGGGGGTGGAAGGCGGCAGTATTTATTATTACCTCATCGAGGGAGAGACGCGCAGGCCGGAACCGATGAAGGGACAGGAGATTCCGAGGCAATTGACGTATACGAAGCGGCGCTTCAAGTTTTACACAAACACTTTCGTGAAGAAGAGGACGAATTTTGCAGTCGCGTGCATTTCAAACGCGGAGTACAGACTCCTGCGGAGCCGACTGCCGAATTCATTCAGGATGTGCAATAGCTCGACCTAATGGTTCAAGACCAAATCCTTTGCGGCTTACAGTCGCATCAACTTCGCGCGATGGCGCATATTTCGAAAGCAATGCCATCCTCAAAATTTGTTGTGTGTGGAGATGCCTTCCAAACCGCCCGCTACAATTCGTAGATTGAGATATGTGCGGTAAGATAACCTATTAAGAAGTTAATTTGTTCATTTGCGTCAATTAATTTATTATGATTTTCGATTTCTCGAGCAAGTAATGTCCGCCTCTTGAAAATGATCACCGTGTTTATAGATTCTAACCTGTACGTTGCAGCTACCCAATTTTCTAAGTATAAATAAGTGCCACAACTAAAGCAACTCTATAAATATAAGTTAACGCCGGACACATTCCGTGAGCACATAACAAGTACTAAACAGCTTCTCTCGGAATGCGCGTACACCCGTGTAACGAAACAACCGATAAATATGGTTCAAGAACTAACTATGGAGATTGAAAATTAACTTTATTGCAGACATCAACCTTGCATCTTAGACGTTTTCAATGAAAGAACATCGTTTGTTAAATTAGGTTGTGGAAGAGATTATTTTTTCTTGCTGACGTCTGGTAATTATTGTTTTTGCATTGTATGCGGTTCTCTCTTTGAAATTTTATTGCGATTATTGCGATAGAAATTGTATGGACACTCCAAGCGCCTCTACCGCCGTCGGCGTCGCCGTGAGGGTGCGCGTTGTGTCCCAGCACGATAACAACGTCGCCGTGCGCTTTAAGCTGTATGTGGGAGTCAACACGTGCGAGGAGAGCCCATGATCGCGGTTCAATCTCCCCCGCGCGATAGAGACGAAAGCGGGGAGGAAGAACGCCGTCTCCCTAGTGGGCGAGGCACTCAACGTTGCGAGGCGCCTGGGGAGGGGAGAAGGGATGGGGCGGCCTTCTACTCCCGCTGCAACTGCGCATGTGGTGGCTGCGTGCAGTCGTGCAGCTGTATCGTGAGAGCGATCTGCGATGGGGGCCGAGTCTAGGTGCCTCGGCGGCTTGTAGCTTTGTACGTGCTGTGTGTTGTCGGCGTTCACATTGCGTTGAGCAATAAACAGCACGAACGTCACTTCGCTCGCTGCAGCTGCCGCGTTTCCCCGTGTCAGCGTTTTGACCGCCAGTTTTCGCGGTCATCGAGTCGGTTGCGTTCATGTTTGCTTGTGTGTGCGTGATACTATGCATGTTAATTTAGTAAGTGTGCCGATGTTTATAAGTTTATATGGCCGATAAAACTACTATCCTTACATCGTATAACTGTCCATTAATTTGCTATCGCGACGATGCAAATTTCGCAGTTTCACAAAAGTCGCAGTTCGCAGTTTTCGGGTGAAACTGCGGCTTCTTTAAACTTTTTCTTGTGCATGTGAATTATATACGCGACAGTTGATTACGATGTGTTATGTTATCATATCCTATGTCAACCAGGAAAATACTCCTTCCTTATTGTATAGTACGCCTCGTTTAAAGCGCATTATGATGAAACCTGCCGCTGTCCTTACTGAATAGGGTGGGTGGCTTGACCTCTGAGACACTTGTCGTGGCTTTCAGCCATGACCCCCCGAAATATTTTTTGTAGAATTGTGATGTTTGTGACATGTGTGTGAGTATTTCCCAACTGTGTGTATTGGGATAGCCGTCTCCCATCTATAGTTTATACCTTTCCATCAGTGCGCAGTAATTAAACTACCACAGATGTATGCAAATTTTAATTCTTACGAGGAAGCTTTCACTCCGGCCAAACTCCGATGCGGCCTATTCATATACATATAAAACACAAAAACGTTTTTCTGAGATAACGCCTGGACAGATTTCAATGAAATCTGTTGCATTTGAGAGCTAAAGTTCAATTCTAGCGACTGTTGGAAGCGAAATTTCGTTTTGGAGCCTGAATTTTGTTGAAATAAATTTCGAAAATTCGAAAGTTCGGAAAAACATTGAATTTCGATGTTTACAAATTAATAACTCTGCATCAAGAACAGATATCGTGGTTCTGAAAACGGCATCAACTAGATCATTGAAAGCGGACAAATTTAGTGTGTCATTTTATATTTTAAGTGAATTTGTTACGTTGTGTAAAAGGGTTCTGCAAAAGCTGTATTTCCATGTTACTAAATTATTTGAGATTCATGTGTAACATATCAATTTTCTCCGCTTTAGATGTACTATTAGGTGCAATTCACATAAATGTGATATCATTTTTCATTGCTGAGTTACAGAGTTGTAAACTTGATAGTCTTGTTTTCCTAAAGCTTGTGATTTTTGACAATTTTTAATAGGAAATTGACAACCTAAACCAAAATTCAAAACAAAGTGACTAGTTTTAAGTTTTTCTTTTATATGCAACAAACCTCGTCAAATTTGGTGCAGTGGTTGACGAGAAAAACAAATTCTCCTTTTACATGTAGTTAGGTAGGAGCACACGAGCTAAAGCCTCCTCTTAAGTCAACTCCATAGCAAATATAATAACTGAAGCGTTTCATTATTTTATACAGCCGTCAGCAGGTGCAATTGTTTTGTAACAGCTTCGCTGGACATCGAGTGTCGCAGGGCCGGGATGGCGAGTCAATTTTTATGTTTGTTTCTGATTAAATGTCTCCACGATTGCTAGAAGCGTATGGATTCGTGACATTAAATGCTAGCCATCTTGAATATGTCTAAACTATAGCTTGACTTAGCGCTAGCTGCTTTTAGCCTGGTCAAGCTGTACAAAGCTAGCTAATAGCCAACTCGTGTTTCCTGGGTTGTGACCAATTTTAGAAGCTTGCGAGCATATTACTAACGCACCTGTCGGCTGATGAGTCACGTCTAAGCAGCAACAGCGGTCCACAACTGAAGTGACAGCTGGCCTTTGTAAATAATCAGCACAGTCGAGACAAAAGAGTGCAATGCATGGATGGAAAACTCCGGAGAACGTGTTCGACGTGTACTGAAAACACTAATTCGATTTTCTTTTTTTAATTCCGATATTTATTCCAGTGAAAAAAGCTCTAGCGTTCCGTTATTGGCTCACAAAAAAAGAACGGATTTTTTTCTGTTTCCTTTATAACGGTTCCCTTTTCTTTGTAGTAGCACTTAAGCAGTTATCAAATATAAAGTTATCAAATGCTCGTGAATAGGTTCTGCAGTTTCAGTGTGCATTATGTGCTGTAGATTAGCTGAACAAGCATGAACTGCTGAATAACGGCAGTGTGTTAAACACTGGGCGGCAGCAATAAAAGTCGTTTCGGTTTCATTTTCGTTTACCAGCATCCCTAGCGCCAAACACTACGTACTGCGACCAACTCTATGACTGCGACATCCGGTTATCGCGATTTCCTTTTGTTCGTTTTTTTAAGTCGGAAGAAGTCGTGGAGTGCGCGGCGGGGCCAAATTCCGATTTCAGCGTTCGGTAGCGCTGCATATTTAGACACGGCGCCGGTGTTACGTGTCGCGTTTCCGAATACTCGCCGTGGTCGTAGGCTCGGCGTCCCGCGTAGTCCTTTGTGCCAGTCGTGTGATGCACGGACGAAAACCCAGTGCCCACCGTCAGCGACAGTCGGTGCACGTGAGACTGCCGGAGTACAACAAATCACACGTGAGCAAGCATCCTTACGCAACAGTTGCTCTGTCCAGACGGGTGCCAGCTTGCACAGTGAGATGATAGCGTTGTCGCGGTAATTTGGCTTGATGCTGTAAAAGAGCTGTAGTGGCCTGATAGCAGCCGTTTCGTGCGAAAGTTCGCGCTGTTGCCGTCTTCGCGCACCTGCGTTGCTGCAGCTGCCCAAGACCGACGTGTAGTACCTGACCCCTCCTTGTTGTTGCCCGTATTGGTCTTTCATCTCGCCAGCTGGCCGACTGCTGAGCGCTAGGCCGGACGGGTACGCGATTGCCAGCCGTAATTCAATAAAGCTTCGGCCCTGCGTTTGCTGCCTTGAAAGTGTTGTCATCTTGTTCCGTCGATCATGTCACACCACACGCTTCCCGTCTTGTGCCGCTACTTGGCGATTACTCCCTCCAAACAGACAAAGGATAAATGGTCGTTGTGGTTGTTATGTGCGCGTTAGGCTTTAGTTCTTTCTGTAGCTTCCAGTTGCCGATGCGCGCTAAGGCCGATTTATATGACCAGGCAGCGCCGGCATCACTGGAGTGGGCAGTGACGCCCGCGTGCCAATGTCGTGCGACCTCGACTTTAGCAACAACCCGTGCTGCTGGGTCGTTCTTAGTACAGTTTAAGTAGCTCTGTGACCCTGTGCACTCGCTGGCTTTTGAGGGTGCAATTTTATTATCTCTGTGCACCGCTCGAGATAAAACGAGCGCATCAGCTCAGCTGGCGTACGCGCGGGAAAAAGAAAAACAAGTTAGAGAGAGAAGTGGGGAGGCAGAGGAGAGAAGTTGCCGTGCCTGTGTGGCAGTTGCCGCGGTCGTCGTGTGCAATAGGAGTTTCCTTCTTTGCACTTTCCACTGCATCGGCGTGCGGCGGGTGCGCTCACCCTCCAGCGCATGCATATACAGACGGGTTTCTTTTTACAGTGCTGTCTCGCCGCATGCGTATACCTGCCAACTGCACCGGTGTACTTCGGTTTGCGCGGCCCTGATGTGAAAGCGGCGAGTCATGGCGAAATGTAAGTTAGGCAATCAACTGGCGTGCCTCCGTTCTTCCTGCTCCAATCTTTTATCATCTTTCTTTCTTTCTTGCATATTCGTGTGTGCTTGGTTGCGTGCGTACCTGTGGATGAATACACGCACGTTGCCGTTATGATAGCCATTTATTTTACTGGAGAGAACGACGGAGGCAGCCCTTCCTCCTTTTGACTGTGGGTGAGGGCACAGCATTAAACTGTCGGCAGAGGTGTACCATATGATGGCAAATATGTACAGTGTTATGCATGCATAGTGGAAGAACTCATTAGTATTAGTGCAATATTACTCGCACTACTTGTAATGCACCCTATTAAATGGGAGAGTGGGGGAATTTATTTACGCGAAGGCTGAGGAAGTCGGTCTGAGGTATAGGCATCTCTGGCCTACTACTTCACACTGGAAAGAGGGTTCGGAGAGTGAGTGAAACAACTTTATTTTGTCCACTATAGGCGTAAGTAAACTCCACGCCACCTGGCTAGGCCCACTCGGGGACCATCAGGTGGAACCTGACGGCCTTGTCGCGAGAAAAAAATTTATGGCGAAGAAGGAAGTAGATATATGCAAGTCCACCACGTTGTGGCATTTCCAAAATCCGTTTATCCCGGCCAGTGCATTACATAAAGGCGGCCATTACAATCACTACCATGCTGTTCGCATCAGGCTGAGGACTAAAAAAACCCAAGTAGACTTTGCGCTCAGTAAAGTACATTCTTATTGCAGTACAGTAATCTTTAACAGTCTTGTGTGCATTTCCCCTTAACATTACACTTCTAGTACTTTCCTGTCAGAAATGCTATACATGTCTATACGTGCCCCAGCTATCCTACAGGAAAGTAGTGAGCACCAAGCATTAAAGAAAGGAGAAAGCCACATTGCAGCGAGATGGGATGCCAAGCAGGAGAACAGATTGTAAAAACAGAAGCAATGAGTGTCCCATTGCCACTGCAGCATTGAGCTCAGCAGATAATGATTCTGGCGGGCTTTTATATCCCTCACCACATCCAACGGGAGGGCAGGTGGAATGCCTGTGTTGCCAGGCGGCTATTCTGTCATCCGCCAAGCTCGGCAAAACAGACCACACAGACACATTCATGAATTGGGATAGACTCAGAGTTACGTTATCGGCCATGCTTGACGAAAACCATGCAGGCTTGTGCAAGGTTCAGGGTAGATCCATGAAGCCACATTGCAGCGAGATGGGAGGCCAGCAAGTAAATCTGAGCGGTAGGACAGACTCTAATAACAAGCAATGAGCGTCCAATCATTGCATCGTCACCATGCCAATGGGACCCCGACTGGGCTTCATCGCAACATATGTTACCATCGCTGACGTACGCGAATTTTCTATGTCTACAGATCCTCCAGACTGCACAAAAGTTTTTTTTAGTTCAGGTTAACCACTCCCAAACATTTGTTAAGCGCTCCATGACGAGTGCTTCCAGCGCATACCCCATATATTGCGACAGGGCCCAGTCGGGGTTGCAGCCATCGAACAGTTCTGAGGGGACGATAACATCGTAAAGTGGAGCCAGTAAACAGTGAACTACACCTGTGCATACGACCCCACTTGGAAAGGCGCAGGGACAAATGTGCACGAAAGCGATCCGGCATGCTTGCAAGGGACAGATACGCATAGTCAACTTACCAGTTGTTCACGTACCTGCTAAAATGTGCTCAGAACGACCCTTGGATTTGTAAAGTTTCACGGTGAGTTGATATGGGAAATCCATCTCGTTGTCACTGTTCAAAAAGCTCCCCGGTTTCATCGCTCACATGCCTGCATGCCTTGGAAAATGCTAAAAAAATAGCTGAAATTTCTACTACATCATCATTAGCTAACTTCTTTTTTAGTTTGGAACAGTTGCTGCAACACCCAACTGCGCACGACACCATTTATTTGGCACACACTTGCTATAGTACATGCTTTCTGCTCGCTACAGAGTGCACCAACATTGCACGCTGCCCAGTTGCCGCCGTTCATGCATGCATTCTATACAGTATGTTGTGCTTTACAGGGCTAGTAGACAAGTCATCTGCTTTGCACATCAGATGACATGCCTACACTTTTTAGTTTTATTCTCGTCTAGAATATCATTTACTCTCTAGCTCGCACTGCTGTCTCCCTGTACCTTAATGTCACACCTATTTTGTTCCTCTGCTCATTTAAAGCATCTTATGATTTTTGTTTAGAAAAAATAATAGTGGGCTTTTGATTCGAGAAGAGGCACGACATGTAAAATATCAATCACACGTTTACGTTCAAGAATCCAACGTGTGTGCTTGACAAAGGCCATACAGGCGCGTCCAAGCTTTGGGGTAGATCCATGAAGCCACATTGCAGCGACACAGGAGAAAGTTAGCTATCTGTATTCACGCCTTTTGAATTATTATTAATCTGTTAATTTTTGTTTGTTCAAGTGCGCTTTAACCACGACGTCAAAATGTGACAAGGTAGAAATTCTGCTGTGTTGTTATGCTTATCTTGTTACTTTTATTTCTTGTAGTCTCTATTTCTGTCTTCCTGCTGCTGTGAACCCTTGTACTAATGGGGGTTGCAGTCTCGTCAAGCTGCCGAATGCCACCTTTCATATGCTGTTTCTGTGTCTTTATTGCAATAGATGAAGGTAAAATGATTGAGTGATTGGTTGCATGGTCCATACACTCTTAACAAAGTTTGCACCCTTTGGGGCGTACCTTGTCCCACAACAATAATCGTCATCTGTCTTGCCCGCATTTCCTTGTTTTAAGGGGGTATGGTTGGGTAAACACCCCCCCCCAAAATTGAATTTGCAATTCTGGCGCAGAAAAATCGACTGCAATATGAGGAACCAACCTATTGAAGCGCGACCTCGAACACCCGCTCAAAGCGGTTCAAATATCACGCTAAAGTGTGCCGCACGCCCTGGCATTTGAAAATGGCGGGTGGAGGCCGGTTTATCATCGTTCGCGGTTTTCTTCTTTATGGCATGGTTTTCTTTTGCTTGTGTGTGTGTGTGTGTGGTAAGTAAATGATTTGGACTAAAAATCATATATTAATTAAAAGAAAATGAGGCATCCACCCAATCGTAGCAATTGCCACAAAGGAATCCCATGCGGCTTCCTCGAAAGGAAAGCATCGCAGTTGTTGAAAAATTCGTCCTGGTCTAACACTCTAATATCATCACATTCCTCAGCGTGATTGCAGAGAAAAGGTACATCAAATAATTAAAACGCACCTGAAATTTTGGGAGTGGACCACAGGAAAGGCAAACCATCTAGACACAAACAAAGTTTCTTCTGTTGCACCCAAGAGCATCTTTTGTAAGTGCGGGAAATTTGATGCGAATATCTGCAGCCGTTTCTAAAATATTACGTTAAAACTAACATGTACCATTTACCCGACCATACCTCCTTAATGCTCCGAAGCCGGTACTTCCAAATTACGAAGTGCTTGCATGTTATCAGCATGACACAGCATTCTTGCAGAAAAGTAGCAAGTGCAGCGTTTTCAAAGGAAACGCAAGCAAGGTAGATGACGAATATTGTGGTGGGACAAATATACGCCCCAAAAGGTGCAACTGTTTTAAGAGTGCAGCTTCTCTGTTTTTTCTTGCTTTCCTTCTCAGTTATTTTTTGTTATTCACCAAGTTTCAAAGGCACGTTGTGGTTCGGATGATACATAGTCAAATGGCTCCTCGTGCTCGGCAGCACAAGCAACACTTATCTCCCCTTGAGGTGATGGTTAATTCTGTCCATTAAAAATCTTGCTTAGCACATTCGTTGGCATCCTCAGCACCAGTAAATCTAGGCAGCATAAGAGCACTTCAAGAATTTTGAATTTTCTGCGACTTCGATAAGCATCTAGAAGTGTGGATTGTCCATGTCTAAAATCTGAAAAAAATGTTTTACGTGTGGGAGAAAAGTCGTCTGACAATCATTGTTCTTGGCAATCACCTAGATATATCAGAACTTAGCCTGTTATAAATCCTCAGTGTCAGAAACAGAAAGAAAGGAATCTGCCAGATGATGGCATATTGATAACTCCAGGTAAGCCCTGAACGTCTTTCTTGCATCTCATTTTTTCCTAACACATATTGTCATCTATTTAATCCTTTATGGGCACCGTTTGGTGTACATAACACAGCAGGAGGAGAGTACAAAGGGACAAAAATGGAATTAAGACATGGCTGTGTGAGCATACAAAGCAACTAGATATTCCGTAAAACACAGGAAAGTAAAACATTAAAGGGTGGCAAGAAATTGAGTACTGTATATCAGTTTCTGAGATTAACTGTCAGTAATTTCTGTGAACTTGAGAGAGTTATGACCATTTACAATTGGTGCTGGTAGCTTGTCTGATTCTTCAGTCAGTGTCCATAGAAGAGATGAAGCTATTGGTAAAACCACGCAAACAGTATGCATAACAGTGCGCGCTTTGAGTGATGAAAGTTTGGTGTGACATGTGGGCAGATGGAATGAGACTTCTCTGTACAAGTGATCGACATTGAAGTGCAGTTTATATGCGGCAAAGTCTGGTAATTTTGTTTGGAAGATATAATGTACCCAGGCCAAGCAATGCTTCAAGTAATGCTGTGCTGAGTATGTTGCATAGGTCTTTTTCTTTGCAAGTTATTGCGTAATACATTTAACAGGAGCCACATTCGTGACGTTGAGTGGTGGTCCTTGTTTTCTATTTCCCCGAGGTGACCATTGCAAGACATAGCGGTCTGATCAGGGTTTAAAATGGAACAAGACATTTTACATTTATTTACATTAATTGGTGACTATAAGCTGCTAAACAGACAGGTTCAGAAACATTGTGTCACTTCCCAGTCGAAGTTCCATCTGCACCTTATGGCCACATTCTGCACTCCCCTCATTGGAGAGGAGGTTTACATTCACTTGCAGCTTAACAACCCAGTGGTTACTGAAAAAGAAACAAGGCCTTGCAGATGGTGTGCTGGTTGACGCTGACCTGGACATCGCTGTTAGCTTTTGAAAAGCGCTTCTCTGGGAATTTGGGCAAGACTGTCCCAGACCACCCATGGCTTCTTCGCTACTGTTGATTTTTGTTTTCTGTGTATCTTGACACTGCTCTTGGGCGGTCACATGGCATCCCTTACAGCTGCAGTTTTCTCAAACATTTCCTTTACCAGTGCAGGGGCTTTCCACAGGGGATGCTCCCCCACTTTGCACATTTGCAGACTTGCGCACATATTTTTTGACGGCCTCCAGTGCCGAAGTGTGTCTAGCACAAAAACACAGGTACTGACAAATTTTTCAGCATAGATGTAATCGGAAGTTTGACACCACAAACTATGCAACACATGCTGAAAGTCATTATGTATGCACGTAAATTGTATTCTTGACAATGCTAATTGCACCTTAGGATTTCTGTGCTATATCACCTCGTGTTAACCACTCCTGAAATGCTGATGTAACCTCATTTCACATGGATATTTACTCACAGTTAATTTCTACGAAGAACCTTGAAATATTAAAACTGCCTTCCCTCCTCCATCACTTGCCATCTGTAATGCCAAAAGCTTCAAGATAGCCACTATTACATGAATCAGTTCTTGCCCCTTCTATTTCGAAAATATTTAAGCACTTGAAAGTGTGAATATGAATTCATTACTCCTACTAATGATCTCAATGTTGAGCTGTTTATTTAATTAGTACACATTCCACACAGCTTCCAAAAGGAGTGTACACATTCTATAAACTATATAGTGCTGGTAACTCTTTCATTCCTTGGGTAGCTCTTCAGGAAAACTCAGGTAAAGGGACCCTGAAATGATTTTGACGATTTTGTACAAGCGTACCGAGTCGTTAGGGCAGGTCATTCTTATCATTAAGTGACACATTTAGGCGTTCCACAGAAAGCATGTAATTTATTACTACCCATCGCAGCAGTACTGCTCCCCTGAGTTTTCAGCTGCTCTGTTAGAATTTACGAAGTTTGTTCACGTGACATCAGTTGGGCAAGCTGTCCATCCAATTGGCTATCCAGGTACCATCGTAGATAGCTTTTACAACTTTATGGGGAACAAATGTTTGTAATACTTGGAAAGTTAGTTAACTTGCATCTGTAAAAAAAATAAGTAACAGCCAGAGAATACACAACGACAATTTATCACAACACTCAAGCACTTCTGGCACACAGCAACTGTCTACTTGTGTTACAACGTGCTGCATGTTGACGCAGGGTTAGTCTTGAGGTTTCCTTTTGCAAAGACCACGTATCGCCGTTATTGTGTTTTGGGCTGCAAACGCAGTGATTGGTGACATATCAAGCTGCGACATCGTGTCCCTTTGCAAAGCAACAGGTGAGCGGATTGGCTGCAGCACATCAGGCTGTCGGTAACCGGCTGGTGCCAGGACTTACGCATTTGCAGCCATCACCTCATGCTGGAGGGTTACCAAAATAATTGTCTGGTGCTGCACAAGCGTGAAGCCTTCATCGTCCATATCACTGATGTCCGCTATATCACAATCATCAATAAGCGCAGACACGTCTGTTTCGGTAGCCTCATACAGCCAAACCTCGATATATAGAACAGTGTGGTGATCGCGAAATAGTTCGATATAGCCAGAATTCGATATATAAAATCAAGTAAAAAATGCATCAAAAACTTCTGCAAATCAATCAATGAACCAAGGGTGCGATCAGGAATGGTTGTTCGAAGCACGCGTTTGGTTGTGCCATGCGTATTTGGCCTAGGCTGCGCCGACTTCATCAGCGGGGAGCACACTTTCGGTTACTCCACACACAATTAGCCTAGGCCACGCCGACTTTGTACGCCGCGCGAAGTCAGTGGGGCTTAGGCCAATCGCACACGATGGAAGTGAATGTGCACTATAAACAGCTATTCCTAAATGCGCCCCGATCGTGGTGCAGTAAACACTCACTTGAAGCTTGAAGTCAGCGAATGCTGCCGTTTGGAGGCACACTGGACTCTGGAAAACCCTTGAAACCTTCACACATTTCCCTTGTGCGAACAAGCAGACGTTGTGACTGCAATTCGCCTTTGAGTGGGAACAAACAGAACGACCTGCTGGCCCATAACAGAAGAGGTGAATTAAAGTTTATGGCTTTAACTGCCACCTGGATAATGGCGCTGGCAATAATCCAGGTGGTGTTAGTATTGAAAAAAGTGTAATGGTACAATATTTAAACAGGCATTCGCTGGCAAGATTCATACAATATGAAAACTTGTACGTAAGTTTCTGTGAATGCAGGCACGAATTTGTGTGTTGCCGAATTTGCAAGGAAGACTGTGCACCTTACTTTGAGTACGACTTGAAATAAAAAATGTAATTCCACTAGGGAACACACAAAATCAATTTCTATGGGTCGCACACGGCTGTCATGAAGTTAAGTACAAAGCAAACCCCTTAATCTAACAAGTTCAAGCACTATACATCAGGATAGGAAGTCGGTATAACAATTTATATATTGTTACAAACTTGCAAGAACTTTTTGTCAAACCACCGTTGTGATGCATGCAAAAACAATAAAATATGTGCGTAACAGTACCACAAGCATCTATTATGTATATCAAATGCAGGTTTCTTTTTCTCATCCCAGCTGAAAAATATACATGATGACTTAAGAAGAACGAAGAGGAATTACAATGATGATAATGTACGTGCATATAAAAGTAAGCCATAATTGCAATTACTCGTATGCACAAAGTTCCAAGGAAAAAGATTGTCGCAGGAGTATGGTATGAAAACCGGCGAGTGATCATCCTCACGTTGGCAAGGCAATCACTCACCAACTTGTGCTGAGCAATTGCCTTGCCATCTTCACTTTGGACGAACATTGTTTTTCATATATTTATAGAGCTTATTATTGTAATAATATGCAACATTCAAGAACTACTCTAAAACAATCGCAAATTTCATGTAATATGGAGCTGCTCGACTAAAACAAATACCGAGAAGAAATGCATTGCGTAGAGTCCCAATTGATATTTCTTACACTGGGGATTTACGGTACTGGATTAAATATACAAACTATCTCCATTTGAATTAACTTCTACTGCCACTTGGACCATATAGAACTGCAGAGTTGAAACGCGACAGAAACTGTTCTTCGGACTGAAAATCTTTGCAGCAGTCCCCACTGTCTGCTAGACCAAACTTAACATGAAAGAGAGCTTGCAGTGTCCCATCCAAAATGCAGTTTCTCAAATCATTCTTTGTCAATGAAACCTGGCTGAACACGCATTGGACTGGTGAGTTTGAAAGAGGCCTTGCAAGTAGACACAAAGTGAGCTCAGACAGCAGGAGGAACATTGGATTTCCGGCAATTTTTTGTTTTTGTATTCCTGATGCTTGTTGATGTTTGGTGATGCCAGAGCAGAATATTTAGTTTTGATCGACACTCAAGACCACTGCGCTTCGTTGAGCATGTACATAAAGAGCCGAACTATCGCATTTCTCGTTCAAAGCGACATACGGATTTTTTCATAAGTTTACTGCGTAAATAAATAATGTGGTGATTTGTGGGAAAACCAAGTAATAGGTTTCGAGGAACCCTTGATCAACATGGAAGGACCACGGGAGAAAATGACTCACTACAACATGCATACGAATACTTGACCTCTTGTGGTAAATCGACAGAATAGTTTGCTGTATAGCAGCCAGCATGGAACATGTACTCTACAGCTGTCAGCCCCACAGTTTTTCCTGCTGAACCACACGTGAACTGGTAGCAGATGGCGCGAAAACCAAAGAGAAGGAAGATAGCTTAGCGTTGAAAGGACGTATAAATATGGAAGCCATGACTTAATGCCATCCTCCCCATGCCGGCATTGCTAAATAAAGGCCTTCGAGATTGCCTACATATCTTTGTAGCAGCAGTGAGCTTTGGGTTTTACAGCAGCCTTCCAGAATTTTGTCAGTATGGACTTCTCCTCGGGACAAAAATAGCCCAAATATAGCCATGTAGCTAACTCAGAATTTTCGACGCCAACCTGCATAATAAGTAGCCCAATTTGGCTATTAATAGCCCATTCTGGCAACTCTGTGAATTGCGCGTCTCAACAGGCGCAGAGCGCGGCACCAAGAAGGAGTCAGTGCGACAAGTGCAATGCGTCGTTGACATTGTCGAACTAGCCAAGCCACCGCATACATACGCTGCTACGTTCAAATGGCACCCTCGGCACGATCATTGTGTGCAGCTACAGTGCGCAGCAGTTGGGAATGCCCATCGCGCCACCGCTATCTTTGAGGGTGTTGCGGGAAAGCTCACTGCCTGTTAACACAGCGCACATGGTCTGGGGTGGCGGAGTTCGATATATCCATTTTACGTCCGACCTCGTTCAACATAAAAAATTAAAAATACATGCGAGTTTCCAGGTGATATTCAAAGCACTCAATATACGCAATAATTCAATATATCCGTGTTCGATATATTGAAGTTTGTTGCTTACATTCACGATTGCTCTCAGTCACTTGGTTTCCTCTGGCCCGGTGTCAGGTCTGGCGTAGTCATGACGGAGCTCTCGCTACTACCAGATCAGGCTCTTTTGGAGGCACCTATCGAAGTGGCCGGAAGGGTAGGCCCCTCTGCACCCCCCGAGCCTCTGGTAGGGAAGGCATCTTGGCGAGTCGTTCGACGTCTTCAACAATTCTGGTTGACAAAACATCGAAAAAACGCAAAAAAAAACTAGAAATTGAGACAGCAGTGCGACTGTGGTGAACCAAACTTCCTCTTCTCATCACATCATGTCACAGAGCTAGTGAAGGTGGAGCTTAGCCTAGGTCACTCGGTGAATGAGTTGAGGAGAAAAGGCTAGGGAGAAGGTAAGTTGCACTTGTGCGTAGCTCTCTTAATATATTGCTTCACTTAAATTGTGGTGCACATGCATTACTGTAGCTGTACCCTACGCATCTACAAAATTTGTCAAAATTATTTCATGGACCTTTTAATGACAGCACAGGATTGAAGGCTAATCACAACAAAATTTAGGCCACGTAGAAAACCTAGCTTCAGCAAGTTGAGATATAGAGCAGCAGCCTCAGTGCAAAATTTTGCATTTCTAATTCGAATGGATGCAGTATTTGAAAATCTAGCAAAAATAGATGTTTTTGATACCGAAACTGAAAAAAAAGTGCTGCTGTTGTTGCCAGAACTGGCGCATCACGCAGAATATTGAGCACCAGCACAGCTTCTTGGCGTGACCTCTGAGAACAGGCAGCACGTATTGCAGGCTAAAAATCTTGGAGGTGATGCACCAAGATTGCGTCATATCTGCTACCCACTAGGGGCATGCGTAGTCTGCTTAGGTGATATTTAAAGGCTTCTAATAAGAAAATTGTACCGACTACTATCCCCACAACTTTCTCAAGACTGCTTTAGTAGTACGTACTACATAACTAAAGTGAAGTTTTTGTTGCAGTTGACCTTAAGGGGTGTGATGAGGGTAGAAAATTTGCAGGAATAGAGTGCAGTTGCCTCTCACAAAACACGAGGAATCTGAGGTCGCTCCAAGAATCCCTTGTTATGTTGTGGGCATAAAATACTGTGAGGATGAGGAACTCTTTTATATAGGAGTAACTGCTAGACCTCTGCGTGTCTGTTTTTTTTTTTTTGTCTTGCCAGAACCATTTCCATGAAAGCTTCTTAGAAAGAAGTATGTCTCATTATATGTCGTTGCTGCCTGTAATAGACGCAAGTAGTGGGACGTGTTCTTGTAATAAAACATATTTGGTGGACATGTATCCAATACTGCACAAAGGATTTGAACTGCTGTGCAGCACATCTTAAGGTTTCACATTTATTCAGTGAAGGCAATTCTTTGAATGGTGTCTTCGTGTAGAGTATTGCTGGGAAATATAAAAATGCCTGTTAAATGCTTGACTTGGTCTCAAAAAGTGCAGTTCTGCTACACATTATAGCTGTCAGCGAATGACAGTGAAGAAAGACATTTTTGTTGTTCCTGGAGTATTGGTCAGATACATGTGGTATTCCTTTTCATGCTATTTTCTGGTGTTAACTGTGGCTGAAATAAAAAAATTTTTTTTTTTCATGCACGCGATAGAAATTGTGGCTTTAATGACAGTCTTTGTTTAGTGTGTGTGCATCTGCATACGTGCTTGTTGCTTGCAGAATCTGTGAGTGTTCTTCCAGCAGTGGCTCCTTCAGTAATGACGCCTATTAATTCGTAATTTTTGCTTCAACTTTCAAAGTTCTTATGATAATTTTGTTACAGTATTTCATGGAAAACATTAGTAACAATGTCCCAAAATATTCTGCCTGCCAGACACCTGTAACGAAACGTGCTGAGAAAGTGCTAAACAAAATGCAGATTGTTTTGCAGAAGCACATTCACAGGTGGGTTGCCAAATGCCAAAAAGTGTATCGTGATGTCTCAACCATCAATACTGAAAAATTATGTATGAAATTATTAATCACTACTAGGGTGGCCTAATTTTCACACCATCTCAATGAAGTAAACGCATCTTTAGGAAATTCTGAGATGTACACATATATAAACTTGATTTAATAATTGTTGCTGCAAGTGAGCTCAAATATATATGTTTTTGAAAATGGCAATATGCTTTTCTTTTATAGTGTAGCTTGCTTTAGAAAAAGATATGCTGGTTTGTTCAGTAAAGATAGCCATTTTACTCTATTGGCAACAGAAAAATTGTTGCTGGGTCAGCACGTGTTGCTGACCCAGCAACAAAAGTTAATTGAAGCTATATTAAGTTGGCGAACTCTGCCAACTCTGATGGTAACATTGCAGTAAATAGGAACCAGGAGTTATTGAATAAACTGCTTTGTTTCAGAGGTTTCACAGGCACAATTGTATAACTGCATGTTACCTCACCCTGATGAAGCAGTTGGGTTGATTAAAAGAACCGCAGCTAAAGCAACATGCAGAGCATGTGTAAGGACAAAAGATTCAGTGCTTCTAGGGATTCAAACTTTGCGTTCGAAACTTGAAATAAAGTGCTTCAGGGACATTCGCACTCTAAGCAACATGTGGAATCAAATTCAGTGCCTATGCAAGAACAGTGACACGGCCAGAGTTTCATTGATGCTCAACCCTGACAAAAGCCAAGCTTCATGTTTGTGGAATGCCCTGTCTATCTGCTAGTTAAAACACCGTTGCGCAATGGTGTCTCACAGTGGGCATCTCTGTACATCATCTTAAAAGCATCCTAGTATCATGCAAACTAGACACGGAAACATAAAGCATGGTGAAACACACGTGGCGGTTTGTATTTTTTCACGTAGCATCCTGTAGCACTGTGTATGTCTCCCAATCCTTGCAAGACAAAGAGGTCATAGGAAGATGGACTTGCATTGAACAACCGTGGCTGAACAAGCAAACTCTCAGTGGTCTGCAGCTGTTCCCAAAAAAGGATATCGTCACTATGGCCCTGATGGAGACAGTTGTCTCTGTTGAAACGTTGGCACTAGGCTCAGGATTTTTCTTGTTCAGGGTTCTTGTTTGCCCATGGTCAAACTGTACACACTATAGCTGTATTTTCAACACAAATATATGATATGTCATTTTGATCTGCTTTAGGGGCTCAGGAGGTATAGTTGCATTACTTTTGTCATTTGTTTTGTGGCTCATTTAGACTGTTAAGCCCCCCAGGTAACAACAACTTGCCTTGTCAAAACATTGGCTCCAAGCTGATGCTTCCCTAGTTTGCCCAGTATTGGCCAGTCATATCCTTGTGCTGCCTCTGTGTGTCTGTTCTTGTATCCCTGTGTTAACGGTACATTCTTATTTGCATCCATTTGCTAGAACTGTTGCCTTGTATCTTCTGTTGTACCCACATCTTGCTTGCGCTACTCTATAGTGCCTTTATAATGGCCATTGCATAACTACATGATCAATGCTGCTATGTTTTTCTCTAGAACTGTTCTAGAAGCTGCTTGTTGCATTGAAAGTTCAGCATGTAATGCATCTCCACGTGCCTTTATCATCAACAGGTCGTGTGCCGGGGCGTTACTTGCTCCTAGCCCTACTCTTCGTCGGCAACACGATCCTCTCAACACACAAGTTTGACCTGGGCATTGCAATTTTGGCCATGACTAACCAGGTTCCCGCCACAGACGAAGCGGCCAGTCTTGCACCCGGTGATTCCTGGCTCCAGCATGACAATGACACAGTAGCGACACATTTCAATGCTTCTAGCATTGCTGTAGTGAACAGCAGTGTGGAAACTGAAGTAAGTGAATAGTTTGTGTGTCTTTCTTTAATATAAAGGCGGGCAAGTTTGCCACATTTAGCTGACACCATATACATATTAAAGAGTTTATTGCAGCATATTCGTGAGAAGTAGATGCTTTCTTGATGATATTGCCTCTTGGAAGAAACACCTTCATCTAATACATTATTATAGACTCAAGTTCTCTCATTTTTCCAGTTCTGTTAGGATAAATGATCTCATAAGTAGAACGATTTGGGGACAATGTGTAGTTCATACTGATTCATTGAACATTGATTTAGACAAACTTCTGATCACATTAATACTATTGACTTTCAAGTTCCCTGCATTTTCACCTGTAAAGGAACACACTGTAATAACATGAAGTGAAGTTTTTGTTTTGGCTTTCCACTACATAATTTCAAGATTTCCTTGTGTTAACTGGAGTTCTCAACTGTTTAACTGTAATTCCTTTTATGAAAAAATGTATGGCCATGGTGCACGTCTGTGAAAATGACAGAGCGGTAGTTTAAAGGGTGCACCTCTATGGTCCTCAAGCATTAGGGTGAAGTAATTGGAGTTGGATCTAAGTTAAACCTTTCTCTTGAGCCTTAGTTCTAATGTGCAGTTATGACAGTTATTGCTTAATGCAGAACTATGGAAAGCTTTGTCCTTGAAACATTCTAATTCCAAACGCAGAAATATGGTGTTGCCACTTCTCATTTCTCAGCTGTTTCAATGGCCGGCACATTTTACAGCACATAACTGAGCTCACTTGATTATACTTTTGATAATGTCTGAGTTGTGTATTTGGCTTGAGTGGTGCTACTATATTTCTCCATATATTGAGAGTGCATATCTCTTCAATGTTGTCAATCAATATTGTCAGACAGGCACTCACACTTGGGTGTCGGCTCATGCTCCCTAGGACTCTCTCATGCTATGTATTGCTTTTGTATTACTATACATGCTGGGTAAGTGTTACTTCTGCGTTGTCTTGAATATTACATTCAAAGCAATGATATGTAAGCCTCACGCTTCCTTTCTTTATTTGGTTTGCTTTGATTTTAATATTTTATGCAGTTTTTATTTCTTTGTTTCACCTGCTTTGAGTTTCATCTGCTGTACCAGTCAGGAATTCCTGCAAATGGAGCAGGGATCCCTACAAGCTGGCATATGAATAGCTTTTTTTATCTTTGTTCCCAGCATTATTGCGATTTCTCAAAAAATGGTAATGATTAAGCATATCTTGAGTTTCATCATCGTGCTTATGTTTTTGGAATAAATATGAGTGATAAAACTCAAGGCGAGTGTACTGACTTTTGGGAAAGCGCATTAGTGCTCAAGCGAAAATAATAAAGTAACATTAGATGCCCTCACACCAAGTAAGGCCATGTTGATTTCAGCTTGAGGCAGAACCTCTGTACATTGAAGAATGTTGTTTTAACTTACTCAATTAAAAGTTTTCTTGTTTCGTTACTATTTGCAACAACAGCTGCCTAATTGTTGCTGCCACACTTTCTGTGCCTCTGTTATATGTCATATATGTGCAGTGCTGTAGGCAGACAAAATACAGAATAAAAAACTAATATGCAGTCCAGTTTTCAAATTACTTCATTCGTGTCTCTTATCCGATGACCACGTCTTCTTTCTCTATCTGCAATGTCTGCAGTGTTGCTTTTTAGTGATGAATGGAAATCATTTTGTACGGCATTCAACTTTGCTATCTAGATGTATGTGAATTGGTTGTGTGCTTAGTGGCAAAGTTATGGAATTTAAGCCCCCGGTGAAACCTCGCAACCAGTGTGTTCACAACTCTTTGGTACACTTTCCTCCATGCATATCCTGTGAATAGGTGATCAGTAGATGACTTGCATGTGGAATTGCACGTACTGTACTGGAACATGATTTGTAGCTTCAACAGCACACCTAGTGATAAACAAATTAGATCAGCATGCAGCTTTCCAGTTGCTAGTGTCCTTGTAAACACGGCAGTTTTCCCAATGTTGTTGCTGTACTTTTTGTTATGGCATAATATAACGGGACATTTTGACAGTGACACCAGAATGGAGAGCATGCAATGGATGTTGGAAGTCAGTGTGTTGTGTCATGTCATGTGCACTGTCCTTGTCTCATTTCAGTGATCGATCTGTGCTGGCAACTGTAAAACTGTCAGTAAGAGCCAACTGTTGTAATGCACCCACTTTTCATCCTTTCGCATTTGTTGTGCCTCTTCCTTTGTTGTGTGGTATGTGTGCGGCATACGAGCATTCTGCTGTACAAGTTCCTGTGCTGTACGAATACACAAAGACTGCCACATTGTAACAGCAGGGATGTCCTTGTAGTAAGTGTCTAGTCAATTAAGAAGGAGAGATTGTGGCACAAGGACATATTTCCAGTACGATTAGGTTGGGTGCTGTTGTTTGGCTAAGTTACTACATTTGGTGATCATATCTTACGTAATATTGCTCTATTTCAATGAAGGAAAAAAAAGAAAGCATGATTAATGTGTAGGTAATGAAAGCTCGGGTAGTTTATTGGCTGAAGCATTAACTGTTCAAATGTTGTGCTCAGGACAATGCCCTCCTCACCACCACACCTGCAGTTTCACTGGAGGAGGAAAGCACAGGAGCACCTGTATTCTCGTGGTCACCTTCAGTGCAAGGTGTCATCCTGGGTGCATACTTTTACGGAGTAATTATGCCGCAGGTGAGATTACGCAGCTCATTTACGGGTATTTGGGCACTCTCGGGGCCAGTGAATTACATGTTGGTGTAGGCAGTCGCATAAAAAAAAAAGAGTAAGAAATACAACGGACTTAAACCAGAGCTGCTAGTCGCTATTTGAGAGGCCATATTCTTAGTCAGTCACGTTTAGAAATATAAGGTTCCCTGAATGCTGATTGATGCTGGTTCACATGGCACGATCTTCACTTTGCAACACAGTGATTTGCATCGCTCTGTAACGGTCATGTGCTCCCCATGTCTCGATTCCGCGAAGTTGTTAGCACTGCCACAGTGTTGCAGCGGTCGGCACAATTGTGAGCAGGGAAACAGCAAGGGATGTCGAAATAGGGGCTCTCCTGTCGATGTCTATTTTACCTTGTTTTGTCTTATCAGACTGGCATTCTTTTACGCCGCAGCTGCAGACAAAGGAATTGTTAATGTTCAACAATTTTAAATGCTACAGAGCATGAGTGTCATCAGCTGAAAAGCACCTAACTTGAAATTATGACCTGCATTGTATTTATCTTGTGCCTGGCTGTTTGTTTTGTGGGATAAAATTTTCATCCACCCTGTTATGACCTCGACTAAAGATTACTGTATTCATAAATAAAAATAAAGATATTATGGTCTTAGAATAATAAAGTCTGGGATACTTGTAGCATTTTGTCTGATTCTTCCAAAGCTGTTACCTGCTTACATGTGACTTCTTCATTTATTTATTTTTCATTTTTGTAATGGGTTTCCGAAAATTAGCTATCCGCTGCAAGTGGTGGTCTTAAAGTTCGAAGTTTTACTTATGGCTATGTAGTGATCACTACAGGAGATGCTGAAAATGCTCACCAGTGGCTTGAAGACATGTCTGCACGGGAGACTGCATATTGTTAAACACTTGGTGGAGAGTTGCTGGAGGTATTCTGTAGCTCCGGCAGTGTGTGAGGATTGTTCTCCCACACCTGTCATTTGAGTGCAACCCACTAATGTTATCAGACTAACTGCAGGTCTTGCACTATTGTATCGCATGTTAAACTGCACTGTGGCTCATAATTGTCATACATATTTTCTTTTATTTTCTCACTACATAGTTATGTTAGGATTCCGTATGCGCTGTGCAACTTTCACACTTTCAGCAGACGCTATGGCAAAATAGCTTTCTTGGCTCCGAGTGCTCTAAGTACAGTGCTTTAATACATTTGGAGCGTGCCTGTAACATTTCTTGAAAAATGTAATGCTAATTTCATTTCGTTTAGTTTCATTTCCATTTCGTTCTCTGAAAGCCGCTTTGGGGTATGGTGTAAGCTGTGAATGAAGTAAGCAATACTACATACTTCACCGTAACAAAGTTAGTCTTGAAGCATGCATTGTACACACGCATAACATGCAGCCCAAGCAACTATTCTATGGTTACTTGAACGTTGGTATATGCGAACGGAATATTTGTTTGCTGCCAGCATCCATCCTTTGGTTGGAAGAGGTGATATTGAGTCCAGCCCATGGTGCACCGTCTGCCAGCTCTATTTGCAGCAGCAGTGCTTTACTCACCGGTGTGCAATTACGCAAGGTTTGCATTGTAGTGATTATTTGCTGCGTGCAATGTGCACTGTTGCATAATCCAGGGTAGCGTATCGTACTGCTGCCGACTTGTAGCAACGCCTGCCTATCGAAGCTCGACCGATGTTACTTATTGGGTAGCGTGGCGTTGTCGGCGAGCTGCAGGCATCCGGTAGACCATGGTGACCAAGCAAGGGCGAGACGATTTCTAGTGCAAAACTTGCACTATTTATTCAAAGGTAGATGAAAGAAAATGAGAAGAGCATGAAGTGATCAAAAGTAATTCCTTAAATAGGCTCTCTACAATCGTGGGAGGGATCTTGCTTCCGTCGACGTCACATGACCGGCACAGAAAGCCTGCTGCAAGGAGGAGGCCGTCCCGCCTCCTGCAATTGTAGACGCTTGTCCGTCTCTTTTGCGCATTACTGGTTTGTGGAAGTTCTCCTGTAGACTTTGGCCGTTCGAGGAAAGGGTCCCTCTAAAGTTGCACACACACACACAGACACACACACACAAAAGAGGCCTGTAAACACTGCGGGGCTTCCGCCCGACCGGCAGACACTCGAAATGGTCATGGTGAATCAGGAAGTCACGCTTATTTCGATGAGGCATGGTGAGAGAAGGTAGGATGGAATCCCTTTCTGCACGTGGTGCCAGACGCCAACACTAACAGCACTTAGCAGTTGGCCCCAATGGTCACGCAATGTGTGCAGTGTGTTCTGTAGTTACTACTGGCCAAGGCTCACTGAAGAAGATGCCTACCATGAAACCTCAGTACAGTCGAAGCCCATTAATTCGACCTTGACAGGACCGACCAAATCGAATGGATTAACCAGCGGGTTGTATCAAACAAGAAGCAGAAACTAACACCGAAACACACATGCCACTGGTTTATTTGGCAGTATTTTTCCCTATTTTAATATGCCCCCAAATCAACCGCTCACCCACTTCCTATATGTATAGAAATATGTATACTGTATACATATATGTATATATGCATGCTATATGATGAGCATGGATATAACGAAAAATGATTCTCATCAACATCTGTACGTAACAAATATAGGCTTATGATGAGTATAAGATATAATGAAGGAATTTGATGTCAGGTGCAATTTCACTGTAACGAGGTTCGACTGCGAGTAGAAAAAATGATACTGTCATTCACAAGATGCCCCCACTACATGTCGAGTTCATGCGACATTGGAGAGCAACCTTTGATAGTTCATTGCAGCATAGCCCTACAGAGCTAGACAACATTTAAGTGAGATTCGTTTCATAAGGTTTCTGTAATATTGGTGAGATTTCTACACTTAGAACTCGAAGTTTTCACAGTGATGCTGGTAAAGAGAGTTCAGCAACGGTTCTCATGCGGCAGTGTCAAAGGCCGGCAACTGCAGCAGCGGGGTTAATATCAAATGTCAGTCAAAGAACAGCCAGCAATACAGCCAGTGCTGTAGTCCCAAAGCAACCATACTACCAGGGCATCAGTGAGAATGCACAGCTCAACTCCAGCGTCGGCAAAACTGGCACAGTATGCAGGAACACGTGTTCAATATAACATGCAGTACAGAAGTAGTAAGCTTGGATGTAGTGAAACGTTTAAAAGGCTTGTATATAATGAAGGCATTGCAACATATATAGCAAACTACTTATTAAGTTTTGGATAAATTTTGGCAGTGGCAAAATGGACCTCTACCCAGGATTTCCCAAAAGTATGAGAAGCACCTTGTAGAGCTTCACTGTCTTTGACATGCAAGTGGTACTCCTCGTGGTAGTCGCGCGTTGCGCAACTACCTA
This sequence comes from Dermacentor albipictus, assembly GCF_038994185.2. NCBI lineage: Eukaryota > Metazoa > Arthropoda > Arachnida > Ixodida > Ixodidae > Dermacentor > Dermacentor albipictus. The sequence goes on along the minus strand of NC_091823.1, from coordinate 143,903,460 downwards.
TAGCATTGCGTTGCCGAGCTGAAGGTCCTAGGTTCAATCCTGGCTGTATAGTGGCTGCATTTGATGGGTGTGAAATGCAAAAGCACTTCAGCACTTAGATCTAGGGAAACTTATAAGAACCACAGGTCAAAATTAGTTTGGAATCTCCCACTATGGCATTCCTCATAATCGGATCATAGTTTCAGCACGTAAAAACTCTGAATTTCTTTTTGTTTTGTTTTAGTCGCCAAGACATACTGAATGAACTGTAGGAGACTTGTCTGAATTGATAACTGGGTTTATTTCTGGTCTAAAATACACAGCCACTCGAATTGAATCTTCTTGGTTGTACTGTCGTGTGAGAACTGTCACTGGGGATTTGCCAATCAAGTTGCTTCTTTGGGCTTTGTCCTCCTCGCTGGCACTCAAGCTACTTGTTGCGTCGAAATGTGTAGCAGCGTAGGGTGCCCGGACAGTGTTCTTGTATTACATCTTTCTTGCATTCTTCTGTTGCTCCGTTTGATAGGAACAACAGAAGCAAGGTAGCAAGCAGAGATGATCACCATACATCTGCAAAGCCTTTCTTTTTTTAGACAGAGTCAATATTTTCACATATGTTTAACACCTTTGCACCAGCACTGCAAATCACTTTTGTGACTAAGACTCATTGCGATGCAAAAAGGGTTAGCGTTTATGGTCTGTAATCTGCGCATGTGATCTCGCTTGTTGGCTATCAGGTTCTGGGTGGTCGCCTGGCGGAGCGCTTCAGTGCCAAGTGGACCCTGCTGGCAGGGCTGCTTGCTTCCTCGGCACTGACATCGGCAACACCATGGATAGCCACGTTAGGTGTCGCACCTCTGGTTGCGCATAGGATACTCCTGGGATTTGTGCACGTGAGTATTTTCGCTGCACAATCGCACATGTTCGGTGCATACTCTTGAAGTGATGTCTTTTTTATTTGTTTAAATGCAGGTGGTTTATGGTCCTAACTGTGTTTATGCAGGAATTAATGTAAAAGGTGCAGCTTTGTGTAAGAGAGGCACAAGGAAGACATGCATAGCACTGAACTTTGAACAAAACATTTATTTTACCGGGAGACAGATTGTGTACTTAACACCGTAACAAAACAAGAAAATGCTGCATTGATACTGCTTGTCGTATCACGATCTCGCATTGGCGGTGATTGCTAAACATGAGCTCTTTTTTGGACAAGGCTACAGACGCAAAACTTATACCATTTCTATCCACACAAGCTATTTCGGCAGCCTCGATAATTTCCCTGGTAAGCACTGCCTGTGCTTAGTTTTGCATTCAGCCCTCTTGTGGAAAGCCTGCACAAGTTTATCTGCACAAGGATACAACTTTCGCAGGTGCACAAAAAATAGTCTGCAGTTGTGCACCCTGACCTACTGTCTCAATGGTTGCACAAGGTTCCATGAGAATAGGGAATATAACAGCCTTCCTATTTTCTTTTTCGCCCCGTCTATTTTCCTTCCTTCATCCCCTGCTCATGCTTGCGAGAATAACTTTTTCCTTCAATCTGTGCCAGACCAACCCGCAAACCTAAGGCATAACCATCTGCACTAAGGCGATGGCCCTGCATGTGAAAACTTTCTTCCATCAGATGTGAACATGACTTTTTCAAAGCACTGGGGAAGTAAGAGGCCCCTATTCTTTCTTTTTACGAATTTAGAGTGTGCTGACACAAGTGGGAGATGCGGTTTGTTCACCCTTGCTTTAGACATCCAGCACGCATGATGCCTAAAAATCCAAATGTTATTGTTTTCTGGAAGTTCATATGTATGGGGTAGTGGGTTTTAAATATCTTTGAAAATGCTCAGAACACTTTGCACTACAACAAGTGTGGTCACAGCTGTTATTCGAGTCATGTTTGAAAATGACATCTTAATTCTTCTTGATGATTAAAAGATATTGTTACGTGTGGAAAGACACAGACAACATATGACTACTTACACTGTATTTATAAGAGCAGCACAACCAGAGACCAAGATGGAAACCAGCTCGTGCCAAGCCCAGATGCTCGTCTTTGTTAGCGCCATGTCTCTTGAGTGTCTATTGTATAGCAACAATATCTTCAAATATACTTTACACCAGTTTTTACACAGTTTTACACCGCAGTTCTGCACCACTTTTTACTAAGTTTTCTAGGATATTGTTATGTGGAAGCACAATAGATGAACTACTGTGTTTACAAGGTGTATTTACAAGGGGCAGCAAGCACGAGCCAACATGGAAGCCAAGCAACATCAAGCAAGGCACATGTCATCCTCAGGTCAGCCAGTAGTCGCTTATAGGTACATGCCACTAACTCTAAGGGTCAACATTTTCTTCTTCAAGCAGCACGTAGCATGACACCCGCAAACAGAAGCTGCAGCCCGGTGCCACTAAGAACCCACAGCAGACAAAGAGTGGTTATGCTTGAGTCTCGAAATCGCTGGTGTTGGAACCTCAGTGCTGACACCCGTTATTGCAGTCGCACCGCTGGCACGAGTTGTTGCAAATGGGTCGCAAGCCCCAAGGGTAGCGTTGGCCTGGCGGCCTGGGGCACAACTGGAAGCATCCGAAGGTCCTGGTAAAGCATGAGTCGACTGCTAACAGAACAACTTGTTTATTCTAGCATCGCAAAAGAGCGGCCGGTCAGGTCGACCGAAGTGGAGAGACGGGAGAGCACGCTTCTCGACGGAAGAATTCGGAGCCTCTCTCTCTTGGCGTCCGGGGGCAGCTGCTTTTATACTCTTGGCGTCGCGGGCAAGAAGGAAGGTCACGGGATGACACCACGTGACAGCGAGGCACGGACGAGCTGAGAGACATGTAGAGACGAGTGTAGTGACGCATCAGCCGGGCCGGCGCCGGTCGCGCCTCCTCGCTTCACACTTGGGGAGCTCCTCTCCCCGGCTGCCGCACTTTGACAAGCGTGGGCACACACACGCACACACAAAGACACGTGGCACTGAACATGCCGGGACGCGCTTGGCGGGGATGCGTTGCGGCCGCTCCGAACGGGCCAAAATGTCCGCCGCTTTGAACGAAGCTCCGGCGTCCGTTGCATCCGCGCCGGCTACACCGCGCGTTGTAGGCGAAACGTAACACTGGGCAATGGAACAGAAGATGAAGTGGGACTGCCGGACAAAATCTCGTGCGTGACATCAGTCACTTGTCAAAGGACGTGGTATGGGCCCATGCAGTGAGGACGGAGCTTTTCAGAAAGGCCAACCCATCGGGAGGGGTTGCAAAGTAGCACGAGGGCACCCGGAACAAAACGTTTGTCGCGGTGTCACTAGTCATGAAGCTGCTTCCGATTCTCTTGGAAAGCAGCGAGACTACCACGGGCTACCTGCCGCATGTAATCAGCCTGGGCAATGGCGCCGCATGCATATTCACTAGTGGAAGTTGCAGGGGAAAGAAGAAATGTGTTGATTGGTAAAGTTGGTTAACGTCCAAACAAAATGTAAAAGGGAGAGTATCCAGCAGTGTCATGGTGGGAGGAATTTTATGCAAACATCGCGTATGGCAGTGCAAGGTCCCAATCGTGGTGGTCAGCCGACACATACTTTCAAAGGATGTCTGTCAGGATTTGCTTGAAGTGCTCAGAGAGCCCGTTCGTCTGAGGATGGTACGACGTGGAGATCTTGTGTTGCATGGATCAGCAGTGCAGTATATTGTCGATGACTTTAGACAGAAAGGTATGGCCTTGGTCAGTCGGCAATTGACATGGGGCATCATGTACTAAAGCTATGTCACGCAGGAGAAAGTGCCACGTCTGTAGCACATTTGGTCTTCTGTCAAGGTAGCTTGTGTCAATGTGTAGTGTGTCGCGTAATCAGTAGTGACGGCAACCCATTTCTTTCCTGAAGCAGATGTAGGAAAAGGTCCGAGAAGGTCCAAACAGACACGGAAGAAGGGCTGAGGTGGGATGTCGATGGGCTGAAAATACCCAGCAGGAAGCACAAGCAGTTTCGGCGTTGACAAAGCAGATGAGAGGATATCAAGCCTTCAATTATTTTTCTTTAGTAGGCATCCTGACACTGTTCATCGGCACTGTTATGCAGCTGACTCACGGAAAAGACACAATTGAGGGATTCAGTGCACAAGGAGTCACAGTCAGCCACGGAGTAAAGGGATGGACAAACCGCATCTTTGTGTGGATATGACCGTGTAGGTGTGCTCTTACAGGCGCAGTGCCCATCGTGCGAGTCTGCCTGTACAATCTTTCAAAAAGATGAGCCTAACAGAGGGCATGGTGGTCAGAAACTAATGTGAACGGTTGGTCGAATAGATAAGGGTGAAATTTTGCAGCTACCCAAACATAAGCGAGGCACTCGCGTTCTGTAATTGAGTAATTTTGCTCAGATGCGAACAGCATCCTGCTGGCATAAGCAATGATGTAGTTCACTCCACGTTGACGTTGGGCCAAGACAGCGCTTGTTCCGTAACCGCTTGTGTCAGTGCGGACTTCTTTTTGGGCTGATAGGTCGAAATGTACCAAAATACGAGGTGTTGTGAGGTGTATGGCTAACTCGGAGGAAGCCACGGCTTGTGCAGGACCCCAGGTAAAAGGGGTGTCTTGTTTAAGATCTGTGAGTAGTTTTGCAATCACTGCAAAATTCTTCGCAAACTGGCGAAAAAAGAAGCAGAGCCCCACAAAGCTGCGAACATCTTTGGCAGACTTGGGCCACACGGAAGTCTTTCACAGCTTGAATTTCCTCCGGGTCAGGTTGTACACCGGCTGCCAGCATCCACAATATGGCCAAGGATCATAATGGAGTGACGGCCACTTTGATGAATTCAGGAAGTCCAGCACAGCGGAACACGTGAAGAGTCACTGAGAGGCATTTGAGGTGTGTATCAAACGTAGGCAAAAACACAATTATGTTCGTCGTTTAAGTAACACAAGCATGTATACCACTTGAACAGATGAAGCAGAGAGTGCATAATTTGCACAAATGTGGCTGGGGCATTACACAAAACGAAAAGCATGACCTTGTACAGGTGAAGTTCATCAGGAGTTGCATAATACATTTTGTTTCGGTCCATTGGGGCCATAGCTATCTGCTGACATCCAGATCGAAGGTCGATAGAGGAGAAGTAGGCGGCACCATACAGACAATCGAGGGCATTGTCATGTTGCGGTAATGAGTAAGTGTTTTTCTTCGTAATATTGTTGAGATGCCGATAGTCCACACAAAAGTGCCACGATCCATCCTTTCTTTCAACTAAAACAGCAGGGGAAGCGCTGGAACTGGAAGACAGCTCCATAATGTTCTTTGCAAGCACTTTGTTGACTTCCTGCTGGATGACACTTCACTTAGACGCAGACACTCAATAGGACTGTTGGTGAGCAGGGCTGGCATCGCCTGTGTGTATGCGATGCACGACAACAGACGTCTGACCCAAAGGCCGATTCTGGAAGCCAAAAATGTCTCAATACGACTCGACAATACATCTAAGGGCTTCAGTGCACTTAGGCAGAAGGTAATTGGCAATCATGCTGCGAATTTCACAGCTGCCACAAGTTGTTGGAGTCAGAGTGCCCTTCTAATGACGTGTAGCATCCAGTGCAAGAGCTTCTAGCTGAAAATCTTGCAGGGAGCAAAGGTGGGCTACGGAAAGCACCTATAGAAGCATTGTTTGATGAAGCTAAAATTCGCAAGTAGAAGGCAGGTTCTGTCAGCCCTAATTCTCTGGACTGTGTAGTTTGCAGTGATACTGTGAGTAAGCAGGACATCAGTAAGAGGCAACACATAGTAGTTGCCATCTGGAACACCTGGCGAACATTACGCTTCGACATATGTCATGGCTTTAGATGGTAGGCGACCAAAGTCGCTGCAGTGTCAGCGAGACGAAGGAGGTTGGTCACTGGGTTCGCAGAGGTTAGGCAGTTCAAGGCAGAATACACCGGCAGAACAATTAATCAGAGCGGAATTGGCAGAAAGAAAATCAAGTCCAAGTATGAGGTCGTGGGGCACTGCGCAAGGACCATAAATGTAACCACCTGGTGACCAGCAACAGCACCTCCAACTGTGCACATCTAAACAGCAGTGACCGTCGCACCGTCAGCAACACGTTCGACTCGGGTCGTGGGAGGTGTATGGATCTTCTTCATGCGACGACGAAGACTGGCACTCATGACAGAGATGTGCGCCCCAGTGTCAATGAAAGCTCTGACAGGGACCCTGTTGATGTGGACTTCAAGAATGTTCCGGTGGTCACGTAAGGGCAGTAGAGAATTTTGGGTCAGCATTGACAGTGCAGCTTCACCTCCAGAAGCTGCGCAGTCTAGTTTTCTGGCGAAAAGCGACGGCCAAAGGATGGCGGAGGAGAGCGTCGGCGCATCGGTGACTGAGATGGATGGCAATGTGGTGGAGGCGATTGGGCGTAGCAGGTGCCTTCCTCAGGGACATTGGGTGCAGGGGATTCGGTGTGGGACAGAGAGTGGCTTGCAGTACGGAATAGACCAGAGCAAGTGGGAAATGGGCTATGGGACTGAGAGGACTGCTGGCTTTGGCAATAGCGAGCAATGTGTCCACTCGGCTGCAGCGAAAACAGATAGACTTATCATCTGCAGTTCTCTATTTCAGCGGGTTTCTGGAACGATGAAGGGCGTATGGTCTGCGACGAAGTCTGCCCATGGAGACTAGGGCAGCGTCAGGAGTGTTCATGGCGCAGACAGTAAAGAAGAGGCCTAAGTTCACAAATTCCTGCCATACAGTGGCCTGGATCAATGAAATAGCCGGCGTCAAGGTCTCGGGTACCATGGGTTCATAAAAAGCTGGATATGCGGCCTCAAGTTTTTGGCGCACAATGTAGGTCACATCATCTGATGTGCATAGTTGACAAGGAGTTGCCTCACAGGACGACGTTGCAGCCGCTCGGTAGACACTCGAACTGAGGCGAGATGGGCCTGCATTTCACTTGCCCAGATGACAGCACTCTTTGGTCACCCTTTCAACGGTGTTCACGTTGGTGAAGACGAGCAGATTGAATGCATCGTATGCGACACCCTTCAATTTGTGGGCAATCTTGTCAGCCTTGGAAATCTTCTTGTCAGCTTATAGACACAAGGCCAGCATGACCTGTGTGTACAACGAGTAAGGCTCACTTAACATCTGGGCACATGCTGCAAGTTGGTTCTTGGCAGTTGCTGTTGACCAAACTGCTTGCTGAAAAGGTCGCAGAGCTGCTGCTTGAATGTGTCCCGACTGGTGAGGTTGTCCTTGTGGGTCCGAAACCAGACGCAAGGGGTTAACCAAGGTAAAATATGACATTGACCAGCATTATAGTTAGATCTCGGCCATTTTGCCGACACGCTCATACATGCTTAGCCACTCATCCATGACAACACTGTTTGCCCCAGAAAAGATCCCGGGATCGCAGGGCTGTGAGAGGACAATAAACTTGGTAGAGGTTGCAGGTGTAGCTGAGAGTGACGTGTCATCACCAGGTGGCATGGCGGTAGATTCGAGATGACATTCTCTGCAAAGCTGCGTCGTTAGAAGAAGTACTCTGCACCTCCACCAAATAAATGTTAAGTGGGATTACAGTAGGGGAACCATTTACAAAATGTGTTTCTGGCCAGCATGAAAGCCAGCCAACATCAAGAAAGTTACGTCGTCCTTTTCAGATCAGCCATTAGTCGCCTATGCGTACGTCCCAATAAATCCAAGAGCCGATATCTTTGAGTAGCACGTAGCAGTATTTGACAACCAATGTGTGAACCCTGATGTGTGAACTTTCAGAAAACGATAACATTCGTAGTTTATATTTGTGTCTTAATTTTTCAGACATGTGCTCGATGTTTGAAATAAGGGCAAACAATCCAATACTCCCATTTGTGTTAGCATTGTCATAATATATGGTACGCGGGAGTGGAAACATAAACATACGAAGACTGCGCCGTGCGGGGGTGAAGAGGACAGTGAATCTTGGCAAATACCCGCAAGATGGTCATCATCATCATCGACGCCGACTTGGGAGCGTCGGCAGTGGCGCCTCAAAAAGCGTGGCACGAGAGTGTGGCCCGTGGCCCGTGGCGTGAGCAGTGCGCGAGGTTCGGCGGTCGACGGAAACAGCTTCCTCGCTGGGCGTCTGGCCCATAGGAGCTATCGCCGACCGCACCAATACGCCACACCTGAAGCAACACTGTCGTCTGCTGGGAGGTTACCTCGCCACGCTCTTCCACTGGGCACTGGTCCAGGAGGGCTGGCGGTCCGGAACCGGGGCGCTCGAGCGTTCGGGTGAGCGGCCACAGGGCTACCCCGCCTGCTGTGGACGCGACCCGGTGACTGCGGCCGGCTACCTGAGCCCCGCGAGGCGGTCCGACCCGGCCGTCCAACCTGGCTGTCCGACCCAGCCGACCGTCCCGGCCGTCCTACACGGCTGTCCGACCCGCCGGCCGACACTGTTGTCCGACCCCGCTGGCCGGCATCGGTTCAACGAGGTCTCAGACACGGCGACACACGCTTCCGCCGGAACTGTAGGCCAATCATAATCCACCGATCCATAGATATAGTGCATGTCGCCTATGAGGCATTTTGGGACATTGTCACGTGTGTGTGCCGTTATCTGTGTCGTGTACGTCAATACCAGTCTGATGTGTGTTTTGCTTTCGCGTGCTGCTTCTCCCTTTTTCTGGAGTGATCCGGCCCCAATAACATCACAAGCATGCTCTAAACTCGTGAAGAGAAATATAGGGGCCTCTGCACATGTGGCTCTACCATGCTATCTCATTTGTATATGTGCAAGAGTGTGTCATGATTTTATAAGTGGTAGCACCTTTATTTCAGTTTTCACCATTGCACTTTGAGAGGTAGTCATGTTAGTAATACACTAGTGAGCGTTTGGAATTGGTCACCATTAAATAGTTCTGTTGGCAGAAAATGTATTTGTAATAGTGGAGATCACTTTTGCACATGCGTCGGAAGGAAGAAGCGTTTCCCAGCTAGGCGGTCACTTTTTATCATGCTGGTATGTAATCTGAAGTAGGTATGATAGAAATGATGTATGGTTTCTGAAGCAGTTATGCGGTACTTAAAATAACGAAAAATTTCAAAAAGAAAAATACTCAGTCTTTTGGAAGTCATGATATTAAAGTCATTATATTGCAAAGTATGCTCTGGCAGAATATTATAGCTCAATTCCATCAACAAGTGCTTAAAAAACAATACTTTATAAGCGTTGACTGACCCTACTCCACGCTGAAACTCTGAAGTTTGACCCAACTTCGAGCCACATTATCTCCGCGCGACAAGAACCGATCAGCATCATCTTGGTCTTGTTGCAAAGCTGCTTCTCAGCGTTTGAATTTGGGCTACCTCAAAGTAATGTATGCCTCCCAGAGGCAGGGTAGTTGGCTCTTTTGATAGGTCGTTAGGAGGATGCTGATTGGGTAAAATGCGCCTTCCTCTCCAATGCAGCCATGCCCCATCCTTCCAGTTGGCCTTGATACTTACTTTCTCTCCCGGTGTCCCATGGTGTGACAAAAATGTCTTAGTCTTTCCTTGCTTTCACTGCTGCACCTTTATTCAGGGTCTGAGTATGCCATCATCAGTTGCCCTGGTGGCCCGGTGGGCGCCCCGACAGGAGCGGTCAACCTTTGTAGCCGTGGTGTTCTGCGGCCGGTACATGGGCATCGTGGTGGCCACCCTGCTCTTCGGTCACCTCTCCTCCATGTCAGTGGCTGGAGGGTGGCCCTTTGCCTTCTACATGTCTGGTGAGCCATGTTCACTCAAAGACTGCATCGTCATAAAAACATTGGCCTGCAGTTTTACAGATACGGTCAGACCCGTTTGTAAGAGCACCGATTAATGCGGTATACCAGGCATTTCACAACAGCTGTCTCTCATTTGAACCCTTTGAGGGTCACAATTTTTTTATTGCATATTGAAGTTCTTCAGAGGGGCTTGTGTCAAGAAAAACAAATAATTTTTTGGGTGGTATAAAGCGACAAACATTTTTTATGTGTGTGCTGTATTATGCATTGTGTATCGTACTGTTGTTCAGTAGATAATTGACTAGCATAGATAGTTTTTTTACAAATGTAATAAAATTCACACAACCTATCTTTATCCTCTATATATGTTTGGCACAACTAGGGTCCTTATATTGTAATGCATGTATAAGATGCCGGATGCAATCTTTAGAGCTGGAAACATTTATTGTCAGCCATATTTCACCCCAGCAACGGTTTCATCAGTGCAAGAAGGGGAACAGCATGGTAATGTTACCAAGTGCACGCTAGGGAGTCGGGCGACAGGTGGTGTTTGCTCACCTACCCTCTCCACCTAGTGCATGCATCTTCATCTTTACTCTGGCCACTACGGAGCACACAGGGTGGGCCATGCGCCGTATTTTGGAGGTAATCTTAGGCAGATTCAAAGAGTGCAAAGGGCGGGCTGAGATGGCTGGTGTCTTGTTTCGCCTTGAGTGATTTTGAGTGTGAGGGCTTAAGAATGAAGCAGAACTTGATCAGCAGTGCTGAATATTGAATAAATGCATGTTTAGTGTGTAACCGCTGTTAGCATTGTTCTGCATATCATTTGTCGCGTCGTTTGCGGTTCTTCAGTCATGTTTTTCACTCGTGTAAGGGTCACACCTTGCCACATTTCCTGGAAAAAAGAAGTCTGGGTCTTACGCAAGTAAATGTGGTGCATTAAAATGTTCTCCTATAATTCATTCTGGATGGCATGCTAATTTCATTGCAGGGCTACTGGGGTTCCTGTGGCTAGCCCTGTGGTACTTCCTGGCCTTTGACGATCCGGCTCGTGACCCAAAGGTGTCTGCTGCTGAGCTTCACAATATACAGGGAGCGAATGGAGGTGGACCACTCAGGGCTAGCACAGCGGTGAGGAACAATGTATTCGTTTCTTTCACCTCTTCGTCTCATTTCAGCGAGGCGCCTTTGCAGCTAAATGGGTGTACGGTTGGAGAAACACGCAGTCATGTAAAAGTGACGAGTACAAGCAGGCAGGAAGGTGCCAATGAACTTCAGACATTAAAAGTGTTTATTGGATGTACTTGTGGCTGTGATAGAAAGTAATAGCGGCACTGTTCACCGCAAGGTCTGCAGTCATCGGATCGGATGACCCTGATGGGTATCAGCGCCTTACTTACTGGACATTACCGTATTTACTCGCATAATGATCGCACTCGCGTAATGATCGCACCCCTAAATTTTGTCATCAGAATTCGATCTTTTTTATTTCCCGTGTAATGATTGCACCCGGAACTTGCCACAGTGATATGTCGTGTGCCACGTCTAGCTAATAATGATCGCGCTTACCATCTGTCGAATGCTACGCAAACGACCCTTCAAGACAAGCCAAGCGGTCTGCACGCACCAAACATTCTTAAGTAGATGCCTCATTTCATTACTTTCATCACTTTCTGCACTTCCATTACAAAAAGAGGTACAACCAAACTTGCCTTTATTATGGGTAGGCTTTATAAAGATTATGGTCAACAAAAACAAGAAAGGCACCTTTTGATTATTTTCACCTGCACTCATGAGCACACAACAAATCGCGCGCAGCAATGATAGTAGCCACGTTTACACTGATACGTTAAAAGTGTACACTATTCATACGCCGACGCTTGTAACATGGCTAAGATATTCGGCCGCCCTTAGCGGAGACGTGCCGTGTTAGGATAGTAGTGAAGACAGATGCCGCAGTTTCCGCATCACGCCGGCCGTGCGTTTCTGTCACTGGCAGCTAAGCGCGCCCATCTGTTTCTGTCCCCTCAAAGTGGACATGGCTACGTTATTGCTGCAAACTTGCCGATAATAACAGTATTATCCATCACTGATACGGAAGAAACTGTTTCAATGCACGTAATGTACAGTTAAACCTGGATATAACGAAGTTGACAAAAGCTTGCAATTTTTCGTTACATGCAGGTTTTCGTTACATGCAGGTTTCGCGTGAAGGCTCGTACGAATGATGCAGAAACGAAACCAAATAGCTCAATATATCCGCGAAGGTGAACTCACCCTTCAAGCATTTATTTTACACCAAAAAACTGCGTAATTTGCGCTTGCTTCTTCGGCACAAGTGACGGCACAACACGCCGCTCCAAAGAAGCTAAATCGTGTAGAGCTCCTTCATCGTCGAGCGAGCCGACGAAACGGCGCATAACATCCATTGCGTTGATCACCTCCTTTGCAGAAGGCACGTCACACGGATCTGCCTCACAGGCACCATCATCACCGCCATCGGGATTTTGCACGCTTTCAGCTACTGCTGCATCAGACATTTCTTCTGTAGCCACGGCGGCGTTGTCGGCAAACAAAAAGTCAGTCAGTTCAACGTCGTCGGGTACACCACCGTTAGTGCATAGCTCGTTCCACGCTTCGGCCACATCGGACGGAGTAGAAAGGTCTTCCTCCTCTTCCTCGTCGGCACCAGCCCGTGCGTTTTTGGCTATTCCGGCCTTTAAAAAGCAATTCACGATAACTTCTGCCCTGACCTCTTGCCAGGAGGCAGCAAGCATCTCGACTGCTTGATAAATGTCGATCTTCATCTCCCGTTCCAGACGGATGTCGAGAAGTATCTTCTGGATTAGTAGGCACCGGTAACAGCATTTAAAACTGTTAATGACCCCTTTGTCCAGGGGCTGTATTAGAGACGTGCAATTGGCCGGGAAGTAATGCAGTTCGATGTTCGACAGCTGCAGGCCCTCGACGTGGTGCGCCGAGCAATTGTCCAGCAGTAGGCAAACTTGACGGCCTTGCCGCTTGACGTCCTGGTTAAATTCCTTCAACCACTCAGAAAATATTGGCCGAGTCATCCAAGCTTTGGAATTCGCCACATACTTCACGGGCATACGCTTCGTCCCCTTAAAACACCTGGGACGGGCACTTTTGCCGACAACTAGCGGGACTCGCTTGTCTGTGCCGTCGAGGTTGGCACACAGCAGAATCGTTATGCGGAGCTTGCTCTGCTTTCCACCGCGGCAGTCATCGCCTTTTAACGCTAGCGTGCGGCCCGGAAGCATCTGATAAAATAGAGCCGTCTCGTCGGCATTGTAGACATCAGCCGCCTCGAAGCGACTCAGGATTCCAGGCAGCTCGTCAGCCACCCACGAAGCAGCAGCATCGCTGTCTGCGGAGGCAGATTCGCCGCTGATTACTCTTCCGACAACACCATGCCGGCTCTTAAATCCCTGCAGCCACCCGTTACTTGCCTTGAAATCATCATGGCCCAGGAAACACGCAAAATCCTTTGCCTTCTGTTGCAAGATCGCACCACTTGTGGGTACATTTCTGGCTCTCGTGTCCAAAAACCATGTGAACACTGCCTTGTCCACATCAGTGTATGTGGACAGCTTCAGTCTTTTTTTCTTCGAGCTTGTTCCCGACTCCACTGCGTTTCTGATGCTGTGTTCCGCACTCAAAATCGTTGATAATGTGCTCGCTGGAATGCTGAAACGGGTGGCAACGTCCTTCTTCTTCTCGCCCGCGGAGACAGCATTTAAAATTGCGAGTTTGTCTTCAAAAGCCGAACTTTTCGTTTTCTGGCAGCAGAACTCATCACGACCAACCGACGACGTAGTTAGAAGCGGAGACGCACGACTACACGCCGACAGGCAGGCCTAGCACCTCCAAAACAAGTCGGACAAACCAGTACCAGGGCACAGTTGACACACGCACACGTGCAGAACACAGGACAACACTCAAAATGGCGAATGCAACGCATCCATAGAGAAAGAAAAAAAAGTGACGCATGTCGTTCGTCATGGAGTGTCGTTCGTCATCGTCCCTCTCCCTTCCCGCGCCCTGGCAATGAAAGAACCGGCTATCAGCGTTGCTTTTCAAGTGAATTCTTACACATAAGTGCGTCTAAGCCGTTGAAACAAATAAAAATCACTAAATAAGAATGCTTGTCCTCAAATCTATACGAAACAAAATAAATCTGAAAGAGAAATCAGCTACCGATACCAATGCCACCTGGCGTCACGCTAGACAAGCAAAGCCTGAAAAGACTGCTACGTTAGGCACGGAGCGGCGCTAGTTGCCGCCATCATCATCATCATCGCTAACTGCTCGGTCGCGGCAATCCCTGGCGTTCGCGTAGCTGCTGGCTCCTTACAATATTAATATTCAATAATCTAGAGCATTTCTTCGGCCGAATTTTCCTTAAAAGTGCAAAAAGTAATGACTGATCAGCTTTGGGAGTTCGTTACATCAAGGCTAACCGCCGCAACGCGTTCGTTACATCAAGGTCGAAAATACATGGGCTTCAATGGGGGCAGCGTTGGGGAATTAAAAAACTTCGTTAAATCCAGGAATTCGTTACATATAGGTTCGTTACATCCAGGTTTAACTGTACTCACGAGAAGAGAAAAAAAATTACGTTCGGATTGCTCCGCCGGCCGCCATTTTTGTTTTGGTGTCCCGCACCCGCATCCCGCAGCAAATGCGGGACGAAAAAAAAAGTTTTTTTTTTCGCGGGAAATTTAACCCGCGTAATGATCGCACCCCTGAATTTGCATCAATTCTTTCTGACAAAAAAGTGCGATCACTATGCGAGTTAATACGGTATATATAGTTATAGGAGTTGCAATACCCAGAGAAAAAAAATCCAGTCAGCATAAGCTTTTTGGGTTGTGTGCATGGTTTCTTTCATGTGTTGCAACATTTGAAACCCTGTTAATGAATATTAATAATGCAATTAGGATTCTATGAGAACTTCACCCAATTTGCAGTGTGTGTCCAAGCTCTTTCACAAACCTAGTGACCCAGGTAGTCTACAATGAAACCTCGTTAATATGAACATCATATTAAAGGGGCCTTGCAACACTTCTCAAGCCACCATTTTCCTGCTGCACGTTGTGGAGATTGGCAGTTGGGAATTTTCCCAACGTAGGTCAAAGCAGTGGTATTGCAGTGTTTAATATTTTAGTCATGCAAGCAAATCACTACACCACTGCAGACCGCATTTTTTCGTCCCGCATGCAGATTGGTGAAGTTTGGATAACCACTGCATTGCAGCAAAAACACGATAAAAATTGGTTTCATGTTGTTTGCCGTAATCTTTATATTGACACAAACGGATGCTGCTTTAAAGAAATCACTACAACCACAAAACTAGACAGCAGCACTGGCTGTTCTTTAGCCTCTGGCATGGTGGCATACCTATGGCACCTGAGCACAAAAGCTTCTCTCCTCACTTCTGTCCACTCGTGAGCAGCCTTGTTGCCTCGTTTTGCATGTTGTTCTCGTGGTGCTGGTTCCTCACCTCGGTGCATCGTTGTTGCCGCACTGTTTTGGTTGTTCGTGGTGCTGCACTAAAATAAAACTGAACTGAAGAAAAGAGAGTTTGCGCAGTCCCAGGTTGCTCAACCAGCCTCATCAGCACACCGAAGTAACCGGAACTCGTGAACATAAAACGTGTAGGTAACCATGGAGTGCGAACTCCAGCTACGTAGGCGCTTTGGGCTCTTACCATTGGGAGTGAGGTGTTAGGGCAGCAGGTGAGAGAAATGGGGAAAGAAGACCGCGTGAAGTTTTAAGTTGTGGGCATGCATTTCCTTTTCTTGTATTTTGAAATTTCTCGGCTAGATAACTTTGGACTGCTTACCCGTGTCGCTTCCATTTGTGTTGCGTTTACTTCTCCAGCTGTCAACCTAAGCAACCAGAGACCGAAAAACAGTGGCTCGAAAAGTGTTTGAGGGCCTCTTTAACGAACTTTTCAGGTTAATCAACATTCAGAAATCCCCTGCTGTCTTCTTATAGCTTCACTGTAAAAGTATTTCAGTACTATGAACTTCAGAATGTCGAGGTTTTCAACGTAATGATTGTTATTCAGTTTCCGCATCATATTGTCAACACCTCGGTAATACGAATGCATATTTCCGGAGCCGTGGGCTTAAAGACGACGTGGTGTAAAAAGCACACGCTGCGGCGCTGGCATAAGAAAACCTGAGATGGCACAGAAGGAGAAAAACGCAGGAGGGGCCGACGACATATCAGGATTCCTAGCTCATACTCTGATCTGTCATACTCTGCCATACCATACTCTGCCGATACTCTGCCAAAACAAGTGTTGCCTGGCAACAGAGACACCTCTCTTCCTTATTTCATCCCTCTTTCGGCTTGTGCCTCTTCTTTCTATTGCAGTTCTTTCCGTGGCCTTTACATGCACAATGTAGTAACCGCCATGCTCACGGGGATGCCACGTGGCTTGCCATTTCCGGACAGCGTTGTTTACATGGGCTTGTGTTTTCAAATGCAGATAAACCTCAATATAACGAACTTCAATATAGAAAAATTCTCAACATAACAAGGTACTTAACTTTTCAGAACTTCTTGTCCATATAACACCGTGTGTTCAAAACCTCAATATAAATAAGTGTATCTATACGTGATTTCAGTATAGTTAAATTTCACTGCCACCACAGAGGAATGCCCTTATAATACAGCAAACCCTCATTATAACGAAGTCACTCTAGTCGAATTTTCGCTTTATTGAATTTTCTCTCAGTCCCAACAAAAACTCACGCATTTTAAACTAGATTGCTCGAAGCATACCGAGACGCTGCCCCACTTAAGCGAACTATCAAGCAGTGTGGGCACATTGACAGCAGTGTTCAGAACCTTTCGCACCAAGCAAGGCATTCCACGCTGGATGAGCAAGCAACTTTCTGCACCACTAGCTATGCCATTGTGCCGCCTGTGCGCCTTTTTCCTCCATGCTACGCCCGCGTATTATCAGCGATGAGCAAGCTGCACGCTCACGGCCAACGTTACTAGACTAGGTTCAGTTTAATTCTCTGTAGCCGCTGTATATTGCGAACGCCCCTGTGTGTCTTTGTTAGCCGCCAGAGGGCGGGAACGCCCCAGGTACGCTACGCGGGTGCTGCTTTGCGTTGGCGAAGGTGCCCGGGACCTCCGATTTCGGAACTTACGAATGCAAGTGTTTTCACCTATGCGTTTTTTAATGTTTTTATAGTCTCGCATTTAGCAGATTGATTAAAAAGCTTTATGTAGCTGTGAAAATGCTACTGTGCTCCCCTGGAGTGCGTCACAGCAGCCCTGGCCGTCCACTGTGCTCTACTGATCAGCTGTTGCTGATTAGTAGCTGTAAGCAACATATTAGTACCTGTAATCAGCTGTTGCTGATTAGTACTAATTCATTATTAACGCAAATGCATTGTATGGCTCATGAGGCGGTGCTAGCGCAACCACGCGATGGTCCAAAAAGTCAAGGGAGCCCAAGTGCTCAGTTGATGACGTCAGTTAAGGCCAAGTTAAGGCATAGTGAATTAGGCAAAGCTAATTAAGGCACAGTTAATTAAAATAAAGTTAAGGCACTCGAACCCACGACCATTGGTGGAAGTCGGACCCACCACCATTGGTGTTAATTAGGACACAGTTAATTAAGACCCATTTTCTAATATATAGTTAAGGCACTCGAACCCACGACCTTCAGTGGGAGTCCAACACGTGGCCTCAACACACAGCCTCAACATGCGGCCTCAGCAAGCAGCCTCAATACGCGGCCTCAACACCTGGCTCGCAACGTGCCACGAGCGGCAATTTTACGTGCATTTGCAAACTTCTTCCACAGTCAGAAAAATACTTTTATGTAGCACGTATTGAGAAGCAGAAATCTGCATCGGGAATTTTTCATGTCGCTCTACAATTTTTTCATTTACACTTTTCATCTAACTATAATATTTGAGAAGTTGAATAATTAGGTAAGACTAATGATCTAACTAGGCTGAAATTAAAAAAGTAATTTGACATCTCCAAGTGATGGTAAACAACATTACCTTAGTTCTGCCCAGCTACGTGGCATTCGCATATTTATAAACTCTCGCTAAGGTTATCTGAGACACCCTGTATACATACACACTCTCAGCACTTCCATTTCGGGATGAAAAAAAAATGAAGCTAGCACTATTTCTTTCACCAGAGCACCACATTCGCAAATGCAATGTTAAAACCTGCGTGAGCTGTGCGCGTTTGCGAGCAGACTTGCACATTCAAGGCAAGTTCTCGTTGCAGGAACTGAGCATAAATATGCATTCGCATCACCAAAATAAATGGGATGATATGGGTGGTAAACTCGCCAAAAGTGCACACTGTACTGAAAACGCACCAGAGTGTCCCAAAAAACACCGAGACTGCAGCAGAACACGCATGTATACAAACAGCCGAAACAGGTGAACAGCCGTGGACAGTGCTTTGCCGCCTTGTGTGCGCAGTGCTGACTGAGCAAAGTGTGACAGCAGCGCCACGAGATGCGAGGATCGGTGGTGGGTCCACACAGTCACAGGAGTTTGAAAACTGAATCTAGTCTAGTGACATTGCTCACGGTGGCACTCACGGCCTCTCCTTCTTGCTGCACTTGCCTTCCCTCACCGCTTGCCCTCTCAGTTCATTCTTTTTGAATGTGGCGATCGCTCTGTACAGCACACTGATCATCACAACCACCAGATCCACAATCGTCACGATTGCAGTGTTCAGCCCTGCATTCAAGGACAACTGTCATGGCCCCAGAGCAAGTCCAGACAAAGAAAAACCTAGAAAACAAAAGGCGCAGCCAGTAATGCGTGGACGCCCGTGCGCTTGCTTCCGCGGAAACTGCATGAGCACAACCATGTGAACCTGCCCCACCAACAGGAGAATGCGGATAAGACCTAGACCTCCTCACCTGCCCCCGTTTGCTGGCTCGGGCAGCAAGATGAAAGAACGTCACTACCTTTAGTTTTATTCGGGGGGCTTATTCGCGCCGAGCGAGCCAACGATCCTCTCCATTGGAGTACCCTTTTCCTCGCATGCTGCTCCCATGCACTATCGGCAATGCGTGGCGGCAGTGTCGTAGCCGTGGTGGCAACAGTGCTGTGGAAGTAGTGCGAAACAGAACAGACAAATAACATTCCGCACCGCCTTCCACATGCCCGGCGTGCCCAGGGTTACTTGAATTTAGACCATATTGGCTCCCTTTCTCAGATTGGGCAAAAGAGCCAATTGCTACCAAGAAATTAGGTCCATATCTGACTTGATCGCAATTGAAAATGTGCCATATGGCTCCCACATTAGACTTTCGTGAGTTGTACTATTTTGCCTCTACTTTTTTTTAGTTTTATGGAGTGGTTGCTTTTATCTTATTGCCACTTGCATCGACTTTTTTTGCCATCTTGTTCATTTTGTTATAGCAAAGGTTCACTATAAATGGAAATCTCTGCGGACGCAGATGGTTAAACGGTTGAAAACAGGCGGCTGCTTGTGAATGCACCTCTCAAATTGCACACCACTGCTGAAGCGGAGCAGCGTCATGTTCTGTATAAAGTCCAAGTGTGATAGGATCCTATTGCGCCCTGTAGACTGTATACCTTGGGTGCATGGGTGTCAGGAAGCGAAGTGGCAGAGTGAAGTCATTCATGTTTGCTTTTATTACGATAGCAATTATATGGACACACCAGCTGCATTTCTGCCGTTGCCGTGAGGTTCCATGCAAAGCCCAAAGGTGATAAAATCCTCGCTGCATGGCATATGCTGTATGTGCGAGTGAAAGTGTGCAAGGGTGAGCTAGTGATCGCAGCTAAGTCTCACGCATACAGTAGAGGGAAGGAAAGCGGGAAGGAAGCACACAGTCTTCCGTCGTGTGCATGGCTCCGGGGGAAGGGAGGGGAGGCACATTTTATTCCGAGCGGCCCGGGCCGCTGTGTCTTGAAAGCCATCTGCGATAGGGACAGAGTCCACTGTTCACAGTGTTTTCATAGCGCTTCGTTCGCATTGGTGCTAGAAACAGCATGAAGGTCAATTCCCTCGCTGGTGCTGCTGCGCTTGCTCATTCCAGTGACCCGGCAACGAGTTTCTGCAGTCATCGAGTTAGATGTGTTCATGTTTGTTTGTGCATGCGTGACACTATACTTGTTAATTTAGTTAGCATGCCTATGTTTACAAGTTTATGTGGCCAATAAAACTGCTATCCTTATTTTGTATAGCTGTCCGCTAATTTGCTATCGCGATCAATGCTTCATCTTTCGTGTGAAGCTGCAGCTTTTTTAAAATGAAGCACTTGAAAACAAATATTAATGACGAAGCAGTGTGTACAGATTCACAACAAATGCAAAAATTATATTTACAGAACAGCTGATGCAAGGTTTAAAAAACAAACAAGGCGTTAACAGCACAGTTCAAAGATCACTATAACAGGTAACGAAAATATGTCACTGAGTCATGGTACAGATGGTAGACACATTATGGGATTTGCAGAGATGCTGGCAGGTAGGTTTGGTGCTGGTGCAGACCTGATGAAGCAATGGCAGTCGACGGTGCTGTAGCGCGACGGGCTTGAATGTGGAGGAGGCAATGGCTGGACATGCTTTTGGCATTCGCTATCCATAGCTTGGGCACGGTGACAGAGATGCTGGGTTTGCCCGGATTTGATGGGCTTGCAACGTTCACCAACCGCAGACTGCAGGAAGAAGCTTGATGATGCGCGTGTGACTAGGTAGGAGCCTACCACAACCTTTGACCAGGAACTCAGCAGGCCACTACTCACCGTCTTCTCAGTCCTGCCACGTCTGCCACGCTCGCTGTCTCTCTCAACTCTCTCACATGTCCTTCCGCCTGCTTCTTTTTCTTCTCTCCACTGAGCATGTGCACATGTCATCGATGCACCGTTGCCGCTAGCCTTCACAGGTCATCGCCATCGTCTGCTTGTTCATTTCACCGACCACAGTGCATATAACCATATCTGTCCATTCCGTGTACATCATGACAAAGGGAAAGCACGGGAAGGTAGGCAGAGAAGGATGGTGGCTTAAGTTCCGTCTTCCCACACGAGTAATGGGAAAGGGGGAGAGGTGAACGAACTCCCAATAATGCAATCAAGTGCATGCGAGGTGGAAGTGGGGTGCAGGTTGGTGCACGTCTTCTTTTCTAGCTTGGCTATGGTGCACATAGCTGTCAGCATGACTGAACGCATACGCAACCCGCACACTACAGTAGAATCTCGTTACAACGAACTTCGCGGGACCACCGAATTTAATTCATTAATTTGAATTACCGTAGTACTGAGAAACCAATATTTTCATGTAAGTAATGTAACACAACAACGAAATTTACATACCTTTGCAGCAGATGCGTGTGTTCGTACATAAATAATAAATGAGAACGCTGGGCAGTTACAATTTATTGCTTGAAGAAGCCTGTAATCTTCTTCTGGCGAGTAGACAGCAAGCGCTGCAGGATGAACGCCTCCACATCCTCGGCCTTCCTCGGAACGTCATCGGGGACATCCTTACAGTGCTCGAGGAATGACCGCGTCTTTTCCAGAAAAACTAAAACATCCGAGCTGGAAACAGTCTCTTCCTCTTCGTGTGTTGATTCAGTGTCAGCATCATCTTCGTCACTACTGCAATCTTCTTGCTCATGCACTTTATTCATGATGTCTTCGTTGGTGAGCTCTGTGGATGTTGTCACCGCGCTGTCGCTGTCAATGTAATCATTGAAGGTCACCGCGGTGTCGACGGGGAGCTTCTCGGTAAGCTCATTCCACAGTTCTGGGTTGAGCTCCTCTGTGTCCTTGCAGTCTTACGGCTTAGGTGAAGCCTTTAAAAGGCCTGCCTTTCGCCAGCAGTTGCTGATCGTGCTTGCCTTCACGTTCCACCACAACCCTGTAAGTATTTCTGCAGCTTGACGGATGTTTACCTGTGTGGGCAGCTTCGGTTGAATATTGATCAGGAGGCGCTGCATAAGACACTTTCGAAATTTGGCCTTCACACATCTGATGATGCGCTGGTCCAAACGTTGGAGCAAATAAGTACAATTCAGGGGCATAAATTCATGTCGCACATTGTTCAACGCACGTTGCACCGAGAAATTGTCGACAATGGGGAGAATTTTTCTGTATTTCTTCTTCAATGTGTCGTCAAGCTGCAGCAGCCACTGAGTGGACAACTCTCGTGTCATCTACCCATTTTTGTTGGCTCGGTAGTCGCAAGGCAATGAGACAATGTTTTTCAAGCAGCATGGCTTACCAGACTGGCCCACAATTAGCGGTTTGAGTTTTTCCCTGCCCGTGGAGTTGCAGGAGAATAGAACCGATATGTGGAGACGTGATTTCTTTCTGCCCTTGCCCCTGTCACCTTTGAAGTTCATTGTTTTATCAGGCAACAACTGATAAAAGAACGCCATTTCATCGCCGTTGAAAACGTCGTCTGGAGAGAAAGACTCTATGATCTCTTGAAAGCGCTTGTTCCGCCAGTCAACCGCACTCTCGGCATCTGCTGCCTTTTCTTCGGCACAAGCAGCCTGCCACGCAATGCCATTCCTTTGCCGGAAGCGGTAAAGCCATCTGGCACTTGCATCGAAACTGGAGATATCCAAGGTGGCCGCGAACTGTAGCGCCTTCTCTTGAATAATCGGGCCTGACAAGGGCACATAGTTTTGTCTGGCATCCTTAAACTACGTGAGGATGGCGTCGTCGACGTTCTGGTAGTTGCCAACCCGCAAGCGCTTTCTTGAAGGAGCCAGCTGTGACTCTCGATGCAATTTCATGATCTTTTTCCGATCCTTGAGCATTATTTCCATTGTTGACGGGGAAATATCATGCTCCTTGCAAAGGTCGACTTGATTTCTTCCAGCATTCAGCTGCGTCAAGATCTCCACTTTTTCTTTGAGCGAAAACTGGCATCGCTTCTTCTTAACACGGGGGCCAGGAGAACTAATTGTCAGCAAAGAGAATGCACAACACACTCGCAGCACCGGTAACTTGGCAGCTCCTGCCGATCGCTATCAACGGGGTGACGCTAGGCCTATGACGTAGTAGGAGAGTTCGAACATGACCATACGCGACACTCGTGCTGATGCCGATGCTGCTGGGGCTGTACCCGTTGAAACCCCGTCCCCAGTGCATGGCTGCTGCTGCTGAGGATGATGATGATAGGTGTAAGCCTCGGGAATTCGGTACCGAAACTTCAGCGGAACTTCGTAATAACAAAGGATCTTAGTGATTGCGGGATTAAATTACATACTTTATTCTGAAATATTTGGTAATCTGAAATTCGTACTACTGAAAGATTTTTGTACTGAAAATATAGGCATTTTGGCGGGGATTTAAAAAAAATTTGTAAATCTGAAAAGTTTGTTAATGCGGTGTTCGTAGTAACGAGATTTTACTGTATGTTTTAGAGGTACTCTTCTGTATGTGCAAAGATTGGGCATGCTAAGATGGTGTGACATCATGTGGGCTGTCTTCCCGCAAGTTTAGTACTCGAGGTTGCATAATCTTAAAGCTCGAGATTATGCAACGATTTGACGAAGCATTCGCTCCCTGCTGCTGGCACTTTTCGTGATAGCGTCGTCCCACTGCTGGAGACACTATCAGCCATGAGGAAGAATGGACGTGAAAGCATGGCTGGCTTCACTTAATTCAAGCCTCCAATGTGAAGCATTGACACGTCATGAAACCATATCTTCTTCGCAAACCCTCAAACTCAATAAAATGAATCTTTTTTTTTCATTCAAGTTTGCTTTTGTTGAGTGCTTGATAATTCGGAAAATTTTGTGGGCCCTTCCATGTAAGAAAAATTTATTGGCAACCACTTATTTGCATAGAAGGTCTAATTTCAATACGACAAACTTTCTATACAACAAAGCAAATTAATTATTTTACCTACTTAGTCATATTGAGGTTTAACTGTAGGTCAGATGTCCACCTCAAGCAAGACAGTTGTGGTGTCTGTGGCAAGGGATGTAAAAAAAAAAAAACATTGTGCTTTGCAAGTGACATAGAGCTTACTCCTTGTCGGTGGTGTTGTAGGTGGCAGCGGCATTTCTTGCGTGTGTGCTACTTTTATTAATGGTGCATTGGTGGTTCATGATGGCAGATTCTAAGTAAAATGGCAACGGCGTGCCCCTAGAGCCAACACTGATGTTTTCATGGACGACCAATACTGTGACAGCTGATGGTTTGATAGGCGGAATGGTTCATTTTATGGCTTTTACTATAACGAACTTTCAGAATAATGGAACAATTTGTCGTGGTCCCCTGAAGTTTGTTATATTGAGATTCCGTTGTACCAGCTTGGGCCTCTAGGTATGTGCTGATTTGCCAAGCAGACACTGTCTTGCTGAGGAGACGTGGTCCATTGGGTATGTGCCTGAATGAGCAGCTTGTCTGGCTGATGCCTGGCCTGAACAACTTGGTTCATTGGGTGTGTGCCACTTCATATGGGCACAAACAAACATTTCAGCACTGTGTATGTGATATTGGTGCAGGCCCATTGTTAGCCAATCCCTCTGATTGAATGTGCCAAGGTGACACAAGATGTACGTAGTCTTAAATATTTTGAAGTAGTAGCACCCCACCCACGATAGCACCTTCACGTCGAGCACGGCCACTTGATGAATAGCCCTTGTAACCGAGTTGAAGCGTGGACACTAGGGATAGTGGCAGCGGTGTGCAAATCTTTGCAACTTCAAATATTTGATTCGAATTTGTTGGCCTTTCATTTGATTCGAAAGACACATTTACTATTCGAAATATTCGGATTCCTAAAAATTCCTGTTGCTGGTTTTTTTAAGTCGGCTTCGCTGCAGTACTGCCATGTTATGCGGCGAAGCATACACATTGTATTGCTGTAAGGCTTATTTGTTGTGCAGAGAAGCATATGGTTATGATGAGGCAAAGAAGAGAATGACGACAGTCCTGAAGATGATGAGAAGTTGACACAGCCTGACTGGGCTCTCTTTAGTCTCTGCGAACATTCTTTCTTTGTAAATACATATTGTAAATAGTTTTACATGCGTAACAGTATTGAAGGTAAGAATGGGCACTGTCACGGTGCCCTTGCTTGTGCTTATGGCTACCCAAGTGACACCATCAGTTCAAGCACCCACACTGTGCTGCCTCTTCATGCATCTGTGCAGCACCAGCCGCCAGGTGTAAACCTCTGTGTGTGCTACTACTCTAAGTGTCTAAAAACACCGTTTCCAAGCTACATTGGCCAAGTCGCAAGCTTGGCAGTGTTTTAGAACCTCGTTCTGAAGTTGTTGAGTACCTCCAGGATGCTTCCATGGCAAACATGACTTTAAAAGAAGGAAAAATTCAACGGAAAGGAACCCAGATATGTCTTCAACAACGAAAGCTTCTGAAAGGTTTCTTCCAAGTCGGCACTGTGGAATGTCTTTTTTGAGCTCATCAGCCAGCAGCAATTTTTCCTTGCTTGTAGCAGCGATTTTCACTGCCATAAGCACATGTTGAGGATGGTATGTGCAGCATGAAATTTTGAGCAAATAAAAAAGATCCGTGTGAGCGATAGTATAAGCATTGTGCCCACTGTTGGCTCGGCTTGCATAGGGATATCTGCCGATACCAGGCATTAGTGTGTCCAGTGAGCAGCTCTTTTCGGCGTCTGAGTGAATTACGACATGCAGGAGGCTTTCACTGCTCCTATAGATGTCAAACAGCTATCCTTCCTTCATAACAACATTAAATAACTACAGTGATGATACTGCCAAGCAAAAATGTGGCACGCAAGAATTTTGTTCACCAAAAAGCATAATTTTTCTGTGAAACATACTTGCTTTCTTTTTTTTTCTTACCGCTGGTTGATGAAAAAAATTGAATTTTTTGCAAAACCAGTCGTACTTGCATTTGAAAAAATATTTGACAAATATTCAATTTACACTTGGTTTTCTTTATTTGAATTCGCTTTGAAATTGAAAATTCACACAGAAACTCCTATGGGACTTGTGTATGCATAAGCATTGTGCCACTTGCTCATCTCCACACAGCCCAGTGTCATTGCTAATGTTATGGAACTTGATCCAACCAATATAAACAAGAGCGCTGTGGCGACATAAACTGCTGCAGACGGCAGCAATCATTATATGCAGTTATTGCTCTTTAGCACCTTATCCGTCCACGTTGAACCATGATCAGCCGTCATCTACTGTGCTTTAGCATTGGCTGCCTATGGCACAGCCACGCAGGCCTATATTTTCGCTGCTTAGTTTTGCGTTGAAGTAAGACGTGGGGGGCCCTACCTTGAAAGTGATCTGCAATGTGGACCTAGTGCGCTGAGTACTGACAGCTTCATGTGTTCTGTGTTCTCACAGTTTAGTTTGCGCTGAAGCGAGGGGTAGCACGAAAGCGAATGTGCTTGCTGCTGCAGGCCTTATCTTGAAAGCGATCATCTTACGTGGCAAATGGATGGACCAGTTTCCTCACTGGGTTGGCATAGAGATGCTTATGCATTTAAAAATTTGACATTTGCTCATCCCTAGATAGTAGAGGTTACTACAGAGTTTCAACTGGAGTGCAGTGATTATAAAGTATACTGTGTAATAGTATCATTCAGCATTGTGATTGGCAGTGAGCATGCCCCTTTGTGTGCTTGCCGATGTGCCCATTAGGTTTAGTGATTCATGGATTGCAAGGGGATACAATAATCATAATAATCATCATAACATATTAAACATGGCATCATAAGAAAGATTGCTAATTGCATTAACACCGCCAATCATCGAAGGATCGATGCACCTGCCATTTTTTTTAATTGCTGCTTTGTTTGAGTGAGTTATTGCTTGTAGCATTGTATCACTGTTATATTACTGTTTGTTCAGCAATTTTTGGTCTTTCATGTGTCACAGCATTAAGACTTAAATGGATGGTATTTTTCTGGTTGGTGTATTGAGTGCAGTATTGTGTGACTGTACGTTCGACTTCCGCTAATTCAACCCTAATGTGACTGACAAATGTCATCAAATTATCCGGTGGATCAAATTAAAGATGCAGAAAAAGTGCCCAAACACACCTCTGATTCATTTGGCAATATTTTCCTGATGCCATTGCGCCCCTTAATCAAACCCGCACTGTCTTTCTCTGTGTTTAAAATAAAAAACTGACTTATAAATTACAGTAAAGCTCCTACACTATGTGGAAATCTAACGCACACCAGATTTTTGAGCAAGAAAACTCGGCAAGAGTGCAATATGTGTTGCTCAGTGGCGGCCATTTTTCTGAAGTGAGCTTCTCTGCAATACACCAGTGTTCGGTAAGGCATACGAATGCAGCAAAGCTGGATTTGCTTTTGTGTGCAGGCAATTTTTGGCCCGATTTAATTGAAAAAAACAAGAACAAATATAAAAATGCACATTAGAATTGGGTAAATAGTGTAATCTGACATTGTGAGTTACAGTTATTGCTTGCAGATGTTCCGAGGGCAGACTGAAAATAGGTGCTTTCGACGGGATCATTTTTTTTTGTGTGTGCAGGGCATTTTCTGTTGCCTAAGCTCCAACGAGACAGATGCTGCCACTACAGGGTTTGCTCTTGGGGTCACGATAGGGGTCAGGTGTGTGCGTGCTAACTGGTCAAGTTCGAATTAACCGGAAAAGGCTAATTTTAGGATCAAAGTAACGGAAGGTTAAGGCCCAAAGAAATGCATGGGTTTGCCAGGACCTACGGTTGGTATCAATTTAACCAAAAAATTCAGTTAGCCGGGGTTGAGATATCAGGAGTCTGCTGCATTGTGTTACTGCTTCATCACCAGTGTGTCTTTAGCCTCAGCCGAGATTAGGCTTAAGCATATCAGAGCTGCATGTCCAAGGCTTCTAGTCTGCAGTCTTTTCCACTCCATCTCGCAGGAAAAATAGAAACCACTTTGAATTTTCAACTTTCTAGCAGCAGCCTGTGCACTAGAAGATTTCACTGTGTCTGAAACAGCGTGGTCTTCATTAGACAGCAGATGTCATGTATGCATACTTTTTTGCTGCAGAAGCGGCCACTGCCATGGCGAGCCGTGTTCACGTCTGCACCTGTGTGGGCCCTGGTGGCAGCCCGGTTTTCCAACCTGTGGGTCTCCATGCTGCTGTTCACGAAGCTGCCAGCGTATGTTGAAGGCGTCCTCGGGATGTCCCTGCCTCAGGTCAAGGCTTGCCCAAGTCAAAATGAGTGGAACAGTGAAAATTGCAACTTATTGAAGTTCAAGTTTGATAAACTTGTTGACCTCCTGAGCATACAACAGAGACATTACAGGAGTGTGAATGTAACTGAAGGTTCCAGATTCAAGAAATGTCAGGGGTACATCCTCACTGTAAAAGTCAATGAAGTCTAAAACACGCCAAGAGGTTACAAACTTGAGAACTATAGTGAACAGGATATGACTCTAATAAAAATAACACAACACAGAGATCATTGTAAAACACAGTAGTACCAAAAAGAAGTTATATATAAAACTCTTTAAAACACACAATCTTGGTAATTAATAAGTGAATAGAGAGTCACTACCCAATGGGCACTTGTCAATCCTGTTCTTGTGTTCTCCTTCAATTTAAATTTACAAGACAGCAAGTCACAGCGAAGTAGAATGCGTCATAGCATTTTTTCATTCTCCTAGTTATGCAGTATTTTCACTGTTCTTTAAATGGCTCATTGTGCTGTGCCACTCGCAGTTCAGTCTTGGCTGAGTAATACCTGTGCTTGAGTTCAAATATACACCTGTTCAAGCAGAAGGCATGCATCCATGTCAATATATTTGAAAAGTTAGCCATAGAAGACATGGATAGATGAACATAGTTATTGACTGGCAGGACACCTTGCGTTTTGTGTCACTGTCATGGTTATATGTACACTGAATCTTGAAGATAGTGAAGTTCTTGGACTCCGACTCTTATAGAAAAACAAAGGGAATTTTAGTAGAGAGCACTCAAGCCAGTTTGGCAGCATCTTCAGTTGGGCAGCTTAATGCCTACTGATGTTTATGTCCGAGGTCGAAAAGAATCTTTTTGTAAAATATATCCTGTGACTTTTTCCTGCATTTTATCTAGTGATAGAATGACACGTGTCATACTTACTCACTCCAGACCTGCACCCTACACTTTAGGGGTGAAATACTTTCCGAAAGTTTTTTTGCACAAAAGATTAGAATTTTGACAGCATGACATTTTGCATCAGTTGATGCCTTCTCTAGAAGCTTTAAAGTTACTACATTATCTAATAGCATGGACAGCACCAAGGACAACCATCTTTTAGAGTGTGCCACTGATGTAGTAGGCTTCGGTGAGGACGGGAGAAACATAGGGAGCAGGATGGACAAACAAAGGATGAAGCAGAATTCAATCGGTTTGCTTATATTATTCTGTATATTATTCATGGCGTCATCTGCAGGTTTAAAAGTCCGAACTTGTGTACGAGCTGCACCCTGCCAAGGTTCAGAAAAAAAAAAGTGTTGCTCGTACAAATAGTCAATGATGAATTATTCGGACACTGATAATTCAGACATGCTTGATTATTCCGACAGCCCATTGGCACCATAACTAGCCCTATACATAGTCTAACCTCCGTATTCAGAAATGCATCTTAATTTGAAGCCATGCTTCACTTGATTTAAGCGACACCTGTCGTCAACGCAATGAGCGTCTTCGGCATGTTTGCACCAGGCGTCATTTATATCAAGTCGAGCATGAGCTTCTAGTTAAGTTGCATTTCTGAATGCGGTGGTTAATCTATCACGATGACCGAAATTTCGGACATCTTACAGTACGTCGTGCGATAGTTTGGACTGTGACTGAATGACCCTGTGCTAATACGGCCACCAAGTCAAGCATAAATAGCAATAAAGTTAAACCTTGACGTAATGAAGTCGGTAAAATCGGCATTATGTCGACATTTACATTGAAATTTGAACTTTTCTGCAAACAAGTACAGTCACCAACAGATTTTTCTTACGTGGAAGGGGGCTGCAAATTTTCTGAATTATCGGGCAATCCGAAAATACGCATTTGAATGAGAAAAAAGAGTCAGTTTGCTGAATTTGAGTCGGTGACGATAGATACAGCTTCATGCCGATCCAATGATATCTTCACATCAGCGAAGCTAATCCAGCCGCATATTTCACAATAACTCTGCCCCCACAGCTTATAGGGTCTCCTGCAGGGAGACAACACCATCGTGAGAAGTGCCAGCAGCAAGCAATGAATACTTGTTCTGCCTCTCGCTTGAATGTGTCTCTGAAACTAGAGATTACGCAATCTCCAGTACTAAAGGCACAGAAGGACGGTGCACATGATGCACCATCATCTTGGCATGCCCACGCTTTGCACGCATGGCAGATTACCTCAAAACTTGGTGTGCAGGCTGTGTATGCACTCATACACGCTGACAGCCACACGTTGTCATGGCAGCACTAGAAAATGAGACACGCTAACAGGCTCTAACTCCCCTCCCCCCCTCTTTCTTCTTGCTGGCGTGGGAAGACAGTGCTTATCAACTTTATTGAAAAGAGTGAGGGACGAATGTCTAACATAAAAAACAAAAAAGTTGCAGTTTTTCCCAAAAGGCAAAGCATCCGTTGTGATAGCAAATTAAGCAAGATAAGCACGGTAGCGGTGGCAAGTGAATTGACCTTTGTACTCTCTCTTGCTTCAATGTGAACTAAACGTTGAAAGCACGGTGCATACAAAGCTACCGGCACCGGGTGCACTGTGTCCACATCGCAGATCGCTTTGAAGATGAGGACCGCACGGGCGCATACTAGGTTCACGTCACAGATTGCTTTCAAGATATGGCGCCCACGCGGGCAAGCACTTTACATCGCACATCGCTTTCAAGATAGGGTGACCTCGCTGTGAACAGCAGCGTTTGGAGTAAAACCCCCCGTCTCTCGCCTCCCCCTTTCCTGTGCCTAGCGCGCAAGAGAAGGCGATGCGTTTCTGCCCCACCTTCCGTTCTCGTGCACACGATATTGAGCCGCAATAGTCGGCTGACTCTCCTAAGTCAGTTGTCAGCCCGTGTCGGCGCGGCAGAAGTATGTTTTATACGCCCAATTTTGAAAAAGAATTGCTGCTAATTTCTGCCGCTGTAGCCAATAGTTTGTTGTAGCATGGTCCGTTAAAAGCGAACTTCGTTGCATTAATAAACTAGGTAGAACAAACTGAGGCTGAAATATGGTCTGTTATATCTGAAAGGCTGTCGTACATGGGTCCATCATAACAACCGTAGATTGTATTTGACCATCTGTGTTTGTGGGAGTTTCCATTTATTGCCTCAGGATTGCTTTGCGGCGGCAGTAAAATTTCATTACATTGAAATCATATATAAACACACTTCATCATATTGAGGTTCAAAATACATGTGTTCTTAGATAAGTAGTTATATACTTCATTATATAGAGAATTTCACTATATTGAAATTTGTCATATCAATGTTTAACAATATAACAGATTCTGTTAAACAGCAACATTCTAGATTGCAATTTCAGTGACTTTATGTGATATCAGCCTGATTTCAGCTAGCATGCTTAGTTTTGGGGACTGCTTCATCTTTGGCCAACAGATACGTAGGTGTATGAAATCCCAGTCTGAAGTTCAAAGATCCCCGAAACAGGTTTTGTTGTATGCCTAGACACAGGTGGTATCTCTCAAGGAATACTTTATCACAAAAATTTCATGTCAGCGCTATAATAGCACAGGTAAGATCGGTTCAACATTACCCTCCCCTCAAGCCGCGGCATTCCCCTTTAACTTTTCACCGTGCTGCCATCGCTGTATCTCATGTCCTTCACGCAAGTGTTAACTACTTCTGGTTTATTTGAAACGAGTCTGTTCCCACGTCTCTTTCCTAAACTTAAACATGAACTGTGTGTGTTTTTAATGCTACGTGAAGCGAAAACTTGCAGATGCCACCATGGGCATTTGCCACATTGCTGTAGCTGTTTCCATTAGTATGTTGGTTTGATAATTGCCTGATAACATAAAACTATCTAGTAAATACGTTTACGATTGTCTCTATATTACACTTACAAGTCTTCCTTGTAGCTGTTACCCACCGTGGTGGCTTAGTGGCTATGGTGTTGCGCTGCCAAGCATGAGGTCGCGGGACCAAATCCCAGCCGTAACCGCCGCATTTCGATGGAGGAGAAATGCAAGAACGTCCGTGTCTCGTGCACTGGGGGCATGTTAGAGATCCCCAGGTGGTCAAAATTAATCTGGAGTCCCCCACTACAGCGTACCTCAGGATCAAATCATGGTTTTGGCACGTAACACCCTAGAATCAGTCAGTCAGTCAATCCTTGTAGCCGTCAGCATAAAAAGAAAGCGCTGCTGCTAACCTGGGAATGTGGTGAAATGGGCGACCTTAAAAACCCGCATATATTCTGAGGGTTTTTTTCCAAATTTTACCTTGTGAAAATCCTAATCTGTGCTATATGTAGATCCCAACAGTTTTCCGCCCAAATACACAGTTCCAGTTTCGGTATTGCTCGACGCTATCTGCATCAGCTTTCTTACTCCATCATCAATCGCTGTTGTAACCGCAACACATCACGAAGTGAGTCTAACACTGACTTTGTGATGGCCATGCTTTGCAAATGTCAGGGCCCCAAAAGCAGTGTTCAGGTACTGTACTTTTAAAATAAAAGTGATTGTAGTTGCCGAAACGATCGGCAGTCGTGCTGCAGGGAGGCAGTTCGGTGTGAATGAGCGAAACATTCGTGGTTGGAGGAAGCAAAAGGAAGCTCTGTAAGTATGCAGCGGTCTGAGAAGAAGTTTCTGCAGACTGAAGAATGGAGTGTGTCCTGAAGTACACAAATTACTGTGCATATGTATGCTATTCAAAATTAGCTGAATGAAGCGGCACATTTCAAGTCTTCCCAATGACACAACTTGGACAGCTAATTGGATAGCCCGCCTGATTGACGTTACAGGTGCCTGCTGGCAACGCATCGTTGCCTGCTGGCAACGCAACGTGATAGCAGGCAACGAGGCGGCTGAAAAATTGGGGAACTTTGCTAGGTAGCGATGCACATTTTTGAAACTTTATAGTAAGTTACACACTTTGATCAGAAGGATTTACCCCAACAACTAGGTACATTTCTACAGAACTGTCGAAATCGTTTCAGGATCCCTTTAATCGTACTACTTAATACGTTCCAATTTCACTTTAATTTGTCCATGATGCGACTTGATCCTGCACATGAGGGAGTAGAAATGGAGGTACTGAGGGTCTCGATTTATTGTTTGTGAAAACCAAATGAGGAAGATCATAAGGGAGATGAACTATATTGAGTTAAACATCTAAATAGTAGTAATCAGGGGTGTGTGAATACCAAGCAGTAAATTTCTAATCGAATACCGAATATCGGAAAATTTTTCAGTGTATGTAATGGTTACAAATTTTGGGCAAGAAAATACGTTGCTGCACATGCTAGGAAGTCAGAAAGCATTGCTTAACAAAAATTTAGTAGGCTATCAGTAACATAAGTGCATGGAAATCGTGACATACAGTACGGTCTACTCCTATTAAGGGAACACCAGATTAGCATGCCAGCACTGATTACCGCTTTGTTCTAGTACATGAAGGTCTGGAAAATATTTTTTTATCAATAGAATTTCTGTTGAGTAAAATCGAGTGCTTTGTTTCCTCTGAACCTAATGAATTATGGACGTTCTGTTGTACTGAATACCAATGAGGTTCTCACCTTAATAGTGGGCCTATGTTTTACGGCAATCTTTTGTTTATTGCATAGATAATAATAATAATGCTTATTTCTCATCAATACAAGAAATGATGATGGAGGGAGGGGGAATTAAAGTGGCAATCCACTTGACGGAGTTCCGACTCCCATTACAGCAGGCAGCAGCAGTGGGGCATACAGTGTAGAAACAATTGGGTGCACATACACAATAATGTCGGATGGGCAGTTGATAGTTTGCTTTTCTGTTTATCTCCAAAACGCAGAAGGGCTATCCCAACTTGACGGCAGGTGGGTTATCATAAGGCCAATCTGTGCGACAGGCGAAGGTACCGTGCATCATGTGACTTTAGTAACCAGTGCACAGAGCAGGTGCCGTCCGCACCGTTTCATTGTCAGATTTGGCATGATTTTACAACCGTCAGAGATTCTAAAATCTGCAGGGCCATGGCAAGTTCACATCACATGAACTTTGCCATTTGCACTCGACAGTCCTTTGCAACGAAAATAAGGTGAACCGCTCGCTTGGCTGACATCGAGCACAAGGGGCTTCGCAGTGCACGTGACATGTGGCACTGCGTCGGTCTCTACACCAAATATATCGAATAGTAAATATTCAGTTTACAAATAAAATTAGTCCAACTCTCACTATTAATTGAGTGATATTAGATATTCCCATGTCCGTAGTAATAAGTAAAAGGCGAATGATAGTGAAAGAAAATATAACTTGCTGCTGGCAGTAGTCGAACCAGCAACCTTCTACCTTTCTATTTAATGAACGCACTTGTTTTCCCCTATGCTTACCTTGGTGTCATTGTTTGTTAGCTTCATTTGGGTTCTTCCTGCACCTGTGTCATTGACTGGCTTCACATTTCTATGTTCGTTGTTTCGCCCAGAATGCCAACTTCAGCGCACTCGTGTTTGCCTTCACCATCGTGTCAATGCTGGGCTCCGGTGTGATCGCAGACTGTCTGCTTCGTTGCGGCCTCCAGACTACACTTGTCCGGAAAGCATTTCAGCTCACTGGTGAGTTATCTGGACAGACCGTTGTGTCTTTGCAGCAGATGGTCAAAGTGTGCATCACGAAGTCTTTTGGTTCCTGGCGTGTCTGCTAGCAACATAGCCACCTCTGGAATCAAACAGTCGTTTGCTGGGCCACATGTTGTGAGAGCACGGATAAAATGTTGTGCTGAAACATGTGGCACAACAGCAAAGAGATGACGCCGTTGCAAATCGACTCGGTCCACTGCCCGTGGTCCTGCACGTAATTGGAAAACATAAGATTATGGGCACATCCAGCCTATGGGATTCCTTTCCACATTTTTCATACCTTTAAAGGACCCCTCACCAGGCTGCACAGCAAAATTTGGTTATGCATTGGAAGTTGTTATGTGCCCTCTTGGAAGGGTTCTAAGGAAACAATTTTTCAAATTAGATCATTAATAGCAGAGATGGTGATATTTAAAGTGCAGCAAAACCCACGATTTCAGAAGGCGAGTGTCACCGCCAATGTAGACACTCTCTCTACTTGCCCCATCTAGCCTCTGCAAGCAAATTTCCTTCCCTGCATTCTCCTATATAGGAGCTGGAAAATCGTGGGACGAGTACGTCACGGGCCCCGCCTTCTTTTTTTTTTTCTCTCTCTCCCGCGTGTTTTTTGCTGAGTGGCACACATCCGGTGACGGTATCGCACGCAAGCTGTTACGTTGGTCTCGCTTCACGCATTGGATGGTTTTGCGTGCTCTGCTTGAACACACTGAGTGCCACAATCATGAGCAGCGAGGCAGGTGTGAGAGGATGAAACAGCATGATCGCAGTGCTGGAGCATGGTAGAAAATGAGATAGTTTCGTTCCCTGGGCGTGTGGCTGTGCAACATGGTAACAAGCAGAGGGAACGGAAGTACATCTATCTAGCTACAGTGCTAATTAAAACAATAACACGCAGACATTCTGTTTGTATGTTTTATTATTTCTCTAAACTTTAATTCCTCTATTGAAACAACAGGTTGCACAAATAACAGATGTTGCCTTGAACAGTTCTCAAAATGACGTGTCACCATGTGCATCATTACGGCATTGCCATGTACAAAGGCGCACTTGTGCGATTGACATCAACTCTCTGGCTGGGAGCGCAGCGCCCATGAGGAGA
The DNA here is from genome assembly GCF_038994185.2 of Dermacentor albipictus. Lineage (NCBI taxonomy): Eukaryota > Metazoa > Arthropoda > Arachnida > Ixodida > Ixodidae > Dermacentor > Dermacentor albipictus. The sequence goes on along the minus strand of NC_091823.1, from coordinate 143,867,882 downwards.
AAGGTGAACGGTGTTGGATTTGAAATTTAAGCTCTTTCCGCGTCGCATAGAAATGTAATGCTTAACAGACATGATCGTTAGCACCCATTATGTGCACTGCGCTTATCAGCTCGAAATGGCCAGACCTGGTGAGGGGCCCTTTAAGGTGCCTTATGGTGCTTTCAAGCACAGCGTGCTGTCAGCTGAAGCAAGACATTTGCAAGCAGAGGGAATGAGGCCCTCAGCTCCTCTGAATGATGGACCCGCCAAGGTGGCTTAGCAGCTATGGTGTTGCACTGCTAAGCATGAAGTCGCAGGATCAAGTGTCAGCCACCGCGGCCGCATTTCGATGGGTGCAAATTGCAAAAACACCCATGTCCCATGCATTACAGACACATTAAAGATCCTCTTGTAATCAGAACTAATCCGAAGTCACCCACCACAGCATGCCTCATAATTATATCATGGTTTTGGCACGTGAAACCGCAAAACTCAATTAAGTTCCTCCGAATGAGGCAGAGCCTCAATCATTCCCCTCTGGGTCCACCTAACCAAAGTACCACCACTACAGCATCTGTGTGTGACCTCATTTATTTGTGGTTCGGCATGTAATTTTTAAAGTTGAAGGCCATCACTCTTGATGAACGATGGCCTTCGACTTTCTTCAAGAGCCCATGCTATGCAGTCGTGCATGCAGAGAATGAAACCATCTCATTTTCTACTGTGTTCTAGCACTGCGATCGTGCTTCTTCATTCTCTCACACCTGCCTCGTTGTTCGTGATTGTGGCACTGATCAAGTGTTCTCTTGCAGAGTGCACAAGATTGTCCACTGCGTGAAATGAGACAAACGCAACTGCTCGCATGTGACACCGTCACCGGAAGTGTGCCACTCGGCAAAAACACGCAAGGGAAGAAGAAAAAATTATGCAAATCCCATGCACTGTGGGAGTTGATGTAAGTGAAGCGAAGCTTTCTGTACTGGTTGCTTTGATTGATGATAATTAGTGGTGATGTTAACGGGGAAAGCTTAATTTCTTCTTTGTTTAGTCTAACACGAGAGTGGTGAGTTGATGTTAAACGCTACCTCTGCTGTTTGTCTGCATAGTTCACAGAGCACACAGGGAGAGGTGTTTGCTTGAGGCGTTGTTGTGTGCCATATTTCATCACCTCTGAGAAGGTTGAGCATTGTCGTTGCCTCACATGGCACATCGCATCATGGCGGAAGTATTAAACTTGAATTGCATTATGGGACTGTACGTGCCAAAACTACGATCGGATTATGAGGCATGCCATAGTGGCAGACGCCAGATTAATTTTGACACCTTGATGCTCTTTAACGTGTCCCAAAATTTAAGTGCATGTGCGTTTTCCATTTCGCCCCCATCAAAATGCGTCTGCCGCGTTTGGTATCAAATCTGTGACCTCTAGCAATGCCATAGCCGCAAAGCTGCTGCAGCGGGCACGGAAGTGTTGATTTGATGGTCAACCACTTCTGTAGTGTCGCCTGGACCCTGTGGTGCACTTCAATTAATGAGGCTATGCTTCTGCACGCCCTGCGTAATTTGTCCGCTTGAAATACGAGGGCCGTTTCTTTTTCAACTTCCGATCGCTCCGTACAGGCACTACGCGGGCAGCAGAAAGCCGACATGCGTTGTAGGCTACTGCGCAGCTCTCGCACTACACACTCCGCCATTGTTGACATTCAGGCGTCGGTCGGCATTGTGCTACAGCCACGTAAACATGGCTGCCATCATTGTTGCTCCCGCCAAGTGTAAATTGCGAAGTGTTATTCGTTTTCTACAGGCTGAAGGCCATGGTGCTGCAGAAATGCATCGGAGAATGAGTCGAGTGTATGGGGAAAACTTCATGAGTGATGGTGTTGTGCGTGAATGGTGTCGAAATCTTAAATATGGACGTAATGATGTGCATGATGAAAGGGGCCAAGGACGCAAATCTGTCGTTTCAGATGACCTGGTTCAACGAGTTGACAGAATGGTTAAAGAAAACCGCAGATTCACCATTACTGCTTTATCTATGGAATTTTCAGATGTTTCAAGGTCTGTTTTGTACTCTATTGTTACTGAACGGTTACACTACAAAAAATTTTGTGCACGTTGGGTCCCAAAAATGTTGACGGATGGCCACAAAACTCGACGAATGGCATCAGCTTTGGAGTTCCTTGAGCGTTATCAGGGTGAAGGAGACAACCTTTTGAAATCAATCGTCACTGGGGATGAAACCTGGATTCAACACGACACATCGGAAACAAAACGACAATCACAACGATGGATGCATTCAAATTCACCAAACGAAACAAAGAAATTCAAAAAAAACCTTCAACAACAGAAAGACCATGGCTACTGTGTTTTGGGATCAACAAGGTGTGTTGCTTGTGGAGTTTATGGAGCCCGGAACCACAATCACTGCAGCTGTTTATTGTGAAACTTTACAACGTTTGCGTAGAGCCATTCAGAACAAACAAAGAGGAAAGCTGACTGCTGGAGTTGTTCTGATCCATGACAATGCCCGTCCACAAACTGCTGGATCAACTCAACGGCTTCTCGAACAATTTGGATGGGACATTTTCGATCATGCGCCATATAGTCCAGACTTAGCACCCTGTGACTTTCATCTTTTTCCTGGACTGAAGACGCGGCGCTTGGTGGGAAGCGCTTTCAAACCAATGGCGACCGTCAAACGAACGTCAAGGACTACTTGAATTCATTGGCGGCAACTTTTTTTGAAGAGGGTATTGCAAAGCTTGTCCACAGATATGACAAATGCCTCAATCTCTTCGGTGATTATGTCGAAAAGTAACCGTAACTGTACTAATCTTTTGGTAATCAAATTATTGTTTTAGATGAACTTGTCTTTTATTTATAGCCTGTCAGAGGTTGAAAAAAAAAGGGCCCTCGTATTTGCATGGTGTTTATTTTTCAGAAATATCAGAAACGTATTGCGCCGTACCTTGAACTTGAGTTTATCCAGTTTTCCTGTAACCGCTGTCGTATAGTAGTATGGTTTCTTTGCCTTCTCACATCACCTCCCCCCACCTCCTTGTATGGGAACTGCCTCTTCTCCTCCCTCCTCTCTACAGTTCTGTCTACCTCCCCTCTGGATTGCATGTTGGTTAACAGGGAAACACTGCAGTTTCTGCAATGCTTTTGAGGAGGGGTCACCGATAATTACAGCTGTCAAGAGGCTAATGTGGCGATGCCCAGGGAGTTCCAGAAGGCAGTGTGCACATTGGGCGCCGTGGGTTCCAGACGAGTTTCTCGCATGGCCTTTCCTTTCTGACTCGCTCCTGTCATGTACGCACACGCTCTGAACTACCCCCGATGTGGTGTGCCAAACAGCAGCAGCAATGGGAAAGTTGAAGGATGAGGCAAGAAATTAAAGCTTCGCTTTAAAAGAAAGAAGGCGGGACCTGTGACGTATTTGTTCTGCGGCCCTCTGGCTCCAGTATGGGAGAACACAGGGAAGAAACTTCACTTGTGGAGGCTAGACGAAGCAAGTGGAAAGACTGTCTATGTTAGTGGTGACGCTTGCCTCCTGAAATCATGGGTTTGCGCCACTTCAAATATTTCTGTCTCTTCTATTAATGAACCAATTTGAAAACTGTTGCAGTAGAACACTCTTAAGAGAGCACGTTACAACTTCCAATGTATAACCAAAATTTGCTATGTGGCATGGTGAGGGGCCTCTTAAGGGTATGAAAAATGTGGCAAGGAATATACCATAGCATTCCGAGCAAGGGCCCTCCCCCCCCCTCCCCCTATAGTGAAATATAATCCAAGAAATTTTGCGGTGGGGGCCTTTAGTCAATTGCAGACCAAAATTCAAGGGCTGTTGGCCCCGAATCTGGCAGCTAGTAAGCTAGGCCTACACCATCTCCCAGCAATCGCAAGTGCGCCTGGCTTGCACGTTAGCGTCTGTCAGCGTCGGTAAAATAAAATGTATTGCAATTTAAGTGCAACGTTATTGTGTACACGTTGTACTGACGAACATAGGCGCCTCATTACGAGCTGCATGCGACTGTGTCCCAAGCACCACCGGTCTCCCGATTCAATGGCCCAGCGAGCTAGGCCTGCCGGCTCATGGTCATCGGCGGCCGTCATCGAAGCCAACATTGCGGACGTGGTTTCGCGGAAACACACCTACACTGCTCACATAGTCGCCTTTATGTTGGCATCTTGTTTACGAGAGAGCTGTGCAAACACGTTCGTTTTCATTTTTAAAATTTTTTTGTCAAGGTCATTCCAAGCGTTCATGCAGTGGCGCTGGTTCTGGGTTAAGCTATGCACCGCTTGCTCATTTGCACCCTGTGTCCCGAATCGTTGTATGCGTCAAGTCGGACTCAGACACGTCATATGAGGGGTCACACGAAAAATCACACCTTGTGTCTCGCGCTTAATTCGCGTGTGACACTTTGCACGTTTGACCAAAACGGCGGCTGATGAAGGCTATGGCTATGCAGATACCTGGCCATGGTGAACTGTCACCTCGGCAGAAGTGTGGCCAAACAATAACTTTCTTTCTCACTAAATTCTGTCATGTTATATAATTTAATATGCAATTTCATTAAAAAATGCAAAAAAAACTGTAGCCGAGCAGTCTGGTGAAAATGCATAAATCGGTGAACAGATTCACTTTCGAGTGAATCACTCTAAAGTGGAGGCATGGGTAGGGGCGCTTGCTTGGAATTTTACGATATGCTCAGCAAGCAATATGTGCTCAGGCTCTGCAATAAAGCCTTAGTTGAAAGTCAGCGCTTGTCCTGTCTCAACCTGTCCTTTGTTGTTACTGTGCTGTGTATTCTGTATAACGAAAACCTATTCCCTTCTCGTATGAGTTGATTCCTGCTCACGCCTTACAAGATGATCTCACAAGCACAAATTAAAGGATGCTCAGGGTGGCCACCGTGGGGCCCGCAAGTCACACAATTATTAATCTTGCGCACCGCTACCGCATTGCTCTCTTGCTGCTCGCAGGCTACCGATGTGTGGATGTGGCATGTGATGGCTTCATTGAATCCAAAATGCAATGCAAATTTGTTCTTCTAGATGAATAAATTGTGGATGTAAATGGGAAGAAATAAGACAAAGCTGAATTCGTTTCAATTTCTTGCAGCACCGTAAGAGGCTGTTTGTGGAACTACTGGGTTTCACAGAACCAAGCTTGGGAACCCCTGTTTAGAGGTAGTGAAGGGAAAGCTACCAGGACATGGAGCTTCTGCAGATTTGTTACTGCCCTAAGTACTCCGGCAGCATTCGAGAGCACTTTTTGATCCCTTGGAAGAGATACAGAATCACTGTAGCTTTTATGTGTCACGGTTTCACATGGGCCCAAAATGAGAGAGAGAACCAAGGAAAAATAAGTTGAAGTTATCACTCAGTAATGTATTTTGTTTTACTTTTCTGTTGTAATAAGATGCTCACATTTTCTTTTCCTGAGCCTAGGCTAATATGGATAACAATGCACTTTTTTTCAAGAGCCCTCATAATTGTGCACCCTTTGCTTCCGTATCTTTCCCTTCATTGTCACAGAAAGTTATCCACAAGTGTAGCTGCTCTTGAGCTCGCCCAGGTACCAAAGTTGTGATTCACTTAGCAGGAGCTTAATTAGCTATTAAGACCAACTACATATCTATTTGATTCTAGTATTATTGCCGTCTTCCGATTCCTACATCTGGCCCATGGCTTCCCTTTGCCTAGCTAGGTTCCTATCGGAAATACTGCGCATTGTGCACCTGTCTACCTAAGTTATTACCTACAGTCACCTTTGCTGCATTACACAGTGCCCTCTTTCCGCTCTTGGAACGCCATGCCGCACAGTGGACATACTTCGCCGCAATACATGTTTCAAAAGTAGGCTATGGTGTATCACTGCTGAGTATGAGGTTACGGGTTCAATTCCAGCCATATTATAATTGGGGTGAAATGGAGAAATGCTTGTGGTTTAAAAACACGCCATATTCGTGCAGCTATATAGTGCAACAATGCTGATACATTCCTCATTCGTACGTTTTTCTCAGGCATAACAGTGTATAGGCCTGGTCCCAGCAAAGGGCTCATAGGCACTGATGGATTAGAATCCCCATTGATTCATGGGCACTCCCACAACATTCCCAGAAATGCGTGACTTTGGCGTATAATTACAAGAACAATGTCAGGTTCGTCATCTGCAGTTATACAGCAATATGACGAACTTCAGTATAAAGAAATGTTCCATATAAAACTGTTAACTTTTTACAACTTATTGTCCATAAAACACCATGTATTTAGAACCTCAATATAACAAAGTGTGTTTCTGCATAATTTCAACCATAACGATATTTCTCTACCACCGCAAAAGAATAGCCAGACAATAAATGAAACTTCTGTGGACTTAGATGGCCGAGTGGTTGGGTTGAATTACAAGTGGCTGCTTGGGAACGTGCCTCTCAAATCACGTGTCATGCAGTCCAAGCGAACAGTGTCATGTTTCGTATTAAGTCCAAGTGCTATAAGATCCCATCACTCGTTGCCCGCTGTAAGCTATGGGGACGTGCAAAGGTGAGCCAAGAAGAATTGTGGCTTGATAAGTACCGTCCTCCCAGGAAGCGAGCTCAAATAAATGCAATCAAGCGCGCGCGAGTGTGAGGCAGGAAGGCAGGTGGTCACCCATCTCAGTTTCTAGTGCGACTGTGGCTTGGCATGGCTGTCAGCGCTGCTGAATTGCATACACAGTCCATGTGTTCACTTTTAGAGGTAATGTGCTGGATATGCAAAAAGTTGGTGTGCCAAGATGGTGCGATATCATGTGTGGTACTTAGTACTACAGGTTGCATAGTCTCAAGGTTCAGAGACACATTGAATCAAGAGGCAGGTGAAGTATTCGCTCCCTGCTGCTGGTGCTTTTCATGATACTAGCACCATATCATGGCGGGTGAGTCAACCTAAAGTTGCCGTTCCGTCCTGTGAAACAAACAAGTACTACGATTCTTTTTTACCCCGCACAAGTGTCGACTGGAACCACCTTTCTGCTTCCATCATTCACATTGCAGATACAGTTAAGCCTTGATGCAGCGAAGTAGGTAAAATCGGCAATTTTGCTTAGTTAAATCGAAAATTCTTTGTATTGAAATTCGACCCTTTTGCAGTTAAGTACAGTCACCGATCAATTTTTCGTACAAGGAAAGCGACCGCAGAATTTTCCAAATTATTGGGCAATCCAGACAAGCAAATTTGAATGAGAAAACAATTTATTTTGATGAATTTGGGAGTCGGCGATGAAATGATACAGTTTTGTGCCACGTCAGCATTATCCTCACATCAGCAGTACGAATTAAGCGAAGCCAGCCATGCTTCCGTGTGCACTTTGTCCCGCAGCTGATAGTGTCGGCCGCACTGGGACGGCGCCATCATGAAAAGCACCCACAGTGGGGTGCGAATGCGTCGTCTGCCTCTCTCTCAAACAAGTCACCCAAACTCAAGATTACACAAGCTCCAATACTAAACGCGTAGGAAGACAGTTAACATGATGCCACACCATCTCGGCAAGCCCACTCTTCGCACACGCGGCAGATTGCCTTTAAAGCCCGGTGCGCGGCTGTGTATGTACTCAGTCGTGCTTACAGCCATGCAAGGCCATGGCCAAGACGTGCGCCAGACACCAGAAATCGTGAAGCCGCAATTTATGTCCCCCCAAGGCCCTCTCGTGCACGCTTGATCGCGTTACCGCGAGCGAGCTCACCTCCCCCTCTTTCCCTTTGGTAGCGTGGGAAGGCAGTACTCCTGAAGCCACCATCTTCTCTCACCCTCGCACACTTTCACTCTCACCTAAAGTACACAGGGCACGATACAATCTTATCACACTTGGACTTTGTACAGAACATGATACGGCTCCACTCTTTGCGGTCGTTTTTGTCACGCCGCAGCCGCGTGCGATTTGAGAGGTGCGTTTGCAATCAGACGCTTGTAATTTAATCATTTGATGACCAGCGTCATAAGTTTCCATTTAATGTCTCGGCATTCCTTTGTGGTGGAAGTGAAATTTTGTTATATTGAAGTTCTAAATACATGGTGCTGTATGGACAAGAGGTTAGGAAAAGTTAAATACTTTGTTATAATCATGAATTTCGTTATATTTAAGTTCGTTATAGCAAGTTTAACTGTACATCTTCATTTAAAACAGCAGTCTACCATGCTATCACTTTACATTTTTTTCTTTTATATAATTGTCTACATGTTATTTTGCTTTGTTTCCACTCCTTTTTGTATCCCTTCTGGCCTTGAAAGTATGTGTAATAAATAAATAAATAAATACCATCCCCACACCGCAGGACAAGCCAAGCAAAGCCACATGTTGTCAAGGCTACATCAGCTACATTTGCTGTTTGTCATGCGAGTTTGATTTGTATTTGATTTGAGAATTAATTAATACTCAAAGTGGTTGAACATTCGTTTTTTTTTTTTTTCAATACCATATTTACTCGGTTCTAATGCGCCCTAAATTGTAACGTGCACCCATTTTCTGTGACCAAAAAAGAAAACAAAAAGAAACGCCCTCGATTGTAACGCGCACCTGTTTGCCGAGACCTGAAAAAGAAAGTACACTACCACACTGCACATTCTTTCATACAGAACTACAACTTTCTCTTATTTGGAAAAACAGATTTACTCCCAATGCACTAAAGTTGTGATATATAAAGAAAATTGCAGTTTTGCTCAAAAGGCAAAGCATCAATTGCGATAGCAAATTTGTAGACAGCTATATGAAAAGTAAAAGTAAGAATAGGAGTTTTATCGGCCGTATAAGATTTTAAACATTCACTTACTAACTAAATTAGCAAGCATGGTGCAAGCAATGTCAAGCAAACATGAACACATCTATCTCAAAGGCTGTGGAAACTCTTGGAACGCTGGAGTGAAAAAGTGCGGTAGCAGGGGCAAGCGAATTGACCTTTATGCGGCATCACGCTTCAACGTGAACTAAACGACGAGAACATAGCACAGTACGCCTTGATGCATAGGCTCCATTGCAGATCGCTTTTAAGATAGGGGCCGCCCAGCCGTGCCGTACGCAGTAGCTGCCGATGTAGAACGCCTTTCCTGTTTATGCCAATCCCGCACGCAAGTTTGAGGAACTCCGAACGTTCGTGATGCGGCCCAATTTCCATCCATCTCCACACACGTGGTCATTTTCCTTTTAGTTGTTGCATCATGCTGAACTCAGCATGTCTTCACAGTCGGCACTTCCATGCTGATAGAGCAAATACAGAAAACAGGAAGAAATTTGTTTCTATTTATTATTTAGCCGGTCTCACAATGTTCCAATCTCTGTAAAACTATGTGCAGTTCTTCAGTAAACACTTCTTTCTTTCAGTGAACATTGCATGCACCTTGTAACAAATGCTTCCCTTGTTTTATTACTGTCATTGGCTATGCTGCTCCAGATAATTCAAAGCAATTTATTACTTGCAAACTGCTCAGTTGTCCACAGGTGCAACTTTGAATGGCATTACATGCATGTGTTATTCTGCATAAACCTGATTTCATTTTTTGCCAAACGGACACTGCGGAAAGCTAGTATTACATGTTGATTTGCATATGCGACAATATTTGATTCGATATTCTATGATTATTTTCCTTGAATATTCGTATTCGATTTGGAAATTTTACTGTTCAGTCACTCCTAATTTATACGTTGTATAGTAATATGATCCCGAGCGACTTCTACAAGCAGTTTCAAGTGCCAGAACTCCACCATCTACGTCTGCAATGACGAGAGTGATAATTAAGTGAGGGAAGCACCGTACATTTACTGCTGCAAAGAAACCTGCAACCGTTCAGCTATTGCAGCTCAGTCACCTTCTGTTGTGTTGCCAGGGGATGAAGATTTGGTACACGTATTGACTGTACTTTAGTGTATGTATGGCAACAATGTGACAGTGGTAGAAATACGGACTACCCAGGTCACAGGGAAGTGTATGTGCACGCAGAGACACGTTGACAAACTTTGGTCATCCTATCGGGTGATCACTTTCGAAGCTACTTTAGCTTCGTAGTAATGGATGCATTGACGGGCAACAGTGATCCTGGCACTGTGATCATAAAGCATGCTTGGCACTGCACCAAGAATACCGTCATTTGTTGACACTGATGCATCTGGTGCTACATAGCTGTTCAAAATCTCGCGAAAGAAACGGTGTCCCCAAGAGTGATCATCCGAGAATACAACACATCTTTTTCGGCCACTCGTGGAATAAGTCGCTCATTTCCTGCTAATTCCGATATTCGGACTCCCTCAAGGGGGTTGAACGCAGGGAAACACGAGGGTGAAGGAAGGCACATCGAACGCACAGGTGTCCTCGTGTTCAGCACGCAACCATCTTCAGTCAAGATGCACCAACAAGCCCGTCCTTGTCCTCAGGCTCCTGTTAATTGTACCTTTTGGGCAGTCTGCACCACGTCTGAATTATCAGTTCCCGACTGTAAACTATCTCAGAGGCCAGGTCGTGCATGATGTCTTTTGTTTTCGATATTTAGCAGCACGTTCACATTAATTTTAACAGCATCTTTGAGTAAGACATTACCTGGGAGATATGGTTTTTTTTTTTTGCGCAGTCCTGTGAGAAACGTATTAGAAGGGTTACACTGTACTTACCTACCCTCACATGAGCACAGATGGCAAGGAAAACTTGTGCATTGATTCCAATAATCGGAAACATACACCAGAATTATCGGCATGCATTGTGTGGAGATTGACACGTGCTGTGTGTGAAATGCTGTCCTGCAGCCAACTTTGGCCCCACGCTGTGCCTTCTGTGTCTGACCATGGCCGGAGCGAACCGATGGCTCGTGCTGTTCCTGCTGGTCATCGGCAAGGTCACACTGGGTGCCTTCACGGCCGGCAATGCGGCTGCCGTGGTTGATTTGGCTCCAATGTACTCTGGTATGTGGCCACACTCGTTATGTTCAACTACCATATTTACTCACGTAATTTGCACCCTTGCGTAATTTGCGCACCCCTAAGTTATCTCCTTAGCTTTTGAAAAATAACTTTTACTCGCATATTTTGCGCTCCCTCTCCCTCGCCACAGCAGCTTGTCAGCGCGCACGCGTTGGGCGGGCTTGGGGAGGTTGGCACAGCCGCGATGTCGCACACTACCACCACGCTGGCACCACAGCTGTGACGTTTGAAGGCATGGAGCGGTGAAGGGTCGCTGGAGGCCAAGCATGGCAAAGTCGAAGCAAAGTCATACACAAGAAACAAGCTGCACGCGCTTCTTCTTTAGTTAGCACTATTTTCCACATTGGAGGATGGCGTAGCACTTTGCTGTGTAGACAAATCAGAAGCACCAATGGCACCAGTGTATCGTGGTGCATTCTTGCTGGTGCAATGGCTGCTTAAGAAGACATGCGATGTTGCCCACCACGTGCTTCAAAAAGCACGGCTTCGGCTTAGTGCAAGAAACGGCTTCAGCTGTGGATGCTGACACATCCCGTTCCCATCCAGTAGCACCATTTGAGCCAGCAAAGTGGCGGCGAATGTAACTAGGGCGATCGCGCTTGCTCCCATTCCAGCCCACCTGAAGCAGCAGGCTATGTGTGCATGGAGAAGGGAAACAATGACTTCTCAGAGTTGCATTCCTTGAGAAGCAACTCTGACTAAGCATGGTATATTTGTGCTTATCGTCACTCGCTGCCACTTTTGGTCAGCCTATTTTTCGGTTAAAATCGGTGGACATTTTGGTTGGAATCAAGTCGACGCAATAATTTGCACGCCATGACCTTTGTACTATATGCTATTTAGGACGTGCCTGTGCATTTTTTGTGTAATTTGTGCACCCCCTTTTTGAAGCCCCAAAATAAGGAAGAAAGGTGTACAAATTACTCCGGTAAGTGTGGTACATTGCATTTGTTTACTAGAGAATCTTGCGTGGTGCATACATGGTGTTTCAGCAAATTTACTCCAAGCTTTTAAAAATTTGGGTATGTACAGCTGTAAGAATGGAACCAATTTGGTATTGTTCCCTGTTCGTTTGAGCAACCCAAAGTACTTTTTTTACTTTGCGCTTAAGTCAGTAGTAAGAGTATTTATTAACCTGGTTTTCAAGTATTTACTTGAATACAATACCTTCAAAAGAGATGTAGAACTTAGCAAAAGATGTCGAATTGAATTTTTTCCATAACGTAGCTGCTATGGTTTTCATTTTTTCAGGATCCCATCATCTCATGGTTTCAGTGCTCTGCCACTTTCAACGTCTCCAACTTTTTTTCACGCAGCTACCCTTAATGGGATGATTACAACATTTGGACAGACCACAGGAGTGCTGGCTCCTTTGGTTGCTGGACTGCTGTCATCCTCTGCAGTAAGTCCATTGCTCGCTTAAACCATATGTTGCAGATTTTAAAAATTGTATAGCAGTGCTGTCTTGTAAGTTGGTTGTAGCACACTTGGCGTACTGATATCCTTGAAGAAAAGTATGCACAATCATGTCTCACTTGAGCAAAGCCATACTTGCTCCTGAAAAAAATTTTTTCCTATTTGGAATTGGTCGGCACAGGACAAGGGTAATTGGAGATCGCAGGGATTGGCCTTCGTCTTGCAGTGGACATAAAACAGGCTGATCATGATGATGATTATGAAGATGATGAATGCACTTTCTCTATAGGGAGTTGGTCAGGACTGCACTAATTCTTCGTAAAACCTGGGACGTCATGAAATTGGGGGATGCTTAACTACTGGTTTTCCGCTCGAATAGTTTTGATAGTACTGTAGTTGCATACATGGTATATTTCAGCGTCTCAAGTCGAGGAGTTGGCCAGTGTTTTTGGTTGCAGATTTATTGTATTCATGACCTGCTAGTGCACAAGATGGGTAACATTTCATTTCATTGTTTCAAAATACTTGGTGTTTTGAAATTTCTAGTATTGAATTAATGTAATACAGTGTTATGGTAATATATTATAGCTTACGATAGTACAGTTAAACCTCAGTATAATGAAGGCGGTAGAATCGGCAATTTGCTTCATTATATCAAAATTTCGCTGTATAGAAATTCGACCTTTTATGCAAATAAGTACACTGTCTGATCAATTTTTCTTAGACAAAAAGGGGCCACAGAATTTTACAAATTATCGGGCAATCAAAAATAACAAAGTTCAATGAGAAAACAATTCATTCTGATGATTTTGCGAGTTGGCGATGAATGATACGGTTTCATTCCACGTCCGTGGACTGTACCTTCACATCGAAGGTGCAAATTAAGCGAAGCCAGCCACACTTTCACGGGCTCTCCGCCCTCCCGGCTGGTAGTGTCACCCGGACTGGGACGACGCTATCAGGAAAAGCGCCAGCAGCAAGGAGCGAATACTTCATCTGCCTCTCGCTCCAATGGGTCACCGAAACTCCATATTACGCAAGCTCCAATACTAAACACACAGAATGATGGCTTACGTGGTTGCACACCATCTTGGCATTCCCACTCTTTTCACATGCGGCAGATAACCTTTAAAGCAGAGTGCGCAGCTGCATATGCGCTCAGTCATGCGCGGCCATGGCAAAACACGCGCCAACTTACCCTTCACTCCACCCCCGCTCTGCTCCCTCGCGCGTGCTTGATCACGTTACCACCAGTTCGCTCCCCTCCCTCTCTTTCTCTTTGCTCGCGTGGGAAGGCGTTGCTCGTGAAGCCACGATCTTTCTTGTCTCACCCTCGCGAACTTTCACTCGCATCTAAAGCACATGGTGCACGGAGCACAGTAGAATCTTATCGCACTTGGACTTTATACAGAGCATGATGCGGCTTCACTTCAGCGGTCGCTCTTGTTGCGTGGTGCATGATTTGAAAGGTGCATTTGCAAGCAGCTGTTTGTAATTCAATCATTTGATGATCTGCATGTGCGGAAGTTTCCATTTATTGTCTCGGCATTCCTTTACGGTGGCAGTGAAATTTCATTATATTGAAATCGCATATAAACGCACTTTGTTATATTGAGGTTCTAAATACATAATGTTCTATAGACGAGGGGTTACGAAAAGTTCAATAGTTCGTTATATTGAGAACTTTACTATATTGAAGTTCATTAAACAGTCAAACCTCGCTAATACGTAGTTGGCCAGGAACGACATTAGGTACGCACTAAGCAATCTATGAACTGTCAATGCCAGTTTAGAAGCTACTTACCCGCCGGAAAGGAACTGCGTCATGATGCTCTCAAGCACACACACTCAGACAGGCTTTATTTGTGGGTAGGCAGCAAAAAATCGGCGACCTTCACTTGCTGCGTGGCGGCCTTGATGCGACGTCTTCGAACTCGGTAAGACTGCAAGCGAGTTCCCCCACCCAGTCTCAGTGGGGGCTGGTTGGGGGAATCTTTGTGACTACGTTTAAACAGCAATTACACATTAATCAGATATATATTAATCATGTTTGACTGTATTGAGGTTTGACTGTATTAAAATCGTACTGAAGTACTCAGTGTGTCTTTCAGCTGTTGACCTGAAAAACTCAATATGAGGTGGTTTGCAATAACAAGATTTTATTGTAATGAGCAGTAAATCTAACAATGCATTTATTTCTCTTTTTTTTCAGAAAGGCGACAAGGTGACACAGTGGATGCACATCTTCTACCTTGCAGCCGCCGTAAGCTTTGCTGGCGGTGTTGTGTTTGCCATCTTCGGCTCAGCCGAGCGACAGCCTTGGGCCGACCCCGGCAGCATGGCCACCACCAAGGAACAACAATCAGTCCCGCCGTCGAACTCTGCTGACCTGGTGGCATCTGCAGAAGATGGTGTCAATATCGCAGCCAGCACAGCACTTCTTGGTACACCAGCATCACCAGACACAGCAGAGATGTCACCCACCAAGAAGCTTTGACACTAGTGAGGTTTTTGGAGACTGCTTCCTTGGTGTAGTTGGCATTGCTCTGAGACTGCTTAGCTTTGGTTTGACGGCAGCAGAAGTGATTGACGCTGAAGAACACAATGTACAGATGTGTGAAGAACAACTTCCATTTGCGCTTGTAACGCAAATGGATACGAAGCGATTGACTAACGTCGGTTAAGTCTAATGGTGCATTCGACTGATCAGTTTTGACCACCCTGAGCATTCCGGGGATGAGATTTACATTCGGCTGATCGAAACTGAGCATTCAAAACACATTTGTGTGGTTCATCCATTGTGCCACACTCTGGTTCAGAGCAGTTACATGCATTCTCACCTTCAAGCTGGTATTGCAACTGGAATTCGACAGAATTCCAACCACTTAGCTCCTCTGATTCCTGTGCGAACAGCTGAATGTTTGGCCCGGACAGACTTTCTGTGGCTCCCATCTTGAGAGATCTCTGTAACACCGAGCTCGGTAAGAACCAGTCAAATGCACTGCAAGGAAGACAAGCACAGCGCTCTGGGCACAGCCTTTCTGTCACATTGTGTTTTCGTGTGCCGTTCTTGGCCAGCTCTGAATAACCAACTCGCTGAGGCTTTGAGTTTGTATAGTAGAAAGTGAGCGCAGGTGTCACTAAGTGCCTTGTCTTTCCAAACTCCTGCACATGCCAAGCTACTGCGAGTTTACAATCATTGTATACATATGCTTAGAGGTGTCGCACGTTGCTGCCATCTTTAGTCTGGCTGCCAAAAGGAAAGGCTTGATGTCGTGCAAGGTGTGGAGTAGGCTTGAAATGGGAAAAATTCCGGGGCGAAAATTGTGGACTTCTGGAGCTGTCATACTTTTGTACTGACTAGTCATTAATATATACAGCTAAAGCTGAACTTTGTGCTGGTTGGTGACACAATACTGGAGTGCTTGAAAGCAGTTTGTGAAGGGCTTGGAAATCTGAAAGGAGCACACTGCAAGTTTTGTGGATCCTGGGTCTTTTTAACAGGCGTCACTTGCAGTGGCCCAGGAAAGCAGTCCAGGGCACGTGTCTTGTATTCTATTTTTTTTTTCTCATTTTCCTTTTCTCGTCATACGCTGCAGTGACTGGCATCAGCCAGCCATGACAGCAGAGCAGTAGCATCCAGGCCAATGATAAAGAGAAAAAAAATTTTAAAAATGGATTGCGAAAATGCTAAAAAATGTCTCCACAGGTACATTGATTGAATACAATATATCTGCAGCTACTGAAGAATGGGTGAAGTGACCTTGTTGCGTAAAAAAGTTTACTTGGTTATTTGCTTAAATATGATAGATCAAAGCCCACCTGTTGCCAGGGGGCCATACATCGTGACTACTTTTTTCTCGTTCTATAGGGCTGGTGGTGATGTCAAAAGCGCAAAATCAATATCGAGCAGTTTTACATCAGCATATTGACGTGGGTCCTTCCACAATTCACAAGCATTCTAAAAGACGATTCTTTGGCACTGCTTTGCAGGGATCAGTCTATATAGGCATGCTAATTTTACAGTGGTAGCTGTTGCAAGTTCTTTCAGCTGTCGATAGGTTTACACATCCATCCATAAGCCACTAAGCTAGCTACGTTATACAACCTAGGTACAGCTGATGCTGGACATACCAAACCTATACATATCAAATTATTGTCTATTGGGGGTGAGGAGTTACGGAGTCGCCATCTGTCGGAAGCGCCGCCCTTGCGTAGTATGAGGGATCACGTAGCACGCTCCTCATAGGTTTCGCTTACGGCGCTCAATAAAAACACCATGCGTCAGCCCTCCTGGATATTTATGTAGGTACTCTCAAAATGAGGGAAGTTTTTGACTGTTGATATAATAATCTTGGGCAAACTGAAAGCACAGAATTGTTTACAGACGCTATCTCTTTACCAAATACATACAGTGAACGCCACTGCGCGCGGTCGCCGCGATGGAGTCTCCCGAACCGGCTTCTTGCGTGAAAGGTACGCAAACCCTGAGAGTAAACTATGTGAAATATGTTCTACTAGTGGGCTGTCTGTATAACCAAATGGGGCATAACAGAATGAAGCCGCAATGCAGCGGTCGCACGGGTTCACAGCGGCCGACTCCGCGTCTGCATGCATGTCCGCACACAATGTTTTGCTTTCGCTGTGAGCGCGTTTTCGCACCGTGCCGTGAGCTTTAGGCCTTAGCATATGAGCATTTGACAGTACACTAGTAGAACCATTGTTGTGTGGACACTGTCAGAACTGTTAAAAAATAATTTAATTATAGAAACTTCGACGCCTACGGCCACTGTGATGTGCAGTCGCGACAATTCAATCTTTTTTGTCTTCTAAATTCTTGGTAATTTAAATATTATTTTTCAAGTTGAGTCGCACTGTATGTTTATCGGTCTTAGCGTGTGATTTCCCTCTGCTTCTTTTTTGTAATCCAGTGCATTAATTCATAACACAAACATGACCATATATGCTGGGCCTTTTTTTTAATGTGCGTCTTACCGCTCCCTTTCCGTTCCAGTGAACTTGCCAGTATCTAGCATCGACAAGTTCACGGACCAAACCGTCATGACGTTAGCCGGGCAGCAGGCATGGGCGAGCGTCTGAGTGCGTGTTTTCTGCCACTCATCGAACACCGCGCATGCAGTCCCGGCGCCGTAGCAGAAATGTTCCTTGCATCTGTGCTTGCTGCATACCCGAGTTGTAGCCGATGGCTGTCTGCCGGTTCTAAGTTTTGCCAGCCAAGCTTCACGCAGCACCTTGCCTCATGGCTACGTGTGAATAAGTCTGACAGCAGGCTCCATTGCGTACGTCCGGCGCTGCGGAACCAAGCAGTAGCCTACCATGCTGCACACCTCCAAAGGCAGCCACTACCTATTATAGTACTTTCAAATGCTATCAAGCAGACATCTAAGGCGGTAAAGCCTCACCACTTAATCAGAACCGCGGCACAGGTGTTAAACTATGGTTTTCAGCTCGCTTCGGCACTTCCGAAGCAGCCGACGCAGCCGCTGTGTCACATGATCCCTCATGCCACGTCACGCCGTTGGTGGCGCCAGCTTTTCCAGTGGTGGAGCTCGCCTCCTATACCTGCCCTTACCTGGTGCAGTGCCGTTGCGGTGACTCGAAAGACAGTTATAGCGTTTCGTCCCCTTACTTCTACTTCCCACCCCAACCTTGTGCGGTCACATTGAAGCTTGTCTGTGAGTGAATGAGTGTGTGGCCTTTACTCAATACCCCTGTTCTACAGCCACTTCCTCATCCCCACCTCAGAAGAAACATTAAAAAAATCTCCTCCCCTCCTCTCCGCGGCGGTGACTCACTATAAGATGGCGTGATGACGCATCGCCAGAGCGCTGGCTCGATAGCGGCAGATCATGGTGCGTGCTGCCCAATCCGAAACGCAGAACCACCTCCATCTTGAACTGCGTGCTCTGTATGCAGTTACCTGTGGTTGAAATAAGGCAGCAGGTGCACTCAAACATCGCTCTCAGAGATAGTTTCACTTTCATAAGGCTCAGCCCGTCCTAGCATCGAACCTCTCAAAATATATGGCCGACAGCGCTCTTGGCACTGTGCCAGAAACACTTATTTGGGATGCATTGTGTGCAGAGTTCCGCGAAGGTTCGCGAAAGTGAAACTAGGATGCCTCCGAAAGTGATTCCGAGAGTACCACACCAGAAAATCTCTCTCCTCCTCGGACGATGATGATGAAGGAAGAGAACTTGGTTCCGAATTGTGATTCCTTGAATGAAGGTACCATTCCTTTTTCCATTCATCTTGCGCTACATTCTCAATTTAATTTGTTTATTTTGCGTGACTGGAAAGTCTACCCTCACGTTACAATTGCAGTCGCATTACTTTCGAGTAAATATGGCATTTGGCAGACGCTATCAAACTAGACATTAGATGCGAAGGGCAGTACATGCCACAAAGGCAAAATCAACAAGGCACGTGTCACTGAAAGTACCTATGGCTTGTGCAAACAGCAACCATTTGTTATCAACAAAAGCGGATCGCCTTGCTGCTTCAAGAGAGCGAAAAGCCTCCTGGTCTGGTGAAGCACTCTGCAAGAAAGTATGGATGACACTCTGTCTTTTCACGGAGTTGCTGAGAGCATGAGAGGCCAAACTGAAGATACAATGAAACCACATTAAACCGTAGTTGGCCGGAGCTCGGAAAAAGTACATACTAAACGGTAGTACTGTTTAACCGAAATAGCATGAGATTGCCCACTTACCTGTCGAAAACGGAACTCGGAGAGAGTGGTTGGAAGAGGAAAAAAACATGCAGTATTTATTCACTTCGCGTGACAAAAGTGTTACTTTCGTTTGATGCCGCGGTGGCCTAGCACGACGACAGCGGCCTGTTCGCGCACCTGTTCTCGTCGCGACGATTGCATTCATGAGGCTGACGTAACGCGAAGCTTCTGCCACTATCGGGCCTGAATCACCCGTGCTGTCACTTTCTGTGCCGTCCTCATCATTGTCGCTAGTCGACACTTCGGCAGCAACAGAGGCAACGATGGCGAAAAGTCGAACCTCATAGCTGACATCTCTTCGCAGTCGCAGCAGCACTGCTGAGAAACTTCTTCGCATTCCAAATGCCACACGCTGTAGTCAACAGCAGATTCCTGTCGCGTGCCAGCGCCGACTTCCTCGTGTCACATTCGATAGCACGCACGATGTCTAATTTTTCTTCTATGCTGAGCACCCAGCGTCTTTTTTATCCGAGCTTCGGCATGACGCGAGTCCTCACTTGCACGACGCCACAACACTCTGGCACAGTGTCGAAATGATGTTGATGTTGATGTGGCTTCACGCGCAAATGCACAGGGCACTTGGAGGCCGTTGTTCCGATCTCGGAGGCTTGTTGTTCTGCTGGGCCACCCTGATGGAGACGACACACCGCCTTGTTTGCGCGACGAACAGTGGAGACGCTACATTTTAACCGATGCATACGCAATAAGCTGGTACCGTTTATGTGGATACAAAACACATTATGTTCAATGGCCGCTGAGTCGGGGATTTGACTTTACTACATTTAAAACGAGACTACTGTTTAAGCGGGTACGGTTTAACGAGGTTTTATTGTATCTGTGTCACTGGTTTTGTCTTCTTGTATGTCAGAAGGTTTTGCCTAATTGCATTTTATGGCTCTGTGAGTAGCCTGAACAAATCGAACCTCAACCCCTACTTGGATATATTTTTCCATTGCAATTTTGATTTAACAAAACTGTTGGATGCCACATTCGCATTCAGTAGTCTTCACAAAAAAGACCATCGTGACAGCAGTGCACAGGACTCATCGCTGTGGGAATTGTGGGTCTGCGTTGAACAAGTTTCATTCGTGCTCGTAAGGCTACAGTGAGTAGAAATGTACTCGAATATCCTGCAAGCTGAAAGCCACTTTTGAATCCAACAGGGTCTGCTTAGATTGGTTTGTTGCCAAAGTATGACCATCAGCCACTTGAACGCAGTATTGTAGTGGACACGCGGGGCATGTACACACATAATTCATACTACAGTCAATGCTTGTTACAACGGATCATGACAATCCATAGAAAAAAGGTCCGTTCTATCCAAACTGGGGGTCATGGAATGTTGTGAAATGGTGAAACTTCACATACAACACTGTCTAACCCATAAGTGATCGCAACAATAAAAACATCGAACTCAAAGAAAATAACTATAGATTAACATGTTTACACGGTTATCGTACAAACACGTGAAACGGCATCTTCCAGTCCACCGGTTGCTGACAAATGACAGTTTTCCTTTTGCTAGAACATAAATGCACCCACACAGTGACAGATTAACGGCCAGTACAACGGCGGAAAGCCAGCCTGAGCACATCGCCAATAACACTAGCAGTGGCTGCAGTCTGTTCATCGCACAAAACAGTGGCCAGTAGTTATGTCAATGTCTTAATTTCATCTTTTGCGGGTATCTGCTATGGACGTGGTCATTCTTACATGCACACATCTTTTTCTATACCATAAGTTCCATTATTACCCACATTGAAAGTGAGCAGCTGCAATTATTAGAGGCATCATTTTAGTTTCAGATAGGACTTGTGTATCAAAGTCCACTGTATAATACATTATGTTTTTCATTTCCATCCTTATGATTGGTTCCTTTACATAACCTAATCTTTATGTATTTGCATACTGAGAGGCACAAGATATGCAGACTACATAAACATGTGCCAACAGCTTATATATGCCTGATGGCTGGTAGTTGTATGCATTACTACCTGGCATCCCCTGACTGGCGGAACTAAGCCTAGCAACTCAAACAAAACTGTGCATTTCACTCCTTTCGTGTCACTGGTGAGCGTCATCATCATTCAATATTTTTTATTACTCTATGTATTATGTGTCCTGCTCACTTTTCCTACTACCCACTGAAGTGACTTTAGATAGTCGGGTCACATAATGTACACTCTTACCAGCATTTTGTAGAGGTGATTGTGCAGGTGTCGGAAACATTTTTTGGGAAACTTGTACTCTGCTTTTATGCTACTCCCTTTCCCCAAAGCTAGAAATTAGCATTTAGGTGTGTTCTAATCCGTATGTTTTAACTTGCCGTACGCAATTTTTGTGAACCGTTTCTGCGAACCTGAATGTTTAGTGCATGATCTCCCTGTGGTCACCGAGTGCCTTAAGAAAGTTGTCCAGCGACTTCTAACCCTGAAATAAGTCGTGAATTTCCTTTTTGGGTCACTGTAAAATGGCCAAAGCAGTGCAGCATGGAAACATTTCGCGATGCAATTAATGCTGAACCTTCTGTCTGTTCTTCAAATTTCTTCACAGGCTATGACATATGACATTGTAGGTCAGGTCATCAGTCCTATCATGCTCTACACCTAGCACTGGACTACCTTCTCTCATTCTTTAAGAACATTTTTAGGATTTTGAAATGGTAACTGATCATCAGACAAATGAGCCAGTTATGACATCATACAATCACAGACGGTCAGCCAAAGCCCATGAGCTGAACTTTCATATCAAGTAACAACGCTATTTTATGAGAATTCAGGTGCGCATTCTGTTCGTGCCTGATAATAATAAAATATGCAGTAATTATTTTTTAATTGTAGAGCACAGTATGCTATAAAGGGCCACCGAAGAAGAACATTAAGCAAGATTGTCCAATTGCACTTCTCAAGTGACAAAGAAGGATGCTTTGTAAGCCAAAAATGGCACAAATACCTGACCTCAATGGTGAAATATCTGAAAGACACAAATACCTAACCTAGGTATTCCAGCACCAGTTTTTACAGTGTCGTGGATTTTTACAGCATCTCTGTGAGACTAGTTAACTGCTTATCGATAAGGATTACTTTGTTTTTCAAAGGAACCAAAAACTCGAACTTGCAAGTTTTGAAAGGTTTTGTTGAAAAACTTCCTACTGTAATGTCACACTGACATACAGAAATTGGGCTTTGGGTGCAAGATTTGATGAGGGGAAGTTTGGCCCTCATTTTCTTCTCTGGTAACTAGTAGTTTTCTACCAAATAAATTGTTAATACGATCTTCAAAGAATACATTACCAGTCCAAACTGATGTAGCAACATTCTTTATTGTCTTTTTAAATAGCTGAATCATTACTGAACTCCCAGGTGATCCTTTCAAATACGACATGCAAGGCACACAGGTGAGACAGGTACCGTCGGGCGTTGTGCCAAAGCTGGTTGTCTTTGTGCCTTTGTGATCATTTTTGCACGTTAAAGAAAGTTTTAATACGACTTTGATCTCTGTTTTCATCACAAACTTACAGTTTGCATTTACATGTGTGCTTGTTTTTATTGTGGCAAGTGTGGCAGTGTTGTGTATAAGTTGAGCACCTCATAGAGTCTGTGTACAGTTGCCGACCAATAGTTCGGACATCGTGGGGACTGCAAAACAGTATGAACTATCGAATGTCTGGAAAGACGAATTCGGCAAGAAAACACTTATTTATTTACTTGTTAGAGCACCTGAGGCCAAAAAAAAACTGCTCGATGCATTCAACGATATTCTGCTTGGGTAGAACCACATCTGCTTGAATTTGGGCAAGCGCCATGTCCTCACTGAAGCACAATGAAAGCAGGTCCCCATTCAATGGTTCTGCAGCGCATGGTACGCTCTCCTCAGAGTCATAGTCGTCTCCCAAGGGCGCAAGTACTTGATTAAAATTACCTCGTCATTAAGTTTGGCACAGGGCATTGTGGCATTGTCCACATCAGCAAGGTTTCCGAAGTTCACTGTGGCCGGAATCGGCACACCACTTCACAGATCTTCAACCATCTCATCTCCGCTCACGTCTGGCACAGTTGCCAAGGGTTCTGCGTGGTGGAAACAGCGGTGGATTGTGCCTGCCATCAGTTTCTTCCCGGTATCGACACGACAAATCCACACTGACTTTTGCCACTGTTGATGCACAGCACCATGTGACGCAGTAGGCATGATCGTTGCAGCAATTTCAGGTTCTTCATGATGTCCTGATCGATGGGCTGAAGGATGCTCGTGGTGTTCGGTGACAAAAATTTGATTTCAGTTGCCTTCAAGTTATTGATTAGGCCATGGGCACCACCGCATTGTCAACAAAAAGCAGCACCTTGCACTTTTGTGCCTCAAACCTTTCATCCAGCCTCCGCACGTAGCCTTCGCACAACTGTTGTGTAATCCAGGCTTTAGTGTTCGCTTCATACCACACGGGCCCACTTCTAATGCCTTTCAAGCATCTTGGGTTTCTGGACTTTCCTATAACCAGAAGCCTTTCTGTTCCGGACATGCTCGCACATAACAGAATGGTAACCCTTTCCCTGCTATTCTTCCCACCATGGGGAAGATCTCTGGAAACAGCAAGTATCATCTCTGGCAGACGCTTGTAAAACAGTCAGGTCTCATCACGGTTAAAGACGTCGTCCGATGACTAGCACCCAAGCAAGGTCTGCGACTTGTCGGCGCAGTAATTCACGACCAACGTGTTCTCCACAGCACCACTTTCACTGCACATTTTCTTGAAAACTAAATCGTATCGCTTGTTAAAGTTGCAGAGCCAGCCGTTTCTGAACTTAAAGCTTATAATTCCCATCCGTAGTCTGAGGGTCTTGGCCTTTTGCTTCAGCAGGTCACCAGATATAAGAATGCGCGGCGCGACCATCGTGCCTAGCCTGATATTCAGTCTCTTCAAGTTGGGGGTATGTGCCTTGACGGAGGTTTTTCTTCTGGGCCATAGCACATTTCTCAGTCGCTCCTAGAGTCTACGCTTTGTTCTTGACGTAGCCCGAGCTAGACTGCTTTGAAATGCCGAATTCCCGGGCTGCCTGAAACTGTGATCGACCGTTCTGTACAAGCTGTACAACAGCAGCATTCTGTGCCATTGTAGTCATCTTGTACTTGCAGCGCTTCATCACTGGTGCTAGTTACGAAAGGGGAGTTGGCACCATGCTCGGCTTCTTGTTGATAGATACACACGATATTACCTACTGTAAAAGTTACATAAGAACAGCGTAAAAAAAACGGTGACGGAACCGGAAAACGATGATGATGGCGATTGCAGTGACCTACTAGCCTCAGAGATTGGAGCATGTTTGAGGATCTCTGAGGCTTTAAATTCACTCGTCAGTTTCGTGGCAGCGCTGGTGTTAGTTGGCAACAGCCACGATAACAAAAGGTTTGGCGTGGACGGGGTCCTAAAAGTCGAATGACGAGCCCTAGATGGTCTGAAATTTCGATCGTTATGCGTGGCATCTATGGGGAGAATGGTGGCACCACACAAAGGTACGAATTACCAAGCATGTCCAAATTTTTGGTCGGTGACTGTAGTTGTGTCATCTTCGTTTGTTGCACTTTTATTTGTGTGTTTGTTTGGAATGGTAATGAGTTTGTCACTATTTCTTTTGCATCAGATTTCCTTGAGTCATTTTCTGTATATCTTCCATGCATATTTATTTTGTTAAACACTTGCACACTTTATTGTGACTGGTTTGCAGCAGTTGTTATAGGGTGCTCTAGACACATCAGTAAAGAGTTGCCTGTGCCCCCTACAAGCAGGCAGTATAACTATATTGATCTCCCATGTGAGAAAACCTTCAGTCATTCAATAATTTGTATGGTACCATGTATTGACATCTTTATAAATGATTTCTCAAAAATGCAAGTTTATTTTTTCTTCCGGTGTAATACTTCTAGTCAAGGTCTTCTTGAAGTGATTGCGTCACGGCGCAGTACACCTTGTCTTGTCACAAACTAGTTGCTTGTTTTGTCAGTGTTCTTTTTTTTTGGAAGCATCTGGTGCAGTATTTTAGTGAGTTGTGCAGTGTGTAATGTCCTACCACTTGTTTCAACTTTGAAATTTTTTAAATAAAGGCAGTGTGCCTAAGAGATTGAAAGGTGTTTTATGGTACAATTGTCTGTTGAAAAATGTCACGAATTGTGTGCCAGAAATTGATTAGGAACAAATTTAATCTATTTTGGAGCTTCTGGCAATGATACTGCATCGAACAAAAATGTCCTTCATGGAACGTTTTGTGGGATGTATATCTCAAAGCTAGTGCTCACCTCAGGATTCTAAGTGAATTAGCACTGCCTGACTTAAATTCTGCAGGGGTCTTAACTCATTATTGCAGTAAAGCTTAAGTAGTTTAATATGGCCAGTGTTTGCAGTTGCTAGTGCTTCACACACAATTCTTAACTTATGCTATGGCCTACAATGTCCACCCAATAAAATTGCCTTTGCTTTTTTTGTTGCCTTGATGCAATGCCACCACATTATTGCCTATATTGCCAGGATAATTGTGTAATGTATCCTGCAGTGACCCTGATAACCTTTCTGCAAATACAGGTTGTTAACAAGTTTCTTTTTTTAAGTCGGGTGACTGGTTCGTAATGTGCATAGTTTTCTTGTTCAGTGGTTCACTTCTGACTACCTTAAGAGAATAAGAATGTCTTGTTGTTTAAAGGGGCCCTGAAACGCTTTTTGAACATAGTAAAAAGATGTTGCCAATCTGTAGAAAAGGCTCATGTGAAGAACACGTGAGCCAAATATTGCATTGCATGCGGCAAGGAATTTACACTCTCATGCTTGCTCTTGCCTCCGCAATGTCATCATACAGCATCATCGTATGCAGCAGTGTCCATCAGCAGCTGTTGGTTGGCTTTACTCATTGCGAGAACATTCTCAGCAATGCCGTAATGGCAAAGTTTTAGTTACATAAATCAAAAACGTATATGTCTGTGATGTCAAAAAGATAAAAATCATTTCGTGTTTGCACTGCTCGTCTACACAGGACTGTTGCACATAGCTGCAGCTTAGTTCAACAAAATTTCGACAAAATGAAACTATCAAGTTTACGACTCTGTAGCTCAGCAAAGAAAAATGATATAACAGTTCTGAAAACTGCACTTAATAATACATCTAATCAGGACAAAATCGATGTATTATACACTCTTGCAAAATGGATTTATCAGTCTGTGAATAGGAATTCTGCAAAACTCTCGTAAACACTGTAAGAAATCACATAAGCTGTAAATTAATATACCAAATTTATCGGCTTTGGATGATCTAATGGATGCAGCTTACAGATTTGTGTTCTGTTTTCATCAATGCGGAGATGGGAATTTGTAAATATTGTATTTTTTCTGAAGTTTTTTCTTAGCAATTTTTGGCAATATTCATAAATGTATTCAGGTCCTGACATAAAGCTTTGCCTTCGGTAGTCACTAGAATTTAGCTTTCTCTTTCAGATGCAAAAAATTTCATTAAAATCGGTCCAAAGGTCATCTCAGAAAAGCATTTCTGCATTTTACATGTAATTGAATAGGTGGCATCATAGTTCAGAACCATAAAATGTAACGAGCTGCAAAATGGATCAGTAATTTTAAATTCTTCAGTGACATTTGTCAATTTACAGAATGTGGACCCCATGCGAGAACTTCCCATAGGAATTTCAAATGTGTGAGCATCAATTTTAACATACTTGGAGAGCACCTATTGATCGAGCAGTTATAGAAAAATATGCCTGATGTAAAACGTAAAAGCAATTAAAGAAGTTGTCCCCAAATGACCACCTACAGACACAGAGTGAACACCCAGCCATCTACCTCCCAATTAGTGCCTCGCTTTACTAAAACGAGTTATTTTTTAAGGGACCTTGCTAAAATACTTTCCACAAAATATTTAACACTTGCAGCACAGATACAAACAGGAGTTTCAAGACGTCTACAACACGCTTTAATTATTGTTCGTTTTACATATTTTATTTGCTTTTGCTAGACGTCTACATGTATAATCGCATAACAACTAGCGGTTGCTTTGTTTTTTGACAGCAAAGTGACTGATGCGTAGTTGATTTCTTGTTGAAATCAAGGGTTTGATGAAAACTGGTCTGTTCAGGATTGCTCATAGTCAAGGATAAAACGGACGCCGACCAAATACATTGAAAGAAAAGAAACCAAGACGTTTCGGCTCCCATACAGGGACCTTGTTCACAAATCATCTTGTGAATCTTCTGAACAAGGCCCCTGTATGGGAGCCGAAACGTCTTGGTTTCTTTTCTTTTAATGTATTTGGGTGGCGTCTGTTTTACCCCTGACTTTGACTTTTTGTCCTGCGCTTTGAAATTTATCTGTTCGCTCTTGATCTTCACAAAAAAGGGCACCTAGTACGTATGAGTAGAGTTAATTAAGTACGAGTGGTGCCTTTAACTGCACACGTATATGCCGGAAAGATACGGACATTAATGCGGTTTGTCCAGGGTTCATCTTCCTCGTCGAAACCTCTTAAACTAAGCTGTCTCTTCAGCCGCCACGACAATGTATATATGACATGTGCTTGCATTGCTGCGCTCTGCTATAACTCGGAGAGTGGCATCGGAACTGCCTAAGTTGTGAGCTGTGTGGTGCACAGGAAATCTGAGGACTGACGAAGTGCTTTGTCAAGGCATCGGACATCGTTAATAGTGATCAGCAATCTTCAGGTCCTTTTCCTCTGCCTGTGCGAGAAGCCTCTCTAGCCACACTGGACGTGTGGTTCCCGAGCTCCTTCACTGTGAAGTGCAAGTTTTTGAACTCGCTCGCATCTATGGATTCTGCAGCCGCAACGCACAGCTAGCGCCTCGATCGACATAAAGTGGCGGACACCTCGGAATGGGTTTAAAATTGTAATGGAGGCTAGTTCGTTTACCGATTGAATAACATGCCGCAATTTCCAGCAGCAAATATAGTTGACTGAAGAAATAAGACGGACGGAAGACGCTGGATCCCAAACGGCATATTGGCGGCGAGAAGTTACGGAGTCGCCATCTATCGGAAGCGCCTGGCTGGCGTAGTGAGGGATCACGTGGCGCGCTCCTCATAGGTTTTGCTGTCAGCGCTCACTGAAAACACCACGCGGGAGCTCTCTCAGACATTTCTGTAACTACTTTCGAAACGAGAGAAGTTTGTTACTGTCTAAATAATAATCATGGGCAAACTGAAAGCACAGAATCGTTTACAGAAGCTATCTCTTTACCGAATACGTACAGTGAACGCCACTGCGCGCGGTCGCCGCGATGGAGCCTCCCGAACCGGCTTCTTGCGTGAAAGGTAGGTAAACGCCGAGAGCAAGCTATGTGAAATATGTTCTTCTAGTGTTTGTATAACTGAATGAAGCGTAATAGAATGAAGCCTCAAACAGCGATTGCTCAGATTCGCAGCGACCGACTGCGCGTCTGCATGCTTGTCCGCGCACTGTTTCGCTTTCAACGCGTGCGCGTTTTCGCACCGTGCCATGAGCTTTAGGCCGCAGAATATGAGCATTTGACAGTATGCAAGCAACCATTGTTGCATGGGCGCTATCAGAGTTTTTCATTGTAAAGACTTCGACAGGGACTGTGATGGGCCGTCGCGATGATTCAATATTTATTTTTCCTTTTCTAAATTCTTGCACGTTTCAATATTATTTCTGAAGTTGCGTCGCACTATGTTTATCAGTGTTCTCAGCGTGCGATTTCCCGCTGCTTCTTTTTTGTAATCCAGTGCATTAATTCATAACACAAACATGACCATATGCCATTAATTTTTTTAATGTGCTTCTTACCGCTCCCTTTCCACTCCAGTGAACTTGCCAGTATCGACAAGTTCATAGACTAAACCGTCATAACATTAGTCGGGCAGCGGACTCGGGCGAGCGTCTCAGTGCGAACATCGCACTGAGACGAACATCGCAGACCCGGCGCTGTAGCAGAAATCTTCCTCGCGTCTGTGCTTGCTGCATACCCGAGTTGTAGCCGATGGCTGTTTGCCGGTTTTATGTTTCGCGAGCCAAGCTTCACGCAGCTTCTTGTCCTGCGGCTCCGTGGCTGACACCGGGCTCCGTTGCGTACGTCCGGCACTGCGGCCCCGAGCAGTAGCCTACCATGTTGCGCGCCTTCAAAGGCAGCCACTACCTATTGAGGTGCTTTCAAGCGTTGTAAAGGAGACACTCGAAGCGGGAGAATCTCGCCACTAAATGAGGACCGCAGCATACGAGGGAATTTAAACTCTCGTTTTCAGCTCACTTCGGCGCTCCCGAAGCAGCCGATGCGGACGCTATGTCCACGTAATCCCTAATAGCACGTCACGTCGACGGTGGCGCTAGCTTTTCCAGTGGTGGAGCTCGAGGCCAATACGGTGAACACAGCGAGTTGACTTCTCTCAGGGGATGGTAGTGAAGAAAAAAAGGAGAGGATAATTTGCCAACAGTGCTGCCATTGTCTGCGAATCGGGCTTCACCTACAGCAATCGCACATTTGCTGCGTGCACTGGCACGCTGCACTTCCCCTCGCGGCGCCCAATCTGGCTCAATCTCGAGTTTCGCACTTGACTTTGCGGTGCATGGCGAGAGTGCCACGTGGACCAAAGTTGTGAGCTTTTAAGCACTGCGTGCTGCTGGTGCCGCACCGCGGAGGGAAGAACCCCATGCATGCGTCACGCCAGGCACAAACGGTGCCATACTCGCCAACTTTTCTTGGCTATGAAGAGCAGGCTACGGAAACTAAGCGCGCCTCTTTCACCACTGGTGGAAGTAGTCCCACAGTTTTGTTTTCATTTTCTTACGCGGGAAATAGAAAACTATACTTTTGTTTTTAGCCGCACTTAATTTTAAACAATACGTAACATTCACCAGTCAGCTTTCGGTATTTTATTGTATTTTAGTTTGCTCTTTCAAGTTTTTGCACACCTGAGACCGTCTCATGTTTTGCACATTCATCAAATGCAAAATGATATTATGTTTTCTGGTGAGTGTTCGTCGCTTAATTAAGCGACGAACACTCCCCTGACATGCTATTGACCAACTTTAACAACAAAAGAGTGTTGAAGCACGCAAAAAAAAAGTTTTTCCAGCGTCTGTGCTGTAAATGGCTACTATCGGCATGTACAAATGAGTGAGCAAGCTAACTCTACCGACGCCAGCATCGGTTGCACATTGAATGCCTAACCGGCGCCATACAGCTGCTTCAGAGCTCCGATGCAGGCTGCAATGCTCGCTGTTCAGAACTTGGTACATATTAGATGTGAAATAAAATTGATTCACGCCCATTTAATGTATTTGCCTTCACTAAAGAGCTTGTGCAATGTTACCGAAGCCAGTGCCGAGCGTGCTCGTACTACGTTGTGTACGAATACAGTGATGTGCAGAAGCTCCACCCCCGTAGCTTTCGCTTCAGAGCCAAGAAAAGTTGTCTACGAGTATAGCACGACTGGATCACTGTTCAGCTTCTTTGTTATATACGCCTCTGCCGTGGTTATACAGAAGCCACTTGGGTCAGCTAACCCAAATTTCTTTAGTGTAGCGTCAGCGACGCTGTGATGGTGCACAATATGAATTCTGCTTGGGTCAAGTAATTCTGTACTCTTTGTGTGTCTTTAGCCCACCCTGCCAATAACGTCGCCTAAGTTTGGGCTGCATATGTTTTAAAGCTTCCTAAACATAACTGTCCGGTTATAGGTGTACACCTAGCCTTATTCAATCAGCACTTTCTTTCTCATGAGCATTCAATTGGCAAATAACATTGGCTCACTGATGTAGTTAGGCCATAACTAGTTGTACTTGAAAAAGGGGGTACCAGCGAAACGCAAATGACGCGCACACAAGGAAAAGGCGTTAGACAAGGACAGACGATGTACTTTCAGCTGTACTTTATTTTTTATTTAAACTAGTTGAAAAAACTAGTACGTTTTTGCCTAAGAATTCACTGATGCTAGTTCTTCACAGCGCACTATTGGTGCGATCTCATATTTAGCTATTCAAGGGAATGCACGGCACCATCTGTCTATCGCTCTGATTCACTGAAGTCAATATGGTTATGCCAAGCGTGCACCCAAAGGAGCATGGTCCAAGACATTGCTGGCACAGGCAGCTTTAGTGCACTCCGCCAAAGTGTGGATGATGGACCAGCTGTGTATGACATACATGTTGTTTACATGCTCAGGCGTGCATCAAGAAGATTTAGTGGGTCAGGGGTTCGCAGTCTACGTGGAAAGTTAAACTTATTTCTGTCTGGCGCTTCTTTTTCAGAGAACAAGAAGATCATTCGTCATGCCAAGGTCGTCATACCGTTGTCTTGCTGCGGTACTCACGCACATGACCTCACGTACAGAAATTACTCACCTTGTACGAACACGTTAGCCACCTTGTAACGTTGTTACAGAACCCCAAACAGTGCTACATAGCAAGCTACCTGGAAAATGCTTTACATAACGTCAATTTCCACAGTGCGTGGTGTCTGTGTAATTTTCACCTCAAGCATCTTTCAGTTCGCTCAGCATATAGGGTGTCGCTTGTTTAATACTACATGTAATGAAAACATGTCATGCTATCATCGCTTATCTATTTGCAACCGAACTACATGCTCACCTTACTTTGGTATTTTTGGGTAGAGGAAAGAAGCCATTGCTCGATCATGCATGGGTCGCATGCACAGAAGGCAACGTTGTCGTGCCACTCATGATGCAATTGACGCTAAATTTACCTTCTCGCTCGGCAATCAGAGAGGCAATGCCCAGCAGTAAAATTGTCGATCCTAGTGGGAGTGCTCGTGTTTGAGAGCTATTACTCGCTCAACCATATATATAGTACAGCATATATATGTCGTCCATCAAACCCAAAGCTGTTCTCATCAGGAATTATGAGGCTTACAAGTGTGCAATATTCTGCCGAAATACGACTGTTGCTCGCCTATGGTGTCACCGCGCTGGACATGTAGGATTTAGAAATTACGTGATGAGACTCGGAACAGCAAGACGGATGGATGCCAATTGCTCCCACAAGCTTTGACTATGGCGGGCCTGCTAAGCATAAGGAGTGAGCACGATTCCAAGATTAGACCATAGGACCCCAACTATCTGTGTTTTAAGTTAAGTATGTAAGCTTTGTAATGCGCGAATAAGTAATACTTGCGCGTTTGCTTACGTCATTGTTGTACCATAGTGTCGATATGCACCCTATGCACAAGACGCTTCACGTCGTACCCAATGTGACTGCGTCCCCTGTACAGCCTACAAATTGTGTGTGCGTGTGTGCGTCAAGCATTCGTGTGTGACGCGAGCTTGTGCATCACAACAGGAGCAAGAAGGCGGCGATGGCATCATTATGTTGAAAATGACATGAGTGATCTTTCTTACTACGGCAAAGAAGCACGAGAACCTGTTTCATTACTAATAAGGCCTATCCCGAAAGCGATGCAGTGCAACAGTGTCTCAAAATGCTAAAGCAACCACGAGAGAAGAATGTGAGAAACTGTGCTGCTCTCGCTTTTATACGCAACTTGTTGGTATGTGCCGTGACGCATGACACAAGTAGTGGCAACATTGATTGTCATTTGAATGCTTTAGTCGACTCACAAGAGAAACTGGCACATGCACACGTGCCATAGGTCCGGGCTAACGCTCGAGCTACCCGAGCTACCCCGCGCGCCCTCCCAGGGCGCTGTTTTTTTAAAGGGTTTTTGAAAACCATCTGCGACGCGCTCAGAGTCCGTGCTGCGCTGTGTTTTCGCGGCATACTTCGCGTTGATGCGAGCGACTGCACGAAGGTCAATTCGCTCGCCGCTGCTGCCACGATTCCTCACTCCAGTGTTTTGACGGCGAGTTTCCACTGTCATCGAATGAGACGTGTTCACGTTGGCCTGTGCACGCGTGACACCATGGTTGTTAATTTATCAAGTGCGCCTATATGTTTACTTGTTTGTACGACCGATAAAACTACCTTCCTTCCTTCGTATAGCTGTCCACTAATTTGCTATCGCAATGGATGCTTCGCCTTCCAGGCGAAACTGTGAGTTTTTGCGTTGGCAGCACCGGCAGCGTATAGAAACCGAAACCACAAATTTAAATAGCTCTTTCGCTACATCCTTCTTTGCTAAACAGGTTGAAGTTCTGGGCTTTTCATACTAAGGGCTGCGAAGACTGAATACAGAGGTATTGAAAGTGAGAAAAGTACAAAACCTTTAGTAAATCTTTTGCTTTTCAGCCGACATAAAAAAAAACAGCACATATCTAAAGGCGTGCATGTCCAGGGTTTATGTTTCTTCCTCCACGATTATGCATACAGAACCTTGCTTGTTTTTGCCTTCGTAGTGGCAATTGTTTTCTTTTTTGCTATGTTTCAGTTTTTATGCGATAGTTTTTCCATTGAGCAAAGAGTCGGTGAATTTGGCTAGAATTGCTAAGCCAGCACCAATTAACGCACGTGTCTCTTTAGATATGCTAACCTTGGTTCCTCTTGTTCCGAATGAGATTGTATTAATTTAATATGCTTTATTAAAAAAAAGAAACAGACCTCTTTTATAACCAGATGCTACTAGTTTCAGCCTTTAAGCTGTCAAGAGAGAGAGAGAAACAACTTTACTGAGCCGAGCTCAACACTCCCGCCGAACCACTCCCGTCGATGGGAGTGGTTCCCCCTTCACGGGACCCATATGCTTCCCTAGCCGCCTGGCCCCTGGAGATCAGGACGAGCTGGTCTTCCAATCTGCGTATGTTATAACGACCATTCCGAACTGTACAAAAAGTGAAATCACTTTTTCTGAATATTAATCACCTTTTTCTTGTAACTTTTCTTTTAAAATTTATTTGAACGTCCTTTTTTCATGAAAAAATAACGGAAATAACTTTTTTTTTGCATTGGGTGAAACATTTTTTCAGCTGATATATGTTATGACGCCGCGTAGAAAACAAATTAGCTCAATTTGTTAACTCGTCATTACCAAGTTAAATGAACGAAATGCGGATTAGTAGAAACGCAGGCACTGCTTGGTTGCACAATTATTTCCGGGGGAAAATCAAAGAGTTCTTTGTGACCTACACGTCGAAACTCTCTTACAGTTCTGTGCAGCTATCGATGTCAATTGCATTTGATTCCTCATGAATGTTGCAAAGGAACAGCACGATGTAACAGACATGCAGGAATATTTGTTTGCATGTAGACATGTAGAAAAAAGACCTTCGAATGCTACGGAACGATGCAAAAACTCCAACCTTCATCTTAAACGCACCGCGGCCAGAAACGTCTATATCTTGCTACAAGTTGCGTCTCTCGAGTTGATGCCGTTTTGAGACATATCGCAGATTCTAGCTGCAACCACAGTGCCCGCGACCCTCGAGCCGTGTTTCGACGTTCCGAAACCACTATATGTTTCTTCTCGCTGCGCCATATTGCGATTTTGAAAGAGAAGGTTCGGAATCCCACGTTGACTGGTGACGACACGCATTGCAGACGCACGGACAGCAGGGTTACTATTGTTTGTTTTGTGTTGCTTCATTGCTAACCTACTTGACATGATTCTATGCCTGAGAGAGGGAAAATAGTTAAGCAACACAACACAAAATCTCAAATGAAGTTAGATTTACATTTAAAAGAAGAGATCTTTATTCCTTTTAAAATGGCACATCGATCTCGCCGAGAAAGAACGTCGGCTATGGGGGCGCGCTCACGTCTCGGCGCACTCCTCTAGTTGTGGGGAAACAGCCATGGTAGCTTATATAGTCACATAACACCTTCATGGCTTAGTGGTTATGGCTCTGCACTGCTCAACATGAGGTCGTGGGTAGGATCCTGGCCGCGGCGGCCGCATTTCGTTGGACGCGAATTGCCAGAACGCTCGTGTACTTAGATATTAGGGCACATAAAAGAAACACAGGTGGTCCAAACTCGGAATCCTCCACACACGCCGTGCCACATAATTACAACGTCATTTTGGCACGTAACATTCCGGCATTTAGGTACCATTTTGTAAATTTGAAGTTGTAGAAATGCTTAAGATTAAGTTACACACTTACGCCACTTGAAAAGGATGTTTTGCAGGACGTTAACTTTGAAAGTGCATGTTCTTTGCACGTACCCTCTTCCGAAGCCTTCAGAATATAAAATAAATAAGGGTTGTAGATCACATGACACTGTTGAATTGCTACTGAAGCTACGTTTAGTACACACACACAACTACGCGAGGGTCCTGATAAGTATTGAGACTTACCCAGAAAAAATATTGAGCTAGATAGCATGGTGTATCGGCTAATTAAACTATAATGAATGTGCAAAAATTGGCTACCTATACTTGCGGCTCATCATTTTCTCATTAGCTCCAAAGTAAACATGGCAGCATGTCCAGAAACGTGCTGAAGAGCATAAGACCATAATCAAGTTCCTGTTTCGCCAAGCAGATACGTGATAAAATGTCCCGAAATTTGTGCCGCTATGGTCCTTCATGTGCTGCCAATAAACGTTGCATTGTCAATGTTAAAATCAGCAATTTCGGTGTTGAAAGTAAAAATGAGTGGAAGACCGAAAATAAGCCAAAAGTATTGCGATGTCTGGGAATACCACGGGAGTTGGTGCCGTTATCCATGGAGACTTAGAACTGAAACAAAAATGTTGCAGCAAAGTGGATCCCAATATTTTTGAAAATTGAGCAAAAGAGCAAATGCGTAGACACATCGGCGGCTGTTCAGGACATCTTTAGAAGATGATACTCCGATTTTCTGAACAAACTGGTAACTGGGGAAGAGATATGGACGTGCTGTTATGTCGGTTGGTTGGTCAGTCTTTTATACGAGGGCGAATGAGAAAGTCTTTGCCCCTATTTTTTTAGCTGCAAAATAAGGTATACATTACAAATATACATACTATTCTGCATACCTTGCACTATTTTCCCACATAGTCCCCACACCGGTCCAATCGCAGGCCTAAATTTGAAATGTCCTAGTCGTCAGTCAGTGACGCACGCAGCCTCCCCAAATTCTCATTGTCACACAAGTCTTCACGGCATTTTGCGAACTTGCAACACCTCAGTCTTCTGGAAGCGAGACACCTTTCCCCATACGTGGGCTGCATTTCCCTGTGGATTTCGATCGACGTTCCTCCCTTGCTCCACAGAAAACGCGTCACTCTTCGTTGCTCGTACGCCGTGAACATGTGAAGCACAACCGCCATCTTCGATGGATGGATGTTGGGTGGATATGCTATGGGTCCCTTTGGAACGGGGCGGTGGGTTGCGCCACCAAGCTTTTGCTATTGTACTGCCTAATGTACTACTTAGGTTAAATAAGAAAAAGAAACAAAACACGCACGATGAATTCCCATAACCAAATTTTCTGACCCCTACTGTGAACTATGTTTTTGTACGTCTCCGTTTTTTGTCCTTTCCCTAAGTCCGCCAATTTGTCAATCGCCTCTTAGTGATATCTATTGCGGGCATGTCTACTTTCCTCCTGCTCTCGCTGAAGCCAAGGGCTTCAAGGATTCCAGTGGTGCCTAAATCGACCACTGGGCAGCTATCTCCACATTCTGATAAAACATGCTCCATCGTTTCTCTAGCTTTACCGCAGCAAGCACATACTTCGTCGTTCATATATCTCGGTTTATAGCTGCGCGTTGTAAGGCATCGTGATCTCGATTCGAAAAGTAGTGAGCTTCCCTTTGAGTTATCATAAATTGTTTCTTTCCTGATTTTGTTTTTTCCTTTTAAGTAGTTGCTCATGGCAGGTTTATTTTCCATTGCCGCCACCCATGAGATTATTTCGGCCTCTCTGACTTTCCGCTTGACGTTCTTTGTTGCTGTGTTGCCCACCCTACAGGCCGCATACTTGCTGGTAAGCTTTCTAGTTCTTTTCCTCAACTGTAAATCAACGTTTTTCCTGTACAGATACTTCAGCACTCTCCCAGCCCATTTACTTTCTTCCATATTCCTCAGTCGTTCTTCATACTCAATTTTACTGCGAGCTTCCCTCACTTCAAAAGTAGTCCAGCTGATATCCCCCTGTACAAGTTCGTTTGTAGTCTTCGTGTGAGCGCTCAATGCGAACGACCCAATGACCTTGGGTTCACATGGAGTCCTGATTGTACCCCTGATTTCAAACAAAACCGCATTTCCGCACTTCAACAACTGACAGCAGCGCCGTGCCGCGGCAGTGCTGGCATATAAGGCGTGCCCGGCCCAAAAAAGGTCCACCGCTGGGAATAGGTATGTTGACTTCGCATTTACAGTCGTAATATGGCTAAAAAAACTAAGGGCAAAAACTTTCTGTTTCGCCCTCGTATAATGCTTACACTCAGTATTGGGAGTGACGAAGAATCGAGTAGGCTTAGACGTATAATTTTTTTTAATTCGAAAGCATGACCTTAGGTATGATACAAAACATGTTAGAAATACACGAACAGATTCGACTCGTGCAAAAAATCTAGGAGTGAAGGATGATGAGGTCCATGAATCCAACGTTCAAGGTCGGGTGGGCGGCCATGCCGAAGGCCTGTTGCCCAGAGATGGCGGAGGCGGCTTAGATGAAGCCCTGGGCACGTCCATAATAGGTGTGTCACTGTCACATTTTGGATTCCTGTGTTGCGAAATGGGCACGATGAGCCGTAAGGACCATGGTACTGTTGTGGCCAGAGAGCGGTCACAGATGGGGTGAGCGCGACCCCGACACGTAGCCTCCTTAACGTAACTTCCTCTCGGCGGGTTAACCCACCAGGGAGGTCTGACCCACACGGAGGTATGAGAGCTCGTGTGGTCCGTCGGAGGTTTTCCTTTTCCCGGATCAGTCGTCCACAGGCGTCTTCAGGAAAATGTGGAAGTGAGTATGTTGTAATCTGTGGGTGGGTTGCCATATCTGCTTCAAGGAGACCCGGCAGGGCTGCTCGAGGCACCCACTGGACGCGTATGAGGATATTCGTAGTGGCAGCAAGACGGTGAATGCTATCTGAGAATAGAGTGGACCGAGATACCCTACGTATGTCGTGGATGGCTTGAGTCGAGTCTGTGCGAATGATGAGTTGAGAGTATCGAGCATTTTGAACACTAGGTAGCAACGCGGCCAAGCCGTCTTGTACGGCAGCAAGCTCGGCAAGGTAGGCCGGTGGTGCAGGATCGGCAACAAACGAGCACGTTTGGCCTGCCTCTGGTATCGATGGACACACGAGAGCTGTGTGAATCATGGTGCCATTAACACTGGCATCAGTGTATGCTACAAGAGTCGCATCGTCTTGATTGTCATCGGCGCTATGAAGGCGGGAAACATGGGCATTCGCCTGACGAGGAACCGGGCTATACAGACGACCAAGAGGCTTATTGTCACTTAATTGTACCCTTTTCCACGGATCTACATCGGGTCTCGTAGATGCTGGATTGTCTATTTCGTGTCCCATGTACCGGGCCAGTGAAGCAGCCGAGCCGAAATATGATGGCTTTAGGGCGCGCGCGCATCGACGTTGGTGTACGAGTTCGTCAATAGTGCTGAGTGGGACTCAGCCTGTAGGGTTGGCAACGCAGTGAGACGTGGTAGTCCCGTTATGGCCCGCATAGCTTCGTTATTATAGGCCTCAAGGCGAGCCCATTGTGCCTTCGTGAGATGATGAAACTGGGCTCTGTAGACGAGTCGTGGTTGCAATACAGAACGGACAAGAAGGCGAGCCATGTTGGTGCTCGCTCCGCCAGATTTCTTCGCAATCCGACGTATCAACTGTATCGTTTCTGCGGCCTGTTGCTTTGCATTCTTGACCCATGGTCCCGCAGATCCGGAGGAATCCATTTCAAGGCCGAGAACACGGAGAGTTAAGCTTCGTGTAATGATTACTGATCCAGAGTTAACTGAAGAGGCCGGAGTGCCAGTGGACGGCGCCCATACTTGTTCGTTACGGACATGTACGTCGTCTTGTCCTTAGAAATGTCAAGGCCTATCTGAGCACACCAGTTGTGCGTCTTGGAGCGCTTGTTCTTGGTGGCAGATTTCAGGATCAGCTGGCCAGTGATGTTATCTGCGTACATTATGTACTGTGCGTTATGTATCGTGGCTAGCTTCCAGGCTAGTGGGAGGAGAGCAATATCGAAAAGGACTGGTGCGAGCACAGATCCTTGTGGGACACCCCGATGTGCGACGAACTGACCTACTGCTTGGCCAGCCAGGCGAATGGAGAAGGGGCGAGCGCACAGCAAGGCTTCGACGAATGTGCAGACACGGCTAGGGAACTGAAGCCAATGGAAAATTCCGACAATTGCTTCGTGACTCACATGGTCATATGCTTTACGAATATCCGTTGCCAGAATCGTGCGAATTCTTCGGGAGCGGCCTCCGATGAGAACCATAGAAGATAGGTACGCAAGGCCATCCTCTGCGCCTAGATGAGCACGGAACCCGATTTCGCCAGGATGATACCATGAGTACCACTCGAGCCACCATGTAATACGTGTCGCGAGCATACGCTCCATCAGCTTGCCTAACGTTAAGGTTAGTGCTATTGGGCGCATATGGGCGATATTATCTTGAGGTTTTCCGGGTTTAGGAATAGGGACCATTTCTGCATGCCGCCAAGAATCGGGAATGACTCCTGTAGCCCAAGCTTCGTTTGTGGCCCCCAACAGCACTTCAAGAACCTTGCCTTCCGTGTTTTTATAAAGTTCATACGGTATGCCATCCGGTCCTGGTGCCTTGCATGGCTTCGACAGGTCGATTGCCGCTAAAAATTCCGCCATAGTGAAGGCAGCTTGTATACCCTCGATGTCAGAGAGGGTATACAATATATACAGAGAGGGTATACGTCCGCGGGAAAGCAGCTTTGAACAACGAAGGGAGGCGGTGCTGTGTCCAAAGCCGGAAAAAAGGTGTGGGCGACAGTTTCTGCGAATACTGCTGGTGTCTGGCCCGGTGCTAACAGGGCGCAGGCTGCGGGCTCTGGAGGGCGCCGACCACGTTCCATTACTCGGAAGGTGCGCCAAATTGAGGCATTGGACAACGAAGGTCCTAGAGAAGAGCACCAGTCCATCCAGCGGCCACGTTCTAAGCGGTGTTCATGGCACCGAGCTACTGCAGTAAGGCGTTGGGCCTCTAAGCGAAGGGTATTTGATGCAGGGTCACGTTGTGATGCAAGTTCTGCTTGGTGACGCGACGCCCAGAGACGCAGAAGTTGCAAATCAGGAGCGGTTCGTGATTCATCAACCCACGACTTACGTGTCGCCTCAACTAATGCCGCCTTAAGACAATGGGATGGGTCCACCATGAAGTTGGATACATTGCTTTCTGATACCGCCCTGTATCGATGCCAGTCCACCATTCTGCATAGTCGGCGGAGGCGGCCCGTTCCGCCCGAAGATAAGTCAAGGTGAATCGGATGATGGTCGCTACCCCAGCAGTCGGGTTCACATGACCACGAGACGGTCGTCCTTCCTAGCCACCAAGATAAGTCCGGTGCGTGTGGGCGGCGCGCGAGGGTGGTCTCGCAGACGAGTAGGCACTGACACATTATTAAGCAGAGTGAATTTGGCGTCCATAAACGTGTCCAGCACAAATGTACCACGCGCACTGGAAATAGCGTATCCCCATGTGGTGTGGGGCGCGTTAAAATCTCCTGCGACCATAATGGGGCAACCAGGATGTTTCTGTCGCAGGTGCGCCAGCCAGCCGAGACACAACCGAGCCGCACGACCGCTGTAGGGGCGGGTATATTATGAAACGATGATAACGTCTGTGCGTTGGAGACGAACCAATACGGCCACGACTTCTTGCCATAGAGTACACCACCATGAAAGATCAACGCGAGTCTGATGAATAGTGCATCTTACATACGCTGCAGCGTTTCCTGGAGGGACATCAGGCGTAGCACTCCTACGATCCAGCATTGAAGGTGATGAGTATGCCACAAATCCTGGAATGGGTGGCAGGCCGTTGGATTCTTGAAGCAGTAGAGCCCAAACACGCAGCTTCCCATATCTGAGATGCTGAAGCAGCTCTCCGACCTTCCCCGCGATGCCGCGACAGTTCCACTAAAAGATGCCTTCTGGCACACTTGAAGACGTAGCAGCCATCATAGATTAAGATTGGTGAGTAGAATCGAGGTGAGATGCTGGAGCTGTTGCGCAACTAAGCGCAGGAGTTCTTGGGGTGAAAGAGGCTTCGACACAGATGCCGGGTTAGCCATATGAGCAGGACTAGTCGTCGACGGCGAATGCGACGGCCGCTCTCCGTCATGACGGCGCCGGAGCACTGTACGGCGTTCCTTGAGACGTTGGATTTCCTTTTCAAGGTTGGCCAGGCGAGCGTCGATCTCGACCTCTTCGTCTGCCAAAGGAAGCGGCGTGTCTTCTATCGATTGTGATGCCCGTTGCGGTCGTGAAGGGGACGACCTAACAGCTGCGCTATAGGTACGAGTGGCAGCATCACTAGTTGCTGTACTTGCTTTTGTCACGTAGCTAGCGTCCTCTTCCAGCGAGGCCAGAATGGCGTAACGGTTGTACACAGGGACTTGTTTCACTGATGAATCTCGAGGGGTCCTTCCTGGCTGTCGAGAATGGCGTTGTCGAGCCTTCTTAGTGACCTTCAACTTCGTAGGACACGTCGTGGAAGTGATATCATGATCGTTTGTTTGGCATAGGCCGCATCCAAACGATGCCGACGGTTCAGGCTCCATGGTGTCGTCGTTAGGTGGTATATATAGGGGCAAGATGATTTCATGTGTCCCTGTCTAAAGCAAGAGTAGCAGTACACAACGGAAGGCTTGAATGGACGCGGGCGCAGTACGCAGCCGTAATACAGGATACGTTCAGGTGGGGAATTAGGACCTTGAAGCGTGAATAGGCACGTACGACCGCTGCCTAGGTGGCGAGGAGCCACGACCTTGTGTGTGGGACACGATAGCTCCTGCAGGAGCCTCTCGGGTTTTTCGTCAAGCTCAACGCCATTAACCACGTAGCGTCTTTCATCAAGGTCAACGCCATTAACCACGTAGCGTCTTAAATCTGTACCACTGGCGAGGTACGCCTGGACTGGAAGGACACACTCTTCCGAGACTTGTATTTGTTGCAGTTCTTCGAGTTTATAAACTAGTGCCATAGCAGACACCCATACAGAGACCGTATTAGTGGGTTTGTGTAGAGCAAAACCTTGAAATCGGAAAGTCTCGAGGCAGGCGTCCAGGGCAGCTTGAATGATACGGTTGCGCATAGTGGACATGTCATATCTAGCACGAGGCT
The DNA here is from genome assembly GCF_038994185.2 of Dermacentor albipictus. NCBI lineage: Eukaryota > Metazoa > Arthropoda > Arachnida > Ixodida > Ixodidae > Dermacentor > Dermacentor albipictus. The sequence continues at coordinate 143,825,575 of NC_091823.1, read as the reverse complement.
TGATAACCACTTTGTACCACGATGTCGTTGGCGACTCCGGAGACGTGCGTGTTGGTCGTGCGGTCAGGCCTTGTGATGAGCGAGGTCTTTTCGGGGCTGCTGGAGATACATTTTCATCCGATGGAAGGCCAGTAGCTTCCATTGTTCTCTTGGCCGAGGTGTGCGCCACGACAGCAGGGCTGTTCTGCTCTATGTTGGTGGTATCCATGCTCAGGGTACCGCCTTCGCACGTTGCACATGTCCCCGCGAAGGAGACGTTCTTGGCTTGGATGGCAGTTGCATCGGCAATGTTCCGCTCCCTCGACGCAGCGGACAGCAGCTTGGATGCTCCGCGCCGACGCGGCGAGTGCCGCGGGGGCACTCGCACTCGCGAAACCGCGCAACAACTCGAGTTCGACGACGCAGCAGGAGGGTGTAGTTGACGACGGACCTTGTAGATAGGCGCCAGTAGTAATTACGAAACTCCAAAGCGGTCCATAAACAACAGAGTTCCAGTAACGGGGAAAAGAAACCAGCAAACGGGGCGAAAATCCGGAGCTACGGAAAAACACGTCCGAGCGGAACGAGCGCAGGAAACGCCGATGTATAAATACTCAAGTGTAAAAAGGAGAAACGCTGATGGAAACGTTTCATAATATCAAAGGGAAAGGTACCACAACGTAGCGTTTCAAGAATTTAGCGAGAAAATTATTTTTTCTTTCCATGGCTCCTGAGAATGCGATGCGCTTCAACCTGACTCAAGGGCGAAGAGGACAAGGCGTCACACGAGGCACGAGCTCTGCGCTCAAGCACGCTAGCGGACGAAGACGACGGCGAGGAGCAGAGCGCAGCGTCCGCCATAATTATTTTTGACCGTCGAGCTCGCAGGTCACGCACTCAGCCGCTCCTCCGCCGGTGCCCCTGCCTGTCCCCGAGAGACTGTCCGTACCCGCGAAATCGAAGCGAGATGGCGATCAACATACCGGGCCTGGTGGCCATCGTATTCTTCTACTTCCTCATCCTGGTGGTGGGCATCTGGGCCGGCCGAAAGAAGGATGCGCCGCGTCGAAGCACTTTATCAATGAGCATGGGCGAAGGATCCAACATCATGCTCGCCGGCAGAAACATCGGGCTGTTCATCGGCGTCTTTACTATGACCGGTAAGCGCCGCTGAGATGCCAGTAAATTTTATTCGTGTGTCAATTTCAGTGTCTCCGTCTGCTGGCGCCTGCGGCACACGCGCAGGAGCCCCAAGTCTATAATTACGATAATTGTTGGAGGTAGGCGGCAAGCACTACTTGAAGGTGGCGCCAAGAAGTGTGTGTTTCTGAAAACACTTCCCAACCAAGTGGTTCTCTATAGCGAAACCGTGCTAGAACTTCAATGGCGTGACCTGTGCGAGCACTGAAGTTCTGATTGGCTGGCTTGGGATATGCGTCAGAAGGAGACAGGCACCCCCAGCCAATCAGCACTTCAGCAGCGAAAAAAAAACGGACATGTCCACTAGGTAGACGCATACCCCGTGGGCACAATCTTCTAACGGTTCGGAGAATGAACCGTTCGCTTGCCCTCGCATGTCTGGTCAGCAAAAGCGCCATTCTGACAAATTACATGACTAAAACGGCTCGCTTTCCGGACCATTAAAATATCGCACCCCGAACATTAAGAACGAAAGAGCAGATATGGCACACCTGGCGGCGGTGTTAAGAAATGAGTCTTGGCCCGGGTGCTCGGATTAGCGATGGTTGTTTTGCTCATACGCTTACCTTTTCTTTCTCGCGTAAAGGGAACCATGTTGTCTATAGCAACATTGCGATTGTTTGATATGTTTGATGAGACATAAGATACCATAATGTTCCAAATCGCAATGAGACGGCTGTGAGGTCAGTTCTCCACAGGGGCAATTTCAGAGTGTCCGGTACTGTGAAGGTAAACCTGATGACATTAAATATTGTGTCAAATCTACAAAAGAAGTGACAGATGAACTCCCGTTAGAATTTCATGTATGCACTGAAGGCCAAAAGAGTGAGGAACAATTTCCCTGCCACTCTGTGATTCCAGGGCGCATTAGTATAACTTCCACAGCTCTGGGCACTTCTGCAATTGCTTCGGAATTTTTTATAAAATCTTTACTTGACACAGCATATGCATAGTTAGCCTAATTGCTAAGGCGCAGTGACTTTTCTTCTCTTGGCGCTTTGCTGGTGACCTTAATTGGTGCTCTCAGCTGGCGTGTTAGTTTTCAGAGCTGGCCTCAGAAGCCCATTAAAGTGTCTTCCTTTCTTCAACCACTCAAATATACTATAAACAAGGACTGTCATTGGCATGTGGTGATAAGTACTGTACTGCGGCTGGCACTGCCGGATACGGCGGCACTGCGAATGCTGCCCAATGGAACGAGCCAATAAATTATGCTACTGTGCTTAGACGTAGTGATCACTGTCTACTACAAGGGCGCGTATACACAGGGTAAATGGTTCTTATAGGCTAGTGCAATTTCACACAACAGGCGCTGGCCAATCTAGATGGCCACAGCGCCTGCAAGTGCGACAGTCTAATTTGGTTGCACACAGTCCCTACATGGGAAGCGAGAATATTTGCTGATTTAGGCTCGCGTTCCGCGGGGCCCACCCCATATTCACCACTGAAGATGCTCACTTGCGATAGAAATGGCCGCTCTGGGCGCATTCCTGCCTTCGCGCCGCCGCCGTCGTCGTGCTGTCCTGCTATGGACGGCTCATTCGAAGCTAGCGCGGGGAGGGTTAGAGGGGTTTCGAGAGCTGAACATTGATGGTGCGTCCACTTTGTCGTTTTTGCAGCGAAACGCACTCCAGTGCGTTTGGCTGGAAAAACGACAAAGGGGACGCGCCATCAATGCTCTGGTCCAGCGGCTCAAGTGGTTCGAGCTTTTCAAACGTGGGTAGATCGTTTTGCCTTCCACTGCCGGCATGAACGTTGTCTGCAGGCGCAGCTGTATAAGTGCACTGCAGCATTCCTGCGGAGCATGCTGCTGTGCGCATGCACTGGTCCGAGCTGAACAGACAGCAAAAGTCAGGCTAACGTTAGGGTGGTGTTCCATTCTGCCCAGCAGCTCTTGTCGTGTGTGCTACGTCTTGCTAACACGTAACACCCGCGTCACGTAGTGCGTAGTGTCCAAGCAGTTAAAGCACAACGCTTGGTATCGCTGTCAATGCATCGCCCTTCGGGGGGAACTGGAATTTCAATGGCCTGTTTCCGTATCGCGAGAAAGAGGTGCAGGGGGGATAAGCTTCTAAATTGGTATACGGTATAAAGTGACCCTACACCTGCAGTGTTGACATGCCATGGGTCATGACAGTTGAGCCGTTCTCGTCTCTTTAGCGACCTGGGTGGGCGGCGGTTATATCAATGGTACCGCTGAAGTGGTCTACCTCAACGGGCTCGCCAGGTGCCAGGCTCCCTTCGGATACGCCCTCAGCCTGCTCATCGGTGAGTTAAGCTGATAGGGTAGTTTGGTTTGCAGTAGGGCACAATCGTTGACCTCCTCGTCATGTATGTTTGAAGCTTGGCTCATGAATAGTGACACAAGTACGTTGTTTGTAAAATATCAAATGCAAAAGATATCTTTGTTCACTACTGTAGGTATTCACGCAAGATCGCATATGTACAGATGCAGACGCACACAACATAATCACGAGCGCATATATACACATAAAGAAACACTTAACACGCACGTGCTCGATGTGACGTGCACTTGCCGCATATTTTCATTTAAGAAATATTTTTCTATGCAACACTACCGACTTTAACAAGGAGATACAAAGAAGCAGGGAAGGACCTGTCACCGCGGCCCTGAACTTTTTTGTAGTTGCCATTGTAGATACTCGAACAAGAAGCTTGGCGGAAGTCACGTGGTGGCTCCCCACTTCCTTGCGTATTTACCGTGGCACAGTACATCGTAAATACAAATAAATGTATGGATTTTTATGCCTCAAAGATCAGTTACGGCCAAACAAATCCAGAGCCTCGATTTGCTTACTGCGCCGAATCGGTGCATTTAATAGGGTTCAAAATTCGAACACTTCAGGTTTCCCAAGAAACAAACATGCAAGAACAAGCACCAACATGGCGCTAGAAGCGCGTTGCGTTTCAGGCGCTCCTTACGCTCTGCGCAGGCGGATACCTGTTCGCGGTGAAGATGAGGAAGGCCGGCTACAAGACAATGCTGGACCCCTTCCAGCAGCACTTCGGCCCCCGCATGGGCTGCTTGCTCTTCCTGCCGGCCCTATGCGGCGAAGTGTTCTGGTCGGCCGCCATCCTCGCCGCCCTCGGTAAGATGGCGCCGGTCGGTGATGTCACGGCGCTCATTGCAGATGCTTGCGTAGACGTGTTACAACTTGCTCTGTTTGCCATCATTGTACGGGAAATATATTTGGTACTGGCCTGGGAAATTTGGGCTGTATTCCAATACTCGCTGAGGAGCGCTAAGTAGATGGCTAAGCGGAGAGCGGCCATCTTAAGTCTTGTTCCACTTTTCACGAAGACGTCAGAGTAGACAGCTTTGAGAAAACAGCATCCAAGTAAAAAATGGGGTAGGCTACTTTCCTGTCCAAACAATATGGCGGCTGAGCAGGACGCTTGGAAAGCCGACAGGAAGGTTGTCCGTGCACAAGAAAACGTAGAAACAATCCTACGCCCTTAATGTAAGCTACATCGTGTTTTTCGTTGGTTTGCAGGCGCAAATACTTAAAATACAGAAATAATGGGTGCTTTTCTGAACTTTTTCCTGTCGCCGCAAGGTGACGTCACGTCGCAGAAGCGTCTTCCGCGCCTCTTCCAGACGGCTAGAAACTCGTTCGATTAAATGGCCTCAAAACTTTCTCGGCTGTCTGCTTAGTTGTCTACGTAGACTGGCTCCGATGCTAGTCATAATTGAAACACACTATCAATCTCACTAATTATACTAATAACGAAGGGACGGAGCAAATGGAAGCTATGTTCGAAGCACTTTAGATCGAGGCAAACTCCGATGCCGCTTGTTCAGATATATGTAAAATGTAGAAATGCTTTTATGAGACGACGCCTGGGCAGATCTGAATGAGATTTGTTCCACTTGAGAGAAAAAAGGTAAATTCTGATGACTATAGGAAGCAAAGTCTTGATTTAGGGCCTGGAATAACGAAAAAAAAATTAGTCAATCTAGCATACGCTAAAGAGGATGAAGGCGAAAGCCGGCGGGCTCGCGAGACATTCATTAAATTTCTTGACATTCTCATACGAATGCGTTGTTACTTCCTATGATATGGTTTCTCCCACCAAAGGTCGTGGGTTCGAGTGCCCTGATTATGCCTTACTTCGCCTTAACACCAAAAGTCGCTTGTTCGAGCCCTACCAATGGTCGTCGGTACGACCATCAATAATGGCAACATCAATTTTAGTGCCACTGAATTTGGGTCCCACCAAAGGTCGTGGGTTCAACTCGATCTAAAGGCCGTGGGTGCGAGTGCCTTAGTTAACTTTGTCCTAATAAACACCAAAGTTAGTGGGTTCAGCTCACACCAGTGGTCGTGAGTGGCACCATCAACAATAGAGAATGCATTTTTTGACCCATAAGCCTCTTAAGGCTTTCACCTTACTAGAAGTACCAAGTTTACAATACCGTAACTTCACACCAAAAACGGATCTTATAATTCTGTATACAGCATCCGTTATCGCATCTAAGCAAATTTGATTTACGACGGCGAATCATAAATTCCTTGCCACCCCTCTGCCCTACCACCCTACCATTTGTTTTTAGCCAAACTACGGCTGTAAATGCGAAGTCGACATATCCATTCTCAGCGGGGGACCTTTCTTGAACCGGCCCGGCCTTATCTGCTGGCAGCTCCGTGGCGCCGCGCTGCTGTCAGTTGTTGTAGATGGCGGCTGCGCTTCACACCTCCACGGCGTACGAGAAGCGAAGTGTGGTTTGTTTTCTATGGAGCAAGGATCCACAGGGCAGTGCAACTCACGGATAGGGAAAAGTGTCTCGCTTTGAGAAGTGTGAGGTGGTGGCGTTGTGAGTTAGGGCCGCGAAGACTTGCATGACAATAAAAGTTCGCAGACGCCGCGTGTGCCGCTGACTGACTACAGGGTCATTCCGAATTTAGTTCTGCGATGGGACAAATGTCTGAACAGGTGTGGGGGACTATGTGAAAAAATTGTGTAAGCTACGTTTAATAGTACGCATATTTGTAATGACCTGTGTGTACGTTATTTTAGCTAATAACAAATAGGGGCAAATACTTTCTTATTCACCCTAGTATGTATTTGCAGCTTAACGCGAATCGGTACAATGTTACTCAATGGTTTCAAAGGAAATTTCTTGCTCAGTTTTTGTATTGAGTATGAAGTTTCTAGCTAAACGTATTCGACCAACACTTTAGTCATTTGTTGGTTTAGAGTAGGAACGCAGGACGAGGAAGAAGTTTGTCACGCGACTCGCTCTCCTTTATAGGGCCTCTCGCCAGGCCCCATAGCAAATTTTGGTTATGCGCTGAAACTTGTTCCGTGTCCTCTAGGGAGCGTCCTGCCGGATCTTTTTTTTCCAATCGGCTCAATATCAGCCAAGATAGAAATATTTCAGTGTCGCGAACCCATGATTTTAACAGGGGAGCTCCACCACCAAGCGAGACACTCTTTCCACTTGCCCCGTCTAGCCTCCGCAAGCGATATTCCTTTCCTGCGTTCTCCCATACCGGACCTCGAGAATTGCGTGACGCATAGGTCACGGGCCACACCATCATTTTTTTCTGCTCGATTTGCTTTTTTTCCTTTCTTTCTTTCTTTCTTTCTTGATTTCTTTCTTCTATTTCTTTTTTTTTCGGCGCTGCGCACTTCTGCTGACGGCGTTGTGCGCTAGCTGTTGTGATTGTTTCGTTTCGCGCCGCGCACGATTTTGCGCGCTATGCACGAGGACACACGACTAGCGGTATAATTCAGTGCTGCACGAATAGCGAAGCAGAACAAGCGGATCGCACAGCGTGATCACGCGCTGGAACGCGGTGGAAAACGGCGTAGTTTCGGTACCTGCGCACGTGACTGCACGACCATAGCAACAAGCAGACGAAGCGGAAGTACACCTCTCTTGCTTTGGTACGAAGTAAAATAAAAGAAAACATGCAGACACCCCGTTTGTGTATTTTATTATTTCTCTAAACTTCAATTCGTCAATTCAAGCAACAGATCACACAAGTAACAGATGTTGCCTTGAATAATTCTCGAAGTCACGTGTCAAGGCAAGCGACGTCACGTAGCCACAGGGACACGAGTACGTCACCGTCCGGCTTGCAGCGCGGTCGCCGCGAGAGAAAAGGAAAACGGCGTTGGGATTGAAACTTCGGACCATTCGGCGGCGCGTAGCGATGTAATTCTTTGAAAGACGATCGTTAGCGCGAATTTTATGCTCTGCGCTTGTGAGCTCAAAATGGCCAGACCTGGTGAGTGGCCCGGTGAGATGAGAGAGACCGACGCAAGATCTCCCGCTGCAATGGTGTAACTCATGTGATGTAAACCAAATTAAATGTACACCTATGTGTCGCATATGAGGAGGGCTTCTATGAAAATAACTCAATGAATCTGTAGGGGCCTTCGGGTGAAGCCCACTTCCAGATTTCTGCCTGCTGTTTCACCCCTATGGCTGAAGAACTTGCCGAAAACTTTTGTTAAATTCCGGTGTATAATGCTTGTTCTCGATGCGCCTTCACATTTCAATAGAACTTCTTTTTTGTGCGTATTGGCCCTGGACCACATTTATCGAAGTCGAGAAACGCATTCGAAGTTAAAGTAGACTATTTCAGAAATACTTTGCCGAAAAATGTACTGCACTTCGTTCAGCAGAAACAAAGTTATTGCCATTCAAACGTCCCCTGCGCAGTGCTCCCGCTCCTTCTTCAATGTATTGCACTGCGAAGGCTACGGTGGAGTGGGGCGGGCTCACAACGCTCTGCCTTCTGAGCATCACCGTGGCGCACACTTCTAACTTAATTTTGGATGTTCACGTAGGCGCCACTACTTCCGGTTTTGGCGCCCACGAGGTGCCAAAGGTAGTGTGCCTGAATAGTCTCATCCCGTGGCGTCCGCGGTATTTACGCAACGTAGAAGACCACCGCAGCTATGCTCGTAGATTCAACTGTAGTGCGTACGCGCAGTGTTTGCTTTGTGCACGACAGGGCTTGAGCGCGCGCTCGCGCCCATGTGGGATGCGGACCGGCTTTGTCCTGCACCAGCTTGACCGACGGATAGTTGCCACATCCAACTTGCGCATCTTGAAGCGCTATTATTAGTTCAATACGAAGTGAAGTCTGCAAAGGCGCCTAGCAAGGCGCGGCAAGGAATGAGCGCGCACTGTCAAGCATGCTTCTGGTCTGACCTTAAGTTTCGCGTAGTTCGAGGCTATATGGTTGTTCAAAAATAGTCGAAATTAGCGAGACCCGATGACTACGACATCGATATAAGCAGGGTGGCCAAAGGCTTATTTCCTATGCGGGCGGCCACGGCCGATCGTGAGCAGACGATAGTTGGCTTCTTCCGGAAGTAGGTAAATTATTATCGAAATTCGAAAGCAACATATGTTCACTTACTTCAGCCTGTTTACTAAAGTGCGTCCATGAATATATACGATAACAGTATGAAGAAGCACGTTGATCCAAATACTCTTCTTGATTGATGTCAGCCATAGAGTTTTTCACTATATTACCTATAGGAAAATCTGGCGCCGCTGCTCTGTGGTATGGATAGGAATGCCGGTACATTGTGATTTCGGCATCGTCCTCGGAGAGCCAGGACACCTCGAAGACGTGGCTGGCAAGCACCGTACCCTCTGTCACAATGATTCATTTTCTACTAAAACAGCACGTAAAAAGCTGTTTTAGCCTTATTATTACACAAAAACAAAAAAAAACATGTTTTGTTTAACTGTGAGAACTTGGTATTGCATGTATAATTATATGAAACGTAAAAAGTATCCGCGGGCCGTTAAAGTTGGAGGACAGACGACAAGATTCGCGCTCTGTTTGGAACAGTTTATCGTCTGTTCTTGCTTTTCTTCGCTTTGTTGTACATTGTAGGTGAGTAAGCTTCAGTGCAAGATGTAATATGCGTGAATGGAAACATTTTATAAAGATTTTACTTTAAGAAAGTGGTATTTGTGTAGCCATATCTACATTTTAGGCGAAGCCTCTTGCAACACCAGACAACACAAGCCTCGCAGACACATACACCGTCATTCTCATGACGGCACAGTGCCCCTGAGGAACCTCCCATAGACGGTGGCGCCAGATTTCCCTCTAGGTGTTATAGCGAGAAAATCTATGACGTCAGCAATGGGCCAGTAGCAGTCGCATATGGGAATGTGGTATATCACGAAATAAAGCGTCGAGAAAAGAATGAGGAGCAGGCTTATGTTCATAAGTAAAACTCTTGCTTGAGCTAGTTGGTTCTTGCTTGAAATAGTAAAGGCAAGGCGCAGAAGACAGGGACTCAAGAAGAAGAACACAAATGACAGGACCGGCGCAACAACATGTTATGTTAAATGTGTTATGTTCATAAGAGAACGTTTGAGAGAAAGGTGACTTCGCGCTCCGTTTGCTAGCTCCACGAGCCGCGCACGACTGCGAAATTTGGCTGAGCTGTTCAGACCAGCGTGTGCTATCCACGCACTGTGTTTTTTTCACCAAGGCCGAGGGTTGGTTCAGGATCCCTTTGGAGGTGTGATGGCTGAAAATGTTTTTGTAGTCGTTATTGCTCCTTTGGATAGCCGTCGATCCAGTGATTGCACTAGGAAACCTCAATTTCCTGAGAGTGCGACAAATAATTTCTTTATCTGTGACGAGCGCAAAACGCGCGCCAATAGCAGCGTGTCCTGGGATGGGAAAAAGGCGACCTATCACAACACCGAAACTTGTGTCGTTGCACCGCATTACTGCCGCTATTCCAAGGCTCCCAAAACCTGAGTCGATTCAGCAATAGACAGGGCAGCAGGGGATGGCGTGCCCACCTTCCCCCGTGTGTTTCCAAATTTTCCCGCTTTCGTCGATGATTGTACGGCCTTCAAGAACCTCACCCCGCCACCTCTGCTTTCGAAGCGATGATCACTTTCGGTGATAGTACCTCGCCGGCGACTGTGTCGCCGTCAGGTGGGAGCTGATTGGCTGGTTGAGCAAAATCTGCTGAGCTCCTTAGCTGGTTGTGCCCTACGTCAGGCGAAGGTGATCGTCGCAGAGGAAATGCTCTGATGAGTCTCCTTTTTCACGTCCGCACCCACGCTGCGTTTGACCCGCGGTTGGAGCGGATCGTACAAGAAGTGGTGTAATTAATCATTCTTGCTGCTGTCGAGAAATCGAGACTTCGCATGGCAGTTATGGAGAGAACCCATAATAAAAGAAAGGAAAACAAAGCAGGACACAAGAATTTTTGGGTCAGTACTCCCTTTATGGCCATACGGTAAATTTTGTTTCTACGCTGGAAATTATTACGTGCCCTCTAGCGAGCGTTCTGCTGCAATAATTTTTCAAATTGGTTCATTATTAGCAGCGATAGAAATATGTGAAGTGTCGCGAACCCATGATTTCAGGAGGCGAGCTTCACTGTCAACATTGACACTCTCTCCACTTGCCCCGTCTAGCCTCCGCACGCAAAATTCCTTCCCCGCATTCTCCCGTGCCGGAGACGGAGGACCGCGTCACCTACGCGTCACTGAGCCCCGCCTTCTTTTTCTTTCTCACGTTTTTGCTGCGCGTCGTACTTCCGGTTATACTCCTTCGCATGAGCCCCCGAGCTGTTGCGTTTGCGTTTGTTTCGTTCCGCTCTGTGCAAGAGCTTCCAAGCTGTGCGCGATACACCTGTGTTGTCGTCTGGCCGCTGCTGTGAACGGTATCCATCAGTGTGCGCACATTTGGAGAGGCTGGCCCGGTTCACGAATCTTTACCGCGAGACACCGAGTCATTGTACCGCTGGCACCTGACTAGCGGTGTCATAAGTCAGTGCCACATAAACACTGAGGCAGACGCTCGCGGATCACAGAGCATGACCTTGCGCTGGAACATGTAGAAAATGGCATACTTCCGTTCCCGGTGCGCGCGACTGCACGATGTGGGAACAACAAGCAGACGAAACAGAAGTGCATCTCTTTTGCTAAGGTACGGAGTAAAACAAAAACAAAATAAACACGCAGACATTCGGTTCGTGTGTTTTATCATTTGCCTAAGCTTTAGTTCGTCTATTGAAGCAACAGGTCAAATAAATACTTGCTATTGCATTTACTCATTCTTAAAGTCACGCGTCACTGTGAGTGACGTCACAGCAGTGCCAACTACGTAGGTTTTCTTGTGCGCATGACGTCGACTGGGAGCGCGGCAACCGCGAGGAGAAGCGAGCACGACTTTTGGTTCGAAATTTCAGCCGTTTTCGGGACGCGTAGCGGTGTAATACTTTTGAGGCACGATTGTAATCGCGCATTGTATGCACCGCTCTTGCCACCTCATAATGGCCAGACCTGGTGAGAATTGATCTTCAAAAAAACAGTGAAGAGGAAAATAATTTCTTCTGTATTTCAGTAAATCACCCTTCTACAATGCCAAATTCACCACTCGTACCACGATAAGACGCTTGGTAAGCCAGAAAAGTGCAATAACAAAACACGGGTGCTGACGCCTCCTTGAAGTTCCCGCACCAATTCACTGTGATGTCATGGATTTTTTGTCATGATACCGTCTTCTAGCTTGTCTAGGGCATAGTTATTTCTACATTGTGTTCTCATGGAGCCATAGATTGAACATGGCGAGTTCCTGAAAACTCTGCTGAGCCAGAGTAGCCTGAATACGAAAAAACTCTTTCATGTCGACACAGTGACGTACCGCCGTTCAGAATGCGGCCCGAAATTCAAGAACTTCGACCTTCATGTCTTTCTTGTAATAATCAACCTATTATTTTGAAATTACCGAAAACATTGTCCTCAAAAACGTTCTTTCCGTCTAAACTGATTTATTGTTTAAATGTCCTTTGAGCTTTGTACAGCCCCTCGAATATTGCATTAGACACCGTAGCTTTTGCTTGAATCATGTTCTTACGAGGGAATTGTATACAAGTTTGAAAGGTTTGCATGAACACCTACCTGTTCGTCAAATATTGCAGTGGTTGCCGAGAAAACAGATTTGTTTTGTTATGTATTTAAACAGCAGCCCCCGCGTCCTGTTGAGCGCAGTGCAATCCACTGCCCACATATTTGCAATACGTGGCACCTATATAAGGGTATGGAAGTTCAGACCTATCGTGGGCCACCACAAGACTTGCAGTTAACGAATAACGTCTAATTAATTAGTCGTAAGCTTTTACATTTGTTGATAATAATGGAATTTAACGATTGCATTTTTTACTCGGTAACGCTCACTGTAATTCAGTTACCATTTTTCAATGACCAATTACATGTAAATAGTTACTTTACTGACGAGATAAGCTGTAATACTTCACGCAGCTTTAGGAACCTGAATTTGGTGGCAACTACAGCACACAACGCCCGAGATTGTGTCACGCAGGAGCTTCGCAGATGCGCCTGCTGTCAGGATTGGGGGCTCAATCCCATCGCTCGTGGTCCTTTGCCAAGATTGGAGTACGACATGAATTCGAAGGTCCATGCCGTCGTCCAACTTATTTACGCTGAGGACGTCGATGAAGTGAAGAACTGCTTCTCATCGAGAAAGAGGAATATGGGTTTATTTACAGAAATTAAATCAGTCTAACATGACTGCTTGAAAAAGAAGAGTGTCAGTCCAACATGACTGCATGAGAGAAGTGTATCCAGCATTCGCACAACAACAGTTTTTATACACTCGGTCCGCCGGCCATACGAGGCGGCGACTGTTCGTTTACTCATCGCCAACCTGCCGCCCCTCCGCAGAACAGTTTACGTACACAAAGGCGCACACGTTTCGATGCCCGACGATGGCGTTGGAGGGGTGCCGTTCCGGGAAGTATCGGTGCCAATCGTGGGTAACTCGTCCTGCGGCTGGCCGAGTCATGGGAAGCACAAAATACGGCTTTCCCGCGGCAGCTTGTTCATGCGTGTCAGATCAGGTCCGCGCTGGAGAACTCCGGAACCATTGTTCGCACACCGAACTCGTTCTGTCACAATGTCGATGGGGCTGGTGGAAGGAGGCGGTTTTCAGCACAAAGGCCGCTTCTTCGAACGCCTCCTAGCTGCAGCGACGGTGAGTGGGGGATGCGCGTCGTGTCCTCCAGTCGTAACTGGGTGGCAATCTTGCCTTGCAGCTCGCCATTCTTAACAGCGCCTCCATGGCCCGAAAAATCTCGACTGTCTAGCGCTGACAACCGCTAGGCAGGAAGAGAACGGCTGGTGGTCAGGGGGGGATTGATGTCTTGGCTCGCAGTGACCACTTGTGTATTGACGTCACCGCCCCAAAACATCCAACACGGACAGGCAACTGCAAAATGAACCCCACAACACGGCTCTGCGCCGAGATGACGCGCATTGGCTCTCACTTTAGACTCGCTAGGCTTCAAAAAAAAAAACAACTACATAAGTGCAGAAACAAAAAAATGGTGCATTTCGCTATGCCAATTTCTGAAGCAAATTCCTGCTCACAAATTCAGCAGTCATGTAGGGAAGTCTGCTAAATGAGAGGGTATCGTTTTCGCTTAATAAAGTTAACACTAGTAACCCTAAAATTTAGGCGGGACCCTCAAACGCAGAATTCAAATTAGCCTGCTCAAACCATCCGCATTGCTATGCAACTTTCCCTTCTTATATCTAACGGAGAAGTTGTACTCTTGGAGAGTGAGGCTCCATCGGAGCAAGCGGCCGTGTTTCTGTGACATTTGATTGAGCCACGTCAGAGGACAGTGGTCGGTCTCGAAGATGAACTTCGCTCCGTACAAGTAACACGAGAACTTTTGGACGGCCCAAACCAAACAAGCGCATTCCTTCTCTGAAGCGCTGTAAGCTTCCTCTCTTGCATTTAGTTTACGGCTGGCATAGAGGATAGGATGCTTCTCGTTATCGTCGCCGACCTGACTAAGTACCACGCCCATACCTCTGTCGCTTGCGTCGCATTGAACTATGAATTCCTTTGTGTAGTCTGGCGCGCGAAGCACAGGGCGAGCAACCAATAGCGTTTTCAAACTTTGGAAAGCGTTCTCTTTGTCCTTATCCCAGTGTACGTTACTCGGTGCTCCCTTTCGGAGGGCGTCTCTTAATGGACTTGCCAATTGCGAGTAATTCGGAATGTACCGTTGATAGTACCCCACAAGTCCCAAAAATGAACGAAGGTCCGTTTTCGTGCGCGGCTGAGAAAATTCTCCAATCGTAGCTATTTTCAGCTCAGCCGGCCGTCTCATGTCCTGACCGACAACATGGCCCAGATAAGTAACCTGCGAACAACCAAACCTACACTTTTCCGCTTTCATCGTTAAGTCGACTTTAAACGTACGAAGCATCGCATTCTTGTAGTAATAGACTTTGGCGTTCTTTTGAGCTATTGCCATGTTCTTTCTGACTAGTTCTTGGGTTGCGCTTAGCCGTTCCAATAAATTTAGCACGTATTCAACCACTGTTGGACTCTCCCCTCTTTCCTCCCACATCTCTTAACATTCTCAGTGGAGAACGGAGTGTCCTCCCATACACTAGTTCTGCTGGTGAGAACCCTGTCGCTTCACGTGGAACCGTTCGCAAAGCAAACAAAGTTGCCGGCAGACAGTTCTCCCAGTCCTCCTTGTGCTCGTAACAGAGCGCACGCAAAACTCGCTTAAGCACCGAATGCCACCTCTCTACACTGTTTGACTGAGGGTGATAGACAGAACTGTGTATTAACTTTACCCCGCACTTTTGCAAGAATGTGGAAGTCAGTGCGCTCGTGAATACTGACCCTTGATCTGCCTGAATTTCGGCTGGAAACCCAACTCGTGCAAACACTGTCAAAAGCGCGTCCACTACTTCGGTGGAGCTGAGCTCTTTCAAAGAGATTGCTTCTGCAAACTTGGTAGCCGGACACAGCATGGTAAACAAGTACCTGTAGCCCGATTTTGTTTTTGGAAGAGGCCCTACCGTGTCTATTACAAGTCGTCTGAAAGGCTCTGTTATTAAGGGCACTACCTTCAGTGGAGCTTCCCATGTCTCTCCTGGTTTACCAGAACGCTGGCAGGCATCGCATGATCTTACAAAGTTTTCTACGTCTTTGAAACAGCCAGGCCAGTAGTATTCCATAAGCAATCTTTCCTTTGATTTGTTTATGCCTAGGTGGCCGGACCACCCATTCCCATGGCAGAGACTCAAAAGGTCCTCCCTATACTTAGTAGGTACGACTAACTGATCTAAATCCTACCCTTTCGATCCCTGCAGTGCCGATACAACAATCCGCCTCTCTCATGTATCGTCACGTTGCGCCTAGCAATGCCTTCTTTAGCTGTGTCATGTAATTTAGCTAAGCTCTCATCATTCTTTTGCTCAGCTGCCAGTGACTCTCTATCCACACGTAAGAGCTGATCAAAGTTCCTTGAGGCCGGTGATAATAATGACCCTGTCTTGCTTGTGAGGGCGTCAGCTTGCTCTTCCTGCAGGCTAGAACCCTGACACTCTAGTGCTACGCTCTCATTGAGCTGGTCAGCTGGCAGGCTCTCCTCAACTGTTCTTTTGTCCCTCGGGCCTAGCTCGGATTCGGGTATTGATGTTATCCCCTTTTCTGCTTCCGCTGGAGGAGCTTGTGCATTTTCAGTCGAAAGCGCCGCGATCTTACGAGCTTGGCCTCGGGTCAATGCCTGTACTATGCCCTCTCCCAGTTTAAGCCCTCTGTCACGCAGTAACTGATTCGAACGATTCGAAAAGATGTAAGGATACTGCAGTGACGAAAATTTGGAAACTGCAGCCTCAGTCTCTAGCTCCCCGAATGGTCCACTGATTTTGACTTTGGCCATGGGCAGACACACGCTGTGTTCTTCTACAACCTGTTTTATCCATGCTACTTCTCCGGTGAAGTCATCTACCGTCACGTAAGACGGATGGACAGTGTCCAGCGTGGCGGCACTGTCTCTTAGCACTCGGCATGGTTTTCCATTAACTTGCAGGTCGTGGAGATATGGACTTAAAAGTTCCATATCGCATCTTTTTCCTCCACGTAGGAAAAAACTACGCTAGACTTCTCGCAGTTTACAGCTATATGTCCCAGTTTGTGGCATTTGTAACAGCGAATTGGTCTAAAAGATTCGAATTTTCTTTTCTGTTCTTTTTGTGCGGTGTCTCCGTTAAGTTTCTCCTCGCTCTTTTCTGCGGGCTTTTCCGCCATGTCTACAGGCTCTGATCGTCTAGTTCGCGCACCCTTTTTGTACGGAAATGGTTTCCGCGGTCCATTTCGACCGTCCCAGTTTCCCTCCTCGGCGTTCAACTTTCTGCGGGTGGCGTACTCTTCGGCTAATTCAGCCGCCCTTTCCACAGTGTTTACATTACCTCTGTCTTGCACCCACAGTTTCACAGCTTGGGGAATGGTTTTGTAAAACTGCTCTAGACACATGCATTCAATGATCATGTCTCTGCTGTCGTACGCTTCCGCGCTTTTAAGCCACTCGACTAGGTTGGCCTTTAAGCTATATGCAAACTCCAAATAGCCCTCGCTATCTTTCTTGCCTGTGCTCCTAAACCTTTGCCGGAAAGCTTCGGCTGAAAGGCGGTATTTATTTAGGAGACTAGCCTTAACTTTTGCATAATCATATGCATCCTGCACACTCAATCTGGTGATTACTTCCGCCGCCTCACACGGCAACATAGACAGCAACCGTTGTGGCCATGTACTCGGGCCGAAGTTCATCTTTTCGCAAGTACTTTCAAAATTGCTTAGGAACAAGCCTATGTCGGTCCCGACCTAAAATGGCTTTAATAGCCTGTCTATGCGGTATGATTGTGCCTCACTTGATCGTCCCAGAGCGCCTTCACTTCCTTGAGGCAACTCCAAACGTTTGCTTTCAAGTTCAAGTTGCATTTTTCTTAACTCGCGATCTTTATCGCGTTCCTTCCTTTCTTTTCTCTCTCGTTCTTCTCTCTTTTTCAGAAGTTCAAACCCCAGTTCAACTTCTTCCTCACTGGCCTGTTCGGAAATGATATGCAATAATTCTGATTTTAGCATTTCCTTGCGTACATCTAGGCCCAGTTCCTCACCGACAATCAACAACTCGTCTCTCAGCAGTGTCCTTAACTCCATGACTGCTGCTTTACTGCCTTGATTCTGCTCTCTAAATCTAGCTAGGAAAACACAACCTAGCTAACACACAACAATCTAGCTTCCCTACTGTTCTAAACAGTACAACCACAAAATGAAGCCTAGAGAGTCAAAGCAAAAACCAAGCACTCACCGCAGATACAGCACCATGTCGCAAAGTCCATCTCACAGCTGTCAGCCAGTTGTCAGGATTGGGGGCTCAATCCCATCGCTCGTGGTCCTTTGCCAAGATTGGAGTACGACATGAATTCGAAGGTAGCTGGCCCATGCCGTCGTCCAGCTTATTTACGCTGAGGACGTCGATGAAGTGAAGAACTGCTTCTCATCGAGAACGAGGAATATGGGTTTATTTACAGAAATTAAATCAGTCTAACATGACTGCTTGAAAAAGAAGAGTGTCAGTCCAACATGACTGCATGAGAGAAGTGTATCCAGCATTCGCACAACAACAGTTTTTATACACTCGGTCCGCCGGCCACACGAGGCGGCGACTGTTCGTTTACTCATCGCCAACCTGCCGCCCCTCCGCAGAACAGTTTACGTACACAAAGGCACACACATTTCGATGCCCGACGATGGCGTTGGAGGGGTGCCGTTCCGGGAAGTATCGGTGCCAATCGTGGGTAACTCGTTGTCCTGCGGCTGGCCGAGTCATGGGAAGCACCAAAATACGGCTTTCCCGCGGCAGCTTGTTCATGCGTGTCAGATCAGGTCCGCGTTGGAGAACTCCGGAACCATTGTTCGCACACCGAACTCGTTCCGTCACAATGTCGATGGGGCTGGTGGAAGGAGGCGGTTTTCAGCACAAAGGCCGCTTCTTCGAACGCCTCCTAGGTGCAGCGACGGTGAGTGGGGGATGCGCGTCGTATCCTCCAGTCGTAACTGGGTGGCAATCTTGCCTTGCAGCTCGCCATTCTTAACACTGGTAAGACGGGCAAGTCCGGGAGCTCAGTATCTTTCTCGTGTTAATGCTCCACCAGGCGTTGCCCGTCGAATCGAACCGGAGCTTATATGTCTCGATAGCGACTACCACTTGGGATGTTAATGCCAGGAAATCGCCTACGGACCATTTGTACAGCTTCTCATTGGTTCAACCGGGAGGGTCTCCTTGAAAGAGCAGCAACTATGAAACAATGAAGCGCCTACACTTCACAGAGGACCCAGCTGCTGAGTAATGACAGCCTTGTGCGCAAGGCGTCCGCACGTTGCAGCACCGACACAGCGTGCACATTTGCGCGTTTATTCATGATCACAGCTGATTCCGATGGTAAATAAGTTCAAACGGAAGTAACGTAAGAAAATTGATTTATTTTGAATATTTCCGCAATTCTTTTTGTCTGTCACTAATTGGTCACAGTAATCAATTACATTTCTGAATGTAGTACTTGTAATCAGTTACCTTTTTCTGTAACGTGTAAAAGTCTGTCCACACTAGCGTATGCTTTACGAATTGCGCACACACGTATAATGTATATATACATTGAGAGGATGACAAGACACAGAACATAGTGCTCCTCACAGGTCTACCGGCAGGGATACAAGCACTGGTTTCATTTTTGAGCAGAATTGTGGCGTAGCGAAAACCAGGCATGACAGAACCAACATGGATTCTGCGCACACTTTCAACTAATGTATTTCCAGGAGAAAACAGGCTAGATAGAGCACATGCGCATAAGCCTAGCCAAAAGCGAAATCTGATTAAAACGATATATTCGTTACTGTGGGTATCAATAGAATGTTCAGTTATGCAGGTGTCCCCCCCCTCCCCCCCTTTTTTTTGGATGAAGTATGCCTCTGCCGACTGGCGTGCTATTGTGTCACAACTCTGTTTTATAGTTCGAGTCGCTGATAGCGCAGGTTCACAGCCTGCGCCCAAAGTAAACACTTTGTTTATATTCCTATTTTTTTCTTTTGGAAGCAAATGTATTGCAAGTATATGCGTCTTGCAGTTGGATCGCAAGTAGCGCTTGATCACGAGTCCTAGACATTCGAATCAGCAGCCCGAGCTCGGGTCTCGCGCTGGAGTGGTTGCAGTCTGCACAGCGCCACATGCATATTACCCATTACAATTGCCCCCGCGGCGAAGAAGAGCCATCCTAGCGACCTAAGATGATGAGTCGATAAGGGGGTCGTGGTACGGCTTCAGGCGGCTGATGTAAACCGTCTCGCAGCCACTGCGGTGTTTGTCCGAAGATGGCGTCACCGGTTCGACCACCTAATTTACAGGCGATGTACCCGCGACGATCCGGTATGGACCCTGATATTTCGGTGCAAGCTTTGGGCTAAGGCCTGGAGCTTGGAAGGGCGGCCGGAGCCAGACGTGAGAGTCCACTGCGAAGGACTGTGTGGGCTGGCCGTTGTCGTGGCGATCTTTGTGGATTCCTTGGGTATCCGACGTGAATGAGCGAGCCAGTTGGCGGCACTCTTCAGCATGGCGAGCAACTTCGGAAAGAGGGGTAAATTCAGAGGCATCCGGATGTTATGGTAGTACGGTGTCGAGGGTAGTGGATGGTTCACGTCCATAAAGAAAGAAAAATGGTGAGAAGCCTGTGGTAGCCTGAACAGCGGTATTATATGCGTATGTCCGAATTGGAATGATCGGATGCAACATACTTGGTGAGCATGTCACCAAGAATGCGGTTGAATCGTTCCGTTAGACCGTTAGTCTGTGGTTGATACGCCGCAGAGGTGCGGTGAACAGTGCGGCACGCGGCGAAAAGCTCATTAATAACTTCGGACAACACACGGCCTCGGTGACTGAGCAGTTCTCGCGGTGCGCCGTGCCGTAAGGTGAAGTGCCGTAAGATGAATGCGGCGACGTCGCGAGGTTGTGTTGTGTACGGCGACAATTATCCAGCGATTTGCGTTAGCAGTGCATTGAAGAGGCCCATAAAGGTCAATCCAAACCGATCAAAAGGACGTGCAGGACACGGTAAAGGTTGCAAAGGGCCTGTCGTATGAGAAGATGTCTTGCGTCGCTGACAGCCTGCACATCATCGAATGTATTTGCGGGCATAAGAATACTGCAACGGAGCAGCCGCCACAATGAGGCTGTACTGAGGAGGAACACGACGACGTGGGTTCGCTTGATATAGCGTCGCCATTTTGGCCTTCCGTTAGTTTCCTTGTAAATAAATTGTATATAGTATTGGGCTCCAGCTACACGTAACATTAATTTGGTGGAGGTTGACGTTCCCCGTACCCGTCATGAAGCTTCGCAGCGGTCGCAACGGCGACAGTGCTACTTCGGCTCCGGCCGGTGGCACTTCATCTACGCAACCGTCTCCGCCTGCAGCCCCGACCTACGTCGCCGTCTCCCCCCCTCGGGATCCTGGTGATTTCAACGGAGTCGGCAGCCCTGATGTTGACGACTGGCTCCGCGTATACGAACGTGTCAGCACCAGTCACAGGTGGGATCTGAATATTATGCTTGCGAACGTTCTTGTCTACCTCGACGGAGCTCCACTTGCATGGTTCCAGACTCACGAAGAGGAGATCTCGAGCTGGGATCTCTTCAAAGAGAAGCTCCGCGACCTCTTTGGCAATCCCTTCGGTCGCCAAGTCAATGCCAAGAAAGCCCTTGCCAGACGTGTACAGACGTCGACCGAGTCCTACGTGTCGTACATTCTCGACGTCTTGGCCCTTTGTGCCAAGGCTGACCCGACCATATCTGAGGACGATAAGGTTAATCACGTCCTCAAAGGCATTGCTGACGACGCCTTCAATTTACTGGTGTTTACGAACGTCACCAGCATCGATGCCATCCTCAAGGAGTGCCGCCGTCTCGAGCATGCTAAAAGCCGCCGGGTATCCCAGCACATCACGCGACTTCCCAACGCAGCTGCTACGTCATCCTGTGACGACCTCTTCCACCAGCCGTCATGATGTGACAACTTGACCTGCATCATTCGTCGTGAGGTCGAAGCGGCACAACCGGCGGCCCCTACATTCACGTCACTTGATCATCCTCCGGTGACAATCTCCTTGATCCAGGCCGTCGTCCGTGAAGAGTTGTCCAACGTAGGCCTGTAATCCATTCGTTCCATACGCTCGGAACCTTTTTCTCCACGCACGTCCCCACCGCGCTCTTTTTACTCCTCTTACGGACAGCGCAACCCCTCCGAATGGCGAACCGTGGACGACAAGCCAATCTGCTTTAACTGCCGACGCATTGGACATGTCGCTCGCCACTGCCGCAGCCGCTTGACTTCTCTGATACGCTATTCTCCTTATTGCCACCCTCGTCCCTCTAGCGCGTCCTTTTCCTTCGCCCCTTCTATGCCCGCTCCATCATCTGACCCTGCGACACCTTTGACACGACCCCGCTACTCCCGCTCGCCTTCCCCTTCCCGTCGTCAATCTCGTTTGCCCCCGTCACGCCGTGTTCCTTCTCCGACCTACTCGCCGCACCCCCGACCGGAAAACTTGACAATGCGGCTTCTGGAGGTGAAGATGCAAAGACGACATTGGCTCAAAATCCTCGCTTCACCTTACCCACGAACAAGAATCTTTTGGACGTTCTCGTCGACAATGTTCCTGTATGCGCGTTGATTGACACCGGGGCGCATGTGTCCATTATGAGTGCTGCTCTTCGCCGTCGGCTCAAGAAAGTTCTGACGCCCGCCCCGAACCGATTTGTACAAGTTGCCAATGGAAGGACTGTCGCTATTGTTGGCATGTGCTCTGCCCGACTCACCATTGCTGAGAGACACACCGTCGTTCTCTTCACCGTCATCGAGCATTGCCCTCACTAACTCATTCTCGGTCTGGATTTTCTTGGCAATCATTGGGCCCTCAGTGACTGTTCAGCCGGCTCACTTCGCCTTGACTTGCCTCTTCTTGCCGACCCTGTGGACCCGCCTTCAAGCCGTTTGAGCTGCATGGATTTTATTCGCCTACCGCCTCAATCTGTGACGCACGTCAACTTGTTGTCTTCACCAGCTGTATCTGACGGTAATTACGTGGTCGCACCTATTCCGGCAGTTATACTTGCACATGGTGTTACCGCGCCGCACGCTGTGCTGACAATTACTGGCAACCGCACCTGCCTTCCCCTTGTCGATTTCGCGCTAACCGCGCAAGTTCTGCCTCAGGGGATTTCATTGGCTATAATTAGCACTTTGCACGATGATGAGATCGAGCCATTCACAGTAGAAGATCGTCACAGCTCAGCCCATACTGTGACGTCATCGCACGGTACTGACGTCAACATTGAGAAGATGGATTCCTCTGACCTTACACCTGTTCTAGCTGAAGCCCTTTGCCGCGTTCTTGACGGCTATCGCGACATTTCCGACTTTGACAATCGACCCTCAGGTCAAACGACCGTCGTGACCCATCGCATAAATACTGGCGGTGCGAACCCTATTCACCGTCGTCCATATCGTGTTTCTGCGTCCGAACGAGCTGTTATCCAACAGGAAGTCAAAAACATGCTTGCAAAAGACATTATCGAGCCTTCCTGTAGTCCCGGGGCTTCTCCCGTCGTACTTGTCAAGAAGAACGATGGAACGTGGCGTTTTTGTGTAGATTATCGCCACCTGATCAAAATCACAAAAAATGGCGTCTAGCCTTTGCCACGTATTGATGACGCTCTAGACTGCTTGTACGGTGCCACCTCTTTTTCTTCAATCGACTTACGGTGCGGCTACTGGCAGATATCCGTCGACGACATGGACCGAGAGAAGACTGCATTTATTACCCCTGACGGCCTTTATCAGTTCAAGGTGCTGCCTTTCGGTCTTTGTAACGCGCCCGCCACCTTCGAACGAATGATGGACTCTTTGCTTCAGGGGTTCAAGTGGTCCACCTGTTTGTGCTATCTGGACGACTTCATCGTTTATTCGCCCACAATTGACACGCATCTAGACCGTCTTTCAGCGATACTTGACGTGTTCCGCCGCGCCAGTCTCCAGTTGAATTCGTCAAAATGTCACTTCCCTCGCCGCCAAATCACCGTCCTTGGACACCTCGTGGACGCCAGAGGCGTGCAACCTGATCCGGACAAGATTCGCGCCGTTACGGGCTTTCCTGTTCCGAAGTCTACGAAGGACGTTCGTAGTTTCGTAGGGCTGTTTTCTTATTTCCGACGCTTTGAGAAGGATTATGCGACCATCGCACGTCCTCCTACCGACCTCTTGAAGAAAGACGCCCCATTTTCTTGGGGACCTGACCATGCCACATGTTTTTCGCAGCTCACTACTCTCCTTACCACGCCTCCAATTCTGGCCCACTTTGACCCGTCTCCCTCAACGGAAGTTCGAACTGATGCCAGTGGTGACGGCATAGGAGCAGTGTTAGCACAACGCCAGCGTGGACCTGATCGCGTTATAGCTTATGCCAGCCGATTTCTATCACCCGTTGAGCGCAATATATTCAATCACAGAGCGCGAGTGCCTTGCTCTTGTGTGGGCTGTTGCGAAGTTTCGTCCATACTTGTACGGACGCTCCTTCTGTGTCGTCACTGATCACCGCGCGCTCAGCTGGCTATCCTCGCTCAAGGACCCCACGGGACGACTCGCTCGCTGGGCGTTATGCCTGCAAGAATATACCTTCTCCGTGGTATACAAGACGGGACGCTTGCACCAGGATGCCGATTGTTTGTCCCGCTACTCCGTCGAAGAACCGGCTGATGCGGACGCCATCGCTTGCGTTTTCTCTGTGTCCCAGTTGCTTGAAATCTGCAACGAGCAACGCCGCGATCCTTCATTACGAGTCCTCATCGACCATCTGGAGTCAACGCCAGGCGACGCCTCTCTCCAGATGTTTCTCCTTAAAGGGACACTAAAGGGAAAAATGATTTCTTCTGCATCAGTAAATTACCGTTCTGCAATACCAAAAACACCACTCTCACAACGATAAGACGTTTGGTAAGCCAGAAAAAACGCAAAAACGAAATACAGGTGGCGACGCCTACTTAAGTTCCCGCACCTGGGAGCTGTGACGTCTTGGATTTTAATGGCAACTTCTAGTGCCTACCAATTATATATAGATGTACAGATTGACTACATTGTGTTCTAAAGGAACCAAATATTAAACATGGCAACTTTCGGGAAGCTTTATTCAGCCAATGCGGCCCAAATGCGAAAACATACTTTGGAATCCCTGACGTCACGCTGACGTACAGGCGCTGGGGTTTCGGCGCGAAATTCAAATACTGAATCTTGGAACTTCATTTTCTCATATAATAATCAAACTATCTTTTTGAAATGACTGCCTGCAGGGTTCTCAAACAATGCTGCATTAGTCTATACTTATTTATTGTTTCGCTTTAATGTCCCTTTAAGGAGGGGACATTATACCGCGGCAATCTCGATCCACACGGCGTTGACCTTCTGCTGTTTTTTCCATCACACCTGCGTTCGACTGTCCTCCAATAGCTTCACGACGCTCCCTTGGCTGGACACTTGGGCGTCTCGCGCACGTACGACCGTGTACGCCGTCGATTCTTTTGGCCGGGTCTCGCCCGCTCCGTGCGGCGCTTCGTTGCCGCTTGTGAGCCCTGTCAGCGCCGGAAGAAGCCCTCCACACCTCCAGCTGGATGTCTCCAGCCGATCGACATCCCGCCGGAACCCTTTTTCCGTGTTGGTCTAGACCTTCTTGGACCGTTCCCTCTCTCGGGCTCCGGAAATAAATGGGTCGCCGTCGCTACTGATTATGCTACGCGGTACGCAATCACCAGAGCCCTCCCGACAAGTTGCGGTACAGACGTTGCGTACTTTCTGCTCTATGATATCATTTTAGTGCACGGTGCTCCGCGCCAATTACTTACTGACCGTGGTAGCAGGTTTCTGTCGGTAGTCGTCGAGGACATCCTCCGCTCCTGCTCGACAAAGCACAAGTTCAGCACGTCCTACCACCCACAGACCAACGGCCTCGCGGGGAGCCTCAACCGGACCATCACCGACATGCTTTCAAAGTACGACTGCGAGTCGGCCTAGTTGGAACAAATTCATCTTGAAACTTATTGTGCGCTCGTCCTTGTGTTTCTTCTATTCTTCGTCCCTGTTTGTTGCGCACAATAAGTTTCAAGATGAATTTCAAAGTACGTTGCGACCGACCATCACGACTGGCATCTTCACTTACCATATGTGACGTTCGCGTATAATTCATCGTGACACGACACCGCCGGCTTTTCACCATTCTATCTCTCATGCGGCCGAAAACCCGCGTTGCCCTTGGACATTTTGTTGACCTCGGCCAAACGTTCAACCACTGAATACGCCCGCGACGCGATCGCGCAGACGAGGCGCCCGTACAACGGCTTCAGCATACGTCAGAGGCGCGGGCACGAGAGCCGGCTGACATGGAAGTGGAAGAGCTTCCG
This sequence comes from Dermacentor albipictus, assembly GCF_038994185.2. Lineage (NCBI taxonomy): Eukaryota > Metazoa > Arthropoda > Arachnida > Ixodida > Ixodidae > Dermacentor > Dermacentor albipictus. The sequence goes on along the minus strand of NC_091823.1, from coordinate 143,800,033 downwards.
TCACTTGCTCTTGAATTACCTGTCGGATCGCTGGAGCCAAATATTGAGAAGGCTTCTCCGTTGTCGGCGAAATCGAGAGCTGTCGCGCGACCTCCTCGCGCACAAATTCTCATATTTGTGTCAGCAAAGTTGCGTGGTTGTCGGCAATAACCAATGCTGCTAACCAATCTTCCGTAGAAGGTGGGCGCCGAGTTAAGAGGCGTTGTTTGCGTAGCTCGTCAAAAATTTGGCACAAATTGATAACTTCGGCCATGGTACGCGGATCCTTCGCTAACAACATTTGAAAAGCGTCCTCATCAATGCCTTACATAATGTGTTTTATGTTGCCCTTTTCTGCCATTGACGGATTCACGCGCTTACACAGGTGAATGACATCTTCGACTTGTGAAAGTTTCACCGTGATGTTGCGCATGCCCCCGTAAGCGTTGTTCGGCGCGAAGCTTGCGCACAGCAGGGTGCCCGAACACATTCTGCGAAACTTGTCTTGAATGCGCTCCATGTTGTAAAATCGTGTTCGTGGTTTCGGAACCAGAGGTTCGCGACGCCGATTAAGTAAAACAGCACGTTGTGCAACTTGGTGACGTCGTCCCACTTGTTATGCTGGCTCACCCGTTCGTAAGATGACAACCAGTCCTCCACGCCACGATCATTGGTGCCGCTAAAGATGGCAGGATCACGCTGTCGTCACACACCAGAAACGACGACCGCCGGAGGCTGTGGTGCATCTTCCTGGGTGGTTTCGTCAGGCATGGTCGAAGCACACGGTAGCGTCCGGTTTCGGAGTCCCAGTTTCCGAGGTTACCCAGCAGCTGCACCAACGGAAATGGTGGTTATTGCAGCTCGTTCGAGGGATCGCAAGTAGCTCTTCATCACGAGTCCTAGCACTTCGAATCATCAGCCCGAGCTCGGGCTCACGCTGCAGCGGTGGCAGTCCGCACAGTGCCACATGCATATTACCCGCTACATTATATATATATATATATATATATATATATATATATATATATATATATATGGGTCATTCCATCTCAAGTGTACTCGGTGTTTTATCGACCATCTGCGATTCTGCTGAAAAAAATCATACTGTTTTACCTAAAAGTGCGAAGTAATTATTCAAATGATTTTTCTTGAAAAAAAAATTTCTAATGCCCTGAGGACGCTTTGACGATTGCGCACACAAGTGAACCTATGCCAGGTAGAAAAATTTCTACAAAGTTATTGCTTTGACCTGTTACTGCGAATATTTTTTGAAATAGTCGCCAGACGGTGCTCTTTCGTGACTATTGTCGTTTATTACCTTTTGTTTTAATTTACATAATTTTTAGCCGTAAGGAAAAGTCGACAATTGCCCCTTTTTTAATATTTTTTATAAAAGAAAGTAACGTTTCCACGAGGAATATATTGGCAATAGGGGCTTGGTATGTGTGTATACTAGATGATAAAAATATTCGTATAAGAAATAAAGCCTAAGCTTTTGCTTAATGTCATGGTAAATATGAAAAAAATTACGTTCTGACTCAATTTGTGGCTTCATTTCCGCAACGTAGCGTTCCAAGTAAAAATATGGCATAGTCGGCATCGGATAGTATGCGTTGCTGTCTATCTATGTACAAAGATTCAAAAGTATAAATTTTGTTTTAAGCGAGAAAAAAAAATTTTGAACTGCACAATCACAAGGTTGCGTGGAGCATCTCTTTGCTTCACCTTCACTGCATAGCACGTCGGCCGGTGTTTCAGTCTCGCTCATTTTACGCGCTTCTTCTTTTCTTTTTGAAGACGAGGTCTTTTTTGGCGACTTCAGGTTGATTTGCGGTTCGTGGGGACTGAGTTTCTGGCCATCGTCATCTTGTAAGATTAGATAATTGCAGGCCTTCTAGTGCACGTAGGACAAGAAATAGGCGTCTGAGTTAAGCTTGGAACAAAAAAGATGCAGAAAGTTAGTGTGCTACTATATACGGAGAAGTTACAATGCCTAATGGCGAAATAACTTTACATGTGCCCGTTCGCACAGCATGCGCCTAAAACCGGAACCGGTAGTGTGGCTCTACGAAAGATATGGGCCAATCCCGGAGAGATTGCTGTCTAAAATTTTTGGCTGATCCCAAAGGCAGTACACTATAGACAACAAACCACATGGTGCCCTAATGCGCCATGGAGGACACTTTCTTCGATGACCACCGCTAGATGTTGTGTCGTGTTCTTTTCTTTTTTTACCCAGCGCTTCGTTTGCAAATATTTACGATTCCCAAAATAAAACATCACAAATAGAATATACGTTCTCATGGCGGCTTTATTTTGCACGGCATTATTTCAAACTTACTTTGATATAACTTATATACCTGCCCGTCTTGTCTCCGTTCGCGTGTAGCCTTCCACTGTAAGCACAGTTCACTTCGATACTCGAACTATTTATGTGGTTGAATAGGATGTAACCCCAGCGAGAATTGAAGTAGGTGAGAAGGGCTTAAAGTGATGAAACTTCCGTGTGCCTTTTATAGTAGTCACTTTGCTGAACCGCGGGGACAGCACAATTTTTCTTTTTTGAACAGTTTCCTTCGAAACCCAAAGAATAGTTATCCCTTGGATACTCTCCTTCGCCCACGTGAACAGCTGGTGTGGGGTCATGATTTGGTCACGAATTGGCCTCTGAAGACTTGCTCGGGCTGCTAGCCGTTTCACGGTGCCGCCAAGACCGTCACAGGCACTCTTGCCATGAGCTGTAGCATAAAAATTCCATTCTGCACCAATTCCGAAGTCATCTTCGTGATTGCAGAGGTTCACAAGGTTCCTTTTGTTTTTGTACTGTGCTGGAGCTCCGTCAGAAAAGTAGAGGATTTTTCGTAGGTGAGGCAACTGTTGCTTAAGTACTGTCACAACTTCTGTCTGGAACGCGGACACTGCAACGGCGTCGTGCTCTGTACAGTCAGAAATGACAACGTATTTCTTGACTACAATTTCTTCGTCAGGGCAGCAATAGACTACAAATGGGTGCAGTATTGCTTGCGCATTCACCCATTGGTAGGCCTGCGGGGCATCTTGCACAACGAATGTATAGTTCTCTGAAAAGTCTAGAAGAACAAGCGCTTCGGTTTTGGTAAGCTTTGACTTTGCATGACCAAGGTAGGATGCTTGTTTCTTGCTGATATAATGATGAATTTTCACTTTGGCTAGCATCTCCGAAAATTTCTCGCGAAAGTCATCCGGGGTTAGCAGAAGAGTTTCGAGTTTGCATCGTAGGCCACCTACCCACTGCTGTACATGTATGTGGTCGACTTCTTCGTTGTTATGTAGTGGGCTGTTACGAAGCGCCGTTTCGACGTTTTCTGTACCGGGGCAGGTCTGGCACCTCCCACGCATGCAATCTTCATTTCCTGTGTCACACACAGTGGTTGCCAACAGTTCTTGCAGGGATTTCCTTAATCCGGAACTTTGGATCATCAACTTAAAATTTTGGTGATCCATGCAGACACAAATGGAGTGCGTGCCACTTGCCCCTGCTACCACGCAGTTTGATGGTCGCAAACTTGCAAACATGGAAAATCCACACTTGATATTATGAGTACTTTTCCACTCTGCATACAGCTCCTTTAAATTCAAAAGCAACAGTCGCTTTTGTCGACCTGCTATTACATCTTTCTGCCCCGAGAGACAGTATGAAACACTATCGTCTTCATAAAAGTCCTTTATCAAAGTCTTCACGCTTTCGCTGATTGGGTGGCCCTTCTTTATTGGTGGGGTGCTGAGGATTCCATGCTCAGTTCTCAGTTTGATTGCTGCCCGTACTTGTCTTTGCGAGACTCCGAAACATTCCATAATTTTTTTTTTTTTGAGACCACGACACAGGAGCAAGGGTTAAGAGCTCTATTTTCCTTTCGCGTTTTGCTTCGGCGTGAAGCCTTTCTCTTACATTTTCCATTAAAGTCACATAGTCGCTAAGCGTAAAATCGATACGTTGTCTCTTTGTCCTTGCAGTCTGACTGGGTGCGGGTGTGGTTCGCGCTTGTCTCTGTGCTGGGGTTCCGTGGCTCAGGCCTTCGTCTGTTACACAATATGCTGGGCTTCCTTCATCGCCTGCTCTGCTGGCAGATGTCTCCACAGCAGTGGCATTCAACCCATTCACACCTCCCACATGTGCGACTACAAAAAAGGCCGGCACCTTTATATACTGAAGTGCCTCTCGAGAAGAGCGCCTCTTCTCCACTTCATAGCACCGGCGCATGCAAGCTTGGCGCAATCTAGATCCTGGAATGAGATCCAAAGATGGGTGCGAATCTTACAAGGATAGGGATATCACAGATGAGCCTCGGTAATTCTTGATGTGTGAAAGAAACGGATTCGAGCACTATTTGGATGCTATGTGCGATGTGTACTTCTTTACGTAGAGGTGGTGATGATGGCCACATACTGTATCATCCAGTGTGCATTTTGAACGCAGAATCAAGAGCCGGCGATCAAGCTCGCTCAGTTCTTTGACACTACTGATGTACTGATTTTTCACGTAGATTGTCCTGTGGCATCCATTCGGTCCAAGTAAACAGTGCGGTAATTAAGCACCTGAAAATAAATCGTAAAAATACTATTGCCAGGAACACGTGTCATTGAATTATATATTGATGCATACATGCCAGAAAGTCTGACATAAGCCACCTGTGCCACGCAAAAACAGCAAGAAACGTAATTCAACTTTACGGCCCCGTTTTTTCGTCCTCCTACGAATGTAAGGCTAGAATTTTTATGTGCATCCGGCAACACAATGGCGTTAAAATCACCCCTTGTCCTGGAGAGGAAATACATGAACTAGAGGCATAGTGTAGTTTAAACGTGCCATGAATTATTACGCAAATCCATGTACCTGAATTCCTAGAAGCTGAAGACGCACCAAAACTGTCGTCCAGTCTGTCGACTTGATACATTTTCTTCACACCTCGATCATCGGAAAGAAACTGTAAACATGAACGCCGGTTTCCTTCTGTAACAGCTGTAGCTTTGCCTGGGATAAAGCGGAGCAGTAACAGACGACACACCTATCGCCTGCTCGTAATGCACGCTCCTCCCGTCGTCTTGACGTCGCTTTCCCAGCCTCGTTGGGTGGCATCGCGGGACGCGTTTACGATACGAATACGTGTTCCAACCACACATTCAAAGCCGCTTCGCAGACATTCTAGGTATCAAGCCGGCCAGTGGCCGTTTTTGTTGTTTTAGGTTTAGCAGAACGCCACAAATCGCTTGTTCGTTGAATAAAGCCACAGTTCTGGTTCCTGTTCTAGCGCGTTTTTAGTGACTGGTGGCATGTTGATCGAATTTATTTCACTGTATTTTTTAAGAATTACGCGTTATAACTTCTCCGTATATATTAGCACACTAACTTTCTGCATCTTTTTTGTTCCAAGCTTAACTCAGACGCCTATTTCTTGTCCTACGTGCACTAGAAGGCCTGCAATTATCTAATCTTACAAGATGACAATGGCCAGAAACTCAGTCCCCACGAACCGCAAATCAACCTGAAGTCGCCAAAAAAGACCTCGTCTTCAAAAAGAAAAAGAAGAAGCGCGTAAAATGAGCGAGACTGAAACACCGGCCGACGTGCTATGCAGTGAAGGCGAAGCAAAGAGATGCTCCGCGCAACCTTGTGATTGTGCAGTTCAAAAATTTTTTTCTCGCTTAAAACAAAACTTAATCTTTTGAATCTTTGTACATAGATAGACAGCAAAGCATACTATCTGATGCCGACTATGCCATATTTTTACTTGGAACGCTACATTGCGAAAATGAAGCCACAAATTGAGTCAGAACGTAATTTTTTTCATATTTACCATGACATTAAGCAAAAGCTTAGGCTTTATTTCTTATACGAATATTTTTACCATCTAGTATACACACATACCAAGCCCCTATTGCCAATATATTCCTCGTGGAAACGTTACTTTCTTTTATAAAAAATATTAAAAAAAGGGGCAATTGTCGACTTTTTCTTACGGCTCAAAATTATGTAAATTAAAATGGAAAGTAATAAACGACAATAGTCACGAAAGAGCACCGTCTGGCGGCTATTTCAAAAAATATTCGCAGTAACAGATCAAAGCAATAACTTTGTAGAAATTTTTCTACCTGGCGTAGTTTCACTTGTGTGCGCAATCTTCAAAGCGTCCTCAGGACATTAGAAATTTTTTTTTCAAGAAAAATCGCTTGAATAATTACTTCGCACTTTGAGGTAAAACAGTATGATTTTTTTCAGCAGAATCGCAGATGGTCGATAAAACACCGAGTACACTTGAGATGGAATGACCCATATATATATATATATATATGTAAGCAACGAACATTGCGCCTTCACTACAAGACCCTGTTTTTTTCAAGAAATCGAGGTGCCTGGAAGACATTGAGGAGACAACCCCGCAAGCGGCGGGCTGCATGCCTGCAGCCTCGCCGCCACCCCTGGTTCAACCCCCCTTCGCTGACCGCAGGCATCTCCCTCCGCCTCGAGTCCCGCGTTTTACGACCCTGGCGGTGTGCAGTAGCCAGTGTCGCACAGAGAGAGTAAAGTGGCATTTCAAAGAGAAAGGTTGTGTGTCTGCTTGCTCCCCCAAGTTCGCGAGGCGCCCTTGTTGCGTGGGAGCCGCTTGAGGCGAGTGTACGCCTGAGCTTTACTTTGCGTCGCGTTTTCTGGCCCACAGTGGCACATTCGCGGGCCGCTCTCGGCCTGAGCTAGTGTTTTAGCCAAGTGCGCGCTTAGCTAGCTGAGTCCGCGTTAGAGAACCCCTTTTTGTTTACACTCAGAAGTGGGATAATCCCAACAAGCCCGTCAAGATGAACCAGGAAGGCGAACACCCGTACAACACACGTCTTGCTGCCCAGTCGCGCGCTGCTGAGGAGGTGACAAGCGCCACCGAGCTCCAACGAGACAGCAGGCAACGCAATGATCGCGGCGCATCAGACCAGCTCCAAGAAAAAGTCGCCCAGCTTTCTCGACTGCAGGAGGAGATTCGGGAGCTCGGCGGCTCTACTCCTGCTGCCTCAACACCGTCGTTCCAGCCGGATTCAGGCCCGAGCAACGCCATCTTGGGACAGCTTACCGAGGCCTTCACTGCAATGGCCCGCATGATGGAGAGGATGAATGCGCCCTCGACAGCGACAACTGTTCATGTGAGTCCGGACCCCTCTACCGCAATCCCGAGCTTTAACGGAGACAGCGCCCAAATTAGTGCTGAAGATTGGCTGCAAACATTTTCGCGCGTTGCGGATTTAGCCAACTGGTCTGAACAACAACGCCTAACTGCAATTCACCTCAAGCTGCAGGGCCCCGCTAAGGATTGGCTAATCTCGTCAGCAACAAGGCATCAGTCATGGCAAGAGTTCGAAACTGCATTTAAATCAGCCTTCGTGACTGAAGAAAGCTTCCCGGATTTATGGAGAAGAATGGCCGAACGAGTGCAGTGTCGTGACGAGGAGGTGGCGAAGTACGTTCGAGAAAAGGAAAGAATGTGCGCCAGGGTCAAGCTAAGTCTGCCGGACACAATTACCGAGATTGTCAGAAGCCTCTGGTCGACTAAAATGAGTTTCGCGCTGCGGGACAGAAGCTACAGAAGTGTGGACGAGTTGCTTCAAGCTATCAAAGCGTATGAAAATTTTACAGAAAGCCGCGAAAAGCAATTCCCATCGGCACAAAGATTCGGCAGCCGAAGCCGACCGAGCAGTGGCCACCAGCCATTTCCTTCGTCAACAGAAGTAGACGATGCTGTACGCAGCAGTACCGTGCGAGAACGAGTGCGACACACGGACGGAGTACGTTGTTACAACTGCCAAAAAACGGGCCACCTGTCGCGTCAGTGTTCTGAGCCACGGCGCCCACTTCACTGCACGAAGTGCAATTACGATGGGCACAGCGCGAAATTTTGTCCGAATCAGGACCGCTCAGGGAACGTGACCAATATTGTACGCACCACGCCTTCAAAGAAGGTGTACAAAAGCGTTTGCGTTGACGGCGAATGGATGCTCGCTCTTCTCGATACGGGTGCCGATGTGAGCTTGATCAAGCTGACGCCTGCGGTGCAGCTGAACAGGGAGCTTACGGCACCTCCCGGAGCGGCCATACGTGGTGTGAGTGGACAGCGGTCATCCCTCGGCGAACTAGACTTAAGGGTGCGCGTCGATGATGTTGATCTTCCCGCCGTCCACTTTTACATAGTCAGCGACGACGCCTTTGTTGGACCGGACGTCATCATTGGTACGGACGTGATTGACTTGCCCGATTTGCTTCTGGTCCGTAGTGGTGGGTGTGCCCATTTGCTAAACCAAAGGGAAGCACAAGAGCTGGCAGGTCTTGTTGCAGAATTGGAAAGACAGAGAGAGGTCGTCAAGTGTCGCGAAAGCGTTGAGGCTGCCCCTCGGACGGTTCTGTCTGTGTCGGGAACGCCTTCCCTTGATGAACCTGATGTTTTCAGTGACCCGGTTGCGAACTACAGCGACGTCAAGTTGCCCATGAAGCAAGGTCAAATACTCAAGTGTACACCCGCTCCTTGCAACATGCCAGAGCAAGTTTTACTGACTGCCAATGAGGAGGCCCATGCGCTGCAATTAATAACCCGAAGTGATAGTAATGTTGGCTCGATCGTCTATGGAGAGGAGAAAACACAGCCCTACGTGTTGCTTAAGAAGCATAATAATTGTAGTGCAGTGCAAATCAAAGAACTGGGGTACACCGGCATCGCTGAAATGAAAATCGTGGAGCTCCCTGAAAGCAAGTCGGTTTTCCAGCCACCATACCGCAGCTCCTACTATGAAAGGCGGGTACTGAAGGACATTACTGATGAGCTGAAATCATGTGGATTAATCCGTGACAGTAGTTTCCAGTACAGCATCCCTGTTCTTCTCGCACAGAAAAAAGGATTGCGCATACAAGAGGGTGATAGACTACCGCCGCCTCCGTGGCCACAAACAGTTAAGGACACAGGACAGCCTACGAACACGCAACCTAAACACAGAGACCCGTACATTGTTACAGAGGTGCTGCCTGCAGACACATATCGCATCTCGAACCCACGAATATCGAAGGTGTCGACGCGGCCAGACCACTTCACGAGCGCCCATGTAAGCCAGACGAAACAGTTTAAATTGGCGTCGGTCAGCGAGTGCGGAAGCGAGTGAGAATGATGAGACTCTCTCGGGACGAGATCGTGCAGGATGGTCGAGTGTAAGCAACGAACATTGCGCCTTCACTACAAGACCCTGTTTTTTTCAAGAAATCGAGGTGCCTGGAAGACATTGAGGAGACAACCCCGCAAGCGGCGGGCTGCATGCCTGCAGCCTCGCCGCCACCCCTGGTTCAACCCCCCTTCGCTGACCGCAGGCATCTCCCTCCGCCTCGAGTCCCGCGTTTTACGACCCTGGCGGTGTGCAGTAGCCAGTGTCGCACAGAGAGAGTAAAGTGGCATTTCAAAGAGAAAGATTGTGTGTCTGCTTGCTCCCCCAAGTTCGCGAGGCGCCCTTGTTGCGTGGGAGCCGCTTGAGGCGAGTGTACGCCTGAGCTTTACTTTGCGTCGCGTTTTCTGGCCCACAGTGGCACATTCGCGGGCCGCTCTCGGCCTGAGCTAGTGTTTTAGCCAAGTGCGCGCTTAGCTAGCTGAGTCCGCGTTAGAGAACCCCTTTTTGTTTACATATATATATATATATATATATATATATATATATATATATATATATATATATATATATATATATATATATATATATATATACAGTGAAAGCTCGTTGATTCGAACTTCAATAATTCGAATTTATGGATAATTCGAACTGTACGATTTGGTCCGGCCAAGCTCCATAGAAGGCTATGTATAAAAAAGTCCGTTAATTCGAACGCGAGAAGGTTCCCTCACGGATAATTCGAACTACGCTCGCCTGGCACACGGCCAGAGAAACGCGCCTACTGCCTACACACAAGGCTGTATTGCCTCCGAAACAGAGAGAACGGCGAGCGAAGGCAAAATCGGACAAAAATCTAACCGACGTGGGGTCAGCCAGAAGGCAGCGGCGGCTGCCGCCTCTCCGTTCTACGTAACCTCGGAGACTTCTTGCCCGTTGCGAATCTCGGAGGCTTTGCAAATCTTGTACAGCTGCTAATGTTGTGCGGAGATGGCACGGCAAGCTCCAAAACACAGCGAATCAAGTTCGTCGCAGCTGCGCTTGCAATCAAGAACCAACGAATCAGGGCCTTCGCCACCTTCACATGTTCAACGTCTTTGTCTCGGCAGTCTTCATCGGTTGTGCACCTCTGTTTTCAGCTTAGGAGGTATCGGCCGTCGCGATTCATTGGGATGGTGTTAAGCCTCGGCTAACGTTCGTTTCGGTGGACATCGGTGTTGTGGCACAGTCGGACCCAGAGCTTCGAGTTGAAGATGGCGTGTGCCCGCGGCACACGCCATCACTTTATGACACGCCAAATTTCTGACATGCCCTACTGCTTCCAAATCGCAGTGTACTGTTGCCCTCCTTCACTTTCGTTAGTTCGAACTTTCGTTTATTCGAACTGAAGCGGCTTCCCCTTGCGGTTCGAATTAACGAGCTTTTACTGTATATATATATATATATATATATATATATATATATATATATATATATATATATATATATATATATATATATAGGGGTTTTCTTCAAAGTTCAGCACGCAGGACCCGACGTAACATACGCAGGAAAGAGACGACGAACTTTTTGGAAGACTTCTTTTACTTAACGTTTTCGGCTGGTGGACCAGCCTTCGTCAGAGTACAGTAACGCATGTACAACACATACACAGTTTTAAAGGCACCGTATCACGAACAGAGGGCGCGCTATCTACACTGACTGGACAATACACTGCGCATCATAAATCATTATCATTGCGCATTATAAATGATTATTCATGACACGCATTTTGGAATATACAAAAAATGAAATCCAGATGTGTTCACGATACAATACATGCAAACATGACTCTCAAGTAAGTGCCAGCGGTTACAATGGTTATGTGTAGTGAAAACAAAATGACTTACACATGCAGATACAAAGGCGTGATGTTTAGCACATGGCATCTCTAAGTGCAACCTCGAATTATCTAAAAATTGATATGTTAAGCGTACAACTTCGAGCCACAGCGACATACGTCAAAAAAACCACATGTAAAATAGGAGACAGAAAAAAGCGCTGAGATCATGTGCGTACACTGTGTGGGAAGTGTATATTTGTGCTCAATCTAAAGTTAGACAGGTTAGTTTTCCTTTGTTTTCATTTATTCCAGACGAGACAGTGTTAAATTTGTGAATCAGGTAAGATTCGCGAAGGTCGCGGTCATGGTTGGGGCGGAATCCAGATTCGAGTGTTGTTACTTTGAGATTATTAAATGAGTGGCCCGGCATGTTAACATGTTTCGAGAGTGGTAGATTTGGTTGGGATTTGGCATGTGACCTGTGGTTGTTAAAACGGATTCTGAAAGGTGTTCCAGTCTGGCCTATGTATTGCATGTGGCAAGTGCCGTATACGCGAGCAAGTAAACTACGTTATATGAATCACAGTTGAAACTGCCTTTAATAGTGAACATGAATTGGCTGGCTATATATATATATATATATATATATATATATATATATATATATATATATATATATATATATATATATATATATATATATAATGTTCAACTATAATTAGCTTGACAATGTGTTTTACTGCGCCCTCTTAAAGGCGTGTCGGTTTAAGCTCGAGGCATCTGTTTCTATCGCTTCTCCTGGCGGTTGTCGTTACCGTCCACTCATGCCATTGGCGCTTCTGCCTACTATTGCGACATGCTCCACACAAAGCAAAACAAGTAATGGATTATTTGGACAAACTCGTTCACGATATTGAAGACAGTGCCTTCCTTAGCCAGTCACCTCCACTTTCCCGTGTCTGGTTTCTGGGTTTCTAGCATTTTTCGTGGACCGATCGCGAATACAGTGCAATATGAAAACGCGCGCCAGTGCCGAAAGTAGTGTAGTCTGAAGTGGGGCGCTCCCGTGGGTATCTAGAATAAAACTAAGCACAGTAAAAAAAAATTACCGACGATTACGTTACTTCCTAATGCGAAATTTGAGCGCAGCAAATGCGAGCCTTTGTTTGCGTTTGGCCTCGGCCTCGGCCGCGCGAACGGTAGAGTTTTCTCTGCGACGGCGATGAGCTTCTGCTTCAGCCTCGCTTACTGCTGGTTGCTCTCGACGGCGGCGATGAGCCTCCGCTTCGGCGGTGCGAACGGCAGGGTCTTCTCGGCGGCGGCGATGAGCTTCTGCTTCAGTCGACGGCGGCGATGAGCCTCCGCTTCGGCGGCGCGAACTGCAGGGTCTTCTCGGCGGCGGCGATGAGCTTCTGCTTCAGCCTCGCTTACTGCTGGTTGCTCTCGACGGCGGCGATGAGCCTCCGCTTCGGCGGCGCGAACGGCAGGGTCTTCTCGGCGGCGGCGATGAGCTTCTGCTTCAGTCGACGGCGGCGATGAGCCTCCGCTTCGGCGGCGCGAACTGCAGGGTCTTCTCGGCGGCGGCGATGAGCTTCTGCTTCAGCCTCGCTTACTGCTGGTTGCTCTCGACGGCGGCGATGAGCCTCCGCTTCGGCGGCGCGAACTGCAGGGTCTTCTCGGCGGCGGCGATGAGCTTCTGCTTCAGCCTCGCTTACTGCTGGTTGCTCTCGACGGCGGCGATGAGCCTCCGCTTCGGCGGTGCGAACGGCAGGGTCTTCTCGGCGGCGGCGATGAGCTTCTGCTTCAGTCGACGGCGGCGATGAGCCTCCGCTTCGGCGGCGCGAACTGCAGGGTCTTCTCGGCGGCGGCGATGAGCTTCTGCTTCAGCCTCGCTTACTGCTGGTTGCTCTCGACGGCGGCGATGAGCCTCCGCTTCGGCGGCGCGAACGGCAGGGTCTTCTCGGCGGCGGCGCTTAGCCTCTGCTTCGGCGACGCGTACTCCTGGATCATCTCGACGGCAGCGACGGTAAGCTTCTGCTTCGGCGGCACGCACCTCTGGATTCTGACGGCGACGGCGCTGGGCCTCTGCTCTGGCAGCTCGTGCAGCAGCAGCAGACGGAGGACTTCCATCGGTCGTCTCGCTCATGGCTCAGAAAGAACTGGCAGATAATTTCGCAGTGGCGAACGGCAGCGGCAATTTCGGCTCGGGCGGTGCACATATACAGATCCGCCGCCACCGATCTGGCTCTCTGATTGCCACCGCACAGGGCGAACGGCAGCGGCAATTTCGGCTCGGGCGGTGCACATATACAGATCCGCCGCCACCGATCTGGCTCTCTGATTGCCACCGAACAGGGGTTGCATTGGAGGAGGAGCGAAGAAAGGAATTAAGTTCGAGCCGGCGCTTTGACAACCGGAGACTCGCAGGAAGAGGGGGGAGGGGGGCGGCGTGTACACCCAGCGGCAAACGATGGGGGCAGAAGCGCGCGCAGCAAGCGGACAATACGATAAAGGGAGGAGGGAAGATATAGCAGCGACTGACTGATGCCGCTGACGCCGATAGTGAGTCAACCCCAGCTGCGGAGTTGGTTTCAGGGACAACGCCGCCGATGCCGACACAAACAATATGATACCCTCGCTTCCGCAGCGCTAAGAACCAGGTCTAGCCGTGGGAAGGTGGTCACGTATTCGTCGACGTGCCGGGGCCTACGTGAAATAACCGGCGCGTCGGCAACTGAAGAGCACCCTATCCGCCACACAAGAACAGGGGGGGGGGGACCCTTTCCTCCTCTTTCTGCATGGTGGCGACGGTGTTCTATGCAGTCACGTTATCTTGACTCTCTAGCGGCGTCAGCGGCATCCAGGGGTATCAGTCGGTCGCTGCTAGCGCTGGGGGGATGAAAGGGGGGCGGAGCTGGTTACGAGGCCGACGACAACGCCGACGATGACGCGAAACCCAGGAACGGACGCCAAAGAGCTGCGCTCTAAAAAATTAAACACTCTTACTCACCTCCTACTCTCCCCACGTGAGCGCTGACGCTATAAGCGCCATGCGCAGTGGCTGTGCCCATTGTCAACCCCAACTTTCTCAGGAAGACCTTGTCTTTGATGCCCTTCCAACTGGATGGTTGAATCGCCTCCTAATTACTCACTGCGCAGGCGCCACCGTGGAGGTCATCATGGACTTTGAGCGCACAGAGTCGGTGGTCGCGTCGGCGTGTATCGCCCTTTTCTACACGTTCACGGGCGGCCTCTACTCGGTCGCCTACACGGACGTCATCCAGCTCCTGGCCATCTTCGTCGGCCTGGTATGCGGTTCTTTGCTTGTCTTTCCTGCTCAATATTCTCCATGAGTGATGCTTTGTGTGACGACAGTAAGAGGCATCTGCATAATCTAGGACATCGTAAGGTCCTAGATAAGGTCCTAGATCATGCCATAAGGCACGGCATTCTGGAATTGTTTTCTTGCTAACCTGCCTTCAGAAGCCTAAATTTAAGAAGGGAGCTGGCAGCCGAAGTTGCACACTTTGGTATTGAAGTGACATAAACAGGGCTAAAGTGCCACAGAAAGGCTGCCTAACGTTTCGATTGGTGGACCTACACAAGTCGAAGGTGGCCTTATCATGCTCGGAGGGCTGACAAGCCACCTTCGACAAAGATAAGTCCACTTACTGGAACGTTGGCCAGCCTTTCCGAGGCACTTTTGCCCTGTTTATGTAAATTCAGTACCACAGCCTTCCGTAGAGCAATTACGATTTCCTATATTGATCACGTGGCACATGGCTGATGGCGTGTCTTTCCCGTTCGTCGCTCAGTGGTTGTCGGTGCCGTTCGCCATGTTCCACGAGGCGGTCGGCCCGATCTCGTACCCGAGGAACGACTTCGTGGGCAGCGTTGAGTGGAAAGACTTCGGCAACTACTGGGACTCCATGCTGCTCCTCATGATGGGCGGCGTGCCCTGGCAGGTTGGTGGAACATGTGTCCCGAAGCTCTCGCATTCCTCTCTGTTCGACTTGTCACCACTCGTGTAGCCACCTTCTTTACGCCGGTTTCAGGCTAGTGCACTACTCTCTCGCGACAACAGGAACACAAATACCCTCTCGCATTCAGCGGCAAATATTGTTGCTGCGTGTACTTTTCACAGCGCGTTTTCCAATGGTGCATGGACCTGCGAACCTGAGGCTAATGGCTTTTCTGCAGCGTTCGTGAAAGTCGCCTATCTTCGCAGTGCGTGCTCGAAAAGTACTGCGTTAATAGAAGGGGACTCAGTGACATATAGAAGCTGTGCTAGAGACGTGGACAGGCACGAAAACCTGTTATATGTGGCAATGTCTTGCATGTCTAAGGAACGGTCGAGTGAATTGCTTGCCTACTCTAGCGCTGCTTTTCCAATGTGAAAGTTCACCGACTAAACCAAGTTTCCCTACTAAAAGTGGCCCGCCGTCTCTCTCCTTACTACCTGTCGCTCTGCAACACACTCAACGCGCTGCGCACGCAGGTCTACTTCCAGCGGGTTCTCTCGAGCCGCACGGCCGAGGGTGCCGAGCTGCTGTCGTACATGGCGGCGTTCGGCTGCCTGTTCATGGCCATCCCGCCCGTCATCATCGGCGCCGTCGCCAAGGCAGCCAGTGAGTGCAGCATTGCTACGCAGGGGAAAGCAGAGTGCGCGGCCAGTGCCAGCGACTTGTAATTGCCAAAATCACGGAGTAGAAATAAAGGCCCCAAGTTCATTGCACTACAGAATATGGTCTCATCAACCAGCCCTCCCGGTGCAGTGTCAAATATGCTTCAGCTGTCAAGGAAAGGTTGCAGAGAGAGGGCATTCATAACCGATGGACGTAGCCTGCATGGATGTGCCACTCGGTGACCGACATGACAGGAAATGCGTGATGATCACAACGAACGGCAGGACCCATTGTTTGGGGTTATCACGGCAGCTGTTTCAGCTTAATCGCCGCACTTTGCACCGTTACATGAAGCTGCCATGCTCAGGTGGAATTCGAGACGCTATGCATAGGCCGCAGAGAACGCTATTTTCTGTTCCTAATCAGTTCATGCCCCATGCATGACTCGCCTTCACCAACGCGTATTCGCACCGCCAACTCTTTTCCCTGCCCTTGCGTGCAGACTTCACGCAGGCGGGCTACACGAAGGCCGTTCCACTGACGGGCGATGCGACGTCGCTGACGTTGCCGCTGGTGCTGCAGTACCTGACGCCCGGCTTCGTCTCCGCCATGGGGCTGGGCGCCGTCTCCGCGGCGGTGATGTCTTCTTCGGACTCCTCCATCCTCAGCGCGGCATCCATGTTCGCCTGGAATATCTACAAACTCGGCATCAGGCAGAACGTGCGTGCTCTGTCCGGTCCCATTGTTTTTGTTTTTTGTTTTCTACTTGGCGAACAGGGGTGCGCTAGCGTGGAACTTCGTTTTGTAGCCAATAGTGCAGAACGTCACATGGTACTGTGGATTTCCTGCGGTGGGTAATCATCGCCGAAGGCACAGGGTGCACACACGTGCAGATGCCACTACGGCTCGCCGAGTGTGAAAAGTTCGAGCTGAGAATGTGCATTTCAGATAAATGGTCATTGCCACAATAATCACGTAATAATGACGCTGCGGATTATGATATGTACAGGTGGTGACTATACTCACTTGTTACAGGAATCGGTACGTACCGTTTGAAATGAGAGAATTCTTTCCAAAGGGGTTATCCCTCCTTATTAAAAAATAAAGGATTGAGCTTCGCCGATATTTCCGGATATAGAAGCCATATCAGCGAGGAGACCGCGACGTCTGACGTGACTCAGCGACTCAGTCGTGGTGCCACCGTCTTTGCGTGAGGATAACGGAGAATACGAGTATTGTTTTATTTATTATTTTCGTAATTTCAATATATTAATTTCAAAGAAGACAAATACAAAAAGAGATCTCATAGTAAAATAATGTAATGTGCGAGACCCCTTGGTAATGTTTACGTCAAAGAAAAAAAATCATCCATGATTCACCTATACCCCTTAATGTGAAATGCAAAAGCAGCTTTATATGCGTTTTCCTTTTGCGATATATTGCCTGGCGCGGACAATCTGTCTCGTGCGGCACGTTGAAAATGGAGTGAAGGGTCACGCGACTGCGTCGCTAGTCGGGAGATTCCGGCAGGCAGCCTGTGGGTGACGCGTGGGCGCAGTTCACAGCGGCCGTCGCAGACAGGCCTCCGCTCATGCAACGCGTTGTTTCAATATATAGTATCGTGCGACGCGATCACCGCATGCCATCGGTGAACAGATGAGGGCCCGCTCCTATGGCGCCATCGTGTAGCGGTCGTCGCAAGTCTTACGCGGCACTGCACTTTTCTTCTCACGCTGCGCTCAGCGTTCGCTTTCATATTTCTCTGTGCCCGTTCGCTCGGTTACGCCGAGGGACAACGCCGACGCTCGCCGCAATAATGGGCGCCTAAGTGCTGCCCTCCAAAATAACTATACAATGAACAGCATCAGGCTATTCGGAACATGTAGAGCAGCTGTTACATCATAAACTGTAGAGCAGCTTTCAGTATATACAACGTTGCGAACAATCAGAATTATGAAAAATACCATATTCATTCTAGAAGTTTAAACATACAGAAGAACGTTGCAAATAAATAGAATAATGAAAAGTCAACTGTCTATTTAGCCCATTAAACGCAAATTACTTTTAAATTAATCAACACAACCCTCTTTTATTCCAGCCGGCAATGAATTCCACATTAGAACACGTTATATATTTGCAGTGAGCTTGCCGTATTTATTCGTGGGCGTAAGCAATAAGTAGTTATTTTTTGCATGTGGATTATGAGTATAAAGGTAAGTTTATATATGATTTATTTCAAGATAGCAAGAAAAAAAAAGAAACTGGTCCCTAATGGGTTAAGTAATAAGTAGTTATATTATTTAACAAGAAGCGTCGATGGAACATGACGAAATTAACTAGGATGTAGCAAAGGAAACAGAAGCTTTCTGGACACGTACTTAAACATAAAAATTCCTCTATATCTTTTCAGATTCTGCATTGTTAAAATGTTATGCGTAAAATGCAACGAAGGAGTCTGAGACATAAAACCACTAAAGATTATACGTATTGCTTGATTCTGAACGTGTTCAACTGAGGATAAGTGAGTAACGTACGTATTGCTCCATGGTGAGATGCAACAGGTTATATGACTAGGGGAGTGCTATGTTTTTCCTTCTTTTTCGATTTGTTCTGCAGTATAAGTGTACGTGTTCTTTGGAATCGCAATATTTTCTTCCAGCGTGATGCAATTCTTGTCGTTACAGTGTCCGCTCAATTGGCATTCCGTGCTTCGCAGGCCACGGATAAGGAAGTGATCGGCGTGATGCGCGTGTCCATTGTGCTGGTGGGCGCGCTGGCCACCTTCATGGCGCTCACGGCCGAATCCATCTACGGCCTGTGGTACCTCTCCTCGGACCTGGTCTACGTGATCCTCTTCCCGCAGCTCGTGTGCGTGGTCTACCTCAAGGAGCACGTCAACACGTACGGCTCCTTCGCCGCCTACGTGGTCGGCTGCTTCCTGCGCGCGGGCGGCGGCGAGCCCATTCTGAAGATACCACCCTTCATCAAGTACCCCTTTTACGACTACGAGCAGGGCGAGCAGCGCTTCCCGTTCCGCACCTTCTCCATGGTCATCAGCTTCCTCACCCTGGTGGCGGTGTCCGGCGTCACCTCGTGGCTCTTCGCCGATGGACGCGCGCCTCTGAAATTGGACGTGTTCGGCTGCTTCCAGCCCGACGCCAAGGTGCTCGACAAGGTGCCCGTGGTTGAGGGCGGGGAA
Source organism: Dermacentor albipictus (assembly GCF_038994185.2). NCBI lineage: Eukaryota > Metazoa > Arthropoda > Arachnida > Ixodida > Ixodidae > Dermacentor > Dermacentor albipictus. Next base: position 143,781,249 of record NC_091823.1, on the reverse strand, counting down.
TTGAGGGCGCCTGCCGCTGTGGGCCCACCGCCCGCTGCTCCCGAGCCTGTCCTCACGCCGACAACGGCGGAGACGTCTGCGACTCCGGGCGGTAGTGCGTCGGCGTCGACTACGCCTTTTGACGCCGCAGGGATCATGCCTCATGGCACCTCGGAATACAAGGTGTCGCCAGTCGAGAAGATTCCCAGCCGCATAAAGCAGCACTCGTAAGTGAGCCGGCGAAGAGCCTTGTTATTTTCCTTTATCTTAGAGCGCAGCTCTTAGTAGACGCCTGTTCCTGCCGCGAGCGTCGGCGTGACCGAGCGAACGAGTTCCGCGTAGAATGAAAGCGAGCGCGGAGTGCAGTGGGAGATGCACGAAATGCGATAGCGCAGAAGGAGTGTGCCGCGGAACCATGAACGAGGCGGAAAGCGGAGGAGGATAGGAGGGATACGACCTGTGCGTGCGCTAAGTTGCCGACGGCCGGGGCAGGCTCAGCCGCGTGGGCAACCTCATCTGCGCTTCGGAGGGGGGCAGGGTGCTGTGGGGTGGGGAGGACTACGCTCGACCGCGGCGTCAGATGCTGAGGTCAGTCCGCGGTATGTGGCACGGGGACCACTGCTCCTGCAAGGGACGATGCCGAGCGGCTACGAGTGAGGCTTGGTGTCACGCTTACTTGGAAGTTGTCGCCGCTGACACTGAGGGCACGACTTCCCAGCAACGAAGAGCCACTGTTGTCCTTGGTGGAACGAAAGCGTGAGAATGAAAGCCTAGTGACGCGCAAGACGGCCTGTGCGGCGGCGATGGCTATATGCGATATGGCGCCAGAGTAGCGCGCGCCGTCTGTATGGAATAGAATGGAATGGAATGGAAAACTTTATTGACTCTTTTAAGGTTTTAGTGGGTCGAGGCCGAAGTCTTCATTCTGGAAGCTTGGGTCCTCTTCAGCCATGGAGCCAGGGCTCCACTGAGCCGGGCCGCCTCGCACGCGTGCGCTATTAGGGCTCTTTGAGCCTCTAGCTCGCGGCTGGTGAGCCAGCTCTTCCATTGCTTCGCACTTGGTGTTTTGTGTTTGTGGAATGCCTGGTTTCTTGTACACTCCCATGTAATGTGGTATAATGTTGGTTTAACTCCACACCACGGACAGGTTGCGCAATACTGCGTGGGGAACATCCTACTTTGTATGTGTAAGTCTGGGAAGGAGCCCGTTTGCAGTCTCCGCCATCCTGCGGCCTCCTCCTTTGTTAATGGTTTATGTGGTGGGGGAGATTGATATCTGAGCCCCTTATAGAGGTTTAATAGCTCTAAATAGCTGTTCTCGCAGTTGATCTGTGGCCCCTCTGGGGCGGTTGACGTTCCTGCTCGGCTGGTCATCCCTCGAGCTAGGCTGTCTGCCCCTTCGTTGCCCCTGATCCCTGCGTGGCTTGGTATCCAGATAATGTTATGTGTGGGTTGTCCCTCAGCGATTGGAACTCTGCTGAGGATCTTGAGCGCCATGTTACTAATTCTGCCTCTTATATAGCTCCGGCACGCCTCTTGTGAATCTGTTAGAATATTGAGGGATATTCCTGTTTTATAACCTTCTTCCGCTGCCAGTGCGACAGTGATTTCCTCTGCCTCGGTTATGTTAGCCACCTCGGCCGTGAGTCCTGTGATTAATTCTCCTTGATTATTTACTACTACCGCTGCCGCGTTGTTTTTGTGTGCTTATGAGTATAGGGACGCATCGGTATAGACTGTATTGTCCCGATGTCCCATCGTCTTTTCGTAAAACTCTGCCCTAGCCTGTCTCCTATTCGCATGGAGGTTTGGGTCCATGTTGCGAGGGATAGGTTGTATGCCTAGTTTCTTTCTTAGTGGGTATGGTATTGTGGCCTTGCTACTTTGTGGTTTTTCTACTTCCCGACCTAACTTTGTCAGGAACGCCCTTCCCGTTGTTGTATTGCTGAGTCTTCGTACTTGTGCCTTGAGCTGGCATTCCCTTAGTTCTTCAAAAGTGTTGCTGATTCCAAGTTGCATGAGTTTGTCGTTGGATGTGTTCCTTGGGAGGTGGAGAGCTGTTTAATACGCTTTCTGGAGGATGGTCTCCAACTTGCTCTTTTTCGGTTTTGGTGATTGCATGGTACGGCAGTGAGTATGTGACCCGGCTGACTATCAGGCTGTTGACCAACCTGAGTGTGTCCTCCTCTTTCATGCCATATCTCTTGTGTGCCACTCTGCTAATCATTCGGCCCACCTGTCCTGCTGCTTTGTTTAGCAGGCAGATTGTGTGGCTGCATTTCCGGCTTCCTTGCAGCCACATGCCGAGGATTCTAATAATCTTTTGTTCCGGGATGTGCTGTCCTTCTAGCCTTACTTCGAGCGGGGCAGCAGTAGGGTGTGTGCCCACCCTGAGGAGTTCAGATTTCTCCGTGGAGCATCTGAGGCCTCTTTGCTTTGTGTATTCTTCGATGCAGGCCGCAGCTTCTTGTAGTGCCTCTTGTTTATCCCCAAGTGAGCCTTGAGTAGTCAAGATCGTTATGTCCTCCGCGTATATTGCGTGACTGATTCCTTGGATCTTGCTAAGTTTCTTGGTAAGGTTGACCATTGCTATGTTGAAGAGTACTTGCGAGATTACTGAGCCCTGCGGAGTGCCCTTGCATGGCGTTTGATAGGCGTCACTCCGTAGGTCTCCCAGGCCTACTGTCGCTGTTCTGTCTGTTAGGAAGTTTCTGATATAGTCATGGACTTTCTTCCCGCAATTTGTGGTGTTAATCCCCTCCATAATGGTGGCGTGGGACACGTTGTCAAAGGCTCCCTTGATGTCGATGGCCATGATCACGTTTTCCCCGTTTTTCGGCATTGTCTCGAGTACCTCTTCCTTTAGCTGTAGCAAGATATCTCGAGTGAAAACAAAGCACTGCATGAACGAACGTCTGTCTGCGGCGGCTGCTGTAAATCCGACCCAGGCGCTGGCACCACGAGCTGGCTCTCGCGATCTCCGGTTTAGTGAGGCAGTGGTGCCACACTTCGCTCCCTTTGAAACGTGCCACACCAGACTAATTGCCTGCGCCAGCCAATATATCGCAAAATGAAGGGAGTATCGTAATCATCGGTGATTTTTTTTTTGCGCATACACTCGGCAAACATGTACCCTGAGTGCACTGTAGTGGGTTCCGTCTCGCAAGATCAATGTGCGCGCTCAGTGACGGGACTTATGGACACACAAACGATCAACTACGATCAACCTTGATGCGCGCGCAGATATCCGAGCGGTTCGAAGACATCTCGATCAGTCTAGGCGCCCCGCCGCAACCCAGCGCTCTGGAATAGTGGTCATATTGTTCTTGTATATGGCTCATGTATACAAGGACTCTATTCGCCTCGTTGCCTTGTACGGCAGATATGTACAGGGACATCGTTGCAGCTCGATTCTCCGCGTTGTTGATGGCGTACTTCGGTTTATCTTGGACATAATGTCCGAAATAAACAGCTGCTCTTCAGAGCTGCATTGGAAAGAGAGGCGCCGCTCTGAGCATATGCACAGGGACACTATTCGCAACAACTGAAGATAAACACTCCCGATTTCAAAATTATCCGAATTCGTACCAATGACATAAATCACATAATCAGCGATGTAGCAAAATTAGTAAACAAGTACGTCAGGGCCGGTGTGGGGAACAACAGTGTAGTCCAGTTCGTGATATTGCAAAGCTGAATCCGCAAGCGAAAGCTGCTGTACCACTGAGTCGCTTTGCGTTTCTCGGCGAGGAAACGCTTGTGCCTACACACTTGCGCTTAATTGAGATTATGCATAGAAACGCGCTATGCTCCCGAAAAATTACCTTTCCCCTTTCTTTTTGTCCGAAGGAATTCAAATAAATTCTGGTATTTTACAAGCCAAAACCATGATTTGATAATGAGGCACGCCGTATTAAGAGACTCCAAATTGATTTTGACCCTCTGGGATTCTTCAACGTGCGCCCAATGCACCGTACACGGGCTTTTGCATTTCACCACTCATCGAAATGCGGCTGCCTCGGCCGGCATTCCATCGCGCGCCCTCGGGCATAGTAATCCCAACGAAATAGCCACTGCGCCACAACGACCGGTAAAAAAAGAACCGAAATTCGAATCCTTAGACTATATGTATACAGCTACTTTAGCGCAAGTCAGCGCATAGGAGTTGCCCGTTTCCAAGTTCGGCGAATTACATCGCATCGATACTTCCCGTGCGCTTGGCCGAAAAATTCGGCCGCGAACGGCATTGCCGTTGCATGCTTCACGTGCAGTCTGGGCGTGTAAAACAGGGCCCGTGTTCACAAAAACCTCTTAGGCTAGAATTGTTCGCAAGAAAAAAGTCGGCCTACCCTGATGCTGGACGTACCTTTAATGAAGGGCGCCAACCAAGGGCAGAGATCACTTACAAAATAAAAGGTTTGTGTGAATTCGGCCCCAGATTTTCTTGATTACATCGAAACTAGTCTCCTCGACAAGACATTCGCAAGAGAAAAAGAAAAAAAAGACGGCATTGTAAATTTGTTTGCCGGCGCCAGTTGTTCGCTAAAGGCTCGTTTAAGGGCCGTTTATAGTCCGACGTAACGCACGCGCGCGCGCGCGCGCGCGCACGCTACGTCACGTCGGCGAAAACGACACCTCTATAGTCGGGCGCACCGGCGCAGCTAACGTAACCGGCGGCTTCCAACGCGCCCCGACGGGCCCGGCGCCGATTTGGCTCCGGAGCCATTCGCGCGTCGAAGTCGGCGGAACTCTCGCACCACAATGCATTGCGCGCGAAGAAAAAGGCGCCAACACAACTCCGCAGACGGCTTTTGCGGACGGCGCGCGACTTGGCGAACCTTCTGCGCATGCTCCGAAGATAGCAGCCTACGGCGCGCGCGTTGAACTATAGAGGGGGTGGCATCTCGGCTGGCGCAGCGCAACCGACGTAGCGTGACTGAGCGCGAACGACGCTCGCCCGCGCGCCGATAACGTCGGACTATAAACGGGCCTTAAAGGCCCGTTTATAGTCCGACGTTATCGGCGCGCGGGCGAGCGTCGTTCGCGGTCAGTCACGCTACATCGGTTGCGCTGCGCCAGCCAAGATGCCATCCCCTCTATAGTTCAACGCGCGCGCCGTAGGCTGCTATCTTCGGAGCATGCGCAGAAGGTTCGCCAAGTCGCGCGCCGTCCGCAAAAGCCGTCTGCGGAGTTGTGTTGGCGCCTTTTTCTTCGCGCGCAATGCATTGTGGTGCGAGAGTTCCACCGACTTCGACGCGCGAATGGCTCCGGAGCCAAATCGGCGCCGGGCCCGTCGGGGCGCGTTGGAAGCCGCCGGTTACGCTAGCTGCGCCGGTGCGCCCGACTATAGAGGTGTCGTTTTCGCCGACGTGACGTAGCGTGCGCGCGCGCGCGCGCGCGCGTGCGTTACGTCGGACTATAAACGGCCCTTAACCTTTCTTCCGGCGTTATGCTGACAAAAATGCGCGTGTGCCTCCCGGGCCCGCATCTCACGTTATAATATCACACAACTGTGATGCAGTGATAAGCGATATAGCTGGCCAATGGCGATACCGATATTTGATATCCGGTCAAGAGTGTGGTGTCAGGAGGGAGCAACTGAGAACGGAAGAAATGCCCTTTCGCAGGCATATTGTAATTAAGGGACACTAAAAACAAAACAAGGTAAATTATGCCCTTCCACAATAACGAAAAGGCTGTGCTGAAAGCCGCGTCCGACGTCTCCCTTCAACTTCTTTAACAGGTACGTTACACGGGCCCGGCACTGTTTTTACGGAAGTACGCCCGATGTATTTTTTTCTTTTTTTTTTCTTGCAGGCTTCACGTTAAGGTACGTCGGCCATAATCACGCTGGACAGTTAAATGCATACGTCTCTCGCGTCAGCGTTCATTCTGTGCGAGTTGCTGTGCAGCCCGCGCTGATCAGCATGCTCGTCGTTGCTGCAACAAGGGCCGCATCTGATTCCAGAACGGAGATGTGCGCTTTCGCACAGAGACAGAAACGCATTCCATTCGGCCGGTGTGCTGCGACGCGATATTGTGTAAACGTGTGCTTCAAGCAAATCGTATGAGGCGTCATAGTTACTCGTACGTTTCAACGTAATTTCGACTGCGTCTGTTTCAACACTCTTTGATGCTGTTGGGTTCTGCGCAATCGTGATGAAAAACATAGATTCAGTAGCTCGCTTCGATGGTACTGCAGTGTCAACGTGGCTGAGGGCTCGCTTTTATGCCGAAACATGCAATGACTGTGTTCAATACGGTGTAACATAATTCGGTTTTAAACAAAATGGGTCCCAATTCATGTTGGAAGGTGGCTGGCCAGCGAAGCTGTGGTGTCACTTCATCGGATAGACCAATTAGACGGAGCCTTGTACTGGGTCCTACCGAGCCTGAGCGCGAAGCCGTCGTGCACATTGACGTTGTTGTTCCTTTCGTCGTTCATCCTGTTCGCGCTGCTCTTCAGGAGTCCTAACTGTGCGTGGCTCGCTTTGGGCAGGAACCGCTGCGGCCTGCCTATGGCCTGAGCACGATGCCGTATAGTGCATACTGACGTCTGTGTCTGTCGCCGCTGCATAATGTCACGTGGTGGTGACGCTCAAGAACACAGTAGCAACATAACACAGCAATAGCATAAGCTGCAGTTGCCGCGAAGCGGCAACTGCAGCTTATACGATGGCATTTCCACCGGGAAACGCTCTGCGCGAAGGCGAGTGGGATGAGCTTTCTGGTTCTTTTTTTGTTTCCACCGCACGGCTGGCTGTTCTGTTATAGCGTTGCAGTAAACTGCGCTGGGTAGCTTGGTCGGATATCAATTGACAAATATTCTTCTTCTTTCGTTTCTTTTTATTCCAGTATTGCTTGACCTGGCGAAAGCCTTTTTCGCCACTTGCATCTTGCAAGACTAGACGATAGGAAGCTATGCGTCCTCATCACTACCGGACAGTCACACCCACCGTCAGGTCACGCGACTAACTTTATTGCGCCCTAAAAATACGTGCGCTACAGAGCACATTAAAAAAATTGTAGGACGCTTAACCTTCGCCTTCAAGAGCGGAACGCGATAGCGTTATCGCACTCCGTCCGCACCGGCCCGGCTCGGAGTGCGGGACCGCGACGCGCCATGAAGGCGGACGCGATCATGGGGCGAGTGGAGTGCCACGCGTCGGGGCACTCCACTCCGTACCTTGCGAGGAGGGGGTCTTCTGTGTTTACCGCAAGATGACTGCGTGTGCGCAGAGCGCTGAAGAAATGTAGTGGAAACGTACTTCGCTACTCGTGAAACTGTGACGTTTGTAATTTACATGGTCATAATTACCGATATACACCGTAGTATAACTCTCCACGGCACGTTTCTAAGGCAACACCGCCTTCACTAGAGGCGATCTTGTACCGCTTTGATCGACCGAAAAAGCTCGTGGCTGAGTGGTAGCGTCTCCGACTCACACTCCGAAGACCCTGGTTCGATTCCCACCAGCCCATCTTGCAAGATATTTTTTTATCTATGAAGTGCTTTCCGGAATTTATCGCTCACGGCCAACGCTGCTGACGCCGACGACACCGCCTTTTCTGCGACACGAGCTCCTTGACGCTGTCGCGTTAAAACACCAGCATAACGTGGTGCAGAAATGGAGCAGTAAACGCACTTATATGCGTGACCCGGCGGTGCAATAGTTGTGGCTTACGAGCGGGAGTGAGGAAGTGCTGATCGCTGTCATTTGGAATTAAGAGATCTAAGTGGCAAAAAGGCTTTCGCCATGCTAGGGAAACTCCAGAAATTAAGGGACATTTTTTTTTTACTATTCACGAAACAACAAAGTAGGCGCCACAGGGACTCGAACCCCGCCTCACAACATGAGAGTCAGCGACGTTACCACTGGAACTTGCCGAACCGTTTTTTGAATGTGTTGCCATAGCAATTACAAGGACGCTCAAGGCAAATTTCCGTCGATGGCGACGGCGTCGCCGTAATCCGTATAAAGTCCAAGTTCGGGTAGATTGCGGCGACACGCTTTGCTGGAGATGCTAGAGAAAGCTTGAGAGGGTGAACCGCGAAGGCTTGTGGCTCGATTCGCCGGCGGCTTCTCGCGCGCGCTATGGGGAACCAGCGCTGGATAGGTGGCGCGGCGAAAAGAGTGCGTTGCACGCCGCCCTGGCGACGAATCGCGGCTTATCCCAGCCGCTCGACCAGACGACACCCACGTGCGCGGCCGTATTATAGTTCGTATGTTTGCGTTTTCGCGCCGCTTCCAGTAGACAGTTTTCTTAAAGAAGCTAGCGCCATCAAGGGAAGAAATGACGAAAAAAGCTTTTTAAGCTTTATATAATTTTCACAGTGTGTCGCGGCGAGCACGTGTGTTTCTTTAATGGTTGCGCGAGTGCCGTTGCCATGCGTGCGGGGCAGCCTGCCTCGCAAATCTACCAGCTATGGCACCGGTCGTGCTGCGCTATGGTTTCGAAAGTATTAGTTGGCCTGAGGACTTTTCATACTTCTCTGGCTAGACATGAAACATTCAGATGTTACTTCGCTACAGCATTTAATGGAGAAGAAAGCTTTATTGCATCAGCTGACTCGCGCAAGCAAGGGTTTGAGTGCTCCGCTGCTGGATCCGTAACAACGCTGGCTACATTTAGCACAATTACATAAGTTTACCGGATGCATCTCAGCGCCGAGTCCTCATCCGCATGCGCATTTTCAAAACACATAGGCGGCTTAGTCGCGCGTGCGCCGGCACTATGCGCACACAACTCGTATTACAAGGCAGCTTCCCTCCCACTTAATTCTTGGCAATGAATGGATAATATTCACTTTTCGTATCATTCGCTTCGTGCGGTGGCATTGGAAGGGGCTTGGCGGTCGTATTGCGAAGGGAAAATGGTTGGTACATATGCTCGATGGTGCATGCTCTTGCTCATTTTGTTTCCGATGAAATGCCGACTGCACATTCTGCTGTTTGGTACTGGCTGCCACGGCTGACCGTCTTCACTCTCGAATAAACGAAGCACACATGCGAAATTCGATTTAGAAACCAGCCCGACACCGCTTGACAGGGTGACAAGACAGGAACTTACTCCGCTCGCCTGACTGCTTTCCTACTTCCTACTCCTTTCCTACTTCCTACTCCTTCCTACTCCTTTCCTACTCCTACTCCTACTTCTTACTCCTACGCCTGACTACTTTCCTACTCCAACGCCGCCTCTGTTCTTGTTCGTAGGGTTTATATGGAAAGACGCAGAAGGATACATCCTCCCTCATCCCGACGTAGTGGCGGCACTTGTATACGCAACAGTATCGTCGGCGTCCTTTTGTTTTCCTTCGACTTTCAGCGCACGCAACGCCACTTCCAGTAGCAATCTTCGTCCGCGGAAGCGGCTGAGTTGTGAACGTTCTGACCACCAGGGCGGCACTGTAGGTGTCGTGAAAAATCAAGCGCTGGTTCCCAATAGGGAAGAAGCAGGGAGGGTTCGCCCCGTCATCTCATGACTGCAAAGGGGGGGGGGGCGGAGCTGGGAGATATGCGCGTGCTAGAAAGGGGAGGGGGTTGTGGCAGGTTAGTGCGCATCTCGATTTTTTGTGGTCTCTTCGTCACCCGCGCCCTATCTTGGAAGCAGTGTGCGCTGTGTTCTCGCGTGCCTAGTTCACAGTGAAGAGAGGTGAAATACGAAGGTGAATTCGCTCGCCACTGCTGCCGCTATTCATCACGCCAGCGTTCGGACAGCGAGTGTCTGTGGCCATCGAGTGAGATGTGTTCGTATTTGCCTGTGCACGCGTCACAACGTGCGCAGTTAGTAAGCGAATGTTTGCAGCAGTTTATGCAGTTTATAAAACTACCAACCTTACTTTGCATAGCTGTCAAATTTGCTGTCCCAATCATAGCTTCGCCTTTCGGACGAAACTGCGAGTTTTGTTCATTAACCACAGACTCAGAATTGGTTGGGCCTTTGCCGCATTACTTTCGGTAATTTTGGCGTTTTGAAAGACCGGTTATTGTACAGTATACGTGCACTGCTCTACCCTTTTATGCTTTACCATGTTTAACACCTAGAGCAACCTTTTATGACTTTTTTCCGTTATTAACCCTGCACTGCACTACAGCACTGGTTGCTGTCGAAAGGTGCTAGGACTCGTAGATTTTCTCGCTTGTGTGGCCAGGATTTCACATAGCATATTTTATGACGGGCAAGTCAGCCTGTGTGAGAAGGAGCTTTGCATGTTTTCTAACGACTGTAATCTGAAGGTAGCGCGAAGGCCCGACGTAATCGTAGACACTTCGTAACCGAAAGGTTACTCTAACCTCACCACGAATAAAGGATCAGCAAGCCGAAAAAATCGCGAGGATGAAAGGTTGGTGGCGACGCCACCTTGAAGTTTCCGCACAAGCACGCGCCGTGACTTCACAGATGGGTGGCGCCTTCACTTGTTATCGGCAAAAGTGGAGTGCATTGTATTATAAATGAGGCAGAAACTACGATTGGCAAGTTTTGGGAGCCTTTACTGAGCCACGACGGCCAAATATGAAAAGTAAACGTTAATATCCATGACGTCACACTGACACATCGGCGCTGGGTTATCGACACGAAAAAAAATGGAACGGTACTTCAACCTTAACTTTCTTTCCGAACGATCAACATATTGCCGCGAAATAACAAAAATAGAGTTTTGAAAAATCTTTTCGGTTCTAAACTTGATTGTTTCCCTTCAAGTGTCATTTAAAGCGCGGTGATTGCACTAAGTAAGCGGTCCCTCCTTTGGTAGGTGAGGTAGTGGACTCTAGTTTGCGGCGACCGCGGACGCGACAGTTGCCGCAGACAACCTGCTTACCTTGCAGATTTTGTATTGCCCTTCATTCTGAGCTTTCTGCCCACACAAAGTTTGTTCACTCGATATAGCGGACACGGCTCGACCTTAGAACAGTGGAGCTTCGGAGAAGTTAGGACCTGTCTCTATGGCATTTTAAACCCTGTTCACGTGCACCTCACCCATGGGGCAGTAGTACGCCAAAGAATGGAAAGAAAAGCCCGGGGTGACGGAGGAGTTGCACCGGATTTGACGAAGCGGTTGACAAAGTACGAGCCGGTTTTCATTTCTTTCGATTTCCTCCAATATCTCGTATATGGTTCTTTTGCACAACTTTCCTTTGCGCCTCTCTTGAGAATAGCTTGGTTGTCTTATTTGACGTACGACTTGCTTCAATTTGCTTTAGAAGTACTGAATGCTGGGCTTGTTGGTATTCCATAATCACGAAAGAATGGCGCGAACACACGTTGACGAGAAAGAAAAAAAAAATGAACGGCGCTCGTTCATGTCTTTCTTTGTCATCCCTATTTGTTTGCGCCATCCTTTCTTGAGTATTCGGTTTGTGTGTACCTGAGCTTTCGTGTTTCTCTTGTAATCGATAGCTATTCTTGTAGAGTTATTCATGCTCTTGCATACAGTCTCCATTTTTTCCTAGGAACCAACGTGCGATGCTTGTAGATCGAAGACACTATCGAACACTTGTTGTGCCCTTAGTCTCAGCACGACATTTTTAATGAGGCTTCTTTGTCGTGACAGCTTTAAACTAGATAAACTCCGTAGAATCTTGGTTTCAGCTAGTCGCTGCAGGTGTCATATTTCCGGCAATGAAAGGCGCCATAATAGACGCGAACAAAGACGTCCAGTGGTATGTCTCTTTCTCCGCGCCTACTTTGCGCCTTTGATTTCCTGAAACAAGACTCCATACCATTTCCATACCATTTCCATACCATTTCCATACCATACCATTTCCATTGACGGGGGCACATTTCCATGTGCCCCCGTCAATGGCGTGAAATATTCGTACAAATGTGCAGATCAAGTGCAACTGCCTGAGTGACCGGTTAAGTAGCCCTCGTGTGCCTATTCCGCTGTGCGCGCTCGTCATGGTCGACCTCCCTGCCTCGACTCGCCTTGCTTTTATGCGAAGCATATTGAGAGCTCCACCCAGCTCTTCAGACTCGGCGGTGTCGCCTTCAATACCACGTGACACCGTGACGTCACGACAGAGGAGAAACGGGGCTCCAACTCGCGCCGTCGCTCGCGGCGTCGCAGCGGTATATAAGCAGCTGCGCTTGCCTCTGGTAGACACTCACGAGGTGAGATGCCTCCTGGAGACAGATCTGCTCGTTGGATTGAGAAGCGAAGGTTGCGGCGTGCTAAAGAGACTGATTTTCTAGGTGGCTTTGGCTCAACTCTTGCAAGATGGGCTGGGTAGGAATCGAACCAGGGTGTCCGGAGTGTGAGACGGAGACGCTACCACTGAGCCACGAGTACGATGCTTCAAAGCGGTACAAAAGCGCCTCTAGTGAATGCGGTGTTGCCTTAGAAACGAGCTGTTTATAAGGCTCAGGCGTGCGTCGCTTGCTCAGGCGCACATTTCGTTGCCGCGCAGAACGCTGCGTTGCTCGACGCTCACCGCGTCTAATGCGGGGCGCGTAGTCGCTGTGCCGTAGCCCATAGTTGTACACCCCTTGGCGGGTCGACGGGAACGCTATCGCATTCCACTCTTGAAGGCGAAGCAGAGTTACGCATGAGTTGTTTCTTCGTCTAGCCGAACCAAATATAGCCAAGCAACAGCAGTTCACCAGGCTAAACAGTGGTTCAACAACTAAAATAAAGGCTAGTATGCTTCGCATCCTGGGCTTAACCTTAGCTAAGCCACAGCCATTTTTTGTCTCCCCTCCTTACAATTGAGCGTCTCCGCAATGGGTGTGTCTTGCAGAACGGAAACGACGTTCAAGAGTAACGGTACACCAGCGAAGGGCGACGTCAGCAAGGACCCGAACGAGACGACGACCAACAAGCGCAAGCGCAAGAAGCAACGCCGCTCCAGCCAGGAGTCAAGCAAGTTCGCACAAAGAGACACCTCGCAGCCGCCGCAACCGTAGGCCGCGCACGAGACCACAACCGAGGCGGAGCACTGAGCTGCCCTGGTGCCGCTGCATTCACAGCGAACGCCACGTTGGTCGTGGTGGCAAAGATAAAGAGAGAATGCGCTCGTCTCTTGGGAACCAGTTGGACTTGGGTATTTATGCACGCAGCCGAACCTCTCTAACTCTTAACCACGCATTGTGGTACACTTCGAGCGCTGTAGATATAAAGGTCGAATAGGATGCACGCAAGTAGCTGCAAGATATGCGCAGCCGTAACACGTTCCATAGAGGTGTCCGAAGGCAACCGATGCGTACCCGAGACGGGCCATGGTGAGGCCGCATGTCCACAAAGTTAGTTTGTGCGGTGTAAGGTGTTAGAGGCGCTGTCGCTGCTCGCGGGCAGTGTTCCCGTTTGCAAGCGTCAGTGATGCTTCTTCGTCTGGACACGCAGAATATGCTAATTGTTCAGGGTTGACGAGGCGGGACGGACAGAAATTCGCTGCTTACTTTTTCGGGGCCTAGTTATCGGGTGCGAACACTATAGCACATGGGCTGAGAACAACGGATATGCACGGAAGGAGGCGCGGCTGCTAGAATTTTCATTTGCACAAATTTACGGTGCTAGCGCAGCACAGAAAGGCGCAATGGCTCTTGAACTGACGTGTAAGCGGAACAAGACGAGTGATGAAATTAGGCTTTGTTGCATGATAACGTGCCCCGACCCAGTTTGTTTTAGAAGTTATCAATTCATGTTTCGGTGATATGCAACGATTATTTTCTTAATTTTCTATTGCTGTGCGACAGGTGATGTTCCAATGTCGCACCTACTTGCCAATATTCGATTGTTCTTAGGCTTCAGACATTCGCGAAAGACGGTATTCATCTGCATTTCAGGTTTCCACATCCTTGCGCTAGAAGATATTCACTTTTCCGGATCACACACATCTTCTTTAACGAATCAGTTGAATGGTTCTAGGAATCGCTTACGCCATTTTTCTCTGAAATAAAGGGCTTATTCTCTCCCTTTCACATGGCTCTTCGTTCTTCGACGCCATCTTGCTGCCACAAGTTGCTTCCGACAACACATTGCCAGGGAACCCAGCGTGTCGTGTACACTGTCGCATATCTGCCTCAATCCGTATTTCCCACGCGCGCTGCCTCGTACCGCTGTGAGGCGCGCACTGTCACGAACCATTTGATTTGCAAGCTTGCACAAATGAGCCAGTTAAACACGGAGGGTAATTTAAATGGCCTCTGGTTTCATGAAAGCCAGCGTCCCACTGCGGTATCGGATTAAGCGACCAATCATCATAGCATTCGTGCCACCTCAGGCCACACAGCAAAAACTGCCGGACAATTCTTTTTAGTTATGTTTCTTCTTCTTCACTCTATAAAGTTTAAATTACTGACTCTAAGAAGCATGTTGTGACTGCAACGTCACACGTGCAGTACTCAAAAGAAGGAGTTTTGTTGGCAACCCTGCGCCTCGTGCAAGTTTAGATAAATACATATGCTGCTGCAGACGAATTGCTGTTTAGTGTTACCGCATTGGCAAATATGGAAATTATAGGTGGCGTTGTATGCACTGTGGCACTGTGACGATCTGCTACAGAACTATGAGTCTTCAGCTGAGTACAAAACGCATTCACCACGTACTTAACCTTAACCTCAACTTCAAGCGCTAACAAGTTGAAAGCAAATAAGCTGCATTATCGGCGTTTCCAGCTGCCGCTGCATTTGTAACATTGCCTGAATTCAAGCTCTACAAAGCGTATGATGGGTGCACACCATGTTTAAGCACCAGCTATGAATTGATTGAACATAGCTCTCAGCTGCGGTGGCAAGAAATAGGTGTTCTGATGTGCATTTTAAAGGGAAACTTTCGCTGCTTACCCACCCAGGTTTGGGGTAGCTGCGGCTGATTTGGTCGGTACCTCGGCGGATATCATTGTGAAACACATAAATACGCCTGTATGATATATAAGCACCTCGTCCTGTCCATTCTCTTCGTTGTCGTCTTTGTGCGCGTTTACTGGTACAAGATGCAAGTAAAGCAACTAGCCCAGTCGTCCAATCGGATATATATATATATATATATATATATATATATATATATGTGTGTGTGTGTGTGTGTGTGTGTGTGTGTGTGTGTGTGTGAGGCATTCCTGACCTTTTTGATTATCACTATTCTAATTTTTCTTGTCTTTTCCATGATAATTCTGGGACAGTAGATAAATTATGGGCGAAATTTAAGACCTACGTACAACAATGTTTACCAAAGTTTGTGCCCATGAAAAAAAAAAGAAGGTGCACAAAAGAAACCCTTGGACCACAAGGAATATAATACATATGAAACGTAAAATATCAAGGCTGAGGAAACTTAAGAATAACACATCAAATCTCTGCAACTCTGAGAAAATTAGCAAAGTGGCCCACGGCTTGAGAGCAGTGATAACACAAGCAAAACATACGTACATGAAGGTCACACTTAGCAGCTTCATGAAGACGGCTCCTCAAAAAAGTTGCAGATATTTTAGCGTGAACATGCATAAGCTAACCAATTTGCCGCCTAAGGATGCTTTCCAAAGAGCAAATCAGTTCAATAACTTTTTTTAAAGCTGTTTTTACACAAGACAACGGAACTTCACCAGACTTAAACCATCAGCCGAGGGGATCCGGCGACATATTTGGTTATATAGAGATAACGGAATCAGGCATACTTTCACTGCTGCTTAACATCGACATTAAAAAATCTTGCGGCCAAGATGGGATTCCAAATACTTTTCTCAAGAGATACGCAAAATGGGTCCCTAAATACCTCTTACTTATTTTTAAATATCTCTAGAATTGTCTGACGTGCCCAAAGACTGGAAAATAGCAAAGATTGTCCCGATTCTCAAATCAGGTGACGCAACAAGCCCATCAAATTATAGACCGAGCTCGCTAACTTGCACGTCTTGCAGAATTCTCGAACACATCATACTAAAACACATCGTAACCTTTGCGGAAGATAATAACTTGCTTAGCAACAACCGACATGGTTTGGGAAAAGGACTGTCAACTGTTACGCAATTGACACAAACTGTGCATGATCTCGCTCTAACAATTCATAACCGCGGGCAGACTGCCATAATATTTTTAAATCTATCGAAGGCCTTCGACCGGGTATCCCATCCTGAACTCCTGGGCAAACTACAACACGTTCTCGGACATGGCAGCATAATAAACTGGATAAAAGCTAATCGTACAGGGTGACAACAGCACGTAGAAATTGGAAGTCAGCAATCTGATTATGTAGAGGTGTCATCCGGAGTACCACAAGGAACAGTCGTAGCACCAATTCTTTTTTTGCTATACATCAATGACATGGCAGATAACATGAAATCAATGATGCGCATGTTTGCAGTTGATTGCATCATATATAGGGAGATTAGGAACCATAACGATCAAGTAACACTAAATCACGAGCTTGCGCAGGTAGCAAATTGGTGTCAAGCATGGCAAATGAAGATTAATTTAGACAAGACTGTTTTTATTAGAGTAAGCCGAAAAAGAACCCCACTAGAATTTATCTACACGATCGAACAGCAAAAATTAAAAATAGTGGATGATTATAAATATTTTGGCATTGTCCTATCATCTGATATGAAACGGGACAAACATGTGTCACACATATTTTATAAGGCATTTACAACACTTTGTTCACTTAAACGCTCTTTAAAATTTGCCTCACCAGACACTAAGATGCTAGCCTACACCTCATTCGTTCGTCCTATACTAGAATATGGTATTACCTGCTGGTTCCCCCATACCAAACAGAGCATAAAACGCCTAGAAGCAATACAGAGAAAAGCCATCATATTCATTTATAATAGGTACAACCGTAATGATTCTCCGACAGAACTCCTTGATAAAGCTTGCCTCCCGACTATTTACAAGCGTGCGAAATTCTTACGCCTCAAGTTCCTGTTCCACCTCCTTAACGGGGGCTACTAATTAAACAGTGGTGCATATGTATCTTTCACTGAACAGCGAAACACTGGAACTAAACATCCTTAACATTTAATTGAATACAGGTTCCACACAGACACATTCAGGTATTCTTTCTTTCCCCAGACAATCAGAGACTAGAATTCATTGCCTAGTGATATTATACTTTGCTCACCTGACGATTTCCTTCCTATGCTGGAAAAATATGTCTATTAAGTTCGCATCTCGATTTACCAGTATCGCCTGCAGACACCGCATTTTGTCTCTAATTGGTTTGGATGTACTTTTTTGTTGTTTATCTTATGCTTTTGTATTTCTGTTCATTAACCTTTAAGGGCTGACTCAGGAAGGTCACACTTTTATTGTATTACACAAACACGTCTTCTTGTTAACTACAATACTAACAAGTGTATAAGTTTGTCATTCTTATTTTGATGCAATGTAGTTTCCCATGTCCTGCAACAGCTTCCAAATAGAGGCTAGAAGTATGTATGAAATAAATAAATGAATAAATAAATATATAAATAAATAAATAAAGCAATATATATACATATATATATATATATATATATATATATATATATATATGTGTGTGTGTGTGTGTGTGTGTGTGTGTGTGTGTGTGTGTGTGTGTGTGTGTGTCAACTATCCGACATTTCTCGTGGGGTTATTAGCACGTCATTAGCGCGGTGGGTGGTACAGCTCACCGGCGATACCTTGGCCGGACAAGAAGCTCTCGTCCAGCAAGTACGTCTAGCAGCCTTGGCCAGTGGAGTCCTGGAGTCCACCTACTCGACCTCAAGAGCAACGACAAATGTTTTCTCTCTCACTCCTCAACCAATTGGGAGTTCACAACAACCTTTCCGAACTCAATGAAGCCCAACAACGCTCTCAGCTTGAACGGCTCACCCTTACTGAGACGGGGCGCTTTATTCTGTCCACGCTTGGCTTCACCTACCATCAGCAACAGGGCCCCAAACAATCGATCCCGACCGACATCCGTATCTGGATCTACATAGACCCTATCCCTAGAAATATGCACCCTGAATATAACAGGGGCCGGCGCCAAGCTCGGGCCGGAGCTATTATAAAAGCCCTTGCCCACGTGCCTGGCGTCACATTTGTTGATGCAGCCCAGTACTCCCATGGCACACGATTTGTGGCCGTCGCCACACGCGATGGAGCCCTACACCATGCCTGCAGCGTCACTACCCCCACTGCCGAGATGGCTGAAGAAGTGGCCATCGGCCTGGCCACTTTAGATCCCACCTGTCACACCATAGTGTGTGACTCTCGCTCAGCCGTTACTAACTTCATCAAAGGCCGTATTTCTCCCCAAGCTCTTCGCATCCTCTGCCAGGCACCACACTCTAAAGACAGCATAATCTCCCTAACATGGATCCCGGCCCATGCGGGCCCTGTCCACCCACACCTCCCCAATCTCAACGAGGTCACCCACTCCATTGCGCGAGGCCTAGTCAACCGCGCCGGAGTCACTGGAAATGAGTTGGACACGAGGGACAGTCTGACAACTTATAACGATCTCGTTAAGGCATTTTATATCAATCGCCGAATCTTCCCCCCGCCTCACCCAAAGTTCAGCCGGGTGCAGGCTACCACCTTGCGTCTACTACAAACAAACACGTACCTTTCACTCGCCCGCCTCCACCTTATATTTCCGGACGTCTACACTACCCCCAACTGCCGGTGCTGTGGAATTCACCCGGCTACACTTCCGCATATGCTATGGGAGTGCCCAGCACAGTACACCCAGACTAACACCACGACTCTCTCGTCGAGGTTGCATGAGGATCTGCGGAGCTCCGCCCTCGACGACCAAACCTGGGCGACCCAGCACGCCCGCGAGGCGGCGGCGAGGCAGGCCCTCGAGCTCCCTTCGTTGGAGGCGTAGGCCCGGCCATCACAAAGTGCCGGTTCTACAATAAAGGTTTATTCCTCCTCCTCCTCCTCTCACGAATTCGTGCTACCAATGTTGCGTGAAGTTTTAGGCAAAATATATCCTGCGGGCTAAAATTTCCTAAACAGGTTGAAATATGAGGCGAGCAAGATTGAGAAAAGGCATTCGACAGAGCTATCAATGATGTCTAATAATTTTGACATCCAATCCATGGCCAGTCCCCACTGTGGGTATGCGCCACGGTACCACTCGGGTCAACAATTGCAACGACGACTATCGAAGCGTGCGAATAGTATAAAGGCGTCGTGCGGGAGGCGCTTACTTCAGCCGGGCTTCTCTCTCTCTCGCTTCCCTCTGGACGCGCTGTTTTCTGGGGGGCCTTCGTGAAGTCCGCGCATAACAAGTGGCACACACGCAGTCACCTAAGTTGGCGGCAAGGGGGCTCATTGAAGAGCGGCGCATTTCCAAGCAAACTGCCCAGATTATTAGACTGTACTGCTTGCGGGATCAGCGCACGTTATTAGACTGCACTATCTCCGGGGTCAGCCTATATTTATGTCCACTGCAGGACGAAGCCCTCTTCCTGCGATCTCCAATTATCCCTGTCCGGCACCAATCGATTCGAATTAGCCCCCGCGAATTTTCTAATTTCATCGCTCCACCTAGTCTTCTGCCGTCCTAGACTCAGTATTCCAAGAATTATGTTCGAATTAAAAATACGTAAAAGAAATAAATTTTGATGCTACCTGCTCAAACTTCTTGTGGTAATGCAAAGCGCTCAAGAGATGGCTATTTCCTTCGGTAAAGTTGACCTGACGTGTGCTACATCGGCAAAAGCATAGACACTGAAAAAGTCACTATGATCTATATGAACTGCATGCATCGTATGCTTCTGCTTTTGCTGTGCCTACCTTGCTCCTCTTTATGTCTACATGTAAACGTAAATAATCGTTAATAAAGTGCGTACGCGAATCACACAAAAATGTGTGCTCATGGAAAACATAAACAAAACTGCCTGCTTCTTTCTCCCTTTCCCCCTTTCTCCCCTTCCCCTTTCTTTTGCCATGACGGTAAGTGCTATTGCAATTTTGGTAGTTCACAAGTTGGCAGGTACACAAGTGTACGAATGTTACGTGTGCGCCGAATGCAAGTCGGCGAAAGGGCTTGTAGAGCGTCTGCATACTGACCGCCAAGTGCCATGAAGCTCCCCTCTCTGAAGCGCAATGAAAAATAAATTCTTAAGGTATAATGTCGAATCGCAGATATTTCTGAAAGCACGCCGACTTCTTGAAGGAATAAGGAATTATATTAAACGGATTCTCTGATAGATTTTATTTTGTGTGTGTCCACTCACTCTTGGCCAACATCATTCATAATGGGTAGGTCCCACTGGGACACAAGAGGTACAGAATCCTGAAATGCTAGCTGTATAAGTGCCGTACTCCTCAGTGCATACACCCGTCCTCACCGTTATTTCCTCGAGAAGCATCGCGCATCGCCTTCGTCTTCGTGACTTGGTTGCGTAGACGTCTCGCACCGCGCCACCGCATGATTTGGTGTGTACGTTTCCGAATAGCTTGTGAGCTCTGTGGTGCGAAAACACATGCAAGGGAGTTATTCGTGACATTGATCCCACCATCAATCGAGAGCAGCTGAAACGCCTCATCATTCAATCCAAGAATCCAAGCGTCCTCGATGTTAGACGAATCAAGAACACAAGCACGGTAGTCATCTTGTTTGATGGACTCAAAGTCCCGGACTACGTAAAATGCGGTCCCAGTTTGGTCAAATGCTCTCTCTATCGCAGAAAAACTGACGTTTGCTATGCATGTGGAAAGCTTGGCCACAGAGCTGACGTTTGCTCAGCCCCTGAAAATGCAATCTGCCGCAGCTGTGGCGCGAGCAACCCGGATGATAAGCACGAATCTACACCGAAGTGCACCCTCTGCGGTGGCCCTCATCCCACAGCTAACAGAACCTGCAAGCAAAGGTTCCGAATTCCGTTTGTAGTTAGACAACAGAGAAGAGAACGGTGCAACCGCGAACAATCCAAACAAGCAACTGTGTCGCCAACCCCTCTCAAGCCGGCCCTGAGCAGCTCGCACAGATCCAGGAGCCGATCCCGAGACCCCGGCGGCGAGGATGGCGGCGACCAGGACCGTGCCCCTTCTAGGGGTCGCTCACGTAACGCTCGTCTTCCAGGGGCCGCAAGGCCCTCAGGATCCGCTCCCGCTCCAGAGGCCACTCTCGTTCCAGGGTACCTGCAGTTTAAATCCAGGAGCCTGCTGATCGTGGTGCCACATGGGCTGACTGGGTCAAAGAATCACCAAAAAAGGTAACGCGGGGTCAATCGCCATAGCACAAGAGGATTGCACAATTGTAAAGACAAAACGCTTCCTTAAAATACGGAATGGAGCAGCTCGCAGCAGAAATTGCAGAACTCAAAAAAGCCAGCAAGTGAGAGGCAGTTCAACCCACTCAGGCCCCTGCAGTAGAAACGCCCATGGAGATCCCCGTAGCGGAACCGCTTAGAGCAGAAATTGCAGAACTAAAAAAACCCAGCAAGCGAGAGACAGTTCAACCCACTTAGGCCCCTGTAGTAGAAACGCCCATGGAGATCCCCGTAGCGGAACCGACTGCCAATGGTCTACCCAAAAAGAGGGCGCTGGCAGTTCATGCCTCAGACAAGAGTGCCAGTGTTCGTAAATTGGAAAAAAACGATAGATAAAATTGATAAATCCCTCGAAAAAGTTCAAATTGTTATTGACAAACTCGCGGAGGTGGTCAAATCACTAGGAATCAGATGCGACAATCTGGAGCGCCACGTTTCTACAATGGCTACAACTACATCGTTGGACAAAGTGTATAACACCGACACTGAAAGGTCGGCAGCGGCTGCGCTCCGCAGCATTTTTTAATACAAAATAACTTCTACGTCCCACCATGGCGGCACATCACAGGGTAATTAATATCTGGCAATGGAACTGTAGGGGATTCCATCGTAAAAGGTATGTCCTCCAACAGTTCATTCGGACCCACCCGGAAAAGCCACATGTAATCCTATTAGAAGAAACGTAATCCTATTACAAGAAACAATATGGTGCACCGGAGAAAGCGAAGGAGCTGTTGAATTAGGCTTACAGAAGGCTGTAGGCAAACAGAGATGTACCTGGAAAATACGGGGCTTAGAGGCTCCCCGAGCACGTCTGAGCTCCTCCTCTATAGGGCAGTCAGGAGAGGTCCCAAACCTAGAGGCTGGAAACCGTTGTCAGAAATAAACATCAAACTCCACACTAAAAGCGGCTTTACCATCCCCAGAGTAGACACCATTCGGGTGCTTGGCATGTTCATCGAATGCAATGGCAGTAACAATACGACGCTCAACAAGCTCACAGCCAAGACTGAGAACATGATCGGACTTATCAACAAAGTCTCGAATAGGCGTGAAGGCTTACGGAAAGACAACCTACTCAGGTTGTTCCACGCCTTCTTCATGAGTCGTATAGTTTATGTGGCAGCCATGCACAACTGGTATAACTCCGAGAATAAACGATTAAACAAGCTCATCAGAAAAAGTATAAAAAATGTACTAGGCATTCCGTTATGGGCGTGTACGGATGCCCTTATGCAACTAGGAGTGCACAACACATTGGACGAGATAATCGAGGCCCAGGAGTCAGCCCAACTGGCCCGTCTATCCTGTACCCCGGCTGGAACCTGGCGGTTCTTGGGATCAACCCTATCCTCATGGAAGAGCGGAAATATGAAATTTCAGAAGATCAAAGGAACAACATACGAGTTGCACCGTTTCCTCATAATGTTAATCCTCAACACAACGCAGGCAGACGCAGGGTAAGAGTCAGCGTACAAAGGACGATCCCTACTCGGCATGTGTTGTCGACGCCGCCCAATATGGACAGTCGTCTAACTTCGCCATTACCCTCGTTGATCACAACGGGCAGATAGGGAATGCGGCTTCCCTGAAGTGCTCAGCACCAACCAGAGCGGAGCAGGTCGCAGTTCCTATAGCACTCCTAGACAACAGCAGATCACAAATCTTCACTGATTCGAGATCGGCGGTCAGGGCTTTCGCTTCAGGATCCATCGCTGAGGAGGCTCACAAGATTCTCAAGAACAAGATCATCTCTCCGCACACCATCACATGGTTTCCGGCTCACCTCGAACCCCAGCTTGACTCGTTTCCCAATCTCAATGACATCGCCCACTCCCAAGCTCGCGCACTAACCCACCGCGCGGGAGCAGGATCAAGCTCAGACTGCGAGGTTCTCGAGTTTCGGGACACTCTCTCTACTTTCAGCGAAATTACTACGCACTATCACTTGGGTAGGAGGACTTTCCACCCCCTTACAGTAAACTGGCTAGACCTCTGGCGTCCACGTTACGCATGCTCCAGACTAAGTGCTATCCAAACCTGGCTCTTTTCCATACGATCACTCCAGAGGCTTTTAGCTCTACTTGACCCGACTGTGGGGCTTTTAGCAATCTCGCACACATGCTCTGGCGATGCCCCTCGTTACAGGGACCCAATCGCATCATAGACGAAGACTGAAGCTCTGCCATCCAGAGCTCAGAACTTTCACGTCAAACCTGGGCTGTCCAGAGAGCCCTCGATGCGGCGGTTAGGCTCGGCCTACCCGTCCCCAGTGGGAGCGGCCCACAGCTCTGCACCATAGAAAAGCTTCTCAGGACCTTGTCATTAAAGTTCTTTTTCTGTCTGTGTGTGTGGTGCGTAAAGATTAAAATTGCCCGAGAATAAAGTTGGAACCGTTGTCTTGGGTGAACATAAACATTCACAAGATTACACGTTTACATAAGATAAAAGGAAACGCAAATATATGAAGCGCCATTAGTTGTATAGCGTTTAACTAATCGCCTCACTAACGCTTCGCTTCCCATAGATTTCAGCAATCTGCTTAGCCATTTATTCTGATGATACACCTGACATGGAGATATGTCGTCTTCATGAAAGGGTTAGATGTATCGGAAGCGTCGATGCCGTGTTCCAAGACCTTAAACAGCGGTCATCGCGCAGCCAGAAACTGACCTGCCCGCAACGTGCAACCCTGTGACGCGGAAAAGCGTATATATACGCTATATATACACCTGGTTGCCGCTTAATACCGTGGGAAATTCCTCTACCGTTTAAATGCATTTTGAAACAAATATCGTTACTGGTCAGAAACTGGTATTTCTCCCAGCGTGGCTGTGCCAAACGATATCTCTGGAAGATATGCAGCACATATCGGTACACATCCAGCGAGCGCTGGAGCTGTGCAGAAAAGAATGCACTGGGCTAAGGGCATGGTGTACCTGACGACAAATAAAGCTTTCGTAATCGTCGTCGGTTACTTCGCCACGCTGATCATAGAGCACTTCTTGCAGCCGTTTGATATTCCTGCTGCGAATGCGCAGCCACTTGTCGCACTGAAGCAGTACGCAATTCGTGTTTCTCGTAAAGCGAATCCTTCATGCACGCTACGTTTTGCACAGGCAAAGAGCACTGATGCGCGACTCCTTAACGTTGGGAAAATGCACTCGTCTCCAGTGGAATGACGTGTGTAATAACCGTGAACGTTAGGATTGGTCGCCCGTCTCCTGTTAAGCGGGCACCATAGGAAACGTTTCGTCATAACTTCTATGCCACGTCCCTCCCATCAGCGGAGTCCTTCGCACCTACTCGCACGCACTCTCACTTGATAGCCGTATTACTCCACGTATGTCCACATAAGGTCGCCAGCCATACTATCCTTCGCGACGTCATCGCTGGACTCAAGTCATGTGAACACTTGCATTGAAGCTTTAACTTTATCCTTGACCTTAAAGGCTGTGCTCAAGCTATTGGCTATCATCTCGAGGGCCCATCAGTGCACCTTTATGCGCAAATTGTTTGTATATACACTTCTACCCTTTGTGACAATGTAATTAAAGAAATTTTTAGGATTAGTAATTTTTACCCAGCGACAACTTTCGAAAGAAGGTGGTATTATGTTCTTTCGAAAGTTGTCACTGGGTAAAAATTACTAATCCTCAAAATTTGTTTATTTACATTGTCACAAAGGGCAGAAATGTGTATACAAATGATTCACGCGTAAAGGTGCACTGGTAGGCCTCGAGATGATAAGCCAACAGCTTTAACAGCGGGTAATGGTATCCCCTTTAGAATGGGGTGGTGAGAAATAGTGATCTTGCCTTCTTTAGTAAATCAGGTATGCTATACCTGATTTACTATATACCCGCTTTAACTTACTATATACCCGCTTTACTATATACCCGCTTTAATTCTAACGTTTTCGTATACATCTCCTTAATGTCTTTTCTCTTCCTGTAAACTTCTACGTTGTATCGCTACATATGCCTCTAAGGGATCCATCCAGTCGTATCAATCCCTTTCCTGCATTTTGTTTCACCAATGCTCTGAACATCTCTTGCTTATCTCGACTGGTGACCTATTGATGCTTCCATCCAACTGCTTCTGGAAGAATAACGTTACCTACGAGTCTCACTGGGTGATTCTTTTCGCAGTCCATTAGGATGGGCTGAGTAGTCTCCGCATTTTTGCTGCAGCATGCACATGCCTCATCTATTTCCGAATATTTGCTCTGGCATGTTTTGGTCCTTAGACAACCGGCTCAAGCCTCAAATAGCAAGGCACTGTCCCTTGTGTTATCGCACAGATTTTTCCTTCTAATTAATTTCTTTTCATTTTTTGTAGATATTCTGTGTTCCCACAGCCAGTTCATCGAACGTCTTGATCCAACATGCCCAGATTCTGGCGCCGCTTGTACATTAGATCACATGCTCTGGCGGTGCCCCTCACTACAGAGTCCTCAACGCATGACCGAAGAGGAATGGAGCTCCATGCTCAGGAGCTCAGACCTTTACATCAACTCAGGCCCATCCAGAGGGCCCGCGACGAGGCGGGGAGGCTCGGCTTACCCGTCCCGACGTGGGAGCGGCCCGCTGCTCTACCTCTTTGAGTGCTAGCGTACCTCAGGACCTAAATAAAGGTCTGTCTGTCTGTCTGTCTGTCTGTCTGTCTGTCTGTCTGTCTGTCTGTCTGTCTGTCTGTCTGTCTGTCTGTCTGTCTGTCTGTCTGTCTGTCCGTCCGTCCGTCCGTCCGTCCGTCCGTCCGTCCGTCCGTCCGTCCGTCCGTCCGTCCGTCCGTCCGTCCGTCCGTCCATGGCCCATTTTGTTTCCATTCTTTGCATCCAATTAATCGTGTCTGTGTGTCTCACTTTTTTTCTGACTATTCCTTGTTGTCTATTTACAGTTATATATAGAAAGAATAGAAAGAGTCGATGGACCAAATACATTAAACATTAATAAGAACTGCGTTGCCGTTGCCAAATATGCTGCAAACGAATTCTTGAACGCTACGCAATGTCAAGACAAGTAAAATGTGTATTTTTTCATAAAAGAATATACTCGTACATCTCAAAATTATGCCCGAGATATCTTATATAATGTTTTCTGTACATTTCATAAGTAAAGCAAATGGCAGACGTACTTTAGAACTATAGCAGTTTGAAACCAGCAAAGCAGTGCATGCCGCTGATATGAAAAATGTAAAGGCCATGAAATCTACAAGTTGAGGGCAAATATTCCAATGAAAATTTGTTAGCCTGCCGGAATTTCTCTCATTTGCATCTCTCTCTCTCTCTCTATCAACGACATGAAAAGGTGGTTAACCGAGGGGCCCGATTTTATTAGTCATATCATAAGAAGCTAACAAACACTGACACCAAGGACAGCATAGGGGAAACTACTTGTGCTTAATAAATTAAACGATAAATTAATAGAAATAAATGTGGATGAAAGAACAACTTGCCGCAGGTGGGAACCAAGCCCACAACCTTCGAATTTCGCATGCGATGCTCTACCACTTGAGCTACCACGGCGCGGTTTTGCCATCCACTTTCTTGGGTATTTATGTGTCCTAGTAGAACCCTGGGAGCGTTAGCCAGCGCCACCACCCACAGACCTTGGCTGCGAACATGGAACGTCCTTTTTGCCGCAGGCGTCACGAGAACGTGATCTTTTCGGGTGAAGGCAAGTGGTCAATAATCCCACGTATGCTACCTGAAGGCATCAATGTTGCCGGATTCGAAACCGTCGTTATGTAATCAACGAGAAGAAAAGAGCGTTAACCGAGGGGCCTGATTTTTATTATTCATATTGCTACGGGATAGTATTTCCAATGACGAAGGGCCGAGCAGTAAGAAGACGACGACGACGATTAGAAGCTAGCGTGGGCTGTTGCCTCTTGGCCAAGCGCAGCGTATTTTGTTGTTGTGGCCTGTGATGCATGTGGCTCCTACCCACGATGGGGGATTGGCCAAGAGATGGGTGGATTATTCGAAATTATTATGGAGCAGAAATTTCCTAATAGCTATTGAAATAGCATTGAATAGCACAGAATTACCTGTTAAATAAAATCAGGAAGGTAATATTGAATGGGTAATAATTAACTTAAAAGTAAAAACAAAAATAAAGGAATTTAGCAGGGCATTCGTTTAGATTCCATAAGGAATGTTCGGACAGCGAAGCATGCATCCGTGTGGCTGAATCCCAAAGTGGATGCTCCGAACGAAAGAATTGCAGGTTCTGTCAAGTCCAGGACAATTTTCTTGTAAATATAGTTGTACATAGCTTTTCGTCTGCGTCTTCCTACGTAACATATGTGGTGGAGGTGGACGTTCTCTGTACCTCGTCACGGAGCTTCGCAGTGGACGGTACTTCGAGCCTTCCTTCATGGCTCCCGGTGACAACAACCCGACCCCACCGGCTCCGACTCCTGCTGCCACCTCGACGACCTACATCACCCTCCCCGCTCCCCTTGATCCTGGCGTATTCTCGGGCAAAGATGGGGAAGACGTCGATGACTGAATCAGCCTGTATGAACACGTCAGCCGCAGTAACCGGTGGAACCCACTATTATGCTCGCCAACGTAGTCTTTTACCTCGGTGGCATACCTAGAGTTAGGTATCGCACGCACGAAGATGAGCTCACCAGTTGGGATTCACTTAAAACACAGCTTCGAGACTTGTTCGGCAATCCCTACGGTCACCAACTTGCCGCGCAGACGGCGCTTTCCGGCCGTGTGCAGACGTCAACAGAGCCCTGTGTCACGTACATTCAGGACGTCTTGGCTCTGTGCCGCAAAGTTGACACCCACATGACTGAGTCCGACAAGGTTGCCCACATCCTCAAAGGCAGTGCCGATGACGCCTTCAACTTGCTCGTTTGCAACAACGTAGGGATGGTGGATGCTGTTATAAAAGAGTGCCGCCGCCTGGAACTCGCTAAAAGCCGACCTATTGACCAGCATTTTCCCCGTCTGCCCAACACCCCAGCGACATCTTCCTGTGCCGACACTCCTCGTCCCAACAACACTGCCGATGTTACCAGGATCGTCCGGCGTGAGATCTAGGCCGCCTATCCGGCTGCCTTCGACTCCAGTCCCACCAACACATCTGCAGTCACGGTCTCACTGATCCAGGCAGTTGTCCGCCAAGAGTTCGAAAACATGGGTATTCACACCATCTGCTCGGTCCATCGTCCTGATACCCACCCGGCTTCTTCGATTCCGCCCCGTCCCGCATCGTCTTACCCACCGCGTTTCCGCAACCCATCTGAATGGCGCACTGCTGACGACAAGCCAATTTGCTTCCACTGCCATCGAATCGGGCACATTTCTCGGCACTGTCGCAGTCGCAGGAGTTCCCCGACCCGGCCTACTTATACTGCCTACTCTCGCCCCCCAGGTGGCCCTTCTCGTCCCTTTGCCGCACGCTCCGATAACGCCGCCGCTGATTCTCCGGCACCGAACCGCTCCATTTCTCGTTCGCCTTCGCCCCAACGACCACAATATCGCTCTCCCCAGGCCCGTCACTCCTATTCGCCGACTACCTTCGGACGCCGCTCCCAGCCGGAAAGCTAGACGATGCAGCGCCTCGAGGTGACGCTATGGTGGCTAGCCCCTCTAGCCACCATAGTGACGCTGCATTGCTCCCTACGCCGCCAAATCCTCTATTGACATTGCCCACTCATCTGAACCTTCTTTACGTGCAAGTCGACAGTGTTTCTGTGTCTGCACTCATAGACACTGGCGCGCATTTGTTCGTAATGAGCGCTGACCTTCGTAACCGGCTCAAGAAAATTATCACGCCCACCACGACGCCTGTTGTCCGTGTCGCCGATGGCGGAATAGCCTCCGTAATTGGTATGTGTGCCGCCCGCGTCTCCTTCGCCGACCGCTCTACAATCGTGCTATTCACAGTCATCGCTCACTGTCCCCACGACATCATCCTCGGCTTAGACTTCCTCTCCGCACATTCTGCTCTCATCGATTGCTCCGCCAGTACTCTCCGCCTCGACCTGCCTGTTGTGGATCCCGCTGAACAACACCCTACTCGCCTCAGTTCCGTCAACTTCGTTCGCTTGCCACCTTCGACACTGACTTACGTTGACTTCGTGTCATCCCCACCAGTCTCCGACGGTCACTACATCGCGGCTCCTATGCAAGACGTCCTCCTTACACACGGGATCACAGTACCTCACACAGTTTTATCTATTACGGCGAATTGCGTCTGCCTGCCAGTGGTCAATTTTGGCTTGACGACACAAGTGCTGCCACGCGGGATGTCCCTGGCCCAACTTTGCTCATTCGAGGATCACTCTGTAGCATCGATTTCAGTAGACGACAATTCATCCGATCCTCCTCTACCGTCGCAGTCGTTAACTTGTACCATCGCCAATTTACAGAAAATGATTGCACCCGACATGCCTTCCGAGCACGCTCGTGCGCTCTACCGCGTTCTGATTTCCTACCAAGATATTTTTGACTTTAACGATCGTCCTTTGGCCCAAACAACAGCGGTCAAACATCGCATTAATACCGGCGATGCCCCTCCTATTCATTGCCGCACGTATCGAGTATCACCGGCTGAGCGTCAAGTTATTCACACCGAAGTTCGCAAAATGCTTGCCAAGAACATTATTGAACCATCATGTAGTCCATGGGCGTCACCTGTTGTGCTGGTAAAAAAGGATGGCTCATGGCGCTTTTGCGTGGATTATCGGCACCTTAACAGGGTTACCAAAAAGGACGTGTATCCCCTACCTCGGATTGATGACGCCCTTGACTGCCTCCACGGTGCTCGCTATTTCTCCTCTATTGACTTTCACTCCGGCTACTGGCAGATTGCCGTGGACTATCTCGACCGCGAGAAGACTGCCTTTGTAACACCCGACGGTCTTTATCAATTCAAAGTGATGCCGTTCGGTCTATGTAACGCTCCTGCCACTTTTGAACGCATGATGGACTCCGTTCTTCACGGTTTCAAATGGTCCACGTGCCTGTGCTACTTGGACGACGTTATAGTATTCTCCCCATCATTCGCTACGCACCTCGAGCACCTCTCAACACTCCTGGACGTTTTTCGGCGAGCCGGTCTGCAACTCAACGCATCGAAGTGTCAATACGGCCGTCGCCAGATTACCGTCCTTGGACATCTCGTTGACGCGAACGGAGTGCAACCGGACCCAGGCAAGATTCGTGCTGTTACGCACTTCCCTGTTCCAAAGTGTGTCAAGGATGTGCGCAGCTTCATCGGCCTTTGCTCGTACGTCCGCCGCTTCGTGAAAAATTTCGCGGCCATAGCACGACCACTAACCGACCTTTTGAAAAAAGACGCCCCTTTCCAGTGGGGCGATAACGATGCCTCTGCATTCTCGCTTCTAATCGACCTTCTCACAACGCCTCCCGTTCTGGCCCATTTTGATCCTTCTGCACCTACCGAAGTCCGTACTGATGCCAGCGGTCACGGAATTGGCGCAGTACTGGCACAACGCCAGCGTGGCCACGACCGTGTTATCGCTTGCGCCAGCAGGCTCCTCTCGCCCGCGGAGCGCAGCTATTCCATCACTAAGCGTGAGTGTCTGGCCCTAGTTTGGGCGGGTTGCGAAGTTCCGCCCATACTTATATAGCCGACCCTTTTCCGTTGTCACAGACCATCACGTGCTTTGCTGGTTATACTCATTAAAAGACCCTACAGGAAGACTTGGTCGCTGGGCCTTACGCCTCCAAGAATATTCATTCTCTGTCACCTACAAATCTGGCCGACTACTCAAGGACGCTGACTGCCTGTCTCGCTACCCGGTAGACGAGCCTGACGACGCCGACAGTAGTACCGCAGACGGCATTTTCTCTGTGTCTGCCTTCGCTAACATCGCCGATGAGCAGTACCGATACTTATCGCTGCGAGTACTCATCGAGCGTCTGCGCTCTACACCTACCGACGCATCCGTTCGCCGATATGTCGTCTAGGGCGGCATTCTGTACCGAAGGAATTTCCTCCCTGATGGTCCTGATCTTCTTCTCGTCGCGCCAAAACATCTACGACAGACTGTGCTCTTTGAGATGCATGACGCACCCACTGCAGGACATCTTGGGGTAACCCGCACGTACGACCGCGTCCGCCGCCGCTTCTATTGGCCTGCTCTTGCTCGTGGCGTCCGACGCTCTGTTGCTGCCTGTGATCCCTGCCAGCGTCGGAAAACACCTCAGGTACTACCTTCCGGTCATCTCCAGCCGATTACCGTCCCTGTGGAACCGTTCTTTCGTGTCGGATTAGACCTCCTCGGTCCCTTTCCCACGTCATCCTTTGGGAAAAAATGGGTAGCCGTCGCATCCGATTACGCCACCCGATACGCTATCACGTGGGCTCTCCCTACCAGTTGCGCCACTGACGTCGCGGACTTTCTCTTGCGTTACATTATCTTAGTGCATGGCGCCACATCGCAGCTGCTTACTGACCATGGTCGTAACTTCTTCTCGAAAGTTGTCGCCGACATTGTGCGTTCCTGCTCTATTCAACACAAGCTGACTACCTCATACCATCCTCAAATCAACGGCCTGACAGAGCGGGTAAACCGTACTCTTACCGACATGCTGTCCAAGTACATTTCGAAGGACCACCACGACTGGGAGGTTGCCCTTCCTTACGTCACATTTGCTTATAAGTCTTCCCGGCACGGCACCGCCGGAGTTTCTCCATTTTATCTACTCTACGGTCGCGAACCGACCTTGCCCCTTGACACGGTTCTTCCTCCTTCTGCGACCTCAACAACCGAGTATGCGCGCGATGCTATCGCCCTCGCCGACCACGCACGCCAGGTTGCCCGTGCTCAACTGACGGACTCGCAAACGACGCAGCAGCGTCAGTACAACGCCCGCCACCATGACGTACAGTTTTCGCCTGGTGCACTCGTGCTCCTGTGGTCGCCCTCTCGTCACGTCGGACTTTCAGAAAAGCTCCTTTCGCGATACCCAGGGACTACCGCGTGCTGCGCCAGGTGACGCTTGTGACGTACGAAATTGCTCCTGTGATCTCAACCTCGTCATCTACTCTGGCTTCTAGTGATGTCCTGCACGTCAGTAGGCTCAAGACTACTACATTGCTTCAGACTCCTGCCATTAGTCGCTCTGGGACGGCGCTTTTCCAGCCGGGGGTAGTGCTATGGGATGGTATTTCCAATCACGAAGAGCCGAGCAGTAAGAAGACGACGACGACGATTAGAAGCTGGCGCGGGCTGTTGCCTCTTGGCCAAGCGCACCGTATTTTCTTGTAAATATACTTGTACATAGCTTTTCGTCTGCGTCTTCCTACGTAACAATATCATAAGAAGCCAACAAACACTGACACCAAGGAGAGCATAGGGGAAATTACTTGTGCCTAATAAATGAAACGATAAATTAATGGAAATTAAAGTGGATGAAGAACCAACGTGCCGCAAGTGGGAACCGAACGCAGAACCTTCGCATTTCGCGTGCGATGCTCTACCACTGGAGCTACCGCGGCGTGGTTTTCCCGTCAACTTTCTTGGATATTTATGAGTCCTAGTAGAACCCTGGGAGTGTTAGCAAGCGTCACCACCCACAGACCTTGGCGGCGGACGTGGAACGTCCTCTTTGCCGCAGGCTTCACGAGAACGTGATCTTTTCTGGTGTAGGCACCTGGTCAATAAACCCACGTATCCTCATTCCAGGACTCTACTGGGCATGGCTGCTCGATGTACTTCCTGGACGAGAGCTTCCTCTCCCGCCAGGGTATCGCCGGTCAGCTGTACCTCCCACCGCTCAAATGACGTGATGGCGTCATTAAGTGTCGAGGTTGCTTCCGCACCCCCACGATACCAAATTCGCAAACTTTACTACAAATTCGTTCGAGGGATTGCAAGTAGCTGTTGATCACGAGTCCTAGCCCTTCGAATCAGCAGCCCGAGCTCAATTCTCGCGCGGCAGCGGTCGCAGTCCGCACAGCGCCACATGTATATAACCCACTACAATATATATATATATATATATATATATATATATATATATATATATATATATATATATATATATATATATATATATATATATATATATATAACAGGTTGGATGACTGAGTGAGTGAGTGAGTGAATAAACTTTATTGTAGGTCCGGCGAGGACGCGAACTCGTCGCGCACCCGGCTAGTCCCACGTCGGGACCGGCAGGTCTAGCCCACTGGCCCGGTCGCGGGCACGCCGGACAGCCAGGATTTGCTTTTCTAGAGCGGGGCTACGCAGAAGCGAGTCCCACTCCTCCTTGATGAACTTGGGGTATGTCGACCCGCACTCCCAGAGCATGTGGGGTAGAGTGGAGGTCTGGCCGCAGGACGGGCAGGCGTCGTCGCGATACACGTCGGGGTAAGCCTCGTGGAGAGCGGACAGACACGGATATGTGCTGGTCTGTAGGAGCCTAAGCGAAACGGCTTGCGCCCTATTCAACTTGGGGTGAGGGGGTGGAAAGACTCTTCTGGACATGTAGAAATATTTAATAATCTCGTTGTGAGTAGCAGGAGCGTCCCTGTGACCGTAGATAGGAGGGGAGTCAGTGCCCCTTATAGAGGAAGCGCGGTCGGTGAAGTCACGCGCAGCCTCGTGGGCAGACTCATTGAGGTTCGGGGGAGCACCCTCGACCGATCCTACGTGTGCGGGAAACCAGTGAATTGAATGGTCTGCGAGAGCATGTGGACTCGAGCCGCTAAGAAGACGAAGAGCTTCCTTGGCGATGCAACCCTTTTGAAAAGCCCTAACTGCCGTTTTGGAGTCACTATATATTTCGGACCCACGACCGTCTAGCAGGGCGAGGGCGATGGCGACTTGCTCGGCGATTCCGGGGTCTGAAGTGCGAATCGAGGCGCTATTGGAAATGTTTCCGCTCGAGTCGACCACAACGACGGCAAAGGTCTTCCCGTCACTGTACTCCGCAGCGTCGACGAAGCTTGCGCTAATGTCGTGTCGCTTGATCTGTTTGAGGATGGCGGCTGCTCTGGCCTTGCGTCGGCCCTCGTTGTGGACGGGATGGACGTTTCGGGGCACAGGGGCCACTACGAACTTGTCTCGAATGCACCTAGGGATCGGGGTACTGACCATCGAGAATTCCGCAGGGTGGTAACCCAGCTCTTCGAGGATTCGTTTACCTGCCGCTGTGGTGGCCAGGCGACTGAGTTGCGTGCGTTCTTGGGCTTCGGCAATCTCCTCGGCGGTGTTATGTACCCCCAGCTTCAAGAGATCCTTGGTATGGGTCCTGATGGGTAGCCCGAGAGCCCTCTTGACTATTTTGCGGATAAGAACGTTGAGCTTGTCTCGCTCCGCTCTGAGCCAGTTGTGCATGGAAACCGTGTACGTGAGGTGGCAGAGTACGAAGGCATTGATCAGCCTGAGAAGATTGCTTTCCTTCATGCCTCGATGCCGGTTTGCGATTCTGCGAACTAGGCGGAAAGCATTCTCCGTCTTTGCGATAATCCTGCGCAGAGCTGTTCCATTTCCGCCGTTGAATTCGACAAACATGCCCAGGACCCGAATAACGTCGACCCTGGGTATCACCCCCCCGTCACAAGTGCGAAGTCTGATGCTGCTTTCAGAGACTGGTTTCCAATCTTTGGGTCTGCCTCCCTTCTCTTTTCTGTAAAGTAGCAGCTCCGACTTGGCGGGGGAGCATCGAAGTCCGGTGGGGCGGAGATACTCCTCGATCACGTCAATCGCCTCCTGCATGGCTTCTTCGACTCTGCCCTCGCAGCCGCGGGAGCACCATATGGTGATGTCATCGGCGTAAATGGTGTGCTTGACGTCCTCGACGCGGGCCAACCTCTCCGAAAGACCAATCATACAGATGTTAAACAATGTTGGGGAGATGACGGCGCCCTGAGGAGTGCCCCGCCCTCCGAGGGGCACATCTTCGGAGCGGAAGTCTCCAATGCGAAGCTTGGCCTTCCTGTCAGTTAGAAAAGAGCTGACGTAGTTGTGGAATCTGGAACCGAGACCCAGGTCTGAAATGGTCTTGACGATGAAGGTGTGGAGCACGTTGTCGAAAGCCTTCTCGAGATCCAGACCGAGCAGAGCCTTGACGTCTCTGGAACGGCCATCCACAATCTGATGCTTGATTAGTTTCATGGCATCCTGCGTTGAGAGTCCGGCACGGAAGCCGATCATGTTGTAGGTGTAAACCTCGTTGTCTTCGAGGTACCCGTTAAGCCTGTTGAGGACGACGCGCTCCATGACCTTGCCGACGCAGGAGGTCAGAGAAATCGGCCTCAAGTTGTCGATGTTCGGGGCCTTGCCGGGCTTGGGAATGAGCACCGTGCAGGCCGTCTTCCATTCTGCAGGTACAATGCCGCTCTTCCAGG
Source organism: Dermacentor albipictus (assembly GCF_038994185.2). Taxonomy (NCBI): domain Eukaryota; kingdom Metazoa; phylum Arthropoda; class Arachnida; order Ixodida; family Ixodidae; genus Dermacentor; species Dermacentor albipictus. The sequence continues at coordinate 143,745,731 of NC_091823.1, read as the reverse complement.
ACTCGTTTATCTTGTCGGTCAGAAAGACAATCGACGTGTCGTCGAGGTTCCTCAACATTCTGTTGGTGACTCCGTCCGGACCCGGCGCAGACTTGCGGTTGAGCGCGAAGATGGCCTGTCTGACCTCGGCAATGGAGAAGTCTTCATCCAGCTCGGGTCGTGGAGGGCCTCGGTAGTGCGGGAGTTGGGTCGACGGATCTCCGTCGCGATGGACAGGCAGGTACTTCTGTACGAGTTTTGCGACGAGTTCATCGACCGTGTTAGACCTGGTGGCTTCGTGAAGGGCCCGGGCCAAAGTATGCCTTTGATTTGACTTCGAGCCGCTTTCATCCAGAAGGTGCTTCAGCATACCCCAGGATTTGCCGTTGCGCATCTGTCCGTCGATGGATTCGCAGAGCTCGTCCCACTGCTGCTGGCATAGCGCCTTGCAGTGGTCTTCGATGACCTTGTTGAGCTCCGAAATCTTCTTTCGGAGTCTGCGATTGAGCCTTTGACCCTTCCATCGGCGGAGCATGGCGGTTTTGGCCTCGATCAGGTGGGCTAGTCTGCTGTCCATCCGCTCGACGTTGAGATCTGTTTCCACTTTCTTGGTGGCCGCGGAAGCGTCGGTCCGGATGCCTTCACACCATTCTTCGAGAGTGGCAGGTGCCCTGGCTCTCCCGGGCTCATCACGAATCCTGCGAAAATGGTCCCAATCTATGAACGTGAATTCCCTAACCCTACTCCGAGACACCTTGAAGTTGGTCTCGAGAATGTAGTGGTCGCTGCCAAACTCCATGGCGGTGTTCTCCCAACCCACGTCCTCGACGTTCCTCACGAAGGCGAGGTCGGGTGTCGAGTCCCGGGTGATGGAGTTGCCAATGCGCGTAGGGAAATCCTTGTCAGTGACCAGAGTGAGGTCCATCTCGTTCGCGTCTTGCCACAGGTTTCGCCCCTTGGTAGTGTCGTAGACGTAACCCCAGATGCCATATGGTGCGTTGAAGTCGCCGACGACGACGAAGGGTCGAGGGCCGGCCAAGTCGGTCGCCTTCTTGAGAATGGTCTTGAACTGCTGGCGCGAGTCTCTGGGGTTGCTATAGATATTAAGGACGAACACACTGTTTCTGCGCCAGCCCAATGAGACTTTGCTTAATCTCGCTGACTTCTGCAGACAACGCTCCCGATTCACATGTTTGTTTGAGTACTGCCCTGCGTTTGGAGGCTAGTTGCTTTACTTGCATCTTGTAACTGGCAACGCACACAGCGACGAGAACGAAGAGAGTGGACAGGACGAGGCATTTATATATTGTATAGGCGTATTGATATGTTTCAAACAGATATCCGCCGAGGTATCGACGAAACTAGCCGCAGCTACCCCAAATCTGGGTGTGTAACCAGTGAAACCTTCGCTTTAAAAAACAAATCAGAACACCCATTTCTTGTAACCGCAGCCGAGGGCTATGTTCAATCAATTCATAGCTGGTGCTTAAGCGTGGAGTGCCCCCATCATACGCTTTGTAGAGCTTGAATTCAGCCAATCTTACAAATCCAGCGGCAGCTGGAAACGCCGATAATGCAGCTTATTCGCTTTCAACTTGTTAGCGTTTGAAGTTATGGCGATAGTACGTGGTGAATGCGTTTTGTACTTAGCTGCAGACTCATAGTTCTCTAGCAGATCGTCACAGTGCCACAGTGCATACAACTCCACCTATAATTTCCATATTTGCCAATGCGGTAACACTAAAACGCAATTCGTCTGCAACAGCATATGTATTTATCTAAACTTGCCCGAGGCGCAGGGTTGCCAACAAAAGTCCTTCTTTTGAGTACTGCACGTGTGACATTGCAATCACAACATGCCTCTTAGAGTCACTAATTTAAACTTTATAGAGTGAAGCAGAAGAAACATAACCAAAAAGAACTGTCCGGCAGTTTTTGCTGTATGGCCTGAGGTGACGCCAATGCTATGATGATTGGTCGCTTAATCCGATACCGCAGTGGGACGCTGGCTATCGTGAAACCAAAAGCCATTTAAATTAACCTACGTGTTCGACTCATTTGTGCAAGCTTGCAAATTAAATGGTTCGTGACAGTGCGCGCCTCACAGCGGTACGAGGCAGCGAGCGTGGGCAATGCGGATTTAGGCAGATATGCAACAGTGTACACGATACGCTGCGTTCCCTGGCGATGTTTTGTCGGAAGCAACTTGTGGCAGCAAGATGGCGTCGAAGAAAAACGAAGAGCCGTATGAAAGGGAAAGAATAAGCCTTTATTCCAGTGAAAAATTGCGTAAGCGATTTTAAGAATCATTTAACTGACTCGCTAATGAACATGTGTGTGAGACGGAAAGGTGAATATATTCTATCGCAACGATGCGGAAAGGTGAGTATCTTCTATCGCAAGGATGCGGAAATCTCAAAAGCAGGTGAATACTGTCTTTCGCGAACATTTGAAGCCTAAGAACAACCGAATATTGGCGAATAGGTGCGACATTGGAATATCACCTTTCACACAGCACTAGAAAATTAAGAAAATTATCGTTGCATATCACTGAAACATGAATTGATAACTTTTAAAACAAACTGGGTCGGGGCACGTTATCATGCAACAAAGCCTAATTTCATCACTCGTCTTGTTCCGCTTACACGTCCTTAGTTCAAGAGCCATTGCGCCTTTCTGTGCTGCGCTAGCACCGTAAATTTGTGCAAATGAAAATTCTAGCAGCCGCGCCTCCTTCCGTGCATATCCGTTGTTCTCAGCCCATGAGCTATAGTGTTCACACCCGATAACTACGCCCCGAAAAAGTAAGCAGCGAATTTCTGTCCGTCCCGCCTCGTCAACCCTGAACAATTAGCATATTCTGCGTGTCCAGACAAAGAAGCATCACTGACGCTTGCAAACAGGAACACTGCCGGCGAGCAGCGACAGCACCGTTAACGCCTTACACCACACAAACTAACTTTGTGGACATGCGGCCTCACCATGGCCCCTCTCGTGTACGCATCGGTCGCCTTCGGACACCTCTATGAAACGTGTTACGGCTGCGCATACCTTGCAGCTACTTGCGTGCATCCTCTTGGAAATTTAGCTCTACAGCGCTCGAAGTGTACTACAAAGCGCGGTTAAGAGTCGGCTGCGTGCATAAATACCCAAGTCGAACTGGCTCCCAAGGGACGAGTGCATTTTCTATTTATCATTGCCACCACGACCAACGTGGCGTTCGCAGCGGATGCGGCGGTACTATAGGGCAGCTCAGTGGTGCTCCACCAAGGTTGTGGTCTCGTGCGCGGCCAACCGTTGCGTGGTCTCGTGCGCGGCCGACCGTTGCGTGGTCTCGTGCGTGGGCGACGATTGCGTGGTGTTCCGCGGGGCCGACGGTTTCCGTGGCTTCGAGGTGTCGCTTTGCGACGACTTGCGCGACTCCTGGCTGGAGCGGCGGTGCTTCTTGCGCTTGCGCTTGGCCGATGTAACGTTCGGGTCCTTGCTGACGTCGGCCTTCGCTGGTGCACCGTGACTCTTGAACGTCATTTCCGTTCTGCAAGACACACCCATTGCGGAGACGCTCAATTGTAAGGAGGGGAGACAAAAAGCAAGGCGAGTCGAGGCAGGGAGGTCGACCCTGAAGAGCGCGCACAGCGGAATAGGCACACGAGGGCTACTTAACCGGTCACTCAGGCAGTTGCACTTGATCTGCACATTTGTACGAATATTTCACGCCATTGAGGGGTGTGGCCGCTGTCGCAGTATTTTGGTCTCAGGAAATGGTACGGAGTCTTGTTTCAGGAAATCAAAGGCGCAATGTAGGCGCGGAGAAAGAGACCAGTGGATGTCTTGGTTCGCCTCTACTTTGGCGCCTTTCATTGCCGGAAATATGACACCTGCAGTCACTAGCTGATACCAAGATTCTACGGAGTTTAGCTAGTTTAAATAAGCTGTCACGGCAAAGAGGCCTCATTAAAAATGTCGTGCTGAGAGCAAGGACACAGCAAGTGTTCGATAGTTTCTCCGATCTACAAGCATCGCACGTTGGTTCCTAGGAGAAAATGGAGACTGTATGCAAGAGCATGAATAACTCTACAAGAATAGCTATCGATTACAAGAGAAACACGAAAGCTCAGGTACACACAAACCGAATACTCAAGAAAGGATGGCGCAAACACACAGGGATGAGAAAGAAAAACACGTACGAGCATCATTCATTTTTTTTTCTCGCCAACGTGTGTTCGCGCCATTCTTTCGTGATTATGGAATACCAACACGCCCAGCACTCAGTACTTCTAAGGCAAATTGAAGCAAGTCGTACATCAAAGACAACCAAGCTATACTCAAAAGAGGCGCAAAGGAAAGTTGTGCAAAAGAACCATACGAGATATTGGCGGAAATCGAAAGAAATGAAAACCGACTCATACTTTGTCAACCGCTTCGACAAATCCGGTGCAACTCCTCCGTCACCCCACGCTTTCCTTTCCATACTTTGGCGTACTACTGCCCCATAGATGAGGTGCACGTAAACAGGGTTTAAAATGCCATAGATACAGGTCCTCGCTTCTCCGAAGCTCCACTGTTCTAAGGTCGAGCCGTGTCCGCTATATCGAGTGAACAAATATTGTGTGGACAGAAAGCTCACAATGAAGGGCAATACAAACTCTGCAAGGTAAGCAGGTTGTCTGCGGCAACTGTCGCGTCCGCGGTCACCGCAAACTAGATTTCACTACCTCACCTACCAAAAGAGGGACCGCTTACTTAATCACCGCGCTCAATCACCGCGCTCTAAATGACACTTGAAGGGAAACATTAAATCAAGTTTAGACCTGATAAGCTATTTCAAAGCTCTATTTTCGTTATTTCGCGGCAATATGTTGATCATTCGGAGAGAAAGTTAAGGTTGAAGTACCGTGCCATTTTTGTTTTTTTCGCGTCGATAACATAGCGCTGATGGGTCAGTGTGACGTCATGGATATTAGTTTCTTTTTTATATTTGGCTGCCGTGGCTCTGTGAAGGCTCCCAAAACTTGCCAATTGTAGTTTCTGCCTCATTTATTATACAATGCACTCCGCTTTTGTCGATAACAAATGAAGGCGCCGCCCATCTGTGAAGTCACGGAGCGAGCTAGTGCGGAAACTTCCAGGCGGCGTCGCCACCAGCCTTTCAGTTTCGCGCTTTTTTCGGCTTACTGATCCTTTATTCGTGGTGAGGTTAGAGTAACTTTTCGGTCACGAAGTGTCTAAGACTACGTCGGACCTTCGCGCTACCTACAAAGTACAGTCGCTAGAAAACATTCAAAGCTCCTTCTCACACAGGCTGACTAGCCCGTCATAAAATATGCTATGTGAAATCCTGCGCACACAAGCGAGAAAATCTACGAGTCCTAGCACCTTTCGACAGCCATCATTGCCATAGTGCGGTGTAGGGTTAATAACGAGAAAAAGTCATAAAAAAGTGGCTCTAGCTCGAAGAACTCATAGAAGCCCATACGATAGCGCAATATGAAAGACTCTCACAAACACCTACTGGCAGACACATACTTAACAAGCTTAAAGTAACATACGCATCACAGTATGGCACTAAAGTAGACATTCCCCACGACATAAGAAAGCAGCTTATTATCCCACCGCTACCCAAAAACATGCATCCTGAACACCACAGGTAAAGGCGGGAGGAAAGGGCAAGAGCTATACAGAGGAGATTCCAACGCTCTCAGGACGTGGTGTACGTCGACGCGGCAGAGTACACGACTACTCAGAATATGTGTATCGTTGCAGTGAACTCGCAAGGTGAGCGTAAGGTCAGCGGATCTATTAAAACTAACAGAGCCGAGGTGGCTGAGGAATCGGCCATTGCTCTCGCAATGGCTTCCACACTGGCCACGATAATAGTCAGTGATTCTAAAACCGCCATTTTAAATTACGCAAAGGGACGCATCTCGCCGGAATCACAACGTATCCTGGCAAACTTTCGCGGTGAGCGGGTGGTCCATATCATCTGGGCACCTGCGCACTCCTCTCTCCCCGGCAATGAGGCGGCCGACACCGTGGCTCGAGGACTCACAAACCGAGCCACCGGGGCGCCGCGGTTGGGGCTGACAGGGGACCGGATGGTTGGCTACAGGGAGATAACTAATCATTACAGATTGGGGAGGGTGCGTTTTCCTCCCGCACACCCATCACTTAATAAGCAGCAGGCGGTGGCATGGCGCCTCCTTCAAACAAATACATATCCGAACCCGGTGTCTTATAATCATTATTACCCAGACCAATATTCGGCCAATTGTAAACTTTGTCAAGAAAGGGCGGACCTGGATCACATTATCTGGGCCTGCCCTCGGGCGCCACGACAGGGCCGAAAAATTCAGGACCGGAAGCAGTGGGAGACCGTGTTGCTCAGCTCGGCCCCCGAAGACCAACTTTTGGCTGTCCAGCAGGCCGAGGATGCCGCTAGAGCTCAAGGGCTTCTGGCCGCCATCTAGGCGGGGTTGGCCCCCCCACGAATCTGCCGGCTATATAAATAAAAGTTATTTCTCTCTCTCTCTCTAGGTGTTAAATATGACAAAGCATAAAAAGCCAGAGCAATGCACGTGAACTGCAGAATAACCGGTCTTTCAAAACGCCAAATTTAACAAAAGTAATGCGACAAAGGCCCAATCAATTTTGAGTCTGCGGTTAATAAAAAAACTCGCAGTTTCGTCCGAAAGGCGAAGCACTGATTGCGACCGCAAATTGGACACCTATGCAAAGTAAGGCTGGTAGTTTTATAAGCTGCATAAACTGCTGTAACTAACTGCGCATGTTGTGACGCGTGCACAGGCAAATACGAACACATCTGACTCGATGACCACAGACACAAGTTGTCCAAACACTGGCGTGATGTATTGCGGCAGCAGCGGCGAGCGAATTCACCTTCGTACTTCATCTCTCTTCACTGAGAACTAGGCACGCGAGAACACAGCGTACACAAAGCCATCACCTATCTCGGATCACCTAGCCTTCGAACCAACCGCAGACTGCCTCCAAGATAGGGCGCTGTCGACCACGCCCAGCCACCTCAGCCACGGTGTAGAAGAGCAGATGCGCGCTTACGCCCCCCCCCCCCGCCCCCCCCCCTCTTTCTAGCACGCGCACATCTCCCAGCTCCGCCCCCCCCCCCTCTTGAGCTCACGAGAAGACGGGGCGAACCCTCCCTGCTTCTTCCGTATAGCGCGCGCGAGAAGCCGCCGCCGCATTGAACCGCTAGCCTTCGCGGCTCACCCTCACAAGCTTTCTCTCGCATCTACAGCAAAGCGTGTCGACGCAATCTACCCGAACTTGGACGTTATACCGATTACGGCGACGCCGTCGCCATCAACGGAAATTTGCCTTGACCGTGCTTATAATTGCTACGGCAACACAATTCAAAAAACGGTTCGGCAAGTTCCAGCGGTAGCGTCGCTGACTCCCATGTTGTGAGCCGGTGTTCGAGACCCTGTGGTGCCTACTTTGTTGTTTCGTAAGTATTAAAAAAAATGGCCCTTATTTTGCGGAGTTTCTCTAGCACGGCGAAAGTCTTTTTGCCACTTAGATCTCTTAATTGCAAATGACAGCAATCAGCACGTCCTCATTGCCGCTCGAAAGCCAGAACTTTTGCAACGCCGGGTCCCGCGTATAAGCGCTTTTACTGCTCCGTTTGTGCACTACGTTATGCTGGTGTTTTTAAATGTGCTTTGTAGCGAACGTAATAACGGCGCATTAAAGTTACTCAATCGCGTGACCTGACGATGGGTGTGACTGTCCGGCAGTGGTGAGGACGCATTGCTTCCTGTCATCTTGTCTTGCAAGATGCAAGTGGCGAAAAAGGCTTTCACCAGGTCAAGCAATATTGGAGTAAAGAGAAACGAAAGGAAATGAATATTTGTGAATTGATATCCCACAAGCTACCCAGCGCAGTTTACCGCAACGCTATAACAGAACAGCCAGCCGTGCGGGGGAAACAATAAAAGAACCAGAAAGCTCGCCCCCCCTCGCCTTCGCGCACAGCGTTTCCCAGTGGAGATGTCATCGCATAAGCTGCAGTTGCCGCTTCGCAACAGCTGCAGCTTATGCTAGTGTTGTGTTAGTGTTGTGCTAGTGCCTGTGCTGTGTTGTATTGCTACTGTGTTCTTCAACGTCACCACCACTTGACATTATTCAGCGGCGACAGAAACAGACGTCAGTATGCAATATAGGGCGTCGTGCTCACGCCATAGGCAGGCCGCAGTGGTTCCTGCCCAAAGCGAGCTACGTACAGTTAGGACTCCTGAAGAGCAGCGCGAACAGGATGATCGACGAAAGGAACAACAACGTCAATCTGCACGACGGCTTCGCTCTCAGGCTCGGCAGCACCCAGTACAAGGTTCCGTCTAATTAGTGTATAGGATCAAGTGACACCACAGCTTCACTGGCCAACCGCTTTGGCAGCGTGACTTCGAGCCCATTTTGTTTGAAACCGAATTATGTTACACCATATTGAACACAAACAGTAATTGCATCTTTCCGTAAAAAAGCGAGCCCTCAGCCACGTTGACACTGAGCACCATCGAAGCGAGCTACTGAATCTATACTCTTGCCGGCCGGCAAGAATATGCCGGCCGAGGACTGCCTCGGCCGGCCAAGAAATGCCGGCCGAGGCAGCCGCATTTCGATGGAGGGTGAAATGCAAAATCCAGTGTACGGTGTATTGGGCGCACGTTGAAGAATCCCAGAGGGTCAAAATCAATCTGGAGTCTCTTAATACGGCGTGCCTCATAATCAAATCATGATTTTGGCGTGTAAAATACCAGAGTTTATTTCAATTTCTTCGGATGAAAAAACAAGTGAGCGGGAATTTTTCGGGAGTAGCACGTTGCTATGCATAATCTCAATTAGGCGCAAGTGTGTAGGCACAAGCGTTTCTTCGCCAAGAAACGCAAACCGACTCCGTGGTACAGCAGCATTCAGCTTGCGGATTCAGCTTTGCAATATCATGATCTGGACTACATTGCTGTTTCCCAGGCGCACCCTGACGTACTTGTTCATTAATTTTGCTACATCGCTGATTATGTGATTTATGTCAGTGGTAAGAATAGGGATAATTTTGAAATCGGGAGTTGTTATCTTCAGATGTTGCGAATAGTGTCCCTGTGCATATGCTCAGAGTTGCGCCTCTCTTTCCAACGCAGCTCTGAAGAGCAGTGATTTATTTCGGACATTATGTCTAAGATAAACCAAAGTACGCCATCAACAACGTTGAGAATTGAGCTGCAACGGTGTTCCTATAGGTATCTGCCGTAGAACGCAATGAGGCGAATAGAGTCCTTGTATACGTGAGCTATATACAAGAACAATATGAGCACTATTCCAGAGCGCTGGGTTGCGGCGGGGCGCCTAGACTGATCGAGATGTCTTCGAACCGTTCGGATATCTGCGCACGCATCAAGGTTGATCGTAGTCGATCGTTCGTTTGTCCATACGTCCCTTCACTGAGCGCGCACTTTGATCTCGGGAGACGGAACCCACTACAGCGCACTCAGGGTACATAGTTTCCGAGTGTGTGCGCAAAAAGAAAACATGACCGATGATTACGATACTCCCTTCATTTTGCGATATATTGGCTGGCGGAGACAAACAGTCTCGTGTGGCACGTTTCAAACGGAGCGAAGTTTGGAGCCAGTGCCTCACTAATCCGGAGATCGCGAGAGCCTGTTCGTGGTGCCAGTGCTTGGGTGGGATTCACAGCAGCCGCTGCAGACAGACGTTCGCTCATGCAGCGCTTTGTTTTCATACAGACGGCGCGCGCTACTCTGGCGCCATATCGCATATAGCCATCGTAGCCGCACAGGCCGTCTTGCAGGAGCAGTGGTCCCCGTGCCACATACCGCGGACTCACCTCACCATCTGACGCCGCGGTCGAGCGTAGCCCTCCCCACCCCACGGTACCCTGCCCCCCTCCGAAGCGCAGATGAGGTTGCCCACGCGACTGAGGCTGCCCGGGCCGTTGGCAACTTAGCGCATGCAGAGGCCGTATCCCTCCTGTCCTCCTCCGCTTTCCGCCTCACTCATGGTTCTGCGGCACACTCCTCCTGCGCTATCGCATTTCGTGCATCTCCCACTGCACTCCGCGTTCGCTTTCATTCTTCGCGGAACTCGTTCGCTCGGTCACGCCGACGCTCGCCGCAGGAACAGGCGTCTACTAAGAGCTGCGCTCTAAGATAAAGGAAAATAACAAGGCTCTTCGCCGGCTCACTTACGAGTGCTGCGATATGCGGCTGGGAATGTTCTCGACTTTCGACAGCTTGTATTGCGAGGTGCTGTGAGGCGTGATCCCTGCGGCGTCACGAGTCCTAGTGGACACCGACGCTCTACGGCTCGGAATCGCAGACGCTCTACGGCTCGGAATCGCAGACGTCTTCGCCGTGATCGCCGTGAGCACAGACTCGGGAACAACGGGCGGTGGGCCGACAGCGGCAGGCGCCTTCAATTCCGCGCCCTCAACTAAGGGCACCTTGTCGAGCACCTTGGCATCGGGCTGGAAGCAGTTGAACACGTCCCAGTCGAGAGGCGCGCGTCCACCGGCGAAGAGCCACGAGGTGGCGCCGGACACCACCATCAGGGTGAGGAAGCTTATCACCATGGAGAAGGTGCGGAACGGGAAGCGCTGCTCGCCCTGCTCGTAGTCGTAAAAGGGGTACTTGATGAATGGTGGTATCTTGAAAATGGGCTCGCCGCCGCCCGCGCGCAGGAAGCAGCCGACCACGTAGGCGGCGAAGGAGCCGTACGTGTTGACGTGCTCCTTGACGTAGACCACGCACACGAGCTGCGGGAAGAGGATCACGTAGACCAGGTCCGAGGAGAGGTACCACAGGGCATAGACGGAGTCGGCCGTGAGCGCCATGACGGTGGCCAGCGCGCCCACCAGCACAATGGACACGCGCATCACACCGATCACCTCCTTCTCCGTGGCCTGCGAAGCACGGAATGCCAATTGAGCGGACAGTGTAACGACAAGAATTGCATCACGCTGGAAGGGAATATTGCGATTCCAAAGAACACGTATACTCATACTGCACAACAAATCGAAAAAGAAGGTAACATATAGCGCTCCCCTAGTCATATAACCTGTTGCATCTCATCATGGGGCAATACTTACGTTACTGACTTATCCTCTGTTCAACACGTTCAGAATCAAGCAATACATATAATCTTTAGTGGTTTTATGTCTCAGACCCCTACGTTACATTTTACGCATAATGTTTTAACAATGCAGAATCTGAAATGACACAGTGGAATTTTTATGTTTTAGTACGTGTCCGGAAAGCTTCCATTTGCTTTGCTACATCCTGGTTAATTTCGTCATGTTTCATCGACTCTTCTTGTTACATAATATAACTACTTATTACTTAAGCCCACCACTAATTACGGCAAGGTCACTGCACATATTTAACGTGTTCTAATGTGGAATTCATTGCCGGCTGGTATAAAAGACGGTTCTGTTGATTCACTTAAAAAGAATTTGCGTTTACATGGGCTAAAAAGACAGTTAACTTTTCATTATTCTATTTATTTGCAACGTTCTTCTGTATGTTTAGACTTGTAGAATGAATATCGTATTTTTCATAATTCTGGTTGTTCGTAACGTTGTATATATTGAAAGCTGCTCTACAGTGCATGATGTTACAGCTGCTCTACATGTTCTGAATAGCCCGGATCTTGTCCATTGTATAGTTATTTTGGAGGGCAGCTCTTAGGCGCCCATTCCTGCGGCGAGCGTCGGCGTTGTCCCTCGGCGTAACCGAGCGAGCGGGCACAGAGAAAGATGAAAGCGAACGCTGAGCGCAGCGTGAGAAGAAAAGTGCAGTGCCGCGTAAGACTTGCGACGACCGCTACACGATGGCGCCATAGGAGCGGTCCCTCATCTGTTCACCGATGGCATGCGGTGATCGCGTCGCATGATACTATATATTGAAACAACGCGTTGCATGAGCGGAGGCCTGTCTGCTACGGCCGCTGTGAACTGCGCCCACGCGTCACCCACAGGCTGCCTGCCGGAATCTCCCGACTAGCGACGCAGTCGCGTCACGCTTCACTCCACTTTGAACGCGCCGCACGAGACATTGTCCACGCCAGCCAATATATCGCAATATGAAAACGCATATAGAGCTGCTTTTGTATTTCACATTAAGGAGAGTATAGGTGAATCATGGATGAATTTTTTCTTTGACGTAAGCATTACCATGGGGTCTCGCACATTACATCTTTTGACTATGAGACCTCGTTTTGTATTTATCTCTTCTTTGAAATGAATATCTTTAAATTACGAAAATAATAAATAAAACAATCCTTGTATTCTCGATTATCCTCTCGCAAAGACGGTGGCACCACGACTGAGTCGCTGCGTCAAGTCAGGCCCCGCGGTCTCCTCGCAGATATGGCTTCTCTATCTGCAAATATCGGCCAAGGTCAATCCTTTATCTTGTAATAAGGAGCGATAATTCCTTTGGTAAGAATTCTCTCATTTCAAAAGGTACGTACCCATTCCTGTAATAAGTAAGGATAGCCTCCGCCTCCACATATCATAATCCACTACGTCATTATTACGTGATTATTATGGCAATGGTCTTTCATCTGAAATGCACATTCTCTGCTCCAACGTTTCACATTCAGCGAACCCTATAGTGGCAGCTGCAAGTGTGTGCACCCTGTGCCTTCTGCGATGATTACCCGCCGCGGGAAATCCACACTGCGATGTGACGTTCTGCACTATTGGATACAGAACGAAGCTGCACGCTAGCCCACCCCTGTTAGCCAAGTAGAAAAAAAAAGAAAGGGACCGGGCGGAGCACGCACGTTCTGCCTGATGCCGAGTTTGTAGATATTCCAGGCGAACATGGATGCCGCGCTGAGGATGGAGGAGTCCGAAGAGGACATCACCGCCGCGGAGACGGCGCCCAGCCCCATGGCGGAAACGAAGCCGGGCGTCAGGTACTGCAGCACCAGCGGCAACGTCAGCGACGTCGCCCCGCCCGTCAGTGGAACGTCCTTCGTGTAGCCCGCCTGCGTCAAGTCTGCACGCAAGGGCACAGAAAAGAGTTGGCGGTGTGAATACGCGTCGGTGAAGGCGAGCCATGCATGGGGCAAGAACCGATGAGGAACGGAAAATAGCGTTCTCTGCGGCGTATACATAACGTCTGGAATTCCATCTGAGCATGGCAACCTCATGTAACGGTGCAAAGTACGACGATTAAGTTGAGAGAGCCGCCGTGATAACCCCACACAATGGGTCCTGCTATTTCTCCCACGCGCGGTACGTGCCGTGCATTGTGATTGTCACGCATTTCCTGTCACGTCGGTCACCGAGTGGCACATCAATACAGGCTACGTCCATCGGCTATGAATGCCATCTCTCTGCAAGCTTTCCTTGACAGCTAAAGCGTATTTGATACTTCACCGGGAGGGCTCCTCGATGAGACCGAGTTCTGTAGTGCAGTGGTATTGGGGCTTTTTTCTACTCCGTGATTCTGGCAATTAAACGTCACTGGCACTGGCCGCGCACTGTGTTTTGCCCTGCGTAGGATTGCTGCACTCACTGGCCGCCTTGGCGACGGCGCCGATGATGACGGGCGGGATGGCCATGAACAGGCAGCCGAACGCCGCCATGTACGACAGCAGCTCGGCACCCTCGGCCGTGCGGCTCGAGAGAACCCGCTGGAAGTAGACCTGCGTGCGCACCGCGTTGAGTGTGTTGCAGATCGACAGGTAGTAAGGAGAGAGACGGCGGGCCGCTTTTAGCAGGGCAACTTGGTTTAGTCGGAGAACTGTCACGTTGGACAAGCAGCGCTAGAGCAGGCGAGGACTTCACTCGGCCGTTCCTTAGACATGCAGGACATTGCCACATACAACAGGCTTTGGCGCCTGTCCACGTGTCTAGCACAGCGTGTATGCCACTGAGTTCACTTCTGTTAACGCAATATTTTTCCAGCACGCACTGCGAAGATAGGCGACTTTCACGAACGCTAAAGAAAAGCCATTAGCCTCAGGTTCGCAGGTCTACGCACTATTGGAAAGCGGGCTGTGAAAAGTACACGCAGCAACAATATTTTCTGCGGTATGCTAGAGGGTATTTGCCTTTCTATTGCCTCAGGAGGGTAGTGCACTATTCGGGTACAGGCGTAAAGGAGGTCGCTACACGAGTGGTGACAAGTCGGTTCGGGAAGCACGGTCCACCAACCTGCCAGGGCACGCCGCCCATCATGAGAAGCAGCATGTTGTCCCAGTAGGTGCCGAAGTCCTTCCACTCGATGCTGCCCACGAAGTCGTTCCTCGGGTACGAGATCGGGCCGACCGCCTCGTGGAACATGGCGAACGGCACCGACAGCCACTGAGCGAAGAAGGGCAAAGATGCGCCATCAGCCATGTGCCATGTGATCAATGTAGGAAATCGTGATTACACTACTGAAGACTGTGGTACTGAAGTTACATAAACAGGGCAAGAGCGCCTCGGAAAGGCTGGCCAACGTTACAGTAGGTGGACTTATCTTTGTGAAAGGTGCCTTGTCAACCCTCCAACAATGACAAGGCCGCCTTCGAGTAGATAGGTCCACCTATCGAAATGTTAGCCAGCCTTTCTGAGGCACTTTAGCCCTGTTTACATAACTTCAATATCAAGGTGTGAAACTTCAGCTGTCAGCTCCCTCCTTAAATTAGGCTTCTGAAGGGACGTTAGTAAGAAAACAATTCCAGAACGCCATGCCTTAAGGCATGGTCTAGGACTTTATCTAGGACCTTACGAGGTTCTAGATTATGCAGATGCCTCTTACTGTCGTCACACACAGTACCACATATGGATAATGTTGAGCAGGAAAGACAACCAAAGGACCGCATACCAGGCCGAAGAAGATGGCCAGGAGCTGGATGACGTCCGTGTAGGCGACCGAGTACAGGCCGCCCGTGAACGTGTAGAAAAGGGCGATGCACGCCGACGCGACCACCGACTCTGTGCGCTCAAAGTCCATGATGACCTCCACGGTTGCGCCTGCGCAGTGAATAATTGGAAGGCGATTCAACCATCCAGTTGGAAGGGCATCAAAGACAAGGTCTTCCTGAGAAAGTTGGGGGTGACAATGGGCACAGTCATTGCGCACGGCGCTCATAGCGTCAGCGCTCACGTGGGGAGAGTAGGAGGTCAGTAGTTTTTTTTCTTACTGTACATAGTTTAATTCTAGACACTCACGGGAACGCCCCACTTTACACTACACTACTTTCGGTACTGGCCCGCGTTTTCAGATTGCACTGTCTTCGGGATCGGTCTACGAGAAATGCTAGAAACCCTGAAACCAGACCGGAAAAGTGGAGGTGACTCGCTAAGGAAGGCTCTGTCTTCAAAATCTGAACGAGTGTGTCCGAATGAACGATTATTTGTTTTGCTTGGTGCGGAACATGTCGCAATAGTAGGCAGACGCGCCAATGGCATAAGTGGGCTGTGCCGACAACCGCCAGGAGAAACGACAGAAACAGATGCCACGAGCTTAGAGCGTCACGCCTTTAAGAGGGCTCAATACAACACATTGTTAAGCTAGGTATAGTTAAGCTCTATATATATATATATATATATATATATATATATATATATATATATATATATATATATATATATATATATATATATATATATATATATATATATATATATATATACACATATATTGTAGTGGGTCATATGCATGTGGCGGTGTGTGGATTGCCACCGCTTCAACTCGAGACCCGAGGTCGGGCTGCTGATTCGTAGGGCTAGGGCTCGTGATCAAGAGCTACTTGCGATCCCTCGAACGAGCTGCAATAAACCCCATTTCATTTGGTGGAGCTGCTGGGTAACCTCGGAAACTGGAACTCCGAAACCGGACGCTACCGACTGCTTCGACCATGCCTGACGAAACCACCCAGGAAGATGCACCACAGCCTGCGGCTGTCATCGTTTCAGCGTGATCCTTCCATCTTCAGCGGGTCCGATGATCATCACGTGTAGGACTGGTTGTCATCTTACGAACGGGTGACCCAGCTTAACAAGTGGGACGACGTCACCAAGTTGCACAACGTGTGGTTTTACCTAACCGGCTTCGCGAACCTCTGGTTCCGAAACCACGAACACGAGTTTACAAAATGGAGCGCATACAAGACAAGTTTCGCAGAAGTGATCGGGCGCCCTGCTGTGCGCAAGCTTCGCGCCGAACAACGCTTATGGGGGCGTGCGCAACATCACGGTGAAACTTTCACAAGTTACATCGTAGACGTCATTCACCTGTGTAAGCGCGTGAATCCGTCAATGGCAGAAGAAGACGAGATAAAACACATTATGGAAAGCATTGATGAGGACGCCTTTCAAATGTTGCTAGCGAAGGATCCGCGTACCGTGGCCGATGTTATCAATTTGGGTCAAAGTTTTGACGAGCTACGGAAACAACGCATCTTAACTCGGCGCCCACCGTCTACGAAAGATTCGTTAGCAGCATTGGTTATTGGCGACAACCACGCAACTTCGCTGACGCAAATAAAAGAATTTGTCCGCGAGGAGGTCGCTCGACAGCTCTCGATTTTGCCGACAACGGAGAATCCTTCTCAACATTTGGCTCCAGCGATCCGACAGGTAATTCAAGAGCAAGTAATGGAAGCTCTTCCACTTCCGTGTCAGCCGGCTCTCGTGCCCGCGCTTCTGACGTATGGTGAAGCCGTTGTACGGGCGCCTCGTCTGCCGGGGTTCTCTCCTCCGCCTTCAGCGCCTCGCCCGCCGGTGTTCTCTTCTCCGCCTTCGCCTCGCCAGCCGGCGGCTCTCTTTTTCAGTGCACAGCAGCAGGGTACAAATCCTTGGCGCACAGCTGACAACCGCCCATTATGCTATGCCTTCGGTACACCGGGACATGTAGCGCGCTTCTGCCGCCGGCGCTTTCCGGCCTTCGTGGGCACCCCGCAACCACCCAGCTCGGGCTTCCGACCATTCCGTATGCCTCAACGACCACCACCGGAAGTCTACGCTACTGATGACCTACCAGCACCGCAGTCACAGCTCTACGGTAATCGTCGCTCACCTTCCCCTCGTCGGCACTCACTCTCACCCATGCGTCGTAGGCCCAGTGCCAGGACTACGGAGGCGGAAAACTGATTTCCGCAGTTCCCGAGGCACGAAGTGCGTCATTTTCGCCCCGCTAACGTTATTGAAGTGTCCGTTGATGGCATCAAATGTTTCGACCTAGTCGATACAGGTGCTGCTGTATCCGTGATTAGTGAAACGCTTTGTCGTGCATTACGGAAAGTGACCATGATGCCTTCGATACCATTGCTTAGAACACCCAGAGCACAAGTTCAGCCAGTCGCTAGTGCACTGCCAGGTTGCTGATTCGAGACCTCTTGTATTCAATTGATTTCTTTGTGTTAACTTCTTGCTCCCACGATGTGATCCTCGGTTGGGATTTTCTGTCGCGACACCATGCCGTCGTTGACTGTGCACATGCTGAGATTCAGTTCTCCGTTCTGTGCGATTTGCCATCTCACGATTTTCAAGTTCATGATGTTAGCAAGAGCTGTGTAGCTTCAGATACTGGCCTTGCTCCTCACAGTGCTGTTATTTTTTCCTCTTTCATGCGCATTGCTTGCCGAAGCGACGGTCATGTTTGCAACCGCTGCGGCCTTCATTCGGCGCGAGCCTATATTATTTCCTTTCGCACTCCTCACGGTTCACAATGGTGCTGCAGATATACTGATTTCGAACCCGAATTCGTACATTTGGGCTTTGCATTGTGGTGATACTATTGGTACCATCGAGACTGTGGACGCTGACGTTATTGTGCATTTCCCTGTTGCCGACGACGTGGATACTGCCAATGTAACAGCACTGACACTCCATGTGCCAACTAACCAAGTATCACCGGACATTTTTTGTCGCTCTATTGCCGGTGACATCGAGCCGACACAACGTGAACGGCTAATAAATCTATTGAATGATTTTCGCGCCTCTTTTCATTGAAACCAAACATCATTAAGCCGCACAAGTACCGTCTCTCACCACATTGATACGGGACATCACGCACCATTACGCCAGCGTCCGTACCGCGTGTCATCCACCGAGCGTCGTGTCATCACCGAACAAGTTGAAGACATGCTTGAACGTGGTGTTATCAAGCCATCCTGCAGCCCTTGGTAGTCTCCCGTAGTACTCATTGAGAAAAAAGATGGCTCGATTCGTTTCTGTGAGGACTATCGTCGCCTCAACAAGATTACACGAAAAAATGTCTTTCCTCTACCGCGCATAGATGACGCGCTGGATTGTCTACATGGTGCCGAATTCTTTTCTTCTTTGGACTTGCGATCCGGCTATTTGCAAGTGCCAGTGGATGAATCCGTCCGCTCGGAAACAGCTTTCATTACGCCTGATGGCCTGTATGAATTTACAGTAATTCCATTCGGCCTCTGCAATGCTCCCGCGACATTTGAAAGGAGGATGGGCAATATTCTGCGAGGCCTCAAATTGAAAACTTGTCTGTGTTGCATAGACGACGTGGGAGTTTTCTCCAATGACTTCACCACTTACCTCTCTTGTCTACGCGAAGTCCTTACTTGCCTTGCCACCGCCGGCCTTCATCTTAACTTGAAAAAGTGCCACTTCGGAGCCCGCCCGCTGACCATACTTGGCCATGTTGTTTCCAAAGACGGCGACCTTTCCGACCCTGACAAACCTCGTGCTGTCGCAAAATTTCCGCGGCCGACTACAGTGAAAGAGCTCCGCAGTTTTGTCGGTCTTTGCTCTTATTTTCGACACTTTGTGTGCAATTTTGCCTGCATCATCGCTCCCCTGACGAAGCTCATGGCTGGCCCTAGTGACCTTCCCGATTGGACTGCGGCATGTGGCCAAGCCTTCACCACTTTGCTTCCTGCGTCTGCTTACCTCGTCGCCTGATCTACGCCACTACGACCCGAGTGCACGGAACGAAGTTCATACGGACGCCAGTGGTGTTGGTCTTGGAGCCGTCCTTGCGCAACGCAAGCCTGGATATCCGAAATATGTGGTTGCATATGTGAGTCGTGCCCTCACGAAGGCAGAATCTAATTATTCTGTCACGGAAAGAGAATGTTTGGCTATTGTTTTGGCCTTACACAAATTGCGCCCTTACTTCTATGGCTGTTCGTTCGACGTTGTGAGAGACCACCATGCGCTCTCCTGGCTTGCGTCACTGGAAGACTCGTCGTGGCGTCTTGGACGTTGGGCTCTTCGGCTCCAAGAATTTGACATTCGAGTCATCTATCTATCCGGGCGTCAACATTCTGATGGAGAAGCGCTCTCCCAATTGCCCATGCGATCCGACGACACGCCACCCTCATTCATAGAGTACCCGGTTGCTACGCTTGCTGTTATTCACATGCATCTGAAAAAAGAAAAGATCCATGGATTGTCTCTCTCATTGACATTCTTAACAGTGGTTGAACTGCTACATGCCTTCGAGCCCTTCGTTGCCGAGCCACCCATTTCGTGCTACAGGACGCCATGTTATACCACCGAAACTATCAGCCAGACGGTCGCAAATGGCAGCGAGTCATCCTTCGCCATTTGCGTTCCGACATATGCACGTATTTCCACGCCGACCCACAACAAGCTCATGCTGGCCTCCTGAAAACCTACGAGCCGCTCCACCAGCGGTACTACTGGCGTGGCATTGTATTCTTATGTCCGCAAATACATTCGGTCGAGTGTAGCCTGTCAGCGACGCAAGACATCTCCTCATACGACAGGCCCTCTGGAAACTTTACCGTGTACTGCACGTCCTTTTGATCGGGTTGGCATTGACCTTTATGGGCCTCTTCCATGCACTGCTAACGGAAATCGTTGGATCATTGTCGCCATAGACAACCTCACAACATATGCTGAAACTGCTGCACTTGTTTCGGCTGCTGCTCGCGACGTCGCCGCATTCATCTTGCGGCACGGCGCACCGTGAGAAGGGCTCAGTGAACGAGGCCGTGTGTCTTTGTCTAAAGTTATTAATGAGCTCCTTGCCGCGTGCTGCGCTATTTACCGCACCTCTACGGCGTATCACCCATAGGCTAACGGTCTAACGGAAAGATTCAACCGCAGTCTTGGTGACATGCTCACCAAGTATGTTGCATCTGATCATTCCAATTGGGACGCTGTCCTCCCTTTTGTGACGTACGCATATAATACCGTCGTTCAGGCTACCACAGGCTTCTCACCATTTTTCCTTCTTTATGGACGTGAACCATCCACTACCCTCGACACCGTACTACCATATCATCCGGATGCCTCTGAATTCACCCCTTTTTCCGATGTTGCTCGCCATGCTGAAGAGTGCCACCAACTGGCTCGCTCGTTCACGTCGGATACAGAAGGAATCCACAAAGATCGCCATGACAACGGGCAGCCCACACAGTCCTTCGCCGTGGACTCTCACGTCTGGCTCCGGCCGCCCTTCCAAGCTCCGGGCCTTAGCCCAAAGCTTGCCCCGAAATATCAGGGTCCATACCGGATCGTCGCGTGTACATCACCTGTAAATTACGTGGTCGAACCGGTGGCGCCATCTTCGGACAAACGCCGCCGTGGCTGCGTGACAGTTCACATCGCCTGAAGCCGTACCAGGACCCCCTTATCCATTCATTAGCTTAGGTTACTAGGATGGCTCTTCTTCGTTGCGGGGGCAATTGTAGTGATGCATGGGGCGCTGTGCGGATTGCTCCGCTGCAGCGAGAGACCCGAGCTCGGGCTCCTGATTCGAAGGGCTAAGACTTGTGTTCAAGCGCTACTTGCAATCCCTCGAATGAGCTGCAATAAACCCCATTTCAATATATATTTATGGATATATATATATATATATATATATATATATATATATATATATATATATATATATATATATTAATATATATATATAGAACCTGGAGGCTTACGAAAAGGGTTCTACTTAAATTGAGGATGACGTAACGAGCTATGGAAGGAAGAATGATGGGTGTAACGATAAGGGATAAGAAAATAGCAGATTGGGTGAGGGGACAAACGCGAGTTAATGACATCTTCGTTTAAGTAAAGAAAATGAAATGGGCATGGGCAGGACACATAATGAGGAGGGAAGATAACCGATGGTCATTAAGGGTTACGGACTGGATTCCAAGGGAAGGGAAGCGTAGCAGAGGGCGGCAGAAAGTTAGGTAAGCGGACGAGATTAAGAAGTTTGCAGGGACGACATGGCCACAATTAGTACATTACCGGGGTTGTTGGAGAAGTATGGGAGAGGCCTTTGCCCTGCAGTGGTCGTAACCAGGCTGGTTATGATGATGATGATGATGATGATGATGATATGCTCATATCACAAGATGCCAACAAACGCTGACACTGAGGACAACATATGGGAGAGAGAGAGAAAACTATTTGGTCCGTTAAGGGTTTAGCCTTCGGTCTTCGTCTTCATCGCTGCAGACGCTTGACTTTCTTTGCAGGGTTGGGCCCGTACTCCAGGGCTCCACTGAGCCGCACTGCTTCGCTTGCGTTCTGCACCATTGCCCATTGGGCGGCGAGCTCGGAGCTGGTGAGCCGGCTCTCCCACTGCTCCGAACTCGGGGTTTTGTGTTGGTGGAATGTGTAGTGACGTTTACACTCCCAGGTTATATAGTCAAGCGTGAGAGTTGTCCTTTATTGTGTAGGATACATCTTGCTTAGTATATGTAAGTTAGAGAAGGTTCCCGTTTGCAGCCTCCGCCAACTAGCTGCTTCTTCCTGTGTTAAGGCTTTGCGTGGCGGGGAGTATCTAATTCTCCCGCCTCTGTGGTAGTTCAGTAACTCCGAATAGCCGATCTCCACGGTGAAGTGCTGTCCCAGGGCGTGCGGCCGCTCGACTCGGTACGTGATCGCGCGAGCCAAGCTGTCTGCCCTTTCATTTCCTTCTATCCCCGTGTGTGCCGGAATCCTGATTTGTTTGTGGGTTGGGGTGTGTCTGAGGTGTTCTGCCTTGCGGAGGATAGCTGAGGAAGCCCTGCAGATTCTATCCTTTGTGTAGTTCCTGCATGTCTCTTTTGAACCCGTGAAACTGACCATTGATTTGTCTTTTCGATAGCCCTCAGCCGCCGCCAGCGCAACAGCGACCTCCTCCGCATCCACTATCCTAGCGCTACGTGTAGTTGCGCAGGTGATTAGCTTGGCTGCATTGTCAACCACTACCGAAGCTGCCTTATTGTAATTTGTATGTCTATTCCATGGATACAGTGTTGCATCCGTGAAAACCGTGTTTTCTAGTTTGGCTAAATGCCTTTCCACATAATCTGCCCACGCCTGCCTTCTGGCTGCGTGGAGATTTGGATCCATGTTTTTCGGAATGCGATTGACCTGCAGGGTCTTACGGATATCGTCGGGTATATCGCCGGATCGATCTAGATGCCTTCTTGGGTCCATAGGGGAAATTACTTGTGCTTAAAAATTTCCCCTATGTTGTCCTCGGTGTCAATGTGTGGTGGCTTCTTCTTATGATATGACTAATAAAAGTCGGGCCCCTCGGTTAACCCTCTTTCTTCTCGTTGATATATCGAATATCCAATATATCCATTCTCGTTGATATAATTCCATGAGGGATTGACAGTATATAAAAATAAATAAATAAATATATATATATATATATATATATATATATATATATATATATATATATATATATATATATATATATACCCCAGAATTGCGGCGCAGCAACAGACCAGGGCCGACAGCACTAACATGTGCACGACGCAATATACTTGCAATATATTTATTTCCGAAAGCAAAAGAAAAAGAATATCAACAAAGTGTTTACCTTGGGCGCAGGCTGTGAACCCGCGCTATCAGCGACTCGAACTCTAAAACGGAGTTGTGACGCAATAGCACGCGTGTCGGCAGAGGCATATTTCATCCAAAAAAAAGGGGGGGGGGAACACGTATGCATAAGTGAACATTCAATTGTTATCCACAGTAACGAGTATATATTTTTTTTCAGATTGAGCTTTCGCCTATGCTTATGCGCATGTGCTCTATCTAGCCGGTTTTCTCCTGGAAATAAATTAGTTGAAAGCGACCGCATAATCCATGTTGGTTCAGTTATGCCTGGTTTTCGGTACGCCACAATTTTGCACAAAAATGAAAGCAGTGCTTGTATACCTGCCGATAGACCTCTGAGGAGCACTGTGTTCTGCGTTTTCACATCCTCTCAATGTATATATACGTTATATGTTTGTGCGCAATTCATAGAGCATACGCTAGTGTTCCCAGACTTTTACACGTTGCAGAAAAAGGTAACTGATCACAAATACTTCATTCAGAAATGTAATTGGTTACAGTGACCAATTAGTGGCCGACGAAAATAATTACGGAAATAATCAAAATAAATCAATTTTCTTACGTTACTTTCGTTATAACTTATATCATCGGAATTAGCTGTGATTATGAATAGGCGCTCAAATGTGCACGCTGGGTCGGTGCTCTAACGTGCGGAAATCTTGCGCACAAGGCTGTCATTACTCAGCAGGTGGGTCCTCTGCGAAGTGTGGGCGCTTCATTGCTTCAAAGTTCCTGCTCTTTCAAGCAGACGCCCCCGGTTGGACCAACGAGAAGCTGTACAAATGGTCCGTAGGTGATTTCGTGGCATTAACGTCCCAAATGGTAATCGCTATCGAGACATGCCAGCTCCGGTTCAATTCGGCGGACAACGCCTGGTGGAGCGTTAACACGAGTAAGATACTGAGCTCCTCGACTTGCCCGTCTTAGCAGGTGCATCTGCGAAGCTGCTGCGTGACACAATCTCCAGCATTGTGTGCTGTAGTTGCCACCAAATTCAGGTTCCTAAAGCTGTGTCACGTGTTACAGCTTATCTCGTTAGTAAAGTAACTATTTACATGTAATTGGTTATGAAAAATAGTAACTGAATTACAGCGAGCGTTACCGAGTAAAAAATGCAATCGTTTAATTCCAATATTATCTACAAATGTAACACCTTACGACTAATTAATTAGACATTATGCGTTAACTCCAAGCCTTCTGGTGGCCCACGAAAGGATTCCAGACCCTTATATAGGTGCCGCGTATTGCAAATATGTGGGCAGTGGATTGCACTGCGCTTTAACAGGAAGCGGGGGCTCCTGTTTAAATACATAGAAAAAGAAATCTGTTTTCTCGGCATCCACTGCAATATTTGATGAACAGGTTAATGGAAACCTTTCAA
The DNA here is from genome assembly GCF_038994185.2 of Dermacentor albipictus. Classification (NCBI taxonomy): domain Eukaryota; kingdom Metazoa; phylum Arthropoda; class Arachnida; order Ixodida; family Ixodidae; genus Dermacentor; species Dermacentor albipictus. The sequence goes on along the minus strand of NC_091823.1, from coordinate 143,721,531 downwards.
ACTTGTAGAGATTTCCCTCATAAGAACACGATTCACGCAAAAGCTACGGTGTCGAATGCAATATTCGAGGGGCTGTACAAAGCTCAAAGGACATTAAAACAAAAAATCAGTTTAGACGGAAAGAACGTTTTTGAAGACATTGTTGTCGGTAATTTCGAAATAATAGGTCGATTATTACAAGAAAGAATTGAAGGTCGAAGTTTTTGAATTTCGGGCCGAATTCCGAACGGCGGTACGTCACTGTGTCGGCACGGAAGAGTTTTTTCTTATTCAGGCTACTCTGGCTCAGCAGAGGTTTCCGGAACTCGCCATGTTGAATATCTGGCTCCATAAGAACGCAATGTAGAATTAACTATGCCCTAGACAAGCTAGAAGACGGTGTCGAAATCCATGACCTCAAAGTGAACTGGTGCGGGAACTTCAAGGAGGCGTCAGCACCCGTGTTTCGTTATTGCACTTTTCTGGCTTACCAAGCGTCTTATCGTGGTACGAGATGTGATTTTGGCGTTGTAGAAGGGTGATTTGCTGAGATACAGAAGCAATCACTTCTCTCTTCAGTGTTACTTTGAAGACCAATTCTCACCACGGCTGGCCATTATGAGCTGGCAAGAGCGGTGCAGACAATGCGCGATTACAATTGCCGGAAAAGTATTACACCGCTACGCGTCCCGAAAACGGCTGAAATTTCGAACCAAACGTTGTGCTCGCTTCTCCTCGTGGGTGCCGTGCTCCCAGTCGACGTCATTCGCACAAGTGAACCCACGTATTTGGCACTGCTGTGACGTGACTCACAGTGACGCGTGACTTTGAGAATTAGTAAATGCAATAGCAAGCATTTATTTGACCAGTTGCTTCAATAGACGAATTAAGGTTTACGCAAATAATAAAACACACGAACCTAATGTCTGCGTGTTCTTTGTTTCTTTTTTTTTAATGTCCTACCTTAGCAGGAGAGGTGCACTTCTGTTTCGTCTGCTTGTTCCCACATCGTGCAGTAGCACGCACAGGCAACAAAACTATACCATTTTCTACATGTTCCAGCGCACGATCATATTCTTTGATCCGCATGTGTCTGTCTAGTATTCGTGTAGCCCTGATTTATGATACTGCTAGTCAGGTGACAGCGGTACAATGACGCTGTGTCTCGCAGTAAAGATCCGTGAGCCGGGCCAGCCTCATAAAATGTGCGCACACTGACGGATCCGATTCACAGCAGCGGCCAGACGAAAACGCAGGTGTATTGAGCACAGCTTGGAACCTCTTGCACAGAGCGGTACGAAACAAACGCAACAGCTAGTGGGCTTGGGCGCAGGACTGTAACCGGAAGTACGACGCGCAGCAAAAACGTGAGAAACAAAATGAAGGCGGGGCTCAGTGACGCGTAGGTGACGCGGTCCTCCGTCTACGGTACGGGAGAACGCGGGAAAGGAATATTGCGTTCAGAAACTAGAAGGTGCAAGTGGACAGAGTGTACGAGGGGCTGTACCATTTCCTGTACGATCCGTTCCAACCGCGGGTAAAACGGAGCGTGGGTGCGGACGTGAAAAAGGAGACTCATCAGAGGATTTCCTCTGCGACGATCACCTTCGCGTGACGTGGCACTCAACCAGCTAAGGAGATCACCAGATTTTGCTCAACCAGCCAATTAGTTCCCACTTGACGGTGACACAGTTGCCGACGACGTACTATCGCCGAAAGTGATCATCGCTTCTAAACCAGAAGTGGCGGGCTGAGGTTCTTGAAGGCCGTACAATGACCGCATCGCCGAAAGCGGCAAAATTTGGAAACAAGAGCGGGGGGAGGGGGCGGGCACTATCACCCCTCCTGCCCCATCGATTGCTGAATCGACTCGGCTTTTGGCAGCCTGGCCATAATGGCAGTAATATGCGGTGCAACGACACAAGTTTCGGTGTTGTGATAGGTCGCCTTTTTCCCATCCCAGGACAGGTTGCTATTGACGCAAGTTTTGAACTTGTCACAGATAAAGAAACTATTTGTCGCGCTCTCAGGGAACAGGTTTCCTAGTGCAACCACTGGATCGACGGCTATCGAAAGGAGCAATAAATACTAGAATAACATTTTCAGCCAGCACACCTCCAAAGGGATCCTGAACCAACCGTCGGCCTTGGTGAAAAAACACTGTGCGTGGATAGCATACGCTGGTCTGAGCATCTCAGCCAAATTTTGCAGTAGTGCGCGGCGCGTGGAGCTCGCAAACATAAGGCGAAGTCACCTTTCTCTCAAACGTTCTCATATGAACATAACACATGGAACATAACATGTTGTTGCGCCGGTCCTGTCGTTTGTGTTCTTCTTCTTGAGTCCCGGTCTTGTGCGCCTTGCCTTTACTAGTTCAAGCGTGAAACAACTAGCCCAAGCAAGAGTTTTACTTATGAACATAAGCCTGCTCCTCATTCTTTTCTCGACGCTTTAGTACGTGATATAGCTCATTCCCATTGGCGAATGCTAATGGCCCATTGCTGACATCAGTGAGTTTCTCGCTACAACACCTACAGGGAAATCTGGCGCCACCGACTATGGGAGGTTCCTAAGGGGCGCTGTGCCGTTATGAGAATGACAATATATGTGTGTGCGAGGCTTGTGTTGGCTGGTGTTGCAAGAGGCTCCGTCTAACATGTAGATATGGCTACACAAATACCGCTTTCGTAAAGTAAAATCTTTATAAAATGTTTGCCTTCAGGCATATTACATCTTGCACTGAAGTTTACTCACCTACAATGTATTACCAAGCGAAGAAAAGCAAGAACAGACGACAAATTCCTCCAAAGCGAGCGCGAATCTTGTCGTCTGTCCTCCAACTTTAGCGGCCCGCAAATACTTTTTACGTTTCATATAATTATACATGCAATAACAAGTTCTCATAGTTAAACAAAACAGGTTTTTGTGTAATAATAAGGCTAAAACAGCTTTTTACATGCTGATTTAGTAGAAAATGAATCATTGTGACAGAGGGAACGGTGATTGCCATGCGCGTCTGAGGACGATGCCAAGGCGAAGTCACAATATGCCGGCATTCCCATCCATACCACAGAGCAGCAGCGCCAGATTTTCCTATAGGTAATATAGTAAAAAAACTCTATGGCTGACATCAATCAAGAAGAATATTTGGATCAACGCGCTTCTTCATACTGTTATCGTATATATTCATTGACGCACTTTAGTAATCAGGCTGAAGTAAGTGAAAATCTGTTGCTTTCGAATTTCTATAATAATTACGTATTTCCGGAAGAAGCTGCTATGGTCTCCTCACGATCGGCCGTGGCCGCCCGCATAGGAAATACACCTGTGGCCACACTGCTTATATCGATGTCGTAGTCATCGGGTCTCGCTAATTTCGACTATTTTTGAACAACCATCTAGCTTCGAACTACTCGAAACTTTAGGTCAGACCAGAAGCATGCTTGACAGTGCACGCTCATTCCTTGCCACGCCTGGTTAAGACGGCTTTGCCGACTTCACTTCGTATTGAACTAATAATAGCGCTTCAAGATGCGCAAGTTGGATGTGGCAACTAGCCGTCGGCCTGTCTGGTGCAGGACAAAGCCGGACCGCATCGCACATGGGCGCGAGCGCGCGCTCAAGCCCTGTCGTGCACAAAGCAAACACTGCACGTACGCACTACAGTTGAATCTACGAGCATAGCTGCGGTGGTCTTCTACGTTGCGTAAATACCGCGGACGCCACGGGATGAGACTATTCAGGCACACTACCTTTGACACCTCGTGGGCGCCTAAACCGGAAGTAGAGGCGCCTACGTGAACATCCAAAATTAAATTTGAAATGTGCGCCACGGTGATGCTCAGAAGGCAGAGCGTTGTGCACCCGCCCCGCTTCACCGTAGCCTTCGCAGTGCAATACATTGAAGAAGGAGCGGGAGCACTGTGCAGGGGACGTTTGAATGGCAATAACTTTGTTTGTGCTGAACGAAGTGAAGTACACTTTTCGGCAATGTATTTCTGAAATAGTCTACTTTAACTTCGAATGCGTTTCTCGATTTAGATAAATGTGGTCCAGGGCCAATACGCGCAAAAAAGAGGTTTATGTTCTATCGAAATGTGAAAGCGCATCGAGAACAAGCATTAATCAACGAAATTTAACAATAGTTTGCGGCAAGTCTTTCAGCCATAGGGGTGAAAGATCAGGCAGAAATGTGGAAGTGGGGCTTCACCCCAAGGCCCCTACAGATTCATTGAGTTATTTTTATAGAATCCCTGCTCACACGCGACACATAGGTGTACATTTAATTTGCTTTACTTCACATGAGTGGCACCACTGTAGTGGGAGATCTTGCGCCGGGCCCCTCACCAGATCTGGCCATTTCGAGCTGACAATCACAGAGCATAAAATTCGCGCTAACGATCGTCTGTGCAAAGAATTACATCGCTACGCGCCGCGGAATGGTCCGAAGTTTCAATCCCAACGCTGTTTTGCTTTTCTCTCGCGGCGACCGCGCTGCAAGCCGGACGGTGACGTACTCGTGTCCCTGTGGCTACGTGACGTCGCTTGCCTTGACACGTGACTTCGAGAATTATTCAAGGCAACATCTGTTACTTGTGGGATCTGTTCCTTGAATTGACGAATTGAAGTTTAGAGAAATAATAAAATACACAAACGGGGTGTCTGCATGTTTTCTTTTGTTTTACTTCGCACCAAAGCAAGAGAGATGTACTTCCGCTCCGTCTGCTTGTTCCTACGGTCGTACAGTCACGTGCGCAGGTACCGAAACTATGCCGTTTTCTACCGTGTTCCAGCGCGTGATCACGCTGTGCGTTTCGCTTGTTCTGCTTCGCTATTCATGGAGCACTGAATTATACCGCTACTCATATGTCCTCGCGCATAGCGCGCAAAATCGTGCGCTGCGCGAAATGAGACATTCACAACAGCTCGCACGCAACGTCGTCAGCAGAAGTGCGCAGCGCCGCAAAAAGAAAGAAAGAAGGCAAGAAAGAAAGAAAGAAAGAAGAAATAAAAAAACAAAGCCAGCAGAAAAAGAAATGATGGCGGGGCGTATGCGTCACGCGATTCTCGAGGTACGGTTTAGGAGAACGTAGGAAAGCAATTTCGCTTGCGGAGGCTAGACGGGGCAAGTGAAAAGAGGGCCCTCTTCGTGGTGGAGCTCCCCTGTTGAAATCATGAGTTCGCGACATTGAAATATTTCTATCTCGGCTATTATGGAGCCGATCTGAAAAAAAAATTCGGCAGGACGCTTCCTAGAGGACACGTAACAAGTTCCAACGTATAAAAAAATTTTGCTATGGGGCCTGGCGAGAGGCCCTTTAAATAAAAGCGAGTCGCGTGACAAATTTCTTCCTCCTCCTGCGTTCCTACTCTAAGCCAACAAGTGACGTGTGCTGCCTGACGTACAGTGTTGGTCGAATACGTTTAGCTATAAATTTCATACTCAACACAAAAACTGAGCTAGAAATTTCCTGCGAAAGCATTGACAAACATTGTACCCATTCGCGTTAAGCTGCAAATACATACTAGGGTGAATAAGAAAGTATTGGTCCCTATTTGTTATTAACTAAACTAACGTACACACAGGTCATTACAAATATGCGTTCTATTAAGCGTACCTTACACTATTTTTTCACATAGCCCCCACACCGGTTCAGAAATTTGTCCCATCGCAGTACTGAATTCGAGATGCCCCTGTCGTCAGTCAGCGGCGCACGCGGCTTCCCCGAACTTTCATTGTCGTTCAAGTCTTCACGGCCCTAACTCACAACGCCACCACCTCACATTTCTCAAAGCGAAGACACTTTTCCTTATCCGTTGGTTGCACTGCCCCGTGGATCCTGCTCCATAGAAAACAAATCGCACTTCGCTGCTCGTACGCCGTGGAGGTGTGAAGCACAGCCGCCTTCTACAACAACTGACAGCAGCGCGGCGCCACGGAGCTGCCAGCAGATAAGGCCGGGCCGGTTCAAGAAAGGTCCCCCGCTGGGAATGGATATGTTGACTTCGGATTCACAGCCGTAACTTGACTAAAAACAAATGGTAGGGTGATAGGGGAGGAGGGGGGGGGGGCAAGGACTTTTTGAATCTCCCTCGTATAGCAAATTTGTTTAGATGCGATAACGGATGCTGTTTACAGAACTATAATATCCGTTTTTGGTACTGAGTTGCGGTATTTTAAACTTGGTACTTCTATTAAGGTGAAAGCCTGAAGAGGCTTATGCGTCGAAAAATGCATTCTCTATCGTTATCGAAAAACTGACCGTGCGGTGTTACGGCACCAAAATTCAATGGCACCAACATTGATGGTGCCACTCACGACCACTGGTGTGACCTGAACCCACTAACTTTGGTGTTTATTAGGACAAAGTTAACTAAGGCACTCGCACCCACGGCCTTTAGTTGAAGTTGAACCCACGACCTTTGGTGTGACCGCAATTCAATGGCACTAAAATTGATGTTGCCATTACTGGTGGTCGCACCGACGACCATGGGTAGGGCTCGAACCAGCGACTTTTGGTGGGATTAACCATATAATAGGAAGTAACAACGCATTCGTATGAGAATGCCAAGAAATTTAATGAATGTCTCGCTAGCGCGCCGGCTTTCGCCTTCATCCTCTTTAGCGTATGCTAGATTGACTAAATTTTTTTTCGTTATTCCAGGCCCTAAATCAAGACTTTGCTTCCTATAGTTATTAGAATTTACCTTTTTTCTCTCAAGTGGAACAAATCTCATACAGATCTGCCCGGGCGTCGTCTCATAAAAGCATTTCTACATTTTACATATGTCTGAACAAGTGGCATCGGAGTTTGCCTCGATCCAAAGTGCTTCGAACATAGCATCCATTTGTTCCGTCCCTTCGTAGTTAGTATACTTAGTGAGATTTATAGTGTGTTCCAGTTATGACTAGCATCGTAGCCAGTCTACGCAGACAACTAAGGAGAGAGCCGAGAAAGCTTTGAGGCCATTTAATCGAACGAGTTTCCAGCCGTCTGGAAGACGCACGGAAGACGCTTCTGCGACGTGAAGTCACCTTGCGGTCAAAAGAAAAAGTTGAGAAAAGCACCCGTTATTTCTGTATTTTAAGTATTTGCGCCTGCAAACCAACGAAAAACACCATGTAGCTTACATTAAGGGCCTAGCTAGGATAGTGTGTCTATGTTTTCTTGTGCACAGACAACCTTGCTGTCGGCTTTCCAAGCGTCCTGCTCAGCCGCCATATTGTTTGGACAGGAAAGTAGCCAACCCCATTTTTTACTTGGATGCTGTTTTCTCGAAGCTGTCTACTTTGACGCCTTCGTGAAAAGTGGAACGATACTTAAGATGGCCGCTGTGCACTTAGCCATCTACTTAGCTCTCCTCAGCGAGTATTGGAATACAGCTCAAATTTCCCACGCCAGTACCAAATATATTTCCGTACAATGATGACAAACAGAGCAAGTCGTAACTCGTCTACGCAAGCATCTGCAATGAGCGCCGTGACATCACCGACCGGCGCCATCTTACCGAGGGCGGCGAGGATGGCGGCCGACCAGAACACTTCGCCGCAAAGGGCCGGCAGGAAGAGCAAGCAGCCCATGCGGGCGCCGAAGTGCTGCTGGAAAGGGTCCAGCATTGTCTTGTAGCCGGCCTTCCTCATTTTCACCGCGAACAGGTATCCACCTGCGCAGAGCATAAGGAGCACCTGAAACGATACGCGCTTCTAGCGCCATATTGGTGCTTGTTCTTGCATGTGTGTTTCTCGGGAAAGCTGTCGTGTTCGAATTTTGAACCCTATTATATGCACCGATTCCCCGCAGTTAGCAAATCGCGGCTCTGGATTTCTTTGGCCGTAACTGATCTTTGAGGCATAAAAATCCATACATTTATTCGTATACGCAAGGAAGTGGGGAGCCACCACGTGACTTCCGCCAAGCTTCTTGCTCGATTATCCACTATGGCAAACAGAAAAAGTTCTAGGCCGCGGTGACCGGTCTCTCGCTGCTTCTTTGTATCTCCTTGTTGAAGTCGGTACTGTTGCATAGAAAAGTATTTTTTTAATTAAAATATGCGACAAGTGCACGTCACATCGTGCGCGTGCGTGTTCAGTGTTTATGTGTGCATATGCGCTCGTGATTATGTTGTTTGCGTCTGCATCTGTACATATGCCATCTTGTGTAAATACCTACACTAGTGAACAAAAAGATATTTTGCATTTGATATTTTACGAAACACGCACCTGTGTCAATATTCACGCGCCAAGCTTCAAACTGACTTGACGATGAGGTCCCCAATTGTGCCCTGCTGCAAACCGACCTACCCGATCAGCTTAACTCACCGATGAGCAGGCTGAGGGCGTATCCGAAAGGAGCCTGGCAATAGGCGAGCCCGCTGAGGTAGACCACTTCGGCGGTACCATTGATATAACCGCCTCCAACCCAGGTCGCTGAAGAGACGAGAAAGGCTCAACTGTCATAACCCATGGCATGCCAACACTGCAGGTGTAAGGCCACAATATACCGTATACTAATTTAGAAGCTTATCACCCCGGCGCCCGTTTCTCGAGATACGGACGCGGAGGCTACGTGTTAGCACGACGTAGCATGCACGACAACTGTTGCTGGGCGGAATGGAACACCACCCTAACGTTAGCCTGACTTGTGTTGTCTGTTCAGCTCGGACCCGTGCATGCACACAGCAGCATGCTCCGCAGGAATGCTGTAGTGACCTTATGTAGCTGCGCCTGCAGACAACGCTCATGCCGGCAGTGGAAGGCAAAACGATCTACGCTGGCTTGAACCGCTTGAACCGCTTGAACCGCTTGAATAGAGCATTGATGGCGCGTCCACTTTGTCGTTTTTGCAGCCAAACGCACTCGAGTGCGTTTAGCTGCAGCAGACGGAGACACTGAAATCGACGCACGATCAAAATTTAGTGGCATCTCAGCGGCGCTTACCGGTCATAGTAAAGACGCCGACGAACAGCCCGATGTTTCTGCCGGCGAGCATGACGTCGGATTCTTCACCCATGCCGCCCTCTGGACCGCCCTTGCGGCCGGCCCAGATGCCCACCACAAGGATGATGAGGTAGAAGAATACGATGGCCACCAGGCCTGGTACGTTGATCGCCATCTCGCTTCGGTTTCGCGGGGACGGGCAGTCTCTCGGGGGCAGGCAGGCGCACCGGCGGAGGAGCGGCTGAGTGCGTGACCTGCGAGCTCGACGGTCAAAAATAATTATGGCGGACGCTGCGCTCTGCTCCTCGCCGTCGCCTACGTCCGCTAGCGTGCTTTAGCGCAGAGCTCGTGCCTCGTGTGACGCCTCGTCCTCTTCGCACTTGAATCAGTTTCAAGCGCAGCGCATTCCCGCTAGCCATGGAAAACAAAAAATATTTTCCTCGCTAAATTCTTAAAACACTACGTTGTGGTACGTTTTCCTTTGATATTATGAAACATTTCCATCAGTGTTTCTTCTTTTTAGACTTGAGCAATTATACTTCTAAGCCTACTCGATTCTTCGTCACTCCCAATACTGAGTGTGAGCATTACACGAGGGCGAAACAGACAGTTTTTGCCCTTATTTTTTTAGCCATATTACGACTGCAAATGCGAAGTCAACATATCTGTTCCCAGCGGTGGACCTTTCTTGGGCCGGGCACGCCTTATCTGCAGGAAGTGCCGCGGCACGGCGCTGCTGTCAGTTGTTGAAGTGCGGAAATGCGGATTTGTTTGAAATCAGGGGTACAATCAGAACTCCATGTGAACCAAAGGTCAGTGGGTCGCCTCGCATTGGGCGCTCACGGGAAGACTACAAATGAAGTTGTGCAGGGTGATATGGGCTGGAATACTTTTGAGGTGATGGAAGCTCGCAGTAAAATTGAGTATGAAGAACGACTGAGGAATATGGAAGAAAGTAAATGGGTTGGGAGAGTGGTGAGGTATCTGTACAGGAAAAACATTGATTCACAGTGGAGGAAACGAAGTAGAAAGCTTACCAGCAAGTGTGCGGCCTGTAGGGTGGGCAACACAGCAACAAAGAACGTCAAGCGGAAAGTCAGAGAGGCCGAAATAATCTCATGGGTGGTGGCAATGGAAAACAAACCTGCCATGAGCAACTACTTAAAAGGAAAAAACAAAATCAGGAAAGAAACAATTTATGATAACTCAAAGGGAAGCTCACTACTTTTCGAATCGAGATCACGATGCCTTACAACGCGCAGCTATAAACCGAGATATATGAACGACGAAGTATCTGCTTGCTGCGGTAAAGCTGGAGAAACGATGGAGCATGTTTTATCAGAATGTGGAGATAGCTGCATAGTTGTCGATTTAGGCACCACTAGACTCCTTGAAGCACTTGGTTTCCGCGAGAGCAGGAGGATAGTAGACATGTCCGCAGTAGAGATCAGAAAGACGCGATTGAAAAATTGGTGAATGTAGGGAAAGGACAAAGAACGGACATGCACAAAAACAAAGTTCACAATAGGGGTCAGAAAATTTGGTTATGGGAATTCATCGTGCGTCTTTTGTTTCTTTTTCTTACTTAACCTAAGTAGTACATTAGGCAGTACAATAGCAAGAGCTTCGTGGTGCAACCCACCGCCCCGTTCCGATGGGGATCCTCATAGGATATCCATCCAATATCTATCCATCGAAAATTACGGTTGTGCTTCACACGTCCACGGCGGACGAGCAAGGAAGTGTGATGCGTTTTCTATGGAGCAAGGGACGAACGTCCATAGAAATCCACAGAGAAATGCAGCCCACGAATGGGGAAAGGTGTCTCGCTTCGAGAAGACTGAGGTGTTGCGAGTTCACAAAAAGCCGTGAAGACTTGTGTGACAACGACCATTAGGGAAGGCCGCGTGCGTCGCTGGCTGACGACTAGGGCATCTCAAATTTAGTGCTGCCATTGGACCGGTGTGGGGACTATGTTGGAAAATAGTGTAAGGCATGCAGAATAGTACTTATATTTGTAATGACCTGTGTGTACACCTTATTTTGCAACTAAAGAAAGAAACAGGGGCGAAGACTTTCTGATTCGCCCTTGTATAAAAGACCGACCAACTGACCGACATAACAGTACGTCCATATCTCTTCCCTAGTTACCAGTTTGTTCAGAAAATCGGACTATCATTTTCTAAAAATGTCCTGAACAGCCGCCGATGCGTCTACGCATTTGCTCTTTTGCTCAATTGTCAAAAGTATTGGGATCCACTTTGCTGCAACATTTTTTTCTATTCTAAGTCGTCATTGATAACGGCACCAACTCACGTGGTATTTACAGACATCGCAATACTTTCGGCCGATTTTCGGTCTTCCGCACCTTTTACTTTCAACACTGAAATTTCTGATTTTAACATTGACAATGCAACGTTTGTTGGCAGCACATGGAGGACTATAGCGGCACAAATTTCGGAACATATTATGTTTGGAGGAACAGGAACTTGATTATTGGGATATGCTCTTCACCACTTTTCTGGACATGCTGCCATGCTCACCTTGGAGCTAATGAGAAAATGATGAGCCCAAAATATAGGTAGCTAATTTTTGCACATTCAATATGGTTTAATTAGCCCATACATTGTGCAATCTAGGTCAATATTTTTTCTGGGTAAGTCTGAATATTTATCAGGACCCCCTCGTAGTTGTGTATGTGTACTAAACGTAGCTCAGTCTCAATTCAACAGTGTCATGTGATCTACAGCCCTCATTTACTATATATTCTGAAGTCTTCAGAAGAGGGACGTGCAAAGAACATGTACTTTCAAAGTTAATGTCCCGCAAAACAAACTTTTCAAGAGGCGTAAGTGTGCAACTTAATCTTAAGCATTTCTACAACTTCAAATTTACAAAATGGTACTTAAATGCTGGGATGTTACGTGCCAAAATGACGTTGTAATTATGTGGCACGGCGTGTGTGGAGGATTCCGGAATAATTTGGACCACCTGTGTTTCTTTAATGTGCCCTAAAATCTAAGTACACGAGCGTTTTGGCAATTCGCGTCCATCGAAATGCGGCCGCCGCGGCCAGGATCGTACCCACGACCTCATGTTGGGCAGTGCAGAGCCATAACCACTAAGCCATAAAGGTGTTCTGTGACTACATAAGCTACCGTGGCTGTTTCCCCACAACTAGAGGAGTGCGCCGAAACGTGGGCGCGCCGCCGTAGCCGACGTTCCTTCTCGGCGAGATCGATGTGCCATTTAAATCGCAATAAAGATCTATTTTTTAAATGTAAATCTAAGTTCATTTGAATTTTGTGTTGTGTTGCTTAATTGTTTTCCCCGTCTCACGCATAGAATCATGTCAAGTAGGAGAGAAATGAAGCAACACAAAGCAATCAATAGTAACCCTGCGGTCCGTGCGTCTGCAATGCGTGTCGTCACCAGTAAACGTGGGATTCCGAAACTTATCTTTCAAAATCGCAATATGGCGAAGCGAGAAGAAAGATATAGCGGTTTTGGAACGTCGGAAACACAGCTCGAGGGTCGCGGACACTGTGAATGCTGCTAGAATCGGCGATATGTCTCAAAATGGCATCAACGCGAGAGATGCAACTTACAACGAGATACAGACATTTCTGGCCGCGATGTGTTTAAGATGAAGATTGGACGTTTTTGCATGTATCCGTTGCATTCGAAGGTGTTTTTTCTACATGTCTACATGTAAAAAATTACCTCTGCATGTCGGCTGCATCGTGCTGTTCTTTTGCAACATTCATGAGAAATAGAATGCAATTGACTTCGATAGCTGCACTGAACTGTAAAACACTTTCGACGTGTAGGTTAAAAAAAAACTCCTTTATTTTCACCCCGGAAATAATTGTGCAACTGAGCAGAGCCTGCGTTCCAACTAAACCGCATTTTAACGCAATAGCGTTAAGGAGCTCGTGTCGCAGAAAAGCCGGTGTCGTCGGCGTTGGCGTCCGCGGCATTGGCCGTGAGCGATAAATCCGAGAAGGCACTTCATAAATAAAAAAAACAACTTGCGAGATGGGCTGGTGGGAATCGAACCAGGGTCTCCGGAGTGTGAGACGGAGACGCTACCACTCAGCCACGAGTTTTTTTTTTCTTTATTCACAAAATGACATACATAGATAAAAACACGTTGTACTACTTGGGCCAACGTGACAAGCTAAAATTTCTTGAAATTCACTAATTCATCAAGATTACCCAACCAGTCAGGTGGATCTGCATGTACACGATATATCTCACGTATGAAAATAATGCTTTCAACAAAATTTTCTCGTGCTGGGCGCGCATTCACATCGGCGTGCGTTACCGCCATCCGTGTCTTCCAAAGACTATGGAGGCCCAGGAGCATTATCATGTCATACGGAAAGCCCTGATGGCTGTCTACCGGCACGAAACGTATACCCTGTGCTGTTATCGGCAGTTCCTTTTTAAGAGTTCTTTGCAAGACATCCCAATAAAAAATGGCATTCCAGCACTCAATGAAAGCGTGCTCAATGGTCTCCGGCTTGTTACATAGCGCACCACTCAGCCACGAGTTCGTTCCTTCAAAATGGGACAAAATCGCCTCTAGTGAATGCGGTGTTGCCTTAGAAACGTGCCGTAGAAAGTTATACTGCGGTGTATATCGGTAATCTGACCATGTAACTTACAGAAGTCGCAGTTTCACGAGTAGCGAAGTACGTTTCCGTTGAACTTCTTCTGCGCTCTGCGCACACACAGAGCCATCTTGCGGCAAACACAGAAGACCCCTTCCTCGCAATGCACGGCGCTGCCCCGACACGTGGCGCACCACTCGCCCCATGACCGCGTCCGCCTTCATGGCGCGTCGGGGCCCGGTTATCTCCGCCGATCGCGACGTTTGGCTGGCGTAGCGCGTTCGAGTAGGCGGTGCGAACGGGGTGCGATAAAGCTATCGCGTTCCACTCTTGAAGGCTAAGCTTAAGCGTCCTCCAATTTTTTGTTCATTTAACGTGGTAATGACGAGTTAACAAATTTATCTAATTTGCTTTCTCCGGGGCATCATACCATATCTCAGCTGAAAAAAATGTTTCAGCCGCCACAAAAAAAGTTATTTCCGTTATTTTTTCAGGAAAAAAGGACGTTAAAAGAAATTTTAAAAGAAAAGTTACAAGAAAAGGGTGAATAATATACAGAAAAATGGCGCAGCATGGCCTTAGTCGCTTTTGCGCCATTAAACCCGAATTAACTAACTAATATACAGAAAAAGTGCTTTCACTTATCGTACAGTCGGGAAGGCTCGTTATAACATACGCTGATTGGTTGACAGAATAAAGGCTGAAACTAGCAGCACTGGGTTATAAAAGAGGTCTATTTCCTATTTGTTTAAATAAAGAATATTATATGAATACAATCTCATTAAGAACAAGAGCAAGCAAGGTTAACATATCTAAAGAGTCGCATGTGGTAATTAGTGCTGGCTTAGCAATTCTAGCCAAAGTCACCGACTCTTTCCTCAATGGAAAAACTATCGCATAAAAACTGAAACATAGAAAAAAAGAAAACAATTGCCACTACGAAGGAAAAAACAAGCAAGGTTCTGCATGCATAATCGTGAAGGAAGAAACATAAACCCTGGACATGCACGCCTCTAGATATGCGCTCAATGTTTTTTTATATATCTCGGCAGAGAAGCAAAAGATTTACTAAGGGTTTTGTACTTTTCTCACTTTCAATACCTCTGTATTCGGTCTTCGCAGCCCTTAGTATGAAAAGCCCAGAACTTCAACCTGTTTAGCAAAGAAGGATGTAGCGAAAGAGCTATTTAAATTTGTGGTTCCGGTTTCTATACGCTGCCGATGCTGCCAACGCAAAAAGACACAGTTTCTCCTGGAAGGCGAAGCATCGATTGCGATGGCAAATTATTGGACAGGATGGTAGTTTATCGGTCGTACAACAATGTAAACATATAGGCGCACTAGAGAAATTAACAAGCATGGTGTCACGCGTGCACAAGCCAACGTGAACACGTCTCATTCGATGACAGTGGAAACTCGCTGTAAAAATGCTGGAGTGAGGAATCGCGGCAGCAGCCGCGAGCGAATTGACCTTCGTACAGTCACTCGCATCAATGCCAAGTATGCCGCGAAAACACAGCGCAGCACGGACTCTGACCGCGTCACAGATTGTTTTCAAAAAGCCTTTCAAAAAACAGCGCCCTGGGAGGGCGCCCGCGGTAGCCCGAGTAGCCCGGAGGTAGCCCGCACGGTAGCCCGCACCTATGGCGCGTGTGCATGTGTCAGTTTCCCTTGTGACTCGACTAAGGCATTAGCCTGACAATCAATGTTGCCAGTACTTGTGCCATGCGTCCCGGCACATGTCAAAAAGTTGCCTATAAAAGCGAGAGTACCACAGTTTCTCACATTCTTCTCTCGTGGTTGCATTAGAATTTCGAGACACTCTGTTGCATTGCATCGCTTTCAGGATAGGCCCCATTTGTAATGAAACAGGTTCTAATGTTTCGGTGCCATAGTAAGAAAGATAACTCGTGTTATTTTCAACATAATGATGGCATCGCCGTCTTCTAGACACCCTATATGCTGAACGAAGTGAAAGACGGTTGAGGTGAAAATTACGCAGACTCCACGCACTATGGGAATCGATGCTAGGCAAATCATTTTCCAAGTAGCTTGTTATGTAGCATTGTCAAAGGTTCTGCAAAACGGTACGAGGTTGACTAGCGTGTTCGTACAAGGTGAGTAATATGTGTACGTGCGTGCATGTGCGTAAATAGCGCAGCAAGACGACCGTATGACGACCTTGGTATGACGAATGAACTTCTTGTTCCCTGAAAAAGAAACGCCAGACAGAAATAAGTTTAACTTTCCGCGTAGACTGTGAGCCTCTGACCCACTCAACCTTCTTGATGCACGCCCGAGCATGTAAGCAACTTGTATGCAATACACAGCTGGTCCATCAACCACACTTTGGCGGAGTGCAGTAAAGCTGCCTGTGCCAGCAATGTCTTGGACCATGCTCCATTGGGTGCACGCTTGGCATAAACATATTGACTTCGGAGAATCAGAGCGATACAGAGATGGTGCCGTGCATTCCCTTGAATAGCTAAAATATCAGATCGCACCATCAGTGTGCTGTGAAGAACACGCATCAGTTGATTCTTAGGCAAAAAAGTACAATGGCCTAACTACATCAGTGAGCCAATGTTATTTTCCAATTGAATGCTCATGAGAAAGAAAGAGCTGATTGAATATGGCTAGGTGTTCACCTATAACCGGACGTTTATATTTAGAGAGCATTAAGAAATAGGCTGCCCAAGCTTAGGCGACCTTATTGGCAGGATGGGCTAAAGATGCAGAAAAGGTACAGAATTACTTGAACCAAGCAGAATTCGGATTCTGCACCATCGCAGCATCGCTCACGCTACGCTAAAGAATTTAGGTTAGGTGACCCAATGGATTCTGTATAACGACGGTAGAGGCGTATATAACAAAGCTGAGCAGTGATCCAGTCGTGCTATACTCGTGGACAACTTTCCTTGGCTTTGAAGCGAAAGCTACGGGGGGTGGAGCTTTGTAGTACGAGCACGCTCGGCACTGGTTTCGGCAACCTTGCACAAGCTCTTTAGTGAAGGCAAATACATTAATTTGGCGTGAATAAATTTTTATTCAGATCTAATACGTACCAAGTTCTCAACAGCGAGCATTGCAGCCTGTGTCGGAGCTCCGAAGCAACTGTATGGCGTCGGTTAGGAATTCGATGTGCAACTGATGCTGGCGTCGGTAGAGTCAGCTCGCTCGCTCATTTGTACATGCCGATGGCTGCGATTTACAGCACAGACGCTGGAAAAACTTTTTTGTGTGCTTCAACAATCTTTTGTTGTTAAAGTTGGTCAATACACTGTCAGGGGAGTGTTCGTCGCTTAATTAAGCTACAAACCGTCACCAGGAAACACGGGCATCATTTGCATTTGATGAATATGCAAAGCGTGAGGAGGCCTCAGGTGTGCGAAAACTCGAAGGAGCAAACTAAAAATACAATAAAATACGGAAAGCTTACTGGTGAATGTTACGTATTGTTTAAGATTAGGTACGGTAAAAAAGAAAAAGTTTTCTATTTCTCACGTAAGAAAATGAAAACAAAACGGTGAGACTACTTCCAGCAGTGGTGAAAGAGGCGCGCTTAGTTTCCGTAGCCTTCGCTTCATAGCCGAGAATAGTTGTTGGCGAGTATAGCACCGTTTGTGCGTGGCGTGACGCCTGCAGGGAGTTCTTCCCTCCGCGGTGCGGCACCAGCAGCACGCAGCGCTTAAAGGCTCACAACATTGGTCCACGTGGCACTCTCGCCATGCACCGCAACGGCAAGTGCGAAACTCGAGATTGAGCCTGATTGGGCGCCGCGAGGGGAAGTGCAGCATGCCAGTGAACATAGCAAATGCGTGATTGCTGTAGGTTAAGCCCGATTCACAGACAGTGGCACCACCGTTGGCAAATAATCCCCTCCTTCTTTTCTACACTACCATCGCCTGAGAGTAGTCAACTCGCTGTGCTCATCGTATATGCCGTTTGGGATCCAGTGTATTATCTCTGTCTTATTTCTACAGTTAGCTATATTTGCTGCTTGAAAATGTGGCGTGTTATTCAATCGGTAAAAAAACTAGCCTCCATTAAAATTTTAAACCCATTCCAAGGTGTCAGCCACTGTATGTCCATTGAGGCGCTAACTGGGTAGAGACGTTTCTCGCACAGGCAGAGGAAAGGTACTTGAAGATTGCTGATGACTATTAACCATGTCCAATGCCTTGACAAATCATTTTGTCAGTCCTCAACAAGCATTCCTGTGCACCACATGGCTCACGACTTCAGCAGCTCCGATGCCGCTCTAAGAGTTATAGCAGAGCGCAGCAATGCAAGCACATGTCATATATACATTGTTGTGGCGGTGGAAAGACAGCTTGGCTTAAGTGATTTCGACGAGGAAGAGGAAACCTAGACAGGCCGCATTAATGTACGTATCTTTCCGGCATATACATGTGCAGTTAAAGGCATCACTCGTATTTAATTAACTTTACTCATACGTACTTAGGTGCCCTTGCTTGTTAAGATCGAGAGTGAACAGCTAAATTTCAAAGCGCAGAACAAAAAATCAACTCTGCATCAGTGACTTTGCTCTCAAAGAAACTATTAATGCAACAGCTAGTTGTTATGCGATTATACATCTAGACGTCCAACAAAAGCAGATAAAAAATATAAAACTAACAATAATTAAAGCGTGTTGTAAGTGTAATTCCTCCGGTTGTATCTGTGCTGCAAGTGTTGAATGTATTGTGGAAAGTATTTTAGCAAAGTGTCTTATTTAATAACTCTTGTTTTAGTCAAACAAGGTACTAATTGAAAGATAGATGCTATGTGTTCACTCTCAGTGTCAGTAGGTGGTCATTTAGTGGGATAACTTCTTTAATTGCTTCTACAACGTTTTCCATCAGGCATATTTTTCTATAATTGCTAGATCGATAGGTGCTCCCCAAGTATGTTGAAATAATCGATCATTACACATTTGAACTTCCTATGGGGAGTTCTCGCATGAGGTCCACATTCTGTAAATTGACAAATGTCAATGAAGAAATTAAAATTACTAATCTGTTCAGCAGCACAGCTACGTTTCATGGTTCTGAACTCTGATGCCACCTATTCAATCTCACGTAAAATGCCGAAATTTTATTCTGAGATAACCTTTGGACTAATTTTAATGAAATTTGTTGCATTTGACAGAGAAAGCTAAATTCTAGTGACTGCAGAAGGCGAAACTTTGATTTCGGATTTGAATACATTTATGAATAATGCTAAAATTGTTAAGTAAGAAAAAAACTTCAAATAAAGACAATGTCTACAAATTCTCAGCTCTACACCAAAAACAGATACTGCAGATCTGTAAACTACATCGATTAGATCATCTAAAGCAGATAAATCTGGTATATTATATTCCGCTTATGTGATTTCTTACAGTGTTTACGATAGTTTTGCAAGAGTCATATTCACAAATTGGTAAATACATCTCGCAGGAGTGTATAATGCAGTAAAAGCTCGTTAATTCGAACCGCAAGGGGAAGCCGCTTCAGTTCGAATTAACGAAAGTTCGAGCTAACGAAAGTGAAGGACAGCAACAGTACACTGCGATTTGGAAACTGTAGGGAATGTCAGAAATTTGGCGGGTCAGAAAGTGATGGCGCGTGCCGCGGGCACGCGCCATCTTCAAGTCGAAGCTCTGGGTCCGACTGTGCCACACCACCGATGTCCACCGAAACGTACGTTAGCCGAGGCTTAACACCATCACAATGAATCGCGACGGCCGATACCTCCTAAGCTGAAAACAGAGGTGCACAACCGATGAAGACTGCCGAGACAAAGACGCCGAACATGTGAAGGTGGCGAAGGCCCTGATTCGTTGGTTCTTGATTGGAAGCGCAACTGCGACGTACTTGATTCGCTGTGTTTAGGCGCTTGCCGTGCCATCTCCGCACAACATTAGCAGCTGTACAAGATTTGCAAAGCCTCCGAGATTCGCAACGGGCAAGAAGTCTCGGAGGTTACGTAGAACAGAGAGGCGGCAGCCGCCGCTGCCTTCTGGCTGACCCCGCGTCGGTTAGATTTTTTTTCCGATTTTGCCTTCTCTCGCCGTTCTATCCGTTTAGGAGGCAATACAGCCTTGTGTGTAGGCAGTAGGCGCGTTTCTATGGCCGTATGCCAGGCGAGCGTAGTTCGAATTATCCGTGAGGGAACTTTCTCGCGTTCGAATTAACGGACTTTTTTACACATAGACTTCTGTGGAGCTTGGCCGGACAAAATCGTACAGTTCAAATTATCCATAAATTCGAATTATTGAAGTTCGAATTAACGAGGTTTCACTGTATATCAATTTTGTCCTCTTTAGATGTATTACTAAATGCAGTTTTCAGAATTGTTACACAATTTTTTCTTTGCCAAGATATAGAGTCGTAAACTTCATAGTTTCATTTTGTTGAAATATTGTTGAACTAAGGTGCAGCTCTGTGCAACAGTCATTTGTAGACGAGCCGTGCAAACATGAAATGATTTTTCTCTTTTTGACATCACAGACATACATATGTTTTTTGTTTATGTAAATAAAACTTTGCCATTACAGCATTGCTGAGAACGTTCTCACAATGAGTGAAACCAACCAACAGCTTTAGATGGGCATAGCTGCTTGCGATGATGCTGTATGATGACATTGCGGAGGCAGGAGTTAAGCAAATTTTCACTGTTTTTGACACGAGAGTGTAAATTCCTTGCTGGAGGCAGTGCAATAACATATGACTCACATCTTCAAATGAGCCTTTTCTACAGATCGGCAACATCGTTTTACTAGTTTGTTCACAAAGTGATTCAGGGCCCCTTTAAACAACAAAACACTTTTATTCTCTTAAGGTAGACAGAAGTGAACGACTGAAGAAGAACAAAACTAGGCATATTACGAACCAGTCACCCTACTTAAAAACAAAAAAAACCTTGCTAACAACCTGTACGTGCAGAAAGGTCATCAGGGTCACTGCAGGACACATTCCATAATTATCCTGGCAATATAGGCAACAATGTGGTAATATTGCCACAAGGCAACAAGGAAAGCAAAGGCAATTTCATTGGGTGGACATTGTAGGCTGTACCATAAGTTAAGAATTGTTTGCGAAGTACTAGCAACTTGCAACACTGGTCATTTTAAACTACTTAAGCTTTACTTTAATAACGAGTTATGACCCCTGCAGAATTTAAGCCAGGCAATGCTAATTCACTTGGAATACAGCGTGAGCACGAGCTTTGAGATATACCTCCCCAAAACGTGCCATAAAAGAGATTTTCGCTTCATGTAGTATCATTCCTAGAAGCTGCAAAGTTGAATAAATAGGTTCCTAATCGATTTCCGGCACAAAATTTGTAACCTTTTGCGACACTGACAATCGTACCATAAACACCTTTCAATCTCATAGGCATACTGCATTTATTCAAAAAAGTTTAAAGTTGAAACAAGTGGTAGGCCATTACACACTGCACAACTCACTAAAATACTGCACCGGATTCTTACAAACCAAAAACACCGACAAAACAAGTAATCAGTTTGTGACAGGAAGAGGTGTACTGCGCCATGACGCAACCGCTTCAAGAAGACTTCTAGAAGTATTTCACAAGAAGAGAAAATAAAGTTGCATTTCTGAGAAATCACCTTTAAAGATGTCAATACATGGTAGCATAAAAATTATTGAGTGGCTGAAGGTTTTCCCACATCGGAGATCAATATAATTATACTGCCTGCTTTGTAGGGGGCACAGGCAACTATTGAGAGATGTGTCTAAAGCACCCTACTACAACTGCTGCAAACCAGTCACAATAATGTATGCAAGTGTTTCACAAAATAAATATCCGTGGAAGACATACAGAAACTGACTCAAGAAATCTGACACAATAGAAATAGTGACAAACTCATTACCATTCCAAACAAACACACAATAAAAGTGCAACAAGCGAAGATGACACAACTACAGTCGCCGACCAAAAATTTGGACATGCTTGGTAATTTGTACCTTCTTTCGGCATGACCGTTCTCCCCGTAGATTCCATGCATAACAACAGAAATTTTGGACCATCTAGGGCTCGCCATTTGATTTTCAGGACTCCGTCCATGCCAAACTTCTTGTTATTGTGGCCGTTTCCAACTAACACCAGCGCTGCCACGAAACTGTTGAGCGAAATTAGAGCCGCGGAGATGCTCAAACATGCTTCACTCTCTGAGGTTAATAGGTCATTGCAATCGCTATCATCATTGTTTTCCGGTTCCGTCACCGTCTTTTACGCTGTTTTTATGTAACTTTGGCAGTACGTAAGATTGTGTGTATCTATCAACAATAAGCGAAGCGTGGTGTCAACTCCCCTTTTCGTAGCTAGCACAGGTGATGAAGTGCTGCAAGTACAAGACGATGACCATGGCACAGAAAGCTGCCGTTGTACAGCTTGTACAGAACAGCCGATAACAGGTTCAGGTAGCCTGGGAATACGGCATTTCGAAGCAGTCTAGCTTGGGCTACGTCAAGAAGAAAGCAACACTCTTCAAGCGGCTGAGAAATGTGCTACGGCCCAGAAGAGAAAGAGAGAAAGAGAGAGAAAAACCATTTGTTCGTGATGAGATTGGATTACTTCCTCGTAGGGTGGAGCCTTTCGTTCAGGGCCTCATTGGCTCGCGCCACTCCACATGCCCGTCGGACCAGCCATCGCTGCTCTTGCGGGTCTTAGCTGGTCGGCGCAGTCTTCCAGGAGGAAGGTGAAGGTGAAGGAATAGGGGAGTAACCTGGAGGGTGTGGGCACTCCCAGGTGCAATGATATACTGTGGGATTTGCTTCACAATAGGGACAGTATGAGGGACATTGAGTGGGGAGGAATAGGTGAAGATAAAAGAGGCAGGAAAATGAATTAGTTTGAAGCTGTCGACACGCGACGGCATCTTCACGGTTAAGGGAATTATGTGGTGGAGGGAAGTGTCTCCTGGAATCTCTGTAATATTGTAGAGTTTCAGTGCAGTTCAGTGGTTCTGTCGGTGCGTCGTCTGGATTGGACAGCTCTTCCAATGGTGCCCGGTTAGCGAGCTCTCGTGCTACCGCATTAGCGTGTTCATTACCATGCAGTGATGTGTGTCCAGGTGTCCAGACGATACGCACCCTGTGTAACGCTGTGGGGTGTAATGATGTAAGGATGTGGTGTGTGTAGGGTGACACCCTCCCTTGTGCCAAAGTCCTGCAGGCGGTCTGTGGATCAGTGACCACTGTGATGGGTCCATCCAGTGCCGGCGTGGTTGAAGCGTGTACGATGGCTTAGGCGATAGCAGCCTCTTCCGCCAAGGCACATACCCCCAACTTGAAGAGTCTGAATATCCGGCTAGGTACCATGGTTGCGCAGTGCGTTCTTGTGACCTGCTGAAGCAAAAGGCCAAGACCCTCACGCTACGGACGGGAATCATAAGCTTCAGGTTCAGTGATGGCTGGCTCTGCAACTTTAAGAAGGGATGTGGCCTCGTCTTCAAGAAAATGTGCAGCGAAAGTGGTGCTGTGTAGAACACGTTGGTCGCACATTACTGCACTGACAAGCTGCAGACCTTGCTCGGCTGCTACTTGCCGGATGATGTCTTTAACTGTGATGAGACCGGACTGTTTTACAAGCTTCTGCCAGAGAAGACGCTTGCTGTTTCCAGAGATCACCGCCATGGTGGGAAGAATAACAAGGAAAGGGTTACTGTTCTGTTAGGTGTGAACATGTCCGGAACTAAAAAGCTAGCGCTTTTGGTTTTAGGAAATTCCTGAAACGTAAGATGCTTGAAAGCCATTAGAAATGTGCCCGTGTGGTATGAAGCGAGTACTAAAGCATGGAGTACACAACAGTTATTTAAAGGCTATGAGCACAGGCTGGATAAAATGTTTGGGGCACACAAGTGCGAGGAGCTGCTTTTTGATGACAACTGAAGTTCCCATGGCGAAATCAATAATTTGGAGGCAACTGAAATCAAATTTTCGGCACCGAACACCATGAGTATCCTCCAGCTTATGATCAGGACGTCATCAAGAACCTGAAAGTGTATTACTGATCACACCTGCTACGTCACATGGTACTGTGCATCAACAGTGGCAAAAGTCAGTGTGGATTTGTCGTGTCGATAACGGGAAGGAACTGATGGCAGGCACAATCCACCGCTGTTTCCACCATGCAGGAGCCTTGGCAACTATGCGAGACGTGAGCGGAGATGAGATGGTTGAAGATCTGCGAAGCGGTGTGCCTATTCGCGTCACAGTGAACATCGGAAACTTTGCTGGTGTGGACAATGCCAAAGTGTCCTGTGCCAAAGATAATGATGAAATAATTGTTAATCAAGTAGTCGCGATCTTGGGAGATGACTCTGACTCTGAGGAGAGCGTACCATGCGCTGCTGAACCATCGAATGGGGACCTGCTTTGGTTGTGCTTCAGTGAGGACATGGCGCTTGCCCAAATTCAAGCAGATTTGGTTCTACGTAAGCAGAATACCGTTCAACAATGCATCAAACAGTTTTTTTGGCCTCAAGTGGTCTAACAAGTAAATAAATAAGTGTTTTCTTGCCGAATTTGTTTTTTCAGACAATGGATGGTTCGCAGTATTTTGCAATCTTTATAAGGTCTGAATTATTAGTCAGCGACTGTACACAGAGTGTAGGAAATGCTCAACTTATACACAACAATATCACACTTACCACGATAAAAACACGCACACTTGTATATGCAAACTGAAACTTTGTGGTGACAACAGAGATCAAAGTCGTATTAAAATTTTCTTTAAGATGCAATAATGATGTGATGTGTGGTGCGCGACATGGTGCGGTGATCGGGATGGTCAGGAGCAGACGGCAAGGAGTGCACGCGCGCCGAGGCGGATTCCATGCTGGAAGAAGGAAAACAACGACGCCGAAGAGCGTCCGGCATGAGAACGCGCGGCGCATGAAAAACAACAAAAAAGAAGAAAAGCAAGCAATTAGGAAAGACCACGGGGAGTCAGGCAGCCGATCGGAAGATGCCAAATCGGCCAGATCAGAAGAAAAAGCGTGGTGCGCTGGCAGAAAGAGGGGACAGGCAGAGGAGACGCAGGGGAGACGCCAGGAGAGTCCCAGGAAGCGACGGCAAGAGGAGGTCAGCCACCGGAGCGGGCGTTGAATACGGGCCGTCGGGTTCCGGACCCGAGCCACCAAGACTTCACCCGACCGGGGCCCCCTGCCAACCTGCTCCTGTGAGTCGCCCGTCTACCCGAGCATGCCGCCAGCTTCTCAAGGCCGGTGAGCTTCTGTGCTCGTGGGCACGACGAGAACAGTCGGGCTACGGGCCCGAGTTTACGCCAGCTGCCCTGCCAGAACGCCACCCCCATCTGTCGTGCCGCCTGCTGCCCGAGGCCGGCGTTCGAGCTTCTGTGCCCGTGGGCAGGACAAGAGCAGTCGGGCTATGGGCCCGAGCTCTACTCCCAGCTGCCCGGCCAGTACGCCGCCGCCGTCTGCTCGTGCCACGATCCCGCCCGCTTTACGTCTCCGAGGCAGAGCTGGCCAGCTCCGGTCGCCCGGTCTGCCATTCCACACCACGATCCTTGGTGAGGCCGGCGCAACTCCTTTCACCAGCTTGTCGCAGCGTCGCAGCTTCGGGACTGTTGTGCGTCCCTGCCGTCGTGGCAAGCCCGGACTCGAGCACTAGTTAACCTCATGCAAGCCCCATGTGTGTTGCTTGCCGCAATGTGCGCTTGAGTGTTTATTTTATGCATGCTTTCTCTTTCCATCTATTTACTTTATGCCTCTTTTTAGTTTGATTAAAAGTCTTTGTGCGTGTGTGTGTTCGAAACGAACGGCTTTGTCCTCAATTGGGTTCTCGGAGGCTCCGCCTAAGAGAACCGTAAGAACCTTTTGAGCACACGAACCTTTGCCCCCATATTAGGGTCATCACAAATGATCACAAAGGCACGAAGACAACCGCCTTTGGCACAATGCCTGACGATACACAGGTGTATCCTGTCTCACCCGTGTGCCTTACTTTTCATATTTAAAAGGATCACCTAGCAGTTCAGTGATCATTCAGTGATTTAATGAGACAATAAAGAATGTCACTACATCAGTTAAGACTGGTAATGCATTCTTTGAAGATTGTATTAACAATTTATTTGGTAGAAAACTGCTAATTACCAGAGAAGAAAATGAGGGCCAAACTTCCCCTTCTCAAATCTTGCACCCAAAGCCCAACGTCTGTATGTCAGTGTGAAATTACAGTAGACGATTCTTAAACAAAACATTTAAAAACTTGCTGGTTCATGTTTTTGGTGCCTTTGCAAAACGACATAATCCTTATAGATAAGCAGTTAACTAGTCTCACATAGATGCTGAAAGAATCCATCACACCGTAAAAACTGGTGCTGGAATACCTAGCTTAGTTATTTTGGCACAGCCAAAATACCTAATAAATAAATACCTATTAAATATATACGTTTGGCACAGCCACATTGGGAGAATTACCAGTTTCTGACCAGTAGCGATATTTGTTTCAAAATGCGTTTAAACAGCACAGGAATTTCCCCCGGCATTAAGCGGCAACCAGTTGTATACATAGCGTGTATATACGCTTTTCCGCGTCACAGGGTTGCACGTTGCCGGCAGGTCAGTTTCTGGCTTCGCGATGACCGCTGTTTAAGGTTCTGAAACACGTCATAAATGCTACCGATATATTTAACCCTTTCAAGGAGACGACATATCTCCATGTCAGGTGTATCATCAGAATAAATGGCTAAGCAGATTGCTGAAATCTGTGGGAAGCGAAGCCTTAGTGAGGCGATTAGTTAAACGCTGTACAACTATTGGCGCTTCATATATTTGCGTTTACTTTTATCTTATGTAAACGTGCAATCTCGTGAATGGTTGTGTTCACCCAAGACAACGGTTTCTACTTTGAGCTCGTGCAATTTTAATCTTTATGCACCACACAGCTCACACGCTATTCGGAAACATAGACACCGAATCATGCGGTTGCGCAGTGCGAGACGTCTAAGCAACAATGCCACGAAGACGACGGCGATGCGCATTGTTTCTCGAGGAAATAACAGAGATGACGGGTGTATGCACTGAGGAGTAGGACACTTATATCGCTAACATTTAAGGATTCTGTACCTCTTGTGTCACAGTGGGACCTACCCATTATGAATGATGTTGGCCGAGACCGAGTGGACACACAAAATAAAATCAATCAGAGAATCCGTTTAATATAAATTCCTTATTCCTTCAAAAAGTTGGTGTGCTTTCAGAGATATCTGCGAGTCGACATTAAACGTTCAGGATTTACGTTGGAATTTATTTTTCATTACGCTAAGAGAGGTGCGCTTAATGGCACTTGGCGGTCAGCATACAGACGCTCTATAAGCTCTTTCGCCGACTTAAATTAGGCGCACACGTAACCTTCGTACACATATGTACCTACCAACTTGTGAACTATCAAAATATAAAAAGCACTTACCGTCGTGACAAAAGAAAGGGATAGAGGGCAGGGGGCAGGGGGAGGGGAGAAATAAGCAGGCAGTTTCGTTTGTTTTCCATGAGATTCCATTTTTGTGTCATGCGCGCACGGACTTTATTAACGATTATTTACGTTTAGACGTAGACATTAGGAGGAGCAAGGTAGGCAGAGTAAAGCCAGAAGCATACGATGCATGCAGTTCATTTAGATCATAGTGACGTTTTCAGTGTCTATGCTTTTGTCGATGTAGCAACTTGACCGAAGGAAATAGCCATCTCTTGAGCGCATTGCATTGCCACAAGAAGTTTGAGCAGGTAGCATCGAAATTTATTCTTATATGCATTTTCAATTCGAACAGAATTTTTGGAATACTGAGTCTAGGATGGCAGAAGACTAGGTGGAGCGATGAAATTAGAAAATTCGCCGGCGCTAATTCGAATCGGTTGGCGCCGGACAGGGATATTTGGAGATCGCATGGAGAGGGTTTCGTCCTGCAGTGGACATAAATATAGGCTGATCCCGGGAATAGTGCAGTCTAATAACGTGCGCCGATCCCGAAAGCAGAACAGTCTAACAATCTGTGGAGTTTGCTTGGCAATGCGCCACTCTTCAATGAACCCCTTTGCAGCCAACATGGGTCACTGTGTGTGTGCCACTTGTTATGCGCGGACTTCACGAAGGCCCCGCCAGAAAACAGCGCGTGCAGAGGGAAGCGAGAGAGAGAGAGAGAAGCCCGGCTGAAGTACGCGCCTCCCGCCTGACGCCGTTATACTATTCGCAAGCTTGGACCGTCGTCGTTTCAGTTGTTGACCCGAGTGGTGTCGTTGCACACACCCACATTGGGGGACTGCAACCGTGGATTGGATGGCTAAATTAATAGTCCCTGGCCAATCCCATTTATCTACGCTGTTCGCCTCATCTTTCAACATGTTTAAGAAATATTAACTCGCAGGATATATCTTTTCCTAAAACTTCAGGACAATTCGCAGCCCGAATTCCTAAGAGAGAGGGAAAACATTTATTTGCACCATCGAGGTCGTTGCTCTTGAGGTCGAGTGGGTGGTGTCCTCATTGCAGGGTTCCACTGGCCATGGCTGCTCGATAGATAGATAGATAGATAGATAGATAGATAGATAGATAGATAGATAGATAGATAGATAGATAGATAGATAGATAGATAGATAGATAGATAGATAGATAGATAGATAGATAGATAGATAGATAGATAGATAGATAGATAGATAGATAGATAGATAGATAGATAGATAGATAGATAGATAGATAGATAGATAGATAGATAGATAGATAGATAGATAGATAGATAAACTTTATAAAAAGAATAATCAGAAAACCGCTAATGGTCGGGGCCCTTAGTCCAGGGCTCCGCTGGCTCTTGCCATGTTCTCAGCTCTCTTTATCAGCTTGAGCTGGTCGTCGAGGGCCGAGCTGGACAGCAGTGCCTCCCATTGCTCCCGCGTGGTGTTCGTATCTAGGTGTTCTATGTCTTGTAGTGTGCACTCCCACGTAATGTGGTATAGGGTTGGCGTGGCCCCACACCATGGGCATTCGTCCCTGTAGGCTGTGGGGTGTATCCGATGTAATATGCGTAGGTTCGTGTAAGTGCCTGTCTGGAGCCTACGCCAGGCAGCGGCATCTTCTGTCTTTAGATTTCGATGGGGTGGTGGATATCGCAAGCGACGCCCTCTGTGGTAGTTAACGATGGCTGAATACTCGAGGTCGACAGGGTCCGGGTCTTCTGCAGCCGGCGTGATGAGTGCTCGGTTATGTACGAATCCTCGAGCTGCTCTGTCGGCCTGCAGGTTGCCCGTGATGCCAGTGTGGCCCGGTATCCAGATGATGGTTTGGGTGGTGAAGTCCTCAGGGTCCTCCTTAAGTATTCGGGCTAGGATTTGTGCAGCAGGTCTTCCAATTCTTCCCTGTAGGAAGTTGCGGCAGGCCTGCTGGGAATTCGTGAGGATCGTCAGTAGTTGGTTTGCGTGTAGGCCCTCGCGGATGGCTAACGCGATGGCCATCTCTTCGGCTTCCGTGATCGTGCAGGGGCGGGTCAATGCAGTGGAGGTAACGTGGCCTCGGTGGTCGCATGCCACTGCCACTGCGCCCTTGTTGCTCGTCCCATACATGGTGGCGTCCGTAAAACGGGCCGTGGTATTGAACCTGAACGCTTTCTCCACGTACTGGGCCCTTGCTCTCCTCCTGCCGGAGCGTAGGTTAGGGTCCATGTTGCGTGGTATCGGGGCAACGTGAAACCTGTCCTGGACGTGACGAGGTATTAGGCAGGTTTCTTGGGTTCGTTTTGTTAGTGCTGGGAACCCCAAGGTTTGTAGGACCTGCTGGCCCGTGTGAGTCCGCGCTAGTCTCTGTTGTTGCGAGACGTAATGGGCTTCTGTCAGTTCGCTGAGGGTGTTGTGCAACCCTCGTGCCAATAATTTTTCAGCCGATGTACTCATCGGCAGGCGGAGAGCGGTCTTGAACGCCATCCTCAAAAGTGTGTCGGCCTGCTTCGTCTCGGACTGTGTGAGGTGGTAGTAGGGCAGGCTGTATGTGATTCTGCTCACCACCAGACTACTGACCAGTCGGAGGGTGTCCCTTTCCTTCATTCCTCTGTTCTTCGATGTTACGCGGGAGATCATGCGTGATATCGCCTTGACACTGGTTTTTAGGAGTGTAAGGGTGTGTGTAGCGCGCTGGTTGGACTGCAACCACATGCCCAGCACCCTCAGCAATGGCTTCTCTGGTATGTGGCCCCCGTTGAGGCGTACCTCGAGTCTTCTTGTTGGGTCTGTGGGGACTGCGTGGTTACCCCGGCCTCGCCAGACTCGTAGGAGCTCAGATTTTTCGGGCGAGCATTGTAGTCCCCGTTGGCTGACGTATTCTTGGATTAGATTTGCTGCAGTTTGCAGGCGTTCTTCTTTTTCAGTGAGGGACCCTGTTGTGGTCCAGAGTGTTATATCGTCTGCGTAGATTGCGTGCCGCAGACCTGCTACGTCCAGCAGTTTGCTTGCGAGGCCGATCATGGCGACGTTGAACAGCGTGGGAGAGATGACAGCACCTTGTGGTGTTCCCGTGTTGGGAGGGTGGTACACTGGGGTCTGGATCTCTCCCATCTTTAGCTCCGCCGTGCGGTGGCTCAGGAAGCTCTGAACATACTTGTACGTTCGCACGCCGCAGTTGGTGTGGGCCAGCCCTTCTAGGATTCCTTGGTGGCTGACGTTGTCGAAAGCCCCTTTGATGTCGATTGCTAGGAGGACGTGTTCGCCGCAGCGGGAAACGTTGCTGAGGACTTCTTCCTTGATTTGGAGTAGCACATCTTGTGTGGACAGGCTTGCGCGGAAACCGAACATGGTGTCCGGCAGGTGTTTGTTATCTTCCGAGTGTCTCTGTAGCCTCGTGTTTATAATTTTTTCGTACACCTTGCCGAGGCAGGACGTTAGCGATATGGGTCTGAGGTTTTCAAATGCCAATTTCTTGCCCGGTTTGGGGATCATGATTATTCGTGCGTGTTTCCACATCGCCGGTACCGTACCTTGTTCCCAGTGTTTGTTGAGAAAAGCCGTGAGCGCGGAGATAGACTTGTCGCTCAGGTTTCTGATCATCGAATTCGTGATCTGGTCCGTGCCCGCCGCTTTGTTACGGGTGGTGGCTGCGATGACCGCTCTCCTTTCATTTTCGGTGATAGGTTCGTCCATTAGCGGGTTGGGTTGTCCTGTATAGGGTGTTCTACATGGTTGTGTGGGAGTGGGATCTCCATAGCACTTGGTCTTGATGGCATCGATGAGGTCTTGTT
The DNA here is from genome assembly GCF_038994185.2 of Dermacentor albipictus. Lineage (NCBI taxonomy): Eukaryota > Metazoa > Arthropoda > Arachnida > Ixodida > Ixodidae > Dermacentor > Dermacentor albipictus. Next base: position 143,690,751 of record NC_091823.1, on the reverse strand, counting down.
GGCTGCCTGGGTAGGTGTGTAGTAACCGTTCTAGAGCCCTGTGTTCTTCTCCTTTGGTTTTGGTGGGGTCCAGGATGGCTTTGAGGATGTGCCACGTCCTGGCCGTGTCCAGCGTGCCACCGAAGGAGTCACAGAATCTATACCAGTTCGCGGAAGCGAGTTGCATGGCATATTCCTCTGCTTCCGCTGTTATTTGTGCCATGCGCGTCTACAGTTTCCTGTTGTATTTCTGTTTTTTCCAGCAGCGGGTAAGGCCCCGTTTCGCATCCCACAGGTGTAGTAAGTGGGGATCCACCTCTGGGGTCTCTTCCGTTCTGGCGATTTCCTTTGTGTGGCGCTGTTTATGTCGACGGAGGTTGTCGCACCAATCTTCCAGATTCGTGATTGTGTCAGCGTCCTGTTCTTGCGCTTCCCTGATTTTTCGCCAGTCAGTGAGTTTAGCTGTGCCGATCTGCCTGCGTAGGCGCCCACTCTGTAGTGTTATGTTTAATACGAAGTGATCGCTGCCAAGGTTTTCTAGTGTGTTGAGCCATTCGGCTCGAGTGGTTTGAGTGATGAAGGCGAGGTCGGGAGTGGTGTCGCGTGTTACGCTGTTCCCTTCCCTCGTCGGTATGTTCGGGTCTGTTATGAGTGTGAGGTGACACTGTTCAATTAGTGTTTGTAGCTGGAGACCCTTCCAATCCTGCCTCTGGTACCCCCACAGGGTGTTCTGAGCGTTGAAGTCGCCCATGATTACCAGGGGACTGTCTTTAGCGAGGCGGAGGGTGTCCCCAAAGAGTTTTCCTATGTTTGCCCGCCTTTGGCTAGGGGGGCAATAAATGTTGAGTACGAAGGCGCTCTGTTTCTGGTTGCCTTTGTATATTATTTCGAGAAGTACATGTAGTACATCCACGTCGTCTATGGGTTTGTGTTGTATGGTTGTGATGTTTCTGTCTACTAGTGTGGCTACCTTCCACTTGCCGTCTTGAATTGTGTGGTATTCTTCGTAGCCATGTAGTGTTGGTCGGGTACCGGGCTCTTGTAGGGCTATGACCGTTGGTGGTTTTGAGGAATGAGTGATCAATTGTGCCAGCAGCCCTTTCTTCCTGCGGTACCCACGGCAGTTCCATTGCCAAATTTCTAAGTTTTCTTTGACTTGCCTGTATGTTCTAGGCATTGTTGGACGTTGTGGTCGGTGATGTTACGATTTGGTTTGGTGCTGCTACAGGTGTGGCCTTGTAAAGGTACTGTCGTAGTGTCTTTCGTAGTTTTATGGAGTGAAGCTGGTTCTTAAGCTTGCTGTCTACAGTGGCTTCCATATGTTTTATTGCTGCATCTGTCCGTTGTATTGCAGTCTGTGTTATTTGTTCCAACTGGGCGCGTGTTGCGTCCATAAAGGCTTGCATCTGGGTGCGGATGGCATCGACATGGGTTTGTAGGTCAATGATGTCCTTGTGTGGAGCCGCCTCTTGTGGTATTTGTGTGAGCTGTGTCACTTGTTTGAGTTGTCTGTTTTCTTGTGTGAGTGTATGTGTGCGCGCATGGTGGCGCGTTCCTGGTCCAATTTCACCGATCGTGGCGTCTGTGGTTTTTTATACGAGGGGGAGGCTACTGCTGCCCAGCTTACCTCGTGTTCTTTGGTGGTAGTCCTCTTGACTGAGGCTTCCTTGGTCTTTCGGTGGTGTTGCTGGGGCCCCTTGTCTTTGAGTACCGCGATGGCTGGTGCTGCCTGCTGTCCTTGCTTGGGCGTCGACCGAGATCGCCGTCTGGGCGACCGAAAGTGAGACCCTGGGCGAGAGCAGGAGCGGGACCTGGACCTCGGGTAGGAACCGGACCGGGATCCGTAGATGCTCGGAGACTCCGAGTAGTCGAAGTCGGAGCCTTCCCGCTCGGAGCTGAACCATCGCGGGCGAAGGTCAGCCGTCTTGGTCGAGTGAGTGACCAGGCGGGGCTGTCGTTGGGTTTTGGGTGTGGTGGTGGAGGCAGGCTTCCATCTGGGTGGAATGCGTTTGAGCTTGTTGTTGCACTCTGTTGCGGCGGTGAAATGGGCCCCTCCGCACAGGGCGCACTTCGGAACACAAGTGTGTCCGGCGTCACGGTTAATGTAGTTGCAAACGTTGCACGCACGAACCGTTGGGTTGGGGCAGACGTCTGGTCGGTGTCCGGTGATTCTACAGATGGAGCAGAACTGCCTTGTCGGCTGGTAGTCTCGGCAGGGCATTTCCCCTCCATAGCAGTACACAAATCTAGGCACCTGTGGTCCCTCGAAGTGGAGTAGGGCTGTCTGGGATTTTCCGAGCATACGGGCCCGCACGATGCGGACTCCATGTGTGCGGACCCGGAGATTCGCCATAAGCTCATCTTTGCCGGTGCCTGCGTCGATGCCGTGTACGACACCTTTAAGCAGGCCCTCGGGTGTTGATAGATACACCTTCACAGGGTGTGATCGTCCGTGAAAGGTGAGGCTTATAATTTGCATGAGGGTGACCACCGTGGCCTCGTGAGGTGTGCTCACGATGATGATGTTCGAGCCGTGTCGCAGGCGGACGATGAAGTCGTCCCCCTTGCAGGTCGGCGCACCTCCGGTGGCTTGGACGATCGCCTTGGCCACTTTGTGGGTCTGTAGTTTTCGAACAATGAGGCCCGGGGCAGGGCGTATAATGATTTTCATGTCAGTGCGCGGGGGTCGAGGCGCGCGTCGGCGAGGCCTGCTCGTTGCAGCCGCGTCTTCAGAAATAGGTGTTCCGGCTCCGCGCTCTTCGCAGGTAGCTTGCGACGTGGCTTTCGCGGCGGTGGCTGGCGCCTGGGTTAGAGCTAGCCCTAACGGTGTGCTTTTCGATGGCGTGGTTTGCCCACTGGATCTTGCTCACCAGTGGATTGTTGTTTTTGCAGGCGGCGTTTCCGATGAAGGGAAACGACCGTTTGCCACTGGGATTCTTGATTGTGGAGCTGCTCCGAGAGGACGGGAGGCGGCCCGGGCAAGGCGTCGTCAGGCAGGGGTCTCGGGTGACTCTCGGATACAACTTCCATGGTTTCGGTGTCGGTTGGTTGGTGGGCAATGGTGCCTGGGTTCCCCGCGATCGTAGCGTTCCGGGCTGGGTTGTCCCCACAGCTCACAGTAGACACGGTGGCTGCTTGCGGGTCTCCGAGCTCCCGCGCACCAGCGTTCGGCGTTAGAGCTAACCCTACCGTCGGCGTGGCCGAACGAATAGGGCTCTCATTGGTCTTAAAAGAGCGGCTCACCGAAGTTCGGTTCCGTTGAATCCCCTTGATGTTGACAAATATTCCGCTGATCCCAGTGGTACCAGGTGATTTTGGGCGCTTCGAAACTTTGGAATCACGGAGCCGATGCAAAGCACGTCTGCACGCCTCGAGCTTCTTCTTGGCTGCTCGACGTAGTCGCTGGACGAGAGCTTCTTGTCCCGCCAGGGTATGGGCCGGTCAGCTGTACCTCCCACCGCTCTAATGACGTGCTGGGCGTATCTAAGTGTTGAGGTTTGCCCCCGCACCCCACGAGACCGAATTCGAAAACTTTGCGACAAATTCGGGATAGCTGATATATATATATCAGCTATTTAGAGCAGATTGGATGGCTGGGCTAGTTGCTTTTCTTGCATCTTGAAACTGTAAAAGCGCTCAAAGACGAGAACGAAGAGCGTGGACAGGATGAGGCGCTTATATATTGCGTAGGCGTATTTATATGTTTCACAATGGTATCCGCTGAGGTACCGACCAAGCCAGCCGCAGCTACCCCAACCCTGGGTCGGTAAGCAGTGAAAGCTTCGCTTTAAAATACATATCAGAACACCTGTTTCTTGCAACCGCAGCTGAGAGCTATGATCAATCAATTCATAGTTGGTGCTTAAGCATGGTGTGCATCCATCATACGCTTTGTAGAGCTTGAACTCAGCTAATGTTACAAATGCAGCGGCAGCTGGAAACGCCGATAATGCAGCTTATGCGCTTTAAACTTGTTAGCGTTTGAAGTTGAAGTGATAGCACGTGGTGAATGCGTTTTGTACTTAGCTGCAGATTCATTGTTCCCTAGCAGACCGTCACAGTGCCACAGTGCATACAACTCCACCTATAGTTTCCATCTTTGCCAATGCGAAAACACTAAACAGCAATTCGTCTGCAGCAGCATATGTATTTATCTAAACTTGCACGAGGCGCAGGGTTGCCAGCAAAAGTCCTTCTTTTGAGTACTGCACGTGTGACGTTCCAATCACAACATGCCTCTTAGAGTCAGTAATTTAAACTTTATAGAGTGAAGAAGAAGAAACATAACTAAAAAGAATTGTCCGGCAGGTTTTGCTGTGTGGCCTGAGGTGGCGCGAATGCTATTATGATTGGTCGCTTCATCCGTTACCGCAGCGGGACGCTGGCTTTCGCGAAACCAAAGGCCATTTAAATTAACCTACGTGTTTAATTGGCTCATTTGTGCAAGCTAGCAAATCAAATGGTTCGTGACAGTGCGCGCCTCACAGCGGTACGAGGCAGCGAGCGTGGGCAATGCGGATTGAGGCAGATATGCGACAGTGTACACGACACGCTGCGTTCCCTGGCGATGTTTTGTCGGAAGCAACTTGTGGCAGCAAGATGGCGTCGAAGAAGAACGAAGAGGCGTGTGAAAGGGAGAGAATAAGCATTTATTCCAGTGAAAAATGGCGTAAGCGATTCCAAGAATCATTTAACTGACTCGCTAATGAACTTGTGTGTGAGACGGAAAGGTGAATATCTTCTATCGCAAGGATGCGGAAATTTCAAAAGCAGGTGAATACCGTCTTTCGCGAACATCTGAAGGCTAAGAACAATCGAATATTGGCGAATAGGTGCGACATTGCAATATTCCCTGTCGCACAGCACTAGAAAATTAAGAAAATTATCGTCGCACATTACTGAAACATGAATTGATAACTTCTTAAACAAAGTGAGACCGGGCACGTTATCAGGCAACAAAGCTTAATTTCATCACTCGTCTTGTTCCACTTACACGTCTTTAGTTCATGAGACATTGCGCCTGTCTGTGCTGCGCTAGCACCGTAATTTTGTGCAAATGAAAATTCTAGGAGCCGCGCCTTCTTCCGTGCATATCCGTTGTTCTCAGCCCATGTGCTATAGTGTTCACACCCGATAACTACGCCCCGAAAAGTAAGCAGCGAATTTCTGTCCGCCCCACCTCGTCAACCCTGAACAATTAGCATATTCTGCGTGTCCAGACAAAGAAGCATCAAAGACGCTTGCAAACGGGAACACTGCCGGCGAGCAGCGACAGCGCCTCAAACGCCTTACACCACACAAACTAACTTTGTGGACATGAGGCCTCACCATGGCCCGTCTCGTGTACGCATCGGTTGCCTTCGGACACCTCTATGGAACGTGTTACGGCTGCGGATACCTTGCAGCTACTTGCGTGCATCCTCTTGGAAATTTAGCTCTACAGCGCTCGAAGTGTACTACAAAGCGTGGTTAAGAGTTAGAGAGGTTCGGCTGCGTGCATAAATACCCAAGTCGAACTGGTTCCCAAGAGACAGGCGCATTTTCTCTTTATCATTGCCACCACGAGCAACGCGGCATTCGCTGCGAATGTGGCGGCACCAGGGCAGCTCAGTGGTGCTCCGCCTCGGTTGTGGTCTCCTGCGGGGCCGACGGTTGCGGCGGCTGCGGGGTGTCACTCTGCGCCAACTTGCTTGACTCCTGGCTGGAGCGGCGGGGCTTCTTGCGCTTGCGCTTGCTGGTCGCCGTCTCGCTCGCGTCCTTGCTGACGTCGCCCTTCGCTGGTGCACCGGGACTCTTCAACGTCATTTCCGCTCTGCAAGACACACCCATTGCGGAGACGCTCAATTGGCAAAGAGGGGAGACAAGAAGCAAGGCGAGTCGAGGCAGGGAGGTCAACCATGACGAGCAATAGGTACACGTGGACCACTATGGGTCACTCAGGCAGTTGCACTTGATCTGCACATTTGTGCGAATATTTCACGCCATTGAGGGGTGTGGCTGCTGTCGCAGTATTTTGGTCTCAGGAAATGGTACGGAGTCTTGTTTCACGAAATCGAAGGCGCAAGGTAGACGCGGAGAAAGAGACATAGCACTGGTCGTCCTTGTTCGCGTTTAATTTGGCGCCTTTCATTGCCGGAAATATGACACCTGCATCGACTAGCTGAAACCAAGATTCTACGGAGTTTAACTAGTTTAAAGCTGTCACGACAAAGAGGCCTCATTAAAAATGTCGTGCTGAGACTAAGGGCACAACAAGTGTTCGATAGTTTCTTCAATCTACAAGCATCGCACGTAGGTTCCTAGGAAAAAATGGAGACTGTATGCAAGAGCATGAATAACTCTACAAGAATAGCTATCGATTACAAGAGAAACACGAAAGCTCAGGTACACACAAATTGAATGCTCAAGAAAGGATGGCGCAACCACACAGGGATGAGAAAGAAAAACTCGAACGAGCGTCATTCATTTTTTTTTCTCGTCAACGTGTGTTCGCGCCATTCTTTCTTGATTATGGAATACCAACACGCCCAGCATTCAGTACTTCTAAGGCAAATTGAAGCAAGTCGTACGGCAAAGTCAACCAAGCTATACTCAAAAGAGGCGCAAAGGAAAGTTGTGCAAAAGAACCATACGAGCTATTGGCGGAAATCAAAAGAAATGAAAACCGGGTCATACTTTCTCAACCGCCTCGTCAAATCCGGTGCAACTCCTCCGTCACCCCAAGCTTTTCTTTCCATACTTTGACGTACTACTGCCCCATAGGTGAGTTGCACGTGAACAGGGTTTAATATGCCATAGATGCAGGTCCTAACTTCTCCGAAGCTCCACTGATCTACGGTCGAGCCGTGTCCGCTATATGGAGCGAACAAATTTTGTGTAGGCAGAAAGCTCACAATCAAGGGCAATACAAACTCTGCAAGGTAAGCAGGTTGTCTGCGGCAACTTTCGCGTCCGTGGTCACCGCAAACTAGAGTCCATTACCTCGCCTACCAAAGGAGGGACCGCTTACTTAGTGCAATCACCACGCTTAAAATGACACTTGAAGGGAAACATTAAATCAAGTTTAGACCGGATAAGCTATTTCGAAGCTCTATTTTCCATATTTCGCGGCAATGTGTTGATCATTCGGAGAGAAAGTTAAGGTTGAAGTACTCTTCCATTTTTTTTTCGTGTCGATAACCCAGCGCCGATGTGTCAGTGTGACGACACGGATATTATTAACGCGATAGCGTTAAGGAGCTCGTGTCGCAGAAAAGCTGGTGTCGTCGGCGTCGGTGTCGGCGTCCGCGGCGTTGACCGTGAGCGATAAATCACGGCAGGCACTTCATAAATAAAAAGCAACTTCCAAGATGGGCTGGGTGGGAATCGAACCAGGGTCTGCAGAGTCTGAGACGGAGACGCTACCACTCAGCCACGAGATCGATGCTTGAAAGCGGTACAAACGCGCTTCTAGTGAACACGGTGTTGCCTTAAAAACGTGCCGTAGAAAGTTATACTGCGGTGTATATCGGTAATTATGAGCATGTAACTTACACAAGTCACATTTACACGAGTAGCGAAGTACGTTTCCGCTAAATTTCTTCTGCGCTTACCGCACACGCAGAGCCATCTTGCGGCAAACACAGAAGACCCCCTCCTCTCAATGTACGGCGCTGCCCCGACAGGTGGCGCACCATGCGCGCATTGGGGCTGTGCGCGGACCGGCCCCGACTCCCTCTCCCCTGACGACGCTTCGCCGTGCTCCCATGCGGGTTGCAGAATGAAGCGCCGTTCCCTTCTTTAGATTACTATCTATCCATCTCTCTGCCCATGCCGATCACGACGTTTGGCAGGCATAGATCGTTTCCCCCTCCGAGACACCGAGTTCTTTGGTTCGTTCCGTTTGCTCAGGCGCATGCTTCGTTGCCGCGCCGAACGCTGCGTTGCTCGACGCTCTCCGTGTGATAGGTGGCCGCAAAGTCCGATGCGGGGCGCCTCGTAAGTGATCCCTGCGCCGTAGCGCATTGTCTTACACCCCTTGGCGGGTCGATGGGAACGCTGTCGCGTTCCACTCTTGAAGGCGAAGCTTAAGCGTCCTCCAATTTTTTGTTTACTTTTTATATTTGGCCGTCGTGGCTCAGTAAAGGCTGCCAAAACTTGCCAATTGTAGTCTCTGCCTCATTTATAATACAATACACTCCACTTTTGCCGATAACAAATGAAGGCGCCGCCTATCTCTGGAGTCACGGCGCGAGCTTGTGCAGAAACTTCACGGCGGCGTCGCCACCAGCCTTTCATCCTCGCGCTTTTTTCGGCTTACTGACCCTTTATTCGTAGTGAGCTTAGAGTAACCTTTCGGTTACGAAGTGTCTAAGACTACGTAGGACCTTAGCACTACCTACAAAGTACAGTCGTTAGAAAACATGCAAAGCTCCTTCTCACACAGGGTGGCTTGCCCGTCATAAAGTATGCTGTGTGAAATCCTGCGCCCGCAAGCGAGAAAATCTACGAGTCCTAGCACCTTTCGACACCAATCAGTGCTACTGTGCGGCGCAGGGTTAATAACGAGAACAAGTCATAAAGAAGTGGCTCTATGTGTTAAATATGGTAAAGCATAAGAGGCTAGAGGAATGTACGTAAACGGCACAATAACCGGTCTTTCAAAACGCCAAAATTAACAAATGTAATGCAGCAAAGGCCCAACCAATTTTGAGTCTGTGGTTAATAAACAAAACTCGCAGTTTCGTCCTGAAGGCAAAGCACTGATTGCGACAGCAAATTGGACAGCTTTGCAAAGTAAGGTTGCTAGTTGTATATGCATACACTGCTGCAAAAATTAGCTTACTAACTGCGCACGTTGTGACGCATGCACAGGCAAATACGAACACATCTCACTCGATGACCACAGACACTCGCTGTCCAAACGCTGGCGCGAAGAATAGCGGTAGCAGCGGCGAGCGAATTCACCTTCGTACTTCATCTCTGTTCACTGTGAACTAGGCACGCGAGAACACAGCGTACACAACGCCATCACCTATCTCGGGTCACCTAGCCTTCGAACCCAACGCCGACTGCCTCCAAGATAGGGCGCTGTCGACCACGCCCAGCAACCTCAGCCACGGTGTAGTAGATCAGATGCGCGCTAACCTACCCCCCCCCCCCGCCGCCCCCCCCCCCTTTTTCTAGCACGCGCACATCTCCCAGCTCCGCACCCTCCGCCCCCCTCCCCCCCCCTCTTAAACTCACGAGAAGACGGGGCAAATAACCATCCCTGCCTCTTCCCTACCGCGCGCGAAAAGCCGCCGCCGCATCGAGCCGCTAGCCTTCGCGGCTCACCCTCTCAAGCTTTCTCTCGCATCTGCAGCAAAGCGTGTCGCCGCAATCTACTCGAACTTGGACTTTATACGGATTACGGTGACGCCATCGCCATCAACGGAAATTTGCCTTGAGCGTCCTTATAGTTGCTACGGCAACACAATTCAAAAGAAAGGTTCGGCAAGTTCCAGCTTTAGCACCGCTGACTCCCACGTTGTGAGCCGGTGTTCGAGACCCTGTGGCGCCTACTTTGTGGTTTCGTGAATAATAAAGCATATCTTGCATGGCGAAAGTCTTTTTTGCCGCTTAGATCTCTTAATTGCAAATGACAGCGATTAGCATGTCCTCACTGCCGCTCGTAAGCCGGGTCACGCTATAAGTACGTTTACTGCTCTTTTTCTGCACTACGTTATGCTGGTGTTTTAAACGCGACAGCATGAAGGATCTCGTGTCGCAGAAGAGCCGGTCTCGACTGCGTCAGCAGCGGTGGCCGTGAGCGACAAATGCCGGAAGGCACTTCATCAATAAAACACATGTTGCACATCGGCTGGTGGGAATCGAACCAGGGTCTCCGGAGTGTTAAAACGAGACGCTACCACTCAACCACGAGTTCGGTCGTTCAAAGCGGTACAAAATCGCCTCTAGTGAATGCGGTGCTGTCCTCAGAAACGAGCTGTAGAAAGTTATACTGCGGTGTGAATATCGGTAATTATGACCATGTAAATACAGACGTCGCAGTTTCACGAGTAGCGAAGTACGTTTATGCTAAATTTCTTCTGCGCTCTGCGCACACGCAGAGCCATCTTGCGGCAAACACAGAAGACCCCCTCCTTGCAAGGTACGGCGCGGCGCCGACACGTGGCGCGCCACTCACTACATGATCGCGTCCGCCTTCATGGCGCGTCGCGGCCCGGCTCTCCGAGCCGATCGCGACGTTTGGCTCGCGTAGATCGTTTGAGTAGGCGGTGCGGACGGAGCGCGATAACGCTATCGCGTTCCACTCTTGAAGGTGGAGCTTAAGCGTCCTACAATTTTTTTTATAGATGTGCTCTGTAGCGCACGTAATTTTAGGGCGCAATAAGTTAGTCGCGTGACCTGACGGTGGGTGTGACTGTCCGGCAGTGGTGAAGACGCATTGCTTCCTGTCATCTTGTCTTGCAAGATGCAAGTGGTGAGAAAAGGCTTTCGCCAGGTTAAGCAATACTGGAGTAAAAAGAAGCGAGAGGATAAGAATATTTGTCAATTGATATCCGACCAAGCTACCCAGCGCAGTTTACTGCAACGCTAATACAGAACAGCCAGCCGAGCGGGGGAAAGAAAAAAAAGAACCAGAAAGCTCGCCCCACTCGCCTTCTAGAATAGCGTTCCCCGTAGAGATGTCATCGCATAAGCTGCTGTTGCCGCTTCGCGGCAACTGCACGATTGCGTAGAACCCCATCTATAGAGCACAACAAGCAGACGAAACAGCATCAAAGTGTGTTGAAACGGACGCAGTCGAAATTACTTTGAAACGTGTGAGTAACTATGACGCCTCTTACGATTTGCTTGAAGCTCACGTTTACATAATATCGCGTCGGAGCACATCGGCCGAATGGAATGCGTTTCTCTCTCTCTGCGAAAGCGCACATCTCCGTTCTGGAATCAGATGCGGCCCTTGTTACAGCAACGACGAGCATGCTGATCAGCGCGGGCTGCACAGCAACTCGCACAGAATGAACGCTGACGCGAGGGACGTATGTATTTAACTGTCCAGCGTGATTATGGCCGACGTACCTTAACCTGAAGCCTGCAAAAAAAAGAAACAAAAATACATCGGGCGTACTTCCGTAAACACAAGGCCGGGGCCGTGTAACGTACCTGTCAAAGAAGTTGGAGGGGGACGTCGGACGCGGCTTTCAGCACAGCCTTTTTTTTCGTTATTGTGGAAGGGCATAATTTACCTTGTTTTGTTTTTAGTGTCCCTTAACTACAATATGCCTGCGAGAGGGCACTTCTTCCGTTCTCAGTTGCTCCCTCCTCACACCACACTCTTAACCGGATATCAAATCTCGGTATCGCCATTGGCCAGGTATATCACTACCTGCCTGCTGCATCACCATTGCATGATACTATAACGTGAGATGCGGGCCCGGGAGGCACACACGCATTTTTGTCAGCATAACGCCGGAAGAAAGTAAGTGAAGAACTGACGTCGGTAAAAAATTTAAAATGCCGTCTTTTTTTGTTTTTCTTTTGCGAATGTCTTGTCGAGGATACTAGTTTGAGTGTAATCGAGAAAATCTGGCGCCGAATTTACGCAAACCTTTTATTTTGTAAGTGATCTTTGGCCTTGGTTGGCGCCCTTCGCTAACGGTACGTCCAGCATCAAAATTGGCCGACTTTTTATCTTGCGTACGATTCTAGCGTAAGAGGTTTTTGTGAACACGGGCCCTGTTTTACGTGCCCAGACCGCACGTGAAGCATGCAACGGCAATGCCGTTCGCGGCCGAATTTCTTGGCCAAGCACACGCGAAGTATCGATGCGATGTAATTCGCGAAACTTGGAAACGGGCAACTCGTTTGCGCCGACTTGCGCTAAAGTAGCTGTATACATAGTCTAAGGATTCGAATTTCGGTTCCTTTTTTACCCGTCGTTGTGGCGCGGTGGCTATTGCGTTGGGATTACTATGCCCGAGGGCGCGCGATGGAATGCTGGCCGAGGCAGCCGCATTTCGATGGGGGGTAAAATGCAAAAGCCAGTGTACGGTGCATTGGGCGCACGTTGAAGAATCCCAGATGGTCAAAATCAATTTGGAGTCTCTTAATACGGCGTGCCTCATAATCAAATCATGGTTTTGGTGTGTAAAATACCAGAATTTATTTCAATTCCTTCGGACAAAAAAAAAAGAGGTGAAAGGTAATTTTTCGGGAGCGTAGCCCGTTTCTATGCATAATCTCAATTAGGCGCAAGTGTGTAGGCACAAGCGTTTCCTCGCCAAGAAACGCAAACCGACTCAGCGGTACAGCTGCTTTCAGCTTGCGGATTCAGCTTTGCAATATCACGAACTGGACTACATTGGTGTTCCCAGATCCACCCACACGTACTAGTTTACTAATTTTGCTACATCGCTGATTATGTGATTTATCTCATTGGTACGAAATCGGATAATTTTGAAATCAGGAGTTTTTATCTTCAGTTGTTGCGTTAGGCTCAGAGTTGCGCCTCTCTTTCCGACGCAACTCTGAAGAGCAGCGGTTTATTTCGGACATTACGTTCAAGATAAACCCAAGTACGCCATCAACAACGTGGAGAATTGAGCTGCAACGGTGTCCCTGTAGATATCTGCCGTACAAGGCAACGAGGCGAATAGAGTCCTCGTATACGTGAGCCATATACAAAAACAATGTGACCAGTTCTCCAGAGCGCTGAGTTGCGCGGGGCACCTAGACTGATCGAGATGTTTTCGAGCCGTTCGGATATCTGCGCGCGCATCAAAGTTGATCATAGTCGATCGTTTGTGTGTCCATACGTCATCGTCATACGTCCATACGTCCATACGTCATGTGTCCATCAGTGAGCGCGCACTTTGATCTTGGGAGACGGAACCCACTACAGTGCACTCAGCGTTCATGGTTGCCGAGTGTATGCGCAAAAAAAAAACACCGATGATTACGATACTCCATTCATTTTGCGATATATTGGCTGGCGCAGGCAATCAGTCACGTGTGGAACGTTTCAAACGGAGCGAAGTGTGGCACCACTGCCTCACTAATACGGAGATCGCGAGAGCCAGCTCGTGGTGCCAGTACGTGGGTGGGATTCACAGCAGCCACCGCAGACAGGCGTTCGCTTATGCAGTGCTTTGTTTCCATACAGACGGCGCGCGCTACACTGGCGCCACATCGCATATAACCATCGTCACGGCAGAGGCCATCTTTCGCGACACTACGTTTTTATTCTCACGCTTTCGTTCCACCAAGGACAACAGTGGCTCTTCGTCGCTGGGAAGTCGTGCCTTCAGTGTCAGCGGCGACAACTTCCAAGGAAGCGTGACACTAAGCCTCACTCGTAGCCGCTCGGCATCGTCCCTTGCAGGAGCAGTGGTCCCCGTGCCACATACCGCGGACTGACCTCACCATCTGACGCCGCGGACGAGCCTAACCCTCCCCACCCAACGGCACCCTGCCCCCCTCCGAAGCGCAGATGAGGTTGCCCACGCGGCTGAGCCTGACCGGGCCGTCGGCAACTTAGCGCACGCACAGGCCGTATCCCTCCTGTCCTCCTCCGCTTTCTGCCTCACTCATGGTTCCGCGGCACACTCCTCCTGCGCTATCGCATTTCGTGCATCTCCCACTTTCTCTCCCCCTACTTTCATTCCCTACCCCCTGTGCAGCGCGGTTGAGGTGTCCTCTGCTGAGAGACAGTTACTGCGCTGCATTTTACCCCAACCTTTCCTTCCCATCTATAAGAATCTCCTTCTCTCTCTCTCTCTCTCTAAAATACAGAAAAAAAGCAAGACTCTTCGCCGGCTCACTTACGAGTGCTTCGATGTGCGGCTGGGAATCTTCTCGACTGGCGACAGCTTGTTTTCCGCGGTGCTTTGAGGCGTGATCCCTGCGGCGTCACGAGGCGTAGTCGACGCCGACGCACTACTGCCCGGAATCGCAGACGTCTCCGCCGTGGCCGGCGTGAGTACAGGCTCGGGAGCAGCGGGCGGTGGTCCCACAGCGGCAGGCGCCTTCAAATCCGCGCCCTCAACCAAGGGCACCTTGTCGAGCTCCTTGGCGTCGGGCTGAAAGCAGCCGAACACGTCCCATTTGAGAGGCGCGCGTCCACCGGCGAAGAACCACGAGGCGACGCCGGACACCGCCACCAGGGTGAGGAAGCTGATGACCATGGAGAAGGTGCGGAACGGGAAGCGCTGCTCGCCCTGCTCGTAGTCGTAAAAGGGGTACTTGATGAAGGGTGGTATCTTGAGAATGGGCTCGCCGCCGCCCGCGCGCAGGAAGCAACCGATCACGTAGGCGGCGAAGGAGCCGTACGTGTTGACGTGCTCCTTCAGGTAGACCACGCACACGAGCTGCGGGAAGAGGATCACGTAGACCAGGTCCGAGGAGAGGAACCACAGGCCGTAGACGGAGTCGGCCGTGAGCGCCATGAAGGTGGCCAGCGCGCCCACCAGCACAATGGACACGCGCATCACGCTGATCACCTCCTTATCCGTGGCCTGCGAAGCACGGAATGCCAATTGAACGGACACTGTAACGGCAAGAATTGCATCACGCTGGAAGGGAATATTGCGATTACAAAGAACACGTATACTTATACTGCAGAATAAATCGAAAAAGAAGGAAAAACATAGCGCTCCCTTGTCATATAACCTGTTGCAACTCATCATGGGGCAACACTTACGTTACTCACTTATCCTAACTTCAACACGTTTAGAATCAAGCAATACGTATAATCTTTAGCGGTTTTATGTCTCACACTCTTTCGTTACATTTTACGCTTAACATTTTAACAATGCAGAATCTGAACAGATATAGCAGAATTTTTTTGTTTAAGTACGTGTCCGGAAAGCTTCCATTTCCTTTGATACATCCTAGTTAATATCGTCATGTTCCAGCGACGCTTCTTGTTACATAATATAACTACTTATTACTTAAAGGGACACTAAAGTGAAAAGTGAGTTCTTCTGCATCAGTAAATCACCGTTCTACAACACCAGAAACACCACTCTTACAACGATAAGACGTTTGGTAAGCCAGAAAAAGCGCAAGAACGAAATTCGGGTGGCGACGCCTACGTGAGTTCCCGCACCTGGGGGCTGTGACGTCATGGATTTTGATGGCATCTTCCAGGGCCTACTAATTGTATATAGCGGTACAGATTGACTACATTGTGTTCTAAAGGAACCAAATATTAAACATGCCAAGTTTCGGGAACCTTTATTCAGCCAACGCGGCCCAAATGCGAAAACAAACTTTGGAATCCCTGACGTCACGCTGACGTACCGGCGCTGGCGTTTCGGCGCGAAATTCAAATACTGATACTTCGACCTTCATTTTCTCATCCAATACTCAAACTATTTTCTCGAAATGACTGCCTGCAGGTTTCTCAAAGAATGATTTATTAGTCTAATCTGATTTATTGTTTCCCTTTAGTGTCCCTTTAAGCCCACGACTAATTACGGCAAGCTCACTGCACATATTTAACGTGTTCCATTGTGGAATTCATTGCCGGCTGGTATAAAAGAGGGTTCTGTTGATTAATTTAAAAGGAATTCGCGTTTACATGGGCTAAATAAACAGTTAACTTTTCATTATTCTATTTATTTACAACGTTCTTCAGTATGTTTAGACTTGTAGAATGAATATCGTATTTTTCATTTTTCTGGTTGTACGCAGCGTTGTATATACTGAAAGCTGCTCTACAGTGCATGACATTACAGCTGCTCTGCATGTTTTGAATAGCCTGGTGCTGTTCATTGTATAGTTATTTTAGAGGGCAGCACTTAGGCGCCCATTCCTGAGGCGAGCGTCGGCGTTGTCCCTCGGCGTAACCGAGAGAGCGGACACACAGAAAGATGAAAGCGAACGCTGAGCGCAGCGTGAGAAGAAAAGCGCAGTGCTGCGTAAGACTTGCGACGACCGCTACACGATGGCGCCAGAGGAGTGGGCCTTCGTCTGTTCAGCGATGGCATGCGGTGATCGCGTCGCACGATACTATATATGGAAACAACGCGTTGCATGAGCGGAGGCCTGTCTGCGACGGCCGCTGTGAACTGCGCCCACGCGTCACCCACACGCTGCCTGTCGGAATCTCCAGACTAGCGACGCAGTCGCGTGACCCTTCACTCCATTTTCAACGTGCCGCAGGAGACAGATTGTCCGCGCCAGGTAATATATCGCAAAATGAAAACTCATATAGAGCTGCTTTTGTATTTCGCAATGAGGAGTATCGGTGAATCATGGATGAATTCTTTCCTTTGACATAAGCATTACCAAGGGGTCTCGCACATTGCATCTTTTCACTCAGACTTCTTTTTGTATTTATGTCTTCTTTAAAATTAATATCTTTAAATTACGAAAATAATAAATGAAACAATCCTCGCATTCTAGATTATCCTCACGCAAAGACGGGGGCGCCACGACTGAGTCGCTGCGTCACGTCAAACGTCACGGTCTCCTCGCTGATATGGCTTCTTTATCCGGAAATATCGGCCAAGGTCAATCCTTTATATTCTAATTACGAGCGATAATCCCTTCCGAAAGAATTCTCTCATTTCAAACGGTACGTACTGATTCCTGTAACAAGTAAGAATAGTCACCACCTCTACATATCATAATCCGCTGCGTCGTTATTACGTGATTACTGTGGCAATGGCCAGTCATCTGAAATGCCAATTCTCTGCACCAACTTTTCACATTCAGCGAACCGTAGTGGGAGCTGTACGTGTGTGCACCCTGTGCCTTCGGCGATGATTACCCACCGCAGGAAATCCACAGTGCCTTGTGACGTTCTGCACTATTGGCTACAAAACGAAGCTCCACGCTAGCTCACGCCTGTTAGCCAAGAAGAAAAAAAAAACAAAGGGACCGGGCGGAGCACGCACGTTCTGCCTGATGCCCAGTTTGTAGATATTCCATGCGAACATGGATGCCGCGCTGAGGATGGACGAGTCCGAAGAGGACATCACCGCCGCGGAGACGGCGCCCAGCCCCATGGCGGAAACGAAGCCGGGCGTCAGGTACTGCAGCACCAGCGGCAACGTCAGCGACGTCGCCTCGCCCGTCAGTGGAACGGCCTTCGTGTAGCCCACCTGCGTCAAGTCTGCACGCAAAGGCACAGAAAAGAGTTGGCGGTGCGAATACGCCTCGGCGAAGGCGAGTCATGCATGGGGCAAGAACTGATTAGGAACGAAAAATACCGTTCTCTGCGGCGTATGCATAGCGTCTCGAATTCCATCTGAGCATGGCAGCTTCATGAGATGGTGCAAGGTTAAAAGAGCCGCCATGATAACCCCACACAATGGGTCCTGCTATTTCTCCCACGCGCGCTACGTGTCGTTCGTTGTGATCATCACGCATTTCCTGTCACATCGGTCACCGAGTGGCACATCCATACAGGCTACGTCCATCGGCTATGAATGCCCTCTCTCTGCAAGCTTTCCCTGACAGCTGAAGCGCGTTTGATACTGCACCGGGAGGGCTGGTTGATGAAACCCAATTCTGTAGTGCAATGGACTTGGGGCTGTTTTTTCTACTCCGTGATTCTGGCAATTACAAGTCGCTGGCACTGGCCGCGCACTCTGCTTTCCCCTGCGTTGCATTGCTGCACTCACTGGCTGCCTTGGCGACGGCGCCGATGATGACGGGCGGGATGGCCATGAACAAGCAGCCGAACGCCGCCATGTACGACAGCAGCTCGGCACCCTCGGCCGTGCGGCTCGAGAGAACCCGCTGGAAGTAGACCTGCGTGCGTAGTGCGTTGAGTGTGTTGCAGAGCGACAGGTAGTAAGGAGAGAGACGGCACGCCGCTTTTAGCAGGGAAACTTGGTTTAGTCGGTGAACTTTCACATTGAAAAAGCAGCGCTAGAGCAGGCGAGGACTTCACTCGACCGTTCCTTAGTCGTGCAGGACATTGCCACATATGACAGGTTTTCGCAACTGTCCACGTGTCTAGCACAGCGTCTATGCCACTGCGTTCACTTCCGTTAACGCAATATTTTTCCAGCACGCACTGCGAAAATAGGAGACTTTCACGAACGCTGCAGAAAAGCCATTAGCCTCAGGTTCGCAGGTCCATGCACCATTGGAAAACGCCCGGTGAAAAGTACACGCAGCAACAATATTTTCCGCTGAATGCGAGAGGGTATTGATGTTCCTATTGTCGCAGGAGAGTAGTGCACTAGCCTGAAACCGGTGTAAAGGAGGCGGCTACACGAGCGGTGACAAGACGGACAGAGAGCAATGCGAGAGGTTCGAGACACATGGTCCACCAACCTGCCAGGGCACGCCGCCCATCATGAGGAGCAGCATGTTGTCCCAGTAGTTGCCGAAGTCCTTCCACTCGACGCTGCCCACGAAGTCGTTCCTCGGGTACGAGATCGGGCCGACCGCCTCGTGGAGCATGGCGAACGGCACCGACAGCCACTGAGCGATGAAGGGCAAAGACGCGCCATCAGCCATGTGCCATGTGACCAATATATGAAAGCACAATTACACTACTGAAGACGGTGGTACTGAAGTTACATAAACAGGGCGAAAGCGCCTCAGGAAGGCTGGCTAACATTCCAGTAAGTGGACTTATCTTCGTCAAAGGTGCCTTGTCAGCCCTCCGAGCATGACAAGGCCACCTTCGACTAGTATAGGTCCACCTATCGAAACGTTAGCCAGCATTTCTGAGGCACTTTAGCCCTGTTTACGTAACTTCAATACCAAAGTTGCAACTTCAGCTGTCAGCTCCCTCCTTAAATTAGACTTCTGAAGAGACGTTAGTAAGAAAACAATTCCAGAACGCCGTGCCTTAAGGCATGGTCTAGGACCTTATCTAGGACCTTGCGAGGTCCTAGAATATGCAGATGCCTCTTGCTTTCGTCACACACAGTACCACTTATGGAGAATGTTGACCACGAAAGACAAGCAAAGAACTGCATACCAGGCCAAAGAAGATGGCCAGGAGCTGGATGACGTCCGTGTAGGCGACCGAGTAGAGGCCGCCCGTGAACGTGTAGAAAAGGGCGATGCACGCCGACGCGACCACCGACTCTGTGCGCTCAAAGTCCATGATGACCTCTACGGTGGCGCCTGCGCAGTGAATAATTGGAAGACGATTCAACCATCCAGTTGGAAGTGCATCAAAGACAAGGTCTTCCTGAGAAAGTTGGGGCTGACAATGGGCACAGCCACAGCGCACGGCGCTTACAGCTTCAGCGCTCACGTGGGGAGAGTAGGAGGTGAGTAGGAGTGCCAAATTTTTTTTACTGTACTTAGTTTTATTCTAGATACCCACGGGAACGCCCCAATTTAGACTACACTACTTTCGGCACTGGCCCGCGTTTTCAAATTGCACTGTTCTCGGGATCGGTCCACGAAAAATGCTAGAAACCCTGTAACCAGACCCGGAAAAGTGGAGGTGACTCGCTAAGGAAGGCTCTGTCTTCAATATCGTGAACGAGTGTGTCAGAATAAACAATGATTTGTTTCGCTTTGTGTGGAACACGTCGCAATAGTAGGCAGAATCGCCAATGGCATAAGTGGGCGGTTACGATAACCGCCAGGAGAACCGATAGAAACAGATGCCTCCAGCTTAAGCGTCACGCCTTTAAGAGGGCTCAAAAAAGCACATTGTTGGACCAGTTGTGGGTATCAAGTATATATATATATATATGCAGACATATCATAAGAATCCAACAAACACTGATACCGAGGGCAACCTTACTTGTGCTTAAAGGTCGCCGCTATGTTGTCCTCGGTGTCAGTCTTTCTTGGCTTCTTCTGATATGACTAATAAAAGTCGGGCCCCTCGGTAACCCTTTTTCTTCTCGTTTATATATATATATATATATATATATATATATATATATATATATATATATATATATATATACCAGAATTGCGGCGCAGCAACAGACCAGGGATGACAGAACTGACACGTGCAAGACGCACAATATATTTGCAGTACATTTATTTTCGCGATAAAACAAAGCATTTAAAAAAATTGTGTACCTTGGGCGCAGGCTGTGAACCCGCGCAACCAGCGACTCGAACTCTAAAACGGAGTTTTGACGCAATAGCACGCGAGTCGGCAGAGGCATATTTCATCGAAAAACAAATGTGTGGGGTTTAGCAGAATGCGTTGTTGGGCAAGTTGGTTCATTGTAATTGGAAACATTGGTTGCGCATTTAGACATTCACATGGAAGGAAGACAGGACAGGCGCGACCGCTGATACTTGGCATGATGAAGGGAGAACACAATGAACCAACTTGCCCAACAACGCTTTCTGCTAAACTTCATTTATTCTACATCGGGCTCTTCCTTTTGTGTTCTCCCTTCATCATGTCAAGTATCAGCGGTTGCGCCTGTCCTGTCTTCCTTCCATGTGATTGTCTAAAAAGCGCAACCAATGTTTCCAATTACAATGAACCAACTTGCCCAACAATGCATTCTGCTAAACTTCATTTCTTCTACATCGGGCTCTTCCTTTTGTGTTCTTCCTTCATCATGCCAAGTATCAGCGGTTGCGCCTGTCCTGTCTTCCTTCCATGTGATTGTCTAAAAAGCGCAACCAATGTTTCCAATTACAATGAACCAACTTGCCCAACAACGCATTCTGCTAAACTTCATTTCGTCTTCATCGGGCTCTTCCTTTTGTGTTCTCCCTTCATCATGCAAAGTATCAGCGGTTGCGCCTGTCCTGTCTTCCTTCCATGTGATTGTCTAAAAAGCGCAACCAATGTATCCAATTAAAAAAAAAAGGTGTGAGGGGGGGGACATGCATAAGTGAACATTCTATTGTCATCCGCAGTAACGAATATATTTTTTTTTCAAATTTCGCTTTTGGCTGTGCTTACGCGCATG
This sequence comes from Dermacentor albipictus, assembly GCF_038994185.2. Lineage (NCBI taxonomy): Eukaryota > Metazoa > Arthropoda > Arachnida > Ixodida > Ixodidae > Dermacentor > Dermacentor albipictus. The sequence continues at coordinate 143,669,914 of NC_091823.1, read as the reverse complement.
TGCTCTATCTAGCCTCTCTTCTCCTGGAAATACATTAGTTGAAAGTGTGCGCATGATTCATGTTGGCTCTGTCATGCCTGGTTTTCGCTACGCCACAATTCTGCTCAAAAATGAACACAGTGCTTGTATTCCTGCCGGTAGACCTGTGAGCAACACTGTGTTCTGCGTTTTGTCATCTTCTCAATGTATATATAAGCTATACGTTTGCGCGCAATACATAGAACATACGCTAGTGTGGGCAGACTTTTACATGTTACAAAAAAAAGTAAGTGTTTACAAATACTTCATTCAGAAATGTAATTGATTACTGTCACCAATTAGTGCCCGACGAAAATAATTGCGGAAATATTCAAACTAAATCAATTTTCTTACGTTACTTCCGTTAGAACTTATTATACCATCGGAAGGAGCTGTGATCATGAATAATCGCTCAAATGTGCATGCTGGGTCGGTGCTCTAACGTGCGGACGTCTTGCGCACAAGGTTGTTATTACTCAGCAGCTGGGTCCTCTGTGAAGTGTAGGCGCTTCATTGTTTCATAGTTGCTGGTCTTTCAAGAAGACACCCCCGGTTGGACCAATGAGAAGCTGTACAAATAGTCCGTAGGCGATTTCGTGGCATTAACGTCCCAAATGGCAGTCACTATCGTGACATGCCAGCTCCGGTTCGATTCGACGGACAACGCCTGGTGGAGCGTTAACACGAGAAAGATACTGAGCTCCCGGACTTGCCCGTTTTAGCAGGCGCATCTGCGAAGCTGCTGCGTGACACAATCTCGAGCATTGTGTGCTGTAGTTGCCACCAAATTCAGGTTCCTAAAGCTGCGTCACGTATTACAGCTCATCTCGTCAGTAAAGTAACTATTTACATGTAATTGGTCATTGAAAAATAGTAACGGAATTACAGTGAGCGTTACCGAGTAAAAAATGCAATTGTTTAATTGCAATATTATCAACAAATGTAACAGATTCCGACTAATTATTTACACATTATTCGTTAAGTGCACGTCTGCTGGTGGCCCACGAAAGGTCTGAACTTCCAGACCCGTATATAGGTGCCGCGCAGTGGCGTAGCCAGAAATTTCGTTCGGGGGGGGGGGGGGGGGGGGCTCAAGTTGCAGCTCGGCCTCCTCCTTAAAAGGAAACATTAGGTTGGATGCTCCTATCCAAATACACGTAGAAGGAGAATTCGTTTTTCTCGGCAACCACTGCACCAAATTTGACGAGGTTTGTTGCATATAAAAGAAAAAACTTGAATTATAGTGACTGTTTGATTCGACTTTTCAATTTAGGTCGTGAATATTTTATTGAAAGTGGCAAAAATCGAAAATTTTCAGAAAACGAGACAATTAAGTTTACAACTCTGTAAATCATCAATGAAAATTGATATCACAATTCGGTGAATCGCCCATAATAGTACATCTACAGCGGACAAAATTGATATGTTGCACATGAGTCTCAAGAAATTAAGTATTATGGAAATACGGCTTTTGCAGAACCCTTGTAGATAACATAACCAATTCACGTAAGACACAATTTGACATATCGAATTTGTCCGCTTTGAATGGTGTAATGAATGCCGTTTACAGAACCGCGATATCTGTTTTTGATGCTAAGCTATTAATTTGTAAACTTCGTGCATCTATTTTTTTCGAACTTTCGAATTTCTCAAAATATTTTAAACAAGTTCAAGCCCTAAATCGAAATTCCGCTTCCAACAGACACTAGAATTTACCTTTGTCTCTCAAATGCAACCAATTTCAATAAAAGCGATTCAGGAGTTATCTCAGAAAGCGTTTCTGCGTTTTACATGCATCTGAATAGGCCGCGTCGGAGTTGGGCCCCAGCTAAAGCTTCCTCTTAAACAATTTGCCTAGGGGATCAAATACACGAATAATAACTGCATTGGCACTGCCAAAGATGCTGTAAACGAATTCTTGAACGCTACGCACTGTCAATACAAGTAAAATATGTTTTTTTTTCATAAAAGAATATACTCGTATGTGCCAAAAATTGTGGACAACATAACTGATGTGAATTCTTCCATGTTTTTTGTCTGTTTAATAAGTAAAGAAACTATCACACGAACTTTAGAACTACATCAGTTCGAAGCCAGCAAAGCAGTGCATGCCGCTGAAATGAAAGATATAATGACCATGAAATGAACAAGTTGAGAACAAATATATTAATGACACTTTGTCATTAAAGATCCTTGTTTACATTCTTGTACATATGCGACGGCCAGTGAAAAATCTCAATGACGCTGTCATTTGTTCTAATGTATTACGCAGCAGGAGCTGTCACCGGTCGTGTATCGTGAGTAATTGCACCGAAATTATAGTCGCAACAGAGAGCACGTATAAAAATCAGGAGTTCTGCATAATATACGAGGGCGAGTCAAATGAAAGTGAGCCAATGCGAATATATGACAAATGGGGCACTTTATTTAAAAGTAGCCTGCATGAGCATTTAGACATTTGTCCCATTGATTAAGGAGTCGCGTAATTCCCGTCTCATAAAGCTCCTTGGGTTGTTGCTTCAAAACGTCTGCAACTGACTTTCACGTCATCGTCCGAGACGAATCTGGTTCCCTTGAGCTGTTTTTTCGGTCGCCCCAAAATGTGGAAGTCCCAAGGCGACAGGTCTGAGCTGTATGGCGCACGTTGCCGCGTTTCCCGCTTGAACTTTGCCAGCTTTGTATTAACCACATCAGCGACGTGGGGATGGGCATTGTCGTGGAACAAGATGACCCCATTCGTCAATTTGCCACGACGTAGTTTATTTTTGATTGCGACACGCAGCCGATCCGCGGCGTTTCACAATATCGGAAACAATTGATAGTCTCTCAAGATTTAGCAAATTCTATCAGTAATGGCCATTGACGATCGAAAAATAAAAGTCGACAACACCTTTCTGGTGGCAATGACGGCCTTTGCTTTCTTTGTGGGTTGTGAATTCGAATGTTTCCATTGTAAGCTTTGCCGTCGTGTTTCAGGCTCGTAGTAGTGGCATGATGGTTCGCCTCCGATCATAATTGCAGAAAAAAGATTGTCACCCTTATTGTGATACCGGATCAGATGAGTAAAGGCAGCGCCGATCTTCTCCGTATTCTGGCGGCGGTTAAAAATCTTGCGCACCCATTGCGCACACAAGAGCCGATAAATGAGATGTTCATCATTTATGGCGTAAACCAAACCGTGACTGATGTTCACATGCTCTGCCAGTTCATCGATGCTTATCCTCCGTTCTCGTCTCATCAACTCATGAACCTTTGCAGTTTTGTTATGGGTGATTGCACGATGGCTTTGGCCCGGTCTGGGATCGTATTTGCAACTTTCACGTCCTTCTTTGAACCGTTTGTTCCAACGCTTCTCAGTGGCCAATGAAATGCTATGTTCCATGTACACAGCAGCCATACGGCGACTAATTTCTTTTTTGGAAACACCTTCAGCTGTCAAAAACCTCACGGCACCACGCTGCTCAACTTCTAGAGCGTCCATGACGGCACGCAACCATGTTCAACCCAGTGTATGACAGCATTAAAGAACATTTATCCTCACAACTGCGTGTCACTTTTTGTAAATGAGAGGTGCCTGTGTGCTACGTGCAGGCCTTGCAGATAATGAACAGAACCAGAATTGAGCGGGTTGAGTAGGCTCACTTTCATTTGACTCGCCCTCGTACATTAGAAATGCGAAGATACAGCTTGATAAAGGGCAAAAAAGTGCCACTGGAAACAAAGTTCACTGCACGTTTACACAAAACCTCGCAACAAGTTATTTAAACATGCGTTTAAGTAAGTCTCTAATAAATCTACGTATCTAAGAAAACGTCACGGTATATAATGTGTCAAACAAGGCAAATAAACATGTTGCGCAATCACAGATTCACAGAATCGTAGATCCTGGCCCCATTCCACCCACTCCCCTCCCCCCCCCCCCCCCCCCCACCGATGTATCGCACGCAACGGAAGGCGGCGCGCTTGCTCCTCACATTTCTCCTTGGGCACACAAGACTGAGCCACCATCGTTGGCTCACCCATCCCACCCCCACCCCCCCGCCCACACTTTCACTCACATATACAGCATGCGGCGCGGGGTCACGATGTTATCGCACTTGGACTTTATGCCGAACATGAGTGTGACTGCGACGGCAGGGATGCGCCTAGAGTGTCCATATAATTGCTATCGCAATAATATAATAAGAGTATCCGGCAACTGAAGCATCCCGTGGCCCATTACTTTCCGCAAAAGAACAAAATATGACTTGCACTATGCGACAATTCGCTGCACCACAACCACGCTTTTTTGTTTCCTTTTGTGGAGCGGGCGCACCGTAATGAAAAAAAAAACGCAAAGTATGTTGGTCACAATCGAATGCCTACTTTGGACAACTAATATGGCTATTAAAGGAATTTCGAAGAAAACACGAGACGCTTGGTCCACCAAGAACAATGTGCATACTGCTCGGTATCTTACACCGGCGAGACAAGACTTTCTGGAGAGGTTGCGCTCAAGCGAACGCGGTGCAATCAGTCGAGTCCCCACAGTGATGGCGGCTAGCGACCATTGTTTCTTTTTCTCGTCTGCTAACTAGAAAGAGTCCAAAGCTCTGCCAGGCGAAAATGCACTCGGCCAGAGAAAAACGAACGCGCACCGAAGTGCGCCGCGCGGTGGTCGGGCAACACGAGAAAAACGCATGCGCTCTGGCTGGCTCTGGCAGCGCGCGGGTAGGGGAGCGAGAACAAAAAAAATTGAAAAGGCTCAGTGTGCCCTCGCGATTAAAAGTCAAAGTAGAAAAAATAAATAAGAACGCAGTTAGCTTGGCTGGCTTTAGTGTCTTCACTGGATGCTTTGGCGCAGGTGAAAAAAAAATGAAAATTTTTTTATGTGACATGACGGCATGAATGAACCACCACAACGCTTCGTCTCATCGGGCCTCGCAGCGGGCTTTGTCAGCTTGTCTGATAGTGTGTTGATTTGGCTTGTCTCGTTGAATGGCCCGATGTACGACTTTGGAAAAGTCAATGCACCTTTGGCGTCAAATATTTATGGGAGCATTAAACTTACAAAGTTTGGCAATGTCAATGCACCTTTCACATGAAAATTTTATGAGAACTTTATACCTGTAAAGCTTCGGAATTGATATCCACGAGCTCCATAAATTCCATAATAGAGTGGAGATTCCGCGGCCTCCACGAGATGCCGCCGCGAGCCCGTTCGCCATCAAAACATGCTTGAAATTTTGTGCTCGGATGGGGCTGCTTGCGTTATGTGACTCCCGGTGCATGGGCGTTGCCGCGAAATTCAGCCCAAGTTCGCAATTTTCGCGGGGAAATGGCTTTTCGAGCGTGAAAAAGACACTCTAGACAAAATCCAGAATGATTTCCGGCGCCGGGGGTTGCTTTTGTAGGCGGTGCATGGACAGCACGAAAACATTTCGGGGGGGGGGAGGGGGCTGAAGCCCCATAAGCCTCCCCCCCCCCCCGGCTACGCCCCTGGTGCCGCGTATTGCAAATGTGTGGGCACTGGGATTGCACGGTGCTTTAACAGGAAGCGGGGGCTCCTGTTTAAATACTGTTGCAGGAAGAAAGCAGGCCCACGAGTGTAAAATAACGTATATTTACAACTGGCGTATATGGCATTCAGGCTACTACCAGACTTCGTCTTCGTCTAGTCCAATCCAACTTCTTCGTTCCCTTCACCATAACATGACCCTCCCGGTGGAGTAGCTCCATCTCGGTGCAAGTTATAGAGCCTAACTTAATGGGGGGACATAGGGCTTAAGCCTGACGACGTGAACAACATCGCTGGTGACGTTGCGATGCACTGAAGGCTGACCGACTGGGGCGATCTCGTATGTCACTTTGGATAGTTGGCGTAAGATCTGGTACGGACCAGAATACCGGGAAAGTAGTTTTTCCGACAAGCCGACGCGACGTGAAGGCACCCAGAGAAGGACAAGGGAACCAGGTGAAAAATAGTAGTCTTGGTGCCGAAGGTCGTAGCGTCACTTTTGAGAAGCTTGCGAGACTGTGAGGCGATGATGGGCGACATCTCGGGCCTGGGCGGCTAAGTCAATAGCATCACGAGCGTAACCAGTGCTGGGTGATTGTACTGCGGTAGGTAGCAACGTATCAAAGGGCAAGGTTGGGTCGCGGCCATACAAAAGGTAAAATGGTGAAAATCCGGCAGTATCGTGAGGGGACGAGTTGTACGCGAAAGTGATGTATGGTAAAGCGATGTCGCAGTCACGGTGATCGTTGGTAACGTACATGGCCAGCCTTTCAGTTAGCGTGCAGTTGAGTCGCTCGGTGAGGCCGTTCGTTTGAGGGTGGTACGCGGTAGCGATCTGGTGTTCTGTAGAGCAGGAGCGGAGCAGGTCATCGAAGGCCTTCCATAAAAAGTTGCGGCCGTGATCCGTCAGCAACTGGCGAGGGGCGCCGTGGTGCAGGATGACGTCGTAGAGTTAAGAAGTCTGCGACATCTGTAGCGCAGCTGGTTGGTAGCGCTCGTGCGATGGCATATCTCGTGGCATAATCGGTTGCTACAGCAATCCATTTGTTGCCTTTGATAGAAATTCGAAAGGGGCCAAGGAGGTCTAGGCCCACGCGAAAGAAAGGCTCTGTGGGGATATCAATTGGTTGAAGCAAACCAGCGGGAGGCGTAGCAGGCGTCTTCCGGCGCTGACACAGGTCGCAAGAAACGACCTAACGGCGCACAGAGCGATAAATGTCGGGCCAGAAGAAGCGGCGCCGCAGGCGGTCGTATGTACGAGTGATGCTCAGATGTCCAGCAGTAGGAGCGTCGTGAAGTTGCTGGAGTACGGCTAGTCGAAGGTGCTTGGGAACGACTAGGAGGAGCTCCGGGCCGTCAGTACGAACGCTACGACGGTATAAAGTTCCATCACACAAGGTGAACGTGCGGAGGGACGGGTCATTGGGCGAGGAGCTTAGGCGTTCCATAAGTGTTCGAATAACAGGATCTTTGCGCTGCTCGTCGCCAATATGGAGGAAGCCGGAGATGGATAGAACACTGATGTCCGAGTCTGCATCGGTATCGTCCGGTTGATCCACGGCATTGCGGGACAGGCAGTCAGCGTCTTTATGCAGGCGCCCTGACTTATACATAATAGAAAATGTATATTCCTGTAGACGCAATAGCCTACGTGCAAGTCGTCCAGTTGGGTGCTTCAAAGAAGAGAGCCAGCAGAGGGCGTGATGATCGGTTACGATGCAGAAGCTCCGACCGAAAAGGTACGGCCGGAATTTCGCGACCGCCCATGCGAGCGCGAGACATTCTCTCTCAGTAATGGAGTAATTTCGCTCAGGTGTGGAAAGAAGGTGGCTAGCGTAAGCGATGACATGGTCTTGGCCCTGTTGACGCTGAGCGAGGACAGCGCCGATGCCATGACCACTCGCGTCAGTTCGTACTTCAGTGGGCGCAGAAGGCTCAAAGTGTGACAGAATTGGGGAAGTTGTAAGCCGCTCAATCAGGGTAGAAAAGGCTTTCTCCTGCAGAGGTCCCCAAGAAAGAGACGTCTTTCTTAAGATGGTCAGTGAGAGGGTGAGCGATGTCGGCAAAATTTTTCACAAATCACCGGAAATAAGAGCATAAGCCTAGAAAACTATGGACATCGTTTGTTGAACAACGTACAGGAAAATTTCGCACAGCGTGAACTTTCTGTGGATCAGGTTGCATTCCGGCGGCGTTTACGAGATGGCCGAGCGTGTTAATTTCACGGCGACCGAAATGCCACTTGGAGGAGTTTAGATGAAGGCCAGCCCTGCAAAACACGGAGGGTATGGTTGTGAGGCGCCTCAGGTGGCTCTCAAAGTTCGACGAAAACACAATCACGTAGTCGAGGTAACAGAGGCATGTGGACCACTTCAAGCCGTGCAAGAGAGAGTCCATCATGCACTCGAATGTAGCTGGCGCATTGCATAATCCAAACGGCATTAAATTGGTACAGACTGTCCGGTGTGACGAAGGCGGTTTTCTCGCCGTCCATCTCATCGACGCTAATCTGCCAATAGCCACAACGGAGGTCAATTGATGAAAAGTATTGGGATCCGTGAAGGCAGTCAAGAGCATCATCAATGCGCGGCAGGAGATAAACATCCTTCTTTGTTATCCTGTTGACGTGACGGTAGTCAACGCAGAAGCGCCACGAGTTGCCTTTTTATGCGAAGCATATTACGAGAGCTCAACCCAGCTCCTCAGGCGCGGCGGTGTCGCCTTCAATACCACGTGACACCATGACGTCACGACAGAGGAGAAACGGGGCTCCAACTCGCGCCGTCGCTCGCGGCGTCGCGGCGGTACATAAGCAGCTGCGCTTGCCTCTGCTAGACACTCACGAGTTGAGATGCTACCTGGAGACAGAGCTGCTCGTTGGAATGAGAAGCGAAGGTTGCGGCGTGCTACAGAGACTGATTTTCTAGGGGGCTTTGGCTCAACTCTTGCAAGATGGGCTGGGTGGGAATCGAACCAGGGTCTCCGGAGTGTGAGACGGAGACGCTACCACTGAGCCACCAGTACGATGCTTCAAAGCGGTACAAAAGCGCCTCTAGTGAATGCGGTGTTGCCTTAGAAACGAGCTGTTTCTAAGGCTCAGGCGTGCGTCGCTTGCTCAGGCGCACATTTCGTTGCCGCGCCGAACGCTGCGTTGCTCGACGCTCACCGCGTCCAATGCGGGGCGCGTAGTCGCTGCGCCGTAGCACCCCCTGGCGGGTCGACGGGAACGCTGTCGCGTTCCACTCTTGAAGGCGAAGCAGAGTAACGCATGAGTTGTTTCTTCGTCTAGCCAAACCAAATATAGCCAAGCAACAGCAGTTCACCAGGCTAAACAGTGGTTCAACAACTAAAATAAAGGCTAGTATGCTTCGCATCCTGGGCTTAACCTTAGCTAAGCCACAGCCATTTTTTTTCTTTACTAAGACAACCGGTGATGCCCACGGGCTACTGGAAGGTTCAATGATGTCCTTGCTTATCATCCTGTCTACTTCTTTCCGTATGATGGCTCTTTCTGTTGCGGAGACACGATGTGACCGCCTATGAATGGGGCTGGCGTCACCGGTGTTGATGCGATGCGTGACAACAGATGTCTGGCCAAGTGGACGGTCGTCCAAATCAAAGATGTCCCGAAAAGATGACAGGAGGTGACGAAGAGCTGTTGTTTGCTCGGAAGGAAGGTCAGGAATGATCATCTTAGAAGCATCGTCCGCAGGCGTCGAGTACGGAGGAGTGGGTGACAAAGGTCCGTTGGTACTGACAAAGGATTCAGATGTCAAAGAAGAAATCTGAAATTCTTCCAAAGGAGTGATATGCGCTATGGCGATACCGTGTGGCAGCACATGCGGCGAAAATCCAAAACTGAGGATGGGCATGCGAGCGCAGTTTTCGCGGATCCCGACTAAGGTGCTCGGCAGGGAAATATTGCGCGACAAAACCACGTCAGTAAGCGGTGACACGACGTACTCGCCAACAGGTACACGAGGACAGGGCGTCAGGAGGACATTAGTAGCCGCCTGTGGAGACAGCCTTGCAAACACAGCAGAACATAAACGGTGTGAAACACAAGTTGTTGCGTCGGCAGGAAGCGGCAGATCCAACTGTACAACACCTGCGGAGCAGTCGATTTGGGCAGAGTGTTTCGAAAGGAAGTCGAGGCCGACAATGAGGTCGTGTGGACAGTGTTCAAGGACGATAAATAGAGCAACGGCATAATGGCCCCCAATGGTCACACGTGCTGTGCACATTCCAAGGACAGGTGAAGTACTCCCATCGGCGACTCGCACAGTGCACGGTACGGCGGGTGTCAGAACCTTTTTAGCCTTCGGTGGAGAGCAGCGCTCATATCTGAAAGCTGCGCTCCTGTGTCAACGAGAGATCTAACAGGAACGCCATCAACTTCAATGTCCAGTAGGTTTCCACATGCAGGCAGGGCCAACAGAGGATTTGTGAGCCGGGTCGGAGTTGCAGCTTCACCTCCGGGAGCTGCACCGCCTAGTTTCCTGAAGTGAAGCGATCGGTTGCAGAAGGGCACGGGGAGCGGTGAAAGAGAGGCGAACAGGACCTACGACCTTGAAACGGGGAGCGGCTGGATCTTGGTGGAGCACTGTCAGCGTTGATGTTCCTAGTCAGCGTATAGGGCGAGAAAGTACTATTGTCTTGTACTTGGCGGTAGTGACTCGGAGACGACCACCGAGGAGGCGACGACCAATGGTTGCGGCAATGACGGGCGATGTGTCCAATACCGGAACTATTAAAACAGATAGGTTTATCATCTGCTGTGCGCCAGTCAGCTGGGTTGCGACGAGGGGGCGGAAATCTTTGCGCCTGGGAGCGAGCGGCCGGAGAAATCTGCTAGGTATTGGTATGGCGAACCGAGCAGAGAGATGGAATGCCCGAACTTGCTATTTCCTCCCGAAGGACCGCTTGTATAAGGGAGATAGCGGGCACGCTTTCCCGACAGTCAGAAAGAACTGGGACCGGAGCCATGGCGTCAAGCTCACGGCGAACAAAGAGCATGATTTCTTCCGGTCCTGTGGGCTGAACGAAGCGCCGCGGGTCATCGCAAAAAGAAATCGCGGCGGTATTGGGCAATCGGTCGAAAGTCTGAGTGACGTGGCGACCCTTAGCTTGTTCGAAGCGCCTGCACTCCTTTATAGTGGCATCCACAGTGGCACAATCGTTGCACAACAGGAGATTGAAGGCATCGTCTGCAATACCTTTCAATATGTAACCAATCTTGTCTGCCTCGGTCATGTTGTTATCAGCCTTGCGACAGAGGGCCAGCACATCCTGTACGTAGACGATATATGATTCTGTGGACGTTTGAGCGCGTAACGCAAGTTCTTTTTTTGCCGCCAGTTGACGACAGACAGGTCTGCCAAACAGGTCTCGCATTTTTTCTTTGCAGACGTCCCAGCTCGTTAGGTCAGCTTCGTGTGTGTCATACCATTGCCTCGCCGTTCCTCTTAGGTAAAATATTACGTTTGCTTGCATCATTGATGGATCCCACCTCTTGTTGTCACACACTCGTTCGTACATCGTAAGCCAGTCCTCGACGTCGGCGTTGTCCGTGCCACAAAATGTCCCTGGGTCCCGCGGATGAGTGAGGATGACCGTTGGCACGGGCTGCTGAGGCGTCGTCGCTTGTGTCGGTTGATTTGCCATTGTGGCGGCAGGTAGATGACATCCGCTGCGAAGTTCCGTGATCGTACCCCGCTACTACCACCAAAATGTTGCAGGAAGAAAGCAGGCCCACGAGTGTAAAATAACGTATATTTACAACTGGCGTATATGGCGTTCACGCAACTGCCAGACTTCGTCTTCGTCTAGTCCAATGCAACTTCTTCGTTCCCTTCACCGTAACAATACATAGAAAAAGAAATCTATTTTCTCGGCAACCACTGCAATATCTGACGAACAGGTAGGGGTTCATGGAAACCTTTCAAACTTGTAGACATTTCTCTCATGAGAACACGATCCACGCAAAAGCTACGGTGTCGAATGCAATATTTGAGGGGCTGTACAAAGCTCAAAGGACATTAAAACAATAAATCAGTTTAGACGGAAAGAGCGTTTTTGGAGACATTGTTGTCGTTAATTTTGAAGTAATAGGTTGATTATTACAAGAAAGACATGAAGGTCGAAGTTTTATGCGAAGCATATTACGAGGGCTCAACCCAGCTCCTCAGGCGCGGCGGTGACCATGAAATCACGTGACACCGTGACGTCACGACAGAGGAGAAGTGGCTTTGGCTCAACTCTTGCAAGACGGGCTGGGTGGGAATCGAACCAGGGTCTCCGGAGTGTGGGACGGAGACGCTACCACTGAGCCACGAGTACAATGCTTCAAAGCGGTACAAAAGCGCCTCTAGTGAATGCGGTGTTGCCTTAGAAACGCGCTGTTTCTAAGGCGTGCGTCTCTTGCTCAGGCGCACATTTCGTTGCCGCGCCGAACGCTGCTTTGCTCGACGCTCACCGCGTCCAATGCGGGGCGCGTAGTCGCTGCCCTGTAGCCCATTGTCTTACACCCCTTGGCGGGTCGACGGGAACGCTGTCGCGTTCCACTCTTGAAGGCGAAGAAGTAATGCATGAGTTGTTTCTTCGTCTAGCCGAACCAAATATAGCCAAGCAACAGCAGTTCACCAGGCTAAACAGTGGTTCAACAACTAAAATAAAGGCTAGTATGCTTCGCATCCTGGGCTTAACCTTACCTAAGCCACGGCCATTTTTTGAATTTCGGGCCGAATTCTGAACGGCGGTACTTGACTGTGTTGACATGAAAGAGTTCTTTCGTATTCAGGCTACTCTGGCTCAGCAGAGTTTTCCGGAACTCGCCATGTTCAATCTATGGCTCCATGAGAACACAATGTAGAATTAACTATGCCCTAGACAAGCTAGAAGACGGTGTCAAAATCCATGATCTCAAAGTGAACTGGTGCGGGAGCTTCAAGGAGGCATTAGCACCCGTGTTTTGTTATTGAACTTTTCTGGCTTACCGAGCATCTTATTGTGGTACGAGATGTGATTTTGGCCTTTTAGAAGGGTGATTTACTGAGATACAGAAGAAGTCATTTCTCTCTTCAGTGTTACTTTGAAGACCAATTCTCACCAGGTCTGGCCATTATGAGCTGGCAAGAGCGGTGCATACAATGCGCGATTACAATCGTGCCTGAAAAGTATTACGCCGCTACGCGTCCCGAAAACGGCTGAAATTTCGAACCAAAAGTCGTGCTCGCTTCTCCTCGTGGTTGCCGCACTCCCAGTCGACGTCATTCGCACAAGTGAACCTACGTAGTTGGCACTGCTGTGACGTCACTCAAAGTGACGCGTGACATTGAGAATTAGTAAATGAAGCAGCAAGAATTTATTTCACCTGTTGCTTCAATAGACGAATTAAAGTTTAAGCAAAAAAATGGCTGTGGCTTAGCTAAGGTTAAGCCCAGGATGCGAAGTATACTAGCCTTTATTTTAGTTGTTGAACCACTGTTTAGCCTGGTGAACTGCTGTTGCTTGGCTATATTTGGTTCGGCTAGACGAAGAAACAACTCATGCGTTGCTCTGCTTCGCCTCCAAGAGTGGAACGCGACAGCGTTCCCGTCGACCCGCCAGCGACTACGCGCCCCGCATTGGACGCGGTGAGCGTCGAGCAACGCAGCGTTCGGCGCGGCAACGAAATGTGCGCCTGAGCAAGCGACGCACGCCTGAGCCTTAGAAACAGCTCGTCTCTAAGGCAACACCGCATTCACTAGAGGCGCTTTTGTACCGCTTTGACGCATCGTACTCGTGGCTCAGTGGTAGTGTCTCCGTCTCGCACTCCGGAGACCCTGGTTCGATTCCCACCCAGCCCATCTTGCGAGAGTTGAGCGACGCCGCGAGCGACGGCGCGAGTTGGAGCCCCGTTTCTCCTCCGTCGTGACGTCACGGTGTCACGTGGTATGGCATGGGGTCGAAGGTCATTGAAGGCGACACCGCCGCGCCTGAGGAGCTGGGTTGAGCTCTCGTAATATGCTTCGCATAATAATAAAACACACGAACCGAATGTCTGCGTGTTTATTTCGTTTTTGTTTTACTTCGTACCTTAGCAAAAGCACTTCTGTTTCGTCTGCTTGTTGTTCCCACGTCGTGCAGTCGCGCGCCCAGGGAACGAAAGTGTGCCATTTTCTACATGTTCCAGCACATGGTCATGCTCTGTGATCCGCTAGCGTCTGCCTCAGTGTTTATGTGGCAATGACTTATGATACCGCTAGTCAGGTGCCAGCTGTACAATGACGCAGTGTGTCGCGATAAAGATCCGTGAACCGGGCCAGCCTCTCCAAATGTGCACACACTGACGGATCCGATTCACAGCAGCGGCCAGACAACGCAGGTGTATCGCACACAGCTTCGAAGCTCTTGCACAGAGAGAGATAGTGATCTAGGGAAAGGAAGGACGCTTGGTTCTGCAACCCGTCAGGGAGCACGGCGAAGCGTCATCAGGGGAGAGGGAATGGGTAGTGAAAGATGATAGAGAAAGAGGGAGGATGTGGCCTAATAGACTCCACTATACGCGGCAGGTGGCAGTCCTCAGTAAAGTTGCCAGCGTTGTAGCGGTCGCTTATAGGGTGTCTATTCCCGTGGAACTTATAAACTCCAGCAGGCTTCGCAGCGCAGGGAGCTGTGGACACACTGGGAACAGCAGGTCAGTCTCTGTGGCCGCTGGAAGGCCGTGGCGTCTGTAGGTGTTGATCACTGTGGAGCGTTCCTGCGCCAAGGATGGGCAAGCACAGAGAAGGTGCTCCAGAGTCTCGGGGTCCCCGCACCTCTTGCAGGCAGGCGACGTGGCGCGTCCCTTGGCGTACAGCCGGGCCGCAGTCCAGGTGCAGCCAGTCCGCAAGCGCAGGAGTGTGGAACGGTCTCTTCTGGAGAGGCCGTTCTCTGGAAGTGGCTTGGGGGCTTTGCCACTAGCCACTCGGGGGTCCGGATGAATGGAGGTGAGCAGGCACCGTAGCCGATGTCTCGTGTAGTCCGAAGCCGCTACCGCTCTGGTGACCGGGACTACATCATGATGGGCAGCTTTGGCGTAGGTATCTGCCTCCTCGTTACCGGCTACCCCGACATGTGAGGGCAGCCAGTGGAAGGATACTGGCAGTCCGGCGGTGGCTAGAGCCGTTAACTTGGCAAGCAGCAGCACCACTGTAAGTCCTGCCCGCCGAGGGTTTACGAGGGCCTGGAGCGCTGGCTTGGAGTCGCACACCACCGCCACCGGCTGCTGGGGAAGGTGCTCAGCAAGGAGGTCGGCAGCCAGGTGCAGCCCCGCGAGCTCAGCTGCAGTAGAGCTTGCTGCAAACGGGAGCCTACACTGCCTGTGACAGGCGAGAGTTGGAATTGTGCATGCCGCTGCAGCCGACCCGCTGGGGAGGACTGAACCATCCGTGAACACCAGCAGGTGTCCTTCCAACTCCTCCTGGAGCTTGCAGGCTGCCGCCTGCTGCAGGGCTGCGGCTGGTGCTCTCCGCTTGGCTAACCCCCTGAGGGAGAGGTGCACATTCGGAGGTCCGTGATGGGGAGGAGGAAGAGCCACTGCCACAGGTAGTTGAGGAACTGTCTCCTCATAGAGGCGACACAGGTTGCCCATACGTGAAGCCGGCAGGCTCCGGAGCCGGTCTAGAAGAGCCTGGCCGTCTGGTGCGCGATGTAGCCTGTCAATATGCCCCAGTCCCCGTTGCAACATGAGCAGTGACAGTGGCCATTCGCCGGCCTCAGCCAGTGTTGCGGCGATCTTGGAGTGCCTTGGAAGCCCCAGGACATTTCTGATGGCCGTCCTGTGCAGAACCTCTAGTTGTGCTTTCCTGGCATGCGTCAGGGAAACCAGCGGCAGGGCATACAACAAGGACGATGTTGCTGCAGCCTTGTTCAGGCGCAGGGCCCACTTCGTGGAGCATCCTCGGCCCCGTTGAAGGAGTCGGCCCACGGCTGCATGAACACGGCGCACCTTGGCGCTGAGGGCTTTAGTTGCCGGGATCCACGTCAGCCGGTGGTCTATGGTGAGGCCAAGGTACGTCACTGTCTGCTTCCACGGAAGGGGGTCGGTGCCGATTCTCAATTGGTGGACGCTGAGGCGGGAGGCAGCCCTCGGGTGTATCAGTAGGGCCTCCGTCTTTGCAGGAGAGACGGTTAAGCCGATGCTCCCGAGGAATGTCGTCACTGCGTCCAGGGCCCCCTGCAGTGATCTCCGGACGGCTGGAAGGCACCGCCTTGGTCCCCGGACCCAGAGCGCCACATCATCAGCGTAGATGGAGCATTGCGTGTGGTGCCGGGTGTCTGCCGGTAGAGCGGCTGGCAGACCTGCCAGGGCTGCATTGAACAGAAACGGGCTCAGCACCGACCCCTGCGGCACGCCGGTGGTGATGACTCGAGGGGTGCTGAGCGCCTGGCCCACTCGTACTCGGAACGTTCTTCCCGCAAGAAAGGCAGAGACAAAGCGCCTGAGGCTGCCAGTGATGCCGAGGTTATCTAAAGAGCCCTCGATGACCTCGTGGGGCAGGCTGTCAAAGGCGCTCTGCACGTCAAGCAGCACGAGAAGAGCCACGTCACCACTGTTCTTTGCATCCTCCAGGGTGGCCACGACATCGGCGATGGAGTCGGCAGTGCAGCGGTGGCGCCTGAAGCCGGTCTGCTGCTCCGGGAAGTAGTGCACCTGCGCGGCGATCCACTCCATGCGTGCCAGGACAATCCTCTCCATCACTTTACAGGCGGCAGAGGTGAGGGACACCGGCCTGTACGAGGAGGGTGCCGCCGCAGGTTTCCGTGGCTTAAGGACTGGTGCCACCACCGCGGTGAGCCAGTCGTCTGGGAGAGCCCCAGTGCTCCAAATGGTGTTGAAGTACTCCAGGAGACGGTCTTGCTCTGCAGCTTGCAGGTTCCGAAGCATCTGGAACGTGATTCCATCCGCTCCTGGAGCGCTCCGTCGCTTGCTTTGTCCTAGGGCGGCCTTCAGCTCGTGCACCCGGATGGGCTCGCAGCAAAGAGCATTAATCTGCTCGAGCACCCACTCCGGATGGTGACAGGTGGGGGGAAGGTGCCGAGGCCCAGTAGCTGGCGGAGGCAGGACCCGCTGTACCAGGGGCCGGGCGGTAAACCGGTCGGCTAGTAACTCCGCCAGAGTAGATGCGGAGATGCCCAGGGAAATGGCTGCTGACAGCACCTGTCGTTGTACACGAGGTCCTATCAGCAAGGCCCTCAGCAGGCGCCAGGCACGAGCTCCATCCGGCGCCCTGATGATCGTGGCACAGATGCCCTGCCAGCTTTGGCGCCTGCGTTGCCGGGAGTGTCGTCTGCAGGCGGCGTCGATGCGACGATGTTCCGTCCAGTGCTCCGCCTGATTGGTTCGCAGTGCTCTACGTTCAGCCCTGCGCCTGGCAGCTCGTAGCTGGAGGTGCCGAATGTCTGGTGCTGGTTGGCCCTCCTGCGCAGTGGACCAGACTGTGGCTGCCCGGCCACTCTCCGCAACGAGCTGCAGGAAGTCAGCGGTACTGGTGTCCTGCTGGCACAGCTTACGGAAAGCACTCCAATCGACAGTGGCGTACACGCGCATCCTGGGTGTCTTGCCCCTGAACGGGGCCAGCACGATAGGGAAGTGGTCGGACCCCCAGGTGTCCGGTTGCGGTGTCCAAGTGTATCGGCAGCCCTCAGTGGCCAGGCTCACGTCAATTGCCGTGCTGATGGCACGGGATGTGCGCCGAATGAAAGTGGGAGCCCCGGTGTTTAGAACCTTCAGACCCAGCTGGTTAACAACGTCCACAACTCTGCTACCTCGCCCGCAGCAGCGGCGACTGCCCCAGATGGTGTGGTGAGCATTGATGTCTCCGCAGAGGACGAAGTCCCTGCCGAGACGACGGGCTAGCTGCAGGAGGCACGAGGGATCCCAGGGCCGGCATGGTCGGATATACACGCTGGCCACAGTGGTGTCAACGTCTCCAAGACGCACACGAACAGCACAGCATTCGAGTGGTCCTCCAGTCAGATCCGCCACATCGACCTCAGCTTGCAGCACACCCGCCCGCACGTACACCGCACAGCGGGGAGGTCCCTGTGGATGTTCTTTATTGAGACATGGGGTCGCCGTACAGGGCTGCAGCGTGCACGAGGTGCGGCTGCTGTAGCCTACGTAGCCAGGTAGACGCAAATCATCTGCAGTCACGTACACCTCCTGCAAAGCAAGTACGTCGTAGTCGCTCTGCAGGAGGTGCAAGGAGAGGTCGGCTTGTCGCCGCCGCAACGAGTGCGCGTTCCACTGAAGCACGCTCGGCCTGCGGCGGTGGTTCCCAGCTGGGGCGTTAGCCATGATGGCTCTGCTGAGGAGGCAGCCCACCTGCCTGGAGGCAGATTGAGCGTAACTTCTTGTCGGCTGGCAGTAGGTCAGCAACGGCCCGCAGTAGGAGCCTCAGGCTGGTGGCCTCCGACTGCTGCTCAGAAGTGTGACTGGACGGCGCCATGTCAGTTGCGGCTGGGGGTGCGCCTGCTGAATTTGCTAGGGCCGCCTTGCGCCCTGACTTCTCGTGACCTCGCCGGGTTCCTTTCGACGAGGTGCTTTTGGCGGCGCCGGTGGCGACAGCTGCATAGCTGGGGCGCGCCGCCGTCTCCAGTGCATGGACTCCCGAAGCGATGGGAGAGGCTTGTGTCTTGGCGGAGGCACACATTGCTCGAGCTTCCCGATGAGGCATGTGGGTCGGCGCTGTAGCCTTTATCGTGGCTATGCGCCTCTCAGCCTGCCACAGCTTGCATGTAGGGGCGTCGGCAGCGTGTGCCCCTCCACAGTGGAAGCACTTTGGCTTGGCTGTGCACTGGTAATCCCTCGCATGCTGACCGCCACAGCGCAGGCACCGCTCCGGCCATTTGCACGTCGCCGTCGCGTAGCCGTAGCGCCCACACCGCCGGCACTGCAAGGGCCGAGGCCGCGACGGTCGCACATCAAAAGGCAACCGGAACAGGAGGATGCGGGCCGGTGGGCTCGGGGCGGCAAAGCGCAGGGTCAGGGTGCGACCGCTCCGCTTGACCGCAGTCACCGGCACGACTGAGGTCACTGCCGCCAACAGTGCCTCGTCGGAGAAGTCACCATCGACGCCATGTACCGTGCCCGTGCTCTGGGAACGGTCTGCAGGAAGACGAGCAGTGACAGCGAGCCCGGCCAGCTCGGTCGTAGCAAGCAGGAACTGTAGTCGCGCGGGTGTTGCGGCGTCAGCCGCCACAATGTTCTTTTTCGTATTCACGCGCACCTCCTTGACTCCAGGCAACGCGGAGAGCGCTTGCGCGATGGCGAGGCGAGATGTGCGGTGAAACGAAGCTGCCGCGGATGCCGGCTTGAAGAGGACCGTGCCAGCGACGCTGGGTGCAGACGCGCCAGACCCTTTGGTGCCAGCAGCAGCCGGAACTGTCGGTAGGCAGGAACCAGCGTCGGCAGCGGGCATTGGTGCCGCAGCGGGTCCCGGGAGGTGGGCGGCAGGGGCCACACTAGCGGCAATCCCCTCTCGTGTTGATGCAAGCAGGCGGCGTTTTTGCTTGCGTGAGATCACATTTGTGAAGATCTCTTCATCGTGGAGCTCCGTGGCACGTGGGCTGCTCTGGTTCTGCATCGTGTTGGCCGTGCCGTCGTCTTAATGCTCTGCAGAGTCCGCCGCCTGCATCACGGCGTTTCCGCAGACGGGCGTCACAGGAGGGGGCGATGATTCGTCAGAACCTGTCGCCGCTAGCTTGCGCGGAGCTTCATCGTCGCTGCAGGACTCGCTCGGGCGCGAGCGCTTGCGCGAGGACGAGGTGTCCATCGTGGCGTTATCGTCATCCGAATCCGGGAGTGGAGCGCTCGATAGCTCGCCGATTTCCGCAGCTGGGTAAGCGCTAACGGTAGCACTCACGATGGCGGCGGAAGTTACGGAGTTCGGCAGAACAACTGGAGTGGTCGGCGTCTCACGCGGCGCGAGAGCCGACGCAGCAGCGGGCGGGACCAGCGAGGCAGCGTTTGCACCGGCGTCCGCGGCCGCGTTGTGGGAGCTGGCGTCCGGTGGTGAAGCTTGACACACGGTCGTGGCTGGCGTCTCTCGTGCCCCGGTGTCGTAAGCCATCGACGCAGCCAGAGCTGACTGCGGCATCGCCCCGGTAATATCATCGGTAGCGGGTGATCCGCGTGGACGCCTGGGCCAGTTGGCGGCCGCGCAGAACCGCCGTGCCTGCTCCTGGCGTTGAAGGGTCTCTTCGCACTGAGAAATCATGTGCCGAAGAGACCGCGGGCACGCCAGGCTCACCGAGCGTTTGTGCTGCGGGGAACGCGTGCCAGACCGCCGTGTTCCTGCAGCAGTTGATATCGGCGGGGTGGACGTGTCCGGCTCCATCGCTGTGACCGAAAGGGTGGCACTATGCGCTAGCGTCGATCAAAAAGCAACAGTTCGCATGTGGTCGACTGTTCCACCAGTTGGCAGCTCGAAGGGGGCGGTGGAAACACCGCGCACAGAGAGAGAGCGCGGACGCGACAGGCGTCGCGAAGAGGGACGATGCACAGAGCGGAACGAAACAAACGCAAACGCAACAGCTCGGGGGCTCACGCGAAGGAGTGTAACTGGAAGTCCGCCGCGCAGCAAAAACACGAGAAAGAAAAAGAAGGCGGGGCTGACTGACGCGTAGGTGACGCGGCTTTCCGTCTCCGGTACGGGAGAACGCGGGGAAGGAATTTTGCGGAGGCTAGACGGGGCAAGTGGAAACAGCTTGAATTTTGACAGTGAAGCTCGCCTCCTAAAATCATGGGTTCGCGACACTTGAAATATTTCTATCGCTGCTAATAATGAACCAATTTGAAACATTATTGTGGTAGAACGCTTGCTAGAGGACACGTAGCAATTTCCAGCGTAGAAACAAAATTTACTTTATGGCCATAAAGGGAGTACTGACCCAGAAAGCTTTGTGTTCTGCTTTTTTGTTTTCCTTCTTTTCATTATCGGTTCACTCCATAACTGCGGTATGAAGTTTTTATTTCTCGACATTCTCGACAGCAGCACAAATGATGAATTACACCACATTTATTACGATCCATTCCAAACGCGGGTAAAGCGCAGCGTGGGTGCAGACACGAAAAAGGAGACTCACAAGAGGATTTCCTCTGCGACGATCGCCTAGGCGATACTATCGCCTACGCGTGACGTAGCACTCAACCAGCTAAGGAGCTCGGCAGATTTTGCTCAACCAGCCAATTAGCTCCCGCCTAACAACGACACAGTCGCAGACGAGGTACGATCGCCTAAAGTGATCATCGCTTCGAAAGCAGAGGTGGCAAGGTGGGATTCTTGAAGGCCGTACAATGACCGCATCGCCGAAAGCGGCAAAATTTGGAAACAAGGGGGGGGGGGGGCACTATCTCTCATCCTGCCCCGTCGATTGCTGAATCGACTCGGCTTTTGGCAGCCTGGCCATAGTGGCAGTAATATGCGGTGCAACGAGAGAAGTTTCGGTGACTTTATAGGTCACCTTTACCCGTCCCAGGCCATGCTACATTTGGCGCGCGTTTTGAACTCATCGCAGATAAAGAAATTATTTGTCGCACTCTCAGGGAACTGAGGTTTCCTAGTGCAGTCACTGGATCGACGGCTGTCCAAAGGAGCAATAAAGACTAGAAAAACATTTTCAGCCAGCACACCCCTAAAGGGACCCTGAACCAACCCTCGGCCTCGGAGAAAAAATAAAAAAACAGTCCGTGCATAGCATACGCTGATGTGAACACCTCAGCCAAATTTTGCAGTCGTGCGCGGCGCGTGGAGCTCGCAAACGGAGCGCGAAGTCACCTTTCTCTCAAACGTTCTCATATGAACATCAGCCTGCATTTTTCTGGACGCTTTATTTCGTAATATAGCGCATTCCCATACGCGACTGATATTGGCCCATTGCTGACATCATAGAGTTTCTCGCTATAACACCTAGAGAGAAATATGGCACTACCGTCTATGGGAGGTTCCTAAGGGGCGCTG
Organism: Dermacentor albipictus; assembly: GCF_038994185.2. Taxonomy (NCBI): domain Eukaryota; kingdom Metazoa; phylum Arthropoda; class Arachnida; order Ixodida; family Ixodidae; genus Dermacentor; species Dermacentor albipictus. The sequence goes on along the minus strand of NC_091823.1, from coordinate 143,648,413 downwards.
TGCCGTTATGAGAATGACGGCGTATGTGTCTGCCAGGCTTGTGTTGACTGGTGTTGTAAGAGGCTCCGTCTAAAATGTAGATATGGCTACACAAATGCCGCTTTCTTCAAGTAAAATCTTTATAAAATGTTTCCATTGACGCATATTACATCTTGCACTGAAGTTTACTCCCCTACAATGCATAACCAAGCGAAGAAAAGAAAGAACAGACGACAAACTCTTCCAAAGCGAGCGCGAATCTTGTCGTCTGTCCTCCAAATTTAGCGGCCCGCGGATACCTTTTACGTTTCATATAATTATACATGCTATAACAAGTTCTCATAGTTAAACAAAACCTGTTTTTGTGTAATAATAAGACTAAAAGAGCTTCTTACGTGCTGTTTTAGTAGAAAATGAATCATTGTGACAGAGGGAAAGGTGCTTGCAATGCGCGTCTCCGAGGTGTCCTGCCTGTCTGAGGATGATGCCAAGCCGAATTCACAATATACCGGCATTCCCATCCATACCAGAGAGCAGCAGCGCCAAATTTCCCTCTAGGTAATATAGTGAGAAACTCTATGGCTGGCATCGATCAAGAAGCGTATTTGAACCAACGCGCTTCTTCATACTGTTGTCGTACATATTAATTGACGCACTTTAGTAAACAGGCTGAAGTAAGTGAGGATCTGTCACTTTCGAATTTCTATAATAATTAAGTACTTCTAGAAGAAGCCGACTATCGTGTCCTCACGATCGACCATGGCCGCGCGCATAGGAAATGAAGCTTTGGCCACCCTGCTTATATCGATGTCGTAGTCATCAGGTCTCGCTAATTTCGATTATTTTTGAACAACCATTTAGCCTCGAACTACGCGAAACTTAAGGTCAGATCAGAAGCATGCTTGACAGTGCGCGCTCATTCCTGGCCGCTCCTGGTTAGACCCCTTTGCAGACTTCAATCGTATTGAACAATTAATGGCGCTTCAAGATGCGCAAGTTGGATGTGGCAACTATCCGTTGGTCAAGCTGGTGCAGGACAAAGCCTGTCCGCATCCTGTATGGACGCGAGCGCGCGCTCAAGCCCCATCGTGCACAAAGCAAACACTGCACATACGCACTACATTTGAATCGACGAGCATAGCTGCGGTCTTGTACGTAGTGTAAATACCGCGGACGCCACGGGATGAGAGAGAGAGAGAGAGAGAAAATAATGTAGAGAAAGGCAGGGAGGTTAACCAGAGGTAGTTCCGGTTGGCTACCGTGCGCAGGGGGAAGGGTTAAGAGGGATAAAAAGAGAAACAGAGTAGAAGGGGGAGATAGAAAGAAAGGGAGACAAGCACGAACAAAGCGCGTACACGACAGAGCGGTAGGAGGCGGCATTCTTAGAGTCTGTCGTGAAGCCCCGAGGACCGCAAGAACCTTACTAGCGCGAGTAGTACTAGGGGATGAGACTATTCTGGCACACTACCTTTGGCACCTCTTGGACGCCAAAACCGGAAGTGGTGGCGCCTACGTGAACAAATAAAATTAAGTTTGAACTGTGCGCCACGGTGATGCTCAGTAGGCAGAGCTATGTGGGACCGCCCCACTCCACCGTAGCCTTCGCAGTGCAATACATTGAAGAAGGAGCGGGAGCACTGCGCAGGGGATGTTTGAATGGCAATAACTTTGTTTCTGCTGAATGAAGTGCAGTACATTTTTCAGGAAAGTATTTCTGAAATAATAATAATAATAATAATAATAATAATAATAATAATAATAATAATAATAATAATCGCCATCGTCATCATCAGCCTAGTCACGCCCAGTGCAGGGCAAAGGCCTCTCCCATACTTCTCCAACTACCCCAGTCATGTACTAATTGTGGCCATGTTGTCCCTGCAAACGTCTTAATGTCATCCGTCCACCTAACTTTCTGCCGCCCCCTGCTAGCTTCCCTTCCCTTGGAATCCAGTCCGTAACCCTTAATGACCATCGGTTATCTTCCCTCCTCATTACATTTCCGGCCCATGCCAATTTCTTTTTGTTGATTTCAACTAAGATGTCATTTACCCGCGTTTGTTCCCTCACCCAACCTGGTTTTTTTTCTTATCCCTTAACGTTACACCCATCATTCTTATTTCCATAGCTCGTTGCGTCATCCTCAATTTCAGCAGAACCCTTTTCGTAAGCCTCCAGGTTCCTGCCCATACGTGAGTACTGGTAAAACCCAGCTGTTATACAGTTTTCTCTTGAGGGATAGTGGCAACCTGCTGTTCATGATTTGAGAATGCCTGCCAAACGCCCTCCAGCCCATTCTTATTCTTCTGGTTATTTCAGTCTTATGATCCGTGTCCATGATCACTACCTGCCCTAAGCAGATGTATTCCCTTACCACTTCCAGTGCCTCGCTACCTATCGTAAATTGCTGTTCTCTTCCGAGACTGTTAAACATTACTTTAGTTTTCTGCAGATTAATTTTCTGACCCACCATTCTGCTTTGCCTCTCCAAGTAAGTGAGCATGCATTGCAATTGGTCTCCTGAGTTACTAATCAAGGCAATATTATCAGCGAATCGCAAGTTGCTAAGGTATTCTCCATCAACTTTTATCTCCAATTCTTCCCACTCCTGGTCTCTGAATACCTCCTGTAAACATGCTGTGAAATAGTCTACTTTAACGTGGAATGCGTTCCTCGACTTTGATAAATGTTGTCCAGGGCCAATACGCGCAACAAGGAAGCTTATGTTCTATCGAAATGTGAAAGCGCATCGAGAACAACCATTAATCAACGGAATTTAACAATAGTTTGCGGCAAGTCTTTCAGCCAAAGGGGTGAAACAGCAGGCAGAAATCTGGAAATGGGCTTCACCCCAAAGCCCCTACCGATTCATTGAGTTATTTTTATAGAAGTACTCCTCTTATGCGACACATAGCTGTACATTTAGTTTGCTTTACATCACATAACTTACCCCACTGCAGCGGGAGATCTTGCGTCGGTCTCTCTCATCTGACCGGGCCCCTCACCAGGTCTGGCCATTTCGAGCTGACAATCACAGAGCATAAAATGCGCGCTAACGATTGTCTTTGCAATGAATTACACCGCTAAGCACCGCGGAATGGTCCGAAATTTCGATCCGGATGCCGTTTTCCTTTTCTGTCGCGGCGACCGCGCTGCAAGCCGGACGGTGACGTACTCGTGTTCCTGCGCCTACGTGACGTCACTCGCGGTGACACGTGGCTTCGAGAATTATTCAAGGCAACATCTGTTACTTGTGTGATCAGTTGCTTGAATTGACGAATTGAACTTTAGAGAAATAATAAAATACACAAACGGGATTTCTGCATGCTTTTTGTTTTACTTCGCACCAAAGCAAGAGGGATGTACTACCGCTTCGTCTGCTTGTTCCTACGGTCATGCAGTCGCGTGCGCAGGTACCGAAACTATGCCGTTTTCTAGCGTGTTCCAGGCGTGATCATGGTGTGCGATCCGCTTGTTCTGCTTCACTATTCGTGCAGCACTGAATTATACCGCTAGTCATGTGTCCTCGTGCAGAGCGCGCAAAATCGTGCGTGGTGCGCAACGAGACAATCACAACAGCTCACGCGCAACGCCGTCAGCAGAAGGGCGCTGCGCCGCTAGAAGGGAAAGAAAGAAAGAAAGAAAGAAAGAAAGAAAGAAAGAAAGAAAGAAAGAAAGAAAGAGAGAAAGAAAGAAAGAAGGAACGAACGAACGAACGAACGAACGAATGAATGAATGAATGAATGAATGAATGAAAGGAAGAAAGAAAGAAAGAAAGAAGGAAAGAAAGAAAGAAAGAAAGAAAGAAAGGAAGGAAGGAAGAAAGAAAGAAAGGCAAACAAGGCTAGCAGAATAACATGACGGCGAGGCCCGTGACGTGTGGGTTATGCGATTCTCGAGGCCCGGTATAGGAGAACGCAGGAAAGGAATTTCGCTTCCGCAGTCTTGACGGGGCAAGTGGAAAGAGTGTCTCGCTTGTTGGTGGAGATCCCCTGCTGAAATCATGGGTTCGCGACACTGAAATATTTCTATCTCGGCTATTAGTGAGCCGATTTCAAAAAAAGAAAAATTGCGGCAGGACGCTTCCTACAGGACACGTAACATGTTCCAGCGTGTAGCCAAAATTTGCTATGGGGCCTGGCGAGAGGACCTTTAAAGGAAAGCGAGTCTCGAGACAAACTTCTTCCTCGTCCTGCGTTCCTACTCTAAACCAACAAATGACTAAAGTGTTGGTCGAATACGTTTAGCTAGAAACTTCATACTCAATACAAAAACTGAGCAAGAAATTTGCTGCGAAACCATTGAATAGCATTGTACCCATTCGCGTTAAGCTGCAAATACATACTAGGGTGAATAAGAAAGTATTTGCCCCTATTTGTTATTAGCTAAAATAACGTACACACAGGTCATTACAAATATGCGTACTATTAAAGGGAAGCTGAAAGCGTTTCCAGAAAAAATGAGTGAGGAGCAGTGCGCCGTGGTTTTCAACCCTCTGAATTCGAATATCGCATCGAAATTGAGCGAAAGAAAGCGCAAACATATTTCGACGAAAAGTGCAGCAGCAGACACGCCCAGCTAGCGCGCCTCGTTTCCGCCTGTGATTGGTCGGGCGCCTCGTGACGTCAACAGTGGTGTTCGTCCGGACCGACTGCTGCCGCTACACACGAAGCACGGCACAAAGTAGTTTGGTGGTGTTTTGCTGGGACGGTCATGGAAATTTTCGAGAGCTTGCGTTTCTCTGAGGAGTTGGGCGTTAAGTCCAAACTCTACGAGAGCGATTTTGCGCGCGCGACGGGGACGGGCGATGGCTTCGAGTGACCAAAACGGGCCGTCGCTTGAACAAATCGCTCGGTGTTGTCGCTCAATCGCTCGTTTCCAGAAATCTGGAACTCGTCGCTCGTCGCCCGGAAACGCTATGAGCGACTAGCCAATTGTTCGAAGCCGAAACTGGACGTACATAACTCAAATACTGCTGTTTGTCGCACGGAACGAGCAAACTATGGAATTTTACACGTGCAAGAATAAGAATCAAGTGCAAGACCATCAGAAATATTCTATGCTCCTTCTTCAGTAAAATACATCAACTTAAATTGATAAAGCATGCGTCACGCTAGTTTCAGCGCGTAAATTGCTGCCCTCATACCGGGAAGTCGTCACTCAAAGCCGTCGCTCGCGTGCAGTTCGGCTTGCAGACGACGAGTGAACGCGACAGCCATCGCCTCGCTTGTAGCGCTGTCGCTGTCGCGTGCAAGGTCACTTGTAAGGGGTTTATACTTGTACATACTGCACGTACGTAAATACTTGTACATAGTACATGTGCGAGCCGATTGCGACGAGCCGGCCTCTACAAGAAGCAAAAGATGCTGGTGCAAGCACTGCTTTCCGCGCGAACGAAGGCGAAGTGTCAGCATCTCCTTGTGTTGGAAATGTTCTTTGGCGAGTATGTATTTTTGCTAAGCTGCATTCTGCGTTCCAGTGAGTACGTTTCCGGGCAAACAACTGTAGTGTTATGTTCCTGCATGCCTTCTCGTAGAACGTAAGCAGTGATGCGATCTTCAGCATTTGTGCGCTGCCCCAAAGCTGTCGGCAATCTACACAGACGGTTTAAACGCGGGAAAAGATTACCGGCTGCTGTAGCACATGTAGTATAGAACCTTCATCAGCGCGCCATCCGCACGCTACTCGTAACCGGCGAATTCCGTCGGCTACGTGAGATGGTCGGTTTCTTATGTGTGCGAGAGAAGGGGGAGCGCAGCGTCTTGGCGTGAGCAGGCTTTCCAACACATGCAAACTTTACGCTTGCACTGCGTTATGGTATAACTGCGTGCAGGCTGTTTCACAACACACGAGCGAATAGAAAATTCGCGGCGCTTGGCGATAAAACCTGCTTCAAGGGTGGGCGATAAACATGCACCTTCCGTTCAGCGTGCTAAATACTTTTTTAAAGAAAACACAAAGCACGCATTATTGATAAACTCCGGTAGTAATCGTCACGGAAGTGGTTAGGGCACAACACTTGTTCTTGAGCGCTTGAAGTTGTTTCGCTTCACAGCAGCCTCCCACTTAGCTGAAAGCTTCTTGTCTTGCAAGAACAAATGGAACATCAGAACATCGTCGCGGCCGCAGGTTTTCGTGCAAGCGTAGGCTGCACAGAACGCCGGCATGATCGGCCTACAAGTTCAATTGATGCTGCGCACGTCAACTACCACTCCTATATACACACAAATAAAGGAATGTAGGGTCGAACGAAGCAGATTAGGACGGCACGCTCGCAGAAATAAGCCCGGTCAGGTATGGTCGCGCAGACTGCGAAGGAGCGGAACACCAGTGTTGACGTCACTAAGCCGCGGTTTCCGGTCTCCGCTCGCATCATCAGCGTCAGCAGCAGCGCGAGGCACTCGACGTGGGCGGAGCTACAGCGCAAACTTAAGCGACGATTGCGTCGCTCCTAAGTGAAAAATCCCCCCAAAACTTTACCTTCAAGGTTTATAAGGTTCCCGCATCCGTATATGAGCGTCTTATTGAATTCGACAGACTCTTCAGCTTCCCTTTAAACGTACCTTACACAATTTTTCACATATTCGCCACACCGGTTCAGACATTTGTCCCATCGCAGTGTAAACTCGAAAAGCCCTGTCATCAGTCAGCGGCGCACGCGGCTTCCCCGAACCTTCATTGTCATTCAAGTCTTCGCGGCCCTAACTCACAACGCCACCACCTCACACTTCTCAAAGCGAGACACTTTTCCCTATGCGTGAGTTGCACTGCCCTGTGGATCCTTGCTCCATAAAAAGCAAGTCACACTTCGCTGCTCGTACGCCGTGGAGATGTAAAGCACAGCCGCCATCTACAACTGATCGCAGTGCCGCGCTCCGGAGCTGCCAGCAGATAAGGCCGGGCCGGTTCAAGAAAGGTCCCCCGCTGGGAATGGCTATGTTGACTTCGGATTTACAGCTGTAGTTTGGCTAAAACCAAATGGTAGGGTGATAGGGAAGAGGGGGTGGCAAGGACTTTCTGATTCGCCCTCGTATATCAAATTTGTTTAGATACGGTAACGGATGCTGTTTACGTAATTATGATATCCGTTTTTAGTGTGGAGTTACGGTACTGTAAACTTGATACTCCTATTAGCTGAAAGCCTTAAGAGGCTTATGGGTCGAAATATGGATTCTCTGTCGTTATCGAAAAACTGACCGTGAGGCGTTACGGCACCAAAATTCAATGTCACCAACATTGATGGTGCCACTCACGACCACTGGTGTGAGCTAAACCCACTACCTTGGTGTTTATTAGGACAAAGTTAACTAAGGCACTCGCACCCACGGCCTTTAGTTGGAGTTGAAACCACGACCTTTCGTGGGACCCAAATTCAGTGGCACTAAAATTGATGTTGCCATTATTGATGGTCGTACCGACGACCATTGGTAGGGGTCGAACCAGCGAGTTTTGGTGTTAAGGCGAAGTAAGGCACAATTAGGGCGTTCGAACCCACCACCTTTGGTGGGAGAAAACATATAATAGAAAGTAACAACGCATTCATATGAGAGAGTCAATTTAATGAATGTCTTGTGAGCGCGCCGGCTTTCGCCTTCATCCTCTTTAGCACATGCTAGAGAGACTCAATTTTTTTCTTTATTACAGGCCTTAAATCAAGGCTTTGCTTCCCAGAGTCATTAGAATTTACCTTTTTTCTCTCAAGTGGAACAAATTTCATTCAGATCTGCCCCGGCGTCGTCTCATAAAAGCATTTCTACATTTTACATGTACCTGAACAAGCGGCAACGGAGTTTGCCTCGATCTAAAGTGCTTCGACCGAAGCTTCCGTTTGTTCCGTGCCTTCGTTGTTAGTATAATTAGTGAGATTTATTGTGTGTTCCAATTATGACTAGCATCGGAGCCAGTCTACGTAGACAACTAAGGACACAGCCGAGAAAATTTTGAGGCCATTTAATCGAACGAGTTTCTAGCCGACTGGAAGACGCACGGAAGACGCTTCAGAAAAGTTCAGAAAAGCACCCACTATTTCTGTATTTTAAGTATTTGCGCCTGCAAACCAACGAAAAACACGATGTAGCTTACATTAAGGGCCTAGGATAGCGTGTCTACGTTTTCTTGTGCACGGACAACCTTGCTGTAGGCTTTCCAAGCGTCCTGCTCAGCCGCCATATTGTTTTGACAGAAAAGTAGCCTACCCAATTTTTGAATTCGATGCTGTTTTCGCGAAGCTGTCTACTCTGACGTCTTCGCGAAAAGTGGAATAAGACTTAAGATGGCCGCTGTCCGCTTAGCCATCTACTTAGCTCTCCTCAGCGAGTATTGGAATACAGCCCAAATTTCCCAGGCCTGTACCATATATATTTCTGTACAATGATTGCAAACAGAGCAAGTTGTAACTAGTCTACGCAAGCATCCGCAAAGAGCGCTGTGACATCACCGACCGGCGCCATCTTACCAAGGGCGGCGAGGATGGCGGCCGACCAGAACACTTCGCCGCAAAGGGCCGGCAGGAAGAGCAAGCAGCCCATGCGGGCGCCGAAGTGCTGCTGGAAGGGGTCCAGCATTGTCTTGTAGCCGGCCTTCCTCATCTTCACCGCGAAGAGGTATCCGCCTGCGCAGAGCATAAGGAGCGCCTGAAACGTAACGCGCTTCTAGCGCCATGTTGGCGCTTGTTCTTGCATGTGCGTTTCTCGGGAAAGCTGTCGTGTTCGAATTTTGAATCGTATAATATGTGCACCGATCCCGCGCAGTAAGCAAATCGAGGCTCTGGATTTCTTTGGCCGTAACTGATGTTTGCGGCATAAAACTCCATACATTTACTTGTATTTGCGATGCACTGTGCCACGGTAAATACGCGAGGAAGTGGGGAGCCACCACGTGACTTCCGCCAAGCTTCTTGTTCGAGTATCTACTATGGCAACCACAAAGTTCAGGGCCGCGTTGACAGGTCTTTCTCTGCTTCTTTGTATCTCCTTGTTGAAGTCGGTAGTGCTACATAGAAAAGTATTTTTTAAATTAAGATACGCGACAAGTGCACGTCACATCGTGCACGCGCATGTTAAGTGTTTCTTTATGTGTGTATATGCGCTCGTGATTATGTTGTGCGCGTCTGCATCTGCACATATGCGATCTTGTGTGAATACCTACAGTAGTGAGCAAAAATATATTTTGCATTTGATATTTTGCGAACAGCGTACTTGTGTCAATATTCTATGCACCAAGATTCAAACAGACGTGAAGATTAGGTTACCGATTGCGCCCTGCTGCACACCGAATTGCCCAATCAGCTTAACTCACCGATGAACAGGCTGAGGGCGTATCCGAAGGGAGCCTGGCACCAGGCGAGCCCCCTGGTGTATATCACTTCGGCGGTACCATTGATATACCCGCCGCCAACCCAGGTCGCTGAAGAGACGAGAAAGGCCCAGATGTCACAACCCATGGCATGCCAACACTGCAGGTGTAGGGTCACATTATACCGTATACTACTTTAGAAACTTATCACCCCGGCACCTCTTTCTCGCGATACGGAAACACGCCATTAAAATTTCTGTTCCACCCGAAGGGCGATGTATTGACAGCGATACCAAGCGTTGTGCTTTAACTGCTCGGACACTGTACGCACTACGTGACGCGGGTGTTACGTGTTAGCAGGACGTAGCACGCACGACAACTGCTGCTGGGCAGAATGGAACACCACCCTAATGTTAGCCAGACTTTTGCTGTCTGTTCAGCTCGGACCAGTGCATGCGCACAGCAGCATGCTTCGCAGGAATGCTGCAGTGCACTTATATGGCTGCGCGTGCAGAAAACGTTCATGCCGGCATTGGAAGGCAAAGCGATCTACCCAAGTTTTAACAGCTCGAACCGCTTGAGCCGCTTGAATACCTATGGTGTTAGGCTGCTGAGCACGAGGTCGCGGGATCGAATCCCGGCCACGGCGGCCGCATTTCGATGGGGGCGAAATGCGAAAACACCCGTGTACTTAGATTTAGGTGCACGTTAAAGAACCCCAGGTGGTCGAAATTTCCGGAGTCCTCCACTACGGCGTGCCTCATAATCAGAAAGTGGTTTTGTCACGTAAAACCCCATAATTTTTTTTTGAATAGAACATTGATGGCGCGTCCACTTTGTCGTTTTTGCAGCCGAACGCACTAGACTGCATTTGGCGGCAAAAACGACAAAGTGGACGCACCATCAATGTTCAGCTCTCGAAACCCCTCTAACCCTCCCCGCGCAAGCATCGAATGAGCCGTCCATAGCAGTACAGCACGACGACGGCGGCGGCGCGATGGCAGGAATGCGCCCAGAGCGGCCATTTCTATCGCAAGTGAGCCACTTCAATGGTGAATATCGGGTGGGCCCCGCGGAACGCGAGCCTAAATCAGCAAATATTCTCGATTCCCATGTAGGAACTGTTTGCAACCAAATTAGCCTGGCACTTGCAGGCGCTGTGGCCATCTAGATAGGCCAGCGCGTGTTCTGAGAAATCGGACTAGCCTATAAGGACCTTGTGAATATGCGTCCTTGTAGTAGACAGTGATCACTACGTCTAAGCACAGTAGCATAATTTATTGGCTCGTTCCATCGAGCAGCATTCGCAGCGCCGCCGTATCCGGCAGTACCAGCCGCAGTACAATACTTATTACCACATGCCAATGACAGCCCTTGTTTATAGTATATATGAGTGGTTGAAGAAAGGAAGGCACTTTAATGGGCTTCTGGGGCCAGCTCTGAAAACTAACACAACAGCTGAGAGCACCAATTAAGGTCACCAGCAAAGCGCCAAGAGAAGAAAAGTCACTGCGCCTTAGCAATCAGGCTAACTATGCATATGCTGTGTCAAGTAAACAATTTCTAAAAATATTGCGAAGCAACTGCAGAAGTGCCAAGATAATAATAATAATATTTGGGGTTTTACGTGCCAAAACCACTTTCTGATTATGAGGCACGCCGTAGTGGAGGACTCCGGAAATTTTGACCACCTGGGGTTCTTTAACGTGCACCTAAATTTAAGCACACGGGTGTTTTCGCATTTCGCCCCCATCGAAATGCGGCCGCCGTGACCGGGATTTGATCCCGCGACCTCGTGGTCAGCAGCCCAACACCATAGCCACTGAGCAACCACGGCGGGTGAAGTGCCAAGAGCTGTGGAAGTTACACTAATGCTCCCTGGAATGACAGAGTGGCAGGGTAATTGTTCCTCACTCTTTTGGCCTTCAGTGCATACATGGAATTCTAACGGGAGTTCATCTGTCACTTCTTGTGTAGATTTGACACAATATTTAATGTCATCAGGTTTACCTTCACAGTACCGGACACTCTGAAATTGGCCCTGTGAAGAACTGACCTCGCAGCCGTCTCATTGCGATTTGTAACATTATGGTATCATATGTCTCATCAAACATATCAAACGATCGCAATGTTGCTATAGACGACATGGTTCCCTTTATGCGAGCAAGAAAAGGTAAGCGTATGAGCAAAACAACCATCGCTAATCCGAGCACCCGGGCCAAGACTCATTTCTTAACACCGCCGCCAGGTGTGCCATATCCGCTCTTTCGTTCTTAATGTTCGGGGTGCGATATTATAATGGCCGGAAAGCGGGCCGTTTTAGTCATGTGATTTGTCAGAATGGCACTTTTGCTGACCAGACATGCGAGGGCAAGCGAACGGTTCATTCTCCGAACCGTTAGAAGATTGCGCCCACGGGGTATGCGTCTACCTAGTGGACATGTCCGTTTTTTTTTCGCTGCTGAAGTGCTGATTGGCTGGGGGTGCCTGTCTCCTTCTTACGCATACCCCAGGCAAGCCAATCAGAACTTCAGCGCTCGCACAGGTCACGTCATTGAAGTTCTAGCACGGTTTCGCTATAGAGAACCACTTGGTTGGGAAGTGTTTTCAGAAATACACACTTCTTGGCGCCACCTTCAAGTAGTGCTTGCCGCGTACCTGCAACAATGATCGTAATTATAGACTTGGGGCTCCTGCGCGTGTGCCGCAGGCGCCAGCAGACGGAGACACTGAAATTGACACACGATCAAAATTTACTGGCATCTCAGCGGTGCTTACCGGTCATAGTAAAGACGCCAATGAACAGCCCGATGTTTCTGCCGGCGAGCATGATGTTGGATCCTTCGCCCATGCTCATTGATAAAGTGCTTCGACGTGGCGCATCCTTCTTTCGGCCGGCCCAGATGCCCACCACCAGGATGAGGAAGTAGAAGAATACGATGGCCACCAGGCCCGGTATGTTGATCGCCATCTCGCTTCGGTTCGCGGGGACGGACAGTCTCTCGGGGACAGGCAGGGGAACCGGCGGAGGAGCGGCTGAGTGCGTGACCTGCGAGCTCGACGGTCAAAAATAATTATGGCGGACGCTGCGCTCTGCTCCTCGCCGTCGTCTTCGTCCGCTAGCGTGCTTGAACGCAGAGCTCGTGCCTCGTGTGACGCCTTGTCCTCTTCGCCCTTGAGTCAGTTTCGAGCGCAGCGCATTCCCAGGAGCCATGGAAAGCAAAAAAATTATTTCCTCGCTAAATTCTTGAAACGCTACGTTGTGGTACCTTTTCCTTTGATATTATGAAACGTTTCCATCAGTGTTTCTTCATTTAAGACTTGAGTAATTACACTTCTAAGCCTACTCGATTCTTCGTCACTCCCAATACTGAGTGTAACCATTATACGAGGGCGAAACAGAAAGTTTTTGTCCATATTTTTTTAGCCATATTACAACTGTAAGTGCGAAGTCAACATATCTATTCCTAACGGTGGAGCTTTCTTGGGCCGGGCACGCCTTATCTGCCAGTAGTGCCGCGGCACGGCGCTGCTGTCAGTTGTTGAAGTGCGGAAATGCGGTTTTGTTTGAAATCAGGGGTACAATCAGAACTCCATGTGAACCAAAGATCAGTGGGTCGCCTCGCATTGGGCGCTCACGGGAAGACTACAAACGAAGTTGCGCAGGGTGATATGGGCTGGACTACTTTTGAAGTGAGGGAAGCTCGCAGTAAAATTGAGCATGAAGAATGACTGAGGAATACTTATTTTATTTATTTATAATACTGCCAGTCTCTACTGAGACCATAGCTGGAGGGCACTATATATATGCACATAAACAAAGAACACTGATAATGTTAAGTATCAATAAATGTATAACGTCAGTTTTGCACCTTAAAACATAAACAATTTTTACTACAAAATGTATGCACCAAACACAAGTACATGCGAACTTTCAAAAAAAAAAGTGAGAAATGGCAACTGAGGTATTCTACGGTGCATACCCGACTACATACACAGGGCACAAGTACATGGTGGTTTGCACGATCAATAATAGCACAAGCAATTTTAACTTGCTAAACAATTTTTTCAATTTCTAATTCAAACTGAGACAGTGACTCTGTGTTAGTGGTGAGAGGCGATAACATATTCCATTCACGGATGGCAACCGGAAAAAAGGAATATTTAAACACATTATTATTACATTTATATTGACACGTGTATTTATATTTATCGGGCGACCAGGTTTCACCGCCTAACAAATCTTATCGCACAGCGCGGGAAGCGCTTGCATGTATCCGAAGTTTCTGGAAAGTTATCGATGCTTCTATCCGCAGTCTGTTGTTGCCGAACCTTGTGTTATCTGATTTATTCGCCTCACGCGAATGATGTAGAACTTTATGGAAGGCACGCGGGTCCCAACGATTAGTCTGGAACATTCGACGACTGTTTATAAAAGCCGACGCGCTTGAACCGCTGATCAGATTTTCGACGATCGCCGACCGTGTTCGCCGCTATCGTTGTGCTATAAGTGTAGCCTGTTTTGTGGGCACAAGTTCGCCCAATAAAAGTTAGTTTTGTCTATCACAGTATTGCTACTGTGTTCTTAACGTCACCACCACGTGACAATATTCTACTAAGGTGTTTGTGTGTTTGTGCCTGGTAGGTCGTGTTTGTGAATAAGAAATGTAATTTGAAATGTCAGTTTTGACAGAATTATGCAGAAGTTGATAAAGAAATTTCAAACGTGCCTGTTTCGCTCGTGCTTCGAGCGTAAGGAGCCCAGAAATTGCAAGAAGGTTAGAGGGAGAGTCTTCACGTCTAAATTTGTTATGGATAAATCGAATGGCCTTCCTTTGTATTGTTTCTATTTTCTTTATGTTAGTTTGGGTGTGAGGGAACCATACAGTGTTTCCGTATTCGAGGATCGGCCTAACGAATGTTTTGTATGCTAGGAGTTTTGTTGACAAGGGTGCGAGTTGAAGTGATCTGCGAAGGAAAAATAACTTTTGCATAGCAGATGAGGTAATGTGGTGAATATGCTCGTCCCACCTTAGGTCTGACGTTATTGTTAAGCCTAGATATTTATATTTTTGTACTTTAGTCAGAACTGTACCATTTATGGTGTAGCAAAAGTCTGAAGGTTTTTTTTTTCTCGTTATGGTCATACATGCTGATTTTTTACAATGATTATCATCTGCCAGTCTGAGCACCATTTCGTAATACTACTAAGTCATTTGTTAAGAGAGTAGTGATCTTGATCATTTTTAATTTCTCTATAAATGATACAGTCATCCGCGAATAACTTTTTTTTACAGTCTATGTTAGTGGTTATATCATTATACGAGAAATAACAAGGGCCCAAGCACGGAGCCCTGTGGTACTCCTGACGTAACTGATACTATATCTGATGTTCTATGTTCGAAAATAACAAACCGACACCTATTAAACAAAAACCCACGAACCCAAGCAACAATTTCTGTGTCTCCGATAATGCTTTCTAGTTTATTTATTAGTTTGGTGTGACAAACACAATCAAACGCTTTAGAAAAATCAAGTAGGGTTAGGTCCGTTTGGCCGTGATTGTCAATACCCAGCGCGAGATCGTGTATGACTTCTGTTAATTGAGTTATGGCCGATAAACCCCTGCGAAAACCATGCTGGTTAGGGGACAGGATGCCTTCGTTTTCAAAAAAAAATTGCTAAATGTTTTAGAATTATATGTTCGAGTAGTTTGCATGCCGTGCTCGTTAACGATATTGGTCTGAAGTTTGATTCAACGGATTTATCTCCCGACTTGTAGATCGGAATAATTTTAGCTATTTTCCAATCTTTGGGTAGTTTTGATGTCGATAGGGATTTACGGAAAATAAGGCCGAGGTATCTGCTGCACCACTGTGCGTACCTTTTAAGAAATTGGTTGGGTATATTGTCCGGACCACATGCTTTTTTGTGTCTAGGGCAAGAAGAAGGTTAAGAACACCAGCGTCTGTGATAACGAGTGGGTCGATAGTGGAAACAGTCCGTGGAACTAAGTCCGGCATGACGCCATTATCGTTTGTGAAGACCGAACGAAAGAATTGGTTATATCTGTTGGCTTTATCCGCTTTTTCACTTGACGAGAGCTGAGTTATGAGTGTTTTTTTTGGCGAAAGTGGTTCCAGAATCTATGTAGATTGTTCTTTATAAAGCTGGGGAGTACGGAGTTGAAGTAATGGTGTTTCGCTTCTTTCGATTTCTGTTTGAAATTTTTTGCTGCAAGCGCTAGCCTAGGGGTCTTAGATGGAGTATTGCCTGTTGCCTTGCTACTTTGCGTAACCTTTTGAGTTGGCGTTTTGCATGTATTACTTCCCGAGTAATCCATGGGTTATTTTTCAAGGTTTTTTTCGATTTAACAGGAATAAAATGGGTTAAACAGTGGGACACTATGTCTTCAAAACGCATCCAGACAACATTTATATCTGAGAAAGGATCTGAGGCCAATGCCGAAAACTCTTGGAATTCGTGAGATAAATAGGTTTGTATGTGGGCGTCATCTGCTTTGTCGAAATTGATTATAGTTTGGGCTGTGGTTTGCACTGATATTTTGTAATCTAGTGGTAAGATACACATTGGAATATTGTGATCGGATATTCCTTCTATTACTTCTAACTTCACTTGTTCTAAGAGAAAGTTACTACTTAGTAAGATCAGGTCAAGTATACTCCGAGACTCGTTTTGCACCCTTGTGGGGTATTCCACAATTTGGCGCAAGTTGAAATTTAACATCATATCGAGAAGGGCTTCTGAAGCCTTTGTTGTGTACTGCATGGTAGACCAGCTAAGGTCGGCAAGGTTAAAATCACCCATAAGAATAACACGACAATTTCGACCATGTTGCTGCAAATATTCTTGTATGGCAATTATGCATTCGTGTCCACATACGGGGCTTCGATATAGGCAACCAACAACTATACTTGTGCCTTTAGTGTTAATCTTACAAAAGATTGCCTCGGCATCAGCTACCTCTGGAAGAATGACCAGTGGGATTGATTTCTTTATTGCTAGTGCCACGCCTCCACCACGTGATTGCCTATCTTTGCGAACCAGTACATAGTTTGGGGGAGTGACTTCATGACTTGACACAGACAATGATAACCGTGTTTCGGTGACTGCCACTATATCTGGTTCACGATCGAGCAATAAGTTTTCAAATGGTTGCACCTTATTTAAGATACTTCGAGCGTTGACGTTTAACAACGTTATTTTTTCTTGCGCTGGTATTGGCGTGTTGCCGGGCGGTTTACTTCGTTTTTTTCTTTTTTCCACGTTCGCGTTCTTTTTTTGTTCCATTTTGTCGTGCTTCTTTATTTCTGCCCTGCCATTCTTTTCGTCATCCCAGATGAAAATACGGCTGTTAATGAATAGTTTGTTGTACGCTAACGACACCTTGTCTTTATTTTCGCGGTTTGCCTGTGCACTGTTCCAGAGTTTCTTTCGGGTCTCTCTAACTTTTCGCGAAAAATCTTCCCCTATTGAGAGGTCTGATTTCTTTAGTTTAAAGCAGTTTTTTAGTATGACACTTTTATCTCTTGCGTCTAGCAATTTAAATATCACTGGCCTCGTCTTGTTCGGTCCTCGTCTTCCTAAACGATGTATGCGCTCAATGGCCACAGGTTCGAGTTCAAGGATTGTTGTGATTATTTCCTCATTTACGGCCTCTTCTAGCGCTTCACTTGTTTCTTCTTCCATTTCTGGTAGGCCATAAACAATTAAGTTTGACCTTCTGCTACGGTTTTCGATGTCGTCTATTTTTTCATCAAGACTCTTAATTACCTTATTCATAGAAGCCATTTCTGTATGACACGCGGTCACTTCAGCTTCGAGTTTCGTAATGAGGTCAAGCTTGCTCTCTATATCCGCTAGTCGCTTTTCTTTTATATCTTTAATGTCGGAAGCAATTTCGGTAAGTTGTTTGGCGATTTGCTCGAGGTCAGGGCCGGGGTTGCTTTCAATATCTCCGCCCATCAACAATAGCTTCCTAAAGTATGTCATGCATGATTCACACACAGCCATATACTGCCATGGGCACGGCAACACCAGCAAGAAACGGTCACTTGAACGGAGGCATTTCCCAGACCGTTTTCTCACCTGCAAAATGTAGACGAACGGGCAATTTGTGAACCGCATGTCGACGGCGCCACCGTGCCCAGTGACAGGAGGTCCCTTGTGGAACGCATATATAGCCGCAGATTGTACAGACTCCTGGTGGCGCTCTACAGCAGATGGGTAGGCGCATGTGCCGGTAAGCTGATGTAGCTGATAGTCGGAGATCCGTGTCGGCAGCGTCGGTGCGTATATAGTCATTGCTTGTATGCCGGTCCAGCGCAGTCGCAGCGGTCCCGGTAGTTCCGAGCCGCACATCGCCGGCGTCGAGTAGCAGGCCGAAGACGAACTGCAAATTGTAGACGAACGGGCAATTTGTGAACCGCATGTCGACGGTGCCACCGTGCCCAGTGGAAAGTGAATGGGCTGGGAGAGTGTTGAGTTATCTGTACAGGAAAAACATTGATTCACAGTGGAGGAAACGAACTAGAAAGCTTACCAGCAAGTGTGCGGCCTGTAGGGTGGGCAACACAGCAACAAAGAACGTCAAGCGGAAAGTCAGAGAGGCCGAAATAATCTCATGGGTGGCGGCAATGGAAAATAAACCTGCCATGAGTAACTACTTGCTGAAGGATGTGCTAGTATTGAAGGCATATATGCTATCATCCGCCGGCTTGAGCAAGAGCATACTCGTTTACTCATCTGGCCTCGCAACCGCCTATGTCAACTGATGCAAGGGGGGCGGAGGCACTACTTAAGATGCACTTCGACGGACTACAACCGGGGCGTGACGTCGCTTTCGGCATGAGCTTACCTCGTCTTTTTGCACAGGTTAATTGCCGAAACCCTGCATCTTGTTACGGTGTTCTGACCGATGTGTGATTACGGTGTCGTGCCCCGACAATCTATTGGAGTACGTGAGAAAATATATTAGTTTACGTGCTTTTGCCTACTGTGCTTTCTCTGGATTACATTTACTTCTATCCGGGGATGTCGAAGTAAACCCTGGCCCAGGTACAGATGCTGGTAATGCTGAAGGAAGTGCTAGTATTGAAGGTATTTATGCTATCGTCCGCCGGCTTGAGCAAGGGCAGACTCGTTTTTTCACCGAGCATGAAGTTGACAAGAAAGAACAGTCTGCACTCGCTCTTTCGCTACATGAACTACAGAACATAGTCGCTGTTCTTCAAAGTGACCTAGTTTCAGCCAAGGAAGAGTCCTGAGAAAATCTGCGAAAGATAGTCTAAATTAAAAAGTCCCTTGAGGATACAAACAACAGGTCGCGCAGAAATAACTTGGTAGTTTTTGGCCTATGTGATTGCGAAAATGAAAGTTGGAGAGGCTCTGAGAAAAAAGCGATCGCGTTTTTTGAAACTGAGCTCGAACAGACTATTACAACAGAAGATATTGATCGTGCTCATAGGCTGGTAAAGTTTCGCGATGGAAAGAACCGGCCAATTATTGTTAATTTCTGTACATTTAAAGTTAAGTAACAACTTTTGTCGTGCGGATCCAGGCTGAAAGATAAGGAATACGCAATTCGAGAGGATTGAAGTCCTGCTATCAGACATGCGCGATCAAAACTGGTTGAATATGCTTTAGCCACAAACCTCTCATTTAAACCACGTTTCGATAAGCTGCACATGGGCAACAAAATCTTTGGCTATGATAGCGGAAAAAAGGTGGCGACCGAAATAAGATGGCTAAAGGTCAACCATTGTGCAGAACCTAAAACCTTGCGTACTGGCGCGGAAAATAACACTTCTTGTTATTTTACACTTAATCTTCTGTTAGTTAACTGCCGAAGCTTGCAAAATAAGGTCGATGAGTTTGCAGCTTTACTTTCCTCTGTTCAACCACACATAGTGATCGGAACTGAATCCTGGCTTCATGAATTCATTGCCAATAACGAGGTATTTCCGTGTGGCTATGATGTTTACCGGTGTGACAGAAACACACATGGTGGCGGCGTTTTTCTTCTCATTAATGAGTGCCTTCACAGTACTGAACTCCCTACTTCTTTCTATTACCCTGAATCCATATCGTGCAGGGTTAGAATGAGCAATGGCAATTACCTTGCTGTTGGGTCTTTTTACCGGTCTCCTATTTCTTGTAATCCGGAATCATTTACCGAGCTATCTAACTTTTTAACTGCCGTAAATACTGAGTATATACTTGGGGGTGACTTTAACATGCCTGCTGTTGACTGGGAAGATGGCAAACCTGTGTTCACAGACTCGACTGCCCTAACTCTTGCCTTTTCAGAGTTAGTTATAACTAATGACCTAACCCAATTCGTCTCCGAATGCACGCGACGAGACCATTTTTCTACCAGCACTTTAGATTTGTTTTTTGCTAGCTCTGAGTCGTTAATCCAAAATGTAGCTGTCATCCCTGGTATCAGTGATCACGATTGCGTTGTTGCCACGTCTAGGGCCGCTTCAGTTAGACCAGCCCATAAATATCCTAGAAAGGTTTTTTTTTTTTTTTACGACCGAGGGGATTACATGTCTTTATCACGAGAGCTTTCTAATTTGTTCCCTATTTTTATGAGGTCATTCAGACAGTGGACATAGATGAAACTTGGATTATTTTTAGAGATAAATTAAGGGCTTTAATTGAAAAATACATACCTTCCAAACTTTTGACAACTAGACGCCGGAAAGTTAAACCTTGGGCAGATAAAAAAATTCGCTCGCTAATTAAGAAAAAACGCCGCCTGTATGCTTCGTATTTGAAGACTCGCAATCAGTCTGTTTTCCATAAAATGCGTCACGTGAACTACAAAATTAAGCAAGAAAGAAAGGTGAATAAAAAAACTTATTTTTCATCGCTTGACGCAAAGTTGAGGGATAATCCTAAAGAATTTTGGAAATTTGTTCAAATAAATGGTAAAGTGGACACCACTGTCCCTATTTTATCAGTTGGCAAGAAAACAGTGCTTGATGATTATGAGAAGGCTTCCTGTGCGAATTGCCGTTTTAAAAGCGTTTTTTCTGAGACGAACACTGGTGAACCGCCTGAAATACAAGAAATAGTTTACGAGAATATGCCTCCATTTCAACATCAACATTTCACGTCCGAAATCAGAAAAAAAGATCAAGACAATTCACGACTATAAGAAAGCTGACTTTGAATCAATTAACAACGAGCTCTGTATATTCCTTGATACTTTCCTGACTGATTTCGATAACCGCAGTGTTCAATTGAACCGGAATATGTTTGTTACTAAAATTCGTGAACTAACAAGAAAATTTATCCCTACCTACACTCTTTCCTGTAATGATAACGCTCCCTGGTACAACACCCACATTAAACGCCTTACAAACAAAAAGAAACGTTCGTACAGACTAGCCAAAACATCTGGAAACGCTCAAAGATGGGCAGCTTACAAACACGGTACATATATAACTACATACCAGCGCTTAAACAAGCTAAAGATTACTTTTTAAATAACACATTGCCTTCCATGCTAACTACTGATACGAAAAAGTTCTGGCGCACTATTAACCCAAAACATGACGACGCCATAACCCTTGTTGATAGCACCGATACCGCAATTGCCCTTGCCAATTGCGCATCTGTATTAAATGACGTTTTTTCGCGTAACTTTTCTAAACACGCTCATGTAACACGCCCAACTACACTATCTTACGACTACGCCGCAATGCACCCTTTAATAATCGAACCCGTTGGCATAGAAAAAATAATCGCCTCATTGAAACTCTCATCCGCTCCTGGCTGTGACTTAATTAACGCTAAGTTTCTAAAAAACACTAGCACATATTGTTCCATTATTCTTGCTAAGATTTTCCAGCAATCACTTGACAATGGTTCATTGCCTGCTGATTGGAAGGTGGGAAAGGTGATTCCACTCTACAAAACAGGCACTAAACATTCCCCACTGAACTATCGGCCTATTTCCTTAACAATTATACCATGCAAAATTATCGAGCATGTTCTGTCTTCTCATATTGCCAACTTCTTAGAAGAAAACTCCTTTTTTTCTGAGTTTCAACACGGCTTCCGCAAAACATACTCATGTGACACCCAACTAGTATCATTCACGCATAAACTAAACCTATTGCTTGACCACTCTTCAGTTGCAGATCTAATTTTTTTGGACTTCGCAAAAGCGTTCGATAAAGTGTGCCATAGCTTAATAATCTACAAACTGCAACAACTAAACCTTGAGCCTAAAATTCTGTACTGGCTTGAAGTTTTTCTCACTAACCGTTCACAGTTCGTTTCAGCTAACGAAGTAACATCTAATCTGAGTCCTGTTTATTCAGGTGTACCACAAGGCTCCGTGCTTGGACCCCTCCTATTTCTCATATATATTAACGACTTACCTTCCTGTGTTTCATCTCAAATTCACCTATTTGCTGACGACTGCGTAATTTACACCGAAATAACTCGCGACGAGGATGTTACCAGGCTCCAAGCTGACCTTAACGCCATTTCTGCATGCTGCAATTCATGGTTAATGGAACTAAATGCTAACAAGTGTGAATTCATGCGTGTATCTCGAATTACCAGTGAACCACCTGTGTACTCCCTTAATAACACTCCATTAGAATTGGTAACAACTTACAAGTACCTTGGCCTTCACATCACCTCTGATCTTACTTGGAATACCCACATCACCCATATAATAAGTAACGCTAACAGAATGCTAGGTTACTTACGACGCAACTTTTCCAAAGCACCTTCTTCCTTAAAATTAATCCTCTATAAAACTCTAATACGACCTAAACATGAGTACGCTGCTTCAATCTGGGATCCAGGTCAAGCAAACCTAATACACTCACTGGAAATGGTTCAGAATAACTCTACTCGTTTCATTCTTTCTAACTATAATAGAACCACGAGTATCAGTTCCATGAAATCTAGCCTTAACCTACCGTCCTTGTTATCACATCGAAAATTGTTCCCTTTGTGCCTTTTTCATAAATTATTTCATCACCCGCTGCTACGCAACAAACTTATTTGTCGGCCTCCGTATGTATCACCCAGACTAGACCACATTCATAAGGTTGACATTTCATTTTGCAGATCCAACGCTTTTTTGCAGTCATTTGTACCACGCACTTCCAATGAGTGGAATCACCTCCCCGCCTCGATAGCCACTATCGCAGATCACCAATTATTCAAGAATGTCATAGCTAACACTGTATAACTAAGAAGCTTTTTTTTTCATATTGTTCAACCTGTACTCACAAATGCCTTAGCTAACATTGTATATCTAGGTGCCATTTGTTAAATAGTTTTGTTTATACATATTTATATACATAATGTTCTGCAATAGTAAGTCCTGTTTGTTGAATTTACCCGTTTTTGCTTGTAACCACTCCCCTCTATAATGCCGTAATGGCCCTGAGGGTATGATAAATAAATAAAAAAATAAATATGGTCACTGTCACATATAACGGTGTTCTGAAGCTTATTTCCAGTCTGAAGAACAAATCGGCTGGCGGTCCTGATGGTTTTCCGTCGCAGGTATTGAAATCCTGCTCTCAAGAAATCTCGCATTTTTTAGTCGCTGTGTTTAATAAATCATTCAGTACCATTTCATTACCTGCAGCGTAGAAGGTAGCCCACGTCGTTCCCATTCATAAAAACGGTCTCAAAAATGTATTAGAAAACTACAGGCCTATTTCTCTAACATGTGTATGTTGCAAAACAATAGAACACATTATATACAGTGCTGTGATGAAACACCTTCAAAGCAATAATTTCTTTTCCAATTTTTAACATGGATTCAGGCCCGGCTTCTCATGCGCGACTCAACTGGTAGAGTTCTCTCATGATCTCTTTTACTCTTTTGACCTTGGATTTCAGGTAGACGGCATATTTTTGGATTTCCCGAAAGCTTCTGACACCGTTTCTCATGCATTGCTTTTACATAAATTATCTTGTCTCGGTATACACCCTGCAATAGTACATTGGATTGGAAATTACCTCTCTGGACGAACACAGCATGTTTTAATAAACGGCACTAAATCAACACCTGTCACCGTAACCTCAGGCGTGCCCCAAAGGTCTGTTTTGGGGCATTGTCATTTTTAGTCTTTATAAAAGACATTGTCCACAATCTAGAATGCAAGCTGAGGTTATATGCTGATGATTGTGCCATATACAAGAATGTAGAAAATGATTGTGATGTTAGTAGTTTGCAGAACGATCTAAACAATATTCATGCTTGGTGCATTAAATGGGGCATGTCTTTGAACAATGCTAAATGCGAACTTGTGTCATTCAGCCGTAAACGCTTTCCTGTGAGATCAGTGTATAAATTGGACGGACTACTTCTTGAAGAGGTCAAACACTACAAATACCTCGGGGTCTATTTTTCAGAAAATTTAACCTGGAACAAACATATTGAATACTTAACCTTAAGATAATCTCGTATGCTAAACCTAGTTAGACGTAATTTTTATAACACCCCCCAGAAAGTAAAAGAACTTCTATACATCTCTCGAACTTCTCGAATACGCTTGCCAAGTATGGGATCCTCAAAGCTCTAAACTTATAGAAAAGCTCGAACGCGTCCAAAACCGCGCTGCAAGATTTGTTTCTGCTTATTATTACTTCCATAGCAGTATTATATTACTTAAAGAGGACCTTGATTGGAAAACACTAGTACACCGCCGATTAACTGCAAAATTAGAACGTTTTTTCCGTATCTACTCTGGTCTCACAGGAATAAATAGGAACTTGTACATTTTCCCTCCCCGCTTCATCTCTAAACGATGGGATCACGAGGGGAAAGTTCTTGAAATGCGCTGTCGTACTGATGTCTACCATAATTCAATTTTCCGGATGCTTCCGCACACTAGAATTGGCTTCCCAGGGGCATTGGTGAATGTAAAACGTGTTCAGAGTTTCTGTCTTTATTGTCACGCAGTCTGTCGTAGTATATTATCCCGTTTTCTTTATATCATTTGGCTGGCATTGCACTTCATGCGATAGTGTACCCTTTCCATTTCTGTCTTGCAATTTTGCACCGCATTTCACTGAAGACCATTTTGCCTTCGAGATGACTCATCGATGTTACCTATTTTGCTACTTTTACCACCTGCGCTTAGCTGTATCAAATTTTTGTCACATGTTCATTTTTCTGCAATTTGTCCCCCCCTGCAATAATGCCCTTGTGGCCCTGCAGCTACTTGTTTAAATAAATAAATATATAAATAAATAAATAAATAAATAAATAAAATACTTAGGAGGAAAAAAAAACAAAATCAGGAAAGAAACAATTTATGATAACTCCAAGGGAAGCTCATTACTTTTCGAAGCGAGATCACGATGCCTTATAACGCGCAGCTATATATCGAGATATATGAATGAAGAAGTATCTGCTTGCTGCGGTAAAGCTAGAGAAACGATGGAGCATGTTTTATCAGAATGTGGAGATAGCTGCCCAGTGGTCGATTTAGGCACCACTGGACTCATTGAAGCCCTTGGCTTCAGCGAGAGCAGGAGGAAAGTAGACATGCCCGCAATAGATATCACTAAGAGCCGAGTGAAAAATTGGCGGAAGTAGGGAAAGGACAAAAAACGGAGACGTACAAGAACAAAGTTCATAATAGGGGGCAGGAAATTTGGCTATGGGAATTCATCTTGCGTGTTTTCTTCCTTTTCCTTACTTAACCTAGGTAGTACATTAGGCAATACAATAGCAAGAGCTTGGTGGCGCAACCCACCTCCCCGTTCCGAAGGGGACCCTCAAAGCATCGATCCAACATCCATCCATCGAAGATGGCGGTTGTGCTTCACACGTCCACGGCGTACGAGCAACGACGTGTGATGCGTTTTCTGTGGAGCAAGGGACGAACGTCCATCGAAATCCACAGGGAAACGCAGCCCACGTATGGGGAAAGGTGTCTCGCTTTGAGAAGACTGATGTGTTGCGATTTCGCAAAAGGCCGTGAAGACTTGTGTGACAACGAGCATTCGGGGAGACCGCGTGCGTCGCTGACTGACGACTAGGGCTTCTCAAATTTAGTGCTGTCATTGGACTGGTGCGGGGACTATGTGGAAAAATAGTGTAAGATATGCAGATTAGTAGGTATACTTGTAATTACCGGTATGTATACCTTATTTTGCAGCTAAAAAAAGATACGGGCGAAGACTTTCTGATTCGCCCTTCTATAAAAGACCGACCAACCAACCGACATAACAATACGTTCATATCTCTTCGCAAGTTACCAGTTTGTTCAGAAATTCGGACTATTATTTTTGAAAAATGTCCTGAACAGCCGCCGATGTGTCTACGCATTTTCTCATTTGCTCAATTGTCAAAAGTATTGAGATCCACTTTGCTGCAACTTTTTTTCCAGTTCTAAGTCATCATGGATAACGGCACCAACTCACGTGGTATTCCCGGACATCGCAATACTTTTGGCTGATTTTCCGTCTTCCACTCGTTTTAACTTTCAACACAGATATTGCTGACTTTAACATTGACATTGCAACGTCTATTGGCAGCACATGAAGGACCATAGCGGCACAAATTTCGGGACATTTTATCATGTATCATTATCAAGAGGGTACGTGCAAAGAACATGTACTTTCAAAGTTAATGTCCCGCAAAACAAACTTTTCAAGTGGCGTAAGTGTGTAACTTAATCTTAAGCATTTCTACAACCTCAAATTTACAAAATGGCACCTAAATGCTGGGATGTTACGTGCCAAAATGACGATGTCATTATGTGGCACGGCATGTGTGGAGGATTCCGGATTAATTTCGATCACCTGTGTTTCTTTAATGTGCCCTAAAATCTAAGTACACGAGCGTTCTGGCAATTCGCGTCCATCGAAATGCGGCCGCCGCGGCCAGGATCCTACCCACGACCTCATGTTGAGCAGTGCAGAGCCATAACCACTAAGCCATAAAGGTGTTCTGTGACTATATAAGCTACCGTGGCTGTTTCCCCACAACCAGAGGTGTGCGCCGAGACGTGGGCGCGCCGCCGTCGCCAACGTTCCTTCTCGGCGAGATCGATGTGCCATTTAAATAGGAATAAAGATCTCTTTTTTTTAATGAGAATCTAACTTCATTGAGATTTTGTGTTGTTTTGCTTAACTATTTTCCCTCTCTCAGGCATAGAATCATGTCAAGTAGGTTAGCAATGAAGCAACAGAAAACAAACAATAGTGACCCTGCTGTCCGTGCGTCTGCAATGCGTGTCGTCACCAGTCAACGTGGGATTCCAAAACTTCTCCTTCGAAATCGCAATATGGCGCAGCGAGAAGAAACATAGCGGTTTCGGAACGTCGGAAACACGGCTCGAGGGTCACGGGCACTGTGGTTGCAGCTAGAATCGGTGATATGTCTCAAAACGGCATCAACGCGAGAGATGCAACTTGTAGCGAGATATAGACATTTATGGCCGCGATGTATTTAAGATGAAGGTTGGACATTTGGTGTTTTTTCTACATGTCTACATGTAAAAAAAATATTTCTGCATGTCTGCTGCATCGTGCTGTTCCTTTGCAACATTAATGAGACATCGAATGCAATTGACTTCGATAGCTGCACTGAACTGTAAAACACTTTCGACGTGTAGGTTAAAAAAGTACTCTTTTATTTTCCCCCAGAAATAATTGTGCAACCGAGCAGTGCCTGCGTTTCTACTAATCCGCATTTTGTTCATATAACCTAGTAATGACGAGTTCACAAATTGAGCTAATTTGTTTTCTACGGGACGTCATACCATATATCAGCCTAAAAAATCTTTCACCCACTGCAAAAAAAAAGTTATTTCCGGTATTTTTCCAGGAAAAAAGGACGTTAAAAGAAATTTTAAAGGAAAGTTACAAGATAAGGGTGAATAATATTCAGAAAAAGCGATTTCACTTATTGTACAGTCGGGAATGCTCGTTAAAACATACGCTGATTGGTTGACAGCTTAAAGGCGGTAACTAGCAGCATTTGATTATAAAAGAGGTATGTTTTTTTTAATAAAGCATATTATATGAACACAATCTCATTCAGAACAAGAGCAAGCAAGGTTAACATATTTAAAGAGTCACGTGCGTTAATTGGTGCTGGCTAGCAATTTTAGCCAAATTCGCCGACTCTTCGCTCAATGCAAAAACTATCGCATAAGAACTGAAACATAGCAAAAATAAACGCAATTGCCACTAGAGGGAAAAAACAAGCAAGGCTCTGCATGCATAATCGTGGAGGAAGAAACATAAACTCTGAACATCCACACCTTTAGAGATGTGCTCAATTTGTTTTATATGTCAAGTGAAAAGGAAAAGATTTACTAAAGGTTTTGTACTTTTCTCACTTTCAATACCTCTGTGTTCGGTCTTCTCAGCCCTTAGTATGAAAAGCCCAGAACTTCAACCTGTTTAGCAAAGAAGGATGTAGCAAAAGAGCTATTTAAATTTGTTGTTTCGGTTTCTATACGCTGCCGGTGCTGCCAACGCAAAAAGACACAGTTTCGCCTGGAAGGCCAAGCATCGATTGCGATAGCAAATTTGTAGACAGCTATACGAAGTAAGGATGGTAGTTTTATCGGTCGTACAAACATGTAAATTATATAGGCGCACTGGGTAAATTAACAAGCATAGTGTCACGCGCGCATAAGCCAACGTGAATACGTCTCATTCGATGACAGTGAAAACTCGCTGTCAAAACGATGGAGTAAGGAATCGCGGCAGCAGCCGCGAGCGAATTGACCTTCGTACAGTCGCTCACATCAACGCGAAGTGTGCCGCGAAAACCAACCGCAGCACGGACTCTGAGCGCGTCGCAGATGGTTTTCAAAAACCCTTTCAAAAAACAGAGCCCTGGGAGGGCGCGCGCGGTAGCCCGGGTAGCCCGGAGGTAGCCCGCGCGGTAGCCCGTACCTATGGCACGTGTGCATGTGCCAGTTTCCCTTGTGATTCGACTAAAGCATTCAACTGACAATCAATGTTGCCACTACTTGTGCGATGCGTCGCGGCACATACCAACAAGTTGCCTATAAAAGCGAGAGTACAATAGTTTCTCACATTCATCTCTCGTGCTTGCTTAAGCATCTTGAGACACTCTGTTGCACTGCATCGCTTTCGGGATAGGCCTTATTAGTAGTGAAACAGGTTCTCATGCTTCTTTGCCGTTGTAAGAAAAATCACTCGTGTCATTTTCAACAATATGACTTCGTCGCCGCCTTCTTGCTCCTGTTGTGATGCACAAGCTCGCGTCACACGCGAATGCTTGACGCACACACGCACACACAAATTGTGGGTATGTGCAGGGGACGCAGTCGCATGGGGTACAACATGAAGCGTCTTCTGCATGGTGCTTTGGGTGCATCGACATTAGGGTACAAAAAAGACGTAAGCAAATGCGCAAGTATTATTTATTCACCTGCTTTCAAAGCTTACATGCTTAAATTACAATACAGGTAGTTGGGGTCCTATGGCCTAATCTTGCAATCATGCTCACTCCCTATGCTTAGCAGGCCCGCCATAGTCAAAGGTTGTGGGAGCAATTGGCATCCATCCGTCTTGCTGTTCCAAGTCTGATCACGTAATTTCTAGATCCTACATGTCGAGCGCGGTGACACCATAGCCGAGCAACAGTCGTATTTCAGGAGAAAATTGCAGAGTTGTAAGCCTCATAATTCCTGATGAGAACAGGTTTGGGTTTGATGGACGACATATATATGCTGTACTATGATTGAGCGAGCACTAGCTCTCAAACACGAGCACTCCCACTAGGATCGACAGTTTTACTGCTGGGCTTTGCCTCTCTGAATGCCGAGCGAGAAGGAAAATTTAGCTCCGATTGCATCATGAGTGGCGCGACAACGTTGGCTTCTGTGCATGCGGCCCATGCATGATCGAGCAATGGTTTCTTTGCTATACCTAAAAATACCAAAGTAAGGCGAGCATGTAGTTCGGTTGCAAATAGATAAGTGATGATAGCACATGTTTTCATCACATGTAGTATTAAACAAGCGACACCCTATATGCTGAGCGAACTGAAAGACGTTTGATGTGAAAATTACGCCGACTCCACGTACTGTGGAAATGGATGTTACGCAAAGCATTTTCCAGGTAGCTTGCAATGTAGCATTGCTTCGGGCTCTGCAAAAACTTTACAAGGTGGACTAACCTGTTCGTAAAAGGTGAGTAATTTCTGTACGTGAGGTCATGTGCGTGAATACCGCAGCAAGACGACGGTATGACGACCTTGGCATAACGAATGATCTTCTTGTTCTCTGAAAGAGAAGCGCCAGACAGAAATAAGTTTAACTTTCCACGTAGACTGCGAACCTCTGACCCACTCAACCTTCTTGATGCATGCCTGAGCATGTAAACAACATGTATGTCATACTCAGCTAGTCCATCATCCACACTTTGGCGGAGTGCACTAAAGCTGCCTTTGTCAGCAATGTCTTGGACCATGCTCGATTGGGTGCATGCTTGGCATAACCATATTTACTTCGGTGAATCAGAGCGATAGAGAGATGGTGCCGTGCATTCCCTTGAATAGCTAAAATCTGAGATCGCACCAGCAGTGCACTGTGAAGAACTAGCATCAGTGAATTCTTAGACACAAAAGTAGAACTTGTTTTTCAACAAAGTACAGTTGAAAGTCAGGCATCCGTCCGGGTCAACGCCTTTTCCATATGTGCGCGTCCTTTGTGTTTCGCTGGTACCCCCTTTTTTAAGTACAACTAGTTATGGCCTAACTACATCAGTGACCCAATGTTATTTTCCAATTGAATGCTTATGAGAACGAAAGAGCTGATTGAATAGGGCAAGGTGTACACCTATACCCGGACATTTATATTTAGGAAGCTTTAAAAAATAGGCTTCCCAAACTTAGGCGACTTTATTGGCAGGGTGGGCTAAAGATGCAGAAAGAGTACAGAAATACTTGACCCAAGCAGAATTCAAATTCTGCACCATCACAGTATCGCTGACGCTACGCCTAAGAACTTTGGGTTAGGTGACCCAAGTGGCTTCTATATAATCACGGCTGAGGCGCATATAACAAAGAAGCTGAACAGTGATCCAGTCGTGCTATACTCGTGGACAACTTTTCTTGGCTATGAAGCGAAAGCTACTGGGGTGGAGCTTCTGAACAGGACTGTATTCGTACGCAATGCAGTACGAGCACGCTCGGCACTGGTTTCGGTAACCTTGCACAAGCTTTTTAGTGAAGGCAAATACAATTAAATTGCCGTGAAATAATTTTTATTCACATTTAATATGTACCAAGTTCTAAACAGCGAGCATTGTAGCCTGCGTCGGAGCTCCGGAGCCGCTGTATGGCGTCGGTCCTTTAAATAAGAAAGCATTCTTATTCTCTTAAAGTGGAGAGAAGGAAACTACTGAACGTGAACAAAACTGTGCACTTTACGAACCAGTCACCAGATTAACAAAAAAAAATCTTTGCCGACAGCCTGCATTTGCAGAAATGTTATCAAGGTAACTGCAGGATTCATTCCAGAGTTACCCTGGCAATACAGGCAACAATGTGGTAATATTGCCACAAGGCAACAGGGAAAGTAAAGGCAATATCATTGGGTGGACATTGTATGCTGTACGAAAAGTAAAGAACTGTGTGCGAAGTACTATAGCAACTGGCAAGGCTAGCTAAATAAACTGCTTAAGCTTTACTGTAATAATGAGTTCTGACTCCTGCAGAATTTAAGCCAGGCAGTGCTAATTCACTTAGAATGCTGCGTGAGCACTAGCTTTAAGATATACGTCCCCAAAACGCGCCATAAAAGACATTTTTGCTTCATGTAGTATCATTGCCAGAACTACATACTTGATTAAATAGGTTCCTGATCAATTTCTGGCACAAAATTTGTGACATTTTGCGACACTGACAATCGTATCATAAATACCTTTCAATCTCATAGGCACGCTGCCTTTATTTTAAAAATTTCAAAGTTGAAACAAGTGGTAGGCCATTTCACACTGAACAACACACTAAGATACTGCACCGGAATTTTACAAACAAAAAAAAAGCGCTGACAAAACAAGTAACCATTTTGTGACAAGACAAGGTGTACTGCGCCATGACGC
Organism: Dermacentor albipictus; assembly: GCF_038994185.2. NCBI lineage: Eukaryota > Metazoa > Arthropoda > Arachnida > Ixodida > Ixodidae > Dermacentor > Dermacentor albipictus. The sequence continues at coordinate 143,617,030 of NC_091823.1, read as the reverse complement.
AATCACTTCAAGAAGACCCTGACTAGAAGTATTTCACTGGAAGGAAAAATAAACTAGCATTTTTGAGAAATCATTTTTAAAGATGTCAATACATGGCACCATACAAATTATTGAGTGACTCAAGGTTTGCTCACATCGGAGATCAATATAATTATACTGCCTGCTTTGTAGGGGGCACAGGCAACTCTTTACAAATTTGTCTAGAGCACGCCACTACAACTGCTGCAAACCAGTCACTATAACACTTGCAAGTGCTTAACAAAATATATATGCATAGAATACATGCAAAAGCTTACTCAAGAAATCTGACACCAAAAAAATATTGACAAACTCAACACCATTCCAAACAAACACACAAAAAAAGTACAACAAACGAAGATGACAAAACTACAGTCGCGGAACAAAAATTTGGACATGCTTGGTAATTTGTACCTTTTTTCGGCATGACCGTTCTCCCCATAGATGCCATGCATAACGACAGAAATTTTGGACCATCTAGGACTCGCCATTCGATTTTTAGGACTCCGTTCATGCCAAACTTCTTGTTATTGTGGCTGTTGCCAACTAACACCAGCGCTGCCACGAAACTGTCGAGTGAGTTTATAGGCTCGGAGATGCTCAAACATGCTCCAATCTCTGAAGTTAGTAGGTCATTGCAATCGCTATCATCATCGTTTTCCAGTTCTGTCACCGTTTTTTGCGCTGTTCTTATGTAACATTGAGAGTACGTAAGATTGTGTGTATCTATCTACAAGAAGCGGAGCATGGTGGCAACTCCTCTTTCGTAGTTAGCACCGAAGTGCTGCAAGTACAAGACGATGACTATGGCACAGAAAGTTGCTGTTGTACAGCTTGTACAGAACGGCCGGTCGCAGGTTCAGGTAGCCCGGAAATACGGTATTTCGAAGCAGTCTGGCTTGGGCTACGTCAAGAACAAAGCAGCATTCTTGGAGCGACTGAGAAATATGCTACGGCCCAGAAGAGAAAGAGAGAAAGAGAGACATAAAACATTTATTTGTAATCATCATCATCATCATCATTATCAGCCTGGTTATGCCCACTGCAGGGCAAAGACCGCTCCCATATTTCTCCAACAACCCCAGTCATGTACTAATTGTGGCCATGCCGTCCCTGCAAACTTCTTAATCTCATCCGCCCGCCTAACTTTCTGCCGCCCTCTGCTACGCTTCCCTTCCCTTGGAATCCATTCTGTATCTCTTAATGACCATCGGTTATCTTCCCTCCTCATGACGTGTCCTGCCCATGCCCATTTCCTTTTCTTGATTTCAACTAAGATATCATTTGTAATGAGATTGGGTAACTTCCTCGTAGGGTGGAGCCCTTAGATCAGGGCCTCATTGGCTCGCACCACTCCACGTGCCCGCCGGACCAGCCATCGCTCCTCTTACGGGTCTGAGCTGGTCAGCGCAGTCTTCCAGGAGGAAGGTGAAGGGGAAGAATTAGGGGAGTAACCCAGAGGGTGTAGGCACTCCCGGGGTGCAATGATATACTGTGGGCTTTGCTCCACAATAGGGACAGTATGAGGGATATTGTGTGGGGTGGAAGAAGTGAAGATAAAAGAGGCAGGAAAATGAATTAGGTTGAAGCTGTCGCCACGCGACGGCATCTCCTCGGTTAAGGGAATTATGTGGTGGAGGGAAGTCTCTCCTGGAATCTCTGTAATATTGTAGAGTTTCAGCGTAGTTCAGTGGTTCTGTCAGTGCGTCGTCTGGGTTGGAGAGCTCTTCCAATGGTCCCCGGCTAGCGAGCTCTCGTGCTACCGCATAAGCGCGTTCATTACCATGGAGAGAGGTGTCTCCAGGTATCCAGACGATACGCACCCCGTGTAACGCTGTTGGGTCTAATGATGTAGGGATGTGGTGTGTGTAGGGCGACACGCTCCCTTGTGCCAAAGTCCTGCAGGCGGTCTGTGGATCAGTGACCACTGTGATGGGTCCATCATGTGCCGGCGTGGTTGAAGCGTGTACGACGGCTTGGGCAATAGCAGCCTCTTCCGCCAAGGCACATACCCCCAGCTTCATCAGACTGAATATCTGGCTAGGTACCATGGTTGCGCAGCCCATTCTCATGACCTGCTGAAGCAAAAGGCCAAAACCCTCACGCTACGGACGGGAATCATAAGCTTAAAGTTCAGTGACGGCTGGCTCTGCAACATTCAGAAGCAATATGACCTGGTCTTCAGGAAAATGTGCGCTGAAAGTGGTGCTGTGGAGAACACGTTGGTCGCAAATTAGTGCACTGACAAGCTGCAGACCTTACTCGGCCGCTACTTGCTGGATGATATCTTTAACTGTGATGAGACCGGACTGTTTTACAAGGTTCTGCCAGAGAAGACGCTTGCTGTTTCCAGAGATCACCGCCATTGTGGAAGGAATAACAAGGAAAGGGTTACTGTTCTGTTAGGTGTGAACATGATCAGAACTAAAAACTTACCGCTTTGAGTTATAGGAAAGCCCTGAAACGTAAGATGCTTGAAAGCCATTAGAAATGTGCCAGTGTGGTATGAAGCGAGTTGTTTAACGGATTAAACAACAGTTGTTTAGAGGCTAAGTGCACAGGCTGCATAAAATGTTTGAGGCACAAAAGTGCGAGGAGCTGCTTTTTGTTGACAACTGCAGTTCCCATGGCCAAATCAATAATTTGAAGGCAACTGAAATCAAATTTTTTGCCACCGAACCCCATGAGTATCCTCCAGCTTATGATCAGGACGTCATCAAGAACCTGAAAGTGTTTTACTGATCACACCTGCTACGTCACATGGTGCTGTGCATCAGCAGTGGCAATATTCAGTGTGGATTGGTCGTGTCGATACCGGGAACGAACTGATGGCAGGCACAATCCACCGCTGTTTCCACCATGCAGGAGCCTTGGCAACTATGCCAGACGTGAGCGGCGACAAGATGGTTGAAGATCTGCGAAGCGGTGTGCCTATTCGAGCAACAGTGAACATCGGAAAACTTTGCTGATGTGGACAATGCCACTGCATCCTGTGCCAAAATAAATGATGAAGTAATTGTTAATCAAGTACTCGCGCCCTTGAGAGATGACTCTGACTCTGGGGAGAGCGTACCATGCGCTGCAGGGCCATCGATTGGGGACCTCCTTTCGGTGTGCTTCAATGAGGAAATGGCGCTTGCCCAAATTCAAGCAGATTTTGTTCTGCGCAATCAGCATACCGTCCAATATTGCATCGAACAGCTTTTTTTGGCCTGAAGTGCTCTACCAATTAATAAACAAGTGTTTTCTTGCGGAATTTGTTTTTTCAGACATTCGATAGTTCGCACTGTTTTGCGATCCTTATAAGGTCTGAATTATTAGTCGGCGACTACACACAGTCTGTCCGAAATTCTCGACTTATACAAAACCCTACGACGCTTATCACGATAAAAACAAGCACACTTGTAAATGCAAACTGAAACTTTGTGTTGACAACAGAGATCACAGTCGTAATAAAACTTTCTTTAAAGTTCAACAATGATCACAAAGGCACGAAGACAACCGCCTTTGGCACAATGCCGTACGATACAAAGGCTTATCCTGTCTAACCTGTGTGCCTTACATTTCATATTTAAAAGGATCACCTGGCAGTCCAGTGATCATTGAGGGATGTAATGAGACAATAAAGAACGTCACTTCATCAGTTTAGACTGGTAATGCATTCTTTGAAGATTGTATCAACAATTTATTTGGTAGAAAACTCCTAATTACCAGAGAAGAAAATTGCGGCCAAACTTCCCCTTCTCAAATCTTGCACCCAAAGCTCAACGTCTGTATATCAGTGTGACATTACAGTAGACAATTCATAAACAAAACATTTCAAAACTTGCTGGTTCAAGTTTTTGTTGCCATTGCAAAACAACATAATCTTTATCGATAAACAGTTAACTAGTCTCACATAGATGCTGAAAGAACCCATGACGCAGTGAAAACTAGTGCTGGAATACATAGGTTGCCCTAGGTATTCCTAGTATTCCGCCCTAGTTGCGCTACTGAGAATGTGCCACTGTAAAATGACGAAAACGATCCCTTATATTTATCCGATGCTGAGCGGAATGAACACCTCGCCAAAATGGTTCCTCAAGGAAACAACTAGTCGAATCAGCAGTCTACGCCAAATATGCATCAGGTATGTGCCGCTTTCACTGAACGCCTTTCACACCGCTGCTACAGCGAGCTGCACCATGACTGCATTGGGCATGTGCCGCTTTTCAATGAACTTCTCGCCAACTTGGGTTTGTAAGTAGGCGACACAGTGTGTGTGGTAAGCGAGGGAGCAATTCTCACCGTTCGCCGGCACCAGCGTGCCACGCTTCACGTCTCGGAGGCCAGGTGCAGACATCTCGGCAGTGCCAGCAGATGGCGCAGCGAGTGCAGAAACCTAGGCCATAAGCTTAGCACAGACACATTGGGAATTATGATCCTTACTGAAGATCGAGACGAGTAATAACGTTGTGTCCGTTCAATAACAAACCATACCCATCGCCAAGCAATATAAATGCCTCGGCGTACACATAAACGTTGGAAAAACTTACTCAAGCACAGACCAAGGTGATCTGAAATTCATGTGGAAGCGGAATGCAGCAATAATGAAACATGGAGCACTTTGGGGCCACTACATTTATCAGGTGGTGCGTGGAACCTGGAAAGAAGTAATGGTGACAGCGCTAAAGTTCGCAAATAACTTCCGGTGATTAAAATCAGATATATTTTTGGTCTCGGAAGCTAACCACAGATCGGTAGGTCAGTTGGCTTTGGGAGCCTACGGTTATACCACAAATGAGCCAGCGCAGGGTGGCATGGGTTGGCCCTCTTTTGAAGTCAGAGAAGCACAGACCAGGTTAGTTTTGAAGAACGACTCAGGAATATGAATGAACATAAATGCACAAATATGATTAGTTGAAAAGCACAGATACGGAATGGAGGAAGACGTCAAGAAAGTTGGAAACCATGTACAAGGTAATTTAAACTGTAAGTAGACAACGAGCAGTCGTCAGAAAAAAGGTGAGACGCACAGAGACAATTAATTGGATGCAAAGAATGGAAACAAAATGGGCCATCGACGGTCGGATGCACGGACGTAGGGATGCGCGTAGGACAGACAGACAGACAGACAGACAGACAGACAGACAGACAGACAGACAGACAGACAGACAGACAGACAGACAGACAGACAGACAGACAGACAGACAGACAGACAGACAGACAGACAGACAGACAGACAGACAGACAGACAGACAGACAGACAGACAGACAGACAGACAGACAGACAGACAGACAGACAGACAGACAGACAGACAGACAGACAGACAGACAGACAGACAGACAGACAGACAGACAGACAGACAGACAGACAGACAGACAGACAGACAGACAGACAGACAGACAGACAGACAGACAGACAGACAGACAGACAGACAGACAGACAGACAGACAGACAGACAGACAGACAGACAGACAGACAGACAGACAGACAGACAGACAGACAGACAGACAGACAGACAGACAGACAGACAGACAGACAGACAGACAGACAGACAGACAGACAGACAGACAGACAGACAGACAGACAGACAGACAGACAGACAGACAGACAGACAGACAGACAGACAGACAGACAGACAGACAGACAGACAGAAACAGACAGACAGACTGACTGACTGACTGACTGACTGACTGACTGACTGACTGACTGACTGACTGACTGAGACCGACCTACCTTTATTTAGGTCCTGAGGTACGCTAGCGCTCAAGGTGGTAGAGCAGCGGGCGGCTCCCACGTCGGGACGGGTAGGCCGAGCCTCACCGCCACGTCGCGGGCCCTCTGGATGGCCCCGAGTTGATGTAAAGGTCTGAGCTCCTGAGCATGGAGCTCCATTCCTCTTCACGATGATTAAGCAACATTCACTGGGCCCGAAATAAATCGGTGGTGCACGCTGGCACCAGACGGGGTGGTTCCCTAGTTACGGGACCCATATGTTTCCAGCAGCTCCTGGCCCCTGTCCGTCAGTGCGAGCTGAATCGGTAGGGCGGGGCTGGATAATAAGGTCTCCCATCGCTCAAGGGGTAGGGGATTGGGGGTGTTGGTGGGAAGGGGAGGAGGGGGGGTCTTGAGGTTTGTGCACTCTGCCAAGACGTGCGGCAGGGTGCCCTTTTTTCTTCTGCAAAAAGGACAGAGCATATCGTATTCCGCAGGGTACATGCGGTTCATCAGTACGGGATGCGCAAGCGATCCCGCCTGCGCTCGACGCAGGATCGTCTGTTGTTGCCTGGTGAATTTGGGGTGCGGTTCTGGCAGTCTGCACCTTTCCTCTCAGTACATCCGGGTAATGTCACGAAAGCTGGTAACCGGGTGGGGTAGCTCTTCTGGCTCGTGCTCGGCCCGGATTGACATTTCTTGGGCATGGTAGTCGGCGATGGTGTTGCCTGCTACCTGCGAGTGAGCCGGGACCCACATGAGCTCATTGGCTCTTCCCGGAGGCTTGTGCTTGGCTAGAATGGCTCGGGTCGCGGAGGAGATTAGCCCCCTGCGGAAGCTTCTGTAGGCTGTCTTTGAGTCGGTGACTACGGTGTCCACGCTCGGCTGTAGGAGTGCGAGGGCCACGGCCGCTTCTTCGGCAACTGCGGGGTCTGTTGTCTTCAGTGACGCGCTGACGATCAGCCTCTCTTTTGAAGTAACCACCACGGCTGCACGGTCACTGTGTTTTCGGAGCGAGGCGTCTGCGTAGAGGACCCTGGGGTTGTCTTCCAGCTTACGGGCTAGGGCTTTGGCTCGCGCGGTGCGCCTCTCGTCATCCTTGCCCGGCGTCATGTTCCGGGGAAGGGTTTTTGTCTGAATTATCGTTTTCCAGTCTTCCGGAAGGGCCGTCTTGATGGGTACTGGCTCGATCTGCCATCCTATCTTGCGTAGGACGGCTCGTCCGTGTTCCGTGTGACTGAGCCGGATTCTCTGATTGGAGAGGTGGGCTTCGATGAGCTCCTCCACCGTGTTGTGGGCGCCCATGTCTAGCAGTTTCTGCGTGGACGAGTATATGGGCATGTCAGTGCTTGTTTCGTTGCCTTACGAAGCATCGTGTTTAGGGTGTCCCTATTCGCCTTCGCCACATGGAGATGCGGAGCGGAGTAGGTAACCCGCGACACGACGAACGCGCGTACCAGGCGCATGGCATCGTCCTCTTTAAGGCCTCCGTTTCTGTTTGATACCCTACGAATCATACCAAGTATCTGTTAGGTTGTATTCTTGATCTTTGTGATGGCGGCCTGTGCCTTTCCGTCGCTCTGAAGTAGTAGGCCGAGAATCCTAATCTGCTGTGTTGGCTTGATGGTCGTTCCGGCGATCGTGATAATCACGTTCGGCGGCAGCTCCTTTTTGGTTTTTCCCGGTTGGATCATGAGCAGCTCTGATTTCTGGGGAGCGCAGCTCAGTCCGCAGGACTTTGCGTACTCGTGCACGGTCGTTGCCGCCCGCTGCAAGACTTCCTCCATCCGGGCATCGGATCCGGCTCGGGCCGTTCACACCGTAATATCGTCGGCGTAGAACGCGTGGTCCGCGCCTTCTATTTGCTTGAGTAGATGGGGCAGGGGAAGCAAGGCCAGATTGAAGAGCAGGGGCGACAAGACCGATCCCTCAGGGGTGCCCCTATCGCCGAGCTCGACAGGGTCCGACTTCTCCTCCCCTATCCTGATGGTCGCCGTTCGGTTTGACAGAAAATCTTTTATGTAGCCGAATGTCTTTCTGCCACACCTGGTTTTGTTTAGATTCTGCAACACGCTCGCGTGGGACACGTTGTCAAACGCTCCCTTCAGGTCGAGGGCGAGTATCCCGCGCGACGCGTGCCTCGCTGCCGGCTTAACGACCAGTTCGTGGAGTTGGATCATCACGTCTTGGGTGCTAAGATGTTGCCTGAAGCCATACATCGTTTCTGGCATCTGATCCGTTTCTTCGAGGTGCTTCTGCAGCCGGCGAAGGACCATGTGCTCCATCACCTTCCCCACGCAGGATGTGAGGGAGATGGGCCGCATGTTGTCTATCGTGAGGGCTTTGCCGGGCTTTGGAATGAAGCGGACCTCGGCGTCTTTCCATTCCTTCGGCAACTGCGAGCTCTCCCAGGCTTCGTTAATGTGCTCTAGGAGGCCGCGGGCCACTGTACCGCTCATGTTACCGAGTAATTTGTAAGTTATGGCGTCCCTGCCGGGCGCACTTTTCTTGTTACTATCATCTATCGCTGTCCACAGCTCCGTCATGGTAAACGGCCGGTCGAGTTCTTGGTTGTCGGGTCCTTCGTACCTCTCGGGCACCGGGTACTAGCCCTTCTCTGTCTTTAGGTACTTGGCCTTCAGGTCTTCCAGGAGCCTTCGGCCGTCTGCCTTGTACGTGTTCAATACTTTGGTGAGGTTGCTATTGGTTGCAGTTTTGCTACTCAGCGGGTCGATCAGATGCCCCAAGAGACACCACGTCTTCCACGTCGAGAGCTTGCCCTGTAGGCCGTCGCAGGTCTTCAGCCAATTTTCCTTACATAGTTTGGCCGCGTACTCGGCGATCTGTTTGTTCAAGACTGCTATGTGCTTGGGCAGCTTTCTGTTGTGTCTCTGACGTTTCCACCACCGCGTCAACGAGTGTCGGGCCGCCCACATGTGGGTCAGTCTGGCGTCCACGTACGGTGTCTGCGACGTCGTTGCGATTTCTTGGGTAAATTTATCCAGAGCCTTCTTCTGGTCCCTCGCCCAATCGGTGTAGGTCCTTTGTCTTTCAGCCTGTCCCGTTTCTTCCTCGGATGCCTCTTTTTGTTCTTGGGTAAACTTTCTCATCTTGTCCCAATCCGTGATCCGCGCCGTCCCCAGTACAGCCCGATATCGGGAGCCTCCGATCGCGATACCGATCACGCTGTGGTCCGACCCCAGGTCCTCTTCTTCGCTTCTCCAGGAGACGTCTAGCGTGCCCGATAGTCACGACAGGTGTGGTGTGGTGTCCCTAGCGGCACTGTTGCCTCTTCTGGTGGATACGTCCGGCTCGTTCAGGAGGCCATCTCGTGATCCTCCATTGCTTTTGCCAATGCTTTTCCTCTCTTGGACTGAAACTTATAGCCCCACGTTGTGTGAGGGGCGTTAAATTCGCCGAGGATCAGGAGCGGCCTGGTCCCTGCCAACCCTTTCGCCTGGCTCACGATGCGGTCAAATTCGTACTGCCGTTGTGACGGCCGGCAGTACGCGCTCATTACAAATAAATTGCCCGAGCTGCCAATTTCTATAGCATGAATTTCGACCAGCGTGTGCTCGCACCCACCCTGCGCCGTGACATGTTGAGTTGCCGCCACGTTGCTGCGGACGAGCACCGCCGTCCCGTTCTCCGTGGGGTCCGTGTAAGTGACGTACCCCGGGAGTCTTGGTTTCCCGTTTGTTTCTTGTCGAGCAATTACATCGGGCTTGTTTTCTTGCCCGTCAATGTGTAATAATAGTTCCGCTTCTTTGTTGCGAATCCCTCGGCAGTTCCATTGATAAATCACTGTGGTATCCCCCCCGGTTTTCTTCTTGTGCTTCTTACTTGGCTTCTGCATCATCCTTTCCGGACGTCTCGAGTCGATTGCGCCTTTTCGCGATCGCGCCTTTGATTTTTTCGGACCGCCCCTTTTTCAGGGACGCGAAGCGGTTCCTCACCGAAGTTGAGGCTACTTTTGGCGCTAGGCGCTTGCTTCACCGATCGCGCGTGAAACTGACTCTCGACAGCCGCGAGTCGGGCGTCCATTTTGCCTAGCCTTTCATTAATTTGGGAAATTGCGGCCAAAATGGCCGTCAGCTCTCCCTCTCGCGGGATCTGTGTCGTTTCCGTGGTCGCGGTCTCTGCGGTCGCCGCTTCCTCTCCGCTCGCGAGGCTCATTTCGGCGTCCATCGCCTCTTGATTACTTGATGCACTGTGCGTAACCCCAGCCTCTCCCGCCGCCTGCCCTAGGCGGGGCGAGGGGGGGTCCCTCCGCGACAATATGCGCAAGCCTGCGGCGTTGTTTACCGCCGTGTTGTTGTTTCGAGGGCTTGCATTTGCCGAGCGTCCGTTATTCGCCAGCGTTTCGATCTTATTCATAAGCGCCCGTATTTGGGCGTTCTGTTCCTGAATCTGAGCGTTTTGGCGCTCTATGATCCTCTTAAGTTCTATCACTTCGCTACTGTCCTTTTGCGGATTCGCTTGTGAGTTAAGGGGTTGGGAGGGGGTGAGCGGTGGGAATTCGGTGTTGTTGGTTCGAGTGACGGGAGACCTGTTGGTCCAGCCCACCATTTTCTCGGCGATCCCTCGGCGTCCGGTTGACTCGCTCCGGGACCTTGACCTGGCCCCGGTTCTCGAACTGGTCCGGGAGCGCGAGCGGCGGTTGCCGCCCCCATTGCCACCCCCGGATGGTGTCTTCGATCGGGAGAGACTCCGGCGGCCGTTTCCGCCGCCACTGTTGTTGCTGCTCCGGCCTGGCGTGTGTGACCGGCCCCGTTGTTTGGAGGCGCTACGCCGGGGGCCGCCTGCAGGACCTCTCTTGTCTTGGTTTCTTCTCCCGGCGTCTTCTTCCTCTACTCGGCGCCGTTCCCAGCGTCGCCAGCGGACGAGGTAGGGCGTCTTGAAGCCGGCTTTGCAGGCCTTGTCCGCGGTCAGGTGTTTGCCTCCGCACAGGCCACACTTCGGGACACATCTGTGGTCTTCGGTGGGGTTGGAGATTCCGCACCCTCGACAGATCGTGTTCGAAGGATCCGGGCACACGTCCATTCTGTGGCCCACCCTTCCGCACGCATAGCATACGTCGATTTGTTTTCTGTGCAACGTGCACTCCGTGAGCAGGTTACCGTATCTCACGTAATTGGGTACTTTGTGCCCTTCGAAAGCAATGACGACTGATCGGGTTTTACCGATTCGGTTTGCCTGTAGGGCCGTTGGGTTATGCTTGTGCACAACATTCTCCTGAATCTCTTGGGCCGTATCCTCGAGCGGGATGCCTCTTATGACGCCCTTCACCGTGCCGTGGGGGGCCGCTTCGTAGGTACTTATTTCGTGCGCCGTGCCGCGTATGTCCATCCTTCCTACTGCAGCGTATCGGTCGGCGTGCTCTCTCTTGGAGTTGCTCACCACTAGGATATTTTGCTGTAGGTTGGGGCACACGACGTCTTCACTTGCTTCATTGGCGGGGATCTGTGCCACCGCCGCAATTGCACGACTTAGTTCAACGCGAGTCACGTCGCTCAGGTGGAGCCCGCCTCGCGGTCGGAACACGATCTTTATGTCGCCGCGCGGCAAGTCTGGCATGCGCGCGCCCTTCAACAATTTGCCCTTGTTTATACGTTTAGCCCTTGAGTGACGTGTATCACTGCCAGTGGCGCCATCGCCGAGGTTGTTGCTCCGGCTGTTGACATCAGCCGTGGCCTTGGTGCCATCTTGGCTCGTTTGAAGTACGGGATTTAGGCCTATCTTGCCGATACCTTTGTGCCTGACTCTCTCATCGGCAGTTTTCCAGCCTTCCGATCTTGTGCACTGGTCCGGCGACATTTCGATGCCGTCCACCTCTACACGCATAGCGGTAATCATCGTAGGTCAATGCTCACTTGCGTAACCACCGATGGCTCGATTTTCCGCTGGCGGTTTCACCGAGGCTCGGGTTGGACCTACCGCTCCCCCGGCCAAGGCCGAAGTCGAGGTTAGGCCCAGCGGCGGACGCATCTCACCTGTTCCGTGTTTTTTCTTTGAACTGCCGGATTTTTGAGTCGCACCTTAATGAAAGTGCATCGACCAGATGCATGAAGTTGTGTGCACCACCGGGAACCCAAATTCCGAGGTAGGGGACTGCTTTTTCCATTCCTCTTCGGTCGTGTATTGAGGACTCTGTAGTGAGGGGCACCGCCAGAGCATGTTATCTAATGTACAAGCGGCGCCACAATGTGGGCATGTTGGACAAGACGTTCGATGAACTCGCTGTGGGAACACAGAATATTTGCACAAAAATGAGAAGAAATGAATAAGATGAGAAAATCTGTACTATAACACAAAGGGCAGTGCCTTGCTATTTGAGGCTTGAGCCGGTTGCCTAAGGACCAAAACATGCCGGGGCATATATTCGGAAATAGATGAGGCATGTGCATGCTGCAGCAAAAATCCGGCGACCACTCAGCCCATCCTAATGGACTGCGAAAGGAATCGCCCTGTGAGACTCGTAGGTAACGTTGATCTTCCAGAAGCACTTCAACGGAAGCATCAAGTCCAGCCCATATCAACCTGCACAACTTTATTTGTAGTCTTCCCATGAGCACCCAATGCGAGGTGACCCAATGACCTTTGGTTCACATGGAGTCCTGATTGTACCCCTGATTTCAAACAAAACCGCATTTCCGCACTTCAACAACAGACAGCAGCGCCGTGCCGTGGCACTTCCTGCAGATAAGGCGTGCCCGGCCCAAGAAAGGTCCACCGCTGGGAATAGATACGTTGAGTTCGCATTTACAGTCGTAACATCGGTAAAAAAATAAGGGCAAGAGCTTCCTGATTCGCCCTCGTATGATGCTTACAATCAGTATTGGGAGTGACGAACAATCGGGTAGGCTTAGAAGTATAATTACTCAAATCTAAAAAAAAGAAACACTGATGTAAACGTTTCCTAATATCAAAGGAAAAGGTACCACAACATAGCATTTTAAGAATTTAGCGAGGAAATTATTTTTTGCTTTTCATGGCTCCTGGGAATGTGCTGCGCTTGAAACTTACTCAAGGGCGAAGAGGACAAGGCGTCACACGAGGCACGAGCTCTGCGCTCAAGCACGCTAGCGGACGAAGACGACGGCGAGGAGCAGAACGCAGCGACCGCCATAATTATTTTTGACCGTCGAGCTCGCAGGTCACGCACTCAGCCGCTCCTCCACCGGTGCCCCTGCCTGTCCCCGAGAGACTGTCCGTCACCGTGAAACCGAAGCGAGATGGCGATCAACGTACCGGGCCTGGTGGCCATCGTATTCTTCTACTTGATCATCCTGGTGGTGGGCATCTGGGCCGGCCGCAAGAACGATGCGCCGCGTCGAAGCACTTTATCAATGAGCATGGGCGAACAATCCAACATCATGCTCGCCGGCAGAAACATCGGGCTGTTCATCGGCGTCTTTACTATGACCGGTAAGCGCCGCTGAGATGCCAGTAAATTTTAATCGTGTGTCAATTTCAGTGTCTCCGTCTGCTGGCGCCTGCGGCACACGCGCAGAAGCCCCAAGTCTATAATTACGATAATTGTTGGAGGTACGCGGCAAGCACTACTTTAAGGTGGCGCCAAGAAGTGCGTGTTTCTGAAAACACTTCCCAGCAAAGCGCTTCTCAATAGTGAAACCGTGGTAGAACTTGAATGAGGTGACCTGTGCGAGCGCTGAAGTTCTGATTGGCTGGCCTGGGGTATGCCTCAGAAGGAGACAGGCACCCCCAGCCAATCAGCACTTCAGAAGCGAAAAAACCGAACATGTCCACTAGGTAGACACATACCCCAGGGGCGCAATCTTCCAACGGTTCAGAGAATGAACGGTTCGCTTGCCCTCGCATGTCTGGTCAGCAAAAGCGCCATTCTGACCAATCACACGACTAAAACGGCCCGCTTTCCGGACCATTATAATATCGCACCCCTAACATTGAGAACGAAAGAGCAGATATGGCACACATGGTGGCGGTGTTAAGAAATCAGTCCTGGCCGGGGTGCTCGGATTAGCGATGGTTGTTTTGCTCATAGTAAGAGAAACCATGTCGTCTATAGCAACATTGCGATTGTTTGATATGCTTGAAAAGACATATGATACCATAGTGTTCCAAATCACAATGAGACGGCGGCGTGGTCAGTTCTTCACAGAGGCAATTTCAGAGCGCCCGGTACCGTAAAAGTAAACCTGGTGACATTAATTATTGTGTGAAATCTACAAACGTTACAGATGAACTCCTGTTAGAATTCCATTTATGCACTGAAGGCCAAAAGAGTGAGGAACAATTTCCGTGCCACTCAGTGATTCCAGGGAGAATTAGTTTTACTTCCGCAGCTCTTGGCACTTCTGCGATGGTTTCGCAATTTTTTTTAGAAATGCTTTACCTGAACAGCATATGCATAGTTAGTTTCATTGCTAAGACGCAGTGACATTCCTTCTCTTGGCGCTTTGCTGGGGTCCTTAATTGGTGTTCTCAGCTGGCGTGTTAGTTTGCAGAGCTGGCCTCAGAAGATCTTACTTGCTTCAACCACTCACATATACTATAAACAAGGACTGTCAATGGCATGTGGTGTAAAGTATTGTACTGCGGCTGGCACTGCCGGATAAGGCGGCGCTGCGAATGCTACTCGATGGAACGAGCCGATAAATTATGTTACTGTGCTTAGACGTAGTGATCACTGTCTACTACGAGGACGCGTATTCACAAGGTAAATGGTTCTTATAGGCTAGTGCAATACTTTAGAACAGGCGCTGGCCAATCTAGATGGCCACAGCACCTGCAAGTGCAACCGCTTAATTTGATTGCACACAGTTCTTATATGGGAAGCGAGAAGATTTGCTAATTTAGGCTCGCGTTCCGGGGGCCCACCATATATTAAGTGGCTCACTTGTCATAGAAATGGATGCTCGAGACGCACGGACGGCTCATTCGAAGCTTGCGCGGGGAGGGTTAGAGGGGTTTTGAGGGCTGAACATTGATGGTGCGTCCATTTTGTCATTTTTGCAGTGAAACGCGCTGGAGTGGGTTTGGCTGCAAAAACGACAAAGTGGACCCACCATCAATGCTATCTTCAAGCGGCTCAATCGGTTCGAGCTTTTCAAGCCAGGGTAGATCGTTTTGCCTTCCACTGCTGGCATGAACCTTGTCTGCGCACGCAGCTATATAAGTGCACTGCATCATTCCTGCGGTGCATGCTGCTGTATGCATGCACTGGTCCGAGCGGAACAGACAGTAAAAGTCAGGCTAACGTTAGGGTGCTATTCCATTCTGCCCAGCAGCAGTTGTCATGCGTGCTACGTCTTGCTAACACGTAGCACCCGCGTCACGTAGTGCGTGCAGTGTCCGAGCAGTGAAAGCACAACGCTTGGTATCGCTGTCAGTGCATCGCCCTTCGTGTGGAACTGAAATTTCAATGGCCTGTTTCCGTATAGAGAGAAAGAGGTGCCGGGCTGATAAGCTTCAAAAGTGGTATACGGTATAATGTGACCGCACACCTGCAGTGTTGGCATGCCATGGGTTATGACAGTTGAGCCTTTCTCGTCTCTTCAGCGACCTGGGTTGGAGGCGGTTATATCAACGGTACCGCTGAAGTGGTCTACCTCAGCGGGCTCGCCTGGTGCCAGGCTCCCTTCGGATACGCCATCAGTCTGCTCATCGGTGAGTTAAGCTGATCGGGTAGGTCGGTCTGCAGCAGGGCGCAATCGAGGCTCCATCGTCACGTCAGTTTTAAGATTGGCGCATGAATAGTGACACAAGTACGTTGTTCGCAAAATATCAAATGCAAAATATAATTTGTTCACTACTGTAGGTATTCACACAAGATCGCATACGTGCAGATGTAGACGCGCACAACATAATCACGAGCGCATATAGACGCATAAAGATACACTTAAAGCCCGGAATACATGGAGCGAATAACCGGCGTCCGAGCGGCGAACTTCGTCGGGCGGCGAACGCCCGACGGCCGGCGTCCAAAAATTTGACGGCCGCCGACGACCTGCCTGTCCAAATATTTTCGTCGGGCCGCCGGAAGCGTCGAGCGCGCAGCGGCGGACGACAGCCAATCGGGAGGCGCCAGTTCCGGTCGCTAGGCATGCTGGTCTTTCGCGCGCGGGTCTTTTCTCGTCTTCTGCAACCACGTTGCTGCCTGCGCTAGTGTTGATGTCTGCGCCAAGCAAAAGATGAACTCGCAGGAATGCGGAGAAGCGGTAGAAGTGGCGCCTAGGCCCTATTTGACAAATTTGACAACACTCGCACTCGCTTTCAGCAGGCTTCGACGAACAACGGCAACAACACTGCACAATGTTGGCTGATAAAACAATGAACGCGCCGTCCGTGCATTGCATTACGCAAAAGAAAGTTAAAACGCAATAAAATATTGGATCATTTCGTATTACTGTTTATACGCATTTTGTTCAGTTATAAAAGCGGTATATGCCACCTTAAAACGCGCTTATATTCGTTTCATTGTTTACCACAACGCATATGCTAAGTCTGATAACACTGGCGCCAACACGGCGAACCCGCGGCGGCGTCCGCCCGCTGTTCGCCTCATGTATTGCCAGGGGTGGCACACTCTCAAGTTCAACAAATGGCCACAGAGGGCGAAAAAATCGACCGCGCGGCGCTGCTAAAGAAACAGGCATAGTACGCCAATTAAAAAGGTTCCCCGTTGAGCGCATTATCTCCCGCTAGAGGCGCCGTAGTAAGCGCAATTTTAACCTTCAAACTTTCTTCAACAGTAAACGAAGCGTTTTTATTGCATGATAAAGACTACAAAAGTATGATTCCTAATTTTACATTGTACTTTTCATTACCAACTTTGTTGTTTTTTGTCATTTTAAACGCAAAATAGCGTTCAGCATCATCGACCTCCCACGTGACCTCTGGCCTGGATTTAAAATTTTTACCGGTATATTCGCGTGCACGGCAGGTACGGATTCCTTAATTCGTACATTGGTTGGTTAATTTGTGCTAACACCAGTTTATTGCGCTTCGATATCTCGCGTTATTTAACTTGGGGTGTAAGCCTGAAAGCTAGGTTTCAGTCGTGAGCCATGTGGAACACGTCTGCATCGAAATGGGAGCCGGGTCCTGCTGCGACTGGGGACAGCAATACCGGTGAGTCGTTTAACATCACTGCTTCAATCGCTATGTAATTTATTCGTCTCGTTAACTTACAGGCGGAGGTAAGTTAACGAACTAGATGCTGCATTACATAAGGGCAGTCGGGACCCTCCGTTGCTGTTTCTGAAATAAACTTTCAGTTGCGAGGCCATCATTATGCACACATTCACGAAAGAGAAACGATATCGGAACGCGCGTCACATTTTTCATCTCGTTTTAGCCGTAGCCATAAGTGACTGAGTTGCCTTATCAATATATATATTTTTTTTCGAGTCCGCCGGCAACTTCTTTCGTTCACAGAACCGAATAACCTTTTGATAAACTGAAGCTTGAATTTAATGTATTAAACAGTTGCACACATGATACTTCACCCATATTTAGTACCTGTTGGTTCCAAATGTTCTTGCTGTTCAGTTTGGCTTACCTCAGGACATCTATTTTTGCAGTTGTGAAGCTGTCCATCACGTTCATGCACAAAAAGAATGCATCAATTCTAATAGCTTCACGTCTTTCATCTATTTGCTTGTGAAATCAGCAGTGTGATCTCTTCTAGTGTATAACCGAGCGCACAAATGTTCTTATTTGTGATCTTAATAATACTTAAGCTGTTGACATGCATTGTAGTTACGCAGACATCGATTTTACGGGGAGTAACCATATTTATTTACTATGCTGCTTAAGCGCCCTAGAACAAACAGTGTACACTTGCATGTGTTCTGTCGTCACAAACCGTTGCATTGTATATGTCGCACCTTTTCGCATTTTATATTGCAAAATTGTGCTTATTCAATTTCTGATGCAGTCAAAATTTCTGTTCCAGACATGCAGTAATGAGGATGGCACCAGTATAAAGCAACACACTCCATGCACTAAACAGAAGCTGCTGCCTGCTACAACAAGGTCATTGTGTGGACTTTGGCTGCTACTACAAGGTAAACAACACCTGGTTCAGAAATAAATATGCCTGATATATGCTGTATTGGCTTCCTAGTCTTGAGATACATGTCATTTCTTTGTAGCAGACGATATGAACATTTGTTCATGTTTACAGTTCAGCATAATTAGTTCGAACATAAAAGAAAACACTACATGAGTTTGGATAATCTTTGCTGTATCTCATGTGCCATTGTTCTGCCCCAACAGAGTCTGTGCCAAGTACATCTTGGTCATCACGGGAGCCCCCATCTACACCAACAGGAAGGGGCTGGAGCTGAATTCACAAGACCACGAACAAAGAAGCCATTCCAGAATTATTTGGATGAGATATCAAGTCTACGGACGACTGTTTCAAGAGTGAAAAGAGCCTACGCCATCATTCCACCAGCACGGATATTGGCCGAGTCATCCAGGTACCTCAACAACAAAAAGTATTTGTCTTCAGATGTACCTGCAACCTCTGAACAAGCACAGACGACGCTGGCTAAGAGTGTTCTGTCAGCTCGCCCTTCCTTATGGAGCTCCCTGGCCTTGCCAATTCTTGCCAAGTATAATTTTGTTTCAATGAATGCACGCTTCTTCATTCCACACTTTTGTTAGAGATCATTCCTATTCCTCATACAAACATTAAAGGTCAACCGATTCTTTGCTCATACTTAATGCCAGTCACTGTCTAGTAGCATAACATATGTGTAGCAGTTCTTTCTAGTGTATGTTGCCATGTGCAGTTCCTCTCCTGAAATAGCTGATGTGGCATTGGCGTGTGTCTTGCATTAACCTTTACACTGTATGCTATGTAGCATTTAACTTTTGTTAATGTTTTTGGCTTTCAATGCTTGCAAGGTAGAGTGGCTTCTTTCTTGAATGCAAGCTTTCTCATTCCCATATTGAATTCCTAGTCTCATTCAGGATTGCTATTCTTGCTCGACAGCCTGTGTTTTTGTGCAAGCTACATTGAAGAGATTTATTGCAGAATATGGTTTCGGCGCTGTGCGACTTGGTACTTGTCACCGTGTTACGTTTCTCATATGTGGGAGCCTGGTCAGTTGCATTGGGAAACAGTCTCTCGAGGCAAGCACCTGCTCCTACAGTCTGCACATTGACATAGACTGCGAATTTACACGCACCGTGGTTGGTGCTCCCCGTTCCGTCCTTTCCTGCTGCTGCCGTGTGCAAATTTTGCTTGTGGCCTTCCTCAGCCATGATTTGGCATCAACGGAGACTCCCGTACATAATTACATGGTTCTAAGTGTATGAAGTTGATATCCACATTTGTGGAAAGGCCTGCAAAATAGTTATGTCCACAAAACCGACCATGTCCATATATAGAGAATGTGGTGGACCAAGTGTGAGTTACACATTAGTGGCATGCAATAGAACAAAAAGAAACATGCAGGTTGGAAAGGCGGTAACGCTAATATGCCGGGCACTCCATGTCGCTGTTGGCTGTGGCAGCAGATGCTTGCGTCACCCGATTGTTTCGCGATGCAAGTTGCTCACATTCAACGCCGACTGTCGGTGCAAACACGTGGGACACACTGTCCAATCTGCTTGTGCTGCTGGTTGTTGCTTGTTACCAGACTGCAGTGGGCGACGAAGGCAAGCGCTATGCCTACAGTCGGACGGTTGAATGTGCCGCAAGCAGCCCATGTGCGTGTATGCTCACTGTTGTCATGTAGATCGCAGCCAATGCATAGTGCCAATGTATAGATTGAGCGTTATGTTAGAGTATGCTGAAGTGATTTGATTACATAATCTTGTTTCAATGTTGTCCCACTTGGTCATGGTTGCCGTGTTACATTTCTGGGATGTGGCAGCCTGTTTAGTTGTATTGGCCAACAGCCTCTCGAGGTAAGCACCTGCTCCTGCAGTCCACACAGTGACACGAACTCCTTGTTTACATGTACTGTGATTGGTGCTCCCTGTTTGTCCTTTCCTGCTGCAGCCATGGGTAAAGTGTGCTTGTGGCCTTCTTTGTACATGATTTGGCGTGAACAGAGACTATCATACATGATTACATGGTTTGAAGTGTATGAAGTTGATATCCACATGGGTGGAAAGGCCTGCAAAAGTGGCTGCGAATTGGCGATTACCACAAAACAGACCACATCGATATTGAGAGCAGGTGGGGCACCAAGTGTGAGCGACACATTAGTGGCCACTGAAAGAACAAAAAGAAACGTGCATGTAGGAAAGGAGGTAACACTAGGATGCCAGGTAGTTCATGTCGCTGTGTTGGCTATGGCAGCAGGTGCCTGCGTCACCCGATTGATTCGCAGTGCAAGTTACGGTGACTGTCATTGCAAACAGGTGGGGCACTGTCCAATCTGCTTGTGCTACTGGTTGTCACTCGTTACTAGACGACCATGTGCGACGTAGGCAAGCACTGTGCCTGAAGTCGGATAGCTGAATGTGCTGTATGCAACTTGTAGTGCGTGAATGCCCACTGTTGTCATGTGGATCTTAGCCAATGTACAGTGTATTGCCTGAACCTTATGCGGTGATTGAATGCAGAGTCTAATTTGATAATGGTCGCCGTGTTATGTTTCTTCGATGTGGCGACCTGGTTAGCTGCATGGGCAACAGTGTCCCGAGGTAACCATCTGCTCCTGCAGTCCACACAGCGACAAAGACTCCCAATTTACATGCACCGTAATTGGTGCTCTCCCCATTCGACATTTCTTGCTGCAGCCGCCGGCCAAGTATGCTTGTGGGCCTTCATCGGCCGTGATGTGGCGTGAACGGAGACAGCACACGTTATTACATGGTCCGAAGTTAATAGCCACATGGGTGGAAAGGCCTGCAAAAGTGGCTGCAAAATGGTGATGCCCACATGGAGAATGTGGCGCACCAACTATGAGTTACACATTAGCGGCCCCCGAAAGAACAAAAAGAAACGTGCAGGTTGGAAAGGCGGGAACGCTAAAATGCCGTTTAGTCCATGTCGCTGTGTTGGTTGCGGCAGCAGATGCCTTGCGTCACCGGATTGCTTCGCAATGCAAGTTACGGCGACTGTCAATGCAAATAGGTGGTGCACTGCCCAATTTGCTTGCGCTACTGATTGTCGCTCGTTACCAGATTGCCATGTGCGGCGACGAAAGTGAGCAGTTTACGAGCTCGCGTTAATGGTTTCAGCGCATCTCGACATGCAAATTTTATTTCTGATCTTGTATGAGAAGGTGCACTGGTTTTATTCTGCCAATAAAGTCGCACGTCCTGTTCACTCACTTGTGGCTTGTTTGTATGGGCGTCAGTAGAGGCTCTTTAGTCTCCTGGCCATTAAAACGCGGCAGCTGAGGCATGCCGCAAAGCCAGCGAGGCGAACACGGCGCGTACCCAGCGTACGGCACCGGTGTAAAGCGGCCATATTGAATAGTGTACTAAAAAAAAAGCATTTCCGCTTCATGTTTAAGTAGCGCCATCTGTCGGGTTCCCCACTAAGTTCCATGCGCTGCCGCTTCTTATTTTCGAACCACTGTGGAAGGTACAGTTTCCCTTCTCTAAAGTTGTTCTTTATTCTATGGTATGGGCGTCTTGCGCTGGAGTTTGAGGTATAGTAGCGGCGCCTGGTGGCGGCGCTACTGGGTCGTACCAGCTTGGGTTGTATTGAGCCCTGGCTGTGGCGAAGGACATTTCTAGGCCGAGTTTTGCGTCGATTCGCACTTATTTCTGCCCTGTTGCGAGTGCGAAAAGGCTCGTCACTTCTCGCAGACCATGTCAACCACGCTGCGAGCTCGCCGCAGCCTATAGTTTAACGAAAACGGGCTCTCTGTGTGCCGTGGGACGCAATGCTGGGAGCAGACGGAATCGGTAGCGCCGATCCGGAGACCTAGCCCAGCCTCGAGAAGGCGTCACCGTCATTACTTCTGCGTCGTGGGATGCCATGAACAAGAAGGCCTGAATCCCAACATCATATTCTGCCGTTTTCCTTCAAGGCCTCACGAAGTGGAGCGTCGGGCGCGCTGCATAGCTGCAGTTCGTCGCGCTGAGTAAGCGAAACTTCGCGCCATGCTGACTGCTTCGCCTGTCTTGAAGCTTGCTTGATTATCTGCGTTCTAATGTTCGGTATTTTGCACCTACAGTCCCGACAGCAGACCGACATAGCAGCAGGCATGGCTGGTAATTCACGATTCGAGACCCGGCCACAGCGACAATTAACAATTCGACCGATGCGAAGTGGTGAAGTGACCAGTTGTGTGCAAATGAGCACAAATGGTCGGGCTCATTCGATGACAATTCACTACTCCACTACGAGCAGCACAGGTTAAGAGAGTTAAATGCGCTCATCCTTGATCTCAAGCCAGCACGTTGAGGCAACGCAGCAAGGCAGTATTGATTGCAGCACATCGATGTTCGAGCGCTGTCATTAAAACCTACATCAAGCGAGCGGCGTACGAGCTCGCGCTGCAGCGCGATTCGCACGTACGTACTACGTGCGAGCTCATATGCATTGCATCAGTTATTACCAGTTACTAAAAGGAACAGATGGCCGCTACTACAACGCAGGCATAACTACTTCTTTAGCGGCATGCAGTCAACAAAGAATGCAGGAGGCCCACCGTTTCGCGGCATGTCGAAAGACCACTGCCGTCGCGGCGCGTACGATCGTGCGCTCGAGCAGTTCGTACATCGCGGCACGTACCGTCGTGTGCTCGAGCAGTTCTGTACACATGATGCCTGCTTATCGCTGCTGTGGATTCATTTATAACAAGCATTTCCTCGCGTTTGAGCGCCTGAATCTAGCAGCTGGCGTGCAAACCTTACCTGAAGTTCCACTTCGTACGCGACTCGCTTCACTTGCGATTGACACGGTGCTAAAACTTCGCCGCCTAATTCTTGAACGGCGTACACGTATTCGGCACTGCATAATTTCTTGCCTTTACGCAGCGTGCCACCCCTGAAAAAATCTTCGGCGCCCGATATTCGCTGCAGGCCGTGAAACAACACAACCGAAAGCGGCGGGTCCATATTGTAAACGTGCTTTCCGAAGCAGACGACCGAGCTTGGTACGACCCATTTTTGCACAGAGGGCGCTTTTTAGCACCTTTTTCGCAGCGCCCCCTGGGCAATGCAAGAGCCCCATTGCTATGCAGCGAATCTTCGACGTCGTGCCGCCGCGCCGCGTTCGCCGTGAAAATTTGCTCCATGTAGCCCGCGCTTAACACGCACGCGCACGATGGGA
Organism: Dermacentor albipictus; assembly: GCF_038994185.2. Classification (NCBI taxonomy): domain Eukaryota; kingdom Metazoa; phylum Arthropoda; class Arachnida; order Ixodida; family Ixodidae; genus Dermacentor; species Dermacentor albipictus. The sequence continues at coordinate 143,594,075 of NC_091823.1, read as the reverse complement.
CGTGCACTTGTCGCATTTTTTAATGATAAAAGGATATTTTTCTATGCAACACTACCGACTTGAACAAGGAGGTATAAAGAAGCAGGGAAAGACCTGTCACCGCGGCCCTGAACTTTTCGTGGTTGCCATTAGCGGCGAGAATTTGGAGTGGCGCCCTCTCGCGAGTGATGTCACGGCGAGGACGCCGCTCGCTCCTGCCCTCCGGCTCACTCGGCGGCCGCGCGCGCTCGTTGCCTTCGTGTGTGCTGGGGTATGGGTGGCTCGAGCCATAGTTATTGACGGGTATGTCGGCTTCTTTCTGCTGCCATGCCTGAACCACTGTTCCTTCTTCAAAAGCGTACGAGTGGAAAAAGCTTGCGGCTCGGATATCGCAAACTATGTAGCATTGAAGTGTTCTACTGATTTTGGAATGCATATATGCGCCGTGTCTGTCCACGAATTTTGCGTAAGAAAAGAATGTCTGCAAATTCAATACGCGAAGTTGTGTACGATGCTTCGCTAAATATGTAACATTCCCTTAGTACTTACTTATAAGAGACATTTTACATGGAAGAAAAATCGTGGTTTGTGGTGTCGACGTGTTGTTCGTGTTAGAAACACATTGCCCTGCGGAGCTCTCATCATGATTCTTATTACTCTGGTGAGTTGTTCTAGTAAAAAATGGGCACATATTAATGCGTAAAAGAAAGAGTTAGGCGCACATTTCGTATGAAAAAGTTTGCCACTACTTTCACCGCTCTCTGACACAAGCCCCCATAAAACGAAATTCCCATGGCTGCTAACCCGAAAGCGTGTTATGTAGATTAATTTACATAGTTAATTCATAAATACCATAGCAGCAGTCACTTGAAAGAAATGTTTCGTGGTTAAGGTCGAGAGCCAATCAATAGCAAGCGAGGAAATGTTTCATGGAGGCCCTCAGTAGCCTTTATCGACAATATGGCGCAGACCTCGAACAACGTTAGCAACCGAGTGTACTTATGGCGAGGCACGCATTGTTCGCGAAACCCATCAGTGTCGTACAAGTTCGAATTGAAACCATAAAGCAGTTTTTTACAGCGTCATTTGCAATGCCCAAACTATACTCGAATTTTGCAGCGCAACCTAGGCTGCCTAGAAAAGGAAAATTCAAGCACCATCTGCTTCACCATGTCTAGATCCAGCGTTGTTTAACTCTACAATCGGTGAACGATTCGCCTCGTCAGTACTTGAAAGAGAACCTCGCAAACCTTCGTAAGGAAGGTACAAGCCTTACATATTTCACTTGATTTTTGACCCTCCACCGGGGAATTGTATCTTCAATGTGTCCCGTACTACTAATGAAATACGGGTTGGCTTCTGGCTGCGACCTTGCAGTCCAAAAGTCATATTTCACTAAAAAACTTGGGCCGAGCGGCCTGTGTCAAATCGCCAAAGAGATTCGTCATGTATATTCCTCAAGCAACAAACACCAGTAAATTGCTCAAGTAAATTGAACGTGTAGCACGGTAAAAGGAGTATATATTGGTACATTCCTTTTCGTATTCTGCAAACATCTGTAAGCCTCAATAAGGTTTATTTCAAATTACAGCCATTAAACACTTGAAGAACCGCCTAATCTTGAGAAGTAGTTGAACAAGCAAGTTGGGCTGGTATAATGTAAACTGCAGTGTTAAGTCTTAGTGTTACTGCCGAGCGTTCCTGTGAGGAAATGCAAAAATTGGATATTTTACCATGAACTACTCGTCGTAAGCAAACGTCAGGTAGCAGATTAAAATACAGTTGCAATGCCTAAACTATACTCGAGTACTGCAGTTGTAGAAGTCTTGTATAGCCAGCGTTTGTGACATCTTTGTTGCACCGCAGCTGGTATGGTATCATAACTGGATTGTTATATGCTATGTTTTTGGGGTTGTTGATCTACGCATGAAAAAGTCGCACTGGGCAGGTCTGCGCTCCTTCGGCTGGCACGTGTATTGTTGCCTTTGATAACTGTATTGTCGTCTAAGAAATAAGCTCTTTGAATAAATTTTCCCTAACGAAGACGTCGTAAAGATATATTTGAGACGACCGCCATAGGTATACAACCAGAGGGAACGAGAGCGAACAACGAAAACACTGCAGAAAGCGCCCGGACACCCCCCGAACTGTAGCAGACGACAAGCGCGAGTGCTCGCCCTGACGTCACACGAGCGGCGCTCGCAGCGCCCCTGTCATTCGTTCTCGGGGCTAACAGTAGAAACTTGAACAAGAAGCTTGGCGGAGGTCACGTGGCGGCTCCCCACTTCCTTGCGTATTTACCGTGACACAGTACATTGTAAATATGATTAAATGTATGGATTTTTATGCCTCAAAGATCAGTTACGGCCAAAGAAATCCAGAGCCTCGATTTGCTAACTGCGGGGAATCGGTGCGTATAATAGGGTTCAAAATTCGAACACGACAGCTTTGCCGAGAAACCCACATGCAAGAACAAGCACCAACATGGCGCAAGAAGCGCGTTGCGTTTCAGGCGCTCCTTATGCTCTGCGCAGGCGGATACCTGTTCGCGGTGAAAATGAGGAAGGCCGGCTACAAGACAATGCTGGACCCCTTCCAGCAGCACTTCGGCGCCCGCATGGGCTGCTTGCTCTTCCTGCCGGCCCTTTGCGGCGAAGTGTTCTGGTCTGCCGCCATCCTCGCCGCCCTCGGTAAGATGGCGCCGGTCGGTGATGTCACAGCGCTCTTTGCGGATGCTTGCGTAGAATAGTTACAACTTGCTCTATTTGCCATCATTGTGCAGAAATATACATGGTACAGGCCTGGGAAATTTGGGCTGTATTCCAATACTCGCTGAGGAGAGCTAAGTAGATGGCTAAGCGGACAGCGGCCATCTTAAGTCTCCTTTCACTTTTCACGAAGACGTCAAAGTAGACAGCTTCGCGAAAACAGTATCGAAGTCAAAAATGTGACAGGCTACTTTCCTGTAGAAACAATATATCGTCTGAGCAGGACGCTTGGAAAGCCGACAGGAAGGTTGTCCGTGCACAAGAAAACGTAGACACGCTACACCCTGCGCCCTTAAAGGGACATTAAAAGTTAATATTAATTCAAAGTGGACTATTTAAATACTATCCCGGAAACCTCGAAACGCTTGTTTCATGCGAAGAGACTTATTTGAAGTGAAAATGCGTCCTGAAGCGTCCGCGTACCTCTAGCGCAGTTAAAATCACCCGCTCGCCGATCGTGAATTGCTGACGTCATCGTCTCATAGTGACGTTGCTCCGTCGGTGAGTAAAACGGCGCCCGCAGACGGCGCTACGGCTTTTCTGCGCAAAATGCAAACGCGCGGCCAGAAACAGAGCCAAGACGGAGCCCACAGCAGCGCGAAAACGAAACTATGTTGGCTAGCGGACGGGAAAGCGCGCGACGATAAGCTGGTTAGTTATTTTATGACGCCAACTTTGACGCTCGTTGCAATGGACGACCCTGACAACGACACATTGGCTCGCGATGCTGGGCTTGACTTCAGTGATTTAAGCAATGATGAACGTGACCTACTGGGGAGGGCTCGCGCTGCCGGCGTCGTTGCGTGCTACTACGAGGGCAGCTGTAGGTCATAGCTGTACATATTCGCACATTTGTAGCTTTTGCTTTGTGAAAAGCAAATGCCGCCCTCACCGCCGCGTCTTCGACCTGCAGTTGTTCTTGCGCTTTGGAGAATGCAGGCAAGACCGACGGGGCAGCGCTAGGGGAAAGCATTGCTTTGAAAGACACTCCACACGACTTCAGTAAGTCGGCGTTGAACTCGTAATCCTCTGGACGAAAGTGCAGCGAGCACACATTGCGATTTTTTGGCTCTTTGCCAACGCGCTGTGACAGAGGTACGGCACTTAACCACTTTGATCGGAGAGCTTCACTCGTTGGCACACGGTGATAAGCAACGTTGGATTCGACGCTGCAACTGCCCTTGGCCATGTTCCGCGGGCCGTTCGCGCATACCACGACATCACATGGAAGTGGCATTCTCGCTGCTTGTTCCAAATGCAAGTTTCGCGAGCCACCAGAACCAGCGCAGCACGACGCGATAACGAAACAACTGAAACTCCGAAGCGCTCGCGGCGCAGAGTCGAGAGTTGATGCATTTGGAGGCGATACCACCGCTGCCACCAGTTATAGGAGTTTAGGAGGACTTTGGGATGAAAAACTTGGGAGGTTCATTTACATTATTTACAGTGAGAGTCAATGAACAGTCTTAAAGTCATTACGGGCCGGCAGCAACTCGGACGCTGCGGCCCGTCGCAAGAAGTTCGAGAGGGAATGCTCTAGGTATCCTGTAAGAACGCTCCCGGTCTTCGTCTTTTAAGCCCTTCGGTGTCTGGATGACACGTCACGTTCGGCCAATGGGAGAGCCCGCTCAGGTGACGCCATTTTCAGCCAATGGTAGGCGCCCGTGCGATGGAGTCACACCCGGCGAAGAGAGTCACTGCTCGGGTGTTTGTCCGAGGGTTTACTTCTCCCTGCGGTCTTGCCTTGCTGGCTTGCAATGCGTCGTCACGATGGGCGGACGGGGACGACGCTTGGGCCCCAATTGTCCGAGGGCTTTCCTCTCCCTGCGGTATTGTCTCGCTGGCTTGCAAATGCCCTCTTCAAAGAGGGCAGGGGGCGACGCTGCCAGGCCTTTCCGCTGCAACACAGCTCTCTTGCCTCGGGACCCACTTTACGCGCAACAGTGCCAGGATGGAAGAGTCCCTTCCCCTCACTTTCGGGAAGAGTCAAGCAGTGAATAGCTCCACCGGCTGCACACGAAGTGGGGTCCGCCAACTTGTTTGCACGTGTCGTGCCTCAGGAATGTGGCATCCGTGTTTTTGCGCTCCCTAATTAGCTGTGGTGCAATTCGATGTGGTCTGGGGAAGTCGAAGTAGGCTCAGGGAACGGCCCCGTATCTAACAGCGTGCAGAGTCGAGCGAAAACGAAACCTTTCGACCACCCATACTATTGAAGAGTACCGTCAAAATGTTATTCTTAGAATTGAACAGAAGTAGACAAGTAGCATCTTTCCCCGACTAATAACCTAATGAAATTATCTTTTTATTACGAGTAGTTGAGTACTAGTGACATAAATTATGATGAGGAGCGCCTCCGTCATCGCTCTAGTACCGGAATGTCGCGGGGGGGGGGGGGGGGTCTCAAATCGTGTCGTGCATTTACCTCAATTTCTCGGTTACTAAAGCTCTGTTTGCAATTATATTGACACCTTAGACGTTCTACAGCATTGCTTTATCACTTTAATTTGACTTCATAGTAACTTTTAGTGTCCCTTTATTGTCAGCTACATCGCGTTTTTCGTTGGTTTGCAAGCGCAAATACTTAAAATTCAGAAATATTGGATGTTTTTCTTAACTTGTTCTTGTCGCCGCGAGGTGACGTCGCGTCGCTGAAGCGTCTTCCGTGCGTCTTCCATACGGCTAGAAACTTGTTCGATTAAATGGCCTCAAAGCTTTCTCAGCTGTCTCCTTAGCTGCCTACGTAGACTGTCCCCGATGCTGGTCATAATTGGAACACACTATAGATCCCACTAAGAATACTAACAACGAAGGGACGTAACAAACGGAAGCTACGTTCGAAGCACTTTAGATCGAGGCAGACTAATGGCGACGGGCACACCATCAGCTGTGCGACGGTAAACACATCTTCCATCGTGGAGGCGGAAGAGGCTGCCATCGCCATGGGCACCTCCATTCCGGGCACGAGAATTATTATATCCGACTCGAAAACAGCGATTCGTAACTACACCTCAAGTTTCATTTCCCCTCGAGCATTCAGAATAATGAACAAAAACCTCAATCAATTTAAGTTGGTGTGGGTACCCGCTCATGCGGGCAAACCTGGCAATGAGGCCGCCCACCTAGCCGCCCGAGCAGCTAGTAACCGTTAGGTGGGCTTGCCCGACGGGGTTGACTGACATGAAGGTATCCACACCTACAACGAAATGACCGTTTATTACCGCGAATCCAGGCGAATATATCCATCCCCGCACGAGACACTGACAAGAATACAGGCCACTAACCTCAGGAGAGTACAGACTACATCTGTACTTAGTCCAAAAAGGCTAGCTGCAATGACCGGTGGTGAATATCCACCATACTGCAAACATTGTAGCTGTCCCTTTGCGGACCAAGATCACATCTTGTGGCGATGACAAAAGAACCCTCCCCCGAGAGAACTCTTTAGGCGAGCTCCCTCACATGACGAGTGGGAGAAAAAAACGAAAACTTCCAAACCGCAAGACCAGATATGGTTGTCGGAATGGGCTGATAGCGTCGCGGCAAAGCAGACGCCACGCTAGCCCACACCGCTGGGAAAGAAAGCTCCACTAAAACTTGACAATAAAAGTTTTCTCTCTCTCTCTCTCTCTCGAGGCAGACTCCGATGCCACTTGTTCAGATACATGTAAAATGTAGAAATGCCTATATGAGATGAAGCCTGGGCAGATCTGAAGGAGATTTGTTCCACTTGAGAGAAAAAAGGTAAATTCTAATGAATCTAGGAAGCAAAGGTTGATTTAGGGCCTGGAATAAAGAAAAAAATTGAGTCAATCTAGCATACGCTAAAGAGGATGAAGGCGAAAGCCGGCGCGCTCACAAGACATTCATTAAATTACTTGACATTCTCATACTAATGCGTTGTTACTTACTATTATATGTTTTCTGCCACCAAAGGTCATGGGTTCGAGTGCCCTAATTGTGCCTTACTTCGCCTTAACACCAAAAGTCGCTGGTTCGACCCCTACCAATGGTCGTCGGTACGACCACCAATAGTGGCAACATCAATTTTAGTGCCATTGAATTTTGGTCCCACCAAAGGTTCAACTCCAACTAAAGACCATGGAGCGATTGCCTTAGTTACCTTGGCCTTAATTAACACTAAAGTTAGTGGGTTCGGATCACGCCAGTGGTCGTGAATGGCACCATCAATTTTGGTGGCATTGAGTTTTCGTGCCGATGCCCCACGGTCACTTTTTCGATTACGATGAAGAATGTATCTTTCGACCCATAAGCCTCTTAAGGCTTTCACCTTACTAGAAGTACCAAGTTTTCAAAATCAAAACTCCGTAACAAAAACGGATATCATAGGTCTGTAAACAGCATTCGTTATCGCATCTAAACAAATTTGATATACGAGGGTGAATCAGAAAGTCCTTGCCCCCTCCCCTGCCACCCTATCATTTGTTTTTAGCCAAACTACGGCTGTAAATGCGAAGTCAACATATCCATTCTCAGCTGGGGACCTTTCTTGAACCGGCCCGGCCTTATCTGCTGGCTGCTCCGTGGCGCGGCGCTGCTGTCAGTTGTTGTAGATGGCGGCTGTACTTCACACCTGCACGGCGTACGAGCAGCGAAGTGTGATTTGTTTTCTATGAAGCAAGGATCCACAGGGCAGTGCAACTCACGGATAGGGAAAACTGTCTCGCTTTGAGAAGTGTGAGGTGGTGGCGTTGTGAGTTAGGGCCGAGAAGACTTGCATGACAATGAAAGTTCGGGGAGGCCGCGTGCGCCACTGACTGACGACAGGGGCATCTCGAATTTAGTGCTGCGACGGGACAAATGTCTGAACCGGTGTGGGGAACTATGTGAAAAAATATTGTAAGGTGCATTTATTAGTACGCATATTTGCAATGACCTGTGTGTACGATATTTTAGCTAATAACAAATATGGGCAAATAGTTTTTTATTCACCCTAGTATGTACTTGAAGCATAATGCGAATGGGTACAATGATTTTCAATGGTTTCACAGGAAATTTCTAGCTCAGTTTTTGTATTGGGTGTGAAGTTTATGGCTAAACGTATTCGACAAACACTTTGCGTCAGGCAGTAAACGCCATTTGTTGGCTTAGAGTAGGAATGCAGGACGAGGAAGTTTGTCACGCGACTCGCTTTCCTTTAAAGGGCCTCTCGCCAGGCCCCATAGCAAACTTTAGTTAAACGCTGGAACTTGTTGCGTGTCCTGCCGCAAATTTTCCTTTCAAATCGGCTCATTAATAGCCGAGATAGAAATATTTCAGTGTCTCGAACCCATGATTTCAACAGGGGAACTCCACCACCAAGCGAGACACTCACTCCACTTGCCCCGTGAAAACTTCGCAAGCGAAATTCCTTTCCTGCGTTCTCCCATACCGGACCTCGAGAATTGCGTGACGCATAGGTCACGGGCCCCACCATCATCTTTTTTCTGCTCGATTTGCTTTTTTTTTCCTTTCTTTATTTCTTGATTTCTTTCTTTTTTTCTTTTTTTTCTTTTTTTCTTTTTTTTTGCGGCGCTGCGCACATCTGCTGACGGCGTTGCGCGCGAGCTGTTGTGAATTCTCGTTTCGCGCAGCGCACGATTTTGCGTGCTTTGCACGAGGACACATGACTAGCGGTATAATTCAGTGCTACGCGAATGCTGATGCAGAACGAGTTGATCACAGAGCGTGATCACGTGCTAGAACACTATAGAAAATGGCATAGTTTCGGTACCTGCGCACGTGACTGCACGACCGTAGGAACAGGCAGACGGAGCGGAAGTACATCGCTATTGCTTTGGTGCGAAGTAAAACAAAAAAAGCATGGAGACTTCCCGTTCGTGTACTTCATTATTTCTCTAAACTTCAATTCGTCAATTCAAGCAACAGATCACACAAGTAACAGATGTTGCCTTGAATATTTCTCGAAGTCACGTGTCAAGGCAAGCGACGTCACGTAGCCACAGGGACACGAGTACGTCACCGTCCGGCTTGCAGCGCGCTCGCCGCGAGAGAAAAGGAAAACGGCGTCCGGATTGAAACTTCGGACCATTCCGCGGCGCGTAGCGATGTAATTCTTCGCAAAGACGACCGTTAGCGCGAATTTTATGCTCTGCGCTTGTCAGCTCAAAATGGCCAGACCTGGTGAGGGGCCCGGTGAGATGAGAGAGACCGACGCAAGATGTCCCGCTGCAGTGGTGTCACTCATGTGATGTAAAGCAAATTAAATGTACACCTATGTGTCGCATATGAGGAGGGGTTCTATAAAAATAACTCAATGAATCCTTAGGGGCCTTAGGGTGAAGCCCACTTAGATTTCTGCCTGCTGTTTCACCCCTATGGCTGAAAAACTTGCCGCAAACTATTGTTAAATTCCGTTAATGCTTGTTCTCGATGCGCTTTCACATTTAGATAGAACATAAACTTCTTTCTTGCGCGTATTGGCCCTGGACCACATTTATCGAAGTCGAGAAACGCATTCGAAGTTAAAGTAGACTATTTCAGAAATACTTTGCCGAAAAATGTAATTCACTTCGTTCAGCAGAAACAAAGTTATTGCCATTCAAACGTCCCCTGCGCAGTGCTCCCGCTCCTTCTTCAATGTATTGCACTGCGAAGGCTACGGTGGAGTGGGGCGGGTCCACAACGCTCTGCCTTCTGAGCATCAGCGTCGCGCACAGTTCAAATTTAATTTTGGATGTTTGCATAGGCGCCACTACTTCCGGTTTTGGCGCCCGCGAGGTGCCAGAGGTAATGTGCCTGAATAGTCTCATGCCGTGGCGTCCGCGGTATTTACGCTACGTAGAAGACCACAGCTTTGCTCGAAGATTCAACTGTAGTGCTGTAGCTTGAGCGCTCGCTCGTGTCCATACGGGATCGGGATCGGCTTTGTCCTGCACCAGCTTGACCGACGGATAATTGCCACATCCAACTTGCGCATCTTGAAGTGCTATTATTAGTTCTATACGAAGTGAAGTCTGCAAAGGCGTCTAACCAGGCGCGGCAAGGAATGAGCGCGCACTGTCAAGCATGCTTCTGGTCTGACCTTAAGTTTCGGGTAGTTCGAAGCTGGAGGGCTGTTAAAAAATAGTCGCAATTAGCGAGACCCGATGACTACGACATCGATATAAGCAGGGTGGCCACAGGTTTATTTCCTATGCGGGCGGCCACGGCCGATCGTGAGGAGACGATAGTCGGCTTCTTCCTGAAGTACGTAATTCTTATAGAAATTCGAAAGCAACCGATTTTCGCTTACTTCAGCTTGTTTATAAAGTGCGTCAATAAATATATACGATAGCAGTATGAAAAAGCGCGTTGATCCAAATACTCTTCTTTATTGATGTCAGCCTCAGAGTTTCTCACTATATTCTGTAGTACTATAGAGGGAAATTTGGCGCGGCTGCTCTGTCATGTGGATGGGAATGCCGGTATATTGTGACTTCGGCTTGGCATCGTCCTCGGAGAGACAGGACACCTCAAACCTCGAAAACGCGCCTGGCAAGCACCGTTCCCTCTGTCACAATGATTCATTTTCTACTAAATCAGCATCCAAAAAGCTGTTTTAGCCTTATTATTACGCAAAAACCTGTTTTGTTTAACTATGAAAACTTGTTATTGCATGTAAAATTATATCGAACGTAAAAGTATCCGCGGGCCCCTAAAGTGGGACGCCAGACGACAAGATTCGCGCTCGCTTTGGAAGAGTTTGTCGTCTGTTCTTTTTTTTTCTTCACTTGGTTATGCATTGTAGGTGAGTAAACTTCAGTGCAAGATGTAATATGCGTGAATGGAAATATTTTATAAAGATTTTACTTTAAGAAAGCGGTATTTGTGTAGCCATATCTACATTTTAGACGAAGACTCTTACAACACGAGCCAACACCAGCCTCGCAGACACATATACTGTCATTCTCATGACGGCACAGCGCCCCTTAGGAACCGCCCATAGACGGTAGCGCCATATTTCTCTCTAGGTGTTATAGCGAGAAACTCTATGATGTCAGCTATGGGCGAATAGCAGTCGCATGTGGGAACGCGCTATATCACGAAATAAAGCGTCCAGAAAAGAGCAGGCTTGTGTTCATATGAGAACGTTTGAGAGAAAGGTGACTTGGCGCTCCATTTGCAAACTCCACGCGCAGTGCACGACTGCAAAATTTGGCTGAGATGTTCACATCAGCGTATGCTATCGAAGGACTGGGTTGGTTCAGGATCCCTTTGGAGTGGTGCTGGCTGAAAATGTTTTTCTAGTCTTTATTGCTCCTTTGGATAGACGTCGATCCAGTGATTGCACTAGGAAACGTCAGTTCCCTGAGAGTGCAACCAATATTTTCTTTATCGGTGACGAGTTCAAAACGCGCGCCAAAAGCAGCATGGCCTGGGATGGGAAAAAGGTGACCTATCAAGTCTCCGAAACTTGTCTCGTTGCAAAGCGCATTACTGCCGCTATGGGCAGGCCAAGGTAAATATACCTGGTAGCGAAGCTTCCATAAGAGCCCATAAGTTCAAAATATGGCGGTCCATCGCGGGTTCATGGGGCTTAGCGCCATCTGTATGTGGTGGGAACACTTCCGGCGGAAGAAAAAATAACGTGACGCCATGTCCGTTAAAAGCAGAAGTGACGTCATTTTGTTTTCGAAGGCGCGGAATTTGTTTTGTTGTTCTTCTTTTGGAGCTATATATTTAAATGCGTCGCCATTCGACTTGATGGGTGTTTCGAGCTTACAGCGTGGAAAGCGATGCAGAAAAAGGCCAGCCGTACGGTTGTCGAAATCGCATCCCTGCACAGAACATACTTTCTTTGGAGGCCGACGAAAGCTTTAGGTGTAGCGTGCTGATCCTATTGTCGGATGCCAAGCCCGTCGGCCAGCGCAGTCGCACGAAAACAAAGACACAATTATCTGGCGGTCGTACCTCACTACTTTTGACTGAACAGATTAAGAAGCAATGAAGCTACCCGCGTCACCAAATTCAAACTTCGACAAGCAAGAAAGCACAAATTGTGAGGGGGGCGTATTTCAACAGGTGATACGAGTGCGCCTGTCTGCCAATTTCAAGACGTGCATTGCACTGCGAGTGATAGTGGCGTCAACGCCCCCTGTAGCGATGGGCGCTGAAAAGAAATGCATTTATTAATAATAATAAAATTAAACGTATTTTCTTAACTCATCACGAATATATAAAATTGACTAGGAATTTTATTTTCGTTGAATGAATCTAACTGTGTCTCGTTTGAATAAAAAAACGCGTTTTTCTTTCCCAATGTTTGTTCCGTCCAAACATAGTCGCGCTTCAATCGCTGCTCCCATAAACCCCATGCTGATGTCGGTGACAATCTGTACTGAACCGCTTTTCGCCCGAAGCTTCGCGACGTATTTAAATCGACCTTGGGCAGGCTGCCAAAACCTGAGCCGATTCAGCAATCGACGGGCAGGACGGGAAATGAATGCTCGACAGAATGCGACAGAATGCTCGCAACGCACGCTGCTTCGATAGCTCTCGCTTGGGGTCGACGGCCAAGCGCCTAGCGGAGAGGTCTCGCGCGGGCTGGGGCGGGCTCCAAAACAACCGGAAGTGGACGATGTGACGTCGCATTGTGACGCCGAACCATTGAAGGCGCAGCTTAGCCCCGCTCGCTCGGCGAACGAGTCGAGGAGGAAAATCATGGCTATGGAGGAGGGTAACTTCTAATCGCTAGTAGCTCCACTAATACGTAACGCTTCACTTAAATTGTGGTGCGAATGTTCTACATAAGCTGTACCCTACGCGTCTACAAGATTTGTCCGAACCGTTTCAGGGGCCCTTTAAGCCCTTGGGTTCAGAGGGAGCAGTGGTAAAGCAAACATGTCCGCAACAGACATTAGTAAGAGGCGACCGGAGGATTGGTGGAAGAAAAGTAGGGAAGCGACAAAAGACGGAGACGTACAAAAGCACAGTGCGCAATAGGGGATCAGAAAATTTGGGCGTGGTAGTTTATAGCGTTTTTTTTTCTTTTCTCATTGGTTAACCTAGGTAGGATATTAGGCAGTATATTAGCAAGAGCATGGTGGCGCAACCCACCTCCCTGTTCCAAAGGGGACGCTCATAATATCCATCCTATCCTTCCATCCATCCTTACATTGACTCTGGAGTGGCGGTTTGATGAGGGCAGGGATAGGTTCTGATCATAAAAATAAGCCTTGGTCCTCTGAGCGAGTTCGTTAAATTGAAATATTCACTGTTCCGAAATTCGTTTGGGTGAAACATTTTCGCATAGAATCTATAAGAAAACTGCCGGGGATATTTAAAAAGTTCGTCATTCTGAAATATTCGATAAACCGGCGTTCGTACAACTGAGAGCTTACTGTACAGTAAAAAAAAATTAGGCACTCCTACTCACCTCCTACTCTCCCCACGTGAGCGCTGAAGCTGTACGCGCCGTGGGCTGTGGCCGTGCCTATTGTCCCCCAACTTTCTCAGGAAGACCTTGTCTTTGATGCCCTTCCAACTGGATGGTTGAATCGCCTTCCAATTATTCACTGCGCAGGCGCAACCGTGGAGGTCATCATGGACTTTGAGCGCACAGAGTCGGTGGTCGCGTCGGCGTGCATCGCCCTTTTCTACACGTTCACGGGCGGCCTCTACTCGGTCGCCTACACGGACGTCATCCAGCTCCTGGCCATCTTCTTTGGCCTGGTATGCAGTTCTTTGCTTGTCTTCCCTGCTCAACATTCTCCATAAGTGCTACTGTGTGTGACGAAAGCAAGAGGCATCTGCATATTCTAGGACCTCGTAAGGTCCTACATAAGGTCCTAGACCATGCCTTAAGGCACGGCGTTCTGGAATTGTTTTCTTACTAACGTCCCTTCAGAAGCCTAATTTAAGGAGGGAGCTGACAGCTGAAGTTTCACACCTTGATATTGAAGTTATGTAAACAGGGCTAAAGTGCCTCAGAAAGGCTGGCTAACATTTCGTTAGGTGGACCTATCTACTCGAAGGCGGCCTTGTCATTGTTGGAGGGTTGACAAGGCACCTTTGACAAAGATAAGTCCACCTACTGTAACGTTGGCCAGCCTTTCCGAGGCGCTCTTGCCCTGTTTATGTAACTTCAGTACCACAGTCTTCAGTAGTGTAATCACGATTTCCTATATTGATCACATGGCACATGGCTGATGGCGCATCTTTGCCCTTCTTCGCTCAGTGGCTGTCGGTGCCGTTTGCCATGTTCCACGAGGCGGTCGGCCCGATCTCGTACCCGAGGAACGACTTCGTGGGCAGCGTCGAGTGGAAGGACTTCGGCACCTACTGGGACAACATGCTGCTTCTCATGATGGGCGGCGTGCCCTGGCAGGTTGGTGGACCATGCTTCCCGAACCGACTTGTCACCACTCGTGTAGCGACCTCCTTTATGCCTGTACCCGAATAGTGCACTACCCTCCTGCGACAACAGGAACACAAATACCCTCTCGCATTCAGCGGAAAATATTGTTGCTGCGTGTACTTTTCACCGCGCGTTTTCCAATGGTGCACGGACCTGCGAACGTGAGGCTAATGGCTTTTCTGTAGCGTTCGTGAAAGTCGCCTATCTTCGCAGTACTTGCTCGAAAAACACTGCGTCAATAGAAGGGGACTCAGTGACATATAGAATATGTGCTAGAGACGTAGACCGGGACGAAAGCATGTTATATGTGGCAATGTCCTGCATGTCTAAGGAACGGTCGAGTGAAGTCCTTGCCTGCTCTAGCGCGGCTTTTTCGATGTCAAAGTTCACCGACTAAACCAAATTTCCCTGCTAAAAGCGTCCCGCCGTCTCTCTCCTTACTACCTGTCGCTCTGCAACACACTCAACGCGCTGCGCACGCAGGTCTACTTCCAGCGGGTTCTCTCGAGCCGCACGGCCGAGGGTGCCGAGCTGCTGTCGTACATGGCGGCGTTCGGCTGCCTGTTCATGGCCATCCCGCCCGTCATCATCGGCGCCGTCGCCAAGGCGGCCAGTGAGTGCAGCAATGCTACGCAGGGGAAAGCAGAGTGCGCGGCCAGTGCCAGCGACTTGTAATTGCCAGACTCACGGAGTAGAAATAAAGGCCCCAAGTCCATTGCACTACAGAATTGGGTCTTATCAACCAGCCCGCCCGGTGCAGTATCAAATACGCTTCAGGTGTAAAGGAAAGGCTGCAGAGAGAGGGCATTCATAGCCGATGGACGTAGCCTGCATGGATGTGCCACTCGGTGACCGATGGGACAGGAAATGCGTGGCGATCACAACGAACGGCACGTACCGCGCGTGGGAGAAATAGCAGGACCCATTGTGTGGAGTTATCACGGCGGCTGTTTCAAGTTAATCGCCGTACTTTGCACCGCTACATGAAGCTGCCATGCTCAGATGGAATTCGAGACGCTATGCATATGCCGCATGAGAACGGTATTTTCTGTTTCTAATCAGTTCTTGCCCCATGCATGACTCGCCTTCACCGACGCGTATTCGCACCGCCAACTCTTTTCCCTTCCCTTGCGTGCAGACTTCACGCAGGTGGGCTACACGAAGGCCGTTCCACTGACGGGCGATGCGACGTCGCTGACGTTGCCGCTGGTGCTGCAGTACCTGACGCCCGGCTTCGTCTCCGCCATGGGGCTGGGCGCCGTCTCCGCGGCGGTGATGTCCTCTTCGGACTCGTCCATCCTCAGCGCGGCATCCATGTTCGCCTGGAATATCTACAAACTCGGCATCAGGCAGAACGTGCGTGCTCCGCCCGGTCCCTTTCTTTTTTTTTTCTACTTGGCTAACAGGGGTGGGCTAGCGTGCAGCTTCGTTCTGTAGCCAATAGTGCAGAACGTCACATGGCACTGTGGATTTCCTGCGGTGGGTAATCATCGCAGAAGGCACAGGGTGCACACACGTGCAGCTGCCACTACGGTTCGCTGAATTTAAAAGTTGGAGCAGAGGATGTGCGTTTCAGATGAATGGCCATTGCCGCAATAATCACGTAATAATGACGCAGCGGATTATGCTATGTAGAGGCGGTGATTATACTTACTTGTTACAGCAATCGGTACGTACCGTTTGAAATGAGAGAATTCTTTCCAAGGGGTTATCGCTCCTTATTACAATATAAATGATTGACCTTGGCCGATATTTCCGGATAAAGAAGCCTTATCACCGAGGAGACTGCGACGTGTAACGTGACGCAGCGACTAAGTCGTGGTGTCACCGCCTTTGCGTGAGGACAACCGAAATACGAGTATTGTTTTATTTGTTATTTTTGTAATTTCAAAATATTCTTTTCAAAGACGACATAAATGCAGAAAGAGGTCTCACTGCGAAAAGTTGTAATGTGCGAGAACCTTTGGTAATGCTTACGTCAAAGAAAACACTCGTCGATGATTCACCGATACTCCTTAATGCAAAATACAAACGCAGCTCTATATGCGTTTTCATTTTGCGATATATTGCCTGGCGCGGACAATCTGTCTCGTGCGGCACGTTGAAAATGGAGTGAAGCGTCACGCGACTGCGTCGCTAGTTGGGAGATTCCGACAGGCAGCGTGTGGGTGACGCGTGGGCGCAGTTCACAGCAGCCGTCTCAGACAGGCCTCCGCTCATGCAACGCGTTGTTTCCATAATTAGTATCGTGCGATGCGATCACCGCATGCCATCGGTGCACAGATGAGGGCCCGCTCCTCTGGCGCCATCGTGTAGCGGTTGTCGCTAGCCTTACGCGGCACTGCACTTTTCTTCTCACGCTGCGCCCAGCGTTCGCTTTCATCTTTCTCTGTGCCCGTTCGCTCGGTTACGCCGAGGGACAACGCCGACGCTCGCCGCAGGTATGGGCGGCTAAGTGCTGCCCTCTAAAATAACTATACAATGAACAGCATCAGGCTATTCAGAACATGTAGAGCAGCTGTAACATCATGCACTGTAGAGCAACTTTCAGTATATAAAACGTTACGAACAACCAGAATATGAAAAATACGATATTCATTCTACAAGTCTAAACATACAGAAGAACGTTGCAAATAAATAGAATAATGAAAATTTAAATGTCTATTTAGCCCATATAAACGCAAATTCCTTTTAAATGAATTAACAGAACCCTTCTTTATGCCAGCCTGCAATGAATTCCACTTTGGAACACGGTAAATATTTGCAGTGAGCTTGCCGTAATTAGGTGTGGGCGGAAGTAATAAGTAGTTATATTATGTAACAAGAAGTGTCGATGGAACATGACGAAATTAACTAGGATGCAGCAAAGGAAATAGAAGCTTTCCGGACACGTACTTAAACATAAAAATTCCGCTATATCTTTTCAGATTCTGTATTGTTAAAATGTTATGCGTAAAATGTAACGCAGGTTTCTGAGACATAAAACGGCTAAAATTATGCGTATTGCTTGATTCTCAACGTGTTGAACTGAGTATTAGCGAGTAACGTACGTGTTGCCCCTTGAGGAGATGCAACAGGTTATATGTGTTTTTCCTTCTTTTTCGATTTATTCTGCAGTATAAGTATTCGTGTTATTTAGAATAGCAATATTCCCTTCCAGCGTGATGCAATTCTTGTCTGTAGAGTGTCCGTTCAATTGGCATTCCGTGCTTGGCAGGCCACGGAGAAGGAGGTGATCTACGTGATGCGCGTGTCCATTGTGCTGGTGGGCGCGCTGGCCACGTTCATGGCGCTCACGGCCGAATCCATCTACTCCCTGTGGTACCTCTCCTCGGACCTGGTCTACGTGATCCTCTTCCCGCAGCTCGTGTGCGTGGTCTACCTGAAGGACCACGTCAACACGTACGGCTCCTTCGCCGCCTACGTGGTCGGCTGCTTCCTGCGCGCGGGCGGCGGCGAGCGCATTCTGAAGATACCACCCTTCATCAAGTACCCCTTTTACGACTACGAGCAGGGCGAGCAGCGCTTCCCGTTCCGCACCTTATCCATGGTCATCAGCTTCCTCACCCTGGTGGCGGTGTCCGGCATCACCTCGTGGCTCTTCACCGGTGGACGCGTGCCCCTCGACTGGGACGTGTTCAACTGCTTCCAGCCCGATGCCAAGGTGCTCGACAAGGTGCCCTTGGTTGAGGGCGCGGATTTGAAGGCACCTGCAGCTGTGGGACCACCGCCCGCTGCTCCCGAGCCTGTGCTCACGCCGGCCACGGCGGAGACGTCTGCGATTCCGGGCAGTAGTGCGTCGGCGTCGACTACGCCTCGTGACGCCGCAGGGATCACGCCTCATAGCACCTCGGAATACAAGCTGTCACCAGTCGAGAAGATTCCCAGCCGTATATCGCAGCACTCGTAAGTGAGCCGGCGAAGAGTCTTGTTTTTTTTTCCTTTATCTTAGAGCCCAGCTCTTAGTAAATGCCTGTTCCTGCCACGAGCGTCGGCATGACCGAGCGAACGAGCTCAGCGAAGAATGAAAGCGAACGCCGAGTGCAATGGAAGATGCACGAAATGCGATAGCGCAGGAGGGGTGTGCCGCGGAACCATGAGTGAGGCGGAAAGCGGAGGAGGACAGGAGGGATACGGCCTGTGCATGCGCTAAGTTGGCTCAGCCGCGTGGGCAACCTCATCTGCACTTCGGAGGGGGGCACCGTGCCTTGGGGTGGGGAGGGCTGCGCTCGTCCGCGGCGTCAGATGCTGAGGGCAGTCCGCGGTATGTGGCACGGGGACCACTGCTCCTGCAAGGGGCGATGCCAAGCGGCTACGAGTGAGGCTTAGTGTCACGCTTCCTTGGAAGTTGTGGCAGCTGACACTGAAGGCACGACTTCCCAGCGACGAAGAGCCACTGTTGTCCTTGGTGGAACGAAAGCGTAAGAATAAAAGCGTAGTGTCGTGCAAGACGGCCTGAGCGGCGACGATGGCTATATGCGATATGGCACCAGAGTAGCGCGCGCCGTGTGTATGGGAATAAAGCGCTGCATGAGCGAACGTCTGTCTGCGGCGGCTGCTGCGAATCCCACTCACGCGCTGGCACCACGAGCTGGCACTCGCGATCTCCGGATTGGTGAGGCAGTGGTGCCACACTTCGCTCCGTTTGAAATGTGCCACACGAGACTGATTGCCTGCGCCAGCTAATATATCGCAATATGAAGGGAGCATCGTAATCATCGGTGATTTTTTTTTTTGCGCATACACTCGGCAATTATAAACGCTGAGTGCACTGTAGTGGGTTCCGTCTCCTAAGATCAAACTGCGCGCTCACTGACGGGACGTATGGACACACAAACGATCGACTATGATCAACCTTGATGCGCGCGCAGATATCCGAACGGTTCGAAGACATCTCGATCAGTCTAGGCGCCCCGCCGCAACCCAGCGCTCTGGAATACTGGTCATATTGTTCTTGTATATGGCTCACGTATACAAGGACTGTATTCGCCTCGCTGCTCTGTACGGCAGATATGTACAGGGACATCGTTGCAGCTCAATTCTCCACGTTGCTGGTGGCGTACTTCGGTTTATCTTCGACATAATGCCCGAAATAAACCGCTGCTCTTCAGAGCTGCGTCGAAAAGAGAGGTGCAACTCTAAGCATATGCACAGGGAGTTCTATTCGCAACAACTGAAGATAAAAACTCCTGACTTCAAAATTATCCGAATTCTTACCAATGACATAAATCACACAATCAGCGATGTAGCAAAATTAATAAACAAGTACGCCATAGCGGGCCTTGGGAACACTAATGTAGTCCAGTTCGTGACATTGCAAAGCTGAGTCCGCAAGTTGAACGCTGCTGTACCACTGAGTCGGTTCGCGTTTCTTGGCGAGGAAACGCTTGTGCCTACACTCCTGCGCTTAATTAACATTATGCATAGAAACGCGCTACACTCCGTAAAAATTCCCGTGCACTTTTTCTTTTGCGCGAAGAAATTGAAATAAACGCTGGTATTTTACACGCCAAAACCATCATTTGATTATGAGGCACGCCGTATTAAGAGACTCCAGATTGATTTTGACCCTGTGGGGTTCTTTAACGTGCGCCCAATGCATCGTGCACTGTGTTCAATACGGTGTAACATAGTTCGGTTTTAAACAAAATGGGTCCCAATTCATGCTGGAAGGTGGCTGGCCAGCGAAGCTGTGGTGTCACTTCATCGTATAGACCAATTAGACGGAGCTTTGTACTGGGTGCTGCCGAGCCTGAGCGCGAAGCCGTCGTGCACACTGACGTTGCTGTACCCTTCGTCGATCATCCTGTTCGTGCTGCTCTTCAGGAGTCCTAACTGTGCGTGGCTCGCTTTGGGCAGGAACCACTGCGGCCTGCCTGTGGCGGGAGCGCGACGCCCTATATTGCATACTGACGTCTGTTCCTGCCGCTGCTGCATAATGTCAATTGGTGGTGACGTTGAAGAACACATTAGCAACACAACACAGCAGTAGCATGAGTTGCAGTTACCGCTTAGCGGCAACTGCAGCTTATGCGATGACATCTCCACCGGGGAACGCTATTCTAGAAGGCGAGTGGGGCGAGCTTTCTGGTTCTTTTTTTCTTTCCCCCGCAAGGCTGGTTGTTCTGTATTAGTGTTGCAGTAAACTGCGCTGGGTAGCTTGGTCGGATATCAATTGACAAACATTTTTATCATTTCGTTTTTTTTTACTCCAGTATTGCTTGACCTGGCGAAATCCTTTTTCGCCATTTGCATCTTGCAACCCAAGACGATAGGAAGCAATGCGTCCTCATCACTGCCGGACAGTCACATCCACCGTCAGGTCAAGCGATTGAGTAACTTTATTGCGCCGTTATTACGTGCGCTACAGAGCACATAAAAAAATTGCAGGACGCTTAAGCTTCGCCTTCAAGAGTGGAACGCGATAGCGTTATCGCACTCCGTTCGCACCGCCTACTCAAACGATCTATGCGAGCCAAACGTCGCGATCGGCTGGGAGAGCCGGGCCGCGACGCGCCATGAAGGCGGACGCGATTATGGGGCGAGTGGCGCGCCACGTGTCGGGGCAGCGCCATACGTTGCGAGGAGGGGGTGTTCTGCGTTTACCGCAAGATGGCTCTGCGTCTGCGCAGAGCGCAGAAGAAATGTAGCTGAAACGTACTTCGCTACTCGTGAAACTGCGACGTCTGTAATTTACATGGTCATAATTACCGACATACACGCAATATACCGATATACGGCCCGTCTGCTCATTAGTGCAAGGGGGGGGGGGCGGAGCTGCGAGATGTGCCAGTGCTAGAAAGGGGGGGGGGGGGGCGGTGGCAGGTTAGCACGCATCTGCTCTTCAACACCGTGGCTGCGGTGGCTGGGCGTCGTCGCCCGCGCCCCATCTTAGAGGCAGTCTGCGGTGGATTCGAAGGCTAGGCGATCCGAGATAGGTGATGGATTTGTGTACGCTGTGTTCTCGCGTGCCTAGTTCACAGTGAAGAGAGATGAAGTACGAAGGTGAATTCGCTCGCCACTGCTGCCGCTTTTCATCACGCCAGCGTTCGGACAGCGAGTGTCTGTGGTCATCGAGTGAGATGTGTTCGTATTTGCCTGTGCACGCGTCATAACGTGTGCAGTTAGTAAGCGAATGTTTACAGCAGTTTGTGCGGCTTATAAAACTACCAGCCTTACTTTTCATAGCTGTCCAATTTGCTGTCGCAATCAGTGCTTCGCCTTCCGGTCGAAACTGCGCATTTTGTTTATTAACCACACTCAAAATTGGTTGGGCCTTTTCGCATTGCATTTGTTAATTTTGGCGTTTACGTGCATTGCTCTAGCCTTTTATGCTTTACCCTATTTAACACCAAGAGCCACTTCTTTTTGAATTTTTCTCTTTATTGATCCTGCACCGCACTACTGCACTGATTGCTATTGAAAGGTGATAGGACTCGTAGATTTTCTCGCTTGTGCCCGCAGGATTTCACATACCGTATTTTATGACGGGAAAGTCAGCCTGTGTGAGAAGGAGCTTTGCATGAGCTTTGCAGAGGTAGTCTTAGACACTTCGTAACCGAAAGGTTACTCCAACCTCACCACGAATAAACGATCAGTAAGCCTAAAAAAGCGCGAGTATTCAGTTTGTGTGTACCTGAGCTATCGTGTTTCTCTTGTAATCGATAACAATTCTTGTAGAGTTATTCATGCTCTTGCACACAGTCTCAATTTTCACTTAGGAACCAACGTACGATGATTGTAGATCGAAGAAACTATCGAATACTTGTTGTGCCCTTAGTCTCAGCACGACATTTTTATAGGGGCTTCTTTCTCGTGACAAATTTAAACTCGCGAAACTTCGTAGAATCTTGGTTTCAACTAGTCACTGCAGGGTTTATATTTCCGGCAATGAAACGTGCCAAATTAGACGCGAACAAAGACGTCCAGTGGTATGTCTCTTTCTCCGCGTCTACTGTTCGCCTTTGATTTCCTGACACAGGACTACGTACCATTTCCTGAGACCAATATACTGCGACAGCGGCCACACTCGTTGGTGGCGTTAAGTATTCGTACAAATGTGCAGATCAAGTGCAACTGCCTCAGTGACCGGTTAAGTAGTCCACGTGTGCCTATTGCTCGTAATGGTCGACCTCCCTGCCTCGACTCGCCTTGAATTTTGTCTCCCCTCCTTGCCAATTGAGCGTCTCCGCAATGGGTGTGTCTTGCAGAGCGGAAATGACGTTGAAGAGTCCCGGTACACCAGCGAAGGGCGACGTCAGCAAGGACGCGAGCGAGACGTCTGCCAGCAAGCGCAAGAAGCACGGCCGCTCCAGCCAGGAGTCAAGCAAGTTGGCGCAGAGCGACACCCCGCAGACGCCGCAACCGTAGGCCCCGGACGAGACCACAACCAAGGCGGAGCACCACTGAGCTGCCCTGGTGCCGCCGCATTCGCAGCGAACGCCGCGTTGGTCCTGGTGGCAATGATAAAGAGAAAATGCGCTCGTCTCTTGGGAACCAGTTCGACTTGGGTATTTATTCACGCAGCCGATCCTCTCTAACTCTTAACCACGCTTTGTAGTACACTTCGAGCACTGTAGAGGTAAATTTTCAAGAGGAAGCACGCAAGTAGGTGCAAGACATGCGAAGCCGTAACACGTTCCATATAGGTGTCCGAAGGCAACCGATGCGTACACGAGACGAGCCATGGTAAGGCCGCATGTCCACAAAGTTAGTTTGTGCGGTGTAAGGCGCTAGAGGTGCTGTCGCTGCTCGCCGGCAGTGTTCCTGTTTGCAAGCGTCTGTGATGCTTCTTTGTCTGGACACGCAGAATATGATAATTGTTCAGGGTTGACGAGGCGGGACGGAAAGAAATTCGCTGCTTACTTTTTCGCTGCGTAGTTAACGGGTGTGAACACTATAGCACATGGGTTGAGAACGACGGATGTGCACGGTAGGAGGCGCCGCTGCTAGAATTTCGATTTGCGCAAATTTACGCTGCTAGTTCAGCGCAGAAAGGAGCAATGACTCATGAACTAAGGGCGTGTAAGTGGAGGAAGACGAGTGATGAATTAGGCTTTGTTGCCTGATCACGTGCCACGACCCAGTTTGTTTTAGAAGTTATCAATTCATGTTTAAGTGATATGCAACGATAATTTTCTTAATTTTCTAGTGCTGTGCGACAGGTGATATTCCAATGTCACACCTATTCGCCAATATTCGACTGTTCTTAGGCTTCAGACGCTCCCGACAGACGGTATTCAACTGCTTTTCAGGTTTCCGCACCCTTGCGATAGAAGATCTTCACCTTTCGGTCTCACACACATGTTCATTACCGAATCAGTTAAATGATTCTAGGAAACGCTTACGCCATTTTTTACTGGAATAAAGGCTTATTCTCTCTCTTTCACACGGCTCTTCGTTCTTCGACGCCATCTTGCTGCCGCATGTTGCTTCCGACAACACATTGCCAGGGAACGCAGCGTGTCGTGGACACTGTCGCATATCTGCCTCAGTCCGTATTGCCCACGCGCGCTGCCTCGTACCGCTGTGAGGTGCGCACTGTCACGAACCATTTAATATGCCAGCTTGCACAAATGAGCCAATTAAACACGTAGGTTAATTTAAATGGCCTCTGGTTTCACGAAAGCCAGCGTCCCACTGCGGTATCGGATTAAGTGACCAAGCATTGGCGCCACCTGGGGCTCTACAGCAAAAACTGCCGGACCATTCTTTTTAAGTTTCTTCTTCTTCATTATATAACGTTTAAATTAGTGACTCTAAGAGGCACGTTGTGATTGCAACGTCGCACGTCCAGTACTCAAAAGAAGGGCTTTTGTTAGCAACCTTGCGCCTCCTGAAAGTTTGAATAAATACATATGCTGCTGCAGACGAATTGCTGTTTAGTGTTACCGCATAGGGAAAGATGGAAACTATAGGTGGAGTTGTATGCACTGTGCCACTGTGACGGTCTACTAGGGAACAATGAGTCTGCAGCTAAGTACAAAACGCATTCACCACGTGCTATCACCTCAACTTCAAACGCTAACAAGTTGAAAGCGCATAAGCTGCATTATCGGCGTTTCCAGCTGCCGCTGCATTTGTAACATTGGCTGAATTCAAGCTCTACAAAGCGTATGATGGGTGCACACCATGCTTAAGCACCAGCTATGAATTCATTGAACATAGCTGTCAGCTGCGGTTACAAGAAATAGGTGTTCTGATGCCTATGCAATATATAAGCGCCTCATCTTGTCCATTCTCTTCGTTCTCGTCTTTGTGCGCGTTTGCAGTTACAAGGTGCAAGTATGCACCTAGCCCAGTCACCCAAACTGTGATATATATATATATATATATATATATATATATATATATATATATATATATATATATATATATATATATATATATATATATATATATATAGTAACGTAGAATGCTGTTCGCTACTTGTTCCACGCCGGAGAGATGAAGCGAGCACACCGGAGATCCGTAGACATTTCCTGATTTGATTTATTTGAACTCCAGGTAATCGAATATAACCATTTACGCACTTGTAAAATTCATAACTGCGGCATCTCAGCTGCACTCGCTGTGACCTCGTCCCTTGGTGTCTCCGGCGCGAACTCTCTTGGGACCCTCGGGAAACGTCACAACATCCCGCCAGAGAGCAAAACAGAACACCAATACCAACTCTTCCTTGACCAGGGCCAATCAGGCCGCACATATTCAAATCCTCACAGCCAATCGTGGGCGGACTTCACCGAGTTTGGACTTGATGACAGCCGCTTGCCTGAAGAATTATAACCCAAAGAAAAGTAAAAATGCACAGAAAACTACAGAGACATCCGTTGGGCTTTAGACGAACTAGAAGGAAGAACTAGCCGCGTCTACAAAGAGAAAGCGCACAAAAGAGTCGAGAACCATCCCCAAACAGTTTGGGAAATTAGGAGACGCCGCTTCGTTCGCTAGTACAAAGGCGGGCGACAACGCGGTCGGCCGGCCGGACCCTCAGCCGGAACGGGAGGTGCCGCGCGTGAGATTCCCCCAACCGGCCTCCCCACTCGTGGGCGAAAAGACATTTTGAGAGAAAAGCGGCAAGAGAGGAAGGAACACTGCCACACAGCACAGGCAACGAAAAAAAGGTAAAGACACCTACGCGACACCTCCCCCCTCCAAAATAAGAGTGTCCCCACTCTTAATTAGCATGAACCTATAAAATCATAAGCGCGCACACATTCAGAATAAAAAAATCTAGCGAAGTCTATACAGCACTCTCGAAACACCATAGCACTCTCGCCCAGTTATAAGGCACTGTTACAGCATGATAACATGCAGAAAAGGCGAATAAATCTACAAAAAAATATTTTGCACACGTGAAAACACTATCTATATACAAAGACTGAACTGCATATGCTCAGAAGTAGAACTGGACTCAAAGCAACAATACGCGGCAAAAATATGTCACTAACTAGCACTGCGGGGCACGCATCTGTCTGAAGGAACGAACAATGCCACATACAGTTTTAACTAGTCTTGTGTTCACTCAGTCAACATCACTTGCGGCGTAATAAATCTTTGTGTCACTGTCACTAGTGCAGAGGTCTTTCGGTTCGGTGTTGGACGACAGTTCCCTATAAAGTGCACGCGGATCAAAATACACCTCAGCGTCGCCAGTTGAACGTTTCCTTCCGTGGTCACTGACGGGCGGAACTGCTGCGCCACCCTGCGGCACTGTGGCTTCATCGCGTGCAGAACACCCGCACTCACCACCACTCTCGTCGTCCGCGTCGTCCTCGGGACATGTACGGGGGTGACACAGCTTTAACCAAGCTACGTTTACAATGTCCCTTTGTTACCGGCGCGGTTCACGACTTCCCAGTAGTTCTCCACTACTTGCCGAAGGAGGCGAAACGGTCCGTGGTCGCGGTGGAGGAGCTTTGTTGTTTTGCCCCTTGCTCGTGAGGGCGTCCACACGTGGACGAATTGACCCGGTCGAAACACTGCACCCCGCCATCGAGCGTCGTACGCTATCTTGTTTTTTTCTTGATGGCCCCTCTCGCGCTTGGCTACGAGCTCTCTAGCTTTGCGAAGCCTGCGGGCTACGGCATGTGCGTCGATGACACCCTCGTCACCACGTTGAAGGTTGAGGATCGCGTCAATGGGCAAAGTCAGTTCGCGGCCGTGCAACAAGAAAAACGGAGTGAAGCCGGTTGTCCCCCGTTGTGCAGAGTTGTAACAGAAGACAACATAAGCGAGGAATTCGTCCCAATCCCGGTGGTGTGCAGAAACATACATGCTGAGCATAGCTGCAAGGCTACGGTTGAACCGCTCGCACAGGTCATTTGTCTGTGGATGGTAGGCGGCAGTTGTGATGTGGTTACTCCCCATTACTTGAAATATTTCTTCAATCAAACTGCTAACAACATGCTTGCCCCGATCTGTGATTATCTTCGCCGGTGCTCCGTGTCGCAGAACCACTTGCTCCACAAAAGCTTGGGCTGCCTCAGTGGCCGTTGCAGCGGGGCAGGCGACCGCTTCTACTCATTTTCTGTGGTAGGCCGTCGTCACAAGTACATAGCGATTACCGCGTTTGCTCTTCACAAAGGGCCCCAGAAAGTCCATGCCGATTTGCTCAAATGGCCGCCCAACAGGAGTTATTGGTTGTAGAAAACCCGTGGGTTTGCCGGGTGCTGGTTTTCTCCTCGGGCAGTCTGGGCATGTCGCTACATATTTTGTTACCTGCGATAACATTTTCGGCCAGAAGTAGCGGCTCCGCACCTTCTCCCAAGTTCGCCGAACTCCGAGGTGACCTGCCGTAATGACATCATGGCAATGTCTTAAAACCTCAGTCCTCAAGCTTTTCGGGAGAACAAGCGCCGAGCGGTCTTCGTCGAAGCCCTTGGCTCTTCGGTACAGCACTCCATCAATGAGACGGAAACAACGCGCGGCTCTTTTCATCGTTCTCGCGACGGGCGTATCAGGATTCTCCAAATGCTCTATTAACTGCCTGATCCAAGCGTCATCCCTCTGCTTTGCACCGACGTCCACATAATCCAGTGCGAGTAGCGGTAGTGCGTTATCTTCACTAATCGGCGGAGGATCATGGGGCAGTCGGGAAAGCGCGTCCGCGTTCCCGTTCTTCAAACCTGGATGGTGCCTCATTGATAGGTCATACTCCTGCAGTAGTAACGACCATCTCATGAGCCGTCCATTTGGATTCTTGACTCTCATCAGCCAAGCTAAGCAAGCCTGGTCGGTCACTTCGGTGAAGTGGCACCCGAAGATGTAAGGGCGAAACTGTCCGCAGGCATAAACGATCGCAAGGCACTCCTTCTCTGTCGTGCTGTAGTTGCTTTCAGCTTTGTTTAGGTGGCGACTGGCACAGGCAACGACGCGTTCCTGGGAGCCTTTCTTCTGAACGAGCACCGCACCGATTCCGTAATCGCAGGCATCGGTGGGGATTCCAATTGCTCTGCCCGGTTCGACCTGACGAAGCACCGGTGCCGTGGTTAATTTGGCTTTGAGCGTTCGCATAGCCTCTTCACACGCCATATTCCACTCAAAAGTTTCATTTTTCTTAGTTAACGTTGTTAATGGCCGGGAAATCTGCGCAAAGTCCTTAATGAAGCGTCTGTAACAGTTACAGATGCCGAGGAAGCTCTGTACCTGGTTTTTTTACTTTTTGGTGTCGGAAATTTCTCGATGGCAGCTATTTTTTGTGGATCAGGGGTTATGGTATCACCAGCGATCACGTGTCCCAGGTACCTAATCTCCTCGCGGGCAAAGGTGCACTTCTCTGGTTTTGGCCTCAAATTAGCTTCTTCGAGGGCAGCAAATACCTTCTCGAGATTGTCCAGGTGGGCTGCCATTGTCTTTGAGAAAATAACTATGTCGTCAAAGCAGGCCAAGCATACCTTCCAGAGGAGACCACTTAGCACTTTGTTTATCATCCTCTGAAGCGTAGCCGGAGCATTACACAGCCCGAAAGGGACGACATTGAATTCATAGAGTCCTCGCCCGTATGAATATGCTGTTTTATGCTTATCCTCCTCTATATCTCCAATTTGCCAATAGCCTGATGTCAAGGCCAATGTATGAAGTAGCGGGATCCCTGGGGCACATCAAGAACGTCGTCGATTCTCGGCAAAGGGTGCACGTCTCTTTTCGTTACGGCATTGATTCTTCTGAAATAGACACAGAAGCGCCAGCCGCCATTCGGCTTCTTTACTAGAACCACGGGAGACGACCAAGGGCTGCTCGACTCTCTGATCATTCCGTCACGAAGCATCTCATCAACCTGCTCGCTAATCACTTCTCTTTCGAAGGCGGAATGTCGGTGGGGATTCTGATGAATTGGAGCCGAATCACCTGTATCTATGACATGCTCCGTTACGTCATTTCTTTGAATTGGGTTGTGTTTTCCGTTAAACAGATGGCGGAACTTATTGACAAGTTACAGCAGGTCATCTCTTTCAGAAGGTTGTGAATGCGCGCCAGTGTCAACTTCGAAGTCGCTGCTTCCGGCTGTGCAGTGCGGCTCGGCGACGCCCAGCTGCGCGTCATAAATGGACGTTGCCCAACCAAGCTTTGTGCCGCAATGCAGAATCACTGGCAACATAGTAGGGTTGGCCCCAAGGACAATACTCACTCCACTCAACACATTGGTTACGGTTCGTGCAACTCGCAACCCATTTCTCAAAGTCACGTTTGGTTCGACAATGTGGACGCCGTCTATAGGAATTTCTACTGCCACAACAGTCTCGGTGCACGGCTCTAATCGGATCTACTCTTGGCATCGCGCTAGAACATCACCGTGTGTGGCCCTCTTCGACTCGACTTGAAGATCGAACACTTCCTTTCCAACTTGCAGTTTCTCCGCAGAAAAATCTACAAGCAACCGAGCTGCTCGGCAAATGGGAGGCCATCGAGCAGCTCGAAAGGGCAGTCCTTTTCAATTAGAAATTTCTGAGAGATTTGTGTGGCGCCGAATTGAAGAATTATTTCCGCTTCCCCAGGGGCGAGATGGCATTTCCTCCGATTCCTCTTATTAAAATTCCACTCTCTCTCAGTTTTTGAACTGAAGCGATCTTGCGTGAGAGATCTAAGGAAACGACATCTACAGATGAGCCCATGTCTACAATTAGTCTGCCGATTGTTCCGTTCGCCCTGACAGGCACAGAGATTAGTTGGTTTCCTGACAGTGTGCAGACTGAACGGCCAGGCGGGCCCCCTATGCCCGGCAGTTCCCGTTTCTCGAGTCAAAGTGCCGCCCCCCGTTACGACTCCCCTCGTACATTTGCTGCCGCTGTTGGTCTTCGTACTGCCTCTGGCATTAGAGTGTTTTAGCAGAACGTTTTTGACGGTCCGGTTCGCTCTCGCGTACCCGCTCACAGTTAGCGGAGCGGCGGACGAAGAATCAGTTTTAGCGGAGCGCCCGGCTGCGTCCGAAAGGCATGTGCTTGCCTGACGTGCCACCTTGCCGCAGAAGGTAAAACCGCTATGAACATAATATTCAAATTGTAAGAATTGCCGCAATAAAATAATATATTTGTAATTACTCAAATGTCTGAAGGCATTTCACGCAATACATTGCATTTTCATTTCTTATAAATATATATAATCCTTACATTAACAAAGCCGTTACGCTGTGTTGTAGCCAAGACAAGGTTTTTTGCTCTTTCAGTACACCTAAAACGTGGTCCACATAAACAAACGTGCACACATGACAGGGTTCTGGAACGGGTTCATGGCCACAACCTCCCGAAGTAGAAGAAGATCTTCGTGTCTCCTAAAGTGTACTCTAGGTTTGCGCTTTACAAATCCCGATTCAAACGACGTCGTTGACGGGCCAGCAGCACTGGGGGCAGCCATTTTGCTTCGCTGGACCCGCTTGACGCGCTCGCCGCGCTCCGCTGAGAAAGCTTTCTAGCGGAGAGGGGGCTCCCGTCCGCTCGCCCGCTCACTGCTGAACGGGTCGCGCATGCGCACTTGCGCTTCCGCTAGCCCGCTGAGCGGAGCGGACCGTCAAAAACGCTCTGCTAAAACAGCCTATTGACGCGCAATGTGGCCGAGGCGATGGCAATAGTAGCACCGAGGGCGCCCATCGTCGCCGCGCGTCGTTCTAAGAGGCCATGGTGCAGGCGGCCGGCACTCCTGTGCCTCTACAGCTTTTAGTCGGTTGGCAAGGGAGCCAATAGACTCAGCCATGGCCTTCATTTCCATGTTGCCCGTCGAAGCGCCTTGCCAGGGATGGTGGGTGTCCGCCACGCATGTCGACATGGAGTGTTGGTGCTCGCGAACGGGGAAGCTCACCAGAGAGTGCTGTGCTGCGGCGGCGATGGCGACTGGGCCGTTTGGTTCCCTGGGAATGGTCGCTGTCCAGTGCTGCGGGCCAGGGGGGGGGGGGAGGGTAGCCCTTCGAATGCGTCAAGTGGGCACGGGCCATGAATGCAGCGTGGTTTATACGCTGGAGAGATGGCAGAAATTCTGCACAGGTTGTGGAATTAGCGAGGATCATCTTTTCTAACGTATGGGCCCGAAGTCCGCGCAACAGATGACGCAAGCGCTCCTCCTCCTTCATGGCTGGGTCCAGTCGGGCACAAAGTTGCAGCAATACGTAGTGATACTGCTCTGGGCTCTCAGACAGCAGCTGCACTCTGTGTTCCAAGCGCAGGTTCACTATCTCTGCTGCGTGGCGGCTACTGAAGCAAAATTTCAGCAGCGCAGCTCACTCCTCCCACCTATTTCGGGCACCGGTCAAAATTTTGGTGGTGTACCATTTTTTCGCGTACCCCTCCAAAGCCAAATAAACAAATTTCACCTTGGTGCCATCGTCCCAAGCGTTGACTGATGAGACGTGCTCACAGCAAGTTAGCCCCTCCGAGACTGATCCTTCAGGGGTACCATTGAAGAGTGGCGGTCCGATGAAGGGTCTTGATGTCGCAGCAGCTGGAAGGTGGGCCATTGTCGCAGCGTCGTTCGCAAGGAAAGGCCTCTCCCATAATATATATATATATATATATATATATATATATATATATATATATATATATATATATATATATATATATATATATATATATGAAGTCGAGGTTTTGACGGAAGCCCGTCTGGTCTGGAGGCATCATGAATAAGGGTAAAAAGAACACCGACCACTGAATAAATACAAGAAAAGACGTTTCGGCTCCCCTGACGGGAGCCTTGTTCACAATGAAATCAAGGAAGTGCGATACAAAGTTTATATGGCTTTATATTTTTAAAAGATTGTATCGCACGTCCTTGATATCATTGTGAACAAGGCTCCCGTCAGGGGAGCCGAAACGTCTTTTCTTGTATTCATTCAGTGGTCGGTGTCCTTCTTTTTACCCTTCTTCATATATAGTTATATATGCGTGTGTGTGTGCGCGCGTGTGTGTGTGTATCTGTCAACTATCCTAAATTTGTCGTAAAGCTTACGAATTCGGTCACGTGGGGGTGTGGGAGCAAACCTCAACACTCAAAGACGCCTAGCACGTCGTTACAGCGGTGAGTGGTACAGCTGACCGGCGATACCCTGGCGGGACAAGAAGCTCTCGTCCAGCAAGTAGGCCGAGCAGCCATGGCCCGTGCAGTCCTGGAATGAGCATACCACCTATACGACTTCAAGAGCAATGACCTCGATGGTCGAAATGCTTTCTCTCTCTCACGAATTCGGGCTACGAATGTTGCGTGAAGTTTTAGGCAAAATATATCCTGCGGGCTAAAATTTCTTAAACAGGTTGAAATATCAGGCGAGCAAGGCTAAAAAAAAAGTATTGGACAGAGCTATCAACGATGTCTAATAATTTTGCCATTCAATCCATGGGTATACCCCACTGTGGGTATGCGCCATGGTACCACTCGAGTCAACAACTACAACGACGACGGTCCAAGCGTTCGAATAGTATAAAGGTGTCAGGCAGGAGGCGCGTACTTCAGACGGGCTTCTCTCTCTCTCGCTTACCTCTGGACGCACTGTTTTCTGCCGTGGCCTTCGTGAAGTCCGCGCATAACAAGTGGCACACACGCAGTGACCCAAGTTGGCGGCAAAGGGGCTCATTGAAGAGCGGCGCATTTCCAAGAAAACTGCCCAGATTCTTAGACTGTACTGCTGCAGTGTACACTGCAGGACGAAGCCCTCTCCCTGCGATCTCCAATTATCCCTGTCCGGCGCCAACCGATTCGAATTAGCGCCCGCGAATTTTCTAGTTTCATTGCTCCACCTAGTCTTCTGCCGTCCTAGACTCAGTACTACAAGAATTCTTTTCGAATTAGAAATGTGTATAAGAAATGAATTTCGATGCTACCTGCTCAAACGTTTTGTGGCAATGCAAAGCGCTAAAGAGATGGCTATTTCCTTCGGTAAAGTTGACCTGACGCGTGCTACATCAACAAAAGCATAGACACTGAAAAAGACACTAAGATCTAAATGAACTGCATGCATTGCATGCTTCTGCCTTTGCTCTGCCTACCTATCTTCTCCTTATGTCTACGTCTAAACGTAAATAATCCTTAATAAATTGCGTACACGCATCACACAAAAATTGTGTGCTCGTGGAAAACAAACGAAACTGCCTGCTTCTTTCTCCCCCCCCCCCCCCCCCGCCTGCCCTCTATCCCTTTATTTTGCTATGACGGTAAGTGCTTTTACAATTCTGGTAGTTTACAAGTTGGCAGGTACACATGTGTACGAAGGTTACGTTTGCGCTTAATGCAAGTCGGCGAAAGGGCATGTAGAGCATCTGCATGCTGACCGCCAGGAGCCATTAGGCGCACCTCTCTTAACTGTAATGAAAAGTAAATTCCCACGTAAAGCCTGAAAGTATAACGCCGACTCGCAGATATCTCTGAAAGCACGCCAACTTCTCTAAGGAATAAGGAATTATATTAAACGGATTCTCTGATTGATATTATTTTGTGTGTGTCCACTCGATCTTGGCCAACATCATTCATAATGGGTATGTCCCACTGTGACACAAGAGGTACAGAATCCTTAAACGTTAGCGATAGAAGTGTCGTACTCCTCAGTGCATACACCCGTCCTCACCGTTATTTCCTCGAGAAGCATCGCGCATCGCCTTCGTCTTCGTGACTTGGTTGCGTAGACGTCTCGCACTGTGCACCAGCATGATTTGGTGTCTGTGTTTACGAATAGCTGGTCAGGAGTGTGGTGCATAAAGATTAAAATTGCACGAGACTAAAGGTTGAACCGTTGTCGTGCATAAACATAAACATTTCACGAGATTACACGTGATTATAATTTACGAATCGCCATTAGTTCTGTAGCGTTTAATTATTCGCCTGTCTAAGGCTTCGCTTCACACAGATTGGAGCAATCTGCTTAGCCATTTATTCGGATGATACACCTGACATGGAGATATGCCGTCTCCTTGAAAGGGTTAAATACATCGGAAGCATTTATGACGTGTTTCAGTACCTTAGACAGCGGTCATCGCGCAGCCAGAAACTGACCTGCCGCCAACGTGCAACCCTGTGACGCGGAAAAGCGTATATATAAGCTATATATACACCTGGTTGCCGCTTAATGCCGTGGGAAATTCGTCCACAGTTTAAATGCATTTTGAAACAAATATACTGGTCAGAAACTGCTATTTTCCCCAGCGTAGCTGTGCCAAACGATATCTCTGGATGATCAGCAGCACATATCGGTACACATCCAGCGAGCGCTGGAGCTTTGCAGAAAGAACGCGCTGGGCTAAGGGCATGGTGTACCTGACGACAAATAAAGGCTTCATCATCGTCGTCGGTTACTTCGCCATGCTGATCATAGAGCACTTCTTGCAGCCATTTGACATTCCTCCTGCGAATGCGAAGCCACTTGTCGCACTGAAGCCGTACGCAATTCGTGTCTCTCGCAAAGCGAATCCTTCACGCACGCAACATTTGCACAGGCAAAGAGAACTGATGCGCGGCTCCTTAACGTTCGGAAAACGCACTCGTCTCCGGTAGAATGACGTGTGTAATAACGGTGAACGTTAGGATTGGTCGCCCGTGTCCTGTTAAGCGGGCACTATAGCATACGTTTAGTCATAACTTATATTCCACGTCCCCACCATCAGCGGAGTCCTTCGCACCTACTCGCACGCACTCTCACTTGACAGCCGTATTACTCCACGTATGTCCATATAAGGTCGCCGGCCATCCTCTCCTTCGCGACGTCATCGCTGGACTCAAATCAAGTGCACACTTGCATTGCAGCTTTAACTTTATCCTTGACCTTAAAGGACTATGCTGAAGCTTTTGGCATATTTCGAGGGCCCATCAGTGCACCTTTATGCGTGAATCCATAGTACATATATTTCTGCCTTTTGTGACAATGTGAATAAAGAAATTTTGAGGATTAGTAATTTTTACCCAGTGACAACTTTAGAAAGAACGTGGTATTATGTTCTTTCGAAAGTTGTCACTGGGTAAAAATTACTAACCCTCAAAATTTGTTTATTTACGTTGTCACAAAGGGCAGAAATGTATATACAAACGATTTAGGCGTAAAGGTGCACTGATAGGACTCGAGATGATAGTCCGATAGCTTTAACAGCCGGTTATTGGTATCCCCTTTGGAATGGGGTGGTGACAAATAGTGACCATGCCGTCTTTAGGAAATCAGGTATGCTATACACCCTTTAATTCTAGCGTTTTCGTATACATCTCCTGAATGCCTTTTCTCTTCCTATAAACTTCTACCTTGTATCGCTACATATGCCTCTGAGGGATCCATCCAGTCGCATCAATCCCTTTCCTGCATTTGTTTTTCAGCAATGCTCTGAACATCTCTTGTTTATCTCGACTGGTGACCTATTGATGCTTCCGTCCAACTGCTTCTGGAAGAATAACGTTACCTACGAGTCTCACTGGGTGATTCCTTTCGCAGTCCATTAGAATGGGCTGAGTAGTCTCCGCATTTTCGCTACAGCATGCACATGCCTCATCTGTTTCCGAATATTTGCTTTGGTATGCTTTTGTCCTTAAGCGACCGGCTCAAGCGTCAAATAGCAAGGCACTGCCCTTTGTGTTATCGCACAGATTTTCCCTTCTCATTCATTTCTTCTCATTTTTTTAAATAGTCTGTGTTCCCACAGCCAATTCATCGAACGTCTTGATCCAACATGCCCAGATTGTGGCGCCGCTTGTAAGTTAGATCACATGCTCTGGCAGTGCCCCTCACTACAGAGTCGTCAACGCACGACCGAAGAGGAATGGAGCTCCATGCTCAGGAGCTCAGACCTTTACATCAACTCGGGGTCATCCACAGGGCCCGCTACTCTACCGCCTTGAGCGCTAGCGTACCTCAGGACCTAAATAAAGTCGGTCGGTCTCTGTCTGTCTGTCTGTCTGTCTGTCTGTCTGTCTGTCTGTCTGTCTGTCTGTCTGTCTGTCTGTCTGTCTGTCTGTCTGTCTGTCTTTCTGTCTGTCTGTCTGTCTCTGTCTGTGTGTCTGTCTGTCTGTCTGTCTGTCTGTCTGTCTGTCTGTCTGTCTGTCTGTCTGTCTGTCTGTCTTTCTGTCTGTCTGTCTGTCCGTCCGTCCGTCCGTCCTTCCGTCCGTCCGTCTGTCTGTCTGTCTGTCTGTCTGTCTGTCTGTCTCTCTGTCTGTCTGTCTGTCTGTCTGTCTGTCCGTCCGTCCGTCCGTCCGTCCGTCCGTCCGTCTGTCTGTCTGTCTGTCTGTCTGTCTGTCTGTCTGTCTGTCTGTCTGTCTGTCTGTCTGTCTGTCTGTCTGTCCGTCCATCAGTCCATCCGTCCGTCCGTCCATCAGTCCGTCCGTCCGTCCGTCTGTCTGTCTGTCTGTCTGTCCGTCCGTCCGTCCGTCCGTCCGTCCGTCTGTCTGTCTGTCTGTCTGTCTGTCTGTCTGTCTGTCTGTCTGTCTGTCTGTCTGTCTGTCTGTCCGTCCGTCCGTCCGTCCGTCTGTCTGTCTGTCTGTCTGTCTGTCTGTCTGTCTGTCTGTCTGTCTGTCTGTCTGTCTGTCTGTCTGTCTGTCCGTCCGTCAGTCCATCCGTCCGTCCGTCCATCAGTCCGTCCGTCCGTCCGTCTGTCTGTCTGTCTGTCTGTCTGTCCGTCCGTCCGTCCGTCTGTCTGTCTGTCTGTCTGTCTGTCTGTCTGTCTGTCTGTCTGTCTGTCTGTCTGTCTGTCTGTCTGTCTGTCCGTCCGTCCGTCCGTCCGTCCGTCCGTCCGTCCGTCCGTCCGTCCGTCCGTCTGTCTGTCTGTCTGTCTGTCTGTCTGTCTGTCTGTCTGTCTGTCTGTCTGTCTGTCTGTCCGTCCATCAGTCCATCCGTCCGTCCGTCCATCAGTCCGTCCGTCCGTCCGTCTGTCTGTCTGTCTGTCTGTCCGTCCGTCCGTCCGTCCGTCCGTCCGTCTGTCTGTCTGTCTGTCTGTCTGTCTGTCTGTCTGTCTGTCTGTCTGTCTGTCTGTCTGTCTGTCTGTCTGTCTGTCCGTCCGTCCGTCCGTCCGTCCGTCCGTCCGTCTGTCTGTCTGTCTGTCTGTCTGTCTGTCTGTCTGTCTGTCTGTCTGTCTGTCTGTCTGTCTGTCTGTCTGTCTGTCTGTCTGTCTGTCTGTCCTCCGCCCATCCCTACGTCCATCCGTCCGTCCTTCCGACCGTCCATGGCCCATTTTTTTTCATTCATTGCATCCAATTAATTGTCTCTGTGTCCCTCATTTTTTTTCTGACGAGTCCTCGTTGTCTGTTTACAGTTTAAATTACCTTATACATGCTTTCCAACTTTCTTGACGTCTTCCTCCATTCCGTGTCCATGCTTTTCAACTACAGATATTTGTGCACTTTAGCTGCCAATTTATGTTCATCCATATTCATGAGTCTTTCTTCAAAACTCACTTGGTCGGTGCTTCTCTGACTTCAAAAGAGGGCCAACCCATGTCACCCTGTGCTGCCTCATTTGTGGTATAACTGTAGGCTCCCAAAACCAACCGGCCTACAGATCTGTGGTTAACTTCCGAGACCGAAAAGATGTCTTATTTTAATCACCGGAAGACATCTGCGAACGTTAGCGCTGCCACCCTTACTCCTTTCCAGATTCTACGCACCACCTGATAAATGTAGTGGCCCCAATGTGCTCTATGTTTCATTACTGCTGCATTCCGCTTCCTCTTGAATTTCAGATTATCTTGGTTAGTGCTTGAGTAAGTTTTTTCAACGTTTATGTAAACGCCGAGGTATTTATATTGCTTGAAGATGGGTATGGTTTGTTATTGAATAGGCACAACATAATTACTCGTCTCGATCTACAGTCAGGATCATAATTCCCAATGTGTCTGTGCTAAGCTTATGGCCTAGGTTTCTGGACTCGCTGCGCCATCTGCTGGCACTGCCGAGATATCTGCACCTGGCCTCCGAGACGTGAAGCGTGGCACGCTGGTGCCGGCGAACGGTGAGAATTGCTCCCTCGCTTACCACACACACTGTGGCGCCTACTTAGAGACCCAAGTTGGCGAGAGGTTCATTGAAAAGCGGCACGTGCCCAATGCAATCATGGTGCAGCTCGCTGTAGCAGTGGTGTGAAAGGCGTTCAGTGAAAGCGGCACATACCTGGTGCACTTTTGGCGTAGACTGCTGATTCGACGAGTTGTTTCCTTGAGGAACCATTTTGGCGAGGTGTTGATTCCGCTCAGTATCGGATAAATATAAGGGATCTTTTTCGTCATTGTGCAGCGGCACATTCTCAGTAGCGCAACTAGGGCGTCAAACGCACTGATTGAAGAGAGGCACGCACCTACTGAAACATGCAGAGGGACCGAAGTTGGCATCAAAGAAGACCAGCACTGACCGAGAGGCACATACGCATTGCCTCTACTCGGCGTGAAAGAGGCTCGTAGAAGAGCGGTACGTATCTACGGAACATTGCCATATACTCCGTGGCCCAATTTGGTCCGTTGGTTGGTATGGAACCCTGTTCCCTCGAAACAGCAACGTGATGCGCTACCCATTCAAGTGGCAATAAGTGGCAAAAAGGATGCTTCGTGAGCCAGAAATGGCGCAAATATCTGAGCTCAGTAGTGATATACCTGAAAGACACAAACACCTAACCTATAGCCATTCCAGCACCAGTTTTTACTGTGTCATGGATTATTTCAGCATCCAAGTGAGACTAGTTAACTTATTATCGATAAGGATTATGTTCTTTTGCAAAGGCACCAAAAAACATGAACCAGCATGTTTTGAAATGTTTTGTTTAAGAATTGTCTACTGTAATATCACACTGACATATAGACGTTGGGATTTGGGTGCAAGATTTGAGAAGGGGTAGTTTGGCCCTCATTTTCTCTGTTAATTAGCAGTTTTCTACCAGAAAAATTGTTAATACAATCTTCAAAGAATGCATTACCAGTCTAAACTGAGGTAGTGACATTCTTTATTGATTCATTAAATCACTGAATGATCACTGGCCTGCCAGGTGATCCTATTAAATATGAAATCTAAGGCACACAGGTGAGACAGGATAAACCATTGTATCGTCAGGCATTGTGCCAAAGGCGGTTGTCTTCGTGCCTTTGCGATCATTGTTGCACTTTAAAGAAAGTTTTACTACGACTTTGACCTCTGTTGTCACCACAACGTTTCAGTTTGCATATACAAGTGTGCTTGTTTTGATCGTGGTAAGTGTGGTAGTGTTGTGTAAATGTTGAGCATTTCGGACAGCGTATGTACAGTCGCCGACCTTATAAGGATTCAGACGTTATAAGGATCGCAAAACTGTAAGAACTATCGAATGTCTGAAAAAACAAATTCAGCAAGAAAACACTTATTTATTTACTTGTTAGAGCACTTAATGCCAAAAAAATGTTCGATGCATTGTTGAACGGCATTCTGCTTACGTAGAACCAAATCTGCTTGACTTTGAGCAAGCGCCATGTCCTCACTGAAGCACAACGAAAGAAGGTCCCCATTTGATGGCCCTGCAGCGCATGGCACGCTCACCTCAGAGTCAGAGTCATCTCCCAAGGGCGCGAGTACTTACTTGATTAACAATTACCTCATCATTAAGTTTGGCACAGGACACTTTATCATTGTCCACATCAGCAATGTTTCCGAAGTTCACGGCGGCTCGAATCGGCACACCGCTTCACAGATCTTCAATCATCTCATCTCCGCTCACGCCTGGCATAGTTGCCAAGGCTCCTGCATGGCGGAAACAGCGGTGGATTGTGCCTGCCATCAGTTCCTTCGCGGTATCGACACGACAAATCCACATTGAATATTGCCACTGCTGATGCACAGCACCATGTGACGTAGGAGGTGTGATCAGTAAAACACTTTCAGGTTCTTGATGACGTCCTGATCATAAGCTGGAGGATACTCATGGTGTTCGGTGGCAAAAATTTGATTTCAGTTCCCTTGAAATTATTGATTTGGCCATGGGAACTGCCGTGGTCAACAAGGAGCAGCTCCTCACACTTCTGAGCCTCAAACATTTTATCCAGCCTGTTGACATAGCCTTTAAACAACAGTTGTGTAATCCATGCTTTAGTACTCGCTTCATACCACACGGACATATTTCTAATGGCTTTCAAGCATCTTACGTTTCAGGAATTTCCTAAAACCAAAAGCGCTAGCTTTTTAGTTCCGGACATGTTCACACCTAACAGAACAGTAACCCTTTCCTTGTTATTCTTCCCACCATGGCGGTGATCTCTGGAAACAGCAAGCGTCTTCTCTGGCAGAAGCTTGTAAAACAGTCCGGTCTCATCACAGTTAAAGACATCATCCGGCAAGTAGCAGCCGAGCAAGGTCTGCAGCTTGTCAGTGCAGTAATGTGCGACCAACGTGTTCTACACAGCACCACTTTCGCTGCACATTTTCTTGAAGACGAGGCCACATCCCTTCTTAAAGTTGCAGAGCCAGCCATCACTGAACCTGAAGCTTATGATTCCCGTCCGTAGCGTGAGGGTCTTGGCCTTTTGCTTCAGCAGGTCACAAGAACGCACTGCGCAACCATGGTACCTAGCCGGATATTCAGACTCTTCAAGTTGGGGGTATGTGCCTTGGCGGAAGAGGCTGCTATCGCCTAAGCCATCGTACACGCTTCAACCACGCCGGCACTGGATGGACCCATCACAGTGGTCACTGATCCACAGACCGCCTGCAGGACTTTGGCACAAGGGAGGGTGTCACCCTACACCCACCAAATCCTTACATCAGCACACCCCGTAGCGTTACACAGGGTGCGTATCGTCTGGACACCAGGACACACCACTCTCCATGGTATTGAACGCGCTAATGCGGTTGCACGAGTGCTCCCTAACCGGGCACCATTGGAAGAGCTGTCCAACCCAGATGAATCACCGGCAGAACCACTGAACTACCTTGAAATTCTACAATATTACAGATATACCAGGAGACGCTTCCCTCCACCACATAATTCCCTTCACCGAGAAGATGCCGTCGTGTGGGGACAACTTCAAACCAATTCATTTTCCTGCCTCTTTTATCTTCACCTCTTCCACCCCATACAATATCCCTCATACTGTCCCTATTATGGAGCAAAGCCCACAGTATATCATTGCACCTGGGAGTGCTCAAACCCTCCGGGTTCCTCCCCTATTCCTTCACCTTCACCTTCCTCCTGGAAGACTGCGCTGACCAGCTCAGACCCGCAAGAGCAGCGATGGCTGGTCCGGCGGGCACGTGGAGTGGCGCGAGCCAATGGGGCAAGAACTAAGGGCTCCACCCTACGAGGAAGTTACCCAATCGCATTACAAATAAATGTTTTCTCTCTGTCTTTCTCTCTCTCTCTCTTCTGGGCCGTAGCACATTTCTCAGTCGCTCCAAGAGTTTTGTTTTCTTCTTGACGTAGCCCAAGCTTCGAAACGCCGAATTCCCGGGCTACCTGATTCTGTGATCGGTCGTTCTGTACAAGCTGTCCAACAGCAGCTTTCTGTGCCATTGTCATCGTCTTGTACTCGCAGCACTTCATCACCGCTGCAAGCTAGGAAAGGGGAGTTGGCACCACGCTCCGCTTCTTGCAGATAGATACACACAATGTTACGTACTGTCAAAGTTACAAAAAAACAGCCTAAATTACGGTGACGGAACCTGAAAACGATGATGATGGCGATTTCAATGACCTACTAATCTCAGAGAGCGGAGCATGTTTCAGCATCTCCGAGGCTCTAAATTCACTCGACAGTTTCGTGGCAGCGCTAGTGTTAGTTGGCAACAGCCACAATAACAAGAAGTTCGGCATATCATATTGACCGCAAAAAAGACGGGGACATAGGAAGAAAACACATAAACAGCACAGGCGTTAACTTTCAACTTCAAGTTGAAACTTAACTTCAAGTTGAAACTTTAACTTTCAAGTTGAAAGTTACCGCCTGTGCTGTTTATGTGTTTTCTTCCTATGTCCCCGTCTTTTTTGCGGTCAATATGATTTGCAGTAAATATCAACTAGGCCAAACTGAAGTTCTTCTGAAGTTCGGCATGGACGGACTCCTAAAAATCGAATGGCGAGCCCTAGATTGTCAGAAATTTCTCTCGTTATGCATGGCATCTATGGGGAGAACGGTCATGCCGAAAAAAGGTACAAATTACCATGCACCTCCAAATTTTTCGTCAGCGATTGTAGTTGTGTCATCTTCGCTTGTTGCACTTTCATTTGTGTGCTTGTTTGGAATGGTAATGAGTTTGTCAGAATTTCTTTGGTGTCAGATTTCTTGAGTCGTTTTCTGTATGTCTTCCATGCATATTTATTTTGTTAAACACTTTCAAACTTTGTTGTGACTGGTTCGGAGCAGTCGTAGTAGGCTGCTTTAGACACATCTGTAAAGAGTTACATGTGCACCCTACAAAGCAGGCAGTATAATTATATTGATCTCCGATGTGAGAAAACCTTCAGTCACTCAATAATTTGTATGCTACCATGTATTGACACCTTTAAAAATGATTTCTCAAGAATGCAAGTTTATTTCTTTTTCCGGTGAAACACTTCTAGTCAAGGTCTTCTTGAAGTGATTCCGCCACGGCGCAGTACACCTTGTCTTGTCACAAACTGGGTACTTGTTTTGTCGGTGCTTTTTTCGGTTTGTAAGAATCCGGTGCAGTATTTTAGCAAGTTGTGCAGTGTGTAACGGCCTACCACTTCATTCAACTTTGAATTCTTTTAAATAAAGGCAGTGTGCCTAAGAGATTGAAATGTGTTTTATGGTACGACTGTCTGTCGAAAAATGTCACAAATTTTGTGCCACAAGTTAATTAGGAACATACTTAATCTACTTTGGAGCTTCTGGCAATGATACTGCATGAAGCAAAAATGTCCTTCGTGGCACGTTTTGTGTATGTATATCTCAAAGCTAGTGCTCACCTCAGGATACTAAGTGAATTAGACCTGCCTGGCTGAAATTCTGCAGGGGTCATAACTCGTTATTGCAGTAAAGCTTAAGTAGTTTATTACGACCAGTGTTGCCTGTTGCTAGTACTTTACACACAGTTCTTCACTTATCGTACGGCGTACAATGTCCACCCAATAATATTGCCTTGGCTTTCTTTACTGCCTTGTGACAATACTACCACATCATTGCCTATATTGCCAGGATAATAGTAGAATGTATCCTGCAGTGGCCCTGATAACCTTTGTGCAAATACAGGTTGTTAGCAATTTTTTTTTAAATCGGGTGACTGGTTCATAATTTGCACAGTTTTGTTCTTGTTCAGTGGTTCACTTCTGTCTACCTTAAGAGAATAAGAATGTTTTGTTGTTTAAAGGGGCTCTGAAACACTATTTGAACATAGTAAAAAAATATTGGCGATCTGTAGAAAAGGCTCATGTCAACATATGAGCCTTATATTATCGCACTGCATGCAGCAAATAATTTACACTCTCGTGTCAAAAACAGTGAAAATTTGCTTAACTCGTGCCTCCGCAATGTCATCGTACAGCATCATAGCATGCAGCGATGCCCATCAACAGCTGTTGCTTGGTTTCACTCATTTTAAGAACATTCTCAGCAACGCTGTAATGGCAAAGTTTTAGTTACATAAGTGAAAAACATATGTAAGTCTGTTATGTCAAGAAGAGAAAAATCATTTCATGTCTGCACGGCTGTTCTACACATGACTGTTGCACATAGCTGCAGCTTAGTTCAACAAAATTTCAACAAAATGAAACTATCAACGTTATGACTCTATATTTGGCAAAGAAAAAATGGCATAACATTTCTGTAAACTGCATTTAATAATACATCTAAAGAGGACAAAATCGATACACTCCTGTGAAATGTATTTACCAATTTGTGAATGGGACTTTCGCAAAACACTCGTAAACACTGTAAGAAATCACATAATCTGTAAATTAATGTACCAAATTTATCTGCTTTAGATGATATAATGGATGTAGTTTACAAGTCTGCAATATCTGTTTTCGGTGTAGAGCTGGGAGTTTGTAAACATTGTCTGGGTTTTAAGTTTTTTCATAGCAATTTTTAGCAATTGTCATAAATATATTCAAGTCCTAAATCAAAGTTTTGCCTTCTGCAGTCACTAGAAATTAGCTTTCTCTGTCAAATGCAACAAGTTTCATTAAAATCGGACCGAGGGTTATCTCAGAAAAGCATTTCATCACTTTGCGTGTAATGGAATAGGTGGCCTCAGAGTTCAGAACCATAAAACGTAGCTGTGCTGCAGAACAGATTAGTAATTTTAATTTCTTCATTGACATTTGTCAATTTACAGAATGTGGACCCAATGCGAGAACTCCCCATGGGAATTTCAAGAGTGGGAAGATCAATTATTTTAACATACTTGGAAAGCACCCATCGATCTAGCAATTACAGAAAAATATGCCATATGGAAAACGTTGTAAAAGCCATCAAGGAAGTTGTCCCAGTATATTACCACCTACTGACACTGACAGTGAACGCTTAACCCTCTACCTTCCAAATAGTACCTTGTTTTACTAAAACCAGAGTTGTTTAACAAGGGACTTTGCTGAAATACTTTGCAGCACAACATTGCAGCACAGACACAACCAGAGGAGTTTCAAGACGTCTACAACACGCTTTAATAATTATTACTTTTATATGTTTTATCCGCTTTTGTTAGACGTCTAGACGTATAATCGCATAACAACTAGCTGCTGCTTTATTAGTTTCTCTGAGAGCAAATTTACTGATGCACACTTGATTTTTTGTTCTGCGCTTTGAAATTTAGCTGTTCGCTCTCGATCTTCACAAACAAGGATACCTAGTACGTATGAGTAGAGTTAATGAAGTACGAGCGGTGCCTTTACCTG
The DNA here is from genome assembly GCF_038994185.2 of Dermacentor albipictus. Taxonomy (NCBI): domain Eukaryota; kingdom Metazoa; phylum Arthropoda; class Arachnida; order Ixodida; family Ixodidae; genus Dermacentor; species Dermacentor albipictus. Next base: position 143,549,722 of record NC_091823.1, on the reverse strand, counting down.
CACACCTATATGCTGGAAAGATACGGACATTAATGCGGCTTGTCCAGGGTTCATCTTCCTCGTCAAAATCCCTTAAACTAAGCTGTCTCTTCAGCCGCCACAACAATCTATATATGACATGTGCTTGCATTGCTGCGCTCTGCTATAACTCTTAGAGCGGCATCGGAACTGCCGAAGTCCTGAGCCCAGTGTGGTGGACAGGAAATCTGAGGACTGACGAAGTGCTTTGTCAAGGCATCAGACATCGTTAATATTGACCAGCAATCTTCAGGTCCCTTTACTCTGCCTGGGCGAGAAGCCTCTCTAGCCACACTGGACGTGTGGTTCCTCAGCTCCCTAACTGTGAAGTGCAAGTTTTTGAACTCGCTCGCAACTACGGATTCTGCAGCCGCAACGCACAGCTAGCGCGTCGATCGACATACAGTGGCTGACAGCTCGTAATGGGTTTAAAATTGCAATGGAGGCTAGTTCGTTTACCGCTCGAGTGACATGCCACATTTTCAAGCAGCAAAATAGTTCGCTGAAGAAATAAGACAGACTGAAGACGCTGGATCTCAAACGGCATATACGGTGAGCACAGCGACTTGTCTTTTTTGAGGGGATGGTACTGACAAATAAAAGGACAGGATTTTTAGCCAACGGTGCTGCCATTGTCTGTGAATCGGGCTTCACCTACAGCAATCGCACATTTGCTACATGCACTGACATGCTGCACTTCCCCTCGAGGTGCCCAATCGGGCTGAATCTCGAGTTTCGCACTTGCCGTTGCGGTGCGTGGCGAGAGTGCCACGTGGACCAAAGTTGTGAGCCTTTAAGCGCTGTGCCGCACCGCTGTGCTGGTGCCGCACCGCGGAGGGAAGAAGTCCATACATGCGTCACGCCAGTCACAAACGGTGCTATACTCGCCGACAACTTTTCTTGGCTATCAAGCGAAGGCTACGGAAACTAAGCGCGCCTCTTTCACCACTGCTGGAAGTAGTCCCGCAGTAGTGTTTTCATTTTCTTACGTGGGAAATAGAACACTATACTTCTTTTGCTTGTTGCTGCATTTCATTTTAAACAATATGTAACAATAACCAGTCAGCTTTCGACATTTTATTGTAGCTTTAGCTTGCACCTTCGAGTTTTCGCACACCTCAGACCGCCTCACATTTTACATATTCATCAAATGCAAAATGATGCTCGTGTTTCCTGGTGAGTGTTTGTCGCTTAATTAGGCGACGAACACTCCCCTGACAGGCTGTTTACACACTTTAGCAGAGAAAGAGTGTTGAAGCACACAAAAAAAGTTTTTCCAGCGTCTTTCCTGTAAATCGCAACCATTGGCATGTACAAATGAGTGAGGGACCTAACTCTACCGACACCAGCATCGGTTGCACATTGAATTGCTAACCGACGCTATACAGCTGCTTCGGATCTCTGAAGCAGGCTGCAATGCTCGCTGTTCAGAACTTGGTACATATTAGATGTGAATAAAAATTGATTCACGGCAATTTAATTGTATTTGCCTTCACTAAAGAGCTTGTGCAAGGTTACCTAAGCCAGTGCCGAGCGTGCTCGTACTACATTGTCTACGAATACAGTCATGTGCAGAAGCTTCACCCCTGTAGCTTTCGCTTCATAGCCAAGAAAAGTTGTCCATGAGTATAGCACAACGGGATCACTGTTCAGCTTCTTTGTTATACACGCCTCTTTTGTGGTCATACAGAAGCCACTTGGGTCACCAAACCCAAAGTTCTTAAGCGTAGCTTCAGCGATGCTGCGATGGTGCAGAATCTGAACTCTGCTTGGGTCAAGTAATTCTGTACTCTTTCCGCATCTTTAGCCCGCCCTGCCAATAACGTCGCCTAAGTTTGGGCAGCCTATTTTTTAAAGCTTCCTGAATATAAACGTCCGGGTATAGGTGTACACCTAGGCTTATTCAATCAGCTCTTTCTTTCTCATGAGCATTCAATTGGAAAATACCATTGGGCCACTGATGTAGTTAGGCCATAACTAGTTGTACTTAAAAAAGGGGTACCAGCGAAACACAAAGTACGCGCACGCAAGGAAAAGGCGTTAGACACGGACGGATGCCTGATTTTCAACTGTACTTTATTGAAAAACTAGTTGCACTTTTTTGCCTAAGAATTCACTGATGCTAGTTCTTCACAGCGCAATGCTGGAGTGATTTAATATTTAGCTATTCAAAGGAATCCATGGGACCATCTCTCTGTATCGCTCTGATTCACCGAAGTCAATATGGTTATGCCAAGCGTTCACCCAATGGAGCATAGTCCAAGACACTGCTGGAACAGGCAGCTTTAGTACACTCCGCCAAAGTGTGGATGATGGACCAGCTGTGTATGACATGCACGTTGTTTACATATTCGGGCATGCATCAAAATGGTTGAGTGGGTCAGAGGTTCGCCGTCAACGTGGAAAGTTAAACTTGTTTCTGTCTGGCATTTTTTTTTCAGAGAACAAAAATATCCTTTGTCATGCCAAGGTTGTCATACCGTCGTCTTGCTGCGGTATTTACGCACGCACGTACACATCTTACTCACCATGTACGAACACGTTAGTCCATCTTGTAATGTTTTTGCAGAACCCCAAACAACCCCAAAATGCTTTGCATAACATCGATTTCCACAGTGCGTGGAGTCTGTGTAATTTTCACCTCAAACATCTTTCAGTTCGCTCAGCATATAGGGTGTCGTTTGTTTAATACTACATGTACTGAAAACATCTTATGCTATCATCGCTTATCTATTTGCAACCGAACTACATGCGCGCCTTACTTTGGTATTTTTGGGCAGAGGAAAGAAGCCATTGCTCGATCATGCATGGGTCGCATGCACAGAAGGCACCGTTGACGGGCCACTCATGATGCAATCAGAGCTAAATTTACTTTCTGGATCGGTATTCAGAGAGGCAAAGCCCGGTAGTAAATTTGTCGATCCTAGTGGTAGCACTCGTGTTAGAGAGCTAGTGCTCGCTCAACCGTAGTATAGCATATATATGTCGTCCATCAAACTCAAACCTGTTCTCATCAGGAATTATGAGGCTTGCAGCTGTGCAATATTCTGCCGAAATACGACTGTTGCTCGGCTATGATGTCGCGCGCGCTCGATATGTAGGATCTATAAATTACGTGATGAGACTCGGAACAGCGAGACGGATGGATGCCGATTTGCTCCCACATCCTTTGACCACGGTGGGCCCGCTATGCATAGGGAGCGAGCACGATTGCAAGATTAGAACATAGGACCTCAACTGTCTATATGTAAGCTAAGCATGTAAGCTTTGTAATGCGTGAATTATTAATACTTGCGCATTTGCTTACGTCATTGTTGTACCCTAATGCCGATGCACCCAAAGCACCATGCAGAAGACGCTTCACGTCGTGCCCCATGCGACTGCGTCCCCTGTACAGCCTACAAATTGTGTTTGCGTGTGTGCGTCAAGCATTCGTGTGGGACATGAGCTTGTGCATCACAAGAGGAGCAAGAAGGCGGCGATGGCATCATTATGTTCAAAATGACACGAGTGATCTTTTTTACTATGGCAAAGAAACATTAGAACCTGTTTCATTAGTAATAGGGCCTATCCTGAAAGCGATGCAGTGCAACAGAGTGTCTCAAAGTTCTAAAGCAACCACGAGAGAAGAATGTGAGAAACTCTTGTGCTCTCGCTTTTATAGGCAACTTGTTGGTATGTGCCGTGATGCATGGCACAAGTAGTGGCAACATTGATTGTCATTTGAATGATTTAGTCGAGTCACAAGGGAAACTGGCACATGCACACGTGCCATAGGTCCAGGCTACCACGCGGGCAACCTTCGGGCTACCCGGGCTACCGTGCGCGCCCTCCCAGGGCGCTGTTTTTAACGTGATAGCGTTAAGGAGCTCGTGTCGCAGAAAAGCCGGTGTCGTCGGCGTCGGTGTCGTCGTCGGTGTCGGCGTTTGCGGCGTTGACCGTGAGCGATAAATCACGGCAGGCGCTTTATAAATAAAAAGCAACCTCCAAGATTGGCCCGGTGGGAATCGAACCAGGGTCTCCGGAGTGTGAGGCGGAGACGCTACCACTCAGCCACGAGTTCGATGCTTCCAAGCGGTGCAAACGCGCCTCTAGTGAATGCGGTGTTGCCTTCGAAACGAGCCGTGGAAAGTTATACTGCGGTGTATATCGGTAATTATGAACATGTAACGTACAGAAGTCACAATTACACGAGTTGCGAAGTGCGTTTCCGCTGCATTTCTTCTGCGCTTTCCGCACACGCAGAGCCATCTTGCGGCAAACACAGAAGACCCCCTCCTCTCAATGTACGGCGCTGCCCCAACAGGAGGCGCGCCGCGCGCGCATTGGGACCGCTGCCAGGCGCGTCGCGGGACTCCCTCTCCCCTGACGACGCTTCGCCGTGCTCCCGGTCCTTTCTTTAGATTACTATCTCTCTGCCCGTGCCGATCGCGACGTTTGGCTGGCGTAGATCGTTTCCCCTCCGAGACACCGAGTTCTTTGGTTCGTTCCGTTCGCTCAGGCGCACGTTTCGTTGCCGCGCCGAACGCTGCGTTGCTCGACGCTCACCGCGTGATAGGTGGGCGCTAAGTCCGATGCGGGGCGCATCGTAAGTGATCGCTGTGCCGTAGCGCATTGTCTTATACCCCTTGGCGGGTCGACGGGAACGCTGTCGCGTCCCACTCTTGAAGGCGAAGCTTAAGCGTCCTCCAATTTTTTTTTGAAAGGCTTTTTGAAAACCATCTGCGACGCGGTCAGAGTCCGTGCTGCGCTGTGTTTTCGCGGCACACTTCTGGTTGATGCGAGCGACTGTACGAAGGTCAATTCGCTCGCGACTGCTGCCGCGATTCCTCACTCCAGCGTTTTGACAGCGAATTTCCACTGTCATTGAATGAGACGTGTTCACATTGGCTTATGCGCGCGTGACACTATGCTTCTTAATTTATCTAGTGCGCCTATATGTTTACATGTTTGTACGACCGATAAAACTACCATCCTTACTTCGTATTGCTGTCCACTAATTTGCTATCGCAATCCATGCTTCGCCTTCCAGGCGAAACTGCGACTTTTTGCGTTGGCAGCATCGGCAGCGTATAGAAACCGAAACCGCTAATTTAAATAGCTCTTTCGCTACATCCTTCTTTGCTAAACAGGTTGAAGTTCTGAGCTTTTCATACTAAGGGCTGAGAAGACCGAATGCAGAGGTATTGACAGTGAGAAATGTACAAAACCTTTCGTAAATATTTTGCTTTACAGTCGACATATAGAAAATTGAGCACATATGTAAAGGCGTGCATGTTCAGGGTTTATGTTTCTTCCCCCACAATTATGCATGTAGCACCTTGCTTGTTTTTTCCTTCGTAGTGGCAATTGTTTTCTTTTCTGCTATGTTTCAGTTCTTATGCGATAGTTTTTCCATTGAGCAAAGAGTTGATGAATTCGGCTAAAATTGCTAGCCAGCACCAATTAACGCACGTGACTCTTTAGATATGTTAACCTTGCTTGCTCTTGTTCTGAATGAGATTGTGTTCATATAATATGCTTTATTAAAAAAAACAAGAAACAGCCCTCTTTTATAACCAAATGCTGCTAGTTTCAGCCTTTAAGCTGTCAACCAATGAGCGTATGTTATAACGAGCATTCCCGACTGTACAAAAAGTGAAATCACTTTTCTGAATATTAATCACCCTTTTCTTGTAACTTTTCTTCTAAAATTTCTTTTAACGTCTTTTTCTCCTGAAAAAATAACGGAAATACCCTTTTTTTGCAGTGGGTGAAACATTTTATCAGCTGAGATATGTTATGACGCCGCGTAGAAAACAAATTTGCTCAATTTGTTAACTCGTCATTACCAGGTTAAATCAACCAAATGCCGATGAGCAGTATCGCAGGCACTGCTCGGTTGCACAATTATTTCTGGGGGAAAATAAAAGAGTAACTTTTTAGCCTACACGACGAAACTGTTTTGCAGTTCAGTGCAGCTATCGATGTCAATTGCATTCCATTTCACACGAATGCTGTAAATGAACAGCACGATGCAGCAGACATGCAGATATATTTTTACGTGTAGACATGTAGAAAAAAACCTTCGACTGCAACGGAATGATGCAAAAACGTCCAACCTCCATCTTAAACGCACCGCGGCCAGAAACGTCTATATCTTGCTACAAGTTGCGTCTCTCGCGTTGATGCCGTTTTGAGACATATCGCAGATTCTAGCTGCAACCACAGTGCCCGCGACCCTGGAGCCGTGTTTTCGACGTTCCGGAACCGCTATATGTTTCTTCTCGCTGCGCCATATTGCGCTTTTGAAAGAGAAGTTTCGGAATCCCACGTTGGCTGGTGACGACACGCATTGCAGACGCACGGACAGCAGGGTTACTATTGTTTCTTTTGTGTTGCCTCATTGCTCTACTAGTTGACATCATTATATGCCTGAGACAGGGAAAAGAATGAATCAACAGAACTCAAAATTCAAATGAAGTTAGATTTACATTTAAAAAATATATCTTTATTGCGATATAAATGGCACATCGGTCTCGCCGAGAAGGAACGTCGGCTACGGCGGCGCGCCCACGTCTCGGCGCACACCTCTAGTTGTGGGAAAACAGCCGCGGTAGCTTATATAGTCACAGAACACCTTCATGGCTTAGTGGTTATGGCTCTGTGGTAATCCTAGTGGTTATCACTAGGATTAACTTAGACACATTCCACGTCTTTCCATCACTGAGTACAAAAGTAGATGGTCCTATCTGGGCCTTAAATGTACGAGGTTTACTGTGCTTAAAAAATCCTTTCCTGTTAAATTTTATTTTGATGGTGTCTCCCACCTTAACACAAGTTGCTTGAGCACATCTACGTTTGTCTACACGCTGCTTAGTTTGCCACTGTTTCTGCAAGACTCTATCTTGAACTTGAGGCACAAGACTGTCCTGTTCCCGTAGGGCTACACAGAGCCGCATGGTTCCATCCTTCTTGCGCACCACCACGAGTGGAGACACCCACTCAGTAGCCTCGACGCACTCGATGACGTCGCAGTCCTCGAGACGTCGCAGTTCATTTGCGGCCTGGCCACGGCGAGCCAGGGGTAGTCTGCGCAACTTTGAAGAGACTGGTTTCACACCTTGCCGCCGATGAATTCGTTGCACAAAGTTTTTGACGAGACCCAACTGGTCACTGAAGAGGTGATCAAAACCCGGAGGCACAACTACAGGGCGCTGTACTGAAGGAAGTGATGCCAGACGACATGTCAGCGACGTACCGTCGATCTGTATACCCAGGCGTTGCATGGCGTCTAGACCCAGCGGTGATGTTCCTGTAGACGTTACGTGAAACGTGACGGAGCACGACCTTTGGAAAAACCGGACATTGGCTTGAAACAGGCCATGAATGTCGATGCGTTGCTTGGAAAAATTTCTCAAGCCAACTGTTGTTTTTGACAGCGTGTGCTGTCCACCAAAGTGATTTCTAAAATCTTCGGCAGTCATGAATGACACAGATGCTCCCGTATCCACTAGCAGTCGCATGGAGAGGCCGCTAACTACGACCGGAACTTCCAAATCTTTTTTATGCGTTGCATATTGCAATCACTCAGTTCAGCCCTTGGGCTCGGCCGGGCGGCCACCATTGACCTTGAGCGCAACCACGTGACGTGACGTCACGACAGCCGGAGGAAAAGCTGCCCCCCAACTCGCGCGGTCGCGCGCGGCCGCAGCCACCACCTGACTCCCGCTCCTCCCGCTAGGGGCGCTGCGCCGGCGCGTGACACCTAGCCCTCAAAAAAAAAAAAGACCGCGCAATATGCAACGCATTCTTGGCTTAACCAAGCTAAGACTGGCCATCTTTATTTAGTTTCAAAAGCGCTTACCGCCAAGACAGACGCTGACGGCTGCCCTGCAGAAGTTGACGAAGACAGCGTCTCTGTGGAAGTGACGTGTTGCACAGCTGTTCGGGCCCTTCGGCATACTGGAGTGAAATGACCCAACGTGTGGCAGGCGTAGCAGCACTGATTTCTTGCTGGACAATTCTTGTAAGACATGATATCATTCCTGCTGCCACACCAATCGCATGCACCACGGTTCCCGGAGGAGCCACGTGCGAAAGTCGACCATCTTGGTGGCTTGTCGGAAGAAGTCGGCCATCTTGGCGGCCTCCCGGACTAAGTCGGCCATCTGAGGGGCTGCTCGGAAGAAGTCGGCTATCTTGGCGGCCTCCCGGACGAAGTCAGCCATCTTGGTGGCCTCCCGGACGAAATCGGCTATCTTGGTGACTTCTCGGAAGAAGTCGGCCATCTTGGCTGCCTCCCGGGCTAAGTCGGCCATCTTGGCAGCTTCCCGCAAGAAGTCTGCCATCTTGGCCCGCAGACGGAACGCCATGTTGGCATGCCTCGATCCTTCGCACATTTTCAGAGCCGAACGCGCGGTTCGCTCGATGCAGAGCTTCCAATGAGCGTCCAATTGACGGTTTGCCAAAATACTGTTGCGCATGCGCGAACACGGCTGTCACGAGCGCCCTCTACATGGTTAGGTACGAGAAGCAGACGAACAACCAACGCAGCTATAGCGCGCCTTGAGACGACGGTTTGTGGTGGTTTTGATCGCGGTATTTTCGTGAAAAGGACGGCTCGTTGTGTTGCGTATTGTGCACAAAGTGTTTCACTAGCAAACGGAGCATGAGTTTATTTCGGTTTCCGTCCGAGAAGAGCTATCCGGCGAGGAAAGCAGCATGGATAAGCGACGGCCGGAGATGCTATCACAGCACACAACTTGCTCGCTCCTCGCAGAGCCGGTTCTCATCGCGCTATTATCTGCTACTGAAATGTCATATGCCAGAGCTGCGAAGTTATTTCGGCCTGCAAGCTTCGAGACACCCTTAAACGCAGCCGCATTTTGCCGGAATAGGGAAAGTTCAAGATGGACGGGGACGGACAGCGCTTGCGAACGCGCCGTGGTGTCACTCAGTTGTCGCTGACATGTTATTATGCTAAATATTATAAAGTGACGTCGAAAGTGCGGCTCATATGACAATCAGCGCCTAGTACTACGCCACTGAAGTGATCGAAACGCACCATTCGAGGGCAGTTGGTGTGACCGCCGGGCAGCGCGGAGCGACCACCGCGCGACGGAGTTCGGCTGGTTTGCTCTTTTCTGCCGACGGTGTACAGATAGGCAAATGTATTTCCTATTTAGCCTTTTAATATTGATGCATGAGGTAAAGAGCTAGCAAAAAACTATGCGTTCACTTCCTAGCAGAAGCTTCTTCGTAACCGGCGACACCCACGGCCAGCGAGCGAGGCCTACCGTCTTCATCGATGGCAATTAGTGCGTCGAGAGAACGGCGCGTCGTTTGAGACATTCCCGTATTTGCCGTGCGCAAAAAAAGGACCATCGTAACAAGTCAAACACCTCCGTGAGGCTTTGCTTTGTTCCAGATGGGCCATATTAGTAGGATAAACTCTCCTAAGCGGAACATCACACTCGGCGCGCTGACTTTGTCGGCAGCCGCCGAACGCTCGAGCCGGCAGGCCTAGCTCCCGGTTGTCGAAGCAGCAGCCGACGGCGCTTGTAATGAAAACGGAGCGGGCCATAAAGTGTTTATTTTCATGAGTATTTTAGCGTCTGGACGATTAGGTCGCGGTTAAATGAACGCAGAGTTGGGTCTCTCTATACTCTGTCGGCAGCAAAGAGCAAATAAGGCTAGCCGCCTTGCACGGTGGTCGCTGCGCGCGGCCAGTCTGCGAAACCAAGTGTGGACACTCGGCGATACATCAGCAGCGTGTTTCGATGACGCACACTCTGCTCTTTGTTGAAGGAGTGTATTTCGCTCGCGTCAGTCCCGTGCTGGCATCAGCAGCCCCGAATATACGATATCTTTAACGTAATTGTCATTCAGTGCCGAGCCTCGATGAGCCTGGAGAATAGTGGCAGTTATAGAAAGCAGATATTTCCACACGCGATCAGTTTGAGTGGTACGCTTCAAGAAGTCGGAGGTCTATGACATGCATGAAAACTGGAACGGAGTGACGGCGTCTTCAATTATTTTTGACGTCATGAACACACGCGGTTGCCGCGGCAGAGGCCAGGCAGCAGCCGAGAAACGAAACTGGCTCTCTAACCACATACTCTCGCACGCAGAGCACTGCAGCTTTGCCTGTTGTGCGCCAGGTGGCGCTCACTATTTTGCAAACCGTCAATTTCTTCCGCCTTGTTCAGGGAAAGGTTTTCGCCATGGGCTAATAACTTTTCGCGAACGCTGGCGTTCGCTACTCCATGTATTATCTGATTTCGGACGCGCTCATTGTAGGTCATGCCGCAATTGCACTGGACTGCCTTTTCCTTCAGTGCGGTCACGAATTCAAGAAATCCTTCTCCCACAAACTGCCTTCGGCTGGTAAATTTGTGCCTCTCCGCCAGAACATTTGTTGACGCGGCGAACAGCCGGTCAAGACGTTGCAAGAGTTTCTGGAACTCCGACGTGGCCGGGACCGTATCGGGTGACGCTGACGCTCCTCCAGTTAACTGCCTTGCTGTTTCCTGCTCCGCGTCTGCGAAATACTTGCGTTATCCTTCTCGCCCGAGAACGCTTACGAGCGCGGACGCTAGCCGCGCGTCCGTCCAGTCGCCACCACCAGCCGCTTCAAAGTGGGCCTGGAAAATTTTTTTCCCTCCGTAACACGGAATAGACGGCGAGCCAGGCAACCCAAGGAAAACGGGCAGGTTCATGGTGAAAGATGCCATGCCAGGTGCGAGACAAGCCTAGGCTTGCAGCAGCAACCGAGCAGGGAAGAACCACGGGGTCGAGGAAGGCTTAGGCTCTGGAGCCTCGCGCGCCAAGTGCGTCGGCGGTGGTCGAATGCCGTGCAGGCACAGGAAAGAACGCTTCACTCGCGAAGGTCGTTGATTCCCCGGGGCTTCGGCAGGAACCGGAGCGGGAATCCCATCCTCGTCGCCAAAAAGATGTTTTGTCGGCAGCGGCAGACAGCGGGGGCCCGGCGTCCGGAGAGCGTGCGGCGAGCGCCCGACGCGAGAGGGAGACGCGGAGACCTCTCAGAGGGAGACACTATACCACGCTGGTAAGCTTTGTAGTTCTTTTCCTCCACTGTTAATCAATGTTTTAACGCGACAGCGTTAAGGAGCTCGTGTCGCAGAAAAGCCGGTGTCGTCGGCGTCGGTGTCGGCGTCGTTGGCCGTGAGCGATAAATCCCAGCAAGCACTTCATGAATAAAAAACAACTTGCAAGATGGGCTGGGTGGGAATCGAACCAGGGTCTCCGGAGTGTGAGACGGAGGCGCTACCACTCAGCCACGAGTTCGATGCTTCAAAGCGGTAGAAAAGCGTCTCTAGTGAATGCGGTGTTGCCTTAGACACGAGCTGTTTCTAAGGCTCAGGCGTACGTCGCTTGCTCAGGCGCACATTTCGTTGCCGCGCCGAACGCGGCGCTGCTCGACGCTCACCGCGTCCGATGCGGGGCGCGTAGTCGCTGCGCCGTAGCCCACTGTCTTACAACCCTTGGCGGGTCGACGGGAACGCTGTCGCGTTCCACTCTTGAAGGCGAAGCTTAAGCGTCCTCCAATTTTTATCCTGTACAGATACATCAACACTCTTCCAGCCAATTTACTTTCTTCCATATTGCTCAGTCGTTATTCACATTCAATTTTACTGCGAGCTTCCCGCACTTCAAAAGTAGTCCAGCCCGTATCACCCTGCACAACTTCATTTGTAGTTTTCCCGTGAGCGCCCAATGCGAGGTGACCCACTGACCTTTGGTTCACGTGGAGGAGGAGGAGATAAACTTTATTAAAGAAGAGGTCTTAGGCGGGGGTTGGGGTGACGTTCCCCTCCCCGCAGTGGGCTCCTCATCTAGGCCGGACGCCAGGTGGCCGACCGACGATATCGTTCGGCGACCTCTTCGGCCCGCTCCGTGACTCGGAGTTGAACTTCCTGGTCCGAGCTGAGCAGCGCGTGCTCCCACTGCAATTGGGTAGAGAGCTGCAGACTGTTCGACAGCTTGTCTTGATTACATGAGTACAGGATGTGTGGTGTGTGTGCCTTATGGTGCCCACAGAGAGAACAGACGGGGCTGAACTGCTCTGGGAACCATATGGAGTATATGTACAGTCTAGCGCGATTTGAAGGTTATCGCGCGAGCGTCGACCGGGAACGCGAACAGCGCCATGGCCCAGAATTCTCTGCCGAGGCGAGGGAGGTATCAGGCCTGCTTCTCTCACTCTTTTTGCTGTTCCTTCAGCAGCCGTCACTCCCTGCTGGGCTATCAGTTTCTTTTTTTTTTCTTTTTTTTTGGTTCTGCGAACAGGCAGTGATCGCAGTGCGCACGACATATTCTTCGGTATTATCTGACATTGGGCGTTACGAAGCCGTATCTAGTCTATGCAACGTCATTGCTGCTGAGCCAGGAAGAATGGGTGACCAAGAACATTAGCTTAAGCCCGCGAAGATACGAGTTAACCAAGTCCACACTTTATCGCAACAAATGGAAAGCGTAGAATATAGAGAAAGGGCGGTGAGTTTGTCGCGGGGTGACGGTTGTTGTATGTAACAGCGAGGGAGAGAAGAGTGCGCAATCATGATTTTTCCTGTCCCGAAACCGGCCGCCAGGTGCCTGGAGTGCTGGGCTGGTTGACGCTCGCGCGATAACCTTCAAATCGCGCTCGACTGTACGGATTAAAGAAAGCGTCTGTTTGGAGCTATCGCCAACTGACTTGTTGAGTTTTACTTAGAGATCTATGTGGTTCTAGGAAGATTTGTCTTTCTTAAAGTGGGCAGTAATTTCTTTGTAGGTCGTCATTCGCTCCTTGGCCGACCTGAACTCGGGGTAACGAGCCTCCCGGTTGACTACGAATCCTCGGGCAAATTGGTGCGCCACCTCATTTCCAGGATGGCCTGAATGGGCGGGGACCCAGATCAATGTGATCTGGTGGGTATTGGAGATTTTTCGTAATATTTTGATGGCTGCTGAGTGGGCCCTTCCTTTGCAAAAATTTCGAATTGCGGTTTTAGAGTCGCTGATGTATTTGGCAGTGGTGGAGGTAATACCTACAGCTATGGCAGCTTCTTCGGCCTCCTCTGGAATTTTGTTTTATAGATTGTCACTGATGCGAGGGGAGAACCTCGATGATCGACAACTGCCAGGGAAAAGGCGTCTCTGTCCGCATGTTCTGCCACGTCCACATGCGCCGTATCTTTATGAACTGAAAATCTTTCGTGAAGTTTTTGTACCCTAGCCTTTCTTCTGTTTGTATCGTAGTGTGGATGCATGTTTTTTGGGCAGAGGATGGACTATTAAGTGTTCGTGCACGTGTCTTGGAATCGGCAAGGTGTGTGCACGGATTCCTTCATATTTTATGCCTGCCTTCTTTAGAATGAAACGTCCCGTTTCAGTGCCTGATAGTCTTTCGTATTGTGCGGTGAGGTGTGCTTCCATCATTTCCGCTAAGGTGTTATGAATTCCTAACTGTAGTAGTTTTTAATTTGGGGTATGACGAGGGAGGTTGAGCGCAATTTTGTAGGATTGTCGAATGAGAGAATCCACGTCGTTCCTTTCTCTGACTGTGAGGGTGACGTATGGTGTAGAGTAGATGACTCTGCTAAGAACGAAAGCCTGAATTAGTTTCCTGGTCTCGGCTTCTTTAACTCCTCCTCGCCTATTCGCGATGCGTCTGATGAGGAAGGAGATTTGGTTGACGGTGTTTCTCAGCTTGTTAATTAGTGTGTCATTTTTTTGGTTTGACTGTATCAGCATTCTCAAGATTCTTAGGGTTTCCACTTCTGGGATGGCTGCCCCTTCCGCGTAAATTTTGATCTCCGGCGCTTTATTTTTTCTTTGACGCTTTGGGTGTAGGATGAGGAGTTCAGATTTTTGGGGGGAACACGCAAGTCCTGCGGCTTGTGCTCCTCTACTACTACATCTACCGCTTGTTGTAGCGTATCTTGTATCGTGCCGATACTCCCCTTGGTTGTCCAAAGGGTGATATCGTCCCCGTACAAGGAGAGTTCTAGGTCAGGGATTTTGGCGAGTTTGGGTGCCATTTTGATGGCGGTTATATTGAATAAGAAGGGGGAGAGGACCGATCCTTGCGGCGTTCCTCTGTCTCCTAAAGTGAAGGTGTCGGATTTGATTGTGCCAATTTGAATTTTAGCCGTTTTATCGGAGAGAAAGTCCTTGATGCAGTTAAACGTTCTTTCGCCTACATTCAACGGTCCTGAGGGTACCCCTGATTTCAAACAAAACCGCGCACTTCAACAACTGACAGCAGCGCCGTTCCGCGGCACTACCGGCAGATAACGCGTGCCCGGCCCAAGAAAGGTCCACCGCTGGGAATAGATATGCGGACTTCGCATTTACAGTCGTAATATGGCTAAAAACATAAGGGCAAAAACTTTCTCTTTCGCCCTCGTATAATGCTTACACTCAGTATTGCGAGTGACGAATAATCGAGTAGGCTTAGAAGTATAATTACTCAAGTCTAAAAAGAAGAAATACTGATGAAAACGTTTCATAATATCAAAGGAAAAGGTACCGCAACGTAGCGTTTTAAGAATTTAGTGAGGAAATTATTTTTTGCTTTCCATGGCTCCTGGGAATGCGCTGCGCTTGAAACTGACTCAAGGGCGAAGAGGACAAGGCGTCGCACGAGGCACGAGCTCTGCGCTCAAGCGCGCTAGTGGACGAAGACGACGGCGAGGAGCAGAGCGCAGCGTCCGCCATAATTAATTTTGACCGTCGAGCTTGCAGGTCACGCACTCAGCCGCTCCTCCGCCGGTTCCCCTGCCTGTCCCCGAGAGACTGTCCGTCCCCGCGAACCGAAGCGAGATGGCGATCAACATACCGGGCCTGTTGGCCATCGTATTCTTCTACTTCCTCATCCTGGTGGTGGGCATCTGGGCCGGCCGAAAGAACGATGCGCCGCGTCGAAGCACTTTATCAATGAGCATGGGCGAAGGATCCAACATCATGCTCGCCGGCAGAAACATCGGGCTGTTCATCGGCGTCTTCACTATGACCGGTAAGCGCCACTGAGATGCCAGTAAATTTTGACCGTGCGTCAATTTCAGTGTCTCCGTCTGATGGCGCCTGCGGCACACGCGCAGGAGCCCAAAGTCTATAATTACGATAATTGTTGCAGGTACGCGGCAAGCACTACTTTAAGGTGGCGCCAAGAAGTGTGTCTCTGAAAACACTTCCCAACCAACTGGTTCTCTATAGCGAAAGCGTGGTAGAACTTCAATGACTCTACCTGTGCGAGCGTTGAAGTTCCTATTGGCTGGCCTGGGGTATGCGTCAGAAGGAGACAGGAACCCCCAGCCAATCAGCACTTCAGCAGCGAAAAAAAAGGACATGTCCACTAGGTAGACGCATACCCCGTGGGTGCAATCTTCTAACGGTTGGGAGAACGAACCGTTCGCTTGCCCTCGCATGTCTGGTCAGCAAAAGCGCCATCCTGACCAATCACACGACTAAAACGGGCCGCTTTCCGGACCATTATAATATCGCACCCCGAACATTAAGAACGAGAGAGCAGATATGGCGCACCTGGCAGTGGTGTTAAGAGATGAGTCCTGGCCTGGGTGCTCGGATTAGCGATGGTTGTTTTGCCCATAGTAAAAGAAACCACGTCGTCTATAGCAACATTGCGCTTGTTTGATATGCTTGAAAAGACATATGACACCTTAATGTTCCAAATCGCAATGAGACGGCTGCGAGATCAGTTCTTCACTTGTGCAATTTCAGAGTGCCCGGTACTGTGAAAGTAAGCCTGATGACAATAAATATTGTGTCAAATCTACGAAAGAAGTGACAGATGAGCTCTCTTTAGAATTCCATGTATGCACTGAAGGCCAAAAGAGTGAGGAACAATTTCCCTGCCACTCTGTCATTCCAGGGAGCATTAGTGTACCTTCCACAGCTCTTGGCACTTCTGCAATTGCTTCGCAATTTTTTTAGAAATGCCTTACCTGACACAGCATATGCATAGTTAGCATAATTGCTAAGGCGCAGTGATTTTTCTTCTCTTGGCGCTTTGCTGGTGACCTTAATTGGTGCTCGAAGCTGGCGTGTTAGTTTTCAGAGCTGGCCTAAGAAGCCCATTAAAGCGTCTTCCTTCCTTCAACCGCTCAAATATACTATAAACAAGGACTGTCATTGGCATATGGAGATAAGTATTGTGCTGTAGCTGGCACTGCCGGATACGGCGGCGCTGCGAATGCTACTCGATGGAACGAGCCGATAAATTATGTTACTGTGCTTAGACGTAGTTATCACTGTCTACTACAAGGACGCGTATTCACAAGGTTCTTGTAGGCTAGTGCAATTTCTCAGAACGGGCGCTGGCCAATCTAGATGAGCACAGCGCCTGCAAGTGCGACAGTCTAATTCGGTTGCAGACAGTTCTTATATGGGAAGCGAGAATATATGTTGATTTAGGCTCGCGTTCCGCGGGGCCCACCCTATATTCACCACTGAAGTGGCTCACTTGCGATAGAAATGGCCGCTCTGGGCGCATTCCTGCCGTCGCGCCGCCGCCGTCGTCGTGCTGTCCTGCTATGGACCGCTCATTCGAAGCTAGCGCGGGGAGGGTTAGAGGGGTTTCGAGAGCTGAAAATTGATGGTGTGTCCATTTTGTCGTTTTTGGAGCGAAACGCACTCGAGTGGGTTTGGCTGGAAAAACGACAAAGTGGACGCGCCATCAATGCTCTGGTCAAGCGCCTCAAGTGGTTCGAGCTTTTCAAGCCAGGGTAGATCGTTTTGCTGCGTTCTGCGCACGCAGCTATATAAGTGCACAACAGCATTTCTGCGGAGAATGCTGCTGTGCGCATGCACTGGTCCGAGCTGAACAGACAGTAAAAGTCAGGCTAACGTTAGGGTGGTGTTCCATTCTGCCCAGCAGCAGTTGTCGTGCGTGTTGCCATGCGTCTTGTTGTGCGGGTCGTGCGTTGACGTCGTGCTAACAGGTAGCACCCGCGTCACGTAGTGCGTGCAGTGTCCGAGCAGTGAAAGCACAACGCTTGGTATCGCTGTCAATGCATCGCCCTTCGGGTGGAACTGAAATTTTAATGGCGTGCTTCCGTATCGCGAGAAAGAGGTGCCGGGGTGATAAGGTTCTAAAGTGGTATAAGGTATATTGTGGCCTTAGACCTGCAGTGTTGGCATGCCATGGGTTATGACAGTTGAGCCTTTCTCGTCTCTTCAGCGACCTGGGTTGGAGGCGGTTATATCAATGGTACCGCCGAAGTGGTCTACCTCAGCGGGCTCGCCTATTGCCAGGCTCCTTTCGGATACGCCCTCAGCCTACTCATCGGTGAGTTAAGCCGATCGAGTAGTGCGGTTTGCAGTAGGGCGCAATTGGGGACCTCATGGTCACGTCAGTACGAAGCTTAGCGCATGAAAATTGACACAAGTACGTTGTTCGTAAAATATCAAATACAAAGTATGTTTTGTTCACTACTGTAGGTATTCACAGAAAGCCGCATATGTACAGATGCAGACGCACACATCATAATCATGAGCGATTATACACACATAAAGAAATACTTAACACGCACGCGCACGTTGTGACGTGCACTTACCGCATATTTTAATTTAAAAAAATACTTTTCTATGCAACAGTACCGACTTCAACAAGGAGGTACAAAGAAGCAGCGAGAGACCGGTCACCGCGGCCCTGAACTTTTTGTGGTTGCCATAGTAGATACTCGAGCAAGAAGCTTGGCGGAAGTCACGTGGTGGCTCCCCACTTCCTTGCGTATTTACCGTGGCACAGTGCATGGTAAATACGAATAAATGGATGGATTTTTATGCCTCAAAGATGAGTTACGGCCAAAGAAATCCAGAGCCTCGATTTGCTTACAGCGCGGAATCGGTGCATATTATAGGGTTCAAAATTCGAACACGATAGCTTTCGCGAGAAACACATATGCAGGAACAAGCACCAACATGGCGCTAGAAGCGCGTTACATTTCAGGTGCTCCTTATGCTCTGCGCAGGCGGATACCTGTTCGCGGTGAAGATGAGGAAGGCTGGCTACAAGACAATGCTGGACCCCTTCCAGCAGCACTTCGGCGCCCGCATGGGCTGCTTGCTCTTCCTGCCGGCCCTTTGCGGCGAAGTATTCTGGTCGGCCGCCATCCTCGCCGCCCTCGGTAAGATGGCGCCGGTCGGTGATGTCACGGCGCTCTTTGCAGTGGCTTGCATAGACGTGTTACAACTTGCTCTGCTTGCCATCATTGTACGGAAATATATTTGGCACTGGCGTGGGAAATTTAGGCTGTGTTCCAATACTCGCTGAGGAGAACTAAGTAGATGGCTAAGCGGACAGCGGCCATCTTAAGTCTTGTTCCACTTTCCATGAAGACGTCAAAGTAGACGGCTTCGCGAAAACAGCATCGAAGTTAAAAATGGGGTAGGCTTCTTTCCTGTCCAAACAATATGGCGGCTGTGCAGGACGCTTGGAAAGCCGACAGGAAGGTTGTCCGTGCACAAGGAAACATAGACACGCTATCCTACGCCCTTAATGTAAGCTACACCGTGTTTTTCGTTGGTTTGCGGGCGCAAATACTTAAAATACCGAAATAATGGGTGCTTTTCTCAAATTTTTTTTGTCGCCAAGAGGTGACGTCACGTCGCAGAAGCGTCTTCCGTGCGTCTTCCAGACGGCTAGAAACTCGGTCGATTAAATGGCCTCAAAGATTTCTCGGCTGTCGGCTTAGCTGTCTACAAGACTGGCTCCGATGCTGGTCATAATTGGAACGCACTATAAATCTCACTAAGTATACTAAAAACAAATGGACGGAACAAACGGAAGCTATGTTTGAAGCAATTTAGATCGAGGCAAACTCCAATTCCGCTTGTTCAGATGCCTGTAAAATGTAGAAATGCTTTTATGAGACGACGCCTGCGCAGATCTGAATGAGATTTGTTCCACTTCAGAGAAAAAAGGTGAATTCTAATGACTCTAGGAAGCAAAGTCTTTATTTAGGGCCTGGAATAAAGAATAAAAATTCAGTCATTCTAGCATACGCTAAAGAGGATGAAGTCCAAAGCCGGCGCGCTCACAAGACATTCATTAAATTACATGGTATTCTCATACTAATGCCTTGTTACTTCCCATTATATGTTTCCTCCCACCAAAGGTCGTGGGTTTGAGTGCCCTGATTGTGCCTTACTTCGCCTTAACACCAAAACTCGCTGGTTCGACCCCTAGCAATGGTCGTCGGTACGACTACCAATAATGGCAACATGAATTTTAGTGCCATTGAATTTTGGTACCACCACAAGTTCAACTACAACAAAAGGCCATGGGGCGAGTGCCTCTTTGTCTTAATAAACACGAAAGTTAGTGGGTACGGGTCACACCAGTGGTCGTGAGTGGCATCATCAATTTTAGTGACATTGAATTTTGGTGCCGTAACACCGCACGGTCAGCTTTTCGATAATGATAGAGAATGCATTTTTCGACCCATAAGCCCCTTAAGGCTTTCGCCTTAATAGAAGTACCAAGTTTACAAAACCGCGACGCCGTACCAAAAACGGATATCATAGTACTGTATAAAGCATCCGTTATCGCATCTAAACAAATTTGATGTACGAGGGCGAATCGGAAAGTCCTTGCCACCCCCTCACCCCTACCACCCTACCATTTGTTTTTAGCCAAACTACGGCTGTAAATGCGAAGTCAATTAACATATCCATTCCCAGCGGGGGACCTTTCTTGAACCGGCCCGGCCTTATCTGCTGGCAGCTCCGTGGCGCGGCGCTGCTGTCAGTTGTTGCAGATGGCGGCTGCGCTTCACACCTCCACGGCGTACGAGAAGCGAAGTGTGATTAGTTTTCTATGGAACAAGGATCCACAGGGCAGTGCAACCCACGGATAGGGAAAAGTGTCTCGCTTTGAGAAGTGTGAGGTGGTGGCGTTGTGAGTTAAGGCCGTGAAGACTTGCATGACAATGAAAGTTCGCAGACGCCGCGTGCGTCGCTGACTGACGACAGGCGCTTTTCGAAGTTAGTGCTGCGAAGGGACAAATTTCTGAACCGGTGTGGGGACTATGTGAAAAAATATTGTAAGGTGCGTTTAATAGTACGCATATTTGTAATGACCCGTGTGTACGTTATTTTAGCTAATAACAAACGGGGGCCAATACTTTCTTATTGACCCTAGTATGTATTTGCAGCTTAACGCGAATGGGTACAATGTTTGTCAATGCTGTCGCAGGAAATTTCTAGCTCAGTTTTTGTATTGAGTATGAAGTTATAGCTAAACTTATTCCACCAACACTGTACGTCAGGCAGCAAACGTCATTTGTTGGCTTAGAGTAGGAACGCAGGACGAGGAAGAAGTTTGTCACGCGACTCGCTTTCCTTTAAAGGGCCTCTCGCCAGGCCTCATAGCAAATTTTGTTTATACGCTGGAACTTGTTACGTGTCCTCAGGGGAGCGTCCTGCCGCATTTTTTTTTTTCAAAGCGGTTCATTAATAGCGGAGATAAAAATATTTCAGTGTCGCGAACTCATGATTTCAACACGGGAGCCCCACCACCAAGCGAGACACTCTCTCCACTTGACGCGTCAAGACTGCGCAAGCGAAATTGTTTTCCTGCGTTCTCCCATACCGGACCTCGAGAATCGCGTGACGCATACGTCACGCGCCCCGCCATCTTTTCTTTTTCTGCTCGCTTCGTTTTTTATCCTTTCTTTCTCCTTTCCTTTCTTTCCTTCTTCCTTTCTTTCTTTCTTTCTTTCTTCCTTTCTTTCTTTCTTCCTTGCCTTCTTTCTTTCTTTTTTTCTTTTTTGTGGTGCTGCGCACTTCTGCTGACGGCGTTGTGTGCTAGCTGTTGTGATTGTCTTGTTGCGCAGCGCGCACGATTTTGCGCGCTACGCACAAGGACACATTACTAGAGGTATAATTCAGTCCTGCACGAATAGCGAAGCAGAACAAGCGGATCACACAGCGTGATCACCCTCTGGAACACGGTAGAAAACGTCATAGTTTCGGTACCTGCGCACGTGACTACACGACCGTAGGAACAATCAGACGAAGCGGAAGTACATCTCTCTTGCTTTGGTGCAAAGTAAAACAAAAAACATGCAGACATCCCTTTTGTGTATTTTATTATTTCTCTAAACTTCAATTCGTCAATTCAAGGAACAGATCCCACAAGTAACAGATGTTGCCTTGAATCATTCTCGAAGTCACGTGTCACCGCGAGCGACGTCACGTAGGCACAGGGACACGACTACGTCACCGTCCGGCTTGCAGCGCGGTCGCCGCGAGAGAAAAGGAAAACGGCGTTGGGATTGAAACTTCGGACCATTCCGTGGTGCGTAGCTATGTAATTTTGTGCATAATTATAGTCTGCATGGCGGCAGCGCCATAAAAATCCCAAATCATCATCGTCATTATCAAAGACGATCGTTAGCGCGAATTTTACGCCCTGCGCTTGTCAGCTCAAAATGGCCAGACCTGGTGCGGGGCCCGGTCAGATGAGAGAGGCCGACGCAAGATCTCCCGCTGCAATGGTGTAACTCGTGTTGTGTAAAGCAAATTAAATGTACACCTATGTGGCGCATATGAGGAGGGCTTCTATAAAAATAACTCAATGAATCCGTAGGGACTTTGGGGTGATGCCCACTTCCAGATTTCTGCCTGCTGTTTCACCCCTATGGCTGAAAAACTTACCGCAAGCTATTGCAAAATTCCGTTGATTAAATCTTGTTCTCGATGCGCTTTCACATTTCGATAGAACATAAACTTCTTTGTTGCGCGTACTGGCCCTGGACCACATTTATCGAAGTCGAGAAACGCATTCGAAGTTAAAGTAGACTATTTCAGAAATACTTTGCCGAAAAATGTACTTCACTTCTTTCAGCAGAAACAGTTATTGCCATTCAAACGTCCCCTGCGCAGTGCTCCCGCTCCTTCTTCAATGTATTGCACTGCGAAGGCTACGGTGGAGTGGGGCGGGCTCACAACGTTCTGCCAACTGAGCATCACCGTGGTGCACAGTTCAAATTTAATTTTGGATGTTCACGCAGGCGCCACTACTTCCGGTTGGGTGCCTGAATAGTCTCATTCCGTGGCGTCCGCGGTATTTACGCTACGTAGAAGACCGCAGCTTTGCTCGTAGATTCAAATGTAGTGCGTATGTGCAGTGTTTGCTTTGTGCACGACAGGGCTTGAGCGCGCGCTCGCGCCCATGTGGGATGCGGACCGGCTTTGTCCTGCACCAGCTTGACCGACGGATAGTTGCCACATCCAACTTGCGCATCTTGAAGCGCTATTATTAGTTCAATACGAAGTGAAGTCTGCAAAGGCGTCTAGCAAGGCGCAGCAAGGAATGAGCGCGCACTGTCAAGCATGCTTCTGGTCTGACCTTAAGTTTCGCGTAGTTCGAGGCGAGATGGTTGTTCAAAAATAGTCGAAATTAGCGAGGCCCGATTACTACGACATCGATATAAGCAGGGCGGTTTTATTTCCTATGCGGGCGACCAGGGCCGATCGTGAGGAGACGATAGTCGGCTTCCTGCGGAAGTACGTAATTATTCTAGAAATTCGAAAGCAATCGAGCCTCACTTACTTCAGCCTGATTACTAAAGTGCGTCAATGAATATATACGATAAGAGTATGAAGAAGCGCGTTCATCCAAATATTCTTGTTGATTGATGTCAGCCATAGAGTTTTTCACGAAATCACCTATAGGAAAATCTGGCGCTGCTGCTCTGCGGTATGGATGGGAATCCCGGTACATTGTGACTTCGGCTTGGCATCGTCCTCGGAGAGCCAGGAAACCTCGAAGACGCGCCTTGCAAGCACCGTTCCCTCTGTCACAATGACTCATTTTCTACTAAATCAGCATGTAAAAAGCTGTTTTAGCCTTATTATTACACGGAAACCTGTTTTGTTTACCTATGAGAACTTGTTATTGCATGTATAATTATATGAAACGTAAAAAGTATCCGTGGGCCCCTAAAGTTGGAGGACAGACGACAAGGTTCGCTCTCACTTTGGAACAGTTTGTCGTCTGTTCTTCCTTTTCTTCGCTTGGTTATACATTGTAGGTGTGTAAACTTCAATGCCAGATGTAATATGCGTGAATGGAAACATTTTTATAAAGATTTTACTTTAAGAAAGCGGTATTTGTGTAGCCATATGTACATTTTAGATGAACCCTCTTAGACCACCAGCCAACACAAGCCTCGCAGACACATACACCGTCATTCTCATGACGGCACAGCGCCCCTTAGGAACCTCCCATAGACGGTAGCGCGATATTTCTCTCTCGATGTTATAGCGAGAAACTCTATGATGTCAGCAATCACGAAATAAGCGCGTCCAGAAAAGAGCAGGCTTATGTTCATATGAGAACGTTTGAGAGAAAGGTGACTTCGCGCTCCATTTGCAAACTCCACGCGCAGTGCACGACTGCAAAATTTGGCTGAGATGTTCACATCAGCGTATGCTATCTACGCTCTGTGTTTTTTCACCAAGGCCGAGGGTTGGTTCAGGATCCCTTTGGAGGTGTGCTGGCTGAAAATGTTATACTAGTCTTTATTGCTCCTTCGGACAGCCGTCGATCCAGTGATTGCACTTGGAAACCTCAGTTCCCTGAGAGTGCGACAAATAATTTCTTTACCTGCGATGAGTTCAAAACGCGCGTCGATAGCAACGTGTCCTGGGATGGGAAAAAGGCGACCTATCACGTCACCGAAACTTGTCTCGTTGCACCGCATTACTGCCGCTATTCCCAGGCTGCCAAAAGCTGCGTCGATTCAGCAATAGACGGGGCAGGAGGGGAGAGCGTGCCCCCCTTCCCCTCTGTGTTTCCAAACTTTGGCGCTTTCGGCGATGCGGTTATTGTACGGCCTTCAAGAACCCCACCCCGCCACTTCTGGTTTCGAAGCGATGATCACTTTCGGCGATAGTACCTCGTCGGCGACTGTGTCGCCGTCAGGTGGGAGCTGATTGGCTGGTTGAGCAAAATGTGGTGAGCTCCTTAGCTGGTTGTGCCCTACGTCACGCGGGGGCGATCGTCACAGAGGAAATCCCTGATGAGTCTCCTTTTTCACGTCCGCACCCACGCTGCGTTTGACCCGCGTTTGGAACTGATCGTACAAGAAGTGGTGTAATCCATGATTTGTGCTGCTGTCGAGAAATCGAGACTTCGTACCGCAGTTATGGAGTCAACCGATAATTAAAAAAAAAGGAAACCAATAAAGCAGGACACAAGATTTTTTGGGTCCGGACTCCATTTATGGCCATATAGTAAAGCTTATATCTACGCTGCAAATTTTTACGTGCCCTCTAGCGAGCGCTCAACGGCAATAATTTTTTTCAAATTGGTTCATTATTAGCAGCGATATAAATATGTGAAGTGCCGCGAACCCATGATTTCAGGAGGGAACCTTCACTGTCAATATTGACGCTCTCTCCACTTGCCCCGTCTAGCCTCCGCACGCAAAATTCCTTCCCCGCATTCTCCCATACCGGAAACGGAGGACCGCGTCACCTACGCGTCACTGAGCCTCGCCTTCTTTTTTTTTTTCTCACGTTTTTTTACTTTCTCACGTTGCTTTCTCACGTTTTGTGTTCTAATGGAGCCAGAGATTGAACATGGCGAGTTCCGGAAACCTCTTCTTAGCCAAACTGGCCTGAATACGAAAAAACTCTTTCGTGTTGACACCGTGACGTACCGTCGTTCGGAATTCGGCCCGAAATTCAAGAACTTCGACCTTCATTTTATTCTTGTAATAATCAACCTATTATTTCGAAGTTAACGGCAGCAATGTCTTCAAAAACGTTTTTTTCGTCTAAATTGATTTATTGTTTTAATGTCCTTTGAGCTTTGTACTGCCGCTCGAATATTGCATTCGACCCCGTAACTTTTGCGTGAATCGTGTTCTTATGAGGGAAGTGTCTAAAAGTTTGAAAGGTTTCCATGAACACCTACCTGCTCGTCAAATATTGCAGTGGTTGCCGTGAAAACAGATTTCTTTTTCTATGTATTTAAACAGGAGCCCCCGCTTCCTGTTAAAGCGCAGGGCAATCCCCTGTCCACATATTTGCAATACGCGGCACCTATATAAGGGTCTGGAAGTTCAGACCTATCGCGGGCCACCAGAAAATCTGCAGTTAACGAATAATGCCTAATTAATTAGTCGTAAGCTGTTACATTTGTTGATAATATTGGAATCAAACGATTGCATTTTTACTCGGTAACGCTCACTGTAATTCAATTACTATTTTTCAATAACTAATTACAGGTAAATAGTTACTTTACTGACGTTATAAGCTGTATAACACGTGACGCAGCTTTAGGAACCTGAATTTTGTGGCAACTACATCACACAATGCTCGAATTGTGTCACGCAGCAGCTTCGCAGATGCGCCTGCTAAGACGGGCAAGTCCGGGAGCTCAGTATCTTACTCGTGTTAACGCTCCACCAGGCGTTGCCCGCCGAATCGAACCGGAGCTGGCATGTCTCGATAGCGACTACCATTTGGGACGTTAATGCCACGAAATCGCCTACGGACCATTTGTACAGTCGAGCGCGATTTGAAGGTTATCGCGCGAGCGTCAACCAGCCCAGCACTCCAGGCACCTGGGGGCCGGTTTCGGGACAGGAAAAATCATGATTTCGCACTCTTCTCTCCCTCGTTCGCTGTTACATACAACAACCACCACCCCGCGACAAACTCACCGCCCTTTCTCTCTATTCTACGGTTTGCATTTGTTGCGATAAAGTGCGGACTTGGTTACCTCGTATCTTCGCGGGCTTAAGCTAATGTTCTTGGTCACCCATTCTCCCTGGCTCAGCAGCAATGACGTTACATAGGCTAGATACAGCTTCGTAACGTCCAATTCAGATAATACCGAAGAATACGTCGTGCGCACTGCGATCACTGCCTGTTCGCAGAACCAAAAGAAAATAAAAGAAAGAAACTGATAGCCGAGCAGGGAGTGACGGCTGCTGAAGGAACAGCAATAAGAGTGAGGGAAGCAGGCCTGATAATTCCCTCGCCTCGGCAGAGAATTCTGGGCCATGGCGCTGTTCGCGTTCCCGGTCGACGCTCGCGCGATAACCTTCAAATCGCGCTCGACTGTACAGCCTCTCATTGGTCCAACCGGGGGCGTCTCCTTGAAAGACCAGCAACTATGAAAAAATGAAGCGCCTACGCTTTACAGAGGACCCAGCTGCTGAGTAATGACAGCCTTGTGCGCAAGATGTCCGCACGTTAGAGCACCGACCAAGCGTGCACATCTGAGCGATTATTCATAATCGCAGCTGATTCTGATGATATAATAAGTTCAAATGAAAGTAACGTAAGAAAATTGATTTATTTTGATTATTACCGTAATTATGTTCGTCGGCCACTTATTGGTCACTGAAATCAATTACATTTCTTAATAAAGTACTTGTGATCAGTTACCTTTTTCTGTAACGTGTGAATGTCTGGCAACATTAGCGTATGCTTTACGAACTGCGCACAAACATAATACGTCTCTATACATTGAGAGGATGACAAAACGCAGAACACAGTGCTCCTCACAGGTCTACCGGCAGGAATACAAGCACTGCTTTCATTTTTGAGCAGAGTTGTGGCGTAGCAAAAACCAGGCATGACAGAACCAACATGGATTATGCGCACACCAGGAGAAAACAGGCTATATAGAGCACATGCGCATAAGCATAGCCAAAAGCGAAATCTGCGAAAAAAAATATGTATATTCGTTACTGTGGATAGCAATAGAATGTTCACTTATGCAGGTGTCCCCCCCTCCCCTTTTTTTGGATGAAGTATGCCTCTGCCGACTCACGTGCTATTGCGTCACAACTTCGTTTTTGAGTTCGAGTCGCTGATAGCTCGGGTTAACAGCTGCGCCCAAGGCAAACACTTTGTTTATATTCTTTTTTTTTCTTTTGGAAATAAATGTATTGCAAGTATATGCGTCTTGCAGTTCGTTGGAAGGATCGCAAGTAGCGCTTGATCACGAGTCCTAGACCTTCGAATCAGCAGCCCGAGCTCGGGTCTGGCGCTGCAGTGGTGGCAGTCCGCACAGCGCCATATGCATATTACCCACTACAATTTCCCCCGCGGCGAAGAAGAGCCATCCTAGCGACCTAAGATGATGAATCGACAAAGGGGTCGGGGTACGGCTTCAGGCGGCTGATGTGAACGGTCTCGCAGCCACGGTGGCGTTTGCCCGAATATGGCGTCACGGGTTCGACCACCTAATTTACAGGCGATGTACCCGCGACGATCCGGTATGGACCCTGATATTTCGGTGCAAGCTTTGGGCTAAGGCCTGGAGCTTGGAAGGGCGGCCGGAGCCAGACGTGAGAGTCCACGGCGGAGGACTGTGTGGGCTGCCCGTTGTCATGGCGATCTTTGTGGATTCCTTGGGTGTCCGACGTGAATGAGCGAGCCAGTTGGCGACACACTTCAGCATGGCGAGCAACTTCGGGAAGAGGGGTGAATTCAGAGGCATCCGGGTGATATGGTAGTACGTTGTCGAGGGCAGTGGATGGTTCACGTCCATAAAGAAGAAAAAAGGGTTAGAAGCCTGTGGTAGCCTAAACGGCGGTATTATATGCATACGTCACAAAAGGGAGGACATCGTCCCAATTGGAATGATCAGATGCAACATACATGGTGAGCATGTCACCAAGAGTGCGGTTGAATCATTCCGTTAGACCATTAGTCTGTGGTTGATACCCCTTAGAGGTGCGATGAACAGTGCGGCAGGCGGCGAAAAGCTCATTAATGACTTCGGACAACACACGGCCTCGGCCACGGAGCAGTTCTCGCGGTGCGCCATGCCGTAAGGTGAAATGCCGTAAGATGAATGCGGCGACGTCGCGAGCAGCAGCCAAAGCAAGTGCAGCAGTTTCGGCATATCTTGTGAGGTTGTCTACGGCGACAATTATACAACGATTTCCGTTAGCAGTGCATTGAAGAGGCCCATAAAGGTCAATGCCAACCCAATCAAAAGGACGTGCAGGACACGGTAAAGGTAGCAGAGAGCCTGTCGTATGAGGAGATGTCTTGCGTCGCTGACAGGCGGCACATGACCGAATGTATTAGCGTATATAAGAATGCAATGCCACTCCAGTAGTACCGCTGACGGAGCCGCTCGTAGGTTTTCAGGACGCCAGCATGAGCTTGTTGCGGGTCGGCGTGGAAATACGTGCATATGTCGGAACGCAAATGGCGAGGGATGACTAGCAGCCATTTGCGACCATCTGGCTGATAGTTTCGGCGGTACAAGATGGCGTCCCGTAGCACAAAATGGGTGGCTTGGCAACGAAGGGCTCGAGGGCTTGTAGCAGTTGAACTGTTAAGAATGTCAATGAGAGAGACGATCCCTGAATTTTTTTTCTGTTCAGATGACATGTGAATAACAGCAAGCGTAGCAATCGGGCACTCTATGGATGAGGGTGGCGTGTCGTCTGATCGCATGGGCGATCGAGAGAGCGCATCTTGATCAAAATGTTGACGCCCGGATCAATAGATGACTCGAATGTCAAATTCTTGGAGCCGAAGACCGCAACGTCCAAGACGCCACGACGGGTCTTTCAGTGACGCAAGCCAGCAGAGCGCGTGGTGGTCTGTCACAACGTCGAACGAAGGGTCATACAAATAAGGGCGAAATTTGTGTAAGGCCCAAACTTTAGCCAAACATTCTCTTTCCGGGCCCGAATAATTGGATTCTGCCTTCGTGAGGGCACGACTCGCATATGCAACCACATATTCCGGATATTCCGGATAACCAGGCTTGCTTTGCGCAAGGACGGCTCCAAGACCAACGCCGCTGGCGTCCGATTGAACTTTGGTCCGTGCACTCGGGTCGTAGTGGCGTAGAACAGGCGACGAGGTAAGCAGACGTGGTAAGCAAAGTGCTGAAGGCTCGGCCACATGCCGCAGTCCAATCGCGAAGGTCGCCAGGGCCAGCCAGGAGCTTCGTCAGGGGAGCGATGATGCAGGCGAAATTGCGCACAAAGCGTCGGAAATAAGAGCAAAGACCGACAAAACTGCGGAGCTCTTTCACTGTAGTCGGTCACAGAAATTGTGCGACAGCACGAAGTTTGTCAGGGTGGGGAAGGACGCCGTCTTTGGAAACGACATGGCCAAGTATGGTCAGCGGTCGAGCTCCGAAGTGGCACTTTTTCAAGTTAAGTTGAAGGCCGGCGGTCGCAAGTCAAGTAAGGACTTCGCGTAGACGAGTGAGGTGAGTGGTGAAATGAAGGGAGAAAACTACCACGTCTTCTATATAACACAGACAAGTCTTCCATTTGAGGCATCGCAGAATATTGTCCATCATCCTTTCAAATGTCGCGGGGGCATTGCACAGACCGAATGTCATTACTGTAAACTCAAACAGGCCATCAGGCATAATGAAAGCTGCATTCGAGCGGTCGGATTCATCCACTGGCACTTGCCAATAGCCGGATCGCCAGTCCAAAGAAGGAAAGAATTCGGCACCGTGTAGACAATCCAGGGTGTCATCTATGCGCGGTAGAGGATAGACAGTTTTTTCGTGTAATCTTCTTGAGGCGACGATAGTCCACAAAGAAACGAATCAAGCCATTTTTTTTTTCTTAATGAGTACTACGGGAGACGACCAAGGGCTGCAGGATGGCTTGATAACACCACGTTCAAGCATGTCTTCAACGTGCTCGGTGATGACACTAGGCTCGGTGGATGACACGCGGTACGGACGCTGGTGTAATGGTGCGTGATGTCCCGTATCAATGTGGTGAGAGCGGGTACTTGTGCGGCCTAATAATGTTTGATTCCAGCCACAAGATGCGCGAAAGTCATTTAATAGAGTTATTAGCCACTCACGTTGTGTCAGCTCGAGGTCATCGGCAATAGAGCGACAAAAAATGTCCAGTGATCCTTGGTTAGTTGGCACATGGGGTGTCAGTGCTGTTACGTTGGCAGTATTCACGTCGTCGGCAATAGGGAAATGAACAATAACGTCAGCGTCCACAGTCTCGATGGTAACAATAGTCTCACCACAGTGCAAAGCCAAAGTGTACGAATTTGGGTTCGAAATCAGTATTTCTGCAGCACCATGGTGAACCGTGAGGCGGGCGAAAGGTAATAATATAGGCTGGCGGCGAATGAAGACTGCAGCGGGTGTAAACATGACCGTCGCTTCGGCAACCGATGCGCATGAAACTAGGACGAATACAGCACTATGAGAAGATCAGTATCTGAAACTACACAGATCCTGCTAACATCATGGACTTGAAAGTCGTGAGGTGGCAAATCGCACAGAACGGAGAATTCAATCTCAGCACGTGCACAGTCAACGACGGCATGATGGCGCGACAGAAAATCCCAACCGAGGATCACATCGTGGGAGCAACAAGTTAACACAAGGAAATCAATCGAATACAAGATGTTTCGAATCAGCACCCTGGCAGTGCACATAGCGACTGGCTGAACTTGTGCTCTGGCTGTTCTAAGCAATGGTATCGAAGGCATCGTGGTCACTTTCCGTAATGCACGACAAAGCCACTCACTAATCGTGGATGTAGCAGCACCTGTATCGACAAGCGCAGGAGATTTGATGCCATCAACGGACACTTCAATAACGTTAGCGGGGGGAAAACGAGGACTTACCCCCGTATTCAGAAACGCAACTTGAGTCGAAGCCCATGCTTGACTTGATTTAGATGACGCCTGGCGTTAGCGTGCATAAAGACGCTCACTGCGTTTCCTTCGGCGCGTTCACGATAGGCGTTACTTGATCAAGTCAAGCATGGGCTTGTACTGAAGTTGCATTTCTGAATACGGGGGTTACACGTTCCGACGATGACGCAGTTCGTTCCTCAGGAACTGCGGAAATCAGTTTTCCGCCTCAGTAGTACAGGCACTGGGCCTACGAGGCATGCGTGAGAGTGATAGCCGACGAGGAAAAGGTGAGCGACGAGTACCGTAGAGCTATGACTGCGGTGCTGGTGGGTCATCAGCAGCGTAGACTTCCGATGGTGGTCGTTGAGGCATACGGTATGGTCGGAAGCCGGAGCTGGGTGGTCGCAGGGTGCCCACGCAGGCCGGAAAGCGCCTGCGTCAGAAGCGCGCTACATGTCCCGGTGTATTGAAGCATAGCATATTGGGTGGTTGTCAGCAGTGCGCCAAGGATTTGTACCCTGCTGGTGTGCACTGAAAAAGAGAGCGGCCGGCTGGCGAGGCGAAGGCGGAGGAGAGAACACCGGCGGGCGAGGCGCTGAAGGCGGAGGAGAGAACCCCGGCATACGAGGAGCCCGTACAACGGCTTCACCATACGTCAGAAGCGCGGGCACGAGAGCCGGCTGACACGGAAGTGGAAGAGCTTCCGTCACTTGCTCTTGAATTACCTGTCGGATCGCTGGAGCCAAATATTGAGAAGGCTTCTCCGTTGTCGGCAAAATCGGGAGCGGTCGCACGACCTCCTCACATACAATTTCTTTTATTTGCGTCAGCAAAGTTGCATGGTTGTCGCCAATAACCAATCCTTGGCTAACAACATTTGAAAGGCGTCCTCATCAATGCCTTCAATAATGTGCTTTATCTTGTCCTCTTCTTCCTTTGACGGATTCACGCGCTTACACAGGTGAATGACATCTTAGGTGTAACTTGTGAAAGTTTCACCTTGATGTTGCGCACGCCCCCGTAAGCGTTCTTCGGCGCGAAGCTTGCGCACAGCAGGGCGCCCGAACATTTCTGCGAAACTTGTCTTGAATGCGCTCCATGTTGTAAAATCGTGTTCGTCGTTTCGGAACCAGAGGTTCGCGACGCCGGTTAAGTAAAACCGCACGTTGTACAACTTGGTGACGTCGTCCCCCTTGTTAAGCTGGGTCACCCGTTCGTAAGATGACAACCAGTCCTCCACGTCATAATCATCAGTGCAGCTAAAGATGGCAGGATCACGCTGGCGCCACACACCAGAAACGATGACCGCCGGAGGCTGTGGTGCATCTTCCTGGATGGTTTCGTCAGGCATGGTCGAAGCAGTCGGTAGCGTCCGGTTTCGGAGTTCCAGTTTCCTAGGTTACCCAGCACCTCCACCAAATGAAATGGGGGTTATTGCAGCGCGTTCGAGGGATCGCAACTAGCTCGTGATCACGAGTCCTAGCCCTTCGAATCAGCAGCCCGGGCTCGGGTCTCGAGCTGCAGCGGTGGCAGATCCGCACACCTGCCACGTGCATATTACCCACTACACTATATATATATATATATATATGTATATATATATATATATATATATATATATATATATATATATATATATATATATATATATTATATATAATGCCTAACTATATCTTGATTAACAATGTCTTTTATTGAGCCTTATTAAAGGCGTGACGCTTAAAGCTCGAGGCATCTGTTTCTATCCTTTCTCCTGGCGGTTTTCGTTACAGCCCAGTTATCCATTGGCGCTTCTGCCTTTCATTGCGACATGTTCCAAACAAACCAAAACAAGGGTGCTATGCAGGATGCGCTGAGTTTCTCGTTCACCCGAGTTTTACCCGAGTTTGCTCGACGGCAGTCAGTGAACGGAGATAGCGCGGAACGCGCCGAAAGTGCAGGCAAAAAAATATGTAGACAAAAAGCCGCGTATGACAACATGAGCGCACCCTGCGTGGCACGCTGCTTCCACGTTTCAAGCGCAGAAGGCTGCACAGCGAAATGCGCCAGCGCCGCGTATTGTTATCAACGGATTATCACAACTTAGCGATACCGTGACTGTCCCGCTGTCTGTCTGCACACTTGCCGTGAGCCGCTTGCCACGCCTTTCCTGGGCGCATCAAAGGCGTGCCTCCTCGTTCGAGCACTATCTTTCTTTCCTCCATCGAATGTGAACAGGGTACATGCGGCGCATTATTGCACCTAACCTTTCACTCAAACGAATACGTTAAAATACAACAAATAAAATAACGAACATTTTTATTTCTTTAAGTATCTGTTTTTCGTTTTCAACGCTAGAAATTTGTGATGACAAACGGAGATCGAGCAAATTATTAAATTTTGCACTTCTTGCCGCGAGTGGCGACAGTGAGGCGAAAGCTTAGAAGCGGTACATGGAATTTGGTCGCACGCACGAGGGCACTCATACGGTGATAAGTCGCCTAGGGGCGCTGCAGTGCTATTCTCAATAATGTCCGTCATGATCCATGGAGGGTCATGGCCACTCTTTCTCTATTAGGGGAATAGAAACGCAGCGCCGCGGTACGGCTGTTCATCGCAGGCGCTTCACTAGGCTATTAAGTCCCCCGCTTTACCGAATAAAAACGACACAAAGGCTGTGGCTGCAACATGGCGGTATATTATTTTAGAGTGCGTAGTGACGCAGTTCAGTGAAAATGTACCAGTTTATCTTTGTGCGCGAAGCCTCTGCGATACATTGCGAAAAGTGCGTGCTTCCCCAGCGACACAATTCATCGCTTGTCATCGCTTGCCCAGTGAAGGTGCCTCTGAGCGCATGTACGCAGTATACGAGTTTGTTGTGTAGTCGAAGGTGCTCGTGGATTACGTCTGCTGGAGCCGGCAGCGATCGCAGATGGATATCGTAACGACACCGCAGCACTCGCATTTTGGCAGGTGAGGGCTCTTGTGTGCAGTTATGAAATCAGATTTCGAACGGAGAGAGGTGTTGGAACTGTTGAGTGCGCAGTGCTTGTGATGAAGAACTGCCATTGCACTGGATCTAGAAAAGCGAGCGATGCTCGGACGCTGATCGTGTTTACGACGCTGTGGCTCCGTTTCATCACCGATGACAAAGCAGCCATCTCAAACGACTGCTGCAATACGCACTCCTCAGCATCGTCGTCCCCCTCGGCGCATCGACGCCTTGCAAGCAGCAACAGTGACGTGCCGATAATTATTGATTGTGCGCTACGGGCCACAATGCAAGTAATGAAACCGTGTTGTGCGGCCATCTCAGCCCGAGAAGGTGTGTGCATAAGCCAGTGACAGTCAACGCTTTGTTTTTGATAGTGGTGCTCAGTACATCACCGATGACAGCGTGTTGTGCGTGTTTTATGTCGGCAGTCAAGATTGTCGATACCTCTCAGCTCGACACTGCGTCGCTGTTGCCGGAAGATAAGTTGGGCGTGGCCCGACTGTAGTGGGTGCGCGCACAAGAGTTACATGCCTCGCGCGGGGCGTGACCTCTGGTTTTGATTGACAGGCGAAGTCGTGCTAAACTCGTACATCGCGAAACCCCCTCCGAGTTCAACTCGGGAACATGGCGGCGGCAGCAGCAGCCTGTTTCATTGCATCAAGCGGCAGCAAGCGTCAGTATGACCGTCCGGACCCGTTCACCTACATGACCGATGGGGAGTTTCAGCGTCATTTTTCGCCTGTCGAAGACATCAGTGCGCTGGCTGTGTGACGAGCTAGGCGAAGACTCTCGTCTGCGGAGACAGCGTGGTGGGCTTCATTCGCTCACCGTGGTAGAGCAAGTCATCTGTGCCCTCCGTTTCTACGGGACTGGGAGTTTTCAGGGAAGCGTCGGTGCCGAGCGTTATTGGACGCCATAAACTACTGTTAGCAACTGTGTCAGAGATGTGTCTGACGCGCTTATCGATGCGGCAGTGCGTAAGCGGTGGCTAGCTTTCCAGAATACTGCGGCTGAGCGGGTATATGTAAAATAATGCTTCCTACTTCGTGGGAACATTACGAATGTAGTCGGGTGTGTTGACGGAGCGTACGTAGGAATTAAGGCGCCTCGAATGTCAGCGTTACTGTGATTCACATTGAAGCAATGTTTAGACACCCCATATATATTGCTAGATTTGTGACTTCTGATTAGCCGACTTAAATTTTGTGTTAACGACATGTCACATGCGGCTGCTTATGATGCTGCCTTTTTCGCTGGTTGATGACTTTTTGCCGATTGTTCTACTTGTCTCTCAGGGTGCCTTCCAAATGGCTCACTTTCCTGGGAAAGAAGTTAAGTATAAATAGATAAATGGATGTCAGAAATTGTGTGAAGTAACCGATGAATCCTAATACCATAAAAAACTTGGGGTTCTTCATTGGTGAAGTTACTTAGTATGCACAATGCTGAATTTTAGTCATGCGTAATCTATCGGCCGCACTATGAAACAGCGAGGCATTGCACAATTTGTTGCAGCGCGATATGTGGATGTTGCGCCAAGCCGGTTGTGCCTATGCATTTGTGGCGAAATGAAAATGCTTTGAGAATCTTAGTGTGTTGGCTTGCATGAAGAAAATACTTCAGATTGTGTGCTCTGTTCACTGTCGATGCATGTGCCAGAGATTCAGTGTATCTTCTTTTTTTTGGGGGGGCGGCATTATTCTGGATGGATAAATTGTATATTTTCCTCTCATAATGGGGCTCTAATTCTTAAGCAGTAGAACAATGCACATCCAATGCTCTGCAGAACTCTCTGTACGTGAAGATGTCATGACTCACCAAGGCAAAATTACATATCGGAAGAAATGTGGTGCAGATGCCAATAAAAAGCGGGTCTTTGCGCCACCATGATAAAAATAAAAATTGCAGGCAAATAGACCATTTGTACAGCTTTAGAGCAATGATTACACAAAACGTGATATGCTCAAACGAGTAAACCCTTGCCGCAATGCCAGAGTAGGCTGAGCGACATGCAGCATATATTGGCATTGAACATGTCTCGTAACCGTTATTTTTATTATAAGCCCTCGCTGTCACACCTTTCCCTCCGGCACTTTCCATTGGTGTCATGATAATGGCAACAGCAGCAGCATGGCTGGTTAATGCTTGCCCCTTTGATTCCTGTGAGTTTAGTGGTAAAGAATATGGCACGTGCATACATACACCTGTGCTGCAAAATTTAACATTTGTGATTTTTTGGAGAGTTAATTTGTGTTGGGAAATTTCAAAGATGTGCACCATTGTGACCTAATAACTAGAGCATTGGTGAGGTTGAAGACGGTGTATTGGTATAGAAGCTTGAAGTTTAATTGCCCAACAATTCGACGGGACACAAAGAAGAGAAATACACACAGCAGAATGCTTTGCTGTGTGTGTTACGCTACTTTGTGTGCCGTTGAATTGTTGTGCGATCCAGCTTCAAATAGAGCATTGGGCTTCTTTTGTGCAGGACCGAGGAAGTGTGAGCTATTCGACAACATGCCAGTGCCTTGCCACACAATTATGGAAGTCGGAAGGTTTGCAAACAAAGCTTTGCTTTCGAATCCACCTGCTCATGTAATACAAGCACTGATTGAAAGAACCATCATACAAAAATAATGGTGAAATCAATGGCCTGTGAAAAGTGTAACTTGTATATAGACACTGTTGACATAATAAGGTGCCATGCCGGCCTGAAAATTGTAGTGGACAGAGCAGTTTGTTTCCTATGTGAAGCACAACCTCCCATTACATGCTGTGCAGATAACCAAGCTCAGTTTGTTTTGATATGCTATACAACATTCACTGTAATCTGTTTTTGATTCAAAGAAGTGCCAAACACCACCTCTTTTTCAAGGACGTCATGGAAATATTTGGCGAGACCTTTTTACAGCCCCTCATAATGGAAGTGTGGCCAGCCAGCTTTGCTTGGATGCCTTTATAGATTTCTGCTCCTGATCATTGTGTGCTATCAAGTTGCAGAAGTCTATGCAACTGGTGCAAGGCATGTTTCTATAGTCGGATACAACTTTAGGAGGCTGCGGAGTCTGCATTGAAGGCAGGTGAACACAAGCCTGCACCAATGGACACGCACTCTAGACTGGCATCGTGCCACCGGACAGATAGTCCCTCTCCAACCTGCTCGTTGGAGAGGGACTATTTCTTTAGACGTGGAGGCAATCGGCTGCTGCACTTTGGTCATCTGGGCGGGGCCTCTCCTGTCTTCTGAAAGTTTAGCAGACTGTAAAGGATGCTGCTTTTCATAAAACACAAAAGGACAAAGTGTACAATTATTTGGCCTATGAAATGGATACATCAGAAGTGTGCTGTGCAAGCGCTTAAGATGTGTGAAATATAGTACATGCAATTATAAGACAATGTTAAAGAACATGTGGTATCGAACATGCATGGGCACATTTGAATCGGGGAGTGTTGCAGTCATATGCACGGTCTATAGGTGATAGCATTATTAAGCTCCTGCTGTTTCCTGTCTTCATTGTGAATTACACACGCCGTTCATCTTGTGGCTAATCAACACGCACTGTATTTTTGCACATAGAAAGAACAAACAGCACAATGACGTGTATGCTGCATTAGTGTATTTTTTATTTACATGGTCCAAGAGTGGCACAGCCTGGCTTACGTTTATGCCTATCTTGAAGTGACACCAATTGCATGTTACAAGTCTCTTAATATGCACAGCACAATGTTTACTGCAATAATTTTATTCATGTTCTTGAATAATAAACAAAATGTTAAACTGAAAGCTCCTTTATAAGGTGCCTTCTGTGGGCTCGACAGGAGAGTAGTGAGGGCCCCGATACTACTGTTGCAGAGCAGCCCTCTGGACCTCTGCCACACTCTCAAGAGCACGTGCCTGGCGCTCGCCTACTGCCACCAGGCGGTTGAGTGCCTCCAGCAGCAGAATCTTTTGCTGCAAAAAAGTGTATTGAAATGAATCAACCGCATACAAACCATTATTTACAAAGAAAAATGCTCGTTGCACTATTAGTACTAAGTGCCCTTAACTGTGGAAGCCTCTAGTGTAGTATTCATAATAAAACAATGCGTTGGAACAACGTTGCTTTATTTTTCATGACTGGGGTTTTCTTTTTCAGAGCCAATTGTCATGTTGATTAGTGTGCCAGCAGCTGAGGTGGCCCCGCACCTTCACGAGTCTCTACTGTCAGCACCACACACCTTTTTTTGTTCGCTGCAAAACAAATGCCTCACCCTACAATCCTGTCTTATACGAGCTGATTGCATTCTACGCCTACAAACATCATATTTTTGTCCCATTATGCAATTTTCTACCATCCTCGGCTGTAGTTCTCTCTCCTTGACATCCATTCTGTCACGCTTATGTAATCACCTCTTATGAATGGGCAACAAGTGATCGAACACGTGCATGGCCTGCCCGCCGATTCTTTTTTTCAGTTGCCACGGTTTACTACGCCACTGTCTTCCTGCCTTAATGCTATCTCCAACAATTTTTGTTACTTCGCTTTCTGCACAGTCCTTGACATATCAAGTTTCTTTGTTGACCTCTAGGTTTATGTCCCATATTGCACAACCGGTAGAATGCAATGATTCTAGACTTTTTTCAAGGATATCGGTAATGTGGCGATCACGATTCGGTAATGCCTTCCATGTGCTGTTCAACCCATTAAATTTTTGTATAAGTTTCCTGCTTTATATCAGTACCTGCTATTGATATTTCACCTGGATAAAGATACTCTTCCATAAATTTTGCGGGCCCTATGTCACTCATGAATTTCTGTTATCTCACCAAGTTAGTGAAGGTCACCTTCATCTTTTCCATATTTTCGCGGGCCCACTTGCGTGTAAAAGCACGAACGCTCATTGGTTCTCACTGCCTTCTTTAAACTAAATGCTGGGCATTCAGTTCGTTACTACGAAAGTGACTTATTCCGTGCACTCTTATTATGCTAAATATGAAACAGTAGAAACATAATTATCTGCAGCTTGTCGATGTCTCCTTCACTGTGTTGGTAGCGAGATCCATCGTCGGTACCACCTCCTTGTCGCATCGTAGCTATATAGGCTGTCTTCCTTTTGCACACACTATGTAATGTTCGTGACGCTCGCAGTCACCCAGAGTGGATCAACTCGGTGCACTCGCAGAAGCAGCACCGGACAAGTTGTTTCTTCAGCACTGCGCCGTGAATAGTAGGTGCGCGTTGCGATCTGTAAAATCGCCGAAGCTATTGGCAGTCTTTCGGGGTGCACGGAAAGATTGCTCACGGAGGAACAGAAATATCCGAGAAATAGTGGTCATCGTCGAGCCTGATCACTACGTCGCGCACTGCAAGCTCGTTGTACGAGTTTGTTTACACTGGGCGCCTCCGATGCTTAGCCGCCATGCTCGCCCGGTGAATCGATGTGATGACGCCACCACAGCGTTCCCTCGTGGTATAATGCGAAGCGTACTAAATTATAAATTAGTCTAATGCACATTCAGTGTACATGTTCTAAGCTTTAAAATGCTTCTAAACCACTTCAACCTAACTAATATTATCGTACTAAAGGCGTTTGTTTTATAACTCGCTTGTGCATGTAATGCACTCGGTGGAACGACAAACAAGTGAAAGAAGGCACGACCATGCACCGACGGTATGATCACGTGAGCCCCAGTTTGTCGACCGCCTAGAAGGCAACGCCCAAGGAATGATAGCCAGCCAGAGTGAATATAGATCAACCAATGAAACTGCTAGCTTGTCGAAAGATAAACTGTGCCTCGGTACCATTCGTGCTTTCATCTTGGGGTGTCGCCAGAGCTCGTGAAGATCCCGAGTTTTGCCAAACTCGGCGCATCCTGCGTAGCACCCCAAATCATCGTTTATTTGGACAGACTCGTTCACGATTTCGAACACAGTGCCTTCCTTAGCGAGTCACCTCCACTTTTCCGTGTCTGTTTTCTCGTTTTCTAGCATTTTTCGTGGAGCGATCCCGGAGACAGTGCAATCTGAAAACGCGGGCCAGTGCCGAAAGTCGTGTAGATTAAAGTGGGGCCTCCCCGTGGGTGTCTAGAATAAAACTAAGTACAGTAAAAAAAATTGGCCCTCGTACTCACCTCATACTCTCCGCACGTGAGCGCTGACGCTGTAAGCGCCGTGTGCAGTGGCTGTGCCGATTGTCACCCCAAACTTTCTCAGGAAGACCTTGTCTTTGATGCACTTCCAACTGGATGTTTGAATCGCCTTCCAATTATTCACTGTGCAGGCGCCACCGTAGAGGTCATCATGGACTTTGAGCGCACACAGTCGGTGGTCGCGTCCGCGTGCATCGCCCTTTTCTACACGTTCACGGGCGGCCTCTACTCGGTCGCCTACACGGACGTCATCCAGCTCCTGGCCATCTTCTTGGGCCTGGTATGCGGTCCATTGGTTGTTTTCCTCCTCAACATTCTTCATAAGTGATACTGTGTGTGACGACAGTAAGAGACATCTGCATAATCTAGGATCTCATAAGGTCCTAGATAAGGTCGTAGATCATGCCTTAAGGCACGACGTTCTGGAATTGTTTTCTTCCTACCGTGCCTT
Source organism: Dermacentor albipictus (assembly GCF_038994185.2). Lineage (NCBI taxonomy): Eukaryota > Metazoa > Arthropoda > Arachnida > Ixodida > Ixodidae > Dermacentor > Dermacentor albipictus. The sequence goes on along the minus strand of NC_091823.1, from coordinate 143,509,519 downwards.
CAGAAGCCCAAATTTAAGAAGGGAGCTGACAGCTGAAGTTTCACACTTTGATATTGAAGTTAGGTAAACAGGGCTGAAGTTCCTCAGAAAGGCTGGCTAACATTTCGATAGGTGGACCTATCTAGTCGAAGGCGGCCTTGTCAAGGTTGGATGGTTGACAAGGCACCTTTGACAAAGATAAATCCACCTACTTGAACGTTGGCCAGCCTTTCCGAGGCGCTTTTGTCCTGTTTATGTAACTTCAGTACCACAGTCTTCAGTAGCGTAATTACGATTTTCTATATTGATCACGTGGCACATGGCTGATTCGTCGCCCTTCGTCGCTCAGTGGCTGTCGGTGCCGTTCGCCATGTTCCACGAGGCGGTCGGCCCGATCTCGTACCCGAGGAACGACTTCGTGGGCAGCATCGAGTGGAAGGACTTCGGCACCTACTGGGACAACATGCTGCTTCTCATGATGGGCGGCGTGCCCTGGCAGGTTGGTGGACCATGTGTCCCGAACCTCTCGCATTGCTCTCTGTCCGACTTGTCACGACTCATGTAGCCACCTCCTTTACGCCAGTTCCAGGCTAGTGCACTACTCTCCCGCGACAATAGGAACACAAGTACCCTATATCATACCGAAGAAATTATTGTTGCTGCGTGTACATTTAACCGCACGTTTTCCAATAGTGCAGGGACCTGTGAAAGTGCGACTAATGGCTTTTCTGTATCGGTCGTGAAAGTCGCTTATCTTCGCACTGCGTGCTCCAAAAATATTGCGTTAACAGAAGTGAACTCCGTGGCATAGACGCTGTGCTAGAGACGTGGACAGATACGAAAACCTCTTATATGTGCCAATCTCCTACATGTCCAAGAAACGGCCGAGTGAAGTACTCGCCTGCTCTAGCGCTGCTTGTCCAACGTGACAGTTCTCCGACTAACCCAAGTTTCCCTGCTAAAAGCGGCCCGTCGTCTCTCTCCTTACTCCCTGTCGCTCCACAACACACTCAACGCACTACGCACGCAGGTCTACTTCCAGCGGGTTCTCTCGAGCCGCACGGCCGAGGGTGCCGAGCTGCTGTCGTACATGGCGGCGTTCGGCTGCCTGTTCATGGCCATCCCGCCCGTCATCATCGGCGCCGTCGCCAAGGCAGCCAGTGAGTGCAGCATTGCTACGCAGGGGAAAGCAGAGTGCGCGGCCAGTGCCAGCGACTTGTAATTGCCAGAATCACGGAGCAGAAAAAAAGGCCCCAAGTCCATTGCACTACAGAATTGGGTCCTATCAACCAGCCCTCCCGGTGCAGTATCAAATACGCTTCAGCTCTCAAGGAAAGGTTGCCGAGAGAGGGCATTCATAGCAGATGGACGTAGCCTGCATGGATGTGCCACTCGGTGACCGACGTGACAGGAAATGAGTGACGATCCCATCGAACGGCACGTACCGCGCGTGGGAGAAATAGCAGGACCCATTGTGTGGGGTTATCACGGCGGTTGTTTTAACTTTGCACCGTCTCATGAAGCTGCCATGCTCAGATGGAATTCGAGACGCTATGCATACGCCGCAGAGAACGCTATTTTCCGTTCCTAATCAGTTCATGCCCCATGCATGACTCGCCTTCACCGACGCGTATTCGCACCGCCAACTCTTTTCCCTGCCCTTGCGTGCAGACTTCACGCAGGTGGGCTACACGAAGGCCGTTCCACTGACGGGCGATGCGACGTCGCTGACGTTGCCGCTGGTGCTGCAGTACCTGACGCCCGGCTTCGTCTCCGCCATGGGGCTGGGCGCCGTCTCCGCGGCGGTGATGTCCTCTTCGGACTCGTCCATCCTCAGCGCGGCCTCCATGTTCGCATGGAATATCTACAAACTGGGCATCAGGCAGAACGTGCGTGCTCCGCCCGGTCCCTTTGTGTATATTTTTTTACTTGGCTAACAGGGGCGGGCTAGCCTGGAGCCTCGTTCTGTAGCCAATAGTGCGGAACGTCACATAGCACTGACAATTTCCTGCGGTGGGTAATCATCCCAGAAGGCAAAGGGTGCACACACGTGCAGCTGCCACTACGGTTCGCTGAATGTGAAAAGTTGAAGAAGAGAATGTGCATTTCAGATGAATGACCATTGCCACAATAATCACGTAATAATGACGCAGTGCATTATGATATGTAGAGGTGGTGACTATACCCACTTCTTACAGCAATCGGCACGTATCGTTTCAAATGAGAGAATTCTTTCCAAAGAAATTATCGCTCCTTACTACAAGATAAAGGATTGACCTTCGCCGATATTTCCGGATAAGGAAGCCATATCACCGAGGAGACCGCGACGTCTGACGTGACGCAGCGGCTCAGTCGTGGTGCCACCGTCTTTGCGAGAGGATAATCGAGAATACGAGGATTGTTTTATGTATTGTCTTCTTAATTTAAAAATATTAATTTTAAAGAAGACATAAATACACAAAGAGGTCTCAGAGTGAAAAGATGTAATGTGCGAGACCCCTTGGTAATCCTTATGTCAACGAAAAAAATTCATACATGATTCACCTATACTCTTTAATGCGAAATACAAAAGGTGCTCTATATGCGTTTTCTATATGCGTTTTCGACAGGCAGCGTGTGGGTGACGCGTGGGCGCAGTTCACAGCAGCCGTCACACACAGGCTTCCGCTCATGCAACGCGTTCTTTCCATAATTAGTATCGTGCGACGCGATCACCGCATGCCATCGGTGAACAGACGAAGGCCCACTCCTCTGCCGCCATCGTGTAGCGGTCGTCGCAAGCCTTACGCGGCACTGCTCTTTTCTTCTCACGCTGCGCTCAGCGTTCGCTTTCATCTTTCTCTGTGCCCGCTCGCTCGGTTACGCCGAGGGACAACGCCGACGCTCACCGCATGAATGGGCGCGTAAGTGCTGCCCTCCAATATAACTATACAATTAACAGCATCAGGCTATTCAGAACATGTAGAGCAGCTGTACCATCATGCACTGTAGAGCAGCTTTCAGTATACACTACGTCGCGAACAATCAGATTTATGAAAAAGACGATATTCATTCTACAAGTCTAAACATACAGAAGAACGTTGCAAATAAATAAAATAATGAAAAGTTATCTGTCTGTTTAGCGCATGTAAACGCAAGTTCCTTTTAAATGAATCAATAGAACCACCTTTTATACCAGCTGGCAATCAATTCCACATTGGAACACGTTAAATATGTGCAGTGAGCTTGCTTTAATTAGCTATATTATGTAACAAGAAGAGTCGATGAAAGATGACGAAATGAACTAGGATGTAGCAAAGGAAATGGAAGCTTTCCGGACACGTACTTAAATATAAAAATTCCACTATGTCATTTCAGATTATGCATTGTTAAAATTTGATGCGTAAAATGTAACTTAGGGGTCTGAGACATAAAACCACTAAAGAATATACGTATTGCTTGATTCTGAACATGTTGAACTGAGGATAAGTGAGTAAGGCATGTGTTGCCCCATGATGAGATGCAACAGGTTATATGACTAGGGGAGCACCCTGTTTTTCCTTCTTTTTCGATTTATTCTGCAGTACTAGTATACGTGTTCTTTGGATTCGCAATATTCCCTTACAGCGTGATGCAATTTTTGTCGTTACAGTGACCGTTCAATTGGCATTCCGTGCTTCGCAGGCCACGGATAAGGAGGTGATCTACGTTATGCGCGTGTCCATTGTGCTGGTGGGCGCGCTGGCCACCTTCATGGCGCTCACGGCCGAATCCATCTACTCCCTGTGGTTCCTCTCCTCGGACCTGGTCTACGTGATCCTCTTCCCGCAGCTCGTGTGCGTAGTCTACCTCAAGGAGCACGTCAACACGTACGGCTCCTTCGCCGCCTACGTGGTCGGCTGCTTCCTGCGCGCGGGCGGCGGCGAGCGCATTCTGAAGATACCACCCTTCATCAAGTACCCCTTTTACGACTACGACCAGGGCGAGCAGCGCTTCCCGTTCCGCACCTTCTCCATGGTCATCAGCTTCCTCACCCTGGTGGCGGTGTCCCGCGTCGCCTCGTGGCTCTTCGCCGGTGGACGCGTGCCCCTCGACTGGGACGTGTTCAACTGCTTCCAGCCCAACGCCAAGGTGCTCGACAAGGTGCCCTTGGTTGAGGGCGCGGAATTGAGGGCGCCTGCTGCTGTGGGACCACCACCCGCTGCTCCCGAGCCTGTGCTCACGCCGATCAAGGCGGAGACGTCTGCGATTCCGGGCAGTAGTGCGTCGGCGTCGACTACGCCTCGTGGCGCCGCTGGGATCACGCCTCATACCACCTCGGAATACAAGCCGTCGCCAGTCGAGAAGATTCCCAGCAGCACATCACAGCACTCGTAAGTGAGCCGGCGAAGAGCCTTGTTGTTTTCCTTTATCTTCGAGCGCAGCTCTTAGTAGACGCCTGTTCCTGCGGCGAGCGTCGGCGTGACCGAGCGAACGGGTTTCGCGAAAAAATGAAAGCGTACGCGGAGTGCAGTGGGAGATGCACGAAATGCAATAGCGCAGAAGGAGTGTGCCGCGGAACCATGAGTGAGGCGGAAAGCGGAGGAGGACAGGAGGTATACGGCCTGTGCATGCGCTAAGTTGCCGACGGCCCGGGCAGCCTCATCTGCGCTTCGGAGGGGGGCAGGGTACCGTGGGGTGGGGAGGGCTACGCTCGACCGCGGCGTCAGAGGCTGAGGTCAGTCCGCGGTATGTGGCGCGGGGATCACTGAGGCTTGGCGTCACGCTTGCTTGTGAGTTGTCGCCGCTGACACTGAAGACACGACTTCCCAGCGACGAAGAGCCACTTTTGTCGTTGGTGGAACGAAAACGTGAGAATAAAAGCGTAGTGTCGCGCAAGACGGCCTCTGCGGCGACGATGGCTATAGCGATATGGCGCAACTGTAGCGCGCGCCGTCTGTATGGAAACAAAGCGCTGCATGAGCGAACGTATGTCTGCGGCGGCTGCTGTGAATCCCACCCGCGCGCAGGCACCACGAGCTGGCTCTCGCGATCTCCGGATTAGTGAGGCAGTGGCGCCACACTTCGCTCCGTTTGAAACGTGCCATACGAGACTGATTGCCTGTGCCAGCCAATATATCGCAAAATAAAGAGAGTATCGTAATCGTCCGTGGTAGTTTTTTTTTTTGCGCGTACAATCGGCAACCATGTACGCTCAGTGCACTTTAGTTGGTTCCGTCTCCCAAGACAAAAGTGCGCGGTCACTGATGGGACGTACGGACACACAAACGATCGACTACGATCAACCTTGATGCGCGCGCAGATATCCGAACGGTTCGAGAACATCTCAATCAGTCTGGGAGCCCCGCCGCAACCCACCGCTCTGGAATAGTGGTCATATTGTTCTTGTATGTCGCTCACGTATACAAGGACTCTATTCGCCTCGTTGCTTTGTACGGCAGATATCTACAGGGACACCGTTGCAGCTCAATTCTCCACGTTGTTGACGGCGTACTTCGGTTTATCTTGGACATAATGTCCGAAATAAACCGCTGCTCTTCAGAGTTGCGTCGGAAAGAGAGACGCAACTCTGAGCCTAACGCAACAACTGAAGACAAACACTCCTGATTTCAAAATTAACCGAACTGACATAAGTCACATAATCAGCGATGTAGCAAAATTAATAAAAAAGTACGTCATAGCTGGTGTGGGGAACACCAATGTAGTCCAGTTCGTGATATTGCAAAGCTGAAAGCTGCTGTACCACTGAGCCGGTTTGCGTTTCTTGGCGAGGAAACGCTTCTGCCTACACACTTGCGCCTAATTGAGATTATGCATAGAAACGCGCAACATTTCCGAAAAATTCCCTCTCACTTTTTTTTTGTCCGACGAAATTGAAATAAACTCTGGTATTTTACACGCCGAAACCATGATTTGATTATGAGACACGCCGTATTAATAGACTCCAAATTGATTTTGACCATCTGGGGTTCTTTAACGTGCGCCCAATGGACCGTGCACTGGCTTTTGCATTTTACCCCCCATCGAAATGCGGCTGCCTCAGCCGGCGTTCCATCGCGCACCCTCGAGCATAGTAATCCCAACGCAATAGCCACTGCGCCACAACGACGGGCAAAAAAGGAATTGAAATTCGAATCCTTAGACTATGTATAAAGGTGCTTTTGCGCAAGTCAGCGCAAAGGAGTTGCCCGTTTCCAAGTTTGGCGAATTACATCGCATCGACACTTCGCGTGCGCTTGGCCAAGAAATGCGGCGCCGAACGGCATTGCCGTTGCATGCTTCACGTGCAGTCTGGGCGTGTAAAACAGGGCCCGTGTTCACAAAAACCTCTTACGCTAGAATTGTACGCAAGAAAAAAAGTCGGCCAATCTTGATGCTGGACGTACCGTTAGCGAAGGGCGCCAACCAATGCCAAAGATCACTTACAAAATAAAACGTTTGTGTGAATTCGGCCCCAGCTTTTCTTGATTACATTCAAACTAGTCTCCTCGACAAGACATTCGCAAAAGAAAAAGAAAAATAAGATGGCATTGTAAATTTTTTTGCCGGCGCCAGTTGTTCGCTTACTTTTCTTCCGGCGTTATGCTGACAAAACTCGTGTGTGCCTCCCGGGCCCACATCACGTTGTAGTATCAGGCAACGGTGATGCAGCAGGCCGGTAGCGATATACCTGGCGAATGGCGATACCGAGATTTGATATCCGGTCAAGAGTGTGGTGTCACGACAGAGCAACTGAGAACGGAAGAAATGCCCTCTCGCAGGCATATTGTACTTAAGGGACATTAAAAACAAAACAAGGCAAATTATGCCCTTCCACAATAACGAAAAGGCAGTGCTGAAAGCCACGTCCGACGACTCCCTTCAACTTCTTTGACAGGTACGTTACACGGGCCCGGCACTCTTTTTACGGAAGTATGTCCGACGTATTGTTCATTTCTTTTTTTTTCTTGCAGGCTTCACGTTAAGGTACGTCGGCCATAATCCCGCTGGACAGTTAAATACATGCGTCCCTCGCGTCAGCGTTCATTCTGTGTGAGTTGCTGTGCAGCCCGCGCTGATCAGCATGCTCGACGTTGCTGCAGCAAGGGCCGCATCTGATTCCAGAACGGAGATGTGCGTTTTCGTAGAGAGAGAGAAACGCATTCCATTCGGCCGGTGTGCTCCGACGCGATATCATGTAAACGTGTGCCTCAAGCAAATCGTAAGAGGCGTCATAGTTACTCCTACGTTTCAAAGTAATTTCGACTGCGTCCGTTTCAACACACTTTGATGCTGTTTCGTCTACTTATTGTGCTCTATGGATTGGGTTCTACGCAATTGTGATGAAGAATATTGATTCAATAGCTCGCTTCGATGGTACTCAGTGTCAACGTGGCTGAGGGCTCGCTTTTATACCGAAACATGCAATGACTGTGTTCAACATGGTGCAACGAAATTCGGTTTCAAACAAAATGGGCTCTAATTCACACTGCGAAGGTGGTTGGTCAGCAGAGCTGTGGTGTCACTTCATCGTATAGACCAATTAGACGGAGCCTTGTACTGGGTCCTACTGAGCCTGAGCGTGAAGCCGTCGTGCACATTGACGTTATTGTTCCTTTCTTCGTTCATCCTGTTCGCGCTGCTCTTCAGGAGTCCTAACTGTGCGTGGCTCGCTTTGGGCAGGAACCGCTGCGGCCTGCCTATGGCCTGAGCACGATGCCGTATAGTGCATACTGACGTCTGTGTCTGTCGCCGCTGCATAATGTCACGTGGGGGTGACGTTGAAGAACACAATAGCAACACAACACAGCACTAGCGCTAGCACGACACTAACACAACATTAGCATAAGATGTAGTTGCCGCGTAGCGGCAAGTGCAGCTTATGCGATGACATCTCTACAGGGAAACGCTATCCGCGAAGACGAGTGGGGCGAGCTTTCTGGTTCTTTTTTAGTTTCCCCCGCACGCCTGGCTGTTCTGTTATAGCCTTGCGGTAAACTGCGCTGGGTAGCTTGGTCGGATATCAATTCACAAGTATTCTTTTTCTTGCGTTTCTTTTTACTCCAGTATTGCTCCACCTGGCGAAAGCCTTTTTCGCTACTTGCATCGTGCAAGACAAGATGACAGGAAGCAATCCGTCCTCACCACTGCCGGACAGTACCACCCACGGTCAGGTCACGAGATTGAGTAACTTTATTGAGCCGGTATTACGTGCGCTACAGAGCACATTTAAATACACCAGCATAACGTAGTGCAGAAACGGAGCAGTAAACACACCTATACGCGTGACCCGGCGGTGCAATAGTTCTGGCTTACGAGCGGCAGTAAGGACGTGCTGATAGTTGTCCTTTGCAATTAAGAGATCTAAGTGGCAAAGAGACTTTCGCCATGCGAGAGAAACTCCGCAAAATAAGGGATATTTTTGTATATTTACGAAACAACAAAGTCGGTGCCACAGGGACTCGAACCCCGGCTTCACAACATGGGAGTCGGCGACGCTACCGCTGGAACTTGCCGAAACGTTTTTCGAATTGTGTTGCCATAGCAATTATAAGTACGCTCAAGGCAAATTTCCGTCGATGGCGACGGCGTCACCGTAATCCGTATAAAGTCCAAGTTCGGGTAGATTGCGGCGACACGCTTTGCTGCAGATGCGAGAGAAAGCTTGAGAGGGTGAGCCGCGAAGGCTAGTGGCTCGATGCGGGGACGGCTTCTCGCGAGTGCAAGGGGGGGGGGGGGGGGGGGGAGTGCGGAGCTGGGAGATGTGCGCGTGCTAGAAAGGGGGGGGGGTGGCAGGGGGTGCGCCCTATCTTTGAGGCAGTCTGCGGTGGCTTCGAAGGCTAGGCGATCCGAGATAGGTAAGGGCTTTGTGTACGCAGTGTTCTCGCGTGCCTAGTTCACAATGAAGAGAGATAAAGTACGAAGGTGAATTCGCTCGCCGCTGCTGCCGCTATTCACCACGCCAGCGTTCGGACAGCTTGTGTGCGTGGTCATCGAGTGAGATGTGTTCGTTTTTGCCTGTGCACGCGCCACAACGTTCACCGTTAGTAAGCGAATGTTTAAAGCAGTTTATGCAGCTTAAAAAAATACTAATCTTACTTTGTATAGCTGTCGAATTTGCTGTCGCAATCAGTGCTTCGCCTTTCGGACGATAGTGCGAGTTTTGTTTATTAACCCCAGCCTGAAAATTGGTTGGGCCCTTGCCGCATTACTTTTGATAATTTTGGCGTTTTGAGAGACCGGTTATTGTCCACTTTACGTGCATTGCTGTAGCCTGTCATGCTTTACCATATTTAACACCTACAGCCACTTCTTTATGACTTTTTCTCGTTATTAATCCTGCACCGCACTATGGCATTCATTGGTGTCGAAAGGTGCTAAGACTCGTAGATTTTCTCGCTTGCGTGCACAGGATTTCACATAGCATACTTTATGACGGGCAAGCCACCCTGTGTGAGAAGGAGCTTTGCATGTTTTCTAACGACTGTAATCTGAAGGTAGCGCGAAGGTCCTACGTAGTCTTAGACACTTCGTAACGGAAAGGTTACTCTAACCTCACTACGAATAAAGGGTCAGTAAGCCGAAAAAAGCGCGAGGATGAAAGGCTGGTGGCGACGCCTCCTTGAAGTTTCCGCACAAGCTCGCGCCGTGACTTCACAGATGGGTGGCGCCTTCATTTGTTATCGGCAAAAGTGGAGTGCATTGTATAATAAATGAGGCAGAGACTACAATTGGCAAGTTTTGGGAGCCTTTACTGAGCCACGACGGCCAAATATCAAAAGTAAACTTTAATATCCATGACGTCACACTGACACATCGGCGCTGGGTTATAGACACGAAAAAAAAAATGAAACGGTACTTCAACCTTAACTTTCTCTCCGAACGATCAACATATTGCCGCGAAATAACGAAAATATAGTTTTGAAATAGGTTATCGGATCTAAACTTGAATAATTGTTTCCCTTCAAGTGTCGTTTTAAGCGCGGTGATTGCACTAAGCAAGCGGTCCCTCCTTCGGAATGCGAGGTAGTGGACTCAAGTTTGCTGTGACCGCGGACGCGACAGTTGCCGCAGACAACCTGCTTACCTTGCAGATTTTGTATTGCCCTTCATTGTGAGCTTTCTGCCCACACAAAGCTTGTTCACTCGATATAGCGGACACGGCTCGACCTTAGAACAGTGGAGCTTCGGAGAAGTTAGGACCTGTATCTATGGCATTTTAAACCCTGTTCACGTGCACCTCACCCATGGGGCAGTAGTACGACAAAGTATGGAAAGAAAAGCCTGGGGTGACGGAGGAGTTGCACCGGATTTGACGAAGCGGTTGACAAAGTACGAGCCGGTTTTCATTTCTTTAGATTTCTGCCAATATCTCGTATGGTTCTTTTGCACAACTTTCCTTTGCGCCTCTGTTGAGTATAGCTTGGTTGTCTTGACGCACGACTTGCTTCAATTTGCCTTAGAAGTGCTGAATGCTGGGCGTGTTTGTATTCCATAATCAAGAAAGAATGGCGCGAACACACGTTGACGAGAAAAAAAAATGAGCGGCGCTCGTTCGTGTGTTTCTTTCTCATCCCGGTGTGTTTGCGCCATCCTTTCATGAGTATTCAGTTTGTGCGTACCTGAGCTTTCGTGTTTCTCTTGTAATCGATAGCTATTCTTGTAGAGGTATTCATGCTCTTGCATACAGTCTCCATTTTCTCAATAGGAACCAACGTGCGATGATTGTGGATCGCAGATACTATCGAACACTTGTTGTGCCCTTGCTCTCAGCACGACTTCTTTAATGAGGCCTCTATCTCGTGACAACTTTAAACTAGCTAAACTCCGTAGAATCTTGGTTTCAGCTAGTCGCTGCAGGTTTCATATTTCCGGCAATGAAAGGCGCCAAATTAGACGCGCACAAAGACGTCCAGTGGTATGTCTCTTTCTCCGCGTCTACCTTGCGCCTTTGATTTCCTGAAACAAGACTCCGTACCATTTCCTGATGCCAAAATACTGCGACAGCGGCCACACCCCTCAATGGCGTGAAATATTCGCACAAATGTGCAGGTCAAGTGCAACTGCCTGAGTGACCCATAGTAGTCCACGTGTGCCTATTGCTCGTCATGGTCGACCTCCCTGTCTCGGCTCGCCTTACATTTTGTCTCCCCTCCTTGCCAATTGAGCGTCTCCGCAATGGGTGTGTCTTGCAGAGCGGAAATGACGTTGAAGAGTCCCGGTACACCAGCGACGGGCGACGTCAGCAAGGACGCGAGCGAGACGTCGGCCAGCAAGCGCAAGCGCAAGAAGCACGGCCGCTCCAGCCAGGAGTCAAGCAAGTTGGCGCAGAGCGACACCCCGGAGACGCCGCAACCGTAGGCCCCCGGACGAGACCACAACCGAGGCGGAGCCCCACTGAGCTGCCCTGGTGCCGCCGCATTCCCAGCGAACGCCACGTTGGTCGCGGTGGCAATGATAAAGAGAAAATGCGCCCGTCTCTTGAGAACCAGTTCGACTTGGGTATTTATGCACGCAGCCGATCCTCTCTAACTCTTAACCACGCATTGTAGTACACTTCGAGCGCTGTAGAGCTAAATTTCCAATAGGATGCACGCAAGTAGCTGCAAGATATGCGCAGCCGTAACACGTTCCATAGAGGTGTCCGAAGGCAACCGATGCGTACACGAGACGGGCCATGCTGAGGCCGCATGTCCACAAAGTTAGTTTGTGCGGTGTAAGGCGTTAGAGGCGCTGTCGCTGTTCGCCGGCAGTGTTCCTGTTTGCAAGCGTCAGTGATGCTTCTTTGTCTGGACACGCAGAATATGCTAATTGTTCAAGGTTGACGAGGCGGGACGGACAGAAATTCGCTGCTTACTTTTTCGGGGCGTAGTTATCGGGTGTGAACACTATAGCACATGGGTTGAGAACGACGGATATGCACGGAAGGAGGCGCGGCTGCTAGAATTTTCATTTGCACAAATTTATGGTGCTAGCACAGCACAGGAATGCGCAATGGCTCTTGAACTAAGGACGTGTAAGTGGAACAAGGCGAGTGATGAAATTAGGCTTTGTCGCCTGATAACGTGCCGCGACCCAGTTTGTTTTAAAAGTTATCAATTCATGTTTAAGTGATATGCAACGATAATTTTCTTAATTTTCCAGTGCTGTGCGACAGGTGATATTCCAATGTGGCACCTATTCGCCGATATTCGATTGTTCTTAGGCTTCAGATGTTCGCGACAGACGGTATTCAACTGCTTTTCAGGTTCCCGCGCCTTTGCGATAGAAGATCTTCACCTTTCGGTCTCACACACATGTTCATTACCGAATCAGTTAAATGATTCTAGGAAATGCTTACGCCATTTTTCACTAGAATAAAGGCTTATTCTCTCCCTTTCACACGGCTCTTCGTTCTTTTTCGACGCCATCTTGCTGCCACAAGTTGTTTCCGACTACACATTGCCAGGGAACGCAGCGTGTCGTGTACACTGTCGCATATCTGCCGCAATCCGTATTGCCCACGCGCGCTGCCTCGTACCGCTGTGAGGCGCGCACTGTCACGAACCATTTAATTTGCAAGCTTGCACAAATGAATCAAACATTAGGTTAATTTAAATGGCCTTTGGTTTCATGAAAGCCAGCGTCCGACTGCGCTATCAGATTAAGTGACCAAGCATTGGGGCCACCTGAGGCCACCACAGCAAAAACTGCCGGACGATTCTTTTTAATTAAGTTTCTTCTTCTTCACTATATAACGTTTAAATTAGTGACTCTAAGAGGCATGTTGTGATTGCAACGTCGCACGTGCAGTACTCAAAAGAAGGGTTTTTGTTAGCAACCCTGCGCTTCGTGCAAGTTTAGATAAATACATATGTTGCTGCAGACGAATTGCTGTTTAGTGTTACCGCATTGGGAAAGATGGAAACTATAGGTGGAGTTGTATGCACTGTGGCACTGTGACGATCTGCTAGAGAACTATGAGTCTGTAGCTAAGTACAAAACGCATTCACCACGTACTGTCCCCTTAACTTCAAACGCTAACAAGTTGAAAGCGAATAAGCTGCATTATGGGTGTTTCTAGCTGCCGCTGCATTTGTAACATTGGCTGAATTCAAGCTCTACAAAGCTTATGATGGGTGCACACCATGCTTAAGCACCAGCTATGAATTGATCGAACATAGCTGTCAGCTGTAGTTACAAGAAATAGTTGTTCTGATTTGTTTTTTCAAGCGAAGCTTTCACTGCTTACCCACCCAGGTTTGTGGTAGCTGCGGCTGGCTTGGTCGGTACCTCGGCGGATATCATTGTGAAACATATAAATACGCCTATGCAATATATAAGCGCCTCATCCTGTCCACTCTCTTCCCTCTCATCATTGAGCGCGTTTACAGTTACAAGATGCAAGGAAGGCAACTGGGCCCAGCCATCCAATCTGCTATATATCCGCACCCCCACGAGACCGAAATCGAAAACCTTACGACAAATTCGGGATAGCTGACATAATATATATATATATATATATATATATATATATATATATATATATATATATATATATATATATATATATATATATATATATATTCTTCTACATGTCTAGAAGGGTCTTTCCACGCCCTCACCCCAAGTTGAATAGGGCGCAAGCCGTTTCACTTAGGCTTCTGCAGACCAGTACGTATCCGTGTCCGTCCGTTCTCCATGAGGCTTACCCGGACGTGTATCGCGACGAGGCCTGCCCCTCCTGCGGGCAGACCACCACTCTAGCGCACATGCTGTGGGGGTGCGGGTCGACGTACCCCAAGTTCATCAAGGAGGAGTGGGACTCGCTTCTGCGTAGCCCCGCTCTAGAAAAGCAAATCCTGGCCGTCCGGCGTACCCGCGACCGGGCCGGTGGGCTAGACCTGCCGGTCCCGACGTGGGACTAGCCGGGTGCGCGACGAGTTCGCGTCCTCGCCGGAACTGCAATAAAAGTTTCTTCACTCACTCACGTTTCAAATATATATATATATATATATATATATATATATATATATATATATATATTTCGAAAGAACATACTACCATGTTCTTTCGGAAGTTGTCACTGGGTAAAAATTACTAAGCCTCACAATTTCTACTTAGAGAGAAGGGTTTTCCCCCGCCTCACTCCAAGTTAAGCAGGCCGCAGGCGGTCACACAAAGACTTCTGCAAACGAACTCGTACCCAAATCCGGCGTCCCTTAATAGCATATATCCAGAGATTTATCCGAAATGTTCTTGCGTGGCCTGTGGTGAGGTAGCTACGTTGCCTCATATGCTCTGGGAGTGCGGGTCGCTGGGCCCGAAGTTCACCAAGGAAGAGTGGGACGCCCTCCTGCGAAGTCCCGTCTTTGAGGATCAAATCCTGGCCGTCCAGCGCGCCCGCGATCGGGCCGGCAGACTAGATCTGTCAGTCCCGTCGTGGGATTAGCCAGGTGCGCGTTTTATCGCGCTTTACTGGACCAAATAAAAGTTTATTCACTCACTCACTCACTCACTCAAAATTTGTTTATTTACGCTGTCACAAAGGGTCAGAAATGTATACACAAACGATTTACGCGTAAAGGTGCACTGATAGGCCTCGAGATGATATGCCAACAGGCTTAACAGCCTGTTGGTTAGCCATTATGATGATGATCCTTTACTTAAAGGCACAAACCTACTGTGGATAATAGACCACGAACCGGTTGGTAATATTATGAAATAAGATTCCGGCAGAAGCTTCTCACGATGACTGTCGACGGTAATGCATTAGCATTGAATCAATATAGTGCCACAACATATTGCCACCGTCGCAACGAGTTACGTATGAGACGTGTAATGCAGCGGGACTCCTGTTTCGCTCTTCCACAAGAACACATGGCGACATCTAGCGCCGCCGCCGCGAACCCTGAGCATGGCCTCCGAAATGCATGGCGCGCCACGGTGCGCTTACGCGCTGAGAACGCGTCATGCGACAACCGGGCTTCTCTCCCGCGTTTCTATAATAGAGACGTTTAGCTTGTACGCTAATCCGGTAAACGGGAGCGGTTTGGGCGGGTTACCGGATGGTCGGGGCGTAAACGTGAGCGGTGAAGCCGCCTGGTGTTGTAGAGCTCAACCAGACAAACGCATAGCTAAAACTGCAGTAACTCACCATATCCTGCTTCGCCACTCGTGCAAATTTTTGGCAGCGGCGTAATTGTGAACACGACTACGCCACTGTCGAATATTTACCCCAGCAGCTAAGCAGAATACAGTAATTAGCTCTGTGGTTGTGTGGTTGAGCTTTGCGCCACCAGCTGGCGCCACCGATCGGGCCGCTCACCTTTACGCCCCCGCTAAACCGGAAAACCGCCCGCGCTTTCCCGGATACCGGACGCGCTAAAAGTCCCTAATGATGAGTTATTGGCATCCAGTTTGGAACGGGGCGGTGACAAATAGTGACCTAGCCTTCTTGAGTAAATCATGTATGCTATACACGCTCTTTTTTCTAGCGTTCTTTTGTGTACACCTCCTCAATGTTTCTTTTCTCTTCCTCTAAACTTCTACCGTGTACCGCTACCTATGCCTGTAACAGATCCGGTCGTATCAATTCCTTTCCTGCATATTTTTTCACCAATACTCCAAACATCTCTTGCTTATCTCGACTGGTGACATATGGATGCTTCAACTTTGATGCTTCCGTCCAAGTGCTTCTGGAAGATTAACGTTACCTACGAGTCTCACTGGGTGAATCCCTTCGTAGTCCATTAGGATGTGCTGAGTAGTCTCCGGATTTTAGCTGCAGCATGCACATGCCTCATCTATTTCCGAATATTTGCTCCGGCATGTTTTGGTCCTTAGGCAACCGGCTCAAGCCTCAAATAGCAAGGCATTGCCCTTTGTGGTATCGTACGTATTTTCCCTTCTAATTTATTTGTTCTCATTTTTGTAAATAGTCTTTATTCTCACAGCCAGTTCATCGAACGTCTTGTCCAAAATGCCGAGATTGTGGCGCCGCTTGTACGTTAGATCACATGCTCTGGCAGTGCCCCTCGCTACAGGATTCTCAACGCACGAACGAAGAGGAATGGAGCGCCAGGCTCAGGAGCTCAGACCTTTACATCAACTCGCGGCCATCCAGAGGGCCCGCGACGTGGCGGTGAGGCTCGGCCTACCCGTTTCGACGTGGGAGCGGCCGCTGCTCTACCGGCTTGAGCGCTAGCGTACCTCAGGACCTAAATAAGGGTCTGTCTGTCTGTCTGTCCGTCCGTCCGTCCCTCCGTCCGTCCCTCCGTCCGTCCGTCCGTCCGTGGCCCATTTTGTTTCCATTCCATTTTTTGCACCTGATTAACTGTGTCTGTTTCTCTCACTTTTTTTTTTTCTAACGACGCCTCGTTGTCTATATACAGTTTAAATTACCTTGTACATGGTTTCCAACTTTCTTGACGTCTTCCTCCATTCCGTGTCCACGCTTTTCAACTACAGATATTTGGGCACTTTAGCTGCCAGTTTATGTTCATCCATGTTCCTGAGTCTTTCTTCAAAACTAATTTGGTCTGTGCTTCTCTGACTTCCGAAGCCACCCAGCGCTGCCTCATTTGTGGTATTACCGTAGGCTCCCAAAGCCAACCGGCCTACCGATCTGTGGTTAACTTCCGAGACCGAAAAGATATGTCTGATTTCAAGTACCGGAAGACATTTGCGAACGTTGGCGCTGTTACGATTACTCCTTTCCAGATTCCAAGAACCACCTGATATCTGTAGTGGCCCCAACGTGGTCTACGTTTCATTATTGCTGCATTGCTCTTCCCCTTGATTTTCAGATTATCTTGGTGCGTGCTTGAGTCTTTTCTTCGTTTATGTATACGCCAAGACATTTATATTGCTTGACGATAGGTATGATTTGTTATTGAATGGACACGACGCAATTACTCGTCTCGATCTTCAGTAAGGATCATAATTCCCAAAGTGTCTCTGCTAAGCTGATGGCCTAGGTTT
Source organism: Dermacentor albipictus (assembly GCF_038994185.2). NCBI lineage: Eukaryota > Metazoa > Arthropoda > Arachnida > Ixodida > Ixodidae > Dermacentor > Dermacentor albipictus. The sequence continues at coordinate 143,492,620 of NC_091823.1, read as the reverse complement.
CTGGACTCACTGCGCCATCTGCTGGCACTGCCGAGATGTCTGCACCTGGCCTCCGAGACGTGAAGCGTGGAACGCTGGTGCCGGCGAACGCTGAGAATTGTTCCCCCGCTTGACACACTCACTGCGGCGCCTACCTAATTCAATTCAATTCAATTCAATTCTTTATTCAACATCATTATCATTAGTATGTTGGGTGCGTCGACAAAAAGCCAGAAGAAAGGCTTCGCAGAGGTCGACGCACCCTACAATGACCTGTCAACAGTATCACAGTGTATCATATAGCATGTGTGAAGCATTCGCAATAGTAACATTGACATAAATGAAACAGTTTTTGAACATTACAGGCAAAACAAAAGCAAGCACAAAGCACTATGCCAAAATTTTCAGCAGTACATAAGTTTACATCAATTCACAGCGCGTTATCTAACGTCTGTGGAAGAATGTAGCTAAGCATTTGGCGACCATAATTCGTTCGCGTTTTAGGCACAAACCACGTGAAGCCAGTGCGGGTGGCATACTTAAGTTCCTCGCATTTCAAAATTGCCAGGTCTAATATAAATGTATTATTATGTCTTATACTTGTTTTATACCGCCTTAACAGTAAATTTTCATGCAGTTGGGGAAGGGGGGTTATGCCGAGTGACGCAAAGATCGGTGCGGTATGTTCAAATCTCGAAGCATTAACAATATTTCGAACAATTTTCTTCTGAAGCATGTGCAGCCGTCTGATATTGGTAAATGACGTGGTGCCCCAGACCAAGATACAGTAATTAACGACTGAAGAATACAGTGCATTGTACAGCATTTGCTTAACACGCTTCGGTAGGAAATATCGCAGTCGGGACACGATACCAACAACCTTTGACAACTTGCCCCTGATGATTTCAACGTGCTCCTCCCACGATAAATTTTCGTTAAAGAAAACGCCGAGACTTTTGACCACAGGAACTATTTGGATGGGTGACGAACCCATCTTTAAGCACATCTGCAGAGTAGAAGCAACCTTGTTACGAGGCCTAAATAATCGAGCTTTACTTTGTTTCGCGTTTATGATTAGCGAGTTCGATTCAGACCATTCATGAAGTAGGCGCAGACACTCTGTAGCTTGCTGTTCAAGATCTCGTACATGTGCTGCTCGGAAGAACAGAGCGGTATCATCTGCGTAGATCACAAATGTTTGGATCTTACTTAAGCAGACTATGTCGTTGACATAACTCAGGAAACGTAGGGGTCCGAGAACACTTCCCAGTGGAACGCCAGAAGAAATATGTTTAACATCTGATAGTTCGTTGTTTACCGTTACTTGTTGGACGCGAGAACTGAGGTAGGATCTAATTATGTCACGACATTTTCCGCGAAAACCGTAGTGTTCGAGTTTGGCTAACATTGTTAGGTGATTGATGTGGTCAAACGCTTTCGAGAAATCGATGAAAATACCAAGAGTGAAAAGCTTTTGCTCAAAGAACTCTAAGATGAGTTCTTTTTTGGTTAGAAGTTCAGTCTCTGTGGAAAAGTTCTTCCTAAAACCATGCTGGCTTTGCGTTAGTATATTAAATTTCCCACAGAAACTAGACATTCGCGTATACAATATCTTTTCAAAACACTTTGACAAAATCGGAAGAATAGAAATTTGGCGATAATTTGATAGGTCGTTTTTGTCTCCACCCTTATGAACAACGGTTACTTTAGCAATCTGCATTCGTTTAGGGAACACTGCATGTTCGAGGCAACAATTAAAGATATGCTCTAGGACTGGGCTTACTATATCGGCTACATATTTTACTGGCTGAATCTTAAGGTCATCTATGTCCCGTGAGCTACTGTTGCGGAGGGTCAAGAGGCAAGCTTCGATTTCGCTGGTGCTTGTTGGCATCAAGAATGCAGTGGAAGGAACTCGCTAGTCAAGGCATTTGACATTCGGGGGGGGGGGGGGGGGGGGATCACTATTGCTATCTGCCAGAGACACAAAAAAATCATTAAATTTTGCGGCTAATAATTTTCCACCCAGTGGTATGTTGTCTACTAAGACATCAAGCATGCCGCTGGCATGTGCACCTCGATTGAAAATTTCGTTTATTGTTTTCCATACAAGGTCACTCCTTTTGAACACATCTGGGTTGAATAACTTTTCCATATACTCTTGTTTTGCTCGGCGAAGAAAAGACGTGACTTTGTTAGGAAACGTCTTAAAACGCGCCAGGTCATCCTGTGATCTGCTTTTGATGAAGTGGTTATAAAGATAGGTTTTTGTTTTTTGTTTTTTTTTGTTTTATTATTTGAAGACATTCGGCGCTTATCTAGGGTTTACGAGCCTTACGAGGTTTTTTAAGCGTCTCAAGTGGAAAACTTTGCTCATAAACAGACTTAAATGTGATAATGAAGGCATTATAAGCGTCCTCTAGATCGCTTTCACGAAGCACAGTACTCCAGTTCACACCTGCAAGTGCTGAGCGAATAGAATTTGTTGTGTTTTGGTTTAGCCACCGGTATAATACCGCAGGAAGCATGCGTTGTTTTTGAGGAGTTAAAGAATCTACAAACACAAATATGGGCAGATGATCACTAACTTGGACATTAATGACTCCTGAGTGAAGACAGTCAACTCGACAGTTACTAATGAAGACATCAATTGCCGTCGCTGTCTCTAGCCGTGTCGGTTTACTTATGACATTAGTGAATCCATTGCTGTGTAATATGCAGTCGACTTCATATTTACGCGCCGAAGAAGATAAGAAATCAATATTAAAATCACCACCCAGAACTAGATTAAGGTTGTTTTCTGTGATCCACTGCATATATCCATCAAGAAAGCAACCAAAATTCGAAACGCCACCTCTGGGTGGTCTGTATAAAACAGAAGACATGTTTCTTCCGCTTTGTAATGACAGAATTTCGTAGACCTCGTGGGTTATAGTGAAGTCGACAAGAATGTTGCATTTGAAAGTCTTTTCGGTTGCTATCATGACGCCACCACCTCGTTTGTCAGTACGTTTCTGCACATATGTATTGCAGCCGGGTAGGTGCATAACATCGCTACTGCTTTGGAACCAAGTTTCAGTAATCATTATTACGTTGAAACGGAAGCTCAGTGTACAGAAAAATGCTTCTAGCTCATCACCTTTATTTCGCAAGGATTGCGCATTAACGTGAAAAAAGGACAGAGCTTTGTTTTTCTGAGTAAACGTAGCACAAAGGTCAGAAGGCGACACGATTGAGCACATGTTAAAGTGCAGTTTGTCAGTTAGTTGTTAGGAAAAAAATACGTTGCATCTACGCTGTCTTATCTAGGTCTTGTACGCAAGTGATGCGCACAATCGCCGACGACTCAGTTTTCCTAGCCAGAATGTGCCCATTTTGCGTCCACACAAATTTCCACTTCCGCTCCTTTTTTCGTGCCACTGCCACTCCCAGCAATTTTTTGAGCAGTTGACACAATTGTTCGTTCACGTACACAGAATCTGAGCCGCTATATCCAAGGCTTTCTGCTGCGAGATTGGTCTTCTTCGCTTTCGCTAGCACAGTGTCACGCTTTGCTCGAGTTTTGAAGTGGACAATTACATTTGTATTTCTCTTGTTCTTCGTTTGAACCCGGTGGCAAACGTCTACATCACATTCCAGTATCATCTCATCGATCATTTCGCCCACTTTTGCAACATGTTCGGAAGGCTTTCACTTCCCTTTGCTGCAAGTCCCTTAATTTTAATGTTTTTATTCCGGGAATACTGTTCCACACCTGTCAATCTTTGTTCAAGGTCAGAACATCGTGTCTTCAGTTGCTCGCACTCGGATGACATTGCAGCGTTCTCAGATTTTAGTGCCTTATTTTCCTCTTGTAAGGATGAAACCTTAGCAAGCAAGTCATCAAACAGTTCGCTGCAGTGCTCAAAACTTTTTGTTAGTTCTCTCGAGTCGTTTCGTAAGTCGCGTTCTAGTGAGTTGCGCATAGCTGCAATATCCTTTCAGTTCAGTTTGTTTAGTTCAGTTTGTTTATTCAGACATACATTGCCTGGGTCGAAATTCTTTCCTCAGCTCGTCTCGAACTTTTTCAATTTCACTAGGCATAGCAAAAAATACGCTAGATAACTGGTACAAGCAGCAAATGTCAACACATCAGACAGCGCAGTGTCAAAGTCAAGTTCAAATTGGCAGCAGTGGCAACAAAAGCGTAACAATTCGGACGGAACAAGAGCTACTGTAAGCTAACCTGTAAATAGGCAAAGTATGTTGTAAGCGACTGTTCGAATCGCCGCCACTGCTGCCAAAAAAAGGGACCGAGCAGGGGAGCGCCTTTTATACAGCCAAGAAGCCGGTCAGGGCGCTAGTGTAGGAGACAAAGGCGCAGGCGCAGATAACAGGCAGAGGCGGTGATTGGTGCAGACTGCTGTCAGCAGAGGGGCTCCGAGGCAGCTGCACAGGCTTCGGTAGAAATGCTCGGATGAGGCAGAAGTGCTGTAAATAGGCAAAGTATGTTGTAAGCGACTGTTCGACTCGCCGCCACTGCTGCCAAGAAACCCAAGTTGGCGAGAAGTTCGTTAAAACGCGGCACATGCCCAATGCATTCATGGCGCAGCTCGCTGTAGCAGTGGCGTGAAATGCGTTCATTGAAAGCGGCACATACCGGATGCATTTTTGGCGCAGACTTCTGATGCATCGGGTTGCTTTCCTTGAGGAACCATTTTGGTATGGAGTTGATTCCGCTCAGTATCGGATAAATTTAAGGGATCGTTTTCGTCATTGTAGAGCGGCACATTCCCAGTAGCGCATATCTAGCTACCCAAGTTGGCGTCGAACGCCCTAATTGAAGAGAGGCACGCAGCTACTGAAACATGCAGAGGGACCCAACTTGGCATCAGAGAGGTTCACTGAAGACCAGCACGGACCGAGGGGCGCATACCCATTGCCTCTACTCTGCGTGAAAAAGGTTCGTAGGAGAGCGGTATATGTATCTACGGTATATTGCCATACACTCAGTAACCCAAGTTGGTCCGTTGGTTGGTTTGGAACCCTGTTCCCTCGGAACAGCAACCTGATGCGCTACCCATGCATTCACCCGCTCAAATAGGCGTGAAAATGGTAAATACAAACACACATACATACAAATTAAACTACATTAATAGATAGTCCCTGGAAGTCCGTCGAGCGCACAGAGAAGGCTAAGGCATTAACATGGCAAAAAATATGAACGACTCATCCAGCAGCCGGCCTGCCACATGACCTCCTTCTTGCGCACAATCTTGTCTTGCCTTGTCTTGTATCCTAAACACTGGCGTATACCCACTATGGGGGATTGGCCAAGAAGCAGGTGGTTTTCCATATGCTTAGAAGTTTTCCAAGTGCTACGGGGCAATGTTCAGGTTTCGTCCAATGCCTGCGATCATTTTGTTAATGTCTCAATAGCAGTTAAACACACACCATACATTACTATCCAAATTTTAGATTTTAATAATGTATTACTCCAAAAAATAAATTTAAAGCTTTGTGCTGCCAAATCAGGGATTCTGTAGCGGGTAAGCGTGATTTCATGGAAATGAGATCACTCTCGGACAAGTCATAGAAGATATAAAAAAAGACACGTTTCAGGAACCTTATGCGGGAGCATTATGTATCAGTAACATTAACACGGATATTTGTTATTGGTGTGGCCGTAAAAAATGTGATGATATGATCAGCTTAAGACATACTGCGTCCGACGCTGCAGTGTTGCCCGTCTCCGGAGTATGCCACCAGGAAGCGGAGGAAAAAGAATTCCTTCCACTCGCGCGCTTCCTCGTGCGTTGCAGCCCGCAGCAGCCACCGGATCTGCATCTACCGAATACTGAGTCATCTGAAACGACAGCCTGCGTAGCAGCACCATGAGGAAGACGACCGGTGCCTCTAAGCATCCACCGAGGGCCTCGACAGTGACCGCCGTGTCGAGGGGAAAGGACACCGCTGGAAAGAATGTCGCGAGGCAGTTGGAGGTGTCTAAAATAGACGCCAACTACTCGCCGCCGTGTACGCGCTCGCAACCCGAGCGCTTCGCGAATCAGCTTAAGATCCAAGAAGAAATTGAAGAACGCCGTGTGTCCATCATGCGCCAGCGGGTCGATGACCGCTCCGTGCTGAAAAGCATGGAGAACCTGCGACTGAGCGAGGTTGGCGCGGGAGCCCGCCGAAAGACGGCTGTGACCAAGAACGACAGCGGCGACGGGAATAAACAAGCGGCTGCTCTGCAAAAGACGACGAAGCCGAAGAGTGGAGCAGTGTTCACGACTGCTGGCGATGGTAGCCAGGAGGAGGGCTTCAAAAAGCCGAAGGCCAGGGCCCCTTTGAAGAAGGCGAGCAACACCACAGCCTGAAGTGGCTCTCACATTGTTGCCAGCCGTCTGGCAGGAGTCGGCCGAGAGGAGCAAGGAGGGTTTCCAGGAAGTCCCGTCGGCTGGAGTGTCGACACCCACCTCACGTTTGTTGCAAGAGCCACGGACTAGAACATCGCTACAAGCAACATTCCTCTTCGCCTCGCCAGCGTCTTTCCTTTTTTTGCTTTCCGTTCGCCCTATAAACCGCGCCTCACTTTCTTGAGCACCGTTTGTTTGCGTCAATAATTCAACTCTATTCGCGACAGAAGCCGATCGAATCAGCAAAACTTCAGCGATAACTTGTCGCTTAAGTAAATTAAAGACAAGGGTTAAATGTGTATCTATACGGTACCAACAGTTCATGGGGTAAAATAAGGGGAGGACAAGTGGTCGGCTTCCACCAATCGCGAGTAGAGGGCAGGCATTCGGGGTAGTTGAATGCAGTTTACACTTGCATGAATGACACGAGAAAAGCAACAAGGCAATGGAACTAGCTGCCTACAGTGCCAACACTTCGTTGGTTCTGCACGCGTTGGCTATTGGCTACCGGGAAATTTACAGCTCGTTCGTTTGGTACGGGTGCTTGACTGCAGAGGTCCAGTCATAAATTAATATTTGCTGATTCGTTCGCTGTGGCATTCCATGATGATTATGCTATCTCTGATTTACCAACGTTATCGTACCTATGTACCTATCAACGTCAGCATGCATGACCACGCCATGGTGAGATTATTCCTTGCTGATGTTGATAAGTAATACAGTCGTCCCCGGGGTGGAGTTGGAGCTTAATGTGCGAACCACTGCCTGTAGTTCCGCAAGGGTAACGGGGACATACATCTCAGCTTGTCCTGGCCTTTGTAGGATGGTTGCTGTTGAGGTGTTTGGGCGCCAATGTACCTGGCGGTTAGGTCCCGGCTGAGCACGGAGCCAGATGTTGTGGTTTCTGAAGGTTCTGCCACTGTGTAGTTTTACTGGTGCTCCACCAAGGAGATGCCGGAGGATAGTCTAGATCTTGTGGTGGAGAGATTTCCATTGCATACCGTCACATACACCACGCCATTGCTGATTGCTGAATTGATGCGCATAGTGCTCGATATCCCGGTTGAGCAGCGCGATGCATTTGCGGAGCTGAAGGATGAGTTTGATTCTCGTGCCGCCTTTGAAATCCCTCGAGGGCTTCTAACATATACAGGAGGCGGTTGTCGAGTTGCTGTAGGCCAGCCTCTTCAGAGACAGTTCTGGTCGTTTCCCGCGCGTCCTCCAATAAATCGGCAATCGGGACCTCAAGAGCGGTCGGAGGGCCACCCGAAATGGTGCGCCGTGCGCACCGTGCCCGAAAGGCATATCCCAGTCCGTGAGGTTGAGCGGTCGTCCAACCCGTCTACTCGGAACGGCCGTGATCTGCGTCTTGAGGACGAAGTGGCCACTGCCGAGAGTGTGTCCGGTATTGAACCAATCTGCCGCGGGAACACGCTTAGTCAGGGTTAGATCCGGAGTGGTATTCCTGGACACTGTTGCAAATGGGTCACAAACCCCAAGGGTAGCGTTGGCCTGGCGGCCTGGGGCACAGCTGGAAGCATCCGAAGGTCCTACCAAAGGATGAGTCGACTGCTAACAGAACAACTTGTATATTCTAGCATCGCAAAAGAGCAGCCGGTCAGGTCGACCGAAGTGGAGAGACGGGAGACCACGTTACTCGACGGAAAAAATCGAAGCCTCTCTCTGGGCGTCCGGGGGCAGCTGCTTTTATACTCTCGGAGTTGAGCGCAAGAAGGAACGGCTTGGGATGAGGCGCACGTGACGGTGACGCACGGACACGTTCAGACGAGAAGTGACGCATCCGCCGGGCCGGCGCCGGTCAGACCCCCTCGCTTCACAGTTCGGGAGCTCCTCTCCCCGGCTGCCGCGCTTTGACAAGCGTGGGCACCAACATGCAAACACACACACGCAGACACGTGGCATTGAAACATGCCTGGACGCACTTGGCGGGAGGCGTTGCGGCAGCGTTGAACGGGCCAAAATGTCCCGCCACTTTGAACGAAGCCCCGGCGCCGGTCCGTTGCATCTGCGCCGGCTATACCGCGGGTCGTAGGCGAAACGTAACAACACGCTGTTGCCGGTGTACGCGGGGTTGCCAGGATCAGTGAGCACGGTGCAGCGGAGTTGCTGAATGTCTGCCCAGAGCTGACGGTCCTTGGGTCTCTCGTGGGGGTATTCCGAAGCAAGTGCGGGGACGTTAAAGTCTCCCACAACAACGAGGGGGGGGGGGAGCGGTGGGCAGAACGATCCACTGCCGCCAGGATGCGGCAGAAGCGACGCTGCTTCCCGAGACTGCTGTACAGATTGAGGATAAATAGACTGGATGTACTCTTGCGCTGAGGCTGGATGATTTCGAGAAAAACGTGCGGAGGGCTGTCCGGTAAAGGGTCGTGCTGTATGACGATGACGTTGCGGAGGGCGAGTGTGGCGAGAGGTGGCTGATGATTGATGGTGCGAGCGTGGAAGTGGTAGGGCCGCGTAAGCAGTGGGTTTCGCCATCGTCATTGGCTCCTGAAGGGCGATGACATCGGGCGGTCCCTGTGACGTAAGCGTGTGTAGAAGATGTTACAGAGCTCCTTGTTTCCCTTAATAGGCACGGTAATTCTACTACCAAATGCGTTACGTAGCTGAGTTAATGTTGGGAGGGGGAAGGCATCGTCGAGGCGTGAGTGCGATTTCTTGAATATGGCTCCTTTGAACCGGTCGGACTGTTCCTGAACGTCTGTCATACGTTGTTCTAGTTACTTTATAGAAGTTAGTACCTTGTGGGGAGCTCTGAATGTTGCTGTTCTTGCTCTGCTTTGAGCATTTGTGTCGCGGTGGCAATGGCGGTCTCCATGATCTTGGCAATGACTCCTTGCAGACAATCTTCAACGGTTGCGCGGACTGTGTCTGCTGAGGGGGTGGAATTAATGGTGTCCATGCTACCATCAGATTCTGGAGCACGGCGCTTAGGTGAGTAAGGAGTGGAATCGTTGTTAGGTGCGGGGGTCGCGCGCTCGGTGGTATATGTGTTCTGGTACATTCTTAGCTGTTGCTGAAGGAAGGTGTTCTCGTACCTATAAAAAAGGTCCGATATTTTGGAGCGGAGGGCCTTAAGTTCCTGCGTGACTAGTTCTAGGGCTGAATTGTCTGCCGACGAAGTCGAGGGCTGGGTTGTGGACGCGGTGAGGCGAGGCGCGTGTGTATGTGTGTGGGTAGGTGGTGGTGTGTGTGGGTAGGTGGGGGTGTGTGTGGAGAGGCGTTAGAGCGGGAGGCCATGGCTACCCAGTTTACCTGGGTGGATTACGTGGAGGCTTGTTCTGTGGTGTAATTGCATCTTGATTGGGATGTGCCGCGGTTTCGGGAACGGTGCCTCCAACGGGCCCTGGAGCAACTGCGGCAACCACTCCGTAGTGATGAAGACGGATCTCCGGAGCGTTGCAGAGGCGAGGGAGGACGGATGACTGCGTGTGCCGTGGTGCGATGTTGAGTCTATGCTTGCCGCCGCTGAAGGAGGAGGCGAGGGGTAAGGTAGCGCCGCGCACAGACCTTGTCCCGAGGTGAGGTGACCGAGGCCGAAAATAGAATATCGTGGCTGGCAGGCGTGGTCTGGTTGAAGATCTTCGTAGCATGTGGCACATTGGTTGTGGGGTATGGGGGGGGGGGCAAACGTTGGCACGATGTCTGACTGCCCCCAGGGGGTACAGAATTCGGCTTTCTTCTTGCGCATATAACATTTGCATTTGGTGCCTCGGTAGTAGACTTGATACGGGACTGGTCCGTTGAAAACAATGAGCACCGAGTTCGTCTTGCTCATCCGACGAGCTCGCAGTATAGAAGGGTTAAGCTTGTTAACTAGGCTGGTCGTGAGGATTTTATGGGTGTCGCATGATGGAATGTTGAGGGTGGCCCTTTTAGTGATGTCGTCCGGGGAGGTAGCGTAGGCTGCCGCGGGATAGTTCTTGCCTCCGATCTGAAGGGATGTGATCGTACAGTAGCACTCGGCATTGTGCATGTCAGGGCTGCTGGCCAAGACAATATTGCAGGCTGCGTATATCCTGTAGGTATCCTGCTCGCTGTCAGTCAGAGTGAGGCCTGTAGAAGCGAAGATGACGTCGCAGATTTGCGATTCTCCTATTACGGCGGCATTGTAGCCGTCTCGCATGTGAAGAACGACTTTGGTGTCGTCCTCAGGTAGTTTGGGCAGTTTTGAAGCACGCGGGTGAAGGGCGAGTCGCAGGGCCCTGCTGCGACTGCGTGTGCCGGCTGACTCAATTGGTGCTGGCGTTGCTTGAGCATGTAGCAAAGAAGCCATCCGGAGGCGGTGGTACAGCCCTGGCGGCAATCTCTGGCCCCTAGGCTTCAACAACATCCATGGTGATAGTGCTGAGCTCGAGCAACAACGCGGGATACCGGTGGCACCAGGGATACGCGCTCGCAAGGCGAGCGGAGAGCTTGTCGTAAGGGTTGGCTAGTCGGCGGCGTGGCATGGTAATAAAATCGCCGAAAAAGCTACTTGCTATGTGCCAAAATGATGAGAGTGGCTTCGACGCAGAGCTGATGGTCGCTCGATGCGAGAACTTTGCCAGAAGGATTGAAGACAGAGCCCGTACCTTACGCACCACGGCTCGCGCCTTCGTCATCGTCTTCCGCGCAGCACTAATAAAAAAAATGTTTCTGTGACTTGCACAACAATTTCCACCGTAGCTGTTTCCTTTTAAGCTGTAGCATTAAGGCTTTCAGCTGTCTGTAATTAAACAACACAGATTAGAACGTTGACCGGTTATGAGGCTTTTGAGCACTTGGTTAATAAACATTTACCAAATGCCATATTTCACCCACACTTCGCAAGCACGTCGACCATAATGTTCCCTCATTTTCACCACAGTTGATTACAGTGTCTCTTAAATGAGGGTAGCTTAATTCTACGCCTTTTCATAAATGTATTAGGACAGCGAGGGCACCACTCTCTACATTTTGATGCCTATTCAGACTTGTGCGCAACGAATTACATGTAATTGATTACTTGTAATTGATTATATTTCTTTGTATTTTCGTAATTTAACGATTACTTTTTTACTCAGTAACTGTCGCTGTAGTTCAGTTGCATTTTCCGGTAACCAATTACATGTAACCAGTTACTTTATTAGCGGAAGATGCTGTAATAGAAGACGTAGGTTTTAGTACTTTAATTTAGCAGTAATTACAGTAGAACGCCAGTGGTTGTGCAAGCGTCGTGGATGCACCGGTTTTGATATGCAAGCCCGAGTTTCGCACACCTCTATTTGACGCGCTTTTAAGCGGCGTCCATAGGTGGTAAGAGGTTATACTCAATTGTTCGCTAAGCGCAGTCTCCGATTTCGCTCATATAGACACGTTTCTGGCCGTTAAACGTACATGTTCCTGTGTGTCTGCGTGATACGTTCCCCGCATACACTTATTTTGCGAATATATAACAGAAACCGTATTTTAAGGTCTGCAGAATGAGCAGTTATATTTTCAATTACATTACAGATTTAGCCAAGTTTTCGAGGAACGTCAACTTCTGCTGGGTCCCTGTAATTCTTTGATTTAAGTCTAAGTTGCAAACGAGTGAAGGGGTCAGGCAAGAACTCCGCGAGATGTTGGTCGACGAATTGAACTGGCGTTGCTATGACTCGATACGAATGGGCACTTCGGAAGCTGTTGCCAGCAAATCACCTGTGGGCGATTTTCTTTTAGCCTTTGCCTACCAGGAGCGGCTTCTCCGAGCTCCACGAACAATGAAGCGCTACGATTCACAGAGGATACAGACGCGATCATCGCGGCAATGTGCTACCACAATCTCGTGCGTGAGGTACGCTATACATACCTATATACCTAAGCTACATACGCTGCATACATACCGCCATTCCTTCCAGCGCCCACATCGAGCGAGCTTTCAGCGTCGCTGCTGGTGTCTTTGGAAGAGATATGAGAGCAGAAATGTTGAACAATTGTTAGTTAGAACGTGTGAATGACTGCAACGACGCACCGAAGAAGCCAAGCCAGCACTTTCGATATATTTACTGTATTCGTGCAAGAGCTGTAAGGAAAGCAACATAAAAGTAATCGGTTAATTTTAGTAATTGCCCATGCAGTTACTTTCGTGGGGCAGTAATTGGTAACTGCAATCAATTACTTTTTATAGAAGTAATTTTAATTGTAATCGGTTACTTTTTTTTCTGCAATCTGTACAAGGCCGTGTGTATTATGCATAAAAAATGGGGAGAAAACGGGGACTTGAGGTTAGACGAAGAGAGCACATAGGGTAACAGAAGAAAGTCACAACACTACTAACAGCTGAATTGTTATTATACATGGTTAATGCATAAATACCATATTACAACTTGAAAAAAGAAAGCCACCAGTCTCTTCTTTACAAAACAAAGGTTCAGTAATTACTTATAACATTCATGATTAAGCCAGAATTACGTTAAAGTTTTCCCGCATCACTTCTAGCAGGACTCCTATTTCTACTCAGTGCGAATTCGGTGACACCTACAATCATCTTCGAACACTGTGCAACGTTGAGGGTATCGGCACTGTAACGCTCTCGATCACTCGTCTAAGAAATTTGATACAAAGCTCGCAATTACCTGGCGCTCTTGTAACTTTGCCTACACTTCACCAGAAAGATACCCATTGTTTCCTTGAATTGGCAACTTCTTGGCACCTCGACTTTTTTCACAACGTTTTGCAAACTTTCTACGTTGTTCGCAAAATATGCTTGTAAAGCTCTGGAAGGCATGCATGAATAATTCGCTGCGAAAGACTGTAATTGACCTGCGCCGTTGAAACTGGCTATACTGGTCGCCCATAACATGGTGTCTTTTATCTCCCAATCTAGAATTGCGGCCCTTGTTGGTTCTACCAGGACCGAGAGAAAGTTTTGTGAGCGTTTCACATAACATCCCTAACAAGCCGAAAACCGGGGTTGGTAAATTTTCATTCCTCCCCGTAGTTACCACACCCACTTGAAATTTTTCCAGCACATCGCCCTTAACGTGTTTCTTATACCCCTGACACACGGGCAAAACTAAAGTCCTTTGCAGTAAACCCCATTAGTTACTCTGAAAGACCGTTTGCAGAAAGGAGTTGCGCTGATGACACACGGCACCGCACTAACTTCCTTAGGTAGTTCCTCAGATGAACGCCGCTGGAAAAATAGCGCTGGTTGTTAAAGCAGCAAGAGAGAAAACATTTATAAAAAGCTGTGTATTTGGATTACTTTTAGCTACTGTAGAACCCCAAAACATTTTTTTTTCGTTGTTGATGGCTTATAATGCGCATATTCGATTATTTTATTCGCGCTTTCGCGCTCTTAGCAGCAATTTAAGTTGGTCCAGCAACTATGGATAGCCGGTGCTTTCCCTATGCTACAATGTACTACAATAGCTGTGCATGCTGTTGATTCTAGCGCTGGCCACGTTTCTGTCATCCTTTTTCACGTCTTTGTTGCCCCTTCCTCCTTCGTGCGTGCAGGCGTAACGAGTTTTATTCAATGTGCTATACACACGATTGTGATCGCGTGACAGCGAAACGCTAGCGATGAAGTGCAAGTTGAGGTTACCCTGACGCTTGTCGCTCTTGGATTTGTACAGTGAAGATGAGATAAACGCAGACAAGGCAACAGTGGAAAACATCAACCATCCACTCACTATGAGCATGCTTCATGTTGACTGCTTCAGCAGGGTCCCCTCGAGCTGCCAACCGCGGAAGGTGGGCCTACGTGCACAACGAACGATGGTTTCAATATATGCTAACACACCAAAGAAGACGCAGGAAATGACACTATTCAATATGGTGGCACTAACGACGCGATGCGAGCGTTTGAGAGCATAGCTCGAGTAAATCTTCACTGTTCGACAAATCGCATTATACCGCTAAAAATTTAACCATTTTCTCAAGGTAAAAAAGTACTCATGGGGCACCGTAGCTGTGTGGCAGGTTTCTTTCTATTGACGAGTTGTGCGCGCTTTGTGCGAGAGTAACTCCTTTTCCACTCGAAAAGTAGATGCGCAGTCTCCTTTCCCGCACAGGATCTTTGCCTTAAGGGAGATGGTCCTTTATCGTGTGTCACTGCGCTTGAACTCCTTTCCGGTAGATGTCCCTTTACCGAAAGGACTTTATAGTAACCCTGTGTCAGGGGTATTATTTGCTCTGAATATAAACTCAGTGAATCACGTAGTTGTTTCTGTTGCCGACTGTTGCCGACTTCTCTCTCCCTTCTTCCATATACGATACAATACAAGAAAAAATTATTGTGTAAAGTTGCGAAAAGAACAGGAACCTATAACGGAGGCAAGCAAGAGCGCTATAGTGATGGTCTCCATTCTCGATTCGTTTCGTAGCGCTAACTCACGTTCGCAATGATTCAACAGCAACACGTCCCTTCGCTATGCAAGAGGAGGGTAGCTCCCGCGAAAAATTAAAATCGCTGCTGCTGCGTCTAATTCTCATTTGTATTTAATTGCGAGGGAAGTTATATGGACACTTCAGACGAATTTTCGCCGTTGCCGTGATGGCCAGAATAAGTTTAAATGCGAGCAGAATGAGCGACCCGCACACCGTGTTCTTCGGGTGCGAGGTCAAGTGTGAGAAAGTAAGCCGAGAATGGTGCTGGCTTGACGAAGCGCCATCCTTCCACGCGCCCCGTGTTGGATGTCACGTGATCCAGTGCGCGTTAGAAGAGCGGAGCAGGCGTGTCTTCCTCTACGAGCTGGTCGTGGCCGCGCATGGCTGTACACGCCGCTCAACCGCCTGCGGCAGATGCTGTTCCCCTGAGAACCTGGAGCGTATCCTATGGCGGCACAGTTGAAATAGGGAAGCGGGTGGCAGCGCGAAGCGTTCGCTTCGGCGCAAGCACGCGCGCTCCTTTCTGTAGGTGCTCCTTAGCACGTCATCCTTGTAACAGCATTTACTCGCGGTCGTTGACCAACATCGGTTCGTGTTTGACGGTGCATGCCTGCCACACTGCTTGCGCAATGAGCAAACGAATATTGACGGCAGTTTACTTGCATATCGCTCTCAATGTTTCTGCTCTCGGGCAAAACAGCGTTCTTTTTCTTTCGTTTTTTTTTTGTTTGTTAATGCGGAGCATTCGTTGCCTCATTCTAATCACTGTGCGTTAGGTAAGTAGATAGGTAGCTAGCTAGCCAGGCTACGCTCTCGCCTCACTTTAGTAAAAGAAAGTAACGCGGAACCAAGGGTGTCATCGGACCTCTACAGTCAAGCACAGCAGTTCGTCGATCTAACCAATAGGTCGCGATCGCCTTTTTTATGCGAAGCATATTGTTGCGCCCACAAAAGGCGTTACTTTGAAGCCGGGCAGTGTTAGAAGCGATGGCCTAGATCAGCTGAGCGCCTGTCGAGATTCAGCCAGCCAGCCACACGTCGTCTTCTTCATTCACCACCCTTCGGTGCCCCCGCATACTGTTTGTTGAGGCGTGAACCCACTATGCACCTAAGAGCGTAACATTTCCCTCCGCGCAGACGAAGCCCGCCGGGCAAGTCAAACAGGCTGTCGAGAAATAAAGGGCTTTAAACGGGCGACATGCGAAAGTTCAGTCTTGGCTGACCGTCGGCCATTTGATGTGAGACGTGCTATGCGGTAGGTTAATTCGCTGATGCGCTCCGTAATAACATAGGGTCCAACATAGTGGGCCAGCAGTTTTTCACATAGTCCACGTTTTCTGGTTGGTTTCCAGAGCAACACTAAATCACCAGGGTCATATATCACGTTTCGGCGTCGGCGGTCGCAGCGTGCCTTCGAGCGGTCTTGTGAAACAAGGGTGCGTAAAGAAGCAAGTCGTCGGGCTTCTTCAGCAAGACAGACTGTCTCTGATATACAAAGATTATCGTGGCTGGAAAACGGGAAGATAGTGTCTAGTGTATAACGAGGCGGACGAGCGTAAAGAAGAAAGAAGGGACTCTAGCCGGTAACTTCATGCTTTGAGGTGTTAAATGCGTACGTAATGAAAGGCAGCACGCTGTCCCAGTTCTTATGATCTGACTCGACATACATGGAAAGCATGTTAGTAAGAGTTCTGTTCGTGCGTTCCGTAAGGCCATTTGTTTGGGGATGATACGGGGTGGAATGTCGAAACCTTGAAGCACATAGACGAAGCATCTCTTCGACCACGTCTGCAGTGAACTGCCGCCCACGATCGCTGATGATGACTCTGGGAGGTCCATGTCGGAGAATGACAAAACGCAGCAGAAAAATACACACTTCGGTTGCAGTAGCCGATGGTATTGCAGCTGTCTCACAGTAGCGTGTCAAGTGATCGGCACACACGATAATCCAGCGATTCCCATCGGATGAACGCGGAAAAGGACCGAGGAGGTCGATACCAACTTGCTCAAAGGGAGTGCTGGGGGGTGGCACTGGATGGAGTAGACCAGGAGGAGCACTCGTCGGACGCTTATAACGTTGACACTCGCTGCAGCTGGCCACATACTGGGCGGTCGTCTGGCGCATTTTAGGCCAGTAGAACCTTTCTTGAAGGCGGTAGAGAGTTCGCGCAGAGCCCAAATGTCCAGATGTTGGATCGTCATGCATAGCGCGCAAGACGGAGACACGGAGACTCTCCGGGACCACCAGAAGATATCGTGGGCCTGTGGTAGAATAGTTCTTTTTGTAAAGAACCCCATCACGAACACAGAAACGATTGGATGGTGCTGATTGCCTTGCAGTAATGAGCAGTGGTTCTAAAGTTCTGTCTTTTGGTTGCTCGACCTTGAAGGTATTTATATCAGGAAACCCCGGCTCCAGTGATGCGATATAGCAGTCGAAGTTGTCCGCGTCGCAGTCCGTCGTTTGAAGCGGCATGCGCGAGAGGCAGTCAGCGTCGGCGTGTCGGCGGCCGCTTTTATAAGAAACGGTAAAGTTATATTCCTGTAAACGGAGTGTCCAACGCGCAAGCCGGCCCGACGGATCACGGAGATTAACCAGCCAGCAGAGAGAATGATGCTCTGTCACCACCGTGAAGGGGCGCCCGTACAGGTACGACCGGAAGCGCTGTACTGCAAAAATAACTGCAAGACATTCTTGCTCTGTAACGGTGTAGTTACGCTCGGGCTTACTTAAAGAACGACTCGCATAGGCGACGACGTGTTCTTTGGTGTCGACGCGTTGAATAAGGACAGCGCCGATGCCAATACCGCTAGCGTCCGTATGAACTTCTGTGGGCGCCGCATGGTCGAAGTGTCGGAGAATGGGGTGAGACGTCAGACGAGACTTCAGCTCACGAAAACTGGCTTCACATTCAGGAGTCCATTCAAAGGGAACGCCCTTCTGGAGGAGGCATGTCAGCGGATACGCCATGTTGGCAAATCCACGAATAAACCGGCGGAAGTACGAGCAAAGCCCTAGGAAACTGCGTAGCTCTTTTACATGGCGAGGTTGCTTGAAGGCTTCCACCGTAGCAGTCTTCGCTGGATCAGGTCGTATACCGTCCTTATCCACTAGGTGTCCCAGAACGAGTGTTTGGCGCTCTCCAAAATGGCACTTCTTCGAGTTGAGGACCAAACCCGCTTTGTCCAAGCAGTCTAGCACAAGATCGAGACGTGCGTTGTGCTCACTGAACGTGCGCCCGAAAATCACTACATCATCTAGATAGCACATGCATACTTCCCACTTCAAACCACGCAGGATGTTGTCCATGAAGCGCTCGAAAGTTGCAGGTGCATTACAGAGCCCGAACGGCATCACAATAAATTCAAAAAGTCCATCTGGTGTTACAAATGCCGTTTTCTCCTTGTCTGCCTCGTGCATAGGAATCTGCCAGTACCCCGACCTCAAGTCAACCGACGAAAAGTAAGACGCTGATGAGAGGCAGTCGATAGCATCATCAATACGCGGAAGAGGATATACGTCCTTTTTAGTGATGGTGTTGAGGCGGCGGTAGTCAACACAAAATCGCCATGAACCATCTTTCTTTCTAACCAGGATCACTGGCGCTGCCCACGGACTACAGGATTCTTTGATTACATTCCTATTTAGCATTTCGTGGACTTGGTCATTGATCACCTTGCGTTCCGATGGTGAGACTCTGTATGGTTTCTGTCGCAGCGGTTGGGCAGATCCCGTATCTATGCGATGGTGTATACGAGAAGGAGGAAACAATGGTGGTCCCTCTTGCTGGAAAAAGTCAAACAGTCGGGCATGTTTTCGCAGAATATTCGCCACTTCGTGACGCTGCTTAGTGCTGAGCGACTTGTTCACCATAGTCAGAAATGAGGAGTGCGCCGCAGAGCAGACATTAGCGAAATGGCGCTCATCCGCAGAATCAAGGGCCTCTGTAAGATTGGCGAGCGATAACACGTGATCTTCATGGTAGGCGGCAAGTTTCAGACCCTGTGGTAGTATTGCAGGTTCACTGGAACAGTTTACGGCCCATAAGTTGGTGCGTCCTTGAACGACTGACAGTGTGCAATACGGTATCAGTACATTCCTCTTAATGCAACTCAGGTGAACGGGCTCCACGGTAGCGTCAAACGTTCCGTCGGTGGTGGGGAAACAGGCGACTGAAACACACGTTGCGGATAACGGAGGCACAACGGTATCCCGGGATACACAAAGCACACTTTCACGATACGGTGGGCCTTCCATAAACGCAGCAGAAAAGCTCGTACCTACACTGATTTCACCCGTTTTGCAGTCGACGGTGGCACCACACAGTTTCAAAAAATCAAGGCCCAGGATTACGTCAGGCGTAGAATGAGGTAGCACAGCGAACTCCGCGTTAAATATTTGACCACCCAAGGTTACGTCTACATTACACACGCCCACAGGATACAACAACTCCCCACTCACTCCGCGAAACGTATCGGCACGGTCCCAGCGAAACATCACCTTTCGTCCTAGGAGGCTTTTAAACGCAAGACTCATCACTGAAACCGTTGCTCCCGTGTTCACTAAGGCCATGGATGAAATCCCGTCAATTAATACAAACACCTTATTCTTGAACATACAAATGGTTGGAGGTATCTCTGTCGATATCGAAGATTGTCCAGCGACCTCACCTCCAACGGCCGCACTGGCTAGTTTTCCGGAGGTGGCGACGGGTATCGACGCCGCCGAGAGGGCGACCGGCTTACATGAGGAGCGGGTGGTGGTGTCAAGCTGCGATCGGATGCTGGAGAACGGTTCCGTAGCGGCTCCGGGTGCTGGTGAGGCAAGCTTCCTGAATATGTGTGCGAGGGCGAATATGTTTCGCCCAGAGGACCGCGGTACCGCCTAGACATCGTCGATCGGTCGAACCTCGGTGGTTGGCGGCGATTGCAGTACCTGGCAATGTGACCCAAGTCGCCACAGCTATAGCACACAGGTAAACGACGATCGATGAACTGCCCTTCGAAGCGCTCAGCCGTGGGGGGTCGTGTAGCAGAGCGGAGCGGCTGAGCCTGCTGCACAGGAGGAACGGTCGGTCTGCGTGCAAACCTGCTGAGGCGAGGGTGTTCTGCTGGTCGGTGTTCGGGCGTAAATGTGTCCTCACGTGACCATGGAGCACCTCTGTGGTTGACGTCTGTGACACATACCGCCGGTTGCCAGGAAGCGCAGGGTGCGGCAGGCGCCATGTGTTGCGGGTAATAAGCGTCAGGTTGCCGTATGACGTCGCGCGCAAGTTCCTGGTGCCGCAGCAGTTCTTCACGCACGATCTGCCGTATAGTAGACGAAAGATCGGCAGACGGACTCTCATCGACGCTGGCAATGGTTGTCACATTCGCCAGGCGTCCAAACTTTGGCACAATGCGACGTGTTCTCAACGTCTCAAACGTACGGCAATGACGCACGACATCTGGGACGGAATCGACGTGTTCCCGACTTATGAGGAAATTGTATACATCTTCGGCAATTCCTTTGAGGAGATGTCCGACTCGGTCTTCCTCGGACATCTGCGGATTGACGATTTTGCACAGCTTGAGGATTTCCTCTATGTATATAGTGCATGTTTCTCCAGGAGCTTGAGCTCTTTGAGCAAGTGTTCTCTCGGCGCGTTTCTGTTTGGCGTGGGTGTCGCCAAAACACTTCTTAATTTCCTCGACAAAGTGCTCCCACGTTGTTAGGGAGTCTTCGTGGTTTTCATACCACATCAGCGCTGTCTCACTCAGAAAGAGCGCGACATATTCAAGCTGAGTGACAGAATCCCAGCGGTTGTAGCGGCTCACCCTTGCGTAGTGCATCAGCCACTCGTCGACGTCTTCGCCCACTTTTCCCGCGAACGAGCGTGGTTCCATGTAGTGCCGCAAAGGTCCAACTGGCGCTGACCTTTGAGAAGGTGAAACTAGAGCTGGCATTTGTCCACCTCCGTCCTGAGCCATAGGGAAGGTCGTTGGCAAGAGACCGGCAAGACGACGGCTCCGGCGAAGTTCTGGATGTTGCGACTCCGTGGTACGTCCTGTCGTACCCAGCACCTCCACCACTCTGTTGCGCCCACAAAAGGCGTTACTTTGAAGCCGGGCAGTGTTAGAAGCGATGGCCTAGATCAGCTGAGCGCCTGTCGAGATTCAGCCAGCCAGCCACACGTCGTCTTCTTCATTCACCACCCTTCGGTGCCCCCGCATACTGTTTGTTGAGGCGTGAACCCACTATGCACCTAAGAGCGTAACAATATTACTAGAGCTCAACCCAGCTCCTCAGGCGCGGCGGTGTCGCCCTCAATGACCTTTGACCCCATGCCATACCACGTGACACCGTCACGTCACGACAGAGGAGAAACGGGGCTCCAACTCGCGCCGTCGCTCGCGGCGTCGCGGCGGTATATAAGCAGCTGCGCTTGTTTCTAGGTGGCTTTGGCTCAACTCTTGCAAGATGGGCTGGGTGGGAATCGAACCAGGGTCTCCGGAGTGTGAGACGGAGACGCTACCACTGAGCCACGAGTACCATGCTTCAAAGCGGTACAAAAGCGCCTCTAGTGAATGCGGTGTTGCCTTAGAAACGAGCTGTTTCTAAGGCTCAGGCGTGCGTCGCTTGCTCAGGCGCACATTTCGTTGCCGCGCCGAACGCTGCGTTGCTCGACGCTCACCGCGTCCAATGCGGGGTGCGTAGTCGCTGCGCCGTAGCCCATTGTCTTACACCCCTTGGCGGGTCGACGGGAACGTTGTCACGTTCCACTCTTGAAGGCGAAGCAGAGTAACGCACGAGTTGTTTCTTCGTCTAGCCGAGCCAAATATAGCCAAGCAACAGCAGTTCGCCAGGCTAAACAGTGGTTCAACAAATAAAATAAAGGCTAGTATGCTTCGCATCCTGGGCTTAACCTTAGCTAAGCCACAGCCATTTTTTTCTTTATTGTCGGTTTTGACAAAACAGAGTACAATTTTGTTAAAAGCGAGTCCACCTATCTTTGCTGACACAACAAGATAAAAATTTCTTCGGTACAACCAATTCACCAAGCACTCTAATTCGGTCGGGCTGCTCAGGCAGTGCCCTATACTGCACAACACGTTCTATGAAATTTTCGCGTATTGAGCGAGCGTACAAATACATCAGCATTCCTCACCTGCATATGCGTTTTCCACAAGCTCTGGAGGCCAAGGAAGGCATTTCGGTGGTATCAACTGGTAGAAACCTGATGCCGTACGGATCGAGTGGTGGCTTTCTTTAATAGTGCTCTGTAGAACGACCCAGTGAAATACTGGGTCCCAGCATTTTAGAAAACATATGATCAATGGTCTCAGGTTTTTTGCCGAGTAGGCAGTTTGTCGTCCAGAGGACGAATAGGGTTTTTTCGCTCAACCATGTTTTTGTATATGCGTTTGTATGTAACTTGAAGAATATATTTTTAAGGTGAGAGCCTTACATCTGTGCTTCAAGGTCGCGTTATGAGATACATAAAATATCACGTGACCCACGGAATGCCAGAAGCGAACCAAAGCATGTCCAGCTGTTTAGAGGCGATTAATTATTAGCAAAGTTAATGATTTATCAGTGATTTGAATAAAATGTACTATTGTGTATTAAAGTGGATTAAAAGGTATTAAAGTGTACTAGTGTATTAAAGTGTATTAAGTATTAAAGTGGTCGGATTAAGCTGGATAATAGTGGATTAAGGCAGATAATTAAGGTGAATTACAGTGAGCTTTACAGGGCTCTTACATTCGCGTCTCTTGAGCGATAGCTAAGGACATGGTAGAGTGTATAAGCGCGACTGGACGAGGACGAAGAAAGAAACAGCGCTGTTTCTGTGTATCTGTTTCTTTCTTCGTCCTCGTCCAGTCGCGCTTATACACTCTACCATGGATTCTAACCAACTAGCCCGCCAACGTGTTTTAACCAAGCTAAGGACACCTGCGACTTCTTCCTCGGCATACCTAGACTCTGTCCGCAATTGCAGATCGCTTTCAACATAGCGCCCGCGCGGCCGCGCTCAGCCGCGCAATACGCCGACGCCGTCGGAGTAGTACAACCGCCTTTCCCGGTGTCTTGCGCGCGGTGCAAGACGGCGCGCTTCGTCCCCGCCTTCGTCGTCGTGCGGCTGTCGTCACACACACACTTACGCTCGACACCGCACAGATAACTGCTCGATTTACACAAACACTTTGGCCCGCCTGGTATCGCCTGGTATCGCTTGGCCCGCTTGGTATCGCTTGTATGCATGATTGTTCGCATAACATCGATTCCCACAGTGCGTGGAATCTGCAAATCTTTTTTCTTGCATTGGCGTGTTCTCGGTATGTACGTACACTGTTAAACTCGGGATGTCTATCCGCACGAAAGAGCGAAACGCATTTGTTTTCTTTTTTCTGGACTCAACTTTGGCCGTAACAATGAGCACTCAGTAATGTACGTCCGGAAGTCCTTGTCGCCGCCGTGGTGACCATGCATGGCGGAGCTGAGATCTCCAAGAGCCCTCGCAAGAGCAGCTTTAGAGTAGCACTGAATATTCTTGTTCCCCTAATGGAAAGCCCAATTCTTCGAAAAATGCTTAGAGGCAAGTTGCAGTGTTCATCGTGCGGTGCGGCATTTGAAATGGTTTGTGACAGAGAGAGAGAGAAAATTATTCACAGAAAGGCAAAGAGGTCGGCCTGAGCTATAACTTGCTCTGGCCTGCGACTCTACACAGGAGAAAAGGGACGGGAAGGGCAAGGGCTGATTAATGACGATGATGGTATAAGGAAGAGAAGCGTATATACAAATTCACAGAGTTGTAGCACCTCTAAAGCCGTGCGTCCAGCCCAGTGACTTAGAGAAAAGCGATAGTGGCACTTGTTATCAGGGCTGCGCAGTTTGCATCAGGCCAAGGACCTGAAAGAAACTCGTCTGATAGCAGCCTCTTATGGATGTTTGCAATGGAATTTCAGCTATGCGAAGGGCTAGAGGTGGTCTCGTAGCTAAAGTAGTCCTTGTCAGCGAATGTCAAATTCTTTGCGTCCATGAATCCAGTGAATCATAAGGGCAAGGGTACGGGCGTCGGAACGCGACTGTCTTTTTATCATTAAGTAGCAAAGATTCCTTTTTTGAAAATGACACGCCAAATTAAAATGAACGGTAAATGTGTGCGCTTGACGGAGGAAGTTGTTTCGTGGTATATACCAGATGCATTTTGCAGTAATTAAAACGAAGTGAATGGAAGGACATACATGGGTTCCTCTTGGCACTGACATTTGTTCGACGAGGGAACGCTGACAGAAACTTCGTCTAGTGCGATGATCGTCCAATTGGTCGGTGGAGGTGGAGGGCCTAAACTTAAGTTTCTTAGTTCGAGATCGGGAAATTTCCAAGCTGCAGTTATCTGGCACAAGGCAAGAGTAGTTGGATATTGCTTTGAAGCGTCTTCATCCGGCAATGGACATAAAATGGGCTGATGATGTGCGGCAAAAATCAGTTGTCATCACAGCGTAGTAGTAGCTTCTCCAAGAAAAGGTACTACGTTATGTAACGAAGGAACAATTACGACATATCCTGCTTCGCTATAAACTGATGGAAGACTCACCGCCGCCCATACCGACAAGGCGCAAGATTGCTTGCGAGCTGATCGGCCGCAACTGGACTGAGGCATCGACTTACCTGTATCCAGGAAATGCTCTTTCTAGAGCGGTTTTGAAACCAAGCAGCCTTGTGCTTTTTCGTTTCTTTGTTTATTTCCAACGCTGAACATAATAGCATGTGCGATGCTAGTTCGCTCTGCTGCCGTGAAAAAACTGATGTCAACAGTAGGGACTGACAACTGTTTCCGCATTTCCCTGTAATTAGTCAGGTTTTAATTACTCTTTCGATTACCTCCTATGTATTAACACACTTTATTTCTATTCAAGCCACTATGAGCTGCTAATGCTGACGTGAACTGCTAACTTGACGGTGATTAAGCACAGTCATTGTGACTACAGGAACTTTCTCAATTCATTTGGTTCCTGCACAGCATGCCATGGCTGCTACATCATCTCTAAGCGCTGTCACAGTAACGTGAAAGCAGCGTGCCCATCACGTGTACGACGAGTGTCCACGAAAGAGCTACTTCCACAAGCGACCACGTCTCGTTCGCCGAAGTGTCGACGGCTGCCGCCGGTGACTGATGCACATTTCAGCCACCAGCGCCAGGAACGGAATCACGGAACCCAACAGTGCCGCAGACACGAAGGTGGCGTTCATGTCTTTCAGGCCCAACGGCTGGAAGCCCTTCTGTCGCTGCGCGCAGCGTCCCCAGTCCGGAAGCATGCGCTCTGTCCACAGGCCCATCAGGCCGGACTCGCGAAGCCAGCCAAGCCTGCGGACATGCAAGCAACGGGAAGATACAGAAGTTCATATTAGAAATGGCAGAGAGGTCGACCTTACATTCGCTCCTCTGGCCTGATACTCTACGTCTGCATAAATCAAAGGAGAAAGTTTACAAGCTAACGTGAGTGGCGTCTTTAAGCTGAAGCGACAAAAGCATAGGAGCTACTTCCGGGGCTGTGTAGGCAGAACTAAACATTGTCTAGATACAGAAAGTTGGCCTAGCTAGCTGGAAACTTTATATTATCGAATATTTGCAACGCCTTTCACAAAAAAGAGAAGGCGACAGGGTGAACACTCGCTGTATAGTCCGCTGCACCAGCCTGAAATCAAATAGACATCCAGAAAACAATGTCCAGTATTCTGTTGCCGCTTTAAATCATAACCTTAAAAATGTCTTGGTACGCAGCCCGTATCTACAACGCGGCAGTCGATATGGAGTCACAAAACGTGCTGAATTCAAAGCGGTAATGCGTTGCTCGTGGCATCGCTCCAGAGAAAGGAAACTGCGTCCCCTTTGCTCACGACTGTACATACTGCCTACGCCGTATGCACACGTAAAACCAGTACACGTGCACGGCGCACGTTCACAGAAGCGTGCGGTTGGCAGGCTCCCGCAATGTGTGCAGTCTTGTACATTTGAAGATGCTGTACCACAACGATGCGTCCAATCCACGATATCGGCGAGGCGAGGCTCACCTCTGGTCCAGGGCGCGGCGGAAAGGTGGGTCGAGCCGCGCGTTGACGTACAGTCCGAAGGAGAGCGTGTTGATGGGCTCGCGGGCCACGTAGAACTGCGCCTGCGGGTAACGCGCGCAGCTGCGGCCCACCACGTAGCGGAAGCTGGTGCGGTCCGACAGCACCACGGCTTTCCCGCGGGCCACCTGTGCCAGGTGGGCGGGTCGGTAGAGCTCGTCGATGGGCACCTGGCCCGCGTGGCGCTCGACCATGCGCCACACGCTGCGCCACACGGCACGATCTGAGCTCTGCGCCGCGTCCCCCACAGTGAATACGTACGGCGACATCGACGTGCAGGCATAAAAAAAATTAAATTATGGGGTTTTACGTGCCAAAACCACTTTCTGATTATGAGGCACGCCGTAGTGGAGAACTCCGAAAATTTCTACCACCTGGGGTTCTTTAACGTGCACCTAAAGACGTGCAGGCATCCAATCAGCAACGAACGAGTTGGGCATTCGTGAATGGCGCTGTCATTGCCAAGTAACTACTACCAGCAAGCGCGTGGAATGAAATCCGCATGCCGGAAACCCGTCGACGCTTCCGAGAACGGGGCACACAGCCATACACCCGTACGGCGGCTTGACTTGGCCGTGAGGCACTCCTATCAAACATTTCACATGCGACATGTTTCACACCGATTGCGCGAACACCAGAAAATGACGCAGGCCGCATTGTGACGCCGAGCAGACGTGCATCCACCGATGAGCTGTGTACGCGGATTGCAGAGAACAGAACTATGACAAAGCGGCAGGCGCGAAAATATGGCGGCTCTCGTTGCGGAGACGAAGCGGACGAAGAGTGGGACGAAGCAATGAAGCGCGAATGACTGTTGCCAACTGTTGGTTCCGCGTTATGCTGGCGGTGTTGGCTTTAGTGGCGTGTGTTGCGGCCGTCTAATTTTTTTATTTCTTTTCCCCAAACAGTATAGCTAGTTCTTTATTACTGTGTCGTTTGGCATTATCTTTTTGTCTTTTTATGCTATTAAGCGGCCAATTATGGCCTCCCAGGTTCGCGCGCGCCAGCTTCGCGCGCAAATCTCGGAGGCCATAAGACAACGCGTTAGGAAATGCCGTTCTTGTCGTTGTTAACGTTTCATCAACGTTTCTTCAACTGAGATAGAGGGGTAGTGTTCCTTTTCCCGGGGGTGGAGAGGGGGCGGTCAAGACGGCATCGCTCAGCGGGGGAGTAGGTTGGTGTTGGTTGTTATCGCGAAATTCGCGAACCCTGTGATTTTTTTATAACGTAAGCATTTCTACACTTTCCCAACAAGAAAAAACCATCCGTCCGTCAGTCCGTACGACACGATATCTTTCAAAATAGAACCCGCAGCAGCGAGTCAATTTACCTTCGTGCTAGCTCTCGCTTTAACGCGACCGAAGCGGCGAGAACACAGCGCTCACGAAGCTCTCAGCTCATGCCGCATTATGCGCTTTTCGCAGATCACTTTCAAGATAGGTGTACGCGCGTCTGTCTTCAAAGCGAAGTAAACGGTGAGAACACAGCGCGTGAAGTTTTCAGCAGTGGGCACACTCTGTCCACAATGCAGTTCGCTTTCAAGATACTGTTCGCGCGGCCGTGCCACAAGCAGCCGCCGCCGGAGAACGGTTGATAATGGTTCGACGCGGATGAGAAGGGCTAAAGAGCGATAACGGCTCAAAAACGAAACGAACGTCACCAGCGCACCTGGCCCCGCCACCTGCAGTACTTTACTTGCGCCGCCGACCAGAGCAGCTCGTGTCGCCGCAGCGCTGTCGCTTATACTTGTCAGATCAAGTCTCATAACATTGATAACGACATGGACTGCGTGTAGATGAGGAAGAGTCACAATGCTTACGCATACTTAGACAAATCCCAGAGGAATTCCTGTGTGATTTTTTTACCGGAAATGTGCAGTCAGCGGTGGGACCCAGAGTTGACAACGCATGTAAGAGGGGTGCCAAGCTTTTTTTTTTTGGTGAGAGTCTTGCCCAGCTCCCAAAGATCTGCTCAAGCTAAGACTTGCTGATGGCTGTATGTGTTTTTTTTTTAATTGTCGCATGCCCTCGAACCACCACGAATCATACAGTGTAATGACATTAGAGCAGTATTCACGTCCAAAGGGAAATGCAGCCGGTAATTGGGCTGCTTAAGGTTTGCGGCCCGGCGGCAGCTGCCCTCCCATCCCCCGTTTCCGTTGACAAGTTAGGGGGAGGGGGCTAGAGCAATGTCACACCCCCTCCCCACAGTGGCGTAGCCAGAAAATTTTTTCGTTTAAGGGGGGGGGGGGGGGGGGCGGTGTCCCAATTGACCGTGGAGTGGGAAGGAGCGGGGCCATTGCCATAGCAGCAAATATTTTACTGTTAGTGAGCGTTACAAGTGCCCGGCGTGCCCCACTTGGCTACGCCACTACTAGCCCCTCCCCCACCCCGCAATCGACGCAAATCGAGCTATCAGAACGTGCATGACACGCATGCATTACATAACATGAATGACATGCCGCGAAGCTGGCATGGATGTCGTCACATCATCATCATCAGCTTATTTCGACGTCCATCGCAGGACAAAAGCTTCTCCAGCGATCTCCAATACCCCTGTCTTGTGCTAACTGGTTCCACGTGTCTTCAAGTTTCCCGATTCCATCACGTCCACATTATTCTCTGCCGTCCTCGACTGTGCTTCCCTTCCCTTAACATCCATTCTGCAACTCCAATAGACCAGCAGTTGTCTCCCTTAGGTATTGTAATGTCTGCCCAGCACGACTTCTTCCTCTTAATGTCAACCACAATATCAGCTATCCCCGTTCGCTCTCTAATCCACATCGCTGTCTTCCTGTCTATTATCGTCATGCCTAATAATTTTCATTCCATCGCTCGTTGCGCGGTCCTCAACGTCTTCCCAAGCTTCTTTGGTAACTTCCAAGTTTCGGCCCCATACGTTAGTAACGGCAGAAAGCAATGATTAGCAGTAAGCTCCCTGGTCATGATTTAGTAATGCCTGCCGTAAGCTCTCCAGCTATTTT
Organism: Dermacentor albipictus; assembly: GCF_038994185.2. Taxonomy (NCBI): domain Eukaryota; kingdom Metazoa; phylum Arthropoda; class Arachnida; order Ixodida; family Ixodidae; genus Dermacentor; species Dermacentor albipictus. Next base: position 143,463,786 of record NC_091823.1, on the reverse strand, counting down.
TTTATTTTTGTTAATTTTCTTGATCAGAGGCCCCTGCGAGTAATTAACCTCAATAAACGTATTTCTGCGCAGGTTCTAGAGGCTCACTGCCGACCATGACATTCGTTCTCTCGCCAGGCTGCGGAACATTACTTTTCTCTTCTGCATACTAACTCTCAATCAGACTCTTACACTTTCTTCGACAAGCTCCTCAAAAGTTTTTTGCAAATAGTGTGCAACGTTGCTGAGTATGCCAATGTCATTTACAAGCCGTAAGTTGGTGAGCTATTTACCGTTAGCCCTCACTCCTAACCATTCCCAGTCTAACTGGTTGCACACCTTTAAGTATTCAGTGATAGCACTGTAAATATTTTGCCATTGATCATATGAAGCCTTTTGCAGATATCTGGCTATGCAAAGTCTGAGCGTTAGTGTCATCCGTTCGATATCAACAGTCGTGGGAAACTTCATTTTTGACCACTGTTCGGAGCCAGTGCGCTGCTGCCTACATGCCCCGATATAGTCATTCCAGCTACCTGATTCAAGCGCAGGTAGCGCGCGTTTCATGTACAGCCAATATCAACGCCTTAACTGGCAATGTTCATTTACCATATACTGTAAGCTTGTTCACTTACTCCCTTATAATTAGGGTGTAAATTAGAAAGACTAGGGTGTTCCAAGGGTGTTTTCTTGTAGAAAACCCTTTTCCGTTAAGAAAGGGTGTTTCAAGCGTGTTTACAAGGGTGAAAAGATGAATACACCCGCATAACACCCATAAGGGTGTGAAAATATTAAGTGTGTAGGATAATTTCTTTATTTATTCATTTCAGAAATACTCTCAGCCTTCTTGAGGGTCGTTACAGGGAGGGAATAAAGATATGCAATATTACATATGTATGAAGCATAACATGTTTTTACACAAAGAGATGTGCTGTCGAATGCACAAACAAAACTGACATTAGATTCACAAGAAACATATATAACATTCATGGCATATACCTTATCGAAATGTTTGTCAAGCAACGACAAAAACTTGCTGCATCACTTGTATTAACGACAACACACGTCAGCTTATTTCATGACTGCGGTTCCTCGGGGAAAAAGTTATTGTAACGAAAGACTGGATCACCCCGTTGTGATTAGTTCTTTCACTCCGCTTTCCAAGTAATTGTAGCCGTAAACCACGCAGCATTTCGCTTTAAGTTTGTTTCCGTGTACCGCAGCCTAAACAGGTTAATACGTAATAAATACATATTAGTGCAACCGGCAAACACGAGAGAAGCGTCAGCTGTGAGAGGCCGATGTACATCATTCAGGGACGAAATAAGTCCTCTTACGCTGAGCATGGCCACCAGAATACTGTTCGTGAAGAGCAAGGGCCGCACGTGAGGCCTGTGAGCCAAGTCATCGAGGCTCTCGATGCGCGACGCCTCGGAGCGGACGGAGAGACAGGCCTTCATCTGGCCCGCCATCGCGTATGCCAGCACCAACGCCGACAGCCACCACACCACGCGCAGCGACCGCACCGCCACGTATCGCTGGCCGCGCACATCCTCGCCTCCAGAGCCCCCTGCAAGGGCCACACGGCAAACTGTCTTACTGTGTGCAAGGTTCTGCCAGTGTTTCGAGTTCGCACGTAGCACTCGAAGTGCGTCAAAATAAGTTCTTTTGATATGCCGCTTTTATTACACTATGCACGGCACGCAATGTTTCAGAAACCTTCGTCTGTAGTCACCCCCTTTCATTTCTGGAGATCTGTAACTACTTATAAAAAATCGAGAAAGTGATAGAGCACATGGACGAAGCATGCGGTACGAGCACGCGTGGTCTTATTGCAATGTCGGCCTCAACCTTATTTTGCGCCGCATGGAGAGCAAATCGAACGGCTGCCCGATCAGTTAAGTGTGACTCGCACTGCACCAGCCTAAGCCTCTTGGAGCGCAGCTCTTAGGCGCCCGTTCCTGCGTTGAGCGTCAGCCTTGGCGTAACTGGCAGAACGAACGAGCCCACCGAAGGATTAAAAAATATCAGTGCCCTTCCACTGTGTGAAGAAGGATGACCAGCGAGGCTGTGTGTGTGGGCCCTTTAATGGCGAACTGCACCTCCACCGCGGGTTGGTCCGGCAGTACACTATCTTCGATATCGGCCCACGTATGGGGAGTGCTTCACGCCTGCTTCACGCCTGCTTCACCTCCGCGCGGATCCGGCCGATATTGCATTATCTCCGGCATCGGCCCACGCATGGGGAGTTTTCACAGCGAAGCTGTATACCTCTACCGTCCAATGAAATTTCTGTGTCGTCAGCAACAAACTCCCCATACGTGGGTATCCAAGTGCATTGAGTAAGTCCGGCCTTTTGTTCACTAGAGTACGTCGCATTGCGCGCACCTTGCTGCAGGAGGTTGCCCAGGAGGCACAAGAAATGGTGCGTCCAGCGCCGTAGGAAGCCTTGAGCTCGCCGCTCGTTGTCGGCTGCGGCCACGAAGATGCAGCACACGATCAGGGACGCCATCAGGCACAGCCACACCTGCGACACACGTGCCATTGAGCTATGCAAAATACGGAGAAGTTGCGCGCTGAGAACCTAATGAAGTGCCGAACAAATGTATACATTTCCTTTGCCTGCCTTCCCTCAACATGACCCCGGAATAGATGGCTGCCGAAGAGAACCAAATTGCCTCGGTTCGCCGACCACTTAGCCCGAAAACACACTCAGATATTCGCTAAGACAGCTATAGCCTTGAAAAGATTATAACCTTGAAAAGGCTACCTTCCCTTAGGAATTATCAAATTGAAGGTCTCAGGTCTCCCAATCCAATTTGCTTTGATAAAAAGGTAGCAAAAAATTACTTGAAGTTTATTTATTTTGTCCACTGAGTACATCGGGAAGACCGAGGGAAATAAAAACTTCACTCTTACTGCCACATACACTTATATCGAAGTGCTGCGCTACTAACAATGCTCAGTATGTCATGGAGAACCACTTATTCGTGTTATTGTCTTTCAGACATCATGCCCACACTGCCCCCGACCGCCCCAGACATTTATGGCTCCGTGCAGTGATTCGTTCAGTCCATTTACTCGATCTATGCGAATAGTATACGTGAGCCTACGACCCATCAATGCGTTTAGAGGCCGCACGTTATTCTGAGAATCTTTAGCAATCGCTGTCTTAATCGGCAGTCGACGAAATGTGGTCGTCATATTTTATCTTCATCGACATGTTGCAGTTTTCGTGGTTTTGGCCGTCGTGCTGTCGCCATCATACCGCAGCCGTCGCCGTCACCTTTATGATGGAGGCTCGATCAAAGCGCTCAAGTTGTGTGGTTTGAGAGAGCGGCCACGCCTTTATAAAGAGCGTGAAACCGTTCGAGGACGGCTCAGAAAGAATGCAGTAATCCACTCACGGACATGTCGAATGCCCGGAGGAATCCAAAGGATCCCGCTGCCCCGCTGTCCGTCGGCACGGCCGCCAGGATGGTGATTTCGTCCGAGTATACGGCGGCCGTGTACCGCGCCGCCCGGTTGCGCTCGTTCGACGGAACCATCATTCCCATGGCCACGTCGGCCTCCTGCAGTCGCGCGTACACGCCGACTATTGCAACAGAGCTCGCAAAGCGTTTCAGTGAACGCGACACAATTGGGTCGAGTCGGCCCGTGAAGCTATATTCGCACTTTGGGTTCGTGTAAAGGCTAGAGGCCTTTGAACTACATGCAAGTTTCCGGAACACGTGCTTCGCGGATGGCTGCAAGCAAGTGCAGGCGGAAGGTGCTCGAACGTGTTTCACTAATCGATTAAGTGACCATCTTGTGTTTGTTATTAGAAACGCTTGCGACAAGTATAAGAGCTGTCATTAGTACAGAAACCGAAATAAATTTTCAGAAAGGTTCAGCTTTGTCACATGCAATAGGGGACCTCGATATCAAATACAAACTAAATGTAATGTGTCAAGTGCTCATACTTTTGACATTTTTATTCTGAACAGGTATAGATAGAAAGTGAAGTTCCAGACCCGCCCGCATTCTGGAGAGAAAGCTGTGGAGAAACCGACTTCCACTGTTTGAAGACGCCCGGAGCCCTATGAAGGTTATGTAAAGCAGGCCCTAAAGACTCAGCGGCGTTTGTGCTTGTAGTACTCGATTAAGACTCTTGACAATAAGTTGCCGCATTACCCAAAGCATCAATTCTAGAAGCTGTAAGTGTCGTAACTAAAGTGCCTGCATTTTGTCCAGAGTGTCTCAAGAGAGAGAGAGAGCTCATAAGGGAAAGCTAAGAGCGTCTCAAAACATGTAAGGCCAACTATGCCCAAAAGGACTGTGCTTTCTTTCCGGCAGCAGAGCTGTCCTTTCTTTACTCCCGGTCTATAGACCGTTTTTTCGTAGGCGCCGCCATATTGTGAGCTCAGTGGCGCCGCCTATGAGCAGCGCCATACTGGCTTGGGTGAAAGCGGTCTTTTGCATGGCAGGTATACGCTCGGCGGTAGGTTCGGGCGTTTGTTCTCGCGGTCGTGCGGTCTGTTTAGTATGACGTGCGTATCCTACATGGTAAACGGTTCTGTGAGACGTGCTGAAATGGTTTAAGGCGCTATGGCCGGAATTCTCGCTGGCGTTAAGGTGGACGGAACACGCAGCGCGATGTGTGCGCGCATATTTGAGCCTACAATCTGCCTCGGAGATCAATTGTGTATTTCTGAATGTTCTAGTCATTAATGTGACCTTATTGCAGTATTATCCTCTAATTCTAAGCTGCGGTTTAGGAGCCATGAAACATACGCGACGATCGTAACAGCGTGGGTACCGTTCTGCAACGATAGGAGTTGTAATGTTATACTTTGACAAGCGTTCAAACTGTTCGCTGCAGGTTACATTGCGTGACTACTTGGTTCGATGGATGAAGTTTTTGCCCCTGAATAACATAGTTTCGGCAAGTAATAGCAGCATACCTTACAGTCTGAATTAGGCTTGTCCAGCAAAGGGACTGTTTACGAACTGCGCGAGCGTCCTAAGCAGTGGTAGGTGCTGGATTACATATATCTTTGTTCTCTAAACCGCATGGTCCAAGCATACGGCATCAGCGGGTATATATTTATAAACGTTGTGCGGTGTGACTATGCGAGGTCCTATTGCGGCGTTAGCCCGCTTTCTCTTGCTCTTGAAAGATGATGATAACCGAATTTTTTTTTTCGGTTGTGTTCGTTCCGTTCTCTACGACGCACTCACGTATTATGGAAATTTTGTCCTCAAAAATAGGCATCGAATTCTTTCTATGCGATCCCTCTCATATATTATGGCTGTATACAGGCCAACAAGGCAATGCCGAAGCGCACAGCTTACATATGTATCGTGCTGGTTCACCAACCGCAGTGATCGCTGTACTGAGCAGCGCCATCGGCCTCATGCAGGAAGGCTAGCGTAGACATGTGGTAATTTGAAGCCTACTAGACTTGAAATGCGCCAGAACGATGCCGACGCATCACAAATATTTGATAGCGCCTGCAGCTTAGGTGTTTCGTGGGTGCCTTAGGTTGGCCGTGCACGAGCGTGCGCTCTTATGCTTTGTTTTACTCCCTACGCCACGCGATCAGATAGTGAGCAGATTTACCATTTCATGCTGCTAATACAGAGACACCGCTTTCCTTTGTTGAATTAAAACCGATATAAGTTAAATAATTCACAACACATACACACACCGCGACTGATAATGTGCGTACACCGCGGCTGATGAAACGCTTCACATGTTAGCGCCTCCAAGAGATATTTCCGCCTACTGTAGTTACCGATGCACCGAAAGGCTTCCCTGACGACCTTATATGAACGTACATGGCGTAAATTTCACAAAGTACCATCTAAAACAACTCGAAATCGTTCCGCAGCACGCGACAGCGATACTTTCAAGCAGCGCCACGCCGGATCGCCCAAGCCAGAGAGGAGGAAAGGCTTTCCGGGCGCCCTATCCTCCTCGCCCGATGAAACGGTCTATAGCTGCGTGTCGGTATACCGTCGGCATCTGAATAGCTCCCCACTCGCTGTCGCACATGCGCAGTGTTTCCGGCACGACAGACGCGTGTGTGACTGGCGCAAGGTAGGGAGACGCGGTGTCTTTCTCACTCACATCTCGCTGTAGGCGGCCGATGAGTCCCGTGGCTGTGCCGTTGGGAAGCAGATTCCCCAGCGCCCGGTCAGCTGCCAGCTGAAGGCTGTAGCTGTTGGAAAGCGGACAGACAGAGTGACAAATCTCTTTGTTTTGAGAGACAGAAAAGAAAGAAAGAAGGCCGGGATGTTAACCAGAAAATCATCTAGTCGGCTACTCTACACAGGGGGAAGCAAAAAGTGGAATGGAAAGAAGAGAGAGAGGAGAGAAGGGAATGTGTGCACGTGCACTGACACCATCACGAAATTAAAGGCGCTCGCACAATCCTGTCATTTTCAAAAAAGCAAATTAAAACGGCTTTCGCTGCCTTCTGGACCGATGATTAATGGGGACAGTGTTCCAGCAGTGTATGCGCACTAAAGCACTGGACATTAGTTCTCTTTGTATGTCAAATCTAGAGCAGTGGTGCAATATGTGGGTCTATGTTCTCTTTGCCGCCGCTGACATCACATGCAGGGCACTAAGCCATTCCAATAAGCTCTCGTCAAAGCTACTCCCAACCACAACCGACGAAGAAGAGTTGCCTCGCGTCAAGATCGTGGTAATCCACGAAGCATGTACGACATGGGACGGATAATCGTTCGACACGTCAACAGGTGTTATCACATACTCAAGGAGGTTTGAACCTGCTTGAAATATTTTGAATATTATTTTGCATCTGTACACAACTATTCCAGTTACCGCACGGTATCACAGCGAACGCGTGCGCATTTAAAATTTCAAGCCCGACAACGTACGTTTCCCGGGCTTTAATTTTCGTGTACCGATATTTTTTTTTTAATGTACGAAAGAACGAAGTTACAACGAGCAAATTAGGTATTTGATACAAGCACGCTTATACTGCTCCCGTCTATTACACGACACGTCTTCGCTATTACATACGTTTCCAGAGGGCGGTTGAAAAAACGGGAAGTTTTTCAGAAAATAACTGGTTCAAATGTGTTGTTGGAGTTAATTTTCAAATTCCGGCACTTACTTGAAGCGCAGGGACAGCGACAGGGCGTCTAGTACGTCACCCAATAGTCCGCCTAGACGGTCCCCAGACTCGGTCTTCAGTATCACCATGTGGGGCTTGTACTGCAAGTGAGGGCAACAGAACAGCTGCTCGCTGCTTTCCGACACCTTAGTACAGTGCTGAAAGATTTTTATTCACATTGTTACTGCCTCGTAAACAGGACTTCGCTACAGTCGGAATGTTTGGGGCGATTCCAAGTGTGCCACATTAACCTCAATCTGAGCGGAAACTGGGCCCTTCGTCCACCGCTCTCCAGGAGCACGCGTACGCGTGATATTTGTATTATTTCTGCACACTGGCACAGAAAGGCGTCAATTCTTGGCAACTGTAGAACATACGTCGCTACGCAGTCGCGTGACACTAAGTGAATGGCTCGAACAGATTCACGGATCCTCGGACAAATCGAGGTAAGGCCAGCACCTAATTCAGTTCCTTGGAACACTGCGTGTTTCAGAAAATGCATTCAATTTTTTTAAAAGGGAAAATACGATAATTAGGCACTCTCTTCGAGCTTGTTTTCACCACAGAGGCATAGGCCCGTTTTAAAATAATTAGATGTATTCGTCAGACACCTAATTAGGAAAATTATTCCGATTAACGGATTATTCGAAAGAGCTAGACAGACGATTGATCCTAACGAGAAACGAAGCCCGTCTTCCTAGGAGTTCATAACAGTTTCCAGACATGCAAAAAGTTGATGTCGCTAATTTCTGCAGGGTAACAAAATCCGGATGACATCACCCATACAAAATCATAGCTCAGCCTGCTGAAGAGTGTTGCGTAAAACGGATAACACTATAGTTAATTCTTGTATGAAGCACTGTGAAGACGAAGAAAAACGAAAATCGAGGGCACATGCAAGGGCTCCATGTGTTTGTACGTGTTTGCTTCTTATTATTTTTTGGCGTTACAGCACTCAAGTTTCACTAAGACGAAATACCAAGTAACCCAACTGTCCATGCTACTGCAATGAAGAAGTTCAAAGAGCCTACCAGAAAGCTTATGACGCGGAGCGTGGTACCGCTTGCCATTGCCGAGCAACAGCAGGAGTAACTCTGGGCAATCAGAGAGGGATGCCTTCGTGGACACTTCAGCGTTGCTTTTAAGCGCAGCAGCCGTATAACTATAAATCATTCTTATCTTTTGTCTCGTATGTTAAGCGTTAAAGAATGAGAGATCTATCGAGTTTAATGGAAGCGGAACAATGATAGAGTATCGAGCGAGCGAGAGTCGATATGAAAAGCCAATGTTACCCCGGCCTTTCGCCTGCGAAAGTAAACCTCTGGTGTAAAGCTCGACACTTCTGCAAACGGCGTCAGAAAAAAGTGTAAGGCAATCAAAACGGTGAAATAAAAAATAAAAGATGCAACAAAAGGTGTCGATTCTCTGTCTTTCCTCGTGGTATATATATATATATATATATATATATATATATATATATATATATATATATATATATATATATATATTGCGTAGGCTCCGTAACATCTAGTCTACCTAGAAAAGAAATAACAATGCGGTCCATAGTAAAAAAAGACGGTAACCTTCGTAAGAAGGTCAAATTCAGCCATTCAATAACCCGTTGCGGCCACGATTAAAACAATATTCTAAAGTTCTTGCAGCTACCTTAAATGTGCTAAACGTCATAACTTCGAAACCAGAATTGCACAATGTGGGAATAACACTGTGCGAAACTGGCAAATTATTAAATTATTTTTAAGTACTAATACCACTGAAAATCGCATATTATGCTTCAGCTACAATTCAGGTAATTTCACCCACCCTAAGAACGTCGCTAACGTTGTCTGTAACCATTTTAGTGGTGTAGATTTTGTACAGCCAGAACCACCCTTACATAGTGTACCACGCAGTCCCTGTTCGTTTTACTTGTATCCTACAACTTAACGAGAAATATTTAGTTTCATCGTATCACTCGAAACGACTGGTCTTGGCCTAGATTGCATACGGCCCTCGAAATTAAGCTTCTGCATTAAAAAAATTTCACCAGTACTTGCCGACGTAATATATTATTTAAAGAAGGTGTCTTTCCCAAGTGCCTCAAAACGAGTAAGGTAATTGCAATCTTTATAGAAAAGGTGATCAGGAGTGCTTAATTAACTATCGCCCTATCTTCATTTTGTCTTCTTTTAGCAAAGTAATTCAAAAGCTTATTTACAAACGTTTAAGGAATTACTTATTAAAACTTGAGTAAATTTCGTTTTCGAGAGCATTTGTCAACAAAACTTGCACTTATTACGTTTCTAGCAAATTTAATTAGCTCTAGACGAAGGCATATGGGTCAGTGCTCTCTTTACTAAGGCGTTCGATACAATGAAACATCTCATTCTACTACAGAAACTGCTATCTTATAGAATTTCTGGCCCACCATACAGTTAATTTCTGACTATGAAATCAAGAGTTCTACGAAAACTCGTCTGGTCGGTATTGCTCATGCGCTCTTAAATGAGTGAGTGAAAACTTTTATTGAGTCATTCAAGAGTTTGGCGGTTACGAGGTCTCCGTCGTCTTCATCTTCTTGGCGCTGGCAACTTGAGACTTCTCTTCAGCAAGGGTGGGCCCCTATTCCAAGGCTCCACTGAGTCGTGCTGCATCACTCGCGTGCTGCACTAGGGCCCTTTGGGCCGTGAGCTCGCTGCTGGTGAGCCGACTCTCCCATTGCTCCGCACTCGGGTGTTCTTGTTCGTGGAATGCTTTGTTGCGTTCGCACTCCCAGGTGATGTGGTAGAGTGTAGGTGTGGCACCGCACCAAGGGCAGGTGGCCCTGTATTGTGTCGGAAACATCTTATTGAGCACGTGTAAGTTGGGGAAGGAGTTTGTTGGTAGTCTGCGCCAGCTGGTCGCTTGTGAGGGCTTTGTGTGGTAGCGGATATCTAATTCTAGTTCCTCTATGTAAGTTCTAGTTCCTCTATGTATGTATCCCCCCTCGCAAGCCTGTAGGTGAGCCTTCTGAGCATTCGACCGCCCTGCTCGGAACGCTTCGCCTCAAGCTAGGCTGTCTGCCCTTTCGTTCCCCCCTATGCCTACGTGACCCGGGATCCAAATTAGTTTGTGTCTGGGCTTTTCCTTCTCGTCGTCGTCTGCCTTGCTTGCGTTCCCTTTCTTGAAAAGGCTGCACTCATTACTTTCCTGTCGAGAATGCTCTGTCACGCTGATAACACGTACGCCATTCGTGACTTTGAAGTACCGGGTTCGCCGGGTTAACGAAAGGAAATGCGGACAAGACAGATGGCGATTATCGTTGTGTGGCAAGATACGACCCAAAGGGTGTAATTTTGCTTAAAAGTGTAGTCAAGGGTGAAACGGACGCCGACCAAAAATATTAAAAGAAATGAAACCAAGACGTTGCGACATCCCATACAGCGGCTTTGTTCACAAATCAGATTTATGACAAGCCCCCAGTATGGGAGCCGAACCGTCCTGGTTTCTTTTTCTTTTAATGTTTTTGGTCGGCATCAGTTTTCGCTTGACTAAACCCTGACTAGTTCCAGTGAATAGTTCCTTGTCTTCATCTAAAATAATTAATATAGCTATCCCTCAGGGATTATTACTAGGACCATTCTTATTTTCAATATCCATTAAGATTTACGATAAATATTACCACACCCGCTTTCTTTAATTTTTTGTCCCATTGAATACTATTCAGCATTGCTTGTTTTTCACACTACCACCATCTAGTTTGAACTCAAAACCCTGCTTTTTGTTCTCCATATTTCTCCTGACTTTTCTCTTTTTTTTTTGCTGATGAACGCAACCTTTGTATCATGTAGCCTGCTACTGTTGCCACAATTACTCTAACCCCAATTTGTCTAGTGCTAGGAGGTCCCCTGGACAGTTTTTACTTCGGGACCTCCAGTTTGTGTTTTGTGCGTACAACTGATGAAAATAAGTTCAACTTCAAAGTTTTTAAAAATTTTCCCTCGGAATACCTGTATGCCAAAATTTTGCTATTTTATTTATGCCCCATTGCCAGCAATCTCTCGACACCGCATGTATCACAGGCTATAAAGGCCGGCTCAGGCATTATGGCTTTCATTTCTCCTACACGTAATAAGGATTAGTCCAACAAAATATGTATCCATTAGAATGACACCCTGCCTCCTGTGAAGCCTGGTTATTTCTGCGTGGCAACTATATTGTACAAAGCTATAGTTTGATTGATTAAATGGAATTCTGGGGTTTTGAGCGCCAAAACCACGATTCGATAACGAGGCAGGCCGTAATGGGGATTCCGGATGAATTTCGACCACCAGGGGGATCTGTAACGTGCCCCCAATGCATGGGACACAGGCGTTCTTGCATTTCGCCCACATCGAAAGGCGGTCGCCACGGTCGCGATTTGATCCCGCGACCTCGTGCTCAGCAGCGCAACACCATAACCATTACGCCACTGTGTCGGGCAGTTTCGTAAAGTTTATGGTCACAAAGCATCACGTGAGCTGTGAAAAATCCACTTGTGTAGGGCTTTCGTCTTTTATGTTCGATCTCCTAGGTTTCTCTAACGTGCGCCAAAGTAAGGCAGGCGGCAGAAGTGTCCTTGTGTCGGAATGCGCCCGCCGCGGTCGGGATTGCATCGCGACTTCGCCGTGCATGAAATTCGTGACATTTGTTGGCAAAAGTGTTTGTAGGCAAAAGAAGCACTTGAGAAAAAAAAAACAATGAACAGGGGCGCTGCCCTTAAACTAAATTTGTGACATGACAAATAGACAAAACCTTGTCCTACAGGATATTCTATCCTAAGGGACACGGATTTCTGTCCTGTTCTTCTTTCTTCAAGTGCTTGTTTTTTCCAGAAAGAGCTGGAAATGTTGCGAATGAATCGCTTACGGCTAGGACATCCACCAGCTTTAAATGCTCGGCGTAACTGTAATACTGTAACGCTGTAGTTTGCACTGTACTTTGCCGCACCAGCTAATAGCTGAAGTTTGAACATGCGACAAAGGTTAACACAAAGTCAAGCCGTACTTTTGGGATGTTCTTTTCTGGTACTCTTTCTTTTTTCTGTTAAAATTGCTGAATCAGTAAAGCGCGTTACATAATGATCCTTTTATTGTTCATGATGATTACGTTTCACGCGGATTGAGTCAACGCGACATCAGAAATTTTGCTAATGTACCTATGCACACGAGGCCTGCCTGTTTAGTGTAATGAAGAGGTATGAAAGCTACTAAGTTTAGTGCCCGTTCATTTGCGAATGCAACGCAGTCCTTGGGAAAAAACAAGTAGCATGGTCCAGGTGTTGACTCATTCGGCGGCGTCACTCACGCAGTACTGGTACGGAAATTTAAACAAGGTGCCTCAGCCCGTCGTTCAGTTATGCATCATATTCCTTTTTTTGTGTGTGTGCACCAAAGCATATACGTTATCGATGAGGGTGGCACATATATATTTAGTATTTTCGACGTGTACGCTATTAAGTACATGTATTCATTTGAGCGTAATTTTGTTCAATATCATACTGGTGGGCCTTGCAGACGAGCTACCCGAAACAGTGCGTATCAGTACGTACGCGGATGATATCTGTATTTGGTCATCTGGGGTCACACGTCCACAAGTGCGTGCAAGACTCCAACGTGCGGCTACCATAACGGCGAAGTACTTGCGCCGTAGAGGCCTGCAACTCTCAGCAACTAAGTGTGCAGTCCTGGCATTCACGCGCGAATCAATGTCACATTATCCAATCGTTGTCGACGGAACAGCGCTCCCTTTAGTCACCCACCAGAGATATCTTGGCGTGATAATAGACCGCAGCCTTTCTTGGACCAAACATGTTACTGCGCTTAGGGCTAAACTGACCAACTTCATACACGTTCTTCGTGTAATATCAGGACTGAGATGGGGCCCCTCTGAGCGAAGTTTGCTCCAAGTGTACCAGGCACTTTTTGTGGGCTACATACGCTACAGCATGCCTGTGTTATCTAACGTGGGGTCCTCTTGTATACGCACGCTGGAGAGCCTTCAGGCACAAGCACTACGAATATGTCTTGGCTTGCCACGCTGCACGTCAACTAAGGGCACAATAGCGGAAGCATGGGCTTGTCCTATCGACATATACAGGTCTTGTGAACCTGTGCGAACCTATCTTCGCCTGCTAACCAGACACTCACACCATCCACTATCAACACTTCCAAGCACCAACCTTGACTGTGCTTTTTCTAAAGCTATTGCATGTCACGCAAGCATTGTACCTGCAAGATTCCAGACCACCGACATCCCCGTGACACCTCCATGGACATTGCCAAGACCACTAGTGAGGCTTCAGATACCCGGAATTAGGAAGAAATCTCACGTTTCCTCCATTGGCTTGAAGCAGCTCACCCTGTCCCATATATTTACATCATATAGTGGGACTGTACAAGTATATACCGATGGTTCGGTCACGCCATCTGCCGCAACGGCCGCATTTGTCATCCCACAACTTGGAATTACTCAACGATTTCGATTAGACCACAAATCGACATCTACGGCTGCAGAACTTGCGGGAATACGAGAGGCTGTCCGTTTTATGAGAACGCAGACACCCCATAAATGGACGATATTGTGCGATGCCAAATCAGCGCTACAGGCGCTCAAATACTTTTTAAAGAAAGGACCATACTATCTGCTCGTGCTGGAAATCGTCGAACTTTGTCACAGTGCCGAGTTAAGTGGCCACGTGATTACCTTTCAATGGATGCCTAGCCATTGTGGTGTCTTTGGTAATGAACTCGCTGACAGTGAGGCAAGATCGGCCTCCTCTTCCTCTGATGAAGTACGGATTGCCTACTCGCGACTTGACACCAACTCCATGATCAAGGCACTCATGCAGGACCTTACAAAGGCTTACAGAGCCCACCCTGATAATATTCACAGACGTCTACGTACGATTGACCCAGACGGTAAATTCTGTTTGCCCCCGAAGCTTACACGGAGCAAAACATCATTGCTACACAGGATTCGGCTCGGCGTTGCTTTCACCCGTCGCTACGCACACCTCATCGGCCAATCGAACAACCCCGATTGTGTACACTGCCAGATGCCCGAAACACTGCAACACGTACTGTGCGACTGCCCAGCATATATGCTGGAGCGAAGGACGTTAGACAGTTTCCTAGCCAGCGTTGGCAGACAACTACGGTCGGAGGAAGCTATCCTCGGCCCATGGCCCGACACTGCAATTTCAGTGCGTGCAACAAAAGTATTGTTGAAGTTCCTGCAGGACACCAAGCTCGACGAGCGGCTCTAGCGAGGCAACTGTCTCATGTATACATAAGCACTCACCACTTCTCTTATCATCATCATCCATCCCAATACTTTCACTCCCCTTCCCTCTTCCCCAGTGCAGAGTAGCAGACTAGAGCGCACTAGCTCAGCTCGACCTCTCTGTCTTTCCAATCAATAAATTCTATTCATTCATTCACGTTAGTGATCCGTCAAGCAGAAACGGATTGGAAAAGCTTACAAAGGATTTGCGGGACCATGAAGCCCAATTTTATCAAAACGGTACTTCGGTAATTGAAAGGCTAACAGGTCAATCTTCTGGGCAGGGTCCGCAGCGACCGAGGTATACTCGAGAATGAACGATGTACGGTAATTTTTATGGCCGCCTGATTAGCTGAGACAAGCGAATTAAAAAATCAATTCAGTGAGCCCTGGTTCTACGAAATTTGCCATGACAGTTTTACGAAGCGATAAGGGATAACTTTATTACTCATGCAACTCAACAGAGTCACGTGAAAAGAACAAGTGCTAATTTTTTCACAGATCCTGTAACAGTTCAGCATCTGCCCAGATTGGATTGGAGCAAACTTTATTTGTGCCTGCAGTTGGGCGCTCGCGCGCCCCGACGAAGACCTACGTCATCTACGAGGTTGCCGGCGAAAGTAAACGTTTGGTGTGAAGCTCGACGCTTGTGCAAACGGCGGCACAAAAAATAGGACGCAATGATGACGATGATATGGCAACGGCAGTACAATCACGATTGAAGGACGACAGCGTCCAGAAAAACTGGTCCATTAAACATAAACGCATTGGCGCTTACAGAGAAGACTTCGTTCTTCTAATGAAACCACGACGCATATATTTTTCTAGCAAGATGAATTGGCTAAATTTATAGTTTTTATGGGGCGTTTGACATCGCATTTGCAAAGCAAATGTGCACAATGAACTAGCCGATAAGAGTCGCGATGAACGGCTTCGCAGCATATATTATATATAAGATTTCAATAGTGAATAATCTGAATGTTGTTGTGAAAGTAAGCTTATCTGAACGCTTCTGCACTCTTCTTGAAAAACATCAATCACATGGAGAAGACAGGGGGGAGGTTATTATCTCGCTGAGGTGAATGTCGGGAGCTGCGCTGTTATAAATCACAGATATTTATTTACTTCAGGTCTTTCCATCGGGGCACCGTCACGGCTCAATGTCGGTACTTACATTCGCTGTCTACGTGAACAAGCAATACCGCCCTTTTTAACTCGGCGCCGTCATTCAGTGAATGGAGGCCAACGTTCATTTTCCGTAAAAAGTATTTTTATAACTTCCATGAAAGAGACATGTCACTGTCACAAGTCGTACCGGTTGCTGGTTTTCGCCTCGTTACGCATTAATTACGACGAAAGGCGTGCTCCGCTTTGCTCATACGATACTGACACAGGCTCACTCAGAACAAAATATTATGGCAGAACTCATTTCACGGTAACTGTCGACTACAATGCGATTAGCATTCGAGCAATGTAACGAGGCACCGCATTTGAGAAGTCACGTTTATTTAACCTCTGCAGTGGCCCTTCTGAGACTTCTGTTGCTTCGGATACATGTGACATATTCCGGTATTGTCTCACTTTGCTATGGAGCTCGCTTGCTTAGGTCGACAATGAGCATGGCAACATGACGACGACTGTATGACACCGATACAGTGATGACGATGAAATTACAAAGAGGGAACGACGTCGATTGAACGACAAAGGTGGAATGACGACGACAGCGTGGCCGCAATGAGATAACAATTCGTAAATGATTATGATGATGGTGGTATAACGACGTCGAGTGTATGACGACGATGACGTGACGACGAAGGTATTACGACAGCATGACGGAGATCGAATGACGACGATGACAGCCCTACGATGTCATGAGGGCCATGCTAAGACAACTTATTCACGCTAGCAACTGTTTCGCAATGACGCAATGATGACGATGTCAACGGCAGTATAATCACGATTGAAGGGCAACAGCGTAATTACAGTAAAATTACGAAGGAACTACGCTGATGGATTGACGAAGGTGGTATGGCAACGAAGGCCTAATGACAGTAAGATGACGTTATTGGGGTGAAGAAGACGGTGAAACGACAGCGTCATGATGATTGCATGCCGACAGTCGAATGTGGAAGTTGAAATGACGAGGATGGAATGACCGTGACGGTGTTACGACGACGCTATGATGGCGAATGCATGACGACGACGACGATTGCGTGAAACGGCATGAGGACAGTGGTATGACGATTAGCGTATGAGGACAATGGCGTGGCGGCGACTGTATCATGAAGCCGCATGACGACGATGGAGTGAGCACGATGGCATGACGAACGTCGGATGACGACGATGGCAAGACCACACAGCATGACGACGATGGTCTGACAACGGATGCATGATAGCGACCGTCTGACGACGATGGCATAACAATGATGGCATAATTACGACTGAGTGATGATAGTATGATTGCGATAGAATGACGAGGAATGATTGACGTCGATGGAAAGAGGTAGTTGGTATGACGATAATGAGGCGACGTTACTGAAGTGATGTCGATTGTAAAATGTCACGATGACGGCACGACGACAATGGTATGACGACGACTGTGTGACGATAATGGTGTGACTGCGATGGCGTGACGAGAGTTGGATAACGTAGGTAGAACGAGGACGACGAAACGACTGCGATGGCATCACGATGACGGTAGGACAACGAATGCACGAAAACAACGGAAGGACGACGAGACAATGACTACGACGGATGACGAGAGTCGTATGACGAAGATGGAGTGATGACAATGGACCGATATCGGCAGCGTCAGGATGGTGATATGACAATGAATGTATAATGATTGTACGACGACCATGGCGTTACTGCCTAAGGAGGACTAGATCACAAAGCTAAAACGACAACGATGGAACGACGATGATGGTGGTATGAAGACCGTGAGCACATACCTATAGAGGGCCCAAGCAGTTAGACAACTTGGATTAATGGGTCGGCGTAAGCGAGTATAGATAGATAGACTCGAAACTGCTGACGTAGGCAAAGAATGCTAATCGTTTTAATATCCTACCAGAGGTTACCTTCCATATCGCGCCGACGAACGCGGCTCAACCTGGCGCGTGCGAGGGACGAAGGCGAAAGCAAACGCGTCGTCTTCCGTCGCACAAAGGCCGCGTGAGGATGGGATATCATAGCATAAGTTTAGTTACAAGTTGAGTTACTTAAGTGTCTGGAATAATTAGAATTAATTAGAAATCACTGAGATGACCGGGGACGAAAGTCAATGGCATACTAAATTCAACGGCAATACGACCAGCGACAGCACGCCACCGCTGGTCGTATTTCCCTTTGGCGCTCCTCATATTCACGCTGTTCCTCGAGAGTCCTACATATGCGATGCCTACCCATAGCGGTGCTGCGACAACAATGAAATTGGTTGCTACGCCGGTTATTTTACATATGAGAGGCTAGGGACGTCGCAAGCTGCCGCCGCCGCGGCAGCTTGCGCCACAGTAATCTTTACCGAGAAACGTATTCGAGAAACGCTACCTGCTTCGCACTGTTAGCAGGAGTGCCTTATCACCAATGACGTGGTTTGTGTGCTCGTTCTTTATAACATTACGGGGTTTTACGTGCCAAAACCACTTCCTGATTATGAGGCAGGCCGTAGTGGAGGACTCCGGAAATGTCGACCACCTGGGGTTCTTTACCGTGCACCTAAATCTAAGTACACGGGTGTTTTTCGCATTTCACCCCCATCGAAATGCGGCCGCCGCTCCCGGGATTCGATCCCGCAACCTCGTGCTCAGCAGCCCAACGCCATAGCCACTGAGCAACCACGGCGCGTTGTGCTTGTTCTTTATTAAAAAGAATCTTGCGCTTTATGTTCCATAGGGTTTCTTACAATAATAACTAGAAGGAACTGTGGCGCTAGTGTCTACGGGAGCTGCAATTGGGGCGGTTCAGCCAATTGATCGGTTCCGAGATTGCTCGTGCCTCCACGTTTCGCTCCGGTCATCCCATTCGCACGGAGAGAGGGTGAGTTCAGAGATGGGCGTGGCCAGCTCTTCTTCTGCCCAGCAGCACTCACAATCGATGGCTTTTCACGCTTTGCGGGAGCCTTTCGACCGCTCCGGTACTGTTGCTGCGGCTTGGATAAGGCGAGAAAAAAAAATTATTTTTCGTGGCTTTGTGATCTTACTTTGGAAATGACCCCTGACGTTCTACGAGGGACAAAGTGCATGCTTGTGCCCGTTTATTCTCAACTGCGTACTTATTTTTTTTTTTTTTTGCAGGCATACTCCCACTGCATTCCCGTGGGTATGTAGAAGTGGTATACGTCTGCAATGCTTCGTCATGTGCCGGAAACGGGCTATAGTTCACAATCTAAAGGTTATGTGCATGTTTATCGTTTTGCGAGCTGGTTTCAAAGCTATGAATGAGTGGCCTGCTGGTGAAAGGCGCTTGCTTTCTTTGCGTTTCACCGTCGTACAGGGCGTGAAGCAAGACGTAGCATGATCCACCCCCACAAACACGCTGCGATCGGTCCTGCCCTTGGATTTCGGTGCACGTTTGAGAACCCTAGGTGGTCAAAAGTACCGGTAGACCATTACTATGGCATGCCTTATTATTATGTCTTGTTTTTGGCATGTACGCCCCATAATTTATTTATTTATTATTATACTTTCTTTTTTTTTGCCACACCCGCCACAGGAAGGTTTCATCGTGCTACGTCACCAACTGTAATTGGACTCGATATGCTATTTGATGCTGAAATATTTAACCCCGTCTACTGAGAGAAACCAGTGTTGCGTGTATTGACAGGCATCAGCTCACAAGCGAAGGCATTCAAAATTATTCGTTCAATGACTTCGTTGCACCACATGGAGGGCGTGGGTAAGGGTGGTTCGAAAATCATTTTGTCGAAACGATGTCTGACGCTGGACACCAACGCCATATATTTTGCGACACGGGGCCCTTAATTCTATCACGTTAAAACATGAAGAGAGGCATACGCACGTTGAGATCTCGCTCGGTGTGCCTTCCACGGCCGCCTCCACGAGCGCTAGATGATGATGACCATGATGATTTATTGGCATCCCCTTTGAAACGGGGCAGTGGCATATAGTAACCTAGGCATCCTTGAATTAATCAGGTATGCTATGCAGGCTTTTTATAGTAGCGTTTTTGTATGTATCTCCTTAATCTTTTTTCTCTTCCTCGAAACTTATCTGTCCCCTATGTATTGCTACCTATGCCTGTAACGGACCTGATCTTATCAATCTCTTCCCCTGTTTCGTTCCTCCAATACTCTAAACGTCTCTTACGTATTTTGACAGCTGACCGGTTTATGCTTCCGTGTAATTTAAATTCAAGCGTTTCTCGTAGGTCTACGTTACCTACGGGTCTCACTGGATGAATACTTTCGCATTCCATTAGGATGTCCTGCTCCGGATTTTTGGTGCAGCATACACATGCCTCATCTTGTTGCGCATATTTTCTCTGGTATGTTTTTGTCCTTAGGCCATCAGCTCTAGCCTCAAATAGCAAGGAACTGCCTTTGGGTTATCGTACAGATTTTTCCTTCTGATTTCTTTCTTCCCATCCTTGTAAATCTCCATGGTCTTTTTTTTTTGCTTCCATTCCCTGCATCTAATTCACTGTCTCTGTTTCTCTCACTTTCTTTTGGAAGACTCCTGGTTGTCTACTTGCACTTTTAATTACCCTGTAATTGGTTGCCAACTTTCTTGACTTGTTCCTCCATTCTGTGTTCCTGCTTTTGAGGTGCAGATGCTTATGCCACGGCCGCTGTTTCATCTTCACAGACTGGAATGGTTGTCATTTTCGTGTTACGAGTCTGGCGTTGGCAAGCTCGTTCGTAAGTGCTATTTGCCGTTGACTGATCGCCTTTGCTAATATTCACTATCACTATCTGTCTCTTCCTCGGCACAAAGCATTTACTCTGCTTATTTTTTTTTTTGTACTTGGAAACGAAATCGACCAGGCACACGCCTTCGAACTCCAGTGGGCGGTTTTAGTACTTCTGTATTACGTTGTGTTTCCACACCTCCTTGGAATTTTCGTTCTCGAACCACAGATGGTCGCACACTTTGCAACTAAATCCGAAATGTTTATCGAGAAAGTCTCGTCGAAACTTGGCATCCGCACCCTTGAAGTCGTTCACTCGGTCCATCCGGTACCTCTGCCGCCATACTGCGTTGCGAGTCTGGCGTCGTTGCTCATTCGGAGGTGCCCTGGCTCGCGATTGTCGTTTTCGTTCAGCATCGCGGGAACGTTCTTCGTCGGTGATCGTTTCGTGCCGGCGCCGTTCACATCCTCGTTGCTGTTTGCTCCGGCGCTCCTCGTACGCATGCTGTTCTTCAGGTGTACGAACTATACGTCTCCACCCCATCGATAACGCAGCTGTTGAATGGCTCACACACCCTTAGGTTCATACCTCCGTATACGCGGCCTCCCAATTACGCCGACAGAAAAGAATTCTACGCTGGAGTGATGAGCGGCAACGGAGCCAGCTGTGGAAGACGACGGCGCTCGCGCCATTGCTGATGACGAAACATTTTTTTTTTCAAGAACGTCTGTTCTTACCCGCATGCCTGGGACCTCTTTGAGTCCCACGTGTGACAAGAATAGATCAAGCGCGCGTTACAGGTTCCCGAGCCCACATGGGCATGTGCCATTGAGCTTGGACACTTTCTGCACTATCATCAGGATAGGCCCACATGATGATTGTTTTTTTTTCTTTTTTTTTTTGCCGGATGCCGAAAAAACTACGGAAGGTTAGTCATGTACAGCTTTCGCTGTAAAAAAAAAAAGGTGCGGCCTGCCACGTCAGGTGGGCTGCAATGGGAGTGAATGTTTCAGCCGTAGTTGCATTCTCGGCCGCTTGGCTGGGCCGAACGGCGCCAGCTCTCCGGGACGAGACGCTTTGGTTTCCACGGGCGACGGCGTTCGAAGCGCGTTCCTCACGCATTTTCTATGCCATTTTCTATGCGCCGCGGCGGATGACAGCGTTTTCGATGCATGCGGCGGGCCGCACCTTTTATTTTTTAATCCAGCGTTCATGTTTTTGTACTATAACCACCCATTTATTTTGATCCATGTTCCTGAGTCTTTCTTCAAAACTAATTTTGCTCTGTGCTTCTCTGACATAAAAAGACGCCCAAACCAGCACTGCCTCATTTGTGGTTTTACCGTGCGCTCCTAAAGCCAACCGGCCTACCGACCTTTGGTTAACTTCCAAACCCGACAATATATCCTATCTTAACCACGGAATGGTGCTGGCACCATTAGAGCGCTGGCAGCATTTCTCCTTTCCAGCCTCTACGCACCATCTCATGCTTATTGTAACCGCAAACTGTTCTATGTTTAATATTTACTGCATTTCGCTTCTCCTTTATATTCAGTATGTTCGTGGGTGCTTGAGTAAGCCTTTACTTGGTTTATGTATACGCCGAGGTGTTTATATTGCGAGAATATGAGTATGACTTGCTGTTCAACTGATACGACGTCATTACTTGTCTATTCAATTAAGATCATAACTTCCGATTTCTATATGCTTATCTTAAGGCCTAGATTTGTCGCTGCGTTGCCACACATGCTAGCAGCACTATGTCGTGCGCATACATCAGTCAAGTGACTTTCAGTTACCCCTTTTGCCTTTACGAACCTGAGATAAATTAAACCATAATTCACTGTTTTCCAGTCGTGTTTCTATGTCCTTAGCATAAAGCGGGAACAACGATGTAGACAGAGGACATGCTTGCTTCAGGCCTTCGTGAATTTCCACCACTTCATTGCGTTTCCGCCCTTCCCATACAATTTGTACTCAGTTGTCTTTATAAATCTCCCTCAGCGGCTCTCCGAAATCGTGGTCTATGCCTCCGTATACTTGAGAATATCCCATAACAATTCCCTGTCTACATAGTCGTTGTGTCCCTTAATATCTAACTATGCTATCCATAAAATTCTATCTTGAGTTATTGAGACCTCTACGTACTTACTAGTACAAACATATTATCCTCTTCGCGTCTGCCTGGTCTGAACCCATCCTAATCTGGACTCGCTCGCCTGCACGTAGCCTCTCTATTATGACCGGTCCAACAAAGGCAGCTCGACGCTTGTCCTCCTGCCCGCCGCCGAAAGCTATACCTGAAGCAACGATGATCTCCCCCTCTCCCTGTCTTACCCTCACCCTTCGCTTTGCTGTCTTCTTCCGCGGCCTGCACGTCAGTGGTAGCCCCTTCGTGACCATCACTGACGTGTCAGCCACTATTCTCCGGCGTGGAGGTTCCTGCCCCCTTACCTACTCTCGCTGCGGAGCCAGCCCCGTTCGCGGTGCCCGCCTCGAAGCGTCCACCATTTCTACTTTCCGAGTGCTGCTGTTACTGGCTGGAACACCGCGCTGAAATACGAGTGGGGGAGGGTTCCTCGGCTTCATTTGTACGTTGGCTAGCTTATCTTCTACCACCTTCCTCTGCTCTTGAGTTCTTGTTCTAGCTTTCTAACCCGCTTAGGTAGCTTATCCTTCTGCTCTAAAAGGTCTAGTCGCGACCATTGTTCGCATATCCTACAGGCATATCCAACGCGTAGGGACCCTCGCACCCAGAACAACTGACGCCTGGATTCCCTCTGCTATCGACCATTACCTCGTAGTAAAATGGTGTCGTAAAAAAGAAGCGCTACTTGTAGAAAAAATTTTGATAACAAGAAAATACAATTATTCGTTACATACCTGTATGTTACCAAAACCACCAAGAAACTGAAACGCATGAAAAATAACATAGAGAGATCGCTCGTCTAACGTAACACTTCTAACGACCAAATGAGCGAAAACTCAAATAAAAAAACTTTTCGCTTTGACGAGCTGCTCCTGCTGCACTGAGAAGGCACGGCGTGATGCAGTGACCACGCCTGTTCCATTCGGCGCCAATCTCTCAAGTGAGAGCCCTCGGCTAATAGTGCCACCTCGGAGCAGCTGGGTGGACGCGACGCATTTCATTTTTTATTTTTATTGTTTGCAGGAAAGCGCGCCGAATGGGACGTCCGGTGCAAAGCCTACCAGCGCGGGCAATCTCCGAGTCCTTGGCCAATTTTTGTTCTGTTGAGAAAGTGTCTTTGTTGAAGCTCACTGGGCCTTCCTAATTTGATTGTACCTCGAATAAGCATAGCCTCACTGGCACTCGGCATTTATTTTTTGCCGGTGTCAATAGCCGCTCCATGCCAGAAAAATGTTGTGTACTAGGAGACAATCCAACTTATACTACCTTCAGATTAGAAGCCGGTATTCTACCTCTGCTCCACGCCACCACTATTACTGCGCTTACTGGTGGCTAAAGCATCGCAAGCGTTGCGAGATATCGAAAAGAATAGAGATACGGAAACAGCGCGCTAAAGCAAGCTCTTGCTGCTTGCGGGCTGCTGGCAACGCTTCTTCGATTTCTCGTTAGTCGAGTGCATGCAGTGAAGGAAGGATGTTTCCCTCTTCGTCAGAGCATCACAAGAAGCTATCACGAAATCATCTTGCGCCTATGTAGTGCTAAAATATTACTATAGGCGTCACCTTAATCACCTCACGGCAGCTTGTTAATTACGCCGTAAATACGGTACCGTGACGGGAGGATCGAGGTCGAGTGAATGATTGGCTTAGTGCTTTTGACAAGATGCATCCGTCTGCGCATTTCGACCCTTTCGCATTGCCATCACAAACAGAACAGCGGGAATTCACCCACCTGCTTATCACTTTCGTGAACAACCGATAACGAAGCGATCGAAATAGTTACGCCGGTTGCATGCGCCCTGCGGATGATTGTACTCGGAAAGTTGGTAGTTCATCTGCATCTTATTTCGTGGTTTTCAATCACCGACCACTCCATCTGCTTTGCTGCAATCAATGGCTACTCACTCGCCTTCTACTTTTTTCTCTTCTTCTCGCATTTTCGCACGCCTTCCTTTTTTGCGTACACGGAGATTGACCGCCTATAGTTGCCACGTGTTGCGCTTGTATTGTGCCATTGCTGCTGTGTGTAGTCCAGCCCAGTCTGGCAACCGTCTGAGTGCGTCGTTCGTCACCGTGATTTACTTATCTGCTCACCGGGTGCGCGCATAATTTAACTTGCTCGCGTGCCTCCCGCTGGCATTCTGCTTAACACGCAATTCGTCCTTCACGTTCTATCAACGTTCGCCGGAAAAAGAAATTGTGAATGAAAAAAACTTCCACGTTCAGACAAAACACGAACGTCCATCCATGTGAACGTGGTGATATATTCTGACGATGCTTAGCCGTGACCGCATTGATTTTAATCGCCTAGGGTTCTTTAACAAAGGCCTAAATTTAAGTGTACGAGCGTTTCTTTGTTTTGTTTTCACCCCATCGAAATGGGGTCGCTGCGGCCGCGTTCAAGCCTGCGGCCTCTCTTTGACGAAGCAAAGGGAACGCTGGCCATAACTGAAATTCTTACGTAGTACTCCTCCTGCTCCATGTAAAACCTTGTTTCAAAAAGATATAGAAATTCCAAGCCCGTGAGATAATTAGCATAGTGTGAATAATTGTTAAAATATCAACAGGCGTCAGCGATATCTCCAACTTTGAGCTTCTTCAAAGGGACGAGATAACCCTGCTGATGGAATGATTCCCTATCGTAGTGGTTAAAACGAGCCTTATTTTTCTCGTGAAACGTGCATTTATATTTTTAATTCGTCACGAAACGTCACGAAAAATTACCTTTGGCGCCCTAGGCGGCAACAACATGAAGCTGCATAAGAGGTCCACCACGTGGCTTTCTGCTAGTGTACGCGGTTCTAGGTCTTTTTATGAGTATTGAAAAGCAGTACACTTTTTATTATCATGAGCCTCTCCTGACTTGTGCAGATACAGTCTCTCCTGTGTGCAGATAAGCCTTCGTTTGTGACGAGCAGAAAAGTGGCGCTGCCTTCGCCTTCATTTTCGGTGAGTTGGCTTGGCTCGTCTATAGACTGAACAACGACGATGGGGGCGGGCGAGCCATGACGTAGACATGTACTTGGATAAAAAAGTGGTACAAATATAGGAAATGTCTGTACAACAACGCGAGCCTATTGCACCAGGTTCTTATTTTCGAAAGTGGTTGAAAAGGTCAAAATGTAGGTGGTTAACCACAGCTACACTCGCTTTTGTGAAAGTAGAACGATGGGCGGCTTTCACAATTTGCGAGGCGGGCTAAGACATCGCCCTCATTTCTCAGCGTTGCTGGAGGAGCGATCTTGCCTTTTTAGAGGCTGCTCAGATCGAAAAATCCTGCTTACTAAATATCCAAACGCTTTTGGAAGTATTCGCTGCAAATGAAAAGATTACAGAGAGTGAGTTCTCCGTTGCGACATAAAAAACTATGTCCTTAAAAATCGGTTGTCAGTCCCTTTAATGTGAAAGCAGTTCTTCCCCCAATTAAACCCAACGCTTCGAACTTACACATTGAAAAAATCCCGTATGGCCCTTAACCCCCATATTCTACAACCCCATATGACATAGAGGAAAAGTGGGTTCTTATGTGGGATTTGATATGCCTCATATTAGATTATTGGATATCGGAGTCATTTCCTGTATAGGTTTCTTCATTAGGGTTCGTTCAATGCTCCTGCAAACTTGTGCAAAGCTCCCCAAATGCATTCAACGACGATACCTAATACCTATACATGTTATTTTGTATCCCCCTAACTGCACATTGGGTGTCATTTCGGCTGTCGGCTACCACCGATAGGCATCTTGGAAAGAGACCGCATCTCGTTTCAGCAGCCAGATACACATTTCGTCCACGCTGGGTCACTCCGACCAAACACAGCAGTAGTACGGTGGTGGTCGAAACCAAACGAAATAAAATCATTGCGTCAAAAACGTCTTGCGACCCGTAAATTCGAACTGCAGCGACCTCATTCTGCCGGTGGCGGTACGCAACAGACGCTCGTGCACCGTTCTTTGGACGTACGTGGAACCCAGGTGACCGAATCAATCTCGAGCCACACCCTACATTGCTGTATCTTATAAGCAGTGAGCTAGTTTTGATTGCAAAGCTTTATCAGCTGTCATCATCGTCCCCCTGATGAGCCTGAATCGTTATCGTGCTGGGCCTTCCGATAGATGTGCAGCTGGCTGAACCACCGTGGCGCAGGCTTTCAGCAACCATTGTGCTCCTACGTGGGCGCAGACAAATTTCGCTCCCTTGACCCTTCAAAATGATGCTGAAAATGTTTCACCGTTCATTTCTCAAGTGTAAGAAAAAAATGCTACATGAATATGAATCGCATCGCGCAATTTCCCCTGGATAGCAGGATTCCCTGCCGGAGATTATCGGTGTATATGGCGGACAAAGTGCTAAACTTTTACTCTAGAACAATTCAAGTATTGTGGTAAAGTTTTCATTTGTTTTTCGGCACTGGGCTCAAGCGCTGAACGTTCCGGATATTCGGGCCTCACAAGCTTCAAAAAGCGTGTCTTCCTTTATTTTTCATATACTAATAACGTGTCAACCCACTATAATTGAAGATTGCGGCATTCCTGTAGCACAATACTATTACAACACTAAGGGCCTTAATTTGTTTAGTACGTGCAGTCATGACTCTTAATAAGCACGACTGAATCGTTCAATTCGTCCTCATTCATGTAGGTGAAGTGAACGCGCGGAAAATCTCCCACAGAAGCTGTCCGTGGATGATGGCGAACCTGTAATTCTTACCCGGCCGACTATTGCGATCGCAGCTACTGTCACCAAAAACTGAACTCGGTGTCGTCGGAACTACTTGATAGATGGAGGCCTAGCCAATAGAAAAGAGGTCCCAAGTTCTTAACGAATGCCTCTGCGAACGCCTGTCGCACTGTCTTTGAGAGCTTTGTAATGGAATGATTCTTCTCTGAATGGCGTTTCGGTCAGTGTCGGGCTGTTCACAACATGAATTTCACGAGTATTCTTGAAATCGTGTCAATATGCGAAAACAACTACGCTTTGTAAAATATATATCCAGAAAAGGCCGGAAGGTCCTGCAGATATACGGCAAGCATACGGCGTTAGCAGCAACAGACCGTGTTTTTCCCGTGTTCAAGGAGCACTGCGCGAAAGGCAAAAAAGGAAAAAGGACAGCATGACAGAAAGAATGCATATCGCTGTTCCTATTCTTCCGCTCTTCTTTCTTTTTGCCTTTCTTGTTAACTTTCTCACCCCGCTCCTTGAAAACTAAGCTATACGCAGCGACTCGTCCAACATCGTACTCTGTTGTTCCCTAGTTCTTGCATTTTTTGCAATTCGTTCTATTTGCAGCCTAAGCCTTTCACACGCCTCAAGCAAGCTCGTTCGCAGGGCCACAGTGAAGCGAATATGACTTGCTAAGTACCGTCCACCACACGAGTTAAGGAGCGCAGCGTGCAGCATGAACCTCGACGTGTCGACGGTCGATGAGTCGTCGTCGTCGGCGGGGTCCGCCACGACCTCGTAGCATTAATTCGGCAGCACGAGAAAGCAAGTCCACCAATAAGAGCCCGGAAAGAGAGAGAGGGGGGGGGCAGCTTTCACCGGCTGCGAGGGCCTACACGTCTCTTTGACCGCACGTCGTCGGTCGAAGCACGAAGTCGTCACGGTTCCCGGAAAGCGAGCGAGCGCCAACCCACGGTTCTCGCATTGAAAATCTCCGCACCGCGTGTAAGTGGCTCGGAATCAAGATCCACAGCCGACAGCAAGTGCTTGTTCGAATTGCAGCACGAGCGCAGCTGTGTGGCCAGCGACTCGGCTCGAATGTGATGTTTCGCCGGCGGCTAAAGACACCTTACGGCCCATGGTCATGCTCGCGCTTGGCTTCAATGCAAATAACCACGAAGTTTGCCTGGCTTATGCGCTGGCTTGAGAGAGTGCCGGTCGAAGTGCGCGCGGCCACGGAAAGGCTTGAGAGCGCAGGCCATCGAAGCTAGGATGTCGGTGGCGGCAGCGGCAGTTGAGATCATTATGGATTGACAGCTCTCACTAGCCTCGGCCGATGCCTCGACGCGTTCGTGAGCCGCGGCCAAAGGAGCCCGTGCTCAAGCCCACAGCAGCGGCGTTCGCTGTATTTCAATCAGCATGTGGCTGTGGCCCTACGCCGTTCACGCGAGGCTTCGCTTTCCGACTTGCGTGCAGTGCTAGCGAAGCTGGAAAGCTTATCGTAAAACGCACGCGCTTTCTATACGCAAGGGCTGGCCCGCATAGACCTAGTAGCAGTGGATTTGCATCCATGTCCAAGTGAAGGGCGCGTCAGGTCGTTCCTGTAGTTCGGAAATTTCCGGTGTACGTGATTCACCAATCATAAGGGCAAATTGACAGCCAGACGATGCATGAGGCGATAGTGACCGACAGAAAATAGTAGATCAAGCCTGAGAGACACTTAATACAGCCACGACCATCGGATGCAAGAGCGAACGGTGTGGAAGGGTCTTTTAACAGGAGTCAACCGATGCTAAATGCAGCTGCAAGACATGCCACAAATGAGAGCAAAATCTAAGCTAGGCTAGCACGAAACGCTGATATGCTGTTCGCTGCGGCTTGTACCACATGAGTGTGGAGCGTGGGGCGGTGACTGCATATCTCCTATGTATTCTCAACCAAAGACCCAATAAATGCCATAACAATAGTAAATGTCCCTCTGTGTATCTCTCTCTCTCTCGCAACGATGCGCTGACTTTGCAGGCGCCCCATAGGGATACTAACGCCTGTCCTAAGCATAGATGGACTGGCAACGCCACCACCATTACCACCACCACCACCAGGCATCATCCACTCATACACCAAACTCGTATATTTGTATATCATACCTGTCCGCATGGGTTCCGATGACTTCTGCGTAGACAAGAACGTCTTGTATATTTGTAAGTTCCCATTTATTAAAGTGACAAGCGAGATGCTAATTTGAGCCATTAGGTGCGCTTAATAAAAGCGAACAGAAGACTATAACGGCGGGAAACACACAGCGGCACGTACGCGTTGTCATCCAAATTATATATCCCCGTTTATCAAGCGTAAATATGTCTCGCTATACTCAGTCAGCTTTTCCACTGTATAACAATGGCGATCGGCAAGTGAAAGGCCATTCATATGGTCGAGAAGCTTTCTAGGTCCTGCACAAAAGTTGGCCCTTAATAGTAGCGTAGCTCGCAGTTGTTCTCGTATTTATTAGTTTCTGTAATAGTTTACTGCCAATAACTTTATGTTCCTCTGTAGGGTCTTGCAGAAGAGGTAGATAACGGTAGGGTAGCATGGCTCAAATATTGCCAGGTAAGGCAATAAAGCGCCATGCAATGCGCATGACACAACATAAAGGAATCCGTGGAACATTGACTAATCTTGAGCACTGTGATATTTAAAACTCAAAGGCGCAAAAATTACGAGAAGCTCCTTGATCTCACTGGGGCATCGCCAGTCCATCTATGCTTAGGACAGGCGCTAGTATCCCTATGGGGCGCCTGCAAAGTCAGCGCGTCGTTGCGAGAGAGAAAGATACACAGAGAGACATTTATTATGACAGAAAAGCTGAGAAGTCGGGGTCTGAATCAGAACCCTGACCAGTTACTCAACATTGGAGTAGGGGAATGGGGGGAGTGTAAGTAGAAAGGGAGAAATGGGTTGATGATGGGGAGGAGGAGGAGGAGGAGGAAAAACGTTTATTGAGCTCCACAAAGTTTTATGAATTTCCCGGAGTCAGATGGTGTCTTCCATCTTCTTGGAAATGGCCGTCTGGCCCTAGTCCAGGGCTCCGCTGGATGCCGCTGCCAGCTCGCAGTTCGCTGGTGAATGAACTTAAACAAAGAAGACTTTTAAAGTCCCAAATCCAGAGCACTCCCTTGCAAGAATCACGCCGATGACAAGGGATGACAAGTTTCCAATAAAACCTTTTCAAGCAGAGGTTGATAGATGAACTTGGACATCTATTGTGGTAATTATAGTGTGTGTGTGGGGGGGGGGGGGGAAGGTGGGGTTCTTTGCAGGGCATATCGCGGACAGGTGCACAAAGAGTGTTAGTTGCGCGCTGCTGCATGCAACTACTGGTACGCAGTCACCATTCTTGCCCTCCTCCCCCCCGAAGAGATCACCTACTCTTGCCCACTTCCATCAGCTCCTTTCGAATCGCAGCCCCACGCTTCCCTTGTCAGCTTACCAGGGCTTTTCGCGTCGCCCCTCACGTCATCTCGCCCACGATCGCCAAGCTGCTTACGTTCCGGCTCGTAAATTCAGCCGTCGCCTCAAAAACAAGGCGGCGCCGACCGGACAGCCGTTGCGTTCGCGCTGGCCGAGCACGGACACTGATTGAGCTTGGCAGGCGAGGCCGCGCTGTGCGCGCTGGGTACCCTGCATTCGATGCCTCCTCGTACGGACACCCAGTGAGAGAGTACTGCGAGCTACCACTGGACGTGGAACGGGGCGGTCACGGCGACACCGGCCTGTAAAGAAGCGCATACACGAACCTTGACCGGCCGTCGTGGTGGCTTCCTGCCGGCAACCACATTTTTTTCGAGTGGTCTCCCCTGGACGTCTTGGTCACATGGCAACGACGTCGACACGTCCTTTGGCCGTGCTTGCTGCACTGGTGATCTGCATCGGCTGGAACCAGCAGTTTTATGCCAGTGAGTATGCGAGGAAAAACGAGAGCGAAGTGCACAAGCGCAGTTGGCGGAGCGACTCTGTTGTCTCGTCGGCACAGAAACGCTAGGGAAATCAGAACGATTCCGCGTCGTCATGCAGCGTTTGGAAGACAACCTTACAGAGTCTCGCCAGAAGCTTTTCAACCTACCTCTAATACGGCCGGGGTGGAAGAGAAGGTGCCGACGCTACCCTGTACGCGTTCTTGAGGCACTTCTTTCCGTAGCTGCAAGCGCACGTTGGCAACGGGCCTAAACACATATGTACACCGTACTGAACATTATTTGGCGCAAGAGTCTTTCAAAGGAATTACGCAGATTCAGCCACCATGTCCGCGCATTCACAAATTCTTGGTAGTGGCGCTTCGTGCGAATGTGTAAAAGTCATTTTGACTATGTATATGTGAACATACGTAACTATTCATAGAAATTAAAGTTGCGAAGTCCTACAGGATTTCTGTTGCATCTTTATCAAGTTATACAAGTTTTGTAATATATGTTGCGTTGTTGTAGAAATGAAACTTCAATTTGTACATCGTGGTATAAAAGGCAACAAGATCCATTCGCATTTTATTCGCAGAATAGTACCGCTGTCTTTTCTGTTAGCTCAAGTTGCCTCAGCAACGTCTTCTGTTGTCACACGATACTATTTAACATTATTTTAGCGCTACTGATGAGTTTTTCTTTAATGTCATCCGTGTCAACAATGCTTTGAATTCCTGTATAATATTACCGGGCGACTGGTTTCCTGGTAGAGATATCTTACTAAAAGAAAGAAAATATAGTACAGAGACGAAATGCTTCATAAACAACAAATTCACTTTTATAAACATAATTGTGAACTGATTTTCCCCTTTATTCAATAATGAAATGTACGTCGAACGTTGCATTAGCATCCAAGAAAACGTTGCTTTTTTGGCTATATTAGGGAGGGCTTTAAGTCGTGTGGCTTGGGACATTTATGACCATACAAAACAACAAAAAGTGCATCCGTTTGACTCGACAGCAAGATTACAACCTTTTAAACGGGTTTACAATGACCTACATACACTTAAGAATACAGTGTGTGCATATTATAGCATAACTGTGGTGTTGAAAGTTGTCTTCGTGGACTCTGCTCCTGTTATAGATTGTTTTTTCGACGCTACACCGATACAGGAAAGCCAATTGTTGGAGCAATACTATTTTGCGAAATGATGATTCTTCGCGTGTAGAGAAAAAGTGCATGTAGATTGTCGTCAAGGCACTAAACAACAGATACCCACTGTTCATTAATCTCTAGTAGACATTTTGCACAATGGTGCTCAACAACTTAACAAATTAATGCCATGAATAAAGTTTCTAAAACGAAGCATATCCAACCCCAGTATACGGCGTTTGTGCTTAAGACGCTTGATTCAATGGAAACACAAGCAGTCATGCAGGCGTGATAATCCAAATGTGGACAAATCCGAGAAATCCCAGGAGCCGGTTATGAGTCTGCAACAACAATATTCTGCATGATTTCAGGCCCAATTTTTAATGGTAAATTACATAAAGCTTTAAAATGTATTAATGACTGCTGGACAACCATTTCTGACTACCGTCATATGTGGTCGAGGGAGGAAGAGCTACTAAAATAGGTCATTATTTAATTGGCACACAGTGATGGCCTCCCTATGGCCGGATTCCAAATAAAGTTCTCTCACTCACTCACTCACAGTGATTCACGGCCACTCCATATTTGTCCTTCCATAGATAGATAGATAAACTTTATTAAAATAATTATCAGAATAATCGCTAATGGTCGGGGCCCCTAGTCCAGGGCTCCGCTGGCTGTTGCCATCTTGTCAGCTCTCTGGATCAGCTTGAGCTAATCGTCGAGGGCCGGGCTGGACAGCAGTGCCTCCCAACGCTTTCGTTCGTGAAAGCGTATCTTGAGCCTTAAAAAATCTTGACGTAACTATTTTATAAGTATCAAACTAGGCTCTCAAGAATGATATTCTCACTGCCCTGTATTATTTTCTTCGAGCGCAGGAGCACAATTCATCAAAGGAGGAGGCGTCAAGGGATCCGTCAAAGGTGGCGAAGGAGATAGCTTCCGACCTTTCAAAGACGAACTCGGTCTCGGGTTTTCCGGTAATGGCGACATCAAGGGGTTCTCATCAGTGAAAGGCTCCCTCGGTGGCACCAAGGGAGGAGCGATCATGACCAAAGGTGGCACGTCATCCTTCGGTTCTAAGGGAGGCTTTCGATCGTCGTCTCTGAGCAGCAGTCAAAGCAAAGGCTTTTCGGATTTCGTCAAGGGCGGCTTCAGTTCGAGCAATCTTCAGCAAAGCCAGCAGTCCGCTGGACTAAAAGGTATGAAAGGAAGCATCGGGTCGAAAGGCGAGTCCATGAAGGGATCAAGACTAAGTCAAGAGCTTAGTCAGATAAAAGGCATCAAAGGTGGTCTGGAAGGTCAGTTGACGAAAGGATTTGTTAAAGGCGCTTCCGCGAGCAATTCCAAGCAGAGCCGGCAGTCATTTGAATTACGTGGCATCAAAGGAGGTCAAGATCTTCTTACTAAAGGCTCGACCAAAGGAGGTTCCGTGAGCAGCGTATTGCAAGGCCAGCAATCGAGTGAGGTGAAAGGTGCGAAAGGAAGCAGTAGCTTAAAGGGAATTTCCGGAAGTCAGTTTGGAACGAAACAGTTCGCTAAATCCGGCGCCTTCAGTGACCTTGCGCAAAGCCAAAAGCAAAGCAGCTCGGGAAGTACTAAAGGTAGTGATGGCCTGAAAGGAAGCTTGCAAAGTCGTTTTGCTGAAAGAGAATCCTTCGGCAGCTTGCAGAGCGGACAGAAGTCAACCGGAACGAAGGGCTTCAAAGGCGGCAGCGGTAAATGGCTTGTGGAACAACAAACCCAGAAGTCACGACGTCTGGTCAAGGACAGCGGGGCCTTTGGTCTCGGTGGCAACGCTGAGCAGTCCACTAGCATGAAAGGCTCGCTGAAGGGCGTAGCAGGAGCCGGGTTCCGACAGAAAACGCAGCAGTCTAGCCTCGAGCATTTCGGTCACCAGGCGCACCAGGCTCGCTTCAGCTCTTCCAGGGTAAATGGGATTCTGAGAAGCGTGCACTTTCAAGGACCAACAGGCCAACAGAAGCACCACTCACAGCAAACTTTCAGTTCACATAGGTGGGGCAGCAAGCATGGCTTCGCTGCATCGCAGCAGTCATTTAGCAGTCATCGACGGCATTCCGGGGAGACCGGCCTACTGTTTGGTACGCAGCAGCAGCAGTCGAACAAGGGGACCGGATTCCGTCAGATAGGGAACAGCAATCTCTTGCAGCAGAGTCAAAAGCAGATCAGTCAGAGAGGGAAGAATGCCGAGTCATTCCAACGCGGAAGCGCCGAGATGGCTGGCCAAGGACAGAGGCTGCAAAAGCAGGCGGCTGCTGTGTCGGGCTTCGGGTCTCCCTCGAAGGGCCAGCAACAGCGCGTCGGTCAAGCAAGCCAAAGTTCCTCACTCTCCCGAATCCGCAATGGCCAAGAAACAGCGCAGCAAGTGATCGGCCAAAAAAGCCTGTCGGCATCGAGTTTTAGCCCTGCACGAGCGGTCTCAGGGAAGTCGAAACTTTCCCTGGAGTCTGGGCTCGTTCAGGACTTGAGCTCTGCCGCGGCTTCGCAGCAGAAAGGTTCTAAGCAGCAGTTGCAGTCAAATCAGGCTGCAATGAAGAGATCTTTCGCTCTTGGTTCTCTGAGTTCAGAGAACCAGCAGAAGTCCATGAACGGACTGCTCCAGCAACAGCAACAGCAAGTGCAGCAGCAGAGGCGGTCCTAGCAGTGCCGTCAACCTAATATGGACAAAGTACAGGGCTTGGAATTATTTTCAGTGTGCACTTTTCTGAAAGGCAAACCATCGTATACCTCACTTTAAACCAATATGTGCAATAAAAATAATTTCCTAAATGCAGCGAGCTTGTGCAACATTTGTCATTTTTCGACTGTATCGATCAGAGTTTGCGTACCATATACGAGTACCTGCACCCATTACTGCTATACGACCGTATGTGCTACGTCCGTCAATTAACAACAACAAACATAATTGACTACAGCACGGTCAAGCATAATTGAATAGCACGTACAAGGTTCCAAAAAACAGAAGAGGAAGGCATCGCACATGATATAAGCACGAAGAGACAAACACACGCCGATCTTAGAACAGCGAGGTTTTAGTTAAATATGAGAAATATGTAGGTGAGAGTTCGTGTTATAGCAGCAACAAGTTAAAAGCATAAAACAAAATGGGGCCTTTAAATGGCGATGCAGAATTGCAAAATGCCCTAGATTCGAGAGAAGGAAATTCCCTGGGCATTGCAAGGTGCTCAAGAGGTTGTGATTATTATTATTATTATTATTATTATTATTATTATTATTATTATTATTATTATTATTATTATTATTATTATTATTATTATTATTATTATTACGAGAAAGGCAAGCAGGCTAGCATTCATCTCCTGAGAGAGACACTATACCGTCTATTTCTGAAAGGAGCAAAGAAGGGAACGAGAGAAGAGGCAGACGCAGCACATCGCCGAGGGTTAGCGGCTTCAGGAACAAGAAAGAAACTGGAAGCCACAACGATACGTCAACGACGGCGCCCTTGATCTCGAAGGCGACGTCCGGCAGTCCTTTAGCAAGAAAGCCTTGCTGAAAGGCAGAGCAAGAGGCGGATGCAGGTGCCGAGTTAGCGTACGACTTTATCAGTCAAGTCACGTGGACACCGATATGAGCAGTTTCTCGAAGCACAGATATTTTGTGCGCGAGTAGGTAGGGGCTGTGTCGATGACCCGGGTGCCTTCAAACCCCCTGCCACATGCCCACTACCTAGAAGAAACAGTTGACCGGTCAACACATTTGGCATCCAATGGGATTCGTGGTTCGGAGACGGGCGTCAGATAGAGAGTCGCTTGCTTACGCCGCCGGAGAGCCTAAAACGTGGTAGCTGGCCTGCGCTATACCGGGGCGTCGCACTAAGCGGACCCGCCTTGTCGCTCGTGTCTATCACCGAGTATTGCTTGTTGATGAAGAAATGAAGAGATGTGGTTTGCAGGTTGAAGGAAACGAGAAAAAGGGTTGAATTCACGTATTTATAACTGGTCCCGTGGTTATGGGAAGACACATGTCTGGGCATTTACATGTCTGAGCGCACACCGTTTCTGAGCCACTTGCGGATCCTGCTACTCATTTTAGGATTAGGGAGGAGTGGTGTAGGCAGTTGCTCGAAGTGAGACCGGTAAGGGGCGGTGGGGAGGAGGGAGGTGATCTCTTTGTTGTTTTATGAAGTTACTGTTATCACAAGACACTCGTCATAGTATAACTACTGTTAATGTTTGTTGACAGAAATCTCACTCATTTGGCTTTTTTGGTTTTCTTCCCGTTCGTAAAGAATTCTAGGAATTAAATAGTTAGGCATGACCCGCCTCAGGTATCTCCCTAATTTACTGCGCTAAGTGCCTGCGCAGGATACATGACAACAGATTCCACAAAACACTGCTTCAATTCGTACACAACACGGGCCTCACAGCACACATATAATACATATATACGCATCAAGAATTACGCCTTAGGGCAAGTCTTTATCGCAATAAAAAAAGTGCCTAGATCACGATTATTGGCTCTCGACGTATCATGGGGAAAATAAATACAGCGCCATTGTTAGAATGAGTCAGTTTATACTCATCTTAGTGCCTTAATAGACGTGGTTCTAAACTGATCAATTGTGCTGGATGAAGGGCGTAATTATTACATATCAGTAATTGAGTGCCGCTGTTATGAAGATTACTTTATTTTGCACAATAAGTAAAGTTTATACAACTTGATTCAAATAGTCGTTATTCTACATTTACTGTAGAACTTGAAAATGACGCGAACGGTCACACGTACATAGGAGAATATCAATCTGAAACCTGACGACGAAGGAAGCCACGGCAACATCACTACCGCTTGTAGAATTACAGTGACAAGATACCAATAATCAAATAATTCCCGTCGAACGAAGGCTACTGTACAGACAAGAAGATGGTAACATTTTTATGCATGAAAAGTAAGTGCAAACGGAAGATCACTTCAACGTCGCAAATGCGAAGTACAGCATGCAGCAACGACATATTTATAGAACATTATTCCCACTTTAGTACTTGCTTTAACGTTACAGAATCCATGTGGCCAGCACAGAGCGAAATTCCCCCAAATCTCGACGACATAATTAAAGTAGTCATTATACATATCATTAACGGCACCTCAGGGAACGAAACGCACGTGTAATTATAGCTACGCCTCCCCTCTCCAGTAGCAGTTCGATATGTATATTTAATCTGAAAGTTAAACAGTGCACGAAGATGTCAAAAACAATGCAAATAATCGTTCACGTACACCCAAGAGATATAGTCATGCCCTTCCCCAGAATTGATAATCAGAGAGGGACATGCGAAAATATTTATACAACGAAGGTTTACTGTAAATAAAAATATAGAAATGTATGTCAATTCATGTTCTAGACTGCGTAGAAACAATGCTGAAACAAAATTCATGAACATGCAGGGAACCAGAATGTCAGTTTGGTAGATTTAGGCAGTTCTTATAAAAAGTCCGTTTGAAGTAGTGAATAGCAAGCGAGCGTTATACCAGAAATTCCAACCTCTGCCGTCCATGACTTCCGTTGTAGAAGCGATTGATAACTTTTTCGAGGTCAACAGAGATATATCTGTGTGTAGAGCAAGGTGCAAGGTGCAGGTAGTGTAGCAAGGTGCGTTTCATTCATCTGTGACCACAGCCATGGCTTGAAGCGACGGAGTGTGGAGAAAGGCCTTTTGGCACTGGCAGCGCTGAAAGGAAGAGTGGCCAGTATTTGCAGAAGTGTCCTGATTGAAGGGAATATGTCACCGTCGCGCATGCAGAGCTTGTCAACAGCAGTCGAAGGGATGTCTGCTCCCTCTTCGCTTTCGCGCTTCCATTCTTACCGCCATAGCCACAGTTCGGCTTCAATAACGCTTGCAGTTTTCGGGGCGTGTCTTCCAATGAGTAAGCCATACATCTGAACAAAATCTCCGTTACTACTTATGCCTCGTCTCTTGCTGTGAGATGAGACGGCATAAAAAGGAAGAGCCTCCGGACTATAAAAGCATCTTCGTTAAGCCTTCATTTGAGCTCTGCCAACACATTATCTAGTAGTGGAATGTACACCGACATTCTGTAGAGGCTCTCTTCTTCAGACACTGGAGTATTATACCTGTGCGTCTTCTCTTCGTGATGCGAGGGAGACGCAGCTAGGTTACAAGCTCATCCGCCAGCGTGACGGCTTGCTCGTATAGAGGCGTGAATATACCTCTTCGCAGTTTCTTCTTTGAGCAGTTACAACAGCTATGGCGTCTGTGAACGTGTACCTTGCTGTGTACACATCGACGCACTCCTTCTGGTAGAGGCGACTCAATGGGAATGTGTACGCCAGTAGGTCCGGAAGGCAAACTGTCGCCGTTATAAACATTACAAACTCGCCAACAGCAGTACGGAGCGGCCTCGCTTTTGCAGAGCTTCGCTGTTAGCCGCAGAGCCAAGCGATTCTCGAAAGTGGATAGCACTGTCGTGTCAGTTGACCCCTATCGTCTTGCAAAGGCTTTTAGCTTGGTGGCCAAGGGTATTTTTCAATAGAATGTTTCGTTTTGGGTACGTGGCGAATAAGAAAATTATCTCCTTCATATTTCCTAGTGCATTTCTGACGGCTTGAACGCGCCATGACTTGGACAAAGACAAGTTGAGTGTGGGGTTAAAGCATGGGGAGGGAACTGCTTTTGGTGAAAACCGCTTAATTTAGGACACGGCACCACACAGATGACACCATGACGCTGAAGCCATCTGTCGCTATGACAACGCACCTGACGAGGTCGAGTGCTAGGCCCTTCAGCATTTTAGAACCCGTTTACAGAGTACTTTCCCTGTTAGGATGAGTTCAATTACGCTGGCATCGGCAGCATCGCTGTCACCGCGAGGGTCGACGAACTGGATGAAGTCTTCTCGTACCACTTTCTTGTGTGCGCACCGCAGGACAAGACTTAGCTGCGATGTGTGATATATATCGGTTGTTTCATCGAGCATGACGCTGTACACGACTGACTAGTGCGCCCACCGTATAAGTGTAGCAAGAACCTCGCCTCCACCGCAGTTGATCAGTTCGTTCTGGGTCATCTTGTACGTGGCTCGAGATGATGTGCTGACAAAGTGCTTCTGAAGTCCAGCGTCCCTACTTGATCCTCGAAAGTGCAGAATCTCGCCGAAGTTTCCCTCATTCGAAGGCAATGATGTCTTATCTATCCACTCAAGAGGGGTTGCATCGTCATGTGTACACTAAATGGTATATTTTGGCGTCCTAGAAAGACGACAGACTTTATCGTTGGAAACAGGCGGTTTTGGTTGAAGTTCACTTGATGTAGACGCTTAATGCAGATTTCATTGGTCACATCTGTTTTCAGGTGCGCGGATACGTGCGAGGAACTCCTTTCCGGCCTGTGTTGCTTCTACATGGTACTTGTTTGCTTCATGTACAGAAAGGCCACCATCTTTTCCTAGCATTTCTGCAAAGGCCCTCAGTGGCTTGGTGACAAATTTTTGAAGGGGGACATTTAACTAGTAGCCTCCCAATGTACCTGTTATGAAAAAAGCGCTGTAATTGCAGTGCAGGCCCTTGCGAGAATCGGAGAGGACAAACCGCTTGAAATTGTTTAAGCGCGACTGACTTACGTATCGCTTCCCCTTTTTGCCGCTTTTCCTGCGAACTGACTATAGAAAACTGTCATTGTCCGGAGGGTACCAGCGCGTTTCGAACAAGTGCCACTTAGTGTAGTCATTGATTTGTCCGGCAACAAACTTTCCGATGTTGCATTGCGCTGGCACTAACAATGTTACGGACGTATCAGGTCGAATCCTTCGATATAATATTCAGTATTATGTTTACATTCAGAAGCAGGGTGCCTACAATCACGTTGAAGAGGTAGCGATATAGTACACGATGCCGACCCAGGAAGAACACAGATGCTCGTGTTTTTCTCGCTCAATGGCAGCGCTGGGAAGATTGCCGATTGATTCTTCTGTGCCTTCGACTGCAATTTGTAGCGATTCCTTGGGAGCAGGAGTTAAGAACTTATCAATCTTTTGCAAACTTGCTCTCTTCACTTTTTAGAGAAAGCTTTAGGGCTGCAAACAAACAAAAAATACGGTTGTCCAGAACTTTTGGTGTATAATTACAAGCCGTAATTTCGAGCTTCGGGTTTTAAAATTTATGTCGCTCGACCTCACGAGCACTTGCGATGGGGAAGCACTAAAAATACTGGATCCCGTTTGTCCCTACTGAAGTACGCATTACCGGCGTCATAAAACACAGAGCATTTGTATTTTATGCACTTTACACAAGCCTATGTTACAAAGGTGATCCAGATATACACAATACCAATGTACCAGGAGTTTCATTAGCTTTGTGCAGTTACAACCGCCGTAAATGGTTGCCGGAAAAGTGACTTGCATCTATGAAGCGCGTACGCTGCGAACTAGCTGCGAAATTTTCCCGATGAGTTTGGCTGTGTGGGAGTCCAAAGAGTGGCTGTTGACGCGCAAGCACAACGCGGCTGGGCAAGGTTTATCGGTGCCGCGTAGCATTCACATTGTGAACAACGTCCGGAACGCAGCACATCTCCTGTGCAATTGACATCGCCGGAAGTCTGGATATGTTGTACATGAGAGAACCCTTGCTTGTTTCTAAGTGGTCAACTCATTCACCGCGCTTGAGAGCAGGTGGAGAGCAGTAGTCCATCTGGGAGACGATGGACTCAGGCGGTTGCCCCCGGTGTTACCAATGCAGGAGGTTGGGGGACCAGTTACGTCCAACTAGCCGTGTTGTAGCGTGGGATGCTACTAGTTTTGCCTCCTATGAACGACCAGGAGCCAGAGGCACACTTAACTGGCTTATTTCGTGATGAGACAAGAACGATGAAATGATACAGGAAGGGTGGCTGAGAACAAATGGGCTCTTACAGACCGCGGCCCACAGCGCGCTCGGTGATGAGCTTGATGTCTCAACGATCAAAGGCTACTGTGATTGGAGTACGGCTCACTGGGAAAGAAGTCGCAGGTGAAGAGGACTGACGTAACATTCCGGCGCTTGGAGTCCTCGGTAAACGTTTCGGGTCGGGTCTGAACATTGCTGTTGGAAAACACAGCTGGTCGCCAGAAAGCGTTTTCTTATCGGACGCTCCAGCGGTTCGGTGTGCACCGTTGTTTGCGAATCGTTGGCGCATAGGCGCGAGGTGCTCAACGCGGCGCCTCGAAACATACTTCTTTTTTTTTGTGCTTCTCCTTGGCGCGCACTGCGATCGCGTAATAAAGACTGAATCTAAAACCGGGCGGAGAAGTTCAACTGGGGCTCACAGGCAGCACGGGGGTTGGGGAATAGGGCGTCTCTCGAACAGACAAGCTGGCGAAAAGCTGCGTGGATTCAAGGAGTGGGGGGAGAAGGGGGGAGGCGACCAACCCTACCGCACCACCACCCCTGGATCCGCCTTTTCCCCCGGTCTCTAGACGAGAAAACTCGATGACGTTGTCTCGGCTAATCAGAATGGTCGAACTGTTCGCCGCGTTCCGTCCACTATGTCGCACCACCTCACAGGACTCCACCTGTGATCTTGCACCTTCACTCCCTCATGTGATGCAATGATGAGTAATTTGAGAAGCAGCAGTCGACGCCCTTCTCACGGTTGGACGTCGACTCCTTGCAGCAATTAGCAGAGCCAGGCCCTGATGCTCGTTACGCCTTTCACACGATGGGGCAATTGCAAACACTTTGAAAGGAGACTGACCTCGCACATTGATCCGCCGTCGTCTAGGCGTAACAGCTGGAAAGCTGATTTTATCAGCAGTCCCCTAAGCCCTGCGCCAACTCGTAACACCACCCAGCTCTCCACTGGTTCAAATAGGTCGGATAGCTTGTTCGTTGGAAAAGTATTAGGAATCGTACGTGCATGTTTCATGCTTTAGTAAAAATAAAAATATTATTCCCTGCTTGATTAGCTATCCGAAACTTGTATTTTAGGAATGTTGGTATTCAATGCGACTTAAAAATTTGCCGATTCGAACACAACCCTGGTGGAAGCTGTACGTTCTCGTATCGGCCAATTAGAAAGCAGAAGACGCTCGGTACGGTTCTTAGAACCATCTGCTGCACGCTGTTTGTATCAACAAGTAACAACATACAATTAGAGCGAGGGAGGAAAGGCAGGGACGTTAACCAGAGGCCAGTTTCCGGTTTGCTACTTCGCACTGTGGTGGGGGTATAAGGGTTGGAAAGAGGGCATACAGAGACAACAAAGAAAAAAAATCACCGCTCAAGCGCTCCGCACCGATCGTTACCCAGTGAAGCTGAAACGTGAGGCCCTGGTGTTTATCACTGGGTTAATCCCGACGGTTCATTAAACGACGGCTTGGTAGGCCGCTGGATCCCTGGTACGCAGTTTCTGATGCGCTCGGCTGCACGAGCCTGTTCTTGTGCCCGGGCTGCAGCATCGGCCCGGAGTAGACGAGCTCGTTCTCTGTTCTGCTCGCTGCACGAGCCTGTTCTTGTGCCCGAGCTGCAGCATCGGCTCGGAGTAGACGAGCTCGTTCTCTGTTCTGCTCGCGGCGTTGCTGATCGAAAGCCGCCTGTTCCCCAGGAGGACGTATGACGCATGGCCTACCCATTTCAGAGCCGGAGAAAAGCTGCTCCGCGAGCGCTTGGCTGCGACGGAAAGCAATGACGTCACTACTGGCGCAGCCAATCGCGCGCCTCTCTTCCTTCTTTTTTGCGCATGCGCATGGGGTTGCGCCGGCGAAGTTTACGGCGTACAGGCGACAGACGGACGGACGAATCGGTTAGCCATAACCTGCTTCGCTGTAAAAGAGCCAAGGTAACATTCCGTGTGAATGGCAAATTGGTCCGTGGAATCTTGTTCGACAGACCCAGTTATGTGAGAAAATGCGACCGCAAAAACACGATAGAAAATGAATGCTCGAGCTTTTCCTCATTACAGTGAGAGAAACAATCCGAGTCTTCGTCCTATAGTCGTTTCGGTCTGTCTGAAGTGATGCACTTATACTGACTTCAAAAAAATAAGCATTGCCTCGGTGGTCGACTTGTGTATCCTTTTTTTTTTGCTTGCCGGTTTTCCCCAAAAAAGTTCCTAGCATGCTTATAATGTAATCTTCGAATGCCTGCTCGCATTACTCCCCTCAAGACCAAATATGAATGAGAGCCGCGGCGCGTATCCTCACGTTTTCCCCGCTTGCCCTATCCTAAGCGACGCCGGTTAAGCGATAGGATTAGCAGCAAACAATGACCGAGCTTTTATTTCTCCGACTGCAACGAAAAGTGCGGATGGCTGCGGGACCTGCAGCACTCCAAGCCGCGCGCAACAAACCCGATGTCACGTTTTCGGACCGCAGTTTTGAAACGCGTGATTTCTAATAGGCGGTTTTCTCATTCAAGTATATGTCGTATTTACCCGTGTAATCATCGCACTCGCATAGTGCTCGCGTCCCCACATTGTCCACTTTCTTTTTTCGAGGAACCAATCGTATACATCTTCGAAAATTACAGCAGTGACTGCCGTCTGCTTGGTGCGGTGCATGGCAGCCGATCGAGCAGAGTTTTTCACCCTTTCGTTTTGCGAAGTTCTACCGCCATTGCCTGCACAACAGCTCACATGCGCTCGAAAGACTCCAACTTCAACAGAAAAAAAGAAAGAGCACTGAGATCCCGCCAAATTGCCCAGACTGCCCAGAACTTTACTGCTCACTCTCGCACATGCTATGGCAATGTACCGCGTTACCAAAAGGCCCTCTCTCCAGCGAGCCCAAATGGGAAGAAGCCCTCAAAAGCCCGGACCTCAAACTCGAACTCAAGGCCATCCAGAGGGCCCAAGAACTGGCGGAGCGTCACCACGTTCCCGTCCCGACTTGGGCGTCGCCTACGGTTTCGGCCCGAGGAGCTCCCCGCGTGGGATCTCCAATGGCTTGAAACTCCTCAGGACCTCAATAAAGTTCTTGACTGACTGACGGATCGCGATAAGGGCAGAAAACACGTGCACGATTTACGCTATGTAGGCCATTTAGAAAAAGTATATTAAACAAATAATCTGTTTATGCAGCTCCTGCTTGTGTTGTGCTCCTGCTTATTTCAAAGGCAAGTGTGAGGACTTGACATTAGACTCGCGTGTCATGGAGAGGTAGAGAAACTGTCCCGCGCACGCGAGAAGGTTGGCAAGCCATCGACAGAGAGTAGCGGCGCTTTATGGCGGCGGGGTTCGTTTACCTGGACCTTTGTGTGGGTAGCGCCCACTCATGTTGCTTCTCTTCTTGGTGCACTCTTGGTGATAAGGAGTTAGTATTAGTGTGGGGGAAGGGGACATCCCGCGCCGCCGTTACCCTAACTGTATCGCACAAGGTGGCCATTTGAACGATACCGCGGCAGCCGGACCTATCGCCAGTCGGAGTTCCTGGAGGTGTCCTCCCTCTCATGCACTAACTCAGATCAATGCCGCTAAACGCTTCGGCGATTGCAGGAGCCGGCGCTCTAGCACCAGAACATGGTCGATCGTCTAGGAGCATTTGTTCGCCACCCTAACCACCATTCATGTTCATGCAA
The DNA here is from genome assembly GCF_038994185.2 of Dermacentor albipictus. Lineage (NCBI taxonomy): Eukaryota > Metazoa > Arthropoda > Arachnida > Ixodida > Ixodidae > Dermacentor > Dermacentor albipictus. The sequence goes on along the minus strand of NC_091823.1, from coordinate 143,419,051 downwards.
CCAGCTGGGTAAAAAAGAGCGAGAAAAAAAAAGCATTCAGCACTTGAAAGCCGGCGGCGTAGGAAAATAGGCACCACATCACACGGCACATGCGCTACACCCATATTATAACTACAGTTGAAACAAAACTGGTGTCAGTGCTGCGAACAACTGCGCACGTGCTGCGAATTTCTGCGCACGTGCACGTGGTCCGGGGTAGCTTACGAAACTACTGTGCGACTTCCTCGAGCAGTCGGGCCTCGCCACCCGGCTGTTCCGTGCATCCTAACAGTGCCGGTGTGTGGGCCGGTGACAAACTTTCTCGAGGAAGTCACTCCACAAACGAACAGTTTTTTTTTCATCTTTTTACGTAGTCGCTCTCAGGCCGCCTGTAGAAACTTCTTGAGGAGCCGCATCTCGGTATATGCACTCAAGATAGTAAAAAGACGAAGCACTCCGCTCCCGTACGCCTGCGTAACGTGGGTGCACGGATACGAGGGACCAAAGGGGAGCAAAGCAGCCCACGCCGCTGCCCGCGAGCACGTCAGCCGGGCTACACTCTCCCCACGCCCTCTCCGACCCGCGACAGAAGAGGCGGACGCCGTACCCACCAACTATACGGCCATATTGCAACATTACAGGCTCGAGCGTCGAGTGTACCTTCCCCCGCACCCTAAACTCGGCAGAGAAGAAAGCCTGATCCTTAGACGCCTGCAGAGTAATACGTATACACTCACGGAACCATAATGCATCGCCTCTACCCGACGCTGCACAGTTACCTCTGCCCACTCTGAAACGTACCCGACACTCTCGCACACTTGCTCCTGGAATGCCCGTGGCAGGAAGGCAGCGAAATGCAACCAAAAATGGACGCAAAACGAGCACAAGAAGCAAACCATCTATTCGAAACGTGGGAGGCCAAGCTAACCCTCGAGGACCTGGAAGACCAACGACAACTCGTCGCCAGGGCCAAGAGGGCAGTCGAAGCCAGAGGGTTTCTGGACTAAAGAACCTTCCCACCTTAGGGTGATACTGGGCCTCACTCGGGACACTGTTTCGTGTAATAAACGTTTCTTCCTCTCTCTCTCTCGTTTACTTAGTCGCTCTGTTGTAAATAGTTCTTTTTTACTCTATACTCTCTACTAACCTGCCCCTCTACTCTTTTACCCGCCACCCCTCCTCCGCTGCTGAGAGCTGTTCAGGTCAGCAGACTGCGCTAGACAGTTACTGTGGTTAGTAGCAATTTTCTTCCCTACTCTCTCCTGTATTTATCTATCTGCTTATAGGCACAAAGCTATATTTACCATTTCAAGCCCATAACTTTCGTTCAGCGGGCCCATACTTTGCAGAATGCTAAAAATAGAAAAGAAATGTAGATTCTAGGAAGAAAGAAAAACAAAACTATACTCGCAGACAACTTGCTGTGGCAATGAAGGGAAAGCTACGGAGGAAAAGCGCGCACAAGTGAGGGCGCTTCTAAAGAGAGTCCCGTGTTTTAATCCACGTTAGTTTAAGCTAGGGAAGAGGAAACATAAACACCTTATTAGTGATAGTTAAATCAGATAAAACACACCCCTGAATGTTACTTATTTTGCGGCTTTTCCCTTCCGCGTCTGGGCAAATGCAAAATCGTCGCGCCTGAAGCTGCGTCGATTCAGCGTGTTTTCCGAGCAACCAAAAGCACTGTCAAGCGCTGCCCGACTACTTGGCGCCGTAACAAATGTGCAGCAGCCACGCACCCATAGCCTTCCATTCATTGCCACAGAAAGTTGTCCGCGAATATAGTAGACGACCAACGCCACTCAAGGTTCCGCCCATTTCAGTCTCACTCTGTCTATTATTACCGGTGTTGTGTTCCGCCGGGGTAGCGAGCACTGCAGTCTGCAGGCCATCTACGAGACGGTTTTCGAAGCAGCGGCCCGCACTCAAATGACAGCCACGACAAAAGCGGCAGTGACGAACCGCTTTCCAGGCCTATAGACACCATCAGCGGCAGTGACCATTTTAAATACACTCTATACACTCTTAAACAAATTTACACCCTCTGGGTCGTATCTTGCCACACAATGATAGTCGTCATCTGTCTTGTCCGCATTTATTTTCTTTCACGCTGCTACACTCTAAAAAAGAGTTTGCACCCTTTGGGGTGTATATCTGCCACACAACGATAATCGTCATCTGCCTTGATGCTTTTCCTTTCTTTAACGCTGCGAGCCTGGTACTTTCCAGTAACGAACGGCATGGGCGTTATCAGCATGACGTAGCATTACCGACAGGAAATTAGCGGGGAGGCGTTTTCGAGAAAGGAAACGCATCAAGGCACATGACGATTATCGTTGTGTGGCAGATATACACCCAAAAAGGGGCAACTGTTTTTACACTATTATGCAAAGTTACACCCTTTGGGGTGTATCTCTGCAACACAACAATAATCGTCATCTGCTTTGCTTGCGTTTCCTTTCTTGAAAACGCTGCGCCCGCCACTTTCCTGTCGGGAATGTGATGTCATGCCGATAACGCGCATGCCGTTCGTTGCTGAGGAGTACCGGGCTCGCCGCGTTAGAGAAAGGAAATGCGGACAAGACAGATGACGATTATCGTTGTGGTACAGAAGGGTGTAATTTTGCTTAACAGTGTAGAGTGTAGAGAACGGTATGACTGAGCCATTTTTGAAAGTACTAGCGATGAGAAGGCCACCCCGCGCGGCAACGAGACGACAGTGGGGCCAGGCACAACTCGACCTGAAAAACAGCGGGGAGGGGGGGCATATTTCTGGGTTCTGGGTTCCCATGGGTTCAGCGAGAGCAGGGGAAAAGTAAACATGCCCGCAATATAGATTAGTAAGAGGCGACTGGAAGATTGGGGGAATAAAAGTAGGGAAACGACAAAAAACGGACACGTACAAAAGCAAAGTTCGCAATACAGGGTCAGAAAACTTATTTTGGGAGCTCATAGTGTTTTTTTAACCTAGTTAAGACATTAAGCAGTATAATAGCAAGAGCTTTGTGGCCCAATCCACCGCCCCGTTCCAAAGGTAACGCTCATAACATCCATCCATCATAGGAGCAGGAGGACGTGTCTGGTTCGAGCGGTCCCGCTCTCGGAATCACCAGTCCGGGCCAGCCGACCTGGGCCGATGAAGTTTGCAAGGGAGTTACGGAGCAGGTAACACGGAGTTCGCCGGCAGAGCACAACAGAGAGAGCGAAAGTATTGCACAACTCGAGCATGAGAATGGGATGACGAGGGACACGATAGCTAGCCTCGTGGCTGAGACAGGAGAAATTAAGAAGGCAGGAGGTAAACAGCCTAGCGCGGTCGTTAGACAGACGCCTCGGCCGGTGGAAACACCTATGGCCGAGGAATGCGAGACGGAGAGGCCCGCCAAAAAGACGGCGATAGTTAGCGAGCAGGTCAAGGCTTCAGGTCGTGCCAAATCGGAAATTCGTGAGATGCTCTCTTCAATCATCGAGAGCATGAATACCTGGGAATGCGAGAGCGGCGAGAGCGGCGAGAGCGGCGAGAGCGGTGAGAGCGGCGAGAGCGGCGAGAGCAGCTCTCGCATTCCATTCCCATTCTATCCGCCAGACTGGTGCCATCATTTCATTCCCTATACCATTCCGGGTGTCTGGATATGTGGAATGATTCCGGAACCATTCCAGCTCCTGAGTTACCACTTCGCGACTCTGGTATGGAGATTAGGCGTGGTATTCGATCCCTGTTGAAAAAGCCACCATAGGCAATCGTTCATAAATCATGTCTCTGTTCTCAGTTAAATCAACAGTGCTGTACATTCTCTAAAGGATGGGTTTGAACACCTCCTAGAACGAAGCACCGAGAACGGCATTCCCGTGCAGGCCCCTGGCAGGCACCACCGCCCGCTATCCCAACATAATGAACGCAGCACTGACGCTACACTGCGTTGTTAACGGTTCTTGAGAGGACGTTTCCTCAATTATAATGCACTACGCATGTAAAAAGGCCTGTCAGGTATAATATACACAGACAAACGTTCCAAACGCAAATGACGCAACAAGGGCTTATAAGAACAAACATCACATCTCTTCTGAAATAGGCCCGTGTGCATCTATTACTTGAGCTTTTAGTGCGGAAGTACTATTAGCCTACCAACCTGTATTTCGCCTCGGTCTGTTTGAAGCCTCTTCTTACAGCCCCACGGGTTTGCGTGAAAAGAGGCTGTATGTACCCGCGCGCTGCGCTCGGCTACCCTGGTGTCCTTTTCCTAAGTTTAACACGCTGGTCACCACAACATGTCCAACCAACCTGCCTGAAGAAATACATCTGACGTTTTCGCCGCCTGCACTCCTGTGCCATGGCCGTAAGCAAAGTTGAACAAGAGGCCCGGGTTTTCAGTTTTCACAAGAATGTAACAATATAGGCACCGGCGCAGGATGAGTCTGGACCGGTGGTGCCTTCAGGCAGCGGCGCCACGAATCTAATGACATATGACGGCTAGGCCGGATACAGCAGGCGCACCCACCAGCTACGTTGATTTAATATGTTCCGTCGTTTTCTTTTTCTATTTTGCTTTGCAGAAACACCACGTGAAGCCAAATCTGAATAAACATCTGTTTCTAGGTGCACGAACAATGACTGAAACATGACTGAAGCTGGTTCGGCCACTCACGTCATTCGTTTTTCATCGCGGCCTCACCAGATGGAATGGTAGGAAGGCTGTAAACGCGTGGTCTGTAGCCAAGAGTACGTACATACTATGCTCAGCAATTGAGACACGATAATCGAAGCGGATGGTCACCGGCACTTTTTGCACCGACTGTATGCGCTGGGGACACCGAGCTGATGCATCGTGGAATACAATGAGAGCGAGAACCCTTGTGATGCATTGTGACTGCATTTTGTCCACGACGATCACCTAGAGCTCACCTGTGGGGCAGAAAAAAAGAAGACGGTGGCAGCCGCGCGCTCCAAATATTGCGTTTCAATCGCTGAGTACTGTACATTTCCGACGCTGTTTTGCTATGGTCTAGTAGTTTTAACATTAAAGGGACACTAAAGTGAAAAATGATTTCTTCTGCATCAGTAAATTACCGTTCTACAACACCAAAAACACCACTCTTACAAGGATAAGACGTTTGGTAAGCTAGAAAAAGCGCAAGAACGAAATGCGGGTGGCGACGCCTACTTGAGTTCCCGCACCTGGGGGCTGTGACGTCTTGGATTTTGATGGCATTTTCTAGGGCCTACTAATTATATATAGCGGTACAGATTGACTACATTGTGTTCTAGAGGAACCAAATATTAAACATGCCAAGTTTCGGGAACCTTTATTCAGCCAACGCGGCCCAAATGCTTAAACAAACTTTGGAATCCCTGACGTCACGCTGACGTACCGGCGCTGGCGTTTCGGCGCGAAATTCAAATACTGATACTTGGACCATCATTTTCTCATCTAATATTCAAACTATTTTCTTGAAATGACTGCCTGCAGGTTTTTCAAACAATGCTTTATTAGTCTAAACTGATTTATTGTTTCCCTTTAGTGTCCCTTTAATAAAGGAGCCGTTAATAGGCGAGAGCTCCCTGTCCCATGCATGGGAATCGCCTCTCTTCGCCCCCGTAGCTGTGCTGGGCTGCGAAGGCGAAAACTATAATTTGTAATTGCCATTTTGCTGTCTTATGCTGCATCAGCCTTCAATTTAGTGTACATTTTCCTTCCTCGCACTTCCGAACTTTAATTGCGTCCAATACATGACTGTTTGCTGTGCATCGACGGCGGACGCAAACGCACCGGCGTGCTCACACTTGCCGCCATCGGCGGCTCTCGTCGCGCTAAGTTGTGTGAAATAGACCATGACGGAAGATTGGGCTAGATTCTAAGACATTAGGAATGGCGAAGCATTGCAAACGTAAAAATAATTGCAACGGATAGAGAAAGGGAACTTACCGACACACCTACGATCGGCGAAGCAGTTCAAGAAAGGAGACATACATCTCGTTTTTTTTTTTTTGTCCGTAATCTTAGAGCGCAATTCTTGGGCGCCCGTTCCTGCTTTGACCGTCGGCGTCGGCGTGACCGAGCGAACGAGCACTGCGAAGGATGAAAGAGCGAACACGAAGCGCAGCGGGGCATGAAAGACGGCGAAAGCGAAAAGAGCGCTAGAAGGAAAGCGGTGGAGGAGGATATGGTGAAAGCGTGAGAAGAAAAGCATATTGCCGTGCAAGGCGGGCTCTGTGGGTGACGACCGCTACGAGATGGCGTCAGAGTAGTGCGCGTCGTCTGTTCATCGGTGGCATGCTGAGAGCGCATCAACCGATACCGTATATGGAAAAGAAGCGCTGCATGAGCGGAGGTCTGTCTGCGCCGACTGCTGTGAATTGCGCGCACGAGTCACCCACGCGCTGCCTCTCGCGATCTCTCAATTAGCGAGGCAGTCGCGCCACACTTCGTGCACTTTGCAATAGGCCGCACGAGACAGATTGTCCGCGCCAACCGACTGAAATGAAAGCGCGTATAGATTTCGCATTAGGGAGTATCGTAGTCGTCGGTGAATTTTTCACTCCAGAAAGAAACGGCACAACCTGGGTCGTACCTGAAGGAGGTACAATGTCTTGCAGCATCTTCGTAGCGTTCAGCTACGGGGAAAAGACTGCCGAATGAGAGCCTACCCCGAAGGCAGGGACACAGTTTAGCACAGTGTCCCAGAGCGTTAGCTGACACGAGGCGAGAATGGGGCAAACTGACACGCTCCCGATCATGACACAAGGAAGAAAGTCACTAATTCTAACAGCCGAATGGAAGCTCGAGCGCACACGAGTGCTTTAGCTCGTTTTATGTGGGACGCGACGTATACGTGCCAGTCGTGTCAAAGAAGGAGAACGCCTTTATGACGAAGTGCTTGGGACGTCCGAAATCCTTCATCGTAAAGGTCGCGCCGTGCACAGCTGACACAAAAGCAGGGACAGGGTTATTCATCCCTTATACAGGTCATTCCGTTCCATAAGGAGGTCATTCAATTCCTTTCTGTATGAGGAGGTGCTCAACTGTAGTTGGCACCGGTATGAGAAAAGCACGAGTACGGTAGAACAATTCGCTGCTGTGCGTGGTGCATCAGGGTTTCGACTCAGGGACTGGCGATTGAGCGCTACGCCGTTAAAGCCAAATACTACACGTACACACCTACATGTTATCGCTCATAACAAGCGCTGTCACTCTGGCTATCTTTGTAGTCTTCTGATAAATATTTCGTCATTGTATGATTAACGAGAGAATCGGAAGAGTCTTCGCACATCGCTTCGATAGCAGCGAAGACCTTTTAGCTCAACATCTCCCATGCAAAGCCCTTAAAGAGCACAAACGTGATGTTGAAGGTCATATTTGGCAAACATTCACCTTTGGAGAGTCGAACTAAACCGCAACGTCGACGCCTATTCTCATTCGCAAGGAAAATTCGCATTACGTGAACGTCACCGTGTAGGTGCGATGTTGTGATTAGGGAGCCTACATGCAAACGCTGTTTTATGGTGGTGACAACACCAAAATTTTAACGTGAAAGCGTTAAGGAGCCCGTGTCGCAGAAAATCCGGCGTCGGCGTTGGACGTCGTTTCGGCAAAAATAATTTCTATCCGAATTCCGAACCATGCCTACCCAACCACTTCTCCTACGAGGTAGAGAAGTCCTGGGTGACTGTCCTGCGTGTATTCTTTCTGTGTCCTGCCCTCAAAATGCGACATTATAACTGTGTTCCATCAAAACACTTTTCTGCCACCACAGTTGTTCAAACCTTGCCTGTCATTCTTTACAAAATTATTCCTCGGCATTTTGACAACGGCAGCCCACAAACAACTGTAATGGTAAGAAACACCAACAGCTCATGTCCTTAATGTTAGCTCTTCTCAAACTGAAATATTAAAAGTGCGCAACAATAGCAGGAGATTGACTCACGCAAGAAGCCGCGTTTCTACCAGAAAGCTCGCCTTCGTGCATAGCGTTCGCAGCCAGCGTTTCCCAGTAAGCATTACGGTTACATAAGCTGCAGTTGCCGGGAAGCATGAAAAACAGTAAGGGGTCTTTGAACGCTATCGCGTTCCACTCTTAAAGGCGAAGCGCCCTCCAATTTCGACCTTTATTTACCACCAAATTTCGTGAGTAGCCATTCTGGTTCTCAATATCGCTAGAAATCGCGGAGCATTCCTGCATTTCTTATTTTGTAACGCTCGGAAGTATCCACGTTGGCACGCAATCTATTCAATTTATTTAATTTAGTTTTACACCAGTGCGCCCACGAAACCTGCACACATATCTTTAATATACCAAACGCATTTTGCTTTTTTTTATTTTAGCGCATCAAACCTTTTTTTTTCTATTGCATATCGTGCGACACGTATGCAGCAACAAGTTATAAGGCTTTCTTTTTTTTTACTTATTGGTTTCTACATACAGCAGCTCTTTTAGGGCTATGGCATTTTGGCGGGCTCGTGGCAGTATTATCTCACGCCAAGAATTTGAACTGCAGTAAGCATTGTTGTTGCCTCCCACTTGTACGTAATATATAAGGGGTGTTTTTCGAAGTGTGCTGTTATAGAGACTGTGCTTACTAGCCTGTTTAACAAAAACATAGACGTGCCGTGTAATGCGCTCAGACACGTTATATGTCTCTGGCTGCTGAAGCCAAAGCTTATTTTAAAAATTAATTATACTCACATCAGCAAAGGTTACGGGAAACGTCGTCTGTCGACTCGTCTTTCGCCATCTAGTGTCCCCACCTCTCATAATTTGCCGGAAAGTCTAACCAGCCAATTTAGCTGGCGGCGGCAAGTACTTACAAAGGCTGTCGCTACCCTAAACAGTGCTTTATGTAGTCCCCCTAGTTGCGATATTTGCAGTGATCCAAGTTGACGTCGAAAAAGGTTCATCGATGAGTGCCGATTGCCCGTTGGCTTCTAGAGCACATACGCAGTGGCGCACACCCAGTGTCCTCATGGTACATACTCAATGGTATGTATTTTATACATTTTTCATACATCGTCAGTGAATTTCTTTTTTGTGCTCTTCCCCTATTTAGATGACTAAGTACGCGACAATGTTAACGTGCACAGCAAAACAATATCTCGAATATAAATGCTGGCGCTCCGCGTCTTACTTACTGCGGTGAGCGCTGTTGGTGGGGTGCATTTCCATCGCCAATTTTCACTAGTTTTCTACTTGATATAGTACCTGGGGCCATGAATGTGTGCTGTCTCGTACAAGTGGCGACCTTCCTCAAAAGAAGACACAAGAAAATTCGCTTTCCGGTACGTCAGGCTTTAAAACCCGTGGTGCGAAATCACTGGAAGCACCGTACGCGCCTTCGTCTCGTCGTCTGCTTCACGTGCCAGGGTTCCGACTTCTGCCGTTCGCGGCGCTGTTCGCCAGCACGTCGTAAAACCCCTGAATTAAAATGTAAGGACTTCCTCTGAACTTTGCCGCTTTCTCTCTCGCCTGCCACACCTCCAGAGAGTCGACCCTCCTATTGGTCGAAGCGCCATGGTCACGTGCTAACACACTTCTTCTTCTTTTTTTTTTTTTTTCTTGTCCGTAGCAGATGCCGGCGCCGTTGCCGGGTGTCGAAATCGCGCTCCGGTTGGTTTCCGGCAATCTTTTTGTTTCTGGCGGCGGAGTTTTGGCGGGCAGCATTTTGCTCGCGCTGGCGCCGTTTACGTATTGCGGCGTTGCCAGTGGCGTAGCAACAGGGGGTGGCCGAGGGGCCGTGGGCCCCGGGTGCACGGGGCTAGAAGGGGCGGGGGGGGGGGGGGGGGGGGGTCATATACGTCTGAAGACACCCGAACATTGTCGATATCCGCGCCGTCGTCGACTACACTCGGGGGGGGGGGGGGGGGTGCGACAGAAGAGCTAAGGGCCCCGGGTGCCAGACGACCTAGCTACGCCACTGGGCGTTGCCTAGCCTATGTTGTGGTTATGGGTGCAACAACCGAGGAGGCTAGGGGAAAAGACTTCGTTATTCCATACGGAAGAAGCAACGCGGCTCGCCGAAAGATTTGGCTGCAGGATCGGCCGGGCAAACTTTGAAAATGCGCGGGACCCGCGCCTTTGGGAGGAAGGTGGCCGTTCATCAGAAGTCACTCGTTCTTTTGGGACGATTTAGTGAGAAGCGGGAGCGCCTGCAGCCTTTCTTCGCTCTAAATAACGTTCGGTATGATTGTAGTTGGAAACGTTCACTCGCTGCTACGAAAGACGTGCTTCATGTTGTCTGAGCCTCGCCGTACACGCTTCTGGTTCGACAGAACCAGAATGTTGCGCACATTGCTTGACGCACTCGTTTCGTTGTAGTTTAAACTGTTGCTGGGCTCAGACATGAAAGTTGCGCTTCATATGTTAGTTCGACCCTCCGTTCAGTGACGCGCATTGCTAGACGTACCTCTTTTTTTTTTTTTTTTTAGTTGGACTCGGATTCCCGAGACTGAAACGTCAGTTGTCATCGTTTGAGCCCCCGTTTTCATGCTACTCGCTGTGCAGGTCTAGCTTTTATGTAGCACGCATTAGTGCACGTATTTGTATTTGCGGAGTTGTTACGAAAGCCGGAAGTTACTGTGCCCAGGCACAGTAACGGCAGCGACATCTTGAGTACTCCATATCTGCGATATAATAAATCACAATACATACATCTGCTAAACACATCCGAAATTATATTGGGTTCAAGGTCGTCGTGCAAATCCAAGCTAGTTGAAACATTTTTGACGCGGATAGGCCGAGTAAAAGAAACCTCTAACGAAAGGGGGCACAATGACCCAGACCATTTTGAACGTTCGACGTTGATAAAATTGTTATGGCCACGCACACGGCGGGCGGACATATCAACAGTTCTTGTTTTCGGAATTATTTGTGAAATACCACGGTGTATATTTTATTCCGTGCCGCCTTGTATCAGTTTTCAAAAAGTTGTGCCACACCAGATCTTCGTTTCTTTTTTTTTTTGCCTCATGTTGTTGTGAGTATTTGCTCCGGTATCTTTTTGTCCTTAGGCAACTGCTCGAGCCTCAAATCCCAGGCTATCTTTACCATGTTCATCTATCGTCATTTGGTTTATAGTCGTTCGTAGACCGTTTCTGAGACACTGCCTGTGTCATCCTTGCATATTTCCGCATTGCCACGCTACCTGTCGATGACGTTGATTGTCCCTGTTAATTACTATAAGGTTTTGTTGTCGCACAGATCGAGCACTAGAGAATCGTTGTGATCAGTATATCCGACTAAATCCTCTATGTGCACATTCATATCTCCTCATATCTCATGATGATGATGATGATTTATTGGCATTCACTGGGGAATGGGGGGTGACATGTAGTCAGCTGCTCAATCAGTTAATTAGGATTGCTTTACATGTATTTTATTCTAGCATTTTTGTACACATCTCCTTAATCTTTCTTCTTTTCCTCAAAACTGTTCTCTGCACTTGAGACATCATAAACTAAAGTGCAAAAAAAAAAACATCGGACGAAAGCGAGAACCACACAGGACAGAACGCATCTTGCTGTCGTCCAATGTGTTTTTCGCGCTAGGTAACGATATCTCAAATGTGTAATGAGCAACAACTAGCCAAACTGTCTTCTCTAATTGTGTATACCCTATCTACCTTGTACTGCTGCCTATGTCTGTAGCGAATCCGGTCGTGTCAATCTCTTTTCTGTTTCTTTCCCCCACCACTGATATAAACGTCTCTTGCTTATCTAGACTGCTGACCGACTGATACTTCCGTCCGCTTTAAATCCAAGCGCTTCTGGAAGGTGAACGCTATACCTGCGGTTCTCACAGGGTGAATGAATCCCTTCTCATTTCATTAGGATGTGCTAAGTGATCTCCAGATTTTTTCTGCGGCATAGACATGCCTCATCTTGTTGCGAGTATTTGCTCCGGTATGTTTTTGACATGTCATTCACGAGTCAAGGGTGTATTTCAGCCGAGCCATCTTAAGTTCTCTAAAGCGAAAGTACGCTTCTACATAGAGAATACGTGCTACGCATTTCAGCGTGTTGCCGGAGCCACGCGTGCGATTTTTATTTGCGATGCATGTAGTTTGTCGAAGTGCTGAGCGAGATGGAACAATGCATTTTAGCTCGCATGCGTGCTCAGAATCTCACGCCCGCTGAACCGCAATCATATATACCGTCTATTGAGGAACGCGAGCGCCGCTCGAAGATGGACAGTCTTTACTTGCTGATGGGCACAGAATCAAGCGTGAAAGACCTGCCATGGTTGCTCAGTGGATATGGTGTTGGGCTGCTGAGCACGAGGTCGCAGGATCGAATCCCGGCCATGGCGGCCGCATTTGGATGGGGGCGAAATGCGAGAACACCTGTGTACTTAAATTCAGGTGCACGTTAAAGAACCCCGGGTGGTCGAAATTTCCGGAGTCCTCCACTACGGCGTGCCTCATAATCAGAAAGTGGGCTTTGGCACGTAAAACCCCATAATATTTTAAGCGTGAAAGCATAGTAACATACTAAACAAAAGAATTTAAGCAAGAAGTGGGCAGCATACTTAGTAAAAGCCAAATGACGTAGTGATCTCATTCCAGATCCCTCAGTACCACGCATCAGGCTTATTTGGACACCTGCTCATTTATTGTCGGGCAATGACCGCACTCATGCGGTTGCCCGAGAGCTAACCTGCCGGGCACCTGGCAGTGAGGCGAGCAACCCATATCAAGCATCCCAGAATTCGCCCAACACATACCGGGACACTCTAGACTTTTACAGACTAAGGAGCTTGTGATATCACCCTCCACCCAAATCCTTCTCCCGGAATGAAGCCGCATCCCTGAGACGGTTTCAAACCAACTCATATCCGAACCTACTCCTTCTCAACAAGCTCTCCCCAACCTTATATCCCACCACATGCACAGGCTGCGGTGCACCACCGACGACGTTCCACGTCACGATTGAGTGCCCACTCCGCTGTGCCCACTCTGCTGCCGCAGAGTGGGCACTGCGGCAGCAGAAAGGGCAACCTGCCTAGAAATTCTTTCTGCTTCATGATACAGGTCACGGTTGTTCTACTCGGGAATCATCTGGCTGTCCACAACGGAACGCAAGACGCCGCACGTGTCGATTGGGTTATCGTGAGGCACCCTGCATCAACGATCATCGACAGCTGCCGGCTCTCTGAAAGTGCACCGTTCATCGAGTCACACACTGAGACTGCGTGGCGATACACAGGAGCGACGACTCATCACGTGACCCCTCCGAAGGCTACAAAAGCATCGCCAGAAACCTGGATCTTCAGTGGGCACTGCGGCAGCAGCAAGGGCAACATGCCTAGAAATTCTTTCAGCTTCTTGGTACAGGTTAGTAGTTACCTACCTGGATATTGTTACAGAAGCGATAATCGTTATTTGCTGCTGCTGCCCTGCCCACTGGGTGTAAAATCTTTACTAACATGTATTTATTCACTGCCGGTTGATTTGCTTGTTTGTGGAGATGTTGAGGCGAACCCTGGTCCCGGTGATAGCGAAGTGTTGGCCAAAATCTTAGAGGGCCAAGCCAAAACACATTCCTGCATTGAAAAAATACAGACAACCCAAAATGCGATAGAAAAGAAGATCTCTACTCTAACGGAGCGCATAGACAAAGTTGATAAACAACTAGAAAACCTCACGGCGCTAACCGCCAAAGTGCAAGTAGTAGAAGCAACAGTTACAGGAATAAACAAAGAGATTGTATCCCTGATGAGCAAGGTAGATGAGCTAGAAAATGTAAGCCGCCGAAACAACCTGGTTATATATGGCATAGAAGAACCACGTGGCGAAACTGCGGATGGCCTATTAAAAAAACTAAAAGATGACATTTTCAAAGACACACTACAGGTTACAGTCAGGGGAATCGAAAGATGTCATCGAATCGGGCAGAAGGCCAAAAATAAATGCCGTCCTGTTATTCTAAAGTTTCTGGACTACCGAGAGAAGATAGCTGTATTAAAGAGCTGTGACAAACTTAAGGGAAGGACGGTGTCGATTTCGGAAGACTTTTCCTACAGGATAAGAGAAATAAGGAAAAAATTGTGGGGCACATCAGCTGATGAAAAGAAAAACGGATCCAAAGTGAATGTAATTTTTGATAAACTAAGCGTGGATGACGTCGTGTTCGGGTGGAACGAAACTACTGGTCCACGCTATAAGTTAAGCAAAAAGGCTAACTGTCGGCAGAAGCATGACGCACTGTCACTGAAAGTACTTAATGTAAAGTGCAGAAGTGTCGTAAACAAAGTTACTGAGCTAGATGCATTGTTGTTGACCCATAGCATTGATGTAGCCATCCTCACTGAAACGTGGTGAAACGAGTCCATTTATGACAGTGAATTTGTGCCCGCTGGATACAGCGTACATAGAAAAGACCGCGAGAGTAAGGGTGGTGGGGTGGCTATTCTTTTCAACAAATCCTTAGGCATAAAAAAATGCATGATGTGCCTGGTGTCGAGGCTGTCTTTTGCAAAGTGTACTGTGGTAGCACCAGGTATGTTATAGGCGCTATTTACAGGCCTCCTGGTTCTGATGTTGGCATCCACAAAAACTTAAGAAAATATCTAGACACACAAGTCAGGCTTGGGGACAAAATAATCCTATCAGGTGATTTCAACCTTCCCGAGGTGGATTGGTCAACATTTACAGCCCGAAACCGAAATGATAATCACTGTGAAATACTGATAGATATGGCCTTCGCGTTCGACTTACTGCAAGTAGTTCAAAATTACACCAGGATTCAGGAACAAGAAAGGGGCTGACAGATGGGATGGGTAACTCAAAGTCCATACTCGACTTGTTTTTTGTAAGTGGTTCGATTACAGCCGAAACTTCCTGTGAGGTAATACCTGGTATCTCGGACCATTCTGCAGTATTGCTAGAATTGGCTGGTGCAGCAATTAAACGTAATAACCCAACCTCTAGTTTCCCTAACTTTTCACGAGCAGGTGATGTCTCTATCATTGACATGCTTTCCTTTAATTTAGATATTTTCTCATCCTATTCTGGAGATATAAACAGTCTTTGGCATCAATTCAAAATAATTATAAAAGAATGCATCGACAAATATGTTCCCCGCATTGTAAAGAAGTCGAAGCGCAGGAACGCCTGGATCTCTCGGGACTCATTGCGGTTACGAAGGCAACTCAAGAGGCTAAAGAAAAAACAAAAATCTACAAACTCTTCCTATACTGCGCAGAAAATAGCGGATATTACATTACAGCTAAAAACACAAGTACGAACTGACAAACAACGGTGTTTCGGAGAGTCCGTATCTAATTTTATACGCACGTCCCCCGAGCAAGTCTGGCGGCACATACGCCCGACTTCTAGCGATTGTGATGTCTTTGATATCGAAGGTGAACAAGTAGATGACGCAAAAAAAAATCTCAAATGCCTTCAATGAGCAATTTAAAAGCATTTTCACTGTTGATAATGATATTTTACCACACTTCGACGCAAATTTCCCACCCATACCAGATGTTCTAATTAGTGAAGCTGGAATTTTGAATATGCTCTTAAAACTCGATGTAAAGAAGTCGCCAGGGCCAGATGACATACCAAACGCATTTTCAAAGAGATACGCAGAATGGGTCTCAAAATACTTGTGTGTTCTGTTCTCCAGATCACTATCTGAAGGGCAAGTCCCGGACGACTGGGGAACCGCCAGAGTAAAGCCTGTCCATAAGAATGGGAGGAAAGACTGCATAAAGAACTATCGTCCGATTTCCTTAACCTGTACTGCATGTAAACTTTTAGAACATATTATACATAACCACATAACGCAGTTTCTTGACAAACATCATATTTTAACAAAGTATCAACATGGATTTCGACTAGGTTATTCTACGTGTACCCAGCTAGCAGAAACAATACATCACTTTGCACTTTCAATTAATAACGGAAAACAAACCGATGTAATTTTTATGGACTTTAAAAAAGCTTTTGACAGTCTCTCACAAGAAGTTATTGCACAAATTAGGGACAATATTAAATAACGAACAACTTTTGAACTGGATTGCCGCATACATTAACAATCGAAAAGTTTGTTGTCTTTAATGGAGAAACTTCGGAAATTCTTGGTGTGGACTCAGGCGTTCCCCAGGGGTCTGTGCTTGGGCCCCTTCTTTTTCTTTTGTTTATTAATGATATTGTCTGCAACATTCCTGTCAAAATACGATTGTATGCCGATGACTGCGTGATTTACACTGAAGCGAACAGTACAGCTGACCAAACTCTTTTAAATGATACACTCAACAAAATTGTTCAGTGGTGTGATATGTGGCAAATGTGTATAAACTATGAAAAAACAGTGTTCATGAGAGTTACTCACAAAAAAAGACCATTAACCTTTGTCTATTCTATCAACAGCAGTGTTCTTCACGAAGTACTTCATTACAAATACCTGGGCCTCTGGATAACAAGTAACTTAGACTGGACTAAACACATTGATTATTTCGTAAGAAATGCAAACTGTAAGTTGTTCTTTTTACGAAGAGCTCTGAAATTTACTACTCCTGATGTCCGCATGACCGCATATAAAGCGCTTATTTTCCCATCATTTGATTATGCAGCCATAATCTGGGACCCCTTCACTAGGACCAATATTAACAAGATTGAAAGCGTACAGAAAAAGGGTGTGCGATTCATATATAACAGCTTTGGACGTTCTTCTGTTTCTGCCCTTTTAACCAGAGCAAACTTGCCACAAATAACGCAAAGAAACCGGTCATCTAGGCTCAAATTTATGTATCAGATTGTAAAGGGGCACTATAAGTTAGACACTTCAGACGTAATAACCTTTTCATCCAGCTATGCCACTAGACAAAGACACCAATTAACAATTGCTCCGTTTCGCACACGTAACAACTCCTTTAAATACTCTTTCTTTCCGCGGACAATAACTGAATGGAACCAGCTTACTAACACCCAAGTTCAACTGCCTTCACTTACCTTGTTTACATCGTGTCTAACTTAGTACTTACCATATGCCTTCTATTTTAGTTTATATTAGTTTATTTACTCTTATGTACTGTATTTGTCGGTTGCCTTTTTTTGTGATCTTTTCAACATCTGTACCCTCCTGCCAAAATCCCCAAAGTGGGATTGCAGTATCAATAAATAAATAAAAAAAACTAACTAAGGATATGCCTGTTCTACAATCCGCCCAACCAACATATGCGCAGTGGGAGGCGATCCTCCGTAGCCTGAGGTCTGGCTGGCCCCGATACGACGAGCACCAGCGGTAGCGACAGCCACTGGGGCCCTGGACTGAGTGCCCCAACCACATAAATCCTTTCACTTTATAATAAAGTTTCTTCTGTATCTCTCTCATATACTACATCAGAAGTACCAATGCTTCACCGCCGATTTGCGCCACTTACACGTTTTTGAGACTTTCTTTGCCAATTTAAGATTATAATACTTGTGTAAATCACCAACACCGAGCTTGGTTATATCACTATAAATCATGGGCATTTCATTTCCATGCTCTCATCCTGGTCAGTTTTAATGTCACTTACAGTGGCGTAGCTAGAAATTTCGTTCGGGGGGGGGGGGGGGGGGGGCTCACATTGCCACTCGGCCTCCTCCTTGTAGATCTCATAATGATCAAATACATGAATAATAACTACACTGCCATTGCCAATGTTGCTGCAAACGAATTCTTGAACGCTGCACACTGTTAAGACACGTAAAATATGTATATTTTCCTAACGAATATGCTCGTATGTAACAAAAATTGTGCGCGATATGACTTATATCAATGCTTCCATGTTTTTGTCTACTTAATAAGTAAAGAAAATATCACACGAGATTTAGAACTATATCAGTTCGAAACGAACAAAGCAGTGCATGCCACTCATATGAAAAATGTTAAAGCTGTGAAATGAACAAGTTGAGGACAAATATGTTAATGAAACTTTGTCGTTCGAGAGCCTTGTTTACATTTTTGTACATGTTCAACGGCCAGGGAAAAATATCAATGACACTGTCCTTTGCCCGTCCCAATGTATTGCGCAGGAGCAGCAGTCACCGGTCGTCTATTGTGAGTAATTGCACTGAAATTATAGTAACAGGGAGCACATACAAAAACCAGGAGTTCTGCAAAATATACGAGGGCGAGTCAAAATAAAGTGAGCCAATGCTAATGTATGACAAACGCGGTACGTAATTTAAAAATAGTCTCCCTGATGCCGGGGCGCAATTATGGGCTGTCCAGAGGGCCCACGATGCGGCGGTCGAGCAACGCCTGACTGTCCCAACGTGGGAGCGGCCCGCAGCGCGCTGAGTCACGTACCTCAGGACCTTATTAAAGTTTTGCATCCATCCATCCATCCATGAGGATTTAGACATTAGTTGCACTGACTAACGAGTCAAGTGATTTCTGTCTCATAAAACTCCTTGGGTTCAGCGCTCCTTGGGTTCAGCGATCAGCGCTCAATCTGTCGTTTCGTACTCTTCCTTCCCAAGTCTTTTATTTTTCTTTTTTGGCGCAACAATGTATTCATTAGATACCAACCAACTCGCCCAGCAACAAGTTCTACTCTCCTTGGGTTGCTGCATCAAAAAGTATCTAACTGACTCTTTCACGTTATATCGTCCGACACAAGTCTGGTTCCCTTGAGCTGTTTCTTCAATTGCCCCAAAATGTGGAAATCGCAAGGCGACACGTCTGGGCTGTATGGCGGATGTTGCAGCGTTTCTCACTTGAGCTTTGCCGGTTTTGTGCTAACCACATCAGCAACGTGGGGATAGGCATTGTCGTGGAGCAAGATGACCCCGTTACTCAATTTTCCACGTCGTTTGTTTTTGATTGCGACACTAAGCCGATCCGGCGTTTCACAAGATCGGAAACGATTGATTATCTCTCCAGGTTTAGCAAATTCGTTCAATAATGGCTTTCACTCGCTGATACAGCGTGCAGCGCATGGTCACAATTTTATAGCCCTTGGGACTTGATACTTGATCTTAAGGAGACGTTATGTAGAGGCCATGGCGGGGAGTCCCAGGGCGACTTTCATTGCCTTCCTTATCATGATGTTCAGCTTTTCTATTTCAGCGTTCTTTAAAGCCAGGTACGGCGTGCCGTATGTGATGCGGCTGGTGAGTAGCGCTTGTATTATTCTTAGAGGGTCTTGCTCCTTGAGCCCGCTTCTTTGGCTTGAGATCCTCTTGACGAGGTGCGTTAGTTGCGAAAGGGTGCGTTCTAGTCTCGGTAGGCTGGCAGCTCCCGATCCGTCTTTGTGGATGTGGAGTCCAAGTATTCGCATGGTGTCGACTTTCGGGATTGTTGTCCCGTTGAGTGTGATGCTGGGGTCGGGCTCTTCGTAGTTGGGTGGTCGGCCTCTCGTTCTTGCTTTCAGGACGAGGTGCTGACATCTCTGGGGCGCAGCGGAGGCCGCAATTTCGGAGATAGCTTTCGATGGTTTCGACGGCTTCTTGTAAGCTACTTTCTTGCCTTCCAACGTTCGTAGCTCTAGTCCAGAGCGTGATGTCATCAGCATACATCGCGTGACGCAGATGTCGTATGGTCTCGAGGAGTGGGGGTAGCTTGATCATAGCTACGTTAAAGAGTAGCGGTGAAATGACCGACCCTTGCGGGGTGCCTCTGTTTGGAAGTAGGAAGCTTTCACTGCGGATGTTGCAGATTCCGACTGTTGCCGTGCGCTCCATAAGAAAGTTTCTGACGTATGCGTAGGTGCCGCAGCCGGTGCCGTAGGTTTCGAGATTGTTGAGGATCGCGTCTTGGCTAACGTTATCAAAGGCTTTCTTGACGTATATCGCCACTATGGAGTATTTGCTTCGATTGTTTAGGTGATCTAAAAGGCCTTCCTTTAGTTGTAAGAGTACATCCTGCGTTGAGAGGTGCTGCCTGAAGCCGAACATGGCGTCCATGGTAGGTGGTCGTTGTCTTCCAGGTACTGGGTAATGCGGTCGTGCACCATATGTTCGAAAAGCTTTCCCGCGCACGAGGTAAGGGAGATCGGGCGTAGGTCCTCCAAGCTGAGAGGTTTGTTGGCCTTGGGGATCATGGTGATGTCCGAGTGTTTCCACACAGCCGGCAGTTCTTCTTTCTCCCAGCACTCATTGTAGTAACGGAGGAGAGCCTCGGCGGCCTGCTGCGGTAGGTTGCGTAGGTGTTTGCTAACGATCCCGTCTTTACCAGGGCTAGTATTTCTAGTCAGCTTGGATAGGGCTACGTGGATTTCGGCCTGCGTGAAAGGTCGGTCGAGTTCTGGGTTCGGCTTTCCAGAGTATTATTTGCTGCGAGTTGACGCGGTAGAGGGTGCGTCTCCGCATAGTTTCTTTTGTAGTTCTCGCAGGAGGTGTTCTTCTGATTCGGCGTGGTTGTGGACAAGACTGTGAAGATGTTGCTTCTGTTTCGTTTTGGTGGGTTCAGTGGCCAGGAGTGCGCGTAAGAGGTGCGAGGTCCTCAGAGACCCCTGTAGCTTGTAACAGAAAGCGTGCCAGTTCTGCCTGACTAGGTGACCCGCATAGTCTTGAGCCTGCTTGGTAAGGAGAGCGATACGTGTTTTTAGCTTTCTGTCAAGCTTTTGTCGCTTCCATCTCTTCAGGAGGCCACTTCTTGCCTCCCAGAGATGTAGGAGGTGCACGTCGACCGCAGGTGTATCGGCATCGAGTTGTATGATCGTGGTGTGACGTTCTGCTGTGTCTAATGAATTTTCGAGCCACTCGTCAATGTCAGTTATGCTTGCTCCGTGATCTAGCTTGTCCCTAAAGGATTTCCAATCGGTTAACCGTGCAGTTCCGGTCTTGGTCTGTTTACGGGTGTGTGCTACATCAAATTGGAGGATATGGTGATCGCTACCTAAGGTTTCCTGGAGTCGACTCTACTCTGCCCAGAGGACGTCCGCAGTAAAGGTTAGATCAGGATTTGTGTCCCTGAAGACGCTGTTTCCGATTCTCGTGGTCTGGAGAGGATCATTCCAGAGGGTGAGTCTGTGTTGCTGGGTAGCATTATGCACTCTAGCACCCTTTTTTGTGGTGGTATGATAGCCCCATGCCATGTGCGAGGCGTTGAAGTCTCCCACTGTGACCAGTTGGTGTCCATTTGTGGATTTCCTGATTTTTCGAACAAAGTTATCGAAGTCCGGTAGCTGGCCGCGAGGCAGGCTGTACACGTTGACCACGAATAGGCTTTTCTGCGTCTTTCGTTCCGGTAAAACCTCGATTAAGGTGTGTTCGTTCTGGGTGCTCTCTACGTCATGTTTTTGGGCTTTGAGAGTTTTCTTCACCAGTATGGCAGGCAATGTATTATTTATCCATAAGCTATTTACACTCCTAGGCATCGGCGTCGGTGGTTCAGTGGTAGAATACTCGCCTGCCACGCGGGTGGCCCGGGTTTGATTCCCGGCCGACGCATCACTTTTTTTTTTCAGTTGACGTATTTTTGACAATGCACAGCACACGCTGCTCGCTCGTTCGGGCTGATCGCTTATATTGACACTCATTGTCACTCGTTTCTGCATGTTTCAGTCCTCGTTTCTCTCTCTGTCCTTCTTTAGGAGGGGGGGGGGGGGTTGTAGCAGTTTTAACTGTTACAGCTGAGTAGCGGCACCACAGAATGGACAGAACTTCCACTAATCAATAAGCAAATTATTATTGTTAATAAGCCTGCTTCGGGCCTAATTTCTCCACAGCTTTGCTACCTTCGACAGCTTGCGCAAGCAATTTGATCCCCATCAGGCTAGACCGCGACCGAAAACACAACCCGACGCGGATACTAACTAAACTCCTACGCTTAACCTGGGTAACTGAATTTACTGATGAAGATTAAGCAGAGGAACAGCCCAACTTCCCAAAGAAAACACTTCCGTTGGACATCCAAGTGATATGTCCCAATGCCCGTGCATCATTTCCGAGACAAATAGGAAATCCACTGAACGTCCAATTACGGATATGCACGGACGTCCCACTGGTATTGCACATATGGACTTTTGTAGGCATACACACAAATAGTTAGCTGTTCTTCAAGAAGCTTAGTCTTTGAGTTTATTCAAAAGCAACCCAGACTGCCCGAAAAAAAAAATCTAGGACGAAAAACGATTTTCGTCCCACGAAGTGAATCCGTATTTCTCGCGAGCGCACTTTCTCTCATATATTTCTGTCGTCACTGCTTATACCTAATTAGTCTGTTATTGTTTACCTAATTGTTTGTCTAATTCTTTCTATAATTTTTTTGCCCAATTCAAGATCAGCTCAACTACGTACACATTTGCCTCTTCGAGCGCCGATTTATGTGGGGCGCTGAATTCATCCGCGCCGCGCTACTTGCACAAGTTGGCACCACGCCAGCTGTGTCGATGACGTCATCAGCAGCGCCTCTCGCTCGTTATCTTGGTCATTCATCAGCCGCGCGCCGCGACAGCTGCTCCGCTGACCGTGTTCTTGGCGCTGTGCCAACATTTATGGTCGAGCTTCGTACACCCGCATTGCGAATCTTCAATATACGCTCACGCGTAAAAGCCACTCAGTTGTCTTCAAAACAATACACTTGTCCAACGTTTTCTCCCACTGTTCAAAACAACACTGAAGCTCGATCCTCAAGCTTAATCCTGTTGACTGCCTGCTGGGAAGTTGAGTGCCCCCTGGGAAATTGTTTTCACTTTGTGTGCGGTGATAAATATCCTTCATTTATTAAACATTAAATTCTACTTTAAAAAATGGCTGTGGCTTAGGTAAGGTTAAGCCCAGGATGCGAAGCATACTAGCCTTTATTTTAGTTGTTGAACCACTGTTTAGCCTGGTGAACTGCTGTTGCTTGGCTATATTTGGTTCGGCTAGACGAAGAAACAACTCATGCATTACTGCTTCGCCTTCAAGAGTGGAACGCGACAGCGTTCCCGTCGACCCGCCAAGGGGTGTAAGACAATGGGCTACAGGGCAGCGACTACGCGCCCCGCATTGGACGCGGTGAGCGTCGAGCAAAGCAGCGTTCGGCGCGGCAACGAAATGTGCGCCTGAGCAAGAGACGCACGCCTTAGAAACAGCTCGTTTCTAAGGCAACACCGCATTCACTAGAGGCGCTTCTGTACCGCTTAGAAGCATCGTACTCGTGGCTCAGTGGTAGCGTCTCCGTCCCACACTCCGGAGACCCTGGTTCGATTCCCACCCAGCCCGTCTTGCAAGAGTTGAGCCAAAGCCACTTCTCCTCTGTCGTGACGTCACGGTGTCACGTGGTTTCATGGCGACACCGCCGCGCCTGAGGAGCTGGGTTGAGCTCTCGTAATATGCTTCGCATAAAATGAAGAAAAAAAAACAAATCGGGGACCTCAGCCCGATGAAGAGGGGGCGTGGGGAACGCCAGCCGATACCTAAGAGGCTAATTATCACGTCATAGCCACAGCAGCTGGAGCCTTTTGTGGCACTGTCGTGATGCAGAAATCAATCACTTGCATTCCATAATTTCGAACACCTCCTCTGAACATTCTTCCTTAATCGCCTTAATAATTCCAAGTAAAATTGGTGACTGGCAGTCTGTCCATGACGAGTGAATTCTCGCCGCACAATTCCACAAACACCGAAGAAGAAAATAAGACACGATGAGCATCGTGTTCCCACAAGCACATTATAGTCACATTGTTTCAGTCTTGGTGAAAGGGGCATCTTCAACTGGCCCGAAACTTGCTTGGTTTTGGAGTCACAACTATATAGACGACCGCACGCCAAGTTTCATCCTAAAGCCCCTCAATTTTCCAAAAGTAGCGCCATTCTTAGATCTTTCCGCCACCCCGCTCACCCAGGCGCTTCCTCCTCCATTCCTCCTGTCGCCCCAGCCTCCTCCGCTCCCCCATTGGCCAATCTGTGTCACGTGAAAGCGGGCCCCGCGCTTTTGTATATTTTTTTCTTTCCGGCGCAGAGCAGGCGCCGCGCTTTTGTATATCTTTTCTTTCCAGCGCGCTGCGACCCCCAATCTTGGGCCTGCGACCCCCATTCTTGGGCCTGCGCGACGAAGTACGGCAGGCGGTTTGAAGGAGCGCGGTAGTTTTATACAATGTGTTAGCGCCGAGTGCTTAATTGCGATGCCGTGCTGCTGCGCCTACGGTTGCCACAACAGACCCAGTGACGGCAAAAAGCTTTTTGTTTTACCATCCGCCGGGCGCAACGCAAAACGAAGAAAAGTGTGGATTCACAAGATCGGGCGGGCTGACTTCGAGCAAGTGGCAAAGAACGCGCGGCTTTGTGAAGTGACACGGCTCCTCCAACCTCTTCTTTTGACGCCCGTGTCAAAACGGGCCCGTGTCCAGTGCATTGGGCGTGCGTTAAAGAACCCCAGCTGCAAAAAAAATTAATCCAGAGCCCCCATTATGGCGTGCCTTATGAGATCGTGGTGTTGGGATGTAAAACCCAAGAATCAACTTTTCTTCTGTCTTGTGTGCCTTGACTGTTCCAGTTAACGCAACACTGCTTCCTTGTGAAAACTTACAACGCAAAAGAATACAGACGCACGTAGTATACAGAGATAAAATTAGCACTTCAACAAAAGTGTTGCTGGTGCCAATGAGGGAGGGGGATAATTATTTTCTGAACCTCTTTCCAGTTGTCCCATCAAGTTCCTTCTTTCTTTTCTATCAAATTCTAACCATTTGCACTGTAATAAATAAATAACGATTTCATATGCTGGTACGTTGTTAAAATTATCTATACCGCCTATGTGTGAAAACGTTGCTCATGGCCACCACAACCTGTGCATGAGCTACGTACATCTGTAAAAGGCGCGGAACAGAAACGGCCCTGCTGCCAGGCATTGCTGACCGCAGACAGTCGGAATCTCTCACGCGCCGGCCGAACAAAAGCATCCTGCAGGTACGTAAATTAACCTACGAAACCACGTGCACATACTTTCGCGCTGTCAAAACCTGAAACTCTGGTAATTACTCGCGTGTCCGAGCACACCGCGTGCTTGTGTCGTGTTTCAGCAACACGAACTTTCAACGTGCGCGCGCTTTACGCCTTAAATACGCCTTGAATAATGGTGCTTTTCTCTATTTCTTCCGCAAATCCGACACGACATTCTTAAGGCCAGTTACCGACTGACAAAGCAAGATCTAGATTGAAAAAACTGCTCCGCAGGACTCGAACGAACTTTTCCGCGGATTTCCTCCCGTAGCGTGTTAGCCGTCGTCTGCTACGGCAGGCCCACCACCAGCGGCGCCACCATCGAGGCCGCGCCGAGCGGAGGAGGAGGAAAGTGAATGGCGCTACTTTGGGAGATAGAGGGGTTTTATTTCATCCTGGACGCCAGCGCTCGTTTCTCCCCTGGCGGAGCGATTTCATCTCCAACGGGGGTTTCCGTCGCCGCTTCCCTTCACGGTAGCCCCCGCGTTCAGTTCGCGCTGCGCGCGAAACGTCTCTTGTTTGCGACAGCGCCTCTTCGGATGACCGGAAATTATTATTGTGTTGTTAACTGTCACGACAGCAATGTAAACATGAAAAGGTTGATGCCACCAGTGAAATTCTGCCGATTCACAAGAGAATGGTACGAAAGAAGCAGACGACAGACATGGATTACTGTGGTGCGCCGAGCGAAGTAAACATCTGGAAAACGAAGCGAGATCGTTTATTGATCACTCCTGAGTGTATGACGGTTTCTATACGTAACCCACGTGAAATTAATAATTACTCTGTACATAATCCTTTTATTCATACAAAAACTTTAAGTTGAACGAGCGCTTGTCCTGTCTTCTTTCTCGTGTTTCGTTTGTGTGTGCGCTGTCTAAGAATGGAAACCACGTCTGTTGTATGCGCTAGCAGTGGCCGAAGTTCACGCGTGCCGAGAAATTGAATATGTGCATGATGCATTTAACATGACCGGAGTTCATTCCCGCTTCACCACCGCACCGATCGATCGGGTTACTGGACGATACACACCCGCGTCTTGGTCGCGCCGGCATTGCCGAAGCAGGAATGATTAATAATACTTTCAACTTCCGTCTCTTGAGTACTGTTAAAAAATGACCAAGCTGTCTACATTGCTGCCTCTATTCCATATTGTAGGGGACGTACTAGTTAAAGTTGTGTGCGCATGTCGTACTTGTGCTATGCAGCGATATATCTTGTTTATTTCCGCACAGTGTCGATAGAAGTCCGTTGTCGCCATCACAGACAACACGGATTTGTAGCAAACATAATGTGAGAAACTGCAAAAATTACTTTAGCTCGTAGGTGCCGTATGTATGTGCCGCATCGTATGTGCTGACGATTTTTCCGGCGGCACATACGATGTCGTTTCCAATTACCTGCTCAGCGTCCCTTACATGGTTAAGCAGACGCTGCCCTTTCGCCGCATTGCAGCCATAAAAGTAATCGTCAAGCGTACCGATCTTCTTAAAGGCAAATATAGCGTGTGCAGTTTGTTTCACACTAAGGGGAAAACTCGGAACGTATTGCGTCGCGATGCGGCAAGCAATGGAGTCGTGCGGCGGCAGCAGCTCGAGCAGGCGCACACGCTTGAGGGGCAGTGTCCTGATCTGCGTCGTCTGCTACGGCGGCGCGCGCTGGCCGCATTTTCGGGAAGCGTGGTACTGTCAGGGGCAGTGCACCGATTTCATCGGTACTGCGGGAACTGAGCTGATATTCTTTACTAAACGTTGTGCGTCGCCACACTCTGATCCTTCATTGGCAATAATGGGGTTCCACAAACTTCTTTTGACAACATGGTTCATTTGTTCTTTCGAAGGGCCGGAGTACTGAGCGTGTGCACGTATATTTCTTCACTGTGTGTGCTACCGTAATGAGCAGCGACAAAACGCACCAAGATGTGCGCGCAACGTGCTCAGTCTTTGTTTGACTCGAAAGGAAAACAAAGCACTCAACAATGGGAGTCGAACACGGTGAAACAAACGGACACGATTAAATGAACGTTTTAGGTTCAGACAATGAGCTGGAAGTGATTTTTCTCGATAATCATTCGCTACACCAGACAGATCCTGCCCGCCGGTGGGGAATTGGACACGTCACGCTCGGAACTTCAGTTAGTATCTCGTCATGTCCCCAGCGGCAGCGATGACAGCGCTCATCCTGGAAGGCAGTGAAGTGTAGAATGACTTGATCAGGGATGTGTTCATTCGCTGCACGTCTCAGTCACTGACGATGGTGGATCGAAGCCTATCCTCGGGCGACTGATAGAGGGGATGTTGCGCCAGCGATACTTTCAACGAGCCCCAGACATTTTAAATGATGTTGGCGCCCGGGGATTGAGGCGGCCGCTCCAAGAGAGTGACTGCGCGCTGTTCTAGCAGTTCTTGCACAGCACGAGCAGTGTGGATCGGCGTCCTATCGCGTTAGAATATATAGTCG
Source organism: Dermacentor albipictus (assembly GCF_038994185.2). Lineage (NCBI taxonomy): Eukaryota > Metazoa > Arthropoda > Arachnida > Ixodida > Ixodidae > Dermacentor > Dermacentor albipictus. Next base: position 143,391,759 of record NC_091823.1, on the reverse strand, counting down.
CCTTCCAGAAACGGGCCGTCAAGAATGTATGGAATCAGTACGTCGTCTATGACTGCCATGCAGCGATGAACTTACATTCGAGGCGTATCAGTGGGCGTCGCGCAACGCTTAGCAAAGAATACCGGCTCCTTTCACGCAGTAACGATGTGATCAGCGCCCTGCACCTGACAGTAGAACGTTTCTCGACAATGCGGCCAGCGTGCGCCGCCGTAGCAGACGACGCCGTTCAAGATCCCGCCCCTCGAGCATCTGCGCGAGCTGCTGCGCTTCGAGTTTTCCCCTAAATGTGAGAGAGACTGTACACCGCCCTTCGAAGGAAATGTCCACGCGCGCACACCGCGCGCGGCGCGAAACGTGCCCAAACACGCGCAGTGCAGGAGGCAATCAAGGCGGCGCGAACGAGAGATGGGAGAGGGGTACCACCGCTAATAGAATTTTGCTCCGCATGCGGCGCTCTCAACGCCGGCGCAGCAGCGCCGCTCTTGGTGCCGCCTGACCAGGCCTCGAGCTCTGGTCACGCGGCGCCACTGTACCGGTACATGCAGCGCCACATGCGGCCATCCTCGGAGATTTCAGGTTGGGGGCACTGCTGTTTACGGCCGCGCCGCGCACTGCGCTATGGGTGGAGATGGCGTTGACGAGTGATCGGCGTGTGTTGTTTTGCGGCTTTCTAAAGATAGAAAATATCGATGGCTACTTCAAGAAGAGCTGCTTACGCATGGGTGCGAGGTTGTACTATAGCAGGCACGTTTACGCAGTAAGAGAAGAATCGGTGAACGCAAGAGGCCCGTCGGACATCGTCGGCAAATGTGTCGCCCAGATGAAAAGCGTGGACTACGATGTGCGTCTTGAGGTGAACCGATCCTTTCTTCAAATAAATAAATAAATAAATAAGTGCCTCAATATCGCTAACCGCTTCATTTTTTTTTCTTTTTTAGTTGTCAGAAAATTGAAGAAATATTTTGCACGCAAGCTGTACATGCAAAGCTGGCTGTGGAGGCTGGTGCAAGCACGCCGCGGCCATGGCGATATTCGTAAATGAATACGAATATACATCGTGCACGGATGTTCCATGCGCATGGAAGAAACCATCATCGCGTCCCAACGTCGATGTCAAAAAATCAATCAAGGAAGTCTTTTCCCGTACGGGAAGTTCGTTTTTTATTTTTTTTTGTGTGTGTGATGCGACTTTGCCGCTGATTGACGCAATCAATTTTGCAAGTCGACCTTCGCGAAAACCAATTCTGCAGATGGTGAACCCTGCAGCTCTTTTCTCGCAGTTTGCAGGTGTAAATTGTGCCATTAAGGAGCTTGAGGAGCGCAGGGACATGATCCAGGTGCCGTCGACGGCACATCTAGCAGACGACAGCTTCGACCGAGAGTTGCTAAAAAAAAAAACTGGATACGGAGGGCAGCATACACAGTGCGCTAAGGGTCACTTCGACCTCTCCTTTTATTCTGAAAAGCCAAAACATGGTCTCAAAGATGTCTATCCCTGGAAAAGATTTCTACAAACAATTCGTCAAAAAAACATTGATCAAATATTAGAGATTGCCGAAATCACCAAGGGCCAGGCTGCCGTAAGGAGGTTTGATTTTTTATTAACATACACTTCATTATTATTCTTTATTAAGATATCCAGCCACAGTGGTATCCAGCAGGTAATGCAGACAAAATGCAATCTACACCCCTGTTTCCGATCTGATGAGAAAACTGTGCCAAGCTATTTCAAATGTTTGACAACAGGGTAAAAAATGCAGCTGCAGTCATACAGAAGACCAAATATTCACAAAATGCAGAATAGGTGTTGTGTACCGGCTTCCGTTAACCTGTGGCAACGTGTACATAGGACAAACCGGTCAGTGCATAAACACCCGTCTAAAAGAACATGAGCATTCTCTCAGTAAAGAAAACTATTCGCACTTGTCAAACCACTGTAATCTATGTCATTATGATCTGGTATTTTTCGACACCGACATTTTGTTTTCGGATAAAAACAAACACATGAAAGAAGCATTTCATATCCAAATGTGTGCTGAAAAATGCGTAAGCCAAACATCAGTTGCAATCACTGACAAAGAATTTGCTTTTTTAAATACAGGTTGAACCTTTTTAATCTGTTTCTGTTTATACTGACGACTCTTGTTGCACATGCTCAGTGCTGACAGCTGGGGTATTTATGTTCTGTGTCTTTCCGAAAATAATACAGTTGTGAGTAAGCGCTCGTGGGTCCCCATTTCACTGTGCCCTTTCCAATTGTGCGCGCTAAATATTTCACTAAGAAATATCTGTACGAGTTCCACACAAGGCCATTGGTAGTTTGCTAGTGATCTGCCTAGTGTTGCCTACAAGCCACAAACCTGTTGCTTATATAGTTGACTTTTTTTCCTTTTCCATTACATATTCTTATGCTTTGTCTGCAAGCGTGAGTGCAAAGACAATAAATGTGAAACAAGCTTGGTGTTATTACAGCAGAGTGCAAATGATGCAGCTTGCATTCACTGAGTTCCACTTTAGCGAAATTATATCAAAAGGAACCTCATTAAAAGTACTGTACACAGCGCCATGTGCACTCTGTTAAGTCAAATTTTGTTATTTTACACACAACATAGATGAACATGTTGCAGCTGCTTTTTTTAACTTTTCAACTCTAAAGCATGGTTACTGAAGCTCTGTTTGAGCTATGAGACACCATGGTAGAGGGCTCTGCATTAATTTTCGCTGCCTGGGTCTTATAATGTGCATTAAATTCACATACAGAGGTCTTTTGCATTTCTGCCCAAGGCTACAGCTTGTTTCATTGTTAATACCAAGGTGAAAATCCTCAAACTCAACACAGTTCCTATAAAATCTGTACACAAGAAGAATGATGGGCCTAGCTCTCACAATTAGGTACTCCTTGCAATACACACCTGAGGTCACATGCAATGGTTCCCTACATGATAAATGCTGGTAAAACGACTAATGCTGTCCTGAATTGCCTGCAAATGCATATAATACAACAGTGAAGGCGAACCTTTTCACGCCAGTTTCAATTTGAAGGAGTAAATCTTCGTGAAATTTCTTAATTTATTGTAGCATGTACATTAACATATAATATAGGCTGACAGGGTGAGAAGGTTCATTTCCTAATTCGGAATGAATAGCACCATGTTCTACGGCATTTGTCTTAAGATTGCTCAAGCTTTTGTGTGTTTATAATTGGCGGTTGCAGATTCACCAGGATGCAACACATTCGCATGATATCACTCATATAAGGAATGAGATCATTAGATACTCGAAAATTAAGAATATTAAACAATTTTATTCGCTGGATAGCTCTTTCAACATGGATGCGTACCTGAGCAATGTGGTAAGTTTGCTGGAGCTCATCATATGTAAATTGCATATTTCCTTTAGAGAAAGGGGGCAAGACAACAATGCCCTTGTTTCCTTCCGCTGGTGCTTTTATGCCTGGAAAACCTTTGACGGCTAACACAACATCACCTGGCTCAATTCGATTGAGAAAGCCTGATTCTAGAGTTATGTGCGTGTCTGAAGCTCGACCTCCATAAGCCTTTGATACAAAGGTCACTGCACCATTGGGCAAGATTCCAATTAAAAACTTCAATGTGTAGCATCCCTTGTAGTGTGAAAAAAGAGCTCGACGCTGTTCTACAGTAGGTGGCTCTTCCGTTCTCACTTCAGTGCAGTCTATAATAAAACGACAGTTAGGGTAGTGTACCTTAAAGCATGCTGGCATAGTTGCCTTGACAGCAGCTTGCGGCGGTTCAGGAATGAAGTGTTGCATTGAGTAAAGAAGATTCCTCAAAACGAAAAAAAAGATGCGGCTAACAGTTGTACGATGCAGGCCAAAAAGTACAGCTATACTTGCAAATGAAATGCCAAGTTTCATCTTCATTAGGAAGATCACCATCTTTTGAGGGATAGGGACATCAACAGACCTCACGACTACAGATGAAAATAAAGACATTAGCATGGCAAACACATTTGCACTGACTCCACATAGTTCTGTGAATGCATCTTTCCTTTCGCAAAGAGAGCTGTATCCAAGGAAAACGCAGCTTCGCTCTTCTGGCCCAGTGGCGGTTGACCTCACTGCAGGTTCTGCTTGCACGCTGCTGTCTCTAGTTTCAATATGAGACACTTGTGTCGATGCATCACACTGTGACACCACAGAAAGAAACAAGCTACATGGCCCCTGGAATGAACTGTTCTCTGTCTGAGTCATCTGAAAAATTCAATATTAACATATATTATTGTCACACCTTATTGTTGTGTTGCCATGAAAATGATCAAACAGACCAAAATATAGGCATTGTATGTTGTCTGGAACAGTATACAAGTCATGGACAAAAATCTTTGAACCTATCTGTATAAGTATCAGCTAGTTAGGTACAGAAAAATATATTTTGTAGAACAGAAAATAGCAACAGAATGTAATCAGCACAACAGTTAATGTTAGCCCATAAGATTTCAAGATGCGCCTGCTTGGAACACAAACCGACTGTGTACTGTGTAAAAAAACGAGAGTCTTACCACGGACGCAAACTTGTTGCATTCTTCCGACGCGGATGTGCCCTGTGCCGAGTCAGGACTGAAGCAAACGGTGGCTTCCAAGTCTGACATTTCGTTGCGTTCTTCCAGTGCCGCTGTGTCGTCCTCTGAATTCAAGGAGACGGCAGTTTGACACGTTGGAGCAATGACTGGTCGCAGCGCGCTCCGTCGCTGAATCCTAGAAGAACGAGACAGAAAGCATGAGTGTTACTGCGTAAGAAGGTGCCCGAATGCACCATCGGGGCAAAACTACGAAGTTTCACTTTCAAGGTTCCACCAAGTGTTTCAAAACTTGTACTCAGAAGACTTCCCTTACGTAGTACTGCCCATGATTGGTCGTCGGCGCTGCGACTTCACCTTTATCATGCCGATTATTTTCACGTGTTGCGGGCGCCCGCGCGCCGGCCGAACGCTCACGTAGTTTTCCAAACAATGATTCCGAACTTCCGATAATCATGCTACACTAGTAAAAGTCGGCACGAAACTATTCTCTACTTACCTTTCAAATCTTCCCAGTTTTGTCTGGGGCAAGGCGGCATCACTCTTTTTGTAGCAAGGTGGAAATATTGTTGGAATGTACGCTGGGTGCTGAGCGATGTTGCTTCTCTCGTTTCCCACGAAGTGAGCACTGCATATTCGCGTTTCATTCCTTTTCGGTTGCCACAGCTCTCCCTCTGAGCTGTTAGAAAGCAAGAAGATAACGTGTCTGAATACATAAGGCGCACAGACTGGCATTATAAAGGCAAAAGGCGCAGCCCATCAGAAACAGGTCAAAAGAACACAGACGACACACACATTTGGCGCTTTGGTGTGTGTTGTCTGTGTTCTTTTGTTCTGTTTTTGATGCGCAACTACTTTGCCTCCATCATGATATGCCAAGAAGCCCAATGTGCAACATTAAACTGGCATCAATCGATAGTAAGACATGTTTACCTTGCTCGGCGGACAGCTGCGATCCACCTCTGTCTTCTTTCAGTCTCATACGATTTCCAAGGAAAACGGTAGAATTTGATCGGCGGCAATTTTCCAGCAGTGTTCCTGTAGCTGTTGTGACAGCCATAAACGCAGCAATACGGCGAATTGTCTTTCCTGGACCCGGTTTTCACAACCACGCGACGAGGCGCCATGCTCCCCTACGTTGTCAACGCGTCCACTTCGCATTCAGGAGTCGACCACAGCCACCCGAAGTGAGCGGACGTGCCGTCGGCGCTCTCCGGACCCCGAAATCTGCCCGAAGAGAGCGTACGTGCCGTCGGCGCGCACTCCGAACCTATCCGACGTGTACCTTGCCCGTCGCCCCCTGCCCGGGCCTCCCGAGGCGCGAGCTTTGCTCGTCGCCCCCCGCCCGGGCCTCCCGAGGTGCCGGACTCCGGCTCCCCAGCTCCGGAGAGACGCTCAGCCGTCGAGCTAAGCCTCACTCAGACTCGCCTGCGACGCCAGCCGTTAACATGGAAGTAACGGTTGAAGGACACACCGTAACCGCACAAGAGCTCCAGTCAGACTACTGGACACCAGTTATATATAAAGCCTATGCCTCCCGACCGGCCAATTCGCCGAAACCACCTCAACGCTCAGACAACGCTACCTCCGAGGCAGCAAACCCGAACGCCAGGAACGCGGCACCCGACGCAGCAGCCGCAACTAGCAGCGGCAAGACGCCGGCCCGCCTACCACCTGCAACCAAGGAGGCTCGCCTCACAGTGCAACGCAGCAAGCAACTGCCGCCACTCCCACCCAACGCTATTAGAGTGGTCGTTCGCCCGCGAGGTGAAGTGCGACTCCTTGACATCCCAACACCTCGACTCTGTAAGGCAGTGCAGACCCAGCTCCAAATCACTCTACCGGACGACTTCTGCCTTCGCATCCACCCCACCAACAATACTTTCACCATGGCAACAACACATTTCCCAACTGCCGAGACTCTGAAGACGCTGACCTCCCTCACCATTGGAGACCGAACCTACCCGTGCGCAGCTTACGTGGCACCCCCACCGGGGGCTACCAGAGGAGTCATTGCAAACGCCTATGACGACGAGACCCCAATGCAACTCTACCAAGACCTGGTCAGAAGAAATCCAGAGCACACCATATTAGCAGCCCGACGCATGGGAAAGACGCACTCCATCCTAATCACCTTCGACGCAAGCGCAGTCCCGAACTCCATCAAATACATGGGAGCCATCCACCGCTGCACCCAATACCGCGGCAGTCCGGAAGCCTGCACAAATTGCAGACAACCGGGTCACCGCCATGACGTATGCCCAAGCCCCAAGACCAATCTCTGCCCCCGCTGTGGGATACAACATCCGCAACAAGAACCTCCTTGCACGCCTAATTGCATTCTGTGCGAGGGCCCTCACCTTACCGGCACGGGATCCTGCAAGGGACGAAACCTTCACCAGACACGGAAACAGCCGAGCCACCCACAAACGCGGCATCAAGAATTGATCACATCCGGGGACAATTTTCCCCAGTTGTCGCCCAATCAACACAAGCAAGCCTGGACAGCGCCGTTGAAGCAAGCCTGGGACACTCCCCTCTCTTCCCACAAGCACATGCCATCCATGACGGCGACTCCCAATCTGCAACACGCCCTTGCAAAATCCCAGGAGGAGGCAGCGGCGGCCAAAGCAGAAGCTACAGCAGCCCGGAAAGAAGCCGCCGCCCTTCATCAACATATCGCCAAACTGGAAACCCAGATAAGTGCTCTTGCCTCTGGATCTCCCATTCCACCTGCTCCCGCTCCTGCCGCATACCAGCCTCCCACCCCCAACCCACCCACCGCCCATACCTTACCCAGTCACTCCAACCCTACTTCCTCTTCTGATTTGCTAGCAATGGAAGCTGACACCGAACCCTCCGCAAATTCAACTGCATGCACAGCACCCACTCCCCCCACCGCTACCTCACGAGACGACATTCCAACCCTGCTTGAGTCCTTCGCTGCTCGCTTTGAGGCAAAATTGCAGGCCGCTATTACTCACATCAACCAGGAATGTGCAACGCTCAAAAACGCGGTAATCCACTTAACGCAAGATAATACTTCTTTTAACCAACGATTAGACGTGCTAACCCAAGGCTTCTCTGACCGATGTAGCGATCTTGAGTCCCAGCTCAATTCTTACTCAACCGCCCTCCCCAAGCGGGACCCCACCCCAAATAGACGCAAGAAGGCTAAAGCAACGGAGGGAAACGACAACCCTATGCCTGTCATAGCTCACGACTCCCACCCTCCCGTTATTCCTTCCCCTGCTATCGATTCTCATGATGGCAGCTCCAAACCGTAATCTTACACTCTGGCAGTGGAACTGCCGGGGCTTTCGCCAGAAGCGTCATGTGGTCCACCAACTGCTGTCCTGCGCAACGGGGCCCGACATCCTTGCCCTGCAGGAACCCTCCAACCCACTTACCCTCCCTGGCTATACTCCTATTTTGCCCACATCTCCCCTACCCTCCCGGGTAGCATTTCTAGTTAGTCGCTCAATCACCACCATCTCCCATACCCTACCGATTCAAGACATTGATCACCTTCTAATTGAGCTTGTGCCGCAACACGCTCGAGCGAACAGTCTCTTCATCCTAAATGTATATAGCCACCCAAAGTGCCTACAAAGCAACTTCGAACGCCTCTTTACACTTGCGAAGCGCATAGCAAACAAGTGCCCCTTACTCGTTGCAGGAGACTTTAATGCCCCGCATACGGCTTGGGGTTACCCACATGACACACCGAAAGGCCGTCGTGTGTGGTTAGCAGCGCAACAAGCCGGTCTCTCTCTACTCACCGACCCTACCTCTCCTACACTCACGGGAACCAGCGTCTGTAGAGACACTACGCCAGACCTTACGTTCGCACATCGCCTCCCTCACGCCACATGGTGCAACACACAAGAGAATTTGGGTAGTGACCATTGCATCATCGAAATTCTCTTAAACATTCAACTACCCCGCAGACCTCCCAGAGGCTCCACTTTCACGAAGTGGGACTCTTTCCGATCATGTAGAGCAGCCCGCACCTCCGCCCCCATTAAGGACATCACCGAATGGTCCAAACAACTACAAAGTGATGTCCGACTCGTAACTCGTCCCCTATGGGAAGACTACCCCAGCGACACAGTTTACTCCCACCTTCTACATTTATGGGAAGCTAAAGCAAGCCTAGAACGACGCTGGCAAAGGCAGCGTTGGAACCGGACACTTAGACGCCGCCTCGCCCGTCTCAATAAAGAGATAGAGACACACGCAGCGACTCTTTCACGACAAAACTGGGAATCACTATGCAACAAGCTAGATGGCAATATGAGTTTACCTCAGACCTGGAACCTCTTTAGACACTTAATAGACTCCACACAGTCTAAGACTACACAAAGACACAACCTCACCAAACTCATACATACTTCCGATACACCTCCATTGGAACTCCTTCAAGAACTTCGAAATCTGTACTTCCCCACACACCCTCCTTTAACACACCCCGACTATGCAGGCCCCCCTAACGACTTCATCGACCAACCCATTACAGAAGCAGAAGTTCAGGCTGAACTACAGAGACTTAACACGTGCTCAACCCCCGGTCCGGACGGGGTACATAACAAGGCACTCCGGAATCTCGACGCCGAATCCATTACGGCCCTTACCGAATACTTTAACGGGTGCTGGCAAAAGGGCACCCTCCCATCGCAATGGAAAGAGGCCAAAGTCGTCTTCATACCTAAACCCGGGAAACCTCTGCTCACCTCTAACCTCAGACCCATCTCTTTGACATCTTCGGTGGGCAAATTGATGGAACACGTACTCCAGACCAGGCTCTGCCGTTACCTAGAAAGCAATGATCTGATGCCCACCTGCATGTTTGGATTTCGTCCTGGACTTTCCACACAGGACGTCTTCCTACAGCTAAAACATCACATTCTAGACTCTCAAACCAACGACACCAAAGCTATTCTAGGTGTAGATCTTACTAAGGCATTTGACAACGTTACACACTCAGCTATCCTACAAAACCTTACAACCTTGGGAGTCGGAGCCAGGATGTACAACTACATCCGAGACTTCCTCAGCCACCGCACAGCCACACTTACTTTCGGTGACCACAGCCTCCCAGGTATCACAATCGGGGCACGAGGTACGCCCCAGGGAGCCGTCCTTTCCCCTATATTATTCAATATAGCACTCCTTCACCTACCTCAACAACTAGCTAAAATCCCCGACATCCATTTTAGCCTCTACGCCGACGACATCACTGTCTGGACAAACCGAGGCAGTAACGCCGAAATAGAACAACACCTACAATTGGCACTAACCACCATCGACACGTATGTACGAGAGCGTGGCCTGACCTGCTCCCCCTCAAAATCGGAGCTCTTTCTATACCGCCACAAGCAACACGATTCAGTCGTTCCTCCCATCACCCTTACGCTAGGTACTCACCCCATCCCACTAGTATCAAAAATCCGAGTGCTAGGGCTAGTTATCCACTCTCATGGCGCGCACGGAGAAGTCATAAAAACTCTCCAAACACACGCTCAACAGACCACCCGACTGATTCGCCGCATAGCGAACCGCCGGGCTGGCTTACGCGAGGAAAACACGCTTCGCCTCACCCAGGCTTACATAATAAGCCGCACCGCATATGCTCTTCCTTACCTACCCCTTCGACAGAAGGAGAGAGATCGAGTAAACGCGCTCCTACGGAGTTGCACGAAAGCAGCTCTACGCCTTCCTCCCAGCACATCCAATGACCGACTCCTCGAACTCGGTGTCCACAACACCTTTGAGGAACTCAGAGAAGCCACCTTTACGGCACAAATATCCCGTCTGTCTAACTCAGAGCCTGGCCGCACTCTGTTATCCCAATTAAACCTAACCCCTATTACACACCCTACCGAGAGCGTCCCCCTTTCTCCTATCCTCCGCTCTAACCTCAACATACTCCCTGTCCCCAAGAACATGAACCCTGAGCGAGACGGGAACCGCCGAAGGGCAAGGGCTCGGGCCCTCCACAAACAGTATGGCGAGGACCATGAGGTGGTCTACGTGGATGCAGCGGAATATACGTCAGGCTCCCGTATGGCCCTGGCGGTAGCCGACAATCGAGCAAAGCTTCTAACCTCCATTTCAATCATCACCAATTCCACCACAGAGGCAGAAGAGGGAGCCATCGCGCTTGCTCTCATCTCTTCATCTGCCACCAAAATTATCACTGACTCCAAATCCGCCATTCTCAACTATGCCAATGGCTACATATCCCGCACCGCTGCGCGCTTACTACGCTCCTGGCAGCCCCGGCGCCGCATAACGCTAATCTGGACGCCAGCACATGCTGGCCTCCCCGGCAACGAGGAGGCTCACTCCTTCGCCCGAGGTCTCACATTCCGGGCAGTGGGAGCCGAGCCCCCTCTACGGGCCGGGGAGTGCCTGCTCTCCTTCCGTGATATTCTCTCGTACTACCGGGACAAACGAAGGCAATACACACCCCCAGCCCCATCCCTCACCATAGAGCAGGCCGCACACTGGCGTCGACTACAAACTCGGACTGCTCCATACCCCATACTACTACATGCCAGATACCCAGACCAATTCCCCTCAACATGCAAACTTTGCGACAAACCAGGAGACTTCCTGCACACCCTCCTCACGTGCCCCACCTTCCCTCATCCCCCATCACCTGCCGTGGCGGTGTCTTACTGGGAGACTCTTCTGACCTGCACTTCCGCTCAAGACCAGTGCCGGATCATCTCCAGTGCAATAAGAAGGATTGCGCTTCAAGGACTCTCCTTTGCTTTGTAAGGGTGCCCCCTCATAGTAAGGGAGCACTCAAGTGCCATGTAGGGGGCTTCGCCCCCACCATTCACATCATTGGCAATAAATGTTTCTACCACCACCACCACTTCGCATTCACCCCCAACCTATAATCGCCGTTACCCGCGACAGAGGGCGCTACGTGCGCGGCTTGAAGCTGCAGTGCACGAGGCCTTAGGTTACCCGTGACAATCTTCGAAAGACGGTATATGGGCAACTTCCGACGCAATTTTTTTCAAGTCAATGTATTCACATCCATATCAATGTATTCACATCCATATTCATATCAATGTACAATTACATCCATATCAATCAATGTATTCACATCCATATTCTTTCATACTTTCATGATAATATGGTTTCACGGCCGCCAGGAGTACATGCAATACCGCAAATATATATCAGGATAGCTTGCACCATGTTCATTGCACATAATCATCAGACACCTGCGCACTCATTTGCTAACTAAATTTATACATGGGCTCAATTGGACGTTTGGGCATAAGAAAATATTTAGGGCAACTTCATTTGCTTAAAGTTCATAGTCTGGTGTGTATATCCGTGTGAAATCCTACACACAGGATGTCCATCAATGTACAAAATCTAAGGTTCAGAAAAATTGCATTACAGTCGAATTTCGTTAACCTGTTCATGCTTACTTCAAACTTTCGGTTTATTCGAACTGACTCTGTGGTCCCGTCAAAGTTATGTGTATTCTAGTGGGCGAAAACCTCCAACAATTCGAACGCGTGCGCATTTGCGACGGTTAATTCGAACATACTGCGCTCCGACAATGCCCTCAGCAGTGCGCCAAATCACGTACGCGGCAGCACCTCCGACCAGCATTCCTCTGGCTCCGCCAAGAGGGGAAGAGCTTAAAACTTCTTAATACTGCGCGCAAAAAAAAAGAAAAACACGGGGGACATTTGTGCGCAGGCGTATGCAGGCGCATATCAGCGATTGCGTCTGTTAATGACGGGTGTCCCGTACAGTCAACGAGCGATTTTCCGGACCCCCAATTTTTCGGGTGTGCCCGATAATTCGGACGCCTTCATGGCACCGTCATATTTGTACCTCATAAAATCAGTGTGTAAGAACGTCTGAAATTTAGGACGCAGCGAACCTTCGCCGCCCGATTTTCCGGACTTTCTGTGCGAAACGGCATTAATCGAACCTACCACCACCGCCATCTCGATTATCTCGCCGCTTCGAGCCGGAGCTCTCGCACGTAGATCCGCCGGCAGCTGTAGCATAGAGAAAGGAATATTGAACAAGAGCGGACACTCGGCGAAAATTGGAAACAGGAAACACGTCACGCTATACTTTTAACATCGACGAATTGGGGTCGCGAGCATCGAGAAAAAGAAGAATGTGAAATGAGATTAACAGCAATTGTTTAATTTATTTTATTCTTTCCCGGAAAAATTAAAAATATCTGCGTATAAATTAAGTTAAACTTTGCGGCTTACTTCCGTTGCCTAGCGACAGGCGAACCGGCGAATGACGAGGCAGATGTTTGCGTCATTCGTCAGACACGCCGCCTTTTATTCCTTTCTCTATGGCTGTAGCAACACCAGTGGCGTAGCAACAGGGGGGGCCGGGGGGCCGTGGGCCCCGGGTGCAAGGGGCCAGTGAGGGGGGGGGGGGGGGTGTCATATACGTCTGAAGGCACCCCTCTTTCCGCCGGCTACACCCGGGGAGGGGGGTGACAGAAGACCTATGGGCCCCGGGTGCCAGACGACCTAGCTACGCCACTGAGCAACACCGCGGCAACGCTAGGCCAAGCTACTTCGACGTTTGCTACCAAGCTTCTTGCTGTTCACTGCCGTGTTTTTAACTGAAATAATTCGCCGCTGTTAGCAATGGAACTGAGTCCACCTTTGTAATCCTCGCCAATGGCTTCGGAGCGCGTAAGGCATAACGCGTTGCACAACGCCGGTTTCCGAAAGTCAGCTGCGCCCCAATACGGCAGCGTCAGACGGTGAAGCATACCAAACGTTAGAAACGGCAATTGTCACGAGACTTGGTATATGTTTCCTTTATTTATACACGTGTGCACCCGCCGTCTCCTATCACAGTACGAGCACGATACGGCTAATAAGGGTACTGACAGGTCTTTAGAGCTATGTCGTATGTGCCTGTGGCGATTTGAGCCCTCGGGGATACATCGCTCGATCCGGGGGGGTGCAAGAGGGCTGCAACCCAGGGCCTCACCTCGGACAGTAGGAGAAAGGGGCCCATTTATTCTGACCTGCTTAGTATATGGAACCATGGGCAACGGAACTTCGAGCGACACGTATGAAGTGGGAAGACCAGAACGAGCAGACGGGGCCCCCCGCTTAAACCTCCCCGATGAGCCTCCTTCTAATGACGAGCGCCAGGAAACAACACTGCAAGAACCGACTCACTTGTTTCCTGTTAGTTTGTCTTCAAATAATCGTGTTCTCACCCACAAAGTGTGCCTCGAAAGGACGAATGAGCCAGCTTCTCGTTGCGTCAACAGAGAAGTACAGACACCCCTGCAGCAAGAGGACGTTGTGAGATTCTCCGAAGTGCCCCTGCTAAGTGGTCGGACGTTATTACTGACAGCTTTCGGAGTGTATGCCTTGAGAAAGGGCCATTGTATTTTCAAAATCGGGCAGAAAATTTTCCGTCTTCCGAAAGGCAATACAAAACCTCATAAACGCTATATGTCACCTCATCTTTTCGTGCAAAAGGCTGTAAATGGGGAGGCGTACGAGTGACACTGGTTAATGTACTCGGAGTCCAAAGGTTCCATTTACTGTTTCATGTGCAAGCTATTTTCTATTTCAAGCTACCCCAGTGCTTTCACCACGCATAGCTTTTCTGACTGGAAAAGAGCAGAAGAAAAGTTTTGCACACATGAAAATAGCGTCGAGCACCGGAACCACGAGGCAGCATGGCTCACCCGCTCTAACTCGAGCAGCACAATTGACAAGGAGCTGGTTAAGCATCTTGTCACTGAGACCGCTTACTGGACAGAGGTGTTAAAGCGCGTAGTCGTAGTTAGGCTTCTAGCTGTGCGCAACCGAGTATTTAGGGGCAGTGAGGAGATTTTTGATTCACCGAGAAATGGCAATTATATGGGAGTGCTTGAGGCCACTGCCAAGTCTGATCCCTTTCTAGAGGAGCACATCAAACACTACGGAAACAAAGGAAAAGGTCACCCATCGTATCTGTCAAAAACCATTTGTGATGAATTTATCGAGCATATGGCAAAGGCTGTCAAGAAACGTCTCGTTGACAAGTGAAACGTGCAAGATACCTCTCTTTTAAGCGTTGATTTGACTCCAGACCTTACTCACGTTGATCAGCCGTCAGTTGTTTTACGATACTATTTAAATGGGAAAGTGTACGAACGCTTTCTTGGAATTGCTGCAATTGAATCGCATACTGGCTTTTATCTTCTCGATACCGTGATGTCCCTCTTGACGAAAAATTGCATCTCAATTGATGATTGTGGGGGCCCAGCTTATGATAATGCGAGTAATATGTCAGAAAAATACAAAAGACTGCAAGCTCAAATCAAACACCTGAACGAATTGCCGGTCTACGTCCCATGTGCTGGCCATTCACAAAACTTATTTGGCATGTGTAGTGTTGACAGTTGCCTTGTGGAAGTCAAATTTTTCACTGTAATTCAGAGACTGTATGTGTTCTTTGCTGCCTCACCTAAGCAATGGTGGTATCTTTTGCACAGCATCGGCGAAACTGGCCAGCAGCTTCTTTTGAAAAGTCTCTCTGAGACTAGGTAGTCAAGACACACTGAATCATGTAAGGTCATTCTGAAAAATTTAATTGCAGTCTTTTGTTGCCTTGAAGCTATATCAAAGATCGGGGAGGAAAACGGTGACACTAGGAATGAAGCACTCTCTCTCTTCAAGAAAATGACAAAACTAGAGACTGCATTTATGGCGATTTCCTGGAGTGAAATCTTGCAGCGCTTTGACAAAACGAGCGTAGCACTTCAGAAACCAGGCCTAGACATTTCAACTGCTGTAGACCTGCTGAGCTCTCTAGAAGGCTTTGTTAATTCTTTGCGACCTCTCTTTGATACCTTCGAAGAGAGAGCGCGCACGCTAAGTACCAATCAATGTTATCAGGATGAGGGCAAACGCATAGTTTTGAGTAAGCACCCGGACGGAAAAAGCGACAGTGCGCTACAAGGTAGAAAAAAGTTCATCGTAGAGACCTACAATGTTGTACTTGACAGTCCAGACTCTGCTTTGCGAGTGCAAAAAGATTGTCTACACTAAACTCTGCAAAAGGTTCGGATTCTTAAAATTGCTGACAGACGCTGGGAGCGAGGCGTCCCTGGCAGAGCAGGCTGAGAAGTTGGCGAAAACCTGCAAAAATGATTTGGAGCCAGCATTTTCCGCTGAAATCGCTCAGTTGGCGAACTTTCTGCACAACTCTGAGCCAGGACACGAGTCCCCTGGGAATAATGAAGTCGCTGCACGAAAGAAAGCTTACTGATGTGTTTCCAAACCTTTCTTTTCCTTTGCAAATGTACTTAAGCATACCTGTTGCAAACTGTGAGACCGAACGATCGCTTTCCAAGTTGTCGCTGATAAAAAATCACCTTCGTTCGAGCCGCCTTGAAGACAAGGTGAACTCGCTTGCTATCATGTCCAGTGAAAGCGACCTCCTCCATGATCTATGCTTCAAACAGACTATATCTGATTTCACCAAAGCGGAGGTGCGAAAGATGCCATTTTAAAAGAGGACTGTTTGCGCTATACGTGAATAGTTCCAATAAGTTCGCTGTGTCGCCTACCAGCCTCCACGTTGCCAATGAAACGCTGAGCTGTGTAATTCAAGATATGCAAATCTTCATTGTTCGTCTCTTGTTTGTTCTTCTCGATATTTAGCATGCTTATAAAGAACTGTATATTTGTTGTTTTTGATAGTGCCACATTTATTTGGTGCCGTCCTTGCTTGTCTTACCTTTAACGAAAATATTTTCAAATAATGTTTTGTAATTACAGTTGGTAATTTTCATCTGTATTCTAGTGCATTTTTATGGTGTTTGTATTTCTTTAAGTATTGTATATATCTATTGCATATTTATAGAGTAACGTGTATAACGATTACTAGTCTGATGCTTGAATTTTAATAAAGAATGTTTTGGATACAACCATGCATCTCCTCACGGGATTATACTTAGTGATGCAGACAAAGCCTAGCTTCAGAAGGATCGACATCTGAGCTGTGTTGCCTTTTCTACGTTCTCGTTCATCTTGAGTCACTAAACTTTTCCTTAAAGCCTAGCCTTTGCTGAAAACGGAATGCAGATTAATCACAAAGTGATCATATGTGTTGGTGTTTACAATAGCACGTGTTTCAAGCATGTTTTCTTGTTTTCCTTATAATAATAATTACAATAATAATAATCCCGTTGATCGCTCTTCGTTTTTTTAATTTGGTGGAATTAAAATGAAACATGGCATATTTCCAGTTGTGTATCAGGCGACACGGAGGGGGGGGGGGGGTCAGTATAGGCAATGGGGGGCCTGCATGTGCATTAGCCCAGGGCCCCTGTTTCTCTTAATCCGGCCCTGCGGGGACAGCAAAAGGCATGCATTAATTTTTTCGGACTTTGTCGCGGCCCCCTAGGAAGTCCGAAAAGTCGAACGTTGACTGTGATTTGTGAACACGTGCAGCTAAATCTTCTGGAACTTCCAACTCATGCTTTAGCTCAGTGCACATGCACCACTGCAGCCAAGTCTTCCATTCAATCATCATCATCATCAGCCTGGTTACGCCCACTGCAGGGCAAAGGCCTCTCCCATATTTCTCCAACTACCCCGGTCATGTACTAATTGTGGCCACATGTTGTCCCTGCAAACTTTTTCAATTCAAACATTCAATAAGCTTCCTTTATTTCGAACAAATTTTCGGGCCCCTTCGAGTTAGAATTATTGCGATTTGACTGTACAATCAAACCTCTCCGCTTGAAGTTTTACGAACTTCTCACTGCTGTGTGTGCACTTAAATACGGAACTATCCCAAGCAGAGTGGCATAAGACCACACTTGGTGTGAAATGTGAAGCAGGAAAACCACACTTGACAGCCCTGCACAACGTACACAGTGAAACTTTGCTTTTCTTTGTGTGAACCTGTACAGGCAAAGATCACCGGAAAGGCCAGTCTACAAGGTGGCGGCATATCCTAGGGACTGTGGTTGCATCACATGACCGCAACCGAAAGACGAGGCAGTAGCCAACAGGCATCATCAGAACTTGCCGTTGTCATGTCGTCCCTACAGAGTCCAGCTTTGTTTCAGTGCAGTTTTACAAGCTTCCAAAGTGTTAGAGTACACGCCCCACATCACTATGGTCCTTTTCAGTGGAGCACGGGCGGTGGGATTTAAGGGTTGTAATAACACCTCCCTCACTTTTATCCTTCCCTGGAAGGTCCTCCTCTTAAAAGTCACAATGATTTTCATGCCAGAATTTCCCCTTCCAATAGAAATTCTGGGAGTGCTAATGGCTCTTTCAGAGCATTATAGCTTTTAACAAAATACCACTTAATTATGAAGCATTTCATTGCCTGTGGTGGATCTTTTTCTGCCCCATTTAAGCTTTGCTCAACTGGGACTTTGTGAAGTGGACCCATAGCACAGTGCACACGCATTTTTGCGCACCAGCCCGATCGGAATTCAGTTGCTGCAGCGAGGAACCAAACCCTCAACCTCTTGCAAGGCAGCAACACACCACAGCCACTCAACCACTGCAGCGGGTCTGTGCTAACTTTGGCCAAAAATGCGAGTCGCTGCTGGCAAAGCTGACGAACAGCAGGAAACAAGACGAGTCAGCATTTAGTAGCAAACACAACATACAAGCAATCCTTTATTATACAGCATGCAACGCATACAAATCAACAGGTTCAAGTAATATACATGTACTATATAAAAAAAAAGGTAAGAAGGAGGTGGACGGTAAATCCACATGCCCGTTTTTGTGAAACTGTTTTGAGGCATGCGTAACAAAGGCTTGGCCAGCAGTTTGATGAGGGAAAGGAAAGAAAAGAAGGGAGGCAAAATTCAGCTATAGCAAAGACTCGACAAGCTTCTTGGAGGAGGCCGTAGAAAAGTAGCACACATTGAATGCAGTTTTGTTCAGCATCAGAGAAAACAAGTCCAACGAATGAACAGCCGCATATCAGTGATCAGTGTTTTTTTTTTTTAAATCACAGCTGGTAGAGGAACTAGTACTAATACTGAGCATTTTTACCTTCATGTTGTATACATTACAGTCAGAAGAAAAACAGCAGGAACGCCAGTTTCACATTTCTGCTTCAAAGACCACTCAGCGTGGTGTCCACTCTGCTCCGTACAGAAAAAAACTTTACAGGAGTGTTTGCTACTAACAAATCGGATACCACACTGCTTGCTTTCTTTCTTGAAGCTGCTTTGGTTCTCTTGCAATAGTGACTGCACAGAGCTTCATGCTGTTTCACTAGAGATGCAGTTGTTTGACCACTGTGGAAGTTATGGGTAGCCCAAACTTTTTCAATGATCTGGCTCAGTTAAGAAAAGAAAGCGCTTTGCAGGTTCTATTACTGCTTTTTGTGGTTCCATGGTTTCCTAAAGATTTCCTTAGAGCGTAGCCGAGCCTCACTACAACAAACAAGTGACAAATTATTGGATATAACAAACCAAATTCAAAATATGCTTGGTCATGCCTTACTTCAGTGAGTCCTGGTTTATGGAACCCAAACATGCAGAATCCAACACAGTATCAGTATACGTACTGAAGCAAAACATTGTTTCCAAGTGGCTTAAGATATGTATTCTAGCAGCAAAAATGTCAAATATCTCAGCAAGAGTAACTTGAAATGGGCCATTCTAAACTTGTGAGCACTTATTGGCTACTTAAAGGGTAAGCTCAGCTTGGGTACTGATGTCCGACTATACTATACAAATGGTTTTGTTTTCCAAATGTATGACTGTTTTAAAAGAGTCGTACGATCGAAGTTAACGGCTAAGTGAGGCAAATCGTTGCTATAACAAGAATGTGCAATGACAAATTAACTTCAACATGGTCAATGGAAGCCAGAAGGACGATGTTTAAACAAATACACATACCAACCATTTTTCCCGCGCTGCCTTAGCAGGTCTCCCTCTAGTAACATTAGTATTAAACTCCATGCTTCAAATGTCAGTTTAAATGCCTTGCAGTTCTCTTTATTTGATCTCTCTTTATGAGCCCATTGCCCCACTTGGAGCAAAGAAGATATTGTGTTTGCCTGTCATTTCTTTGACCTGCGTCGATGCATCGTCCAGGTTTTCTCTCTCACTTGTGCAATTCGCAACCATGCATGGAAAAAAACCAAGAAGGAGAGAACATGCAAGCCTTTACCTCCCTTTGCTGCCATCTTTTATCATATATCATATAAGCTGTTTGTCGTGACCTAAAACCTTCCGAGTCGTGACAACCAGTTTTGAGCCCGCATGCTTTGCTCAATATGGCACTTGCATCCTGCATCCTGCACATCTTCCCATTAAGCATCCAGGTAACAGTGCAATCATTGAAAGTAGTGGTCAGTCACATCCAAACACTAAGTAGACCTATAAAGAAAAGTTGATTGATTGGTTAAAATGACTCGGCTCCTGATTGGCTGCATGTTTGAGTGACGCTTGAGTGGGAAAATGTGCAGCTCTGCACAACGAAAACGATCACTCTAATAGCGTGAAGAAGCGTCGCTGAACTGCGGAACAAAACGTTGGTCCCGCAAGTCTGAACAGGTAAGGAGGAAGCCTGTCCTCGATAGCCTCAAGGCATAAAGGACCAATATGTCAGGGTATCAAGCACAGTACCGTTGTCATGTCAATTAAATAAGTACTACACCTACAGTAGCACAGTGCTCAAAGAACCAGTTTATCAAGGCTTATTAAAAGTTGGATGCCGCATGTGTGCCTTCAGCATCGGGCTAACGTGCTGGTGAGTCCAGCAAAGGACCTTCCATATCTTGAGACCTCAAGAAGTCACAAGTGCCAATGGCGTGAATTTCGGTTCCAGCCCAGCCCAATGCTAGAAGTAGGCTTTCCACAGACTGTGTGAACATCATTTGCCGTCACTGAAATGATCTGCGAGCCAAAATGTGTAGGATCCCAAACAGCATGTCAGTGGCTCTTGTTAATAGTAGTACTCAGCGATGTCAACAAACAGCGAGAAACTTTTCCCTGGCTATAGTCTTTGGGTTTTGCTGTAAACGGTGAACATTTAACTGCTACGTCACCCTCTGGTTAACAGAACTCGAGATGCCCGCGACGACTTGAGCCGCGTATAGGGGGCACATGACAAAGATTTTCTGTCTGTCTTCCTTAGACAAATGCACACATGAAACATAGACCTCGCGATTTTCACCGAGAATGCATCCATAGCGTATGTTTCGCTACGATTACCACCAGTAACATTTGAAAAACAACATGTGCGTGCACAGTGCAGGCAACAGTGGAGGCTGGCCATAGTTGGTGCTGGTGGGACTACTTGATGGAGAAGTAGATGACCAGGGCAACTACAGCAGCCACCACAACCACGAGAACGAGCAGACAGCAGGTCTTTCGTCGGTACTTCCTCTGTAGGAAGAAGAAAAGCAAATTGTCACTTTGGCACTGTTGACAGATAGCACCTATAGACAGGGCATCCTAACAGTCCCATCACTTTGAATCATAGAAATAGTTTAAGTGCCTCTTTCATTCTTAAGTGCAGTAAACTATTAAAATATGGGGTTAACATCCTGAAACTGCACAATGGGCTATGAGGGACATTATAGTGAAGGGCTCCAAATGAATTCAGACTACCATTGGTTACTGAATGTGCATGTAAGTCTAGTAGATACATGTTTTTGCATTTCACCACCATCGAAATGTGGCCATGGCCGCCGAGATTCAAACTCATGACCTCAGGTCCTCCTGCATTTTTAAAGGACCCCTCACCAGGTTTGGGCATTGCAAGCCGACACGTTATGTAGATCACCAGGTGGCAATCACATCTTCAATATATCAAACCGCTGCACCTCACGAAAACAGCTGAAATTTCAAATAGAAGTCCTCATGTCCTACCTCTCGAGGGAGCCCCACTTCAAGCCATAGAGCTAAGGTCGCATGGACAAATGAGTCTACGAAAAACGGACTGCCTGCAATGTCACCAACCAGGGCACCTGATTGTGGTATATCAACCGATGCAGAAAGTGCAATATATACTTTGACTAAGAGTGCATCACGCAACAAAAAGAGGAAAAGAAAAGGAGGCGAGGCTGGCGATGTAATGTGATGTGATCCCTTGGCTGCGGTGCTGGAGGAGGCAGGGAACGAATGTCAGTTGTGGACGTTATACCCTTTCCACACGGGCACAGAAAATGACCTTAACTGGCTAATGCCTTAAACTTGAATGTCATTCGTGGGATGCCACACAGACATGCCTAATGCCATTAATGCTTACTGCCATTTGCGACGCAGTGCATTCTCGTAACTCACTTTGCCATCAAATGCGTACTCTCGTTCCCAATGTCTCCACATTCTGACGTGACTAAACAAATTATTAGTGAAGAACAATTAATATATTATTCACTTTCATTAAAAAATTGCTCTTTCTCGCGGCGCAGTGCATTCTTACAATTATTACAACTCACTTGGTCATACAATGCGTACTGTTGTTTAATATTTATTTTTTTTTATTTATTAGTACCTCAAAGGCCCCATTGAAGGGGTATTACATGAGGGGGTGGAATTTCAGCAGTACATTTTTTCTATGGATGATCTGAATGATGATGAGTCGATCTGATCAACGATGGCGTTTGGCAGGTCATTCCAGTCCCTTGCTGTATGGACGAAAAATGATGACAGATGCGCAGAAGTGCGAGCAGGGGGCTATGTTGTTCAGATGCCTGGCTGAGGAACACCAAGTATGTATGGTGTTGTGTATCAAGCTCCATTTTGTTTTTCTGCCTTAAGCTGTACGATACTCTGGAAACTTTACCCACCATTGTACGAACTAAGTTCACCTTTGATGGCACCAAATCAGCTCTGAACGATGTGAAAAAACTACTAATCTGAGTAAAGTAAGCTAAGCAAAATCAATGTGATAATCACACGACAGCTCTCTTTATTTATAGCGCAGCAGTGACAGTGAAATGCATTGAAGCACCCGAGCAGTTGTTATACTATATATAACATTGGTTAAGTGCTTGAATTCATTTCACTATCGCTGTTTAAAGGAGTGCACAAGCACACACACACACACATATTACCAAATTGTTGTACATTGTAGCGCTGTGTAACAGACTTGCAAAGAGCATTAGTTCTATGGCGTTGACGGTGGCACTGGGAGAAATTCAAATAATCAAGCAGGTCTGACAATTTAGTCAGTGACTTATTTTCCTCTATGTCGAATCGTTTTTTACAGTTTTACTTTGTCTGCTCTATGCAAAAGCCATGGGTCCTCAGACCTTTCAACGTTTGTAAATTTAGACAGATGCAAGCATCCCAGTCTCATGCTTCGATCATCAGATACGCGCAATAGTTTGGTCATGTTTCGCACATGTGGAGTCCTTGAAAAATGTTGTTTTGGTTATAGGATGCTACCGCCTACAGTGTGGATATTTGCGACTCTGGCGACTTACACTATAAGCAGTCTATGCTGTGTACGAATTTGTTAGAAAAAAAAAAGAGGAAAGGAAACATCGACAAGAGTGGTTTAGAAGGGATATGACCACATCAAAGTGGTGTTGCCAAGTGTTTTTTTTTGTTGTTGTTTTGATTTGATATTTGGCGAGTATCACAATGTTTGCATCTTTTCAAATCAATCTGCAGCCACAGCAGTAATATGCTCCTTTACTTCAACGAACACTGCACTATACGTGCACCTGCTGATGGTTCCTTGGTTTTACTACTTACATTGTTGTCATGCTACAGATAATTGAAAGCAGTTGTTATTTATTTACAAGTTCCTCAATTGTCTGGATGTCCAACAGCAAAACATACACAAGCCTCACTCGTATCACCAAACAAGCTCTGCACAAAACTTCATATTTCACTTTGTTCAAAAATAAGAAAACATTCTATTCTATCTATACTTGGAGCTTGTCTTTCTCGAATTACACATATTCAATTAGATTTGGGAATTTTGCTATTCGAGTGCCCACAGTAATGAAACAAATACGTGAGAACATAAAAAATATTGAGTGTTAGTCTGTCAGCGTGTCAAGATGCTGCTTGATGAAGATTTTGCCACATCTTGTTGCTGTTGGTTGACATGTGAAGCGCAACCCCGTGACTAGCATGAAGATAGTGATTTTCAAAATAAGGTGTCAGAAGTTGGCACCAGGTACACCCAGTTCATTTTTTGCTTACCCGTGTCCACTAATGTGCTACATTTAGTGCTGCTCTTAATGTCCCTGCGATTTGTCTCATCTACTCCCTGCACCATGTTCTGCTCCATTCCTTTTCTTTTTCAGCCTCCTCTATACTGCGCACATGCTGCCTAGACACTGGAACCGCCGAAACATTAGGCAAAAAAAGCAGAAGGCACAAAATGCTGCTTTTCATGAAAAAGCATCGGCAAGGTTATTGTAGTTGAACACTCACAACGAGAAGGTCTTCAGCAAGCACTTATTGGATGCTGCATCCGCTTGTCCACTAGTGACGATGAACAGCGTTGAAGCAGCATTGTTTTTGAAGAAAACATTAACACAGCGGTGAGAGGGCTCTTTTTACAATACATAAAGTGCAACACAAATGGCCTGGGCCAGACTCGCAAAACGACCCTTTTATATAGCCTGTCTGTACAACATCTGCATAGCTTATATTCACTGCAGGATGATGACTTCTTCAAGTGATCTTCATACACCCCTATCTTGTGCCAGCTAATTTCACCTTATTTCTGTTAATTTTCTTATTCAATCACATTGTCTCTGCATCCTTGACTGCACTTCCTTCCTTTCCCTTGGCAGCCATTCTGCAAGTCTAACAGACCACCGGTTATCTGCCCGCGCATTACATGGCCCACCCAATTCTATTTCTTCCTCTTACTGCCAACTAAAATATCAGCCAACCACAACTGCTCTTTATCCACACTGCTGTCTTCATGTCTCTCAATGTTATCGTTACCATTTTTTTTATTCTGTGGCTTACTGCACGGTCCTTAGCTACTCATATACTGCACAGATATAAACACAGTTATTTCTAAACCTTAAATCTGCAATGCAAAAATGCACCTCACACCATAATCATTATCATGAGAATAAAATACTAATTTTTTTTCTCAATGCACTGGGGTTGACCACCATCTGGCTCAACTGCAAAGAAAAAAAAATATAGTGAAACTTAAGCACTTGCCAGGAGTTGCCATGCACCGGTTGGCTGAATATAGGCAAGGTGCTTCCAAAGAGCTGCCATGACTCAACACGTTTGCACACTCTGAAACTAAACATCTGCTGGCATGATGATGCAGTGTTCCAAGAAACAAGCTCATTCATTAATATGTTCGCTGTGGCAGCATCTTTAGGAGTCTTGATTCCTGTGCATCCTCACCTACCGGTGGACCACACGTTATATCCCTCTAGTACATTATGATTGGCCGGTGTGTCACCGGGGGTCATGGACCTTTCAAACTTTCTCGAGCTCCAGAGTGATGGCCTATCCAATCAGAAGCGACAATAATTTTAACCCTCCATTGATCTTTAGAAGTGATGTCACTTGCACACTACAGGAAAGCTCAGTGCATAGCTGCCCAGGAGGAAAAGCTATCTTTCTGCTCTCTCCTTTTCCTTTCTCCAGCAGCTGTTAATAGCACTAAATGCACGTTCCACTGTACCGGCAGCAAAGCAAGAAAAAATAAATTATGCCTGACCGCCAATGGTGCTCGTCGACCAATTAGACTGTGCTTACAATGTAAAACCCTTTGGCCATCCCCACGAAATGCATGTAATTGCAGTGCATCATCTAATTATGCGTGGCTGAGGAATAATGCAATGAGCCTATTGTGGCCCTGAGAGCTCGCAGTATTGTCAGCGTTGCGAGGGGGACATCTGTGCAGCACTCCGCGGCCGTTGCTGTGGGTAACACTAAATTACAGTGCCACCTATCTGTTGCTCCTTGAAGCTTGAGTGAGCAGGACAGTACAGACTTCTAGTAAAGTTCCAGAGTCCCAAGTTGACCCAATCGGGATAGCCAAATGTCTCGGCTTTTGCTTTTTTAAAGTGAAGCTTTCTTTGTGAACCCCAACCCGAATTTTCCCGACTGTGGCTGCTGCGAGGGGGGGCGTGCTGCTGTGTTGTAGAATATCGCATAGTTCAATAAATAAATAAATAAGTAAATAAATAAATAAAAATAGTTTGAAAAAATGAAACGCGTGTTCGACAGTGTAAATGAACCTCGGCCCTCCGCACAGCAGCCTGATGCTCTAACCATTAGGCCACACGCGCATACATAGTACTGCTATCATGCCAACGCTAACTAGGTCTTTGTGTTGAGATGATTGCTGCGTGGCAGCTTCCTGTATGCCAAAGATGCAGGAATGAACCGGGTAAATTTATAGCATTTCACTAATTGCTTCACGAAAGCTCCGTATCACATAGGTTCCAAAATGTGCGTCGAATCTGCATAACTTTTGTTTTTCTACTGGATAACAATTCATAGGCAAGATTTTCCTTTTGTAACACTTGACAGGTTGTTAGAACATTCTTCTCTTTTTCCTTCTGTTGTATTAGTATAAACAGGAAGGTGGTTTCATTTTTGTCTTGGTTCTATCTATGTTGGGTGTTCTAACCATTCACAATGCCTCTATCTGAATTGATAGCTGTGTTAGCCAAGTAACAATTACTGCACCTCTCTTGTTGTGAATCACAACACAACAGGGCTAAATGCTTGCTAAACTTTGTTACGCATACAAAGTGGCAGTTCCTGCAAGTGACAGCGTTGGACGTCACCAGCTGCCCCCTTCTCAAACCACCCCCTCATCCACTCAAGAGTTGCAACCCTACTGGCTTATCAGGAGAGAGTTGGCCCTCCTGTCTATTTCGCGGTCTGCGTGTCAACAAAGAGATGCAGATGGCCAGTGTTTCTGGAGACTACGTTGTTCAAAATGTACGGCACAGTCTACTGTTAAAAAAGGAACATGACATCAATATTTGGGGAGTGATTAAGTCTCAGTTTTGACGCGAAGGTCTTCGAAATACTGTATACACTCTCGATGAGGTGCAGTCTTTATACGAGGGTGGGCCAGATTGGTTTAATTTTTTCCACTGTAAGCAATCCTGGTGGTGTCTTTGCACCAAACAAGCAAACGCAATTGCTTCCATAATGCATACATTCGTTCACACAGGCGCATCATGCACTTGGTGCCTGTCCAATCCTCGCAACAGTCACTTTTGCCACTGCTCAGACTCGGTTTGGCAGCACACTCGTGGAAGCAATCGGTCCCCTGTGCCCTCCATGGTGTTAGATATGTGTCTGCTGCTTCAAAGCTTTTCACAACAACGTCTGAAGAAATTGCACACCATGCACTCAGAATCAAAGAGCAGACAAGCTGCAGCAATGCTCTCTATTTTTGTTGTTTCAAACATTGTTATTTTCTTGTTTACGTTTTTTGAGGATGGGGTGTAGCCAAGTTGGGGGTGTGAATCTCACATGTGAAGTGCAGCCCCTACTCAAGTGTATACACTCATTTTGTATCGGTATAGGTCTACATAAAGCGTCACATCAAGCAGATTTGTCCTAGAAGGTTGTTGACATGTTGAAATTATGTTGGTTTGAATACCAACAGTGTCAGCCTGTGTTGTTTGAGAGTGCATTGTGCTGTACCATACAAGTAACGCAATATCAGAAGTGAAAATTGCATTACGGGAAAATTCTAACTGCAGCAGCCACACAAAGCAGAGAAGTGCGGGGCAACATGCTTAAAGTTTGGCAGGAGATTACCTGATAGTTAGCCGCACTACGTAGTTGATCCACGGCTTGTGCAGTGTTTTGCTGGGTGTTCTCAATGTTGCCCTCGATGGTGTCTGCAAGAGTGACCATTGTGTAGCATTAGTTATAGCTGTTACAACAACCAGACCTGAGCCATCAGTGAAGGAACTTGAAGATTAATGTTCACGTGCAATGTGTCAGTGTCCCTGACAAAGTTCTGCCTGCAAAAAAACATGCCTCTCTTGGACGTACATATCCTTTTGATGCATTAGACTTTGTACAGTAGAACCTCATTCATACTTTTTGGAAAGAAACGCAAGAAAAACATGCTGACTGAGAAAACGTACAATCCGAACTAACTGTTACAATCGGATGACCTCAACTGTAGTTGGCATCTACATAATGCGAAGCATTGTGAAAATCGTTGTGCACAAAGGACAACACATGTACTTTTTGTTATTTTGCCATTGCATAGTGCTTTAATGCGGTGATGGCAAACCGTAATGAAATCAAGCTGGTGGGTGACACTGGATGCAGCCGAACCGAAACGTGATGCTCACATCACACTGCCTGTTGCAAGGAACAGCGGCGCGTTTGGATTATCGCCTACTAAAAGGGTGCAGTATGTTACCAAGGACACTAAGCCTCATGCGCTGTAAAACAGATAGACGAAGATGCTTATTGCAATAGGTTTAGTAGGCGATAGCTGTGAATGGAGCATGCCACAACCCCGGAGGAGATTTGCTGGTACTGGAATAATAAACGAAATGCACGCCTGCATTTTCATGTGAGACAGGTGGGCAACTATTACGGGGAAGAGCTGATGCGGTGGGCGGCTACTGTTCTCAATCAGACGTGCTTTGCGCCCTTTCTTGTTTACATGGGATCTAGCGGCCGGAAAACATATACGATCGCAGTCTGCAGCATGGAACGGTGACGTGTTTGAGTTACCGCCGATTAAAAGTGTGCAGTAAGCTTCCAACGGAGCCATGTGCTGTGAAGCAGATAAGCAAACATGATCATCGGAATAGGTCTGGCGGCGACAGCAACAGATGTCGCGTGTGACAAACCCGCAGATGATTTGCTGGTACCGGAATAAGAAACTGAGTGCACGCCGGCGTGTTTACACGAAGCGGGCAGGTATTATGGTCAAGCTGCCATGGCGGGTGGCTATATACTGTTCCCAATTGCGTATGCCTCACACATTTTTTTACAGGCGATCTAGTGGCAAGAAAACATATCATACAACTGCACTTTGGCAATGTACTGAACGTTGGTGCCGAAAAGTGATGTATTCCCGGAATGAATGAACCGGTAAAAAACAAGCCTAACTCCACTGGGCCATTTTTTGCATTCACAATCATGAACATTGGCGCTGGGAAATCGTATGTAACAGGATCGTATCATTGAAGTTCTACAGTATATGCGTTTTTAAAATCTAGATGTATAGCCCATGTGCATATATAGTACTGTTTTGGTTTCTCTAGTAAGATTTGAAGTGAAGCTTTCTTCACTCCATAGACCCCACTTGGTCACTGGGTGCGTGTCAATGGGTAAGTACATGAACAGACAACTGAGGCCGTTGGTCTTGTACCAATGTGAGGCAAGAAATATACTAGCGGTGTGCGAATATTCGAAGTTTTGAATATGAATCGAATAGTTCTCTACACTAGATTTCCTTCTAGAGTTCACTATTAGAACTTCTCAAATATTCATTTTGTTTGAATACTAAGGGACAGAAACAGTTTTTGCAGTCTACAGAGGAAAGACTGCTGCAAGTGAAGAGACTTCCGAACTACATGTATTTTACTGTAGAAGAACCGTGGTTGCACAGATGCACAAGTTTGTGAGGGAACGCATGGAGGAAATAATTTGTGTGCACCAATTTCCAGTTAACATGAATTGGCTCCCCTTAAGCTGCCTACAAATTTTCTCTCCAGATTTAAGCAAATCTACGTATTATTTCGCATGTCACCGTATTTGGATCCCTCTAAAATGACATGTGGTACTGTGTGGTAATGCGCTTTGACCTTTCAATGAGCACTACAGTTCTATGTGCACTTGCCGATGCGCCTTTTTTTTTCTTTGATTATTGTCTCGTACGTCTTCCATAACTTTCAGTTTCTTTCCTCTTTTGCCCCTCCTTCTTTGTGTAATGGCAGGTTCTGTTTTCTTTACTTTCCCACTACTGCCATTACTATACCCAGTATTAGCGACAGACACGTTCCTTGCTGCATTCGCTTCGTATTTCTTTGTTTGGAAAATGGCTGATTACTGCACTTGTTTTATGACATTTCCTTTTTGTTATTCTTGTCCTGCTCTGATTATGATGAATTATGATGATGAATTACAGTCATTGTCATAGCATGCCTGAAACCAGTCACTTTAACACAGTATATCCCCCACAAGCCCATACCGTGACTTCTTAGCAATAATTTTTTCTTCGCACAACACAAGACTGGGATGGCCTGCCCACCGAAGTTGCCACTATTAACCATCCACTTGCATTCAAGTGGCTCATCAAAAATATCCCATTGTAACTTGTACCTTTGTTTGCTATTAACCGCCCAGTACTTCATATAATGTCTCAACAAGAGACCTTTGAGGAAGTAAATAAATAAATAAATTAATTAATTAAAACATTTCCTTTGTTCTCATTTAAATGTTCTTCAAATAAGCTAATGTCCAGTTTACAAGGGCACTAAATGTATCAAATAAAGTAAATAATCCTTTTTGTTGCCAAACAGACTACATGGAGTTCTTAAGTAAAACTCTTGCTTGGGCTAGTTGGTTCATGCTTGAAGTAGTAAAGGCAAGGCGCAGAAGACCAGGACTTAGGAAGAACACAAACGACACTGTCGACATTGCTGTCGTTTGTGTTCTTCTTCTCGAGTCCTGATCTTCTGCGCCTTGCCTTTACTACTTCATGCATGGAGTTCTTACATTTTGCTTTGATTAGATGTGATAAACTATATTATATTCATTTCGAATGTCCATAATTTTTTTATTATTCATGTTCAATCTGATTTTAAAATTTCACTGTTTGCACACCCCTAGTATTTAGACAAACATCATACCTTTAGGTGCCGTGCATCATCATCATCCTATTATGTCCACTGCAGGACAAAGGCCTCTGCCTGCGATCTCCAATTAGCCCTGTCTTGCGCCAACTGATTCCAACAAGTGCCCACGAATTTTCTAATTTCATCGCTCCACCTAGTTTTTTGTCGTCCTCAACCGCATTTTCCTTCTCTTGGTACCCATTCTGTAACCCTAATGGTCCAACGGTTGTCTAACCGGCGCTTTGCATGGCCTACCCAGCTCCATTTTTTCCTCTTAATGTCAATTAGAATATCGGCTATACCCATTTGCTCTCTGATCCAAACCACTCTCTTTCTGTCTCTTAATGCTATGCCTAGCATTCTTTGTTCCAATGCTATTTGCGCGCTCCTTAATTTGTTCTCAAGCTTCTTTGTCAGTCTCCAAGTCTCTGCCCCATATGTCAGCGCCGGTAAAATGCACCGATTGTACACCTTCGTTTTCAATGATTATGGCAAGCTTCTAGTCAGCAGCTAACAATGTCTGCCTTATACGATCCAACCCATTTTTATTCTTCTATTCACTTCATTCTGATGATCAGGATTTCCTGTGATTAATTGACCTAGGTAATTGTACTCCTTCACAGACTCTAGAGGCTGACTGGCAATTCTGAATTCTTGTTCTGTTGCCTGGCTATTCATCATTATCTTTGTATTCTGCATATTAATCTTCCACCCCACTCTTACGCTCTCTCTTTTAAGGTCCGATATCATTTGTTGCAACTCGTCTGCATTGTTGTTGAATAGAACAATGTCATCGGCAAACCGAAGATTGCCGAGGTATTCGCCGTCGATCTTTACTCCTAAGCCTTCCCAGTTTAATAGCTTGAATACTTTTTCCACGCACGCAGTAAGCAGCATTGGAGAGATTATGTCTCCTTGTCTGACCCCTTTCCTTATAGGTATCTTCCTGCTTTCCTTGTGTAGAATTAAGGTGGCCGTGGAATGTCTCTAGATATTTTCCAAGGCATTTATGTAAGCGGTCTGTATTCCTTGATTATGTAATGTTTCTATGACTGCTGGTATTTCTACTGAATCAAATGCCTTTTCGTAATCTATGGAAGTCACACAGAGAGGTTCATTGTACTCCGCGGAATTATCGATTACCTAATTAATGGCATGTGATCGTTTGTAGAGTATCCCTTCCTGAAGCCAGCCCGTTCATCTGGTTGACTAAAGTCCAGTATTGCCCTCATTCTATTCAAGATTATTTTGGTGAATATTTTATATAATACTGGGAGTAAGCTAATGGGCCTATAGTTTTTCAATTTTTTAACGTCTCCCTTTCTGTGGAGTAGTATAATTTTTGCATTCTTTCAGTTTTCTGGAGCTCTTGCAGTCAATAGGCATTTCGTATAGAGAGCTGCCAGTTTTCTAAGCATTATGTATCCTCCATCTTTGATTAAATCTACTGTTATTCTATCTTCTCCTGCTAATTTCCCCATTTCATGTCTTGCAAGGCCCTTTTGACCTCATCGCTAGTTATAGGAGAAGTCTCTGCAACCTGTTCATTACTGCTTCAAATGGAGGTATCGTGGCTTCTCTGGGTACTGTACAGACCAGTATAGAATTCTTCCACTGCTTTTACTATACCTTCGAGATTGCTGATGTTATTACCCTGCTTATCTTTCAGTGCATAAATCTTTGTTTGTCCTATGCCAAGTTTCTTTCTCACTAATTTTAGGCTGCGCCCATTTTTTACGGCTTCTTCAGTCCTTCTCAAGTTATAGTTTCGAATGTCACTTATTTTCAACTAGTTGATCAGTTTTGACAGTTCTGCGAATTCTATTTTATCTCTTGAGTAGGACACTTTCGTTCTTACGTCGTTTTTTTTATTAGGTCCTTCGTTACTTGGGAATGCTTGCCTACTGGTTGCCTTGGTGCCTTGCCTCCCTGTTCAGTTGCTGTCTCTGAAGCCAGCCTAATTACAGTTTCATTCATTAGCTCTATGTAATCATCATCTCTCTGTTCTAAGGCTGCATATTTGTTTGCAAGTACCAGCCTAAATTTGCCTGCTTTTACCCTTACTGCCTCTAAGTTGACCTGTTTATTATTGACCAATTTTACTCTTTCTCTGTTCAAATTGAGGTGAATTCTGGCCCTCACTAACCTTATGATCACTGCACTTTACCCTACCTATTACTTCTACGTCCTGCACTATGCTGGGATTGGCAGAAAGTATGAAATCAATTTCATTTCTTGTTTCACCATTAAGGATTTTCCAGGTTCACTTTCAGTTGCTACGCTTCCTGAAAAAGGTATTCATTATTCAAAGCTTATTTCTTTCTGTGAATTTTATCAACATCTCTCCTCTAGCATTCCTAGAATAGATGCCGTAGTTGCCAATTGCTTGTTCCCCAGCCTGCTTTTTCCCCACTTTTGCATTGAAGTCACCCATTACTACAGTATACTGAGTTTGCACTTTTCTCATCACTAATTCAACATCTCCATAAAACTGATCTACTTCATCATCAACGTGACTGGATGTTGGAGCGTAGGCTTGAACTATCTTTAATATAAACCGCTTATTAAGTTTCATTACGACCACTGCTACCCTCTCATTAATGCTGTAGAATTTGTCAATGTTGCCCGCTGTGTCCTTATGGATTTGGAATCCTACCCCGCATCTGGGAGACCTCTAAAGCAGAGGACATGGCCGTTAGTCAGCACAGTGTAGGCCTCACCAGTTCTTCTAATCTCGCTAAGGCCAATGATATCCCAAACAATGTTTGATAGTTCCTCGAAGAGTCCTTCTAAGCTAGCCCCACTCGACAGAGTTTGGGCATTAAAGGTTGACAGGGTAAGTTTCCATTGGTGGCCTGTCCGGACCCAGAGATTCTTAGCACCCTTTGCTGCATTACAGGTCTAACTGCTGCCTCGGTCAGGTTCATTTGGTGTAGTACACTGGCTCGCAAAACTACGCCTTACTCTTCATGACACAGACAGCCAACAGGCGGCGAGCCCGTGAGCATTTCATCAGCTTCTGCTGCTACTTTGCTAGCGTAAACGAGCTTCGTACCGTTTAGTTGTAACTTTGCGTTGAATTTGCATGCTTACTTTTTTTTTCCGTTTATAGAAATCTTCTTTGCTGCATTGCATGCATCTACCTCTGTGTTGTACGAGGTCTGTCCCAAAAGTTCATGCAGCAAGTCAGCAAAAAAGTTGGAGAGGGTGCAGCGGCACTGCTCTCTCACTCTGTCTACTCGCCCATTTGACCTCTAGTACAAGCCGGATTGCTTTATGTCAAGGCAGAATTTTATGCCTACGCTTCTTGTGTGTCATTTTCAGCCTGTCGTAATGGAAATTGACAAAAGGGTGAAAAAAAAAGGCTGAATATCAGATTTCTTGTGAAATTCGGCAAGAATGGTACAGAAATTTATCAAATGTCGCAAAAGGCCCATGGAAAGGATGCCCTAAAGGAAAGAAGTGTTCTTAAAAAGGTCGAGCCTTTTTGGGAAGGCCGTGAACACCCCAAGGACTATGCAACAACAGGAAGCCAATCAACGTTGTGCAAAGATGGAAACATTGATCGTGTGTGTTCTCTTGCGTTAAGTGGCCACCGAATGACTGTTAGAATGACACCAGAAGGACTCTATTTGGGAAAGTTGTACATTCACCAGATTCTGACTGAAAATTCGGAAATTAAAAAGTTTGCACCAGTGCTGAAACTGCCGACTCCCGAGCAAAAGCTGCGATGAAAACTGCGATGTTGAACTGATTGGAAAACTTCAGATGATAGCGATGAATTCTTGTAAAAGGTTGTCATGGCCGACGAAACTGCAATTTATTAATACCGAATCGAACTGAAGTCGCAGAGCCAAGGAGTGGAAAAAAAATGTTGAGCCATGGCCAAAAAATGAGAAGAAAGAGTGAAGAACAAAGCCGAAATCTAAATCATGCTCATGCTTTTTTGACTGCCATGGAATAGGAGATATTTAATATGTCAAGTGTCATTTATCGACTTGCAGCAATGCATCATCCACCATCTGGCCGAAGGCACAGCAACACGAAAATGCTCGCTCGACAGCACAGCTACACCGATAGGTGCTGGTTTCACGCCTTTCTTTTTTTGGTGTCCTCCTACTACAATTGAACACGGATATATCAAACTCGAAGGGAATCCCGAAGTAGTTCGATATCAGAATAATTCAAAATACAAAACCGTGCCAATATAAGCTTCTAATAAAACCAGTGCATGTTTCCGAGATTTGCCTACAATTACAACAAACGGGAGCTTGCCGATTGGTGCATCCAAAAGCAGCAAAGTTGACAAGCATACCACAGTGATGAATACTTCATTTTATGAGCAAAAAGTAACCTAGTTCGCTGAGAAAAATTCGGTAAGCTTCACTTGCTTCTGGCATTGAGCCAGAAAATTCATTATGCTCGTCTGTATTTTGTCGAGGTTGTCCACGTGTAGAATACTAGTGCCCTCAATTTTGACACAACAGTCACGAATCAAGGCGAAAGCCAAAGCGAGCTCAGCAGCTGTGCATGAAGGCGCCATATACTGTTCACCAGCATCTTCACTGCCACTTGATTCATAATCCATGGTGGCACCCGTGGCACCAACTGTCAAATCTGCCACAAAGTCTACTTCGCTCAGCTCCGCTACAGCGTGCACCTCGTCGTCAATGCTTATGTAGTCTCGTGCAGTCACCTCGACCGGCACAGCATTCGGGAAAGCTGACAGCTGGCGCAAAGCATCGTTGAGAGCTTTGCCACCTTTGTCGTCTGGAACTTCCACGAAGTCTTCCTTTGGGGCGATTCCAAAGCCCGCTTTACAGAAGCAGTTAGCCATTGTGTCTTGTTTGACTTCAGACCAGGCACCGGAAATCATCTGGATTGCTCCCTACAGGAGAAACATGAGCTCGAGTCTTATACAAAGGTTAATGAGGAGTCGCTGAACAAGATGTCTTCTGTAGTTAATCTTAAATGCCTTGATAATTCCTTGGCCGAGAGGCTGAAGTTTTGCTGTTCTATTCAGTGGAGGAACTCTGGCTTCGATGTTCTTCAGCTGGCAGGTGGTGTGATGCGCCGAGCAATTATCGAGCAGAAGGCACACTCGGCGGTCAGACTTGCCTAGCCTGACGTCCCAGTCCTGGAGCCATGTTGAGAAAAGCTTATGGGTCATCCATGCTTTTCTGCTAAAGTCGCACCACACTGGGACTGCTCCTGCAGTTCTTCATGCGCCGTGGCGACTTAAACTTGCCAGCCATGAATGGTTCGAGTCTGCATGATCTGTCCACATTCACCACTAACAAGATGATAATGCGGACTTTACTCATCTTCTTACCGGGGCACGTGCTGCCACGTAGATCAAGGGTCTTGTCTGGCAGCATCTGTCAGGAAAGTAGTTTCGTTGGCATTAAAAACGCCCGAAGGAGACAACTTCACGTAGATTTCTGGCAACTCGTTGGAAAGCCATTCTTCTATGTCGTGGCCCCTGACGGCCTCACTTTCCCCTGAAACTACTTTTCTGACAATGTTGTAGCAGTTTCTGAAACACTGGAGCCGACCATTTCTGCCACTGAAGTTGTCTGTCATTAATTGTCATTGTCTGTCATTAATTGTCATCTTCCATTAATTCCCAGAATACACTGCTTATATCACAATAGACACCATAATAAAATGTGGCCAGTAACTAAAGGGGAGGCAAAGGAGGTGGTTCGAGGCAATTAACAATATTCATTTGAAAAATCTGCGCCAGACTCAAGCCTGCTGTTTTGAAGAAATGACAGAAGTGTGCAAAGGAACACACCAAGCAAATTTTCACCTCAAGAAACTTCATAGAAAATACGGTGTGCATTTTGCAGAACACATTGAATGAACTGGGAATTGCTAGGCGTTCCTAGTTGTGGTTTAAGTCGGCAAAATGAACGGAACTCGTTCAGACTCGCACATAAAATATATATATATTTTTTTTGCTTGTAGCTCATTCTGGCTCAGACTGACCAATATTCTACTTTTGTGGCCTCACTCAGACTGAGGCTCAGCAAAATTCTGCTCAGCCACTCAGACTCGAGATTCATGTGTCTGTTTGTTTGTCTATTAATACTGTTAACCGCTGAAAGGTCATTACAGGAATGGAGATACAGTAAAACCTCGTTAATTTGTCCCCCGTTAATTCAGAAATTCAGTTAATTCGGACACGCCGTCCGGTCCCATCAGGAGAGAGAGAGAGAGAAAGAAAGGCAAAGAAAAGACAGGGAGATTAACCAGAGATTGTCTCCAGTTGGCTACCCTGTACTGGGGGAGGGGCAAAGGGATGCGATAGGTGAGAGAGAGAAAAGAATAAAAAAAAAGAAAAAAAAGAAAGAAAAAAACCACTACACAGACACACATACGTACACACAAACTGTTTCTGTCGCCCCTGTCACGCAGCCAGCAAAGGTGTTCCTAGTGTTACGCAGTGTCACCATACAATCCTACGTCATACAGTGGACAGTCACAGTGGTCCCGTCAAACTTGTACATAAACCTATGGCATGAAACTCTCTTTAATTCCGACATATTTGGTCATATTTCGGTTAACTCCGACAGTTCGTGGAGCTCAGAGGCACATGAACATGTAAGATCGGGTGGCACTACGGGAGTCCAAATTGAAACGCCTACAACGGCGTGTCTGAGTAGCATGCGTCGATGTCAAAGGCCATGCTTGCATGTGCTGGAAGTGTCAAAAGGCTGGAATTACGCCAAGGCCACCATGTTTATTCGTTACTA
Organism: Dermacentor albipictus; assembly: GCF_038994185.2. NCBI lineage: Eukaryota > Metazoa > Arthropoda > Arachnida > Ixodida > Ixodidae > Dermacentor > Dermacentor albipictus. Next base: position 143,354,650 of record NC_091823.1, on the reverse strand, counting down.
TAATAGACATACCTGTAAAAAAAAACATGGCAGCTATGACGTACTTCTGACTTTGCAATCGCTTCTGGTGTTGGGCACTACCTCTGCATCACTACGGTTGCATGATAGTTATTGGTCTATGCTAGCTACCCAACTATACACACTTTTTTTACATCATTCCTCCATGTTTATTTTATTGTGTTACCGTCTGCCCATCTGCCATTTTCGACGTTGTCGTTGCCATTTTCAACGTATTGTTGTGTGGTTGCAGAGTTGTGCAGTTTTTTTTTTGTTGACATTTTTATTGTGGTTATCACTTTACGTCAAGTGCTCCCCCCCCATTACGAGGATTAAAAAACTTCTTTCTTTTCTTCGTGTGTCTGCGTGCTAAATTTTGTTTGCGCTTTCTTTTTTTTATTGATACTTTGTCTTTTGTTGACATCGTGTGTGTAACTGTAGCTTCGCTGCCGTGCTGTGCGAGCGAAGTACGAGGCGAAGGATTTGTCAGAGAAGGTAGAAATATTGAAAGCCGTGAAGGCAGGGGTGCCGCGGCTAATCGTAATGAATAAGTTCAATGTGAAGAGAAGCACGCTCAGCACGTACGTGAGGAATGAAGCTCAGATTCTACAGGCGTACGACAGCGACAAGTTCACTGACAACAGGAAACAGCTGAGAACCGCGACGGACACGAAAATTGAAGAACCATTGTTACGATGGATTACTGATACGCGTGACGCACAGCTGCCTTTGAGTGCCCCCTGACCTGTGCGCAGGCAGAGACGTATGCGCTGAAGCTCAATACCAAAGCCTTCAAGGCACTGGAAGGCTGGATCGACCAATTCAAGAAAAGACATGGTCTGGTCTTTCGAAGCGTGTGCAGGCGAGAAAGGAGCTGGTGTTGAACATGTTGTACAAGATTGGAAGGCTGGATTAACCGCGCACCTAGCCGATTATGATGCTTGCAACATTTTTAATGCAGATGAGATAGCCCTCTTCTAGAAAGCCCTGCCAGATAAAACAATCACATTTAAGGGGGACCCTTGCATTGGCGGTAAATGAAGGAAAGACAGGATAACTGTTTTGCTGGCTGCCAACATGACTGGCATGGAGCGGCTACCACTGATGATAATTGGCAAAGCTGAAAAGCCGAGATGCTTCAAAAGTATCAAGAAGCTTTTGGTAGACTATCGCTCCAATCGAAAGGTGTGGATGATGTCAGAAATATTTCAAGCCTGGCTGTGCGGATTGGACCACCGCTTTTCTGCAAAAGCGCACAAAGCGCTCATTGTTTTAGATAACAATGTGTCAGGATTGACAAAAATAGAGCTGCTTTTCTTGTCTCCGACACAACAGCTTCCCTGCAGCCTCTGGATCAGTGAACTGCTTCCGACACAGCAGCTTTGTCCATGATGCTGATGCCTTTGAAGCTGGGGATGCGGATCTGGATGAAAACAGCGAGGGAGACAACTGTCATTTCGACACACTCCTGCCTCCGGACGTCCCGCTGGACTAATACATCCAGATAGACAGTAATGTTGCTGGTTCCCTCAATGACGACGAAACACTTGATGATTTACTCGGCGACGAAGACCCCGACTGATGGTGAAAATGTGCCCGCCGTGGATGCGTGTGAAGTGCCGCACCGCTCTGCTAAAGAGGCTGATGACGCGATTAATGTTTTGGAGGACATCTGTGTGGTTTCTGCCGACAGTCTGCGTGGACTGCACCACCTACAATAACTCTGAAAAATTGTGCTTTTCATGTAAATTTCTCGCTCTGAACAAGCAACAATAACCAGTTATTTGACAAAATAAAGGTACGTTGACGGTTTAGCCATTTTTTGAGGTATTGTTGTCGTCACTTCGTTAATTCGACATTCGGTTAGTTCTGACATTTTCTTCGGTTCCGTAAAATCTGAATTAACAGTGTTTTACTGTACAATCAATATATACAATATAGTGAAGAATGGCAGGCACACCATTAAAGACAATGATAGTAATAATTATTAAGGCACTGCTTATTTCACCTATATTCGCAAATTAAAAAAAATAAATGATGGGGTTTTACGTGCACCACGATCTGATTTTGGGGCATGCCGTAATCTGAAACTCCGGAAATTTGGACCCCCTGACGTTCTTTAACGTGCACCTCAATCTCAACACATGGGTGTTTTCGCATTTCACCCCCATAGAAATGTGGTCGCCGTGGCTGGGATTCGATCCCGCGACCTTGTGCTTAGCAGCCCAACATCATAGGCACTAAGCAAATGTGGCAGTTGACACATATTCGCAGTAGTAATAATCTGAACACAACTGCCGAGTCTGTCCGAGTGAGTCAATCATGACCGAGTTTGTGGACTTATGGTCTTGACACGGTGAGTGTGTCACTAGAAAATACATTCATGGGTTTCATTTCAGTTGGTGCACATGTGCCCATTAATATTCTGGTGCAGGGCTTGCCTACACCTGAATTACACTGATGCATATCAGCTACCCAGCCTAGTTACTGGGACTGCGTATGGAAGGGGAGTGTTGCGTCTCAGATTTTAGTTTCAGAACAAGTGTCCCAACCATTGCAGTCACATCTAGCAACCACTGTCACCCCTGATGCGTATGACATCAGAGAGTGTGCCAATAAACCATAGCTACTGCCACGTTTGTCGTTTGTCGCCTGCATATTTGCTTGCTCCTTCTCCACACTGGTTGAGCCCTCGACACTTGTCTCTTAACTTTGACTCAACCTGTGTTCTCCCCAATCTCACCAGCCAATTCCATGCTTTATTACTTTACAAATGCGGTAAGTATAAAATGAACCTGAAGGAAGCAATACTGTAGGAAGGTCCCAACATTCAAAGACTGTTGGAAACATGGACACCTTAATATAGAAATATTAAGTGCTGTCATGCTACAATATGCAGCATCAGTTCAAAGTAACGACATATCCGTAGAAATAGAATGACAAAAAAAAGGAACTGTTAGTAACCTTCATACACACTCTGTTCGATGAGCTCTAAAATATATTGGTTGAAACATCAATTCAAATGGAAAGAACAGAAGTAATATATGACATCCGATAATACCGAAACAAATGAAAGAATTATAACAAGTAGAAAAGATGCAGAAATCTAAAGTGCAGAATATCACAAAATTCAAACACAATTTGAGCTTAACAGGTTTCCCGCAACACTAATTACGTAGCGAGCTCAAAATAAATGTTCTTTTTAATAAGACACAAAAGCACACACGAAAAGCAGGCGAGGTGCAAAGATACATTTCGGCTGGTGCTGGCATGGCCAGCAGTATTTTGGGCCCAGCTGTAACAGATGAGAAGACGATGACGATATGTGGCGTTTAACCCTTTCGCTGTCACGGACGTACGGGTACGTCATCGTGCTTCCCCCCCACAGTGTTACTGACGTACCGGTACGTTCTCTATCGTGCGTTCAAAATTTCGCGCCTGAGCGCAAAGCTGGCGCTCCTGGATTGGCCACGCTATCTGTTGACTCTTTCTACAAGTTCGTATATTCGCCCCGACCTGTCTAAGTCCATGTGTTGAAGAGTACGGTGCGACTGCCACTCCCCACTTTCTCTTTGCTGAGTGGCGCGGTGGCTCCGCGTTCGCTGGATCATGCATCGCGCGCGTGTGGTTATGGGTTCAAGGGTTGTTCTGCCTTCTCCGCTGGTTTGAAGGTTTTTATTTTTCTTCTGTTGGTGTGTCTGCTACGGCACGTCAAGTTCAGGCGCACGTGCCGTTGCCTCTCCAAAAAGAGTGACTCGTTGCTGCTTTCGCTCTCTCGCCACACCCTCGCTTCCGACTTGCAGCAGTAAACGTAAAGCCCTTCGAACTTTGTTTAGCCTTTTTCCAACTCCCTCTGTCTTGTTCACGCAACGTCCCATTTCTCTTGTGCGGGCGACTGAAAGCGCATCCTCCTCCCTGCGCGCGGTTACTTTCGGATGGCTGAGCGCGCGGGACCTTCGTCTGCTCATTGGAGCGGTGGCTCAATTCCGATTCAGAATATGAGCCGAGCTCGGATTCGGACTCGGACAGAGTCGCATGCGAGGAAGAGGGTTCCGCATCGTCAGATTCGAACGTTGAACGGATTTTATAGTCAGGCTGATGATGATGATGATGATGTTTACTAACAACAGCTGCAGAACACTGAAATGTGCATATTGCATTGACTATGTTATTTGTATACCAATTATAATCAAAAATAAATTGCTATGTTCATTCCCTGTTATGCTCGTTCCCTGAAACCAATCCGACACTGGGGGTCCGTCACGGCCAGAAAGGTCCGACAGCGAAAGGGTTAATAGTGCCAGGAGCACGTCTAGCCAAAGAGCGCCATGCAAGAAGAGATGAGAAGAAGAAAATTGCAAGGATCGTACGCTACCAATGACATCCCCTTGTTCGTGCACTATGTTCGCCAGGTCTTTGAAGATCTGGTTGCAGTCCAGCATGTCCGCTTCAATCCGCCGAATGCGCTGCTCCCGCTCCACCAGCATTGCCTGCAACCAATGAAGCAGTGGACAATGACTACACCCCGGTACTCGTCATGAAGGGCAGGCAAATGAAGCGTACACTAGTTTGCTGTTGCAGGGAACATCTGGTTAGCAGTACACCAACAATTATGGCTAATTTATGCCCCAACAAGGGCCTGTAGCTGACTTTTTTTTATGCATGGATGTCTGCGAAACAATTTGTTAGTCAATTTTTCCGCAAAATAACAGGAAAGTCTAGTCATAGCCTAGAGTCCAGGCCCGTGCTTTTGAATATGTAAAGTGAGGCCTAGATGGTCTGAAAACTAGATCTACAGTCACACCAAGGGTCCATATAGTGTCCTCTGGCCACAGTTGGCTTTCAAGACGGGCTAGACCATTGGTGAACCTTTGTCAATATTCCATGAAGTGAGGACAGTCTCACATGTGCACATGCTTTACAGCCTGTTGGTATGCATTTCGCGTCTTCCCTCTGTACTCCCCGTCACCCAACTCGTTCCTCTTTCTTCCCCTTCCGCCAGCACACAGTCGGTGGCTCGAGCGATGTGCCTCAGGCTGACGTCACCATCTTTCTTCTCCCTTTGCAAAATCGTAAAAAGAAAGGTATTGTAATTATACTAATACATTTCTTATCCAAAATGCATTGCCTTTAAGTGTTTAAACGCTAACTGCTTCAATACTAATCGCACTGATGCCGACATTCATCGTGAGGTGGTTTTGCTTCAACTTTGTTAATGCAATACTAGAGAGAAAAATAATTTGAGCAGTATTAGTGATTTACTTATTTTACCATAGAAAAAAAGTTACTCTTTCAGTGAAGAGAACGAGTGATAAGTCAGAAAAGATACGAGGGCAGGAGACGGGTGGTGACACCGTAAAGACCTGGTGACACTGCAAGTTCCTACATCAGCTCACCATGTCATTGTGGATTTTGACAGCATTTGCTTGGGCCTATTTAGTTTGTTTTTTTTAATCGATGAAGCTGATTTACATTGTACTCTAAAGGAGCCAAAGACTGAATGTCACATGTTTCAAGAACTCGCACTGCACGACAACAACTCAATTCGGTCGGCAACTACAGTTAGGAACCGAATTTTCAGACCTGGCAGGGATCGAGAAATTAGTCCGAAAAATTGGACAGTCCGAGAAATTCCTTGAGCTAAAAAAAAATGAAGTTTATGGGCTTGGGGTGTCTTAACAAAAAGCTAATAATACCCTGCATTATGCTACGCTCAGATGCAATCGTACTTGCTCATATTTGCACGTACTGCACGTTCATTGTAGTTTGGAAATTCGAGTTTAAAGTGGTTTAAGGGCCCTTTACGCAAGCCCCGGTCTCAATAAAACTGATACTTTATTCACGTTTGAGCAACAGTTTGTTAATTTAGTAAAATTTGGTTGACGGCATAACTCGGTTTCCTGGAAAAAAGAAAAACGTATATCCCAAGGAAGTGCCACTCAATTATTCGCAGTGCTGCCATATATCGCACCGGGAATATGTCACACACAGAACATGACATATTTAAATAAAAGAGATCAAATCTTGGTGTTCAACGTTCCGAAACCGCACTGCGGGTTACGAGAGAGGCTGCAGCGGAGGGCTCCGGATTAATTTCGATCACCTGCAGATCTTTAATATGCATCCAAGGCGCAGTGCACGGCTGTCTTTGCATTCAGGCCCCGTCAGAATGCAGCGGCAACAACTTGGAATCGATCCCGCGGCCTTGTGCTCAGCAGCGGAATGCCACATCCACCGAACCACTGCAGCTGGCAATGTGATGCAAGTTCTAACGAAAACCAAATAAACCCCCCCCCCCCACACACACACACACGCACGCACGCACGCACACACCTGCTCATAGTCCATGTCCTGCCTCAAGTACTGCTGTTGCTGCTGCTGTTGCGTTGGTGACTGGGGGCTACCTGCGTCGTCTAGCAGCGCAGTCGTTTCCTCGGAACGTGGTTGTTGGCCGTCGAACCAGCCACCACTCTGCGAGCCTCCGCCACCAGAGGGTCTAGCTGGGGCGGCACTTGGTCGCGCGTACATTGTGTACTTCTGCCGGGTGGCCACAGTCTACCCGTACAAGGCGTGCAAGAGAGAAACACGAGAGAAGCAAATGAGAGAGGTTCTATCAGCATGATACCGTATTTACTCGCATAATGATCGCACTCGCGTAATGATCGCACCCCTGCATTTGTTGGAAAAATTCCATTTTTTTTCCCTGTGTAATGATGGCACCCTGAACTGGTCGCAGCGATATGTTGTGTGCCAAGTCTAGCTAATGCTGATCACGCTTACCATCTGTTGAATGCTAAACGAATGACTTTTGAAGACATACCAAGCGGTCTGCATGCACCAAGCATTCTTAAGTAAATGCCCCATTTCATTTCTTTCATCACTTTCCGCACTTCAATGAAAAAAAAAGAAGCTACAACCCAACTTGCCTCGGCTTTATAATTTGTAGGCTTCATAATGGTTTTAGTCAACAACAACATAAAGGGCACCTTTCGATTTTCCTCGTATGCACTCGTGGGCACGCAACAAATCGCGAGTGGCAACGATAGTGGTCACGTTTACATTGATACATTAGAAGTGTACCCTAGTCATATGACAATGCTTGTAACGCTAGCTAAGATATTCGCCCACTCTTAGCAGAAACGTGCTGTATTAGGATAGCAGTGAAGACAAATGCAGCAGCTTCCGCAGCATGCCCGCCATGTGTTCCTATGACACTGGCAGCTAAGCACACCCGTCTGTTTCTGTCCCCTCAAAGTCGACATGGCTACGTTATTGTCGCAAACTTGCAGATATTAACGATATTATTCATTACTGATACGGAAGAAACTGTTTCAATGCACGTAATCTAGTCACGAGAAGAAAAATAATCGCGTTTGGCTTGCTACGCCAGCCGCCATTTTTGTTTTGGTGTCCTGCACTGACAGCGGCAGCCGCCTGCTTGTCATCCCACAGGAAATGTGGGATGAAAAATGAAAAATGTTTCTTCTTGTGGGAAACTTACCCCGTGTAATGATCGCACCCCTGAATTTGTGCCAATTTTTTTCACAAAGAAGTGAATTTTCACATTATGTGAGTAAATACAGTTTTTAGCCCCCTACTTCTTTGAATTCCTTTAATTCACACATTAACCAAGCAAAAAAATTGCCTCTTAAGAAGAGGATGGCAGCAAAGCACTTAACTGGCATTCAGTGTTGCCACTCTAGAAGATTTGCCAATAAATTTAATGACCTATTTCTATAGCAGAAGTAGCAGACTTTATTGCTTGCTTGGCAACAGAAATTCATCTTTATCACATATTAAATTTTTTGGGTGAACTGCCCCCCAAAAATATATGGGTCTACTTGGTTTCTGAAACAAGGCGACTTTCCACTCATGCGTGGTTGACGATTGCTACAGAAACTGTATAAGCAGTCACAAAGACATGTCGAAGTACATGGCAATGACTAGCAATGAACCCTCATATTAAAATTACATTCTGAGATTTTAGATGCCAGACACAATGTGATTATGAGGCACGCCATAGTGGCGGACTCTGGATTAATTTTGACAACCTGGGGTTTCTCAATGGGTGATGAACTGTCATGTGCCTTCACGAGTCCATGCGTTGAACACAGAGACGAAGCCGCACCAGGTTGTAACACACCGCTGAACCATGTGAGCTAGCATTACATTTCAGCTCGGAAACTCTCACTTTTTTGCCATGTTTCTTACGGATGCAGTCGTGCTCAAACATCACGCACACTGTGGAAGCACAGATTAAAGTTCAGCCATGCAATACCTGCATGATTTAACCAGGAAACATACACTGCCGTCTAGATATATTGAAGTGACGCTTTCTTTGCAAAACCCTCCTGCAATTTACTGACTATAACTTCCGACACTGCTGTCTTGTCAAATAGTCCACATACAGAATAGCACTTGTAACAAATTCATGGAACACATATCTGCCAGCACAGCAATAGAGAAGTAGCAATACTAGATGTAGTTATCCTGGTACAGCGATTGGCCAAGGGGATGATGAATCGAAGAAGAGTGAAGCAGACATGGGCAACTGCAATAGGTGCTTACTCACAGTATGCAAATTTCGAAGAGGTGAAGATTGAGTTGGAAATTTACCATGGAATAATTTAATTTATGCCACAACGCCTAAACACGCTTCCCCAGCAATATACCTAAATTAAAACTTGTTCACCTCTTTTCTGGGCTTGAAAAATACTTAATAAAGAACAACTAATAAACAAAAATAACACTGAAAAGTTATTTGAGTTCTAAAGTAGTTAGTATAGTAATTTAATTAGTTTTCTGAGCTATCCACAACTGAAACTTTGCTTCAGTGAGTTAAAACACTACTATAGGTTTCATATTTGAGTTTCCTGTGCTAAAATCAGCATTTTGAGGTGCTAAACTCAATGTATCAAGAAATGGTACATTCGATGTAGTGGGGCTGATAAACGAAAATTCTGTACATGTTACCCTGCATCAGTTGCCAGGAAGTGCATACCTTCTGCAGGTTGCTGTAACGCTTGACAACTTCCTGAAATTCATTGCGAAGCCGGCTTGACTGCAGTTTTTGTTGCTGAAAAAGAGAATGCCAGGCTCACAATGAAACTGCAGTGCTTTAAGCCTGCACTAAGACACTCAGAGATTTACTTCTTATGTTTCTGCAGTTATTATTCAGCAATGTTTTGTCACATGTTGCCATAAAGCTCGAGAAGATGAGCAAGAAGAAATTAAGCCCACAAATGCAGAACAAAATTAACCTTTTTTCATTGGTTACACAGTAAAACCTTTTTACAACGAAGTTGCAATCAGTACGAAAACACATTTATTATATACAACCTTCACTAATATTATACACTCTTTACAGATTTATATTACCGAAAAATTTTTCAAATTTAGTTGATTACACCTGTGCTTTTTATAACAGGTTTCAATTGAACCACACTTTTACATTGTGTTGATGAAAACAAGATTATTAAACCACTAAGACAGTAACTAGCTTTAAGGACTGCATATTTACTACAGCCATGTCTCAGCTGTTTTTGTAATTTGCAAGGGCACAGCAAAAAAAGATCTCAGCTGTATTTCAAGGCGTCACTGATGCCAGTTACCAAGGTGAAAAAGCAAGCTAGTTGCTGCGTGTAACTTGTTTTCAAGTCACAGAAGCTTTGCGACCAGCTTGGCATTTCGTTAGGCCTACAAACGCATTCAATATCTGACCTTGAAAGTGACAACTTCGACAAACAAAAAGAAGGAGTGTTTCAGTTAACACAGTGGAGGCATGTAGTTAACACAGTGGAGACAAGTTAAAACAAAAGATCAGCACACTTCAGAAACTCTTACAGGTCTGAACTTATTTGCACAGACAGCGAGTTCTTACAGTGGAGACAGTCTCAAAAACTCGTTTGCAATGCACTCGGCATTAAATTCGTCCACTACAGTACTGCCTGTGTTGGCTTCTTAAGTATAGTAAATCTGGTTATACCAAAAGTCTCATCCAGCATAACAATAACCTTTGTTATGTCCAATACTCACTATAAACATGTTTTATACACACTGAAAACAGCAAGAACATTGTTTTATTTCGCGATATATTCGTGTTTGTTATACTGAGGTATGAACATGCGAAAACATTGCCGCTCGCACAGTCTATGTTGCGTACAAAAGCCTGCGCAAATTACCAACCGCAAGCAATCCACTGCAGCTTTGCTACCTGGGCAGGAGCTCAAACCCCAGTGGCCACTGTGCTTTTTCTTTGCCCTATGATGAGGATGATGAAGTGCCATAATACGGTGACGTGATGACAAGGATGGACAGATGGACGTGCCAATCTCAGCTATGAGCTATTAACTACCGTCACAGCAACGCAAAACCTGTCATGCAAATTGCTTTTTCTTTTTGGCAAATGCACCGTGTAATAATGCTGACACGTTTGCCGCAATGTGGGTGGCTCTCATTTTAAGGAGTGGCACCATGTTGCTCAATGCCACTGCAGAGCATGCAGTGAATACTTACACGCAAGCTGACGTACAATGTCCGAGTGCCAAGGCACAATTTTTTAGGGGGCATTCTTAGGTTGCCCGCTCATATTTCAACACTGTTTATTATAACGAAGCAAGCAGTGCAAGTGTAAATCACAATAAAAAGGTTTTCCCCTGTGATTTCTTAAAGAGGATTTCCCCCCTTGATGGACAAGTTATGCAGAAGAAAAAAAATAGTAAATGCTTAAAATCTGAGTAGGTGTGGTCAGGTGCTAGCACCTCAAAACTTTGCAGTAAATATTTTTAACAACAGCTGTAACTAACTCTTCGATTACTGTGGTGTTTACCTGTTCGTCGTTCCTTCGGCTCCGAACTAAATTACCAAGACAACATGCTTTCACACTGGATACTGCAACATTCTCAATAAAAACTGCGATGAACACAACATTGAATTTGTCCATTAAAGCAATATTACGCTGCGGGCCCCACACTGGTTTAGAACATGAAAGAAAGAAAAAGCCACTGAGTTCTTTTTCTCTTTCTAACTGCAAAAAGCAACAAAGAGGCTCACAACAATGCACAAGGTTTCAAGGCTGCTCTATGACTAAAGAAAAAAAAAACAAGTATGCAACAGCGCTCTCGTGATAATATGCTAATTGTTGGCGTGACCTCATGGAAAGCGACAATGAGAAAGTAAACTTTCACTCACAGTTCCCCTCATAAGTGATATGATAGCAGGCATACTCTTATCTTCTGATAAGACTGACGCTGACATGTTTGTGCTAAAGCAAGGAGGCACGGTCTTCTAAACTAGGATGGTCTACAGGCTACATTTTAAACAAAATACTGGAAGACATTAACACATCAGTTTTTAAAAAAAAATTTGCTTTTCAATTTTTAACAGCATCTGTGCGATTATTTGGGCACAGAATCAAACAATTTATTTGTTTTTATTTATGAGGTTAAAATATTTTTACGCATTCATAGTAGAAAAAGAGTCAGCTATCATAGATCACTGCTCCTGCTGAAAGTTTTCGGATTCGTCTGTGAACTCTGGAAGTTTCTATAGCTGTTATACAGTACGTTATTAACATGAACAGATATTTTTCATTCAAACAACACAAACATCCTTTCAGCCCTGGTGTCCCATAAAAAGGACACAAAGAGAAATTTTTTAAAATCGTGACACAAATGTTTAGCAAACTCAAGAACGAATTTGAACCATTCTCCATACACCTCCACCAGCATAAGCGACAGTTTCTTCATCCTTGTCTTCCTCAGAAAGCCCTAGTGGCGAAAACAAAATGGCGGAAGGCAAGAAAGATGAATGCAGCAGTATCCACGTCTTTTGATAATATTTTGCCAATACCTACTGTCTGGATGACGATTATAATTTTATTTGCTGTTTCTGATATGCTTCGAGGTGTATTAATATCGGGAAGTTTTGCCTCTCACTGGCGCATAGCCCAAAGCATGCCATGATTTATGTGTCCTAAATATAGGACACCAAGACCCATGGTTGTCAACGGCCCTACATGTGTTGAATGCAGAATGAGGAAGCTGTTGCTTGTGACAGCTTCCCATTTCTTGTTTTATCGTTCCAGAGGCGATAAATCAGCCTGAACTGGTTGGATGTTATGAGCATCCCCTTTGGAACGGGCTGGTGGGTTGTGCCACCAAGCTCTTGGTATTTTATTGCCCAATGTCCTACCTAGGTTAAAAAAGCAAAAAAGAAAAGAAAAAAAAAACACAGGATGAATTTCCTAACCAAAGTTTCTGAACCCCTATTGTGAACTTTGTTTTTCTCTTGAAAAGACAGCTCCCTCTATCGTTGAATGGCATTCTCGGTAAATAAAATCAAACAAAATGCCATCATATTCTGCAGCTACCATATTTACTCGTGTAAAACCCACTCTCATGTAAGACCCATAGCCCTTATTTTTGAGGTCAAAGGTCAGAATAAAAAGAAAAGGTTTACAAATGATTGAATTTTGCACACACTGTGTTCCTTTGAAACCGAATCAAATACGAATCAAATAGTGCCAGAAGTGAATTGAATCAAATCAAATATCAAATATTTGCTTAAATGTGTCTGAATAATGAACAGCTGTCCTCACAATTAATGTTTGCAGCTAATATTTTTAACGATAGCATGTTTCCATCATTACATTACATGTCATCAAGTGTTTACCTGTTGTGGTGGCGTAGTGGCTTTGCTGTTGCATTGTTAAGCCAGAGGGTGCAGGATCAAATCCTGGCTGCGTTGGCCGCATTTCAGTGGGGGTGAAATGCAAAAATAATACCCCTGTACCGTGCACTGGGTGCTTCTTAAAGAACCCCAGGTGGTCAAAACTAATCTGGAGTCCCCCACTATGGCGTGCCTCATAATCATATCATGGTTTTGGCACCTATTAAAGTTTTTGGTCTTGCCCGGAACAATTAATAAGTGGAATAGGTCTGATTTACAAGTTTTCACAGATTGCCAATTAGCCAACTCTCTCCAACAACTGTTCGAAACACTTTTTACATAAGTACTGCATAAGGTTGTGCATAATATATTGAATTGCACTTTATATGTTCTTCTGGATATTTTTGTAGCATTCTCGCACTCCTGTAAAAGCCCGACAAAGTTTACAGATTGTAAATAACATAGAAAAATAAGAAAATAATACCGAACACTTATTTTAATTAGCTATGAAGTGTTGTTTATTAAAAGCACGAATGAAGCATTAGGAACAAGCAAGTAGTTTCTTCGCATGTGCAGAGACTGTCCACAGAGCACAAATGACTGTGGTATAGCCTGTAAAGTATGGCTACGTTAGTGATGCAGCCTGCTCCACTGCACAAGTTCTGAAGTTTTTCTGTCTATATGCGGCATGTGGGGGTGAAAATTTACCGTAATTTTGCTCCAACTTTGTTTGATTGGGGGCAGTTGATGTTTTGAAATATTTTAAATGTATTAAATGAATATTTGCATTTACAAATGATGACTATATTCGATCCGAAGACCAAGTCAAATAGTTTCCTATTTGTTATTTGAAAGTTTCGAGTATTCTAACACACTTATTCGTTATCAATTAGTACCGCTACTAAACATATCAACGTCTACTGATTACATAATAACATGAATGGTACCCAGGATTACAGTTTTGGGGAGTGTGCTGATGAGGCAGGAAGCTCCAGCAACATCGAGAGCGACAAAGAATGAAGCAGAACTTGATCAGCAATGCATAAATGTGTGCGTAGTACGAAACCACCGTCTGCATTATTTCGCATATCATTTGACACAACGTTCACAGTTTTACTCGGTAGTCATGTGCCGTACACAACTCATGCAAGAGACGCACCCTGGCAAATTCTCCCACCTCCCAAAAATACAAAGTGAGGGTCTTACATGAGTAAATGCGGTATTAAGTCAAACTGGCCCCTCAGGTTTAGAATGAAGGGTCACACCCAACTTTTACCATAAGTTACAGTAGTCACATCAACCACAAAACAACACATTAAAGGTCTGCAGGCAAATGTGTGACATCCGTACCTTGTCTCCCTGGGCCACCAGTGTTGCCAGGTCTTGCAGTGCTGTCGTGGTGCTCTTGATGGTCAGGTTGGCATTTTGTTGTGTCATGTGGCTGCAGAGTTTAGCATGTAGATTGTAAGGCAAACAATGTTAGAAGCATTGATGCTAGCGCTATATAATTACATGCTGGTGCATCTGCAGCTGTTTTGTTCCTTGCTCCATTTGCCGAAACCAACTCCTAAGGGCACGAAATAACTGTGTTTGTTTCAGTGCTTGGCAAAGAACTATGGCTTACTTTCACATCCATGTTATTTTCATGCCGCGTAGTTGACAAATAGTGTGTCGGATGGACGAGAAGCGTAACTCCACAGAGTGCCATTTGCTACATTCAGTCATCATGTTGAATGTTGGACTAGTTGCAAGTGAAAGTGGAGTTGTGAGTTACTGTTCTCGAATGCAGTTTTGACTTGCTGCAGTTAAGATCAATCAGCAGAACTAGCAAGCAAAGCGTAACTCACAGCTTCTCTCTGAAGGCGTCGGTGTCTGCCTGCGTGCCCAGCTGCCTTGCAGCACGATCGAGAGTGGCAGCTGCAGGGAAGAAAAGAAAGTATCATGGCTGGGCACATAATTTTCATTTCTTTTTTTAACAATCACAGATGTTATAATCACTTCTGAAACAGTGTAAAAGGGATAAAAACATGAAAACAAGAATCCAGGACAGGGGCCAACTGAAAATTGACATTTTCTTAGGAAAAATGCAAATAGGAATATTATTTGGAATAATTCAAAGCGGCGACACCTTCGTGCAAGTGTATTTCATTGTCAAACAAGCAATTAGAGGCAACTGATATGCAAATATCAGACGTTTTTCTCATGTATAATGAGTGCACAATTTAGCATACCCTCTGACTGTTGTGCCTAGATATCACAGATGGGTGCCAAAAGAAGGACTGCAACCATACAGCCTACAACAATGTTATGGGTTCTTTCAGCTGTCATTGCATCATCACGAAACAAGCCACCTTGCAATCCTCATAGTTGCTTCAAGTATTCACACGGAGGTTGCCTAAATGTTTCGCGAATGCTTGTCACAGTTGCAAACTCTACTAATTATACTAAATGAAAGATTAAGTACGAATGTGTTTTCTTTTGACCAAATATAGCCATTGCCACAAAGCTTGGCCCTTATGTCTGACAGCATGAGCAGTATTTATCATAGTAAAACTGATTCTGAAGTGGGCACTCACAGGTGAATTGAAGGTATGCATGCAAACCCAAAAACAAATGCGCGAATCTATCCAGAAAACAATGCAACTATAGAGGTGAACCAGAAAGGCAGATTAACATCCAGCACATACATACACTGTTTCAAGCCAGTTAGGAAAAGAAAACATTGAGAAGGCCAATTGAAGCAACACCTTGGTTCCACCATTAAGGGGAGGTGCTATTTGGAAAGACCTTTTCTTTCAATACCATATTTATTCAAATCTAGGCCGATAGTTCTTTTCAAATAATCATATACCAAACTCTAGGGTCGGCTTAGGTTCGAGGATTTTTAAAAATGCGCCAGTTTGTAATTGAATATAATAAATATGGTGCATAGCTAGCGCCACCTAGAAAAGTCACTATCGCAGCCGCCATTAGCCCCGTGAACGAACTACAGGGGCGCTGCGAGCGCCGCTCGCGTGACGTCAGGGCATGGACTCGCGCCTGTTGTCTGCTGCAGTTAGGGCGGTGTCCGGGTGCCTTCTGCAGTGTTTTCGTTAGTTCACCTTTGTTCCAGCTGCTTGTATACTTATAGCGGTTGTCTAAAATATATTTTTATGACATCTTCGTTTACAAAAATTTATTCAAAGAGCTTATTTCTTAGACGACGATAGAGCTTCCAAAAGTAACGCTACAGTGCCAGCCGAAGGAGTGCAGACCAGCCAGGTGCAGGTTTTTCATGCGCGAATCGACAACCGCAACAACATAGCAAATAAGAATCCATTTATGACACCATACCTGCCACGGTGCAACAAGTATGTCACAAACGCTGGCTATATATGACTTCTACAACATTTACCTTGATTTTAATCTGCTACAACAGGTTTGCTCACGACGAGTAGTGCATGGTATAATATCAAATTTTTGCATTTCTTCACAGAAACGCTCAGAAATAACATGAGTTTAGATTCACCAGCACCACTTGCTTCTTTCACTGCTTCTCAACATCAGGCGGTTCTTTACATGTTTATTTTAAGTGGCGGTAATTTGAAGTAAAGCTAATTGAGGCTTGCAGCTGCTCACAGAATACAAAAAGGAATGTACCAATATATATCCCCTTTTCTGTGCTACATGTTCAACTCAATTGAGCAATTTACTGGTGCTTGTTGCTTGAGGAATATACATGATTAATCTGTTTGGCGAACTGACACAGGCTGCTCGGCCCAAATTTTTTAGTGAAATATGCCTTTTGGACTGTATGGCTGCAGCCAGAAAGAAGCCGACGTGTCAATCATTAGTAGGATGGGACATATTGAAGATATCATAATTCCTCACTGCAGGGTCAAAAATCAAATGAAATATGTAAGGCTTGTGTTGTCTTCCTTATGAAGGTTTGCAAAGTACTCTTTTATGTACAGACGAAGTGGATAGTTTTCCGTTTGTATAATTAAACAACGCTAGATCGAGACCTGTTGAGGCAGAAGGTGTTTGAATTTTACTTTTCTAGGCACTGCGCTGTATAGTACTGGAAGTATACTTTATGCATTGCAATTGGCACTGTAAGAAACTGCTTCATGGTTTCAATTTGAAGTTGTAGTGAACTGATGGGTTTCCCCAACAATGCGTACCTTGCCATAACGACAGTTGGTTGCTACCATTGCATGAGGAGTGTGCCATATAGTTGTTGATAAAGGCTACTGAGGGCCACCTTGAATCATTTGATCGCTTGCAATTGGTTGGCTCTCAATCTTAACCATGAAACTTTTCTTTCAGGTGATTGCTACTATGGTATTTATGAATTAACTGTGTAAATACTCTACATGACACGCCGTTGTGTTAGCAGCCATGAGCAATTCGTTTTATGGAGACCTGCTTCAGAGAGCGGTGAAAGTAGCAGGAAACCTTTTCATATGAAATGCGCACCTAACTTCCTTTTACATATTAATAAAGTGGCCACATTTGACTAGAACAACTCACCGGAGTAATAAAAATCATGATGACAGCTTCGTATCTTTCTAACACAGGCAACATGTTGACAGCAGTTACGAAGATTTTTCTTCCATGTAAAATGCAATGTCGCTCATAGCTAAGTACTAAGGGAATGTTAAGTATTTAGCGAAGCATCATACACAACTTCGCACGTAGAATTTGCAGACATTCTTTTTACGCAAAATTTATGGACAGACACGGCACATATATGCATTTCAAAAGCAGTGGACCCCTTCAACGCTATGTAGCTTGTGATATCCAAGCTTCCAATTTTGTTGACTCGCGCGCTTTTGAACAAGAAACTGCAGTTCAAGCATGGCAGCAGAAAGAAGCCGACATATCCTTAAATGCGTACGGCTCGAGCCGCCCACACCCCAAGCATACACGAAAGGAACGAACGCGCGCGACAGCCAAGTGAGCTGGAGCGAGCGGTGTCATGGCCGCGACGTCGCTCGCGAGAAGGCGCCACTCCAAATTCTCGCTGCTAATTAGCCATGCCAGTAGCCAAGTGAAGTACATGAGCGACATCACTATTTTGACCTGTGTCGAATCGGGGTGCAGCATCTCTATGCTTGCGGCGTGGCCCATAGCATGGCATCATCTTAATGGCACCAAACAGACGATGCCACTATAGTGCTGCTTTCAAATGAAAAGTTGTGCTAGCTGGAGAGGCATTGTCAAATGTTCAAGCCAGGGGGGACTTCGGCATCGATGAGAAAAACGTCCGTCATTGGAGGGTGCAATGGGGGATGCCTTTTGCGTGTGTCGCAACGAGGTGATCATAGCGATAAGGAAATGAAGCGCTTGATAACAGAAAGGAGCTGTTCACCGAGATCACTGTGCGCTTCGATGTGTGCGAGCCGTGCCACACTATCTGCACTTGCAGACACGAGCTAGCGCGCGTCCGCAAGTGTGCGTGTGGTCTGCGCTAGGAGTGATCATAACTTAGAGTGAGCTCGGCACGTTCGTATTAAATAAATGCTGTTTTCATTTTGTGAACGCTGTCCTCACTTTATTTGTTTGACCCACATTCGAGGTAAGTTCTTTAATTTTTTTTCTGGCTTCGGACATTTGGGGGTCGGCTTAGAATCGGGGCAGTTTAGATTCGAGTAAATACGGTATTTGCGACAGCGCAGTGAAACTTTCACCAATTACAGAGGTCTAGCTATTTTTTAAAATCTGCTTTAATCTTTTTATAGTTAATTTGGTTACTTTTTTGCACGCCATGCATTTGCAAAAACAATGGAGTTCTATGCAAGCTTAGGCGTTAACATTTAATATCGTAACTGTAACTGCTGCAAGGTAACGTAATCACAGCAACGAGTAATAGAAAATAACCATAAAGGCAAATTGTTGCAAAAAGAAAGCAATGGACCAACTTCGGTAACTGTTGACATATTTTTTTTTAAAGCAAAAATTTGTTTGCCTCTGCAGTGTACTACAGTCGAACCCGGTTATAACGAACTCGAAAAAAAAAAAGCCTATCAGTTCGATATAGGGCATAATTCGATATAAGCCTGCTAAATAACTGGACGTCATATAAGGACATAGCATTTATAAAAGCACTTTATTGATGAAACTAGCTTACTTCCGGATGAAATAGTCCTGTATTCTGCTTGGGAAACTTTTCTGCTGCAACAGCACACATTTCTCTACATTGTCTAAAGAGTCAGAGCAGCTGAGGCCGTAACATTCCACGTTCATGCAGAAGTGCCGGACTAGTGCTAGCGCACCAATTACCTCGGAGGATGTGAGCAAAGGATCGTTGTAGCGTTCGTCATTGTGCCCACTTCTTCTTGTGCTCAGTACGATGTCAGCAATGCAGTCTTCATGTTTGGGCTCTCCCACGACCGCGACACCATCATGTTGGTCGCGACACCATCACAGAAGTGTTGATTTGACATGCGACCGCTTTCTTGTGTCGCCTGGACCCTGCTTCTTGACGCCCTGCCTAAGTTGTACATATTCGCATGGTGCTTATTTTTTAGAAATAGCAGAAACGTACTGCACCTTACCATTAACTTAAGTTTATTCAGTTTCCCTGCAACCGCTGTCGTGTTATAGTGGTAGCATTTCCTTGCCATCTCACATCACCTTTTCCATATCCTCCCCCCTCCCCTTTTAAGGAAACTGCCTCATCTCCCCCCTTCTCTCTACAGTTCTATCTACGTCCCCCATGGACTCGCACATCAGTAGAAAGGTAAGCACTGTAGTTTCTGCAGTGCTTATCTTTCTCATTACAAACTCATTTGGACCCCGCGGCAGGTTCAAATGAGTTTCTCGCATGGCCTTTTCATCTTTGCCTTGCTCCTGTCATGTACACACACACACTCTAAACCACTACCCGACGCAATGTGCCAGACAGCAGCAGCAACAGCAGCAATGGGAAAAGTTGAGAGAAGAGGCAAAGAAAGGTTCGCTTGAAAACCGGCATACTTGCACAATGAGGGCACAAGAGCCTCTGATTGGCTGTCCGAACAAGCACTGACGGCGAGCCAGGATCATTTTTTGCAGCGGGGTGTCAACAGCTCGCCCGACGTGGTGCGGTCACGGTAGGGAGAGCGAGCGGATGGAGCGCTGCCACTGGGCTAAACCACTTTTGAGATATGTTGGCAGGTTTCCCTGCCACTGTGAGGGTAAGCCAATTTCTGGGGGCACATTTGTGCCTCTTGAAATTCTATGTAAGTGTAACTTTTGCTCTATATACTCATTGCAACTATTCCGTGTTCTGAAATTGTTCGACATAGAGGATAATTCAATGTAAACGGGTTCGATATAGTAAGCTTCGACTGTAAATAGCTACATGCAGCTCTCTTTTCTTGCACCGAATGGCAAGTAGGACATTTCCTATCATACTTATCTAAACAGCAATCAGACAATTTTTGAGGGCTAAACAAAATGTCGTTGTTACGTTTGCTCGTCCAAGTACGGTGGCAGCGCCCACACAGGGTAAGCGATGGATGCCACACTGTAGATTTGAGCTGAAAGAATTCCTAATGTAACAAGCTTAGACCATGATGGTGACACACCTCAAAGGTGTGGAACTTGGGGAAGCAGACAACCTGTTCCAGTCAGGTTTTGGCGCTTGGGCCAACTCGCCTCACACACGTGGAATCATGTCACCCGCAGAGACCACTCGCAGCACGCGGTTGTCCTCAGCCAGTCACACTGAGCTCAGAGAGTAGGCTCGTCGTGGCACCCCGCAGCAGCTGCTGCGGTGTCTACCTACCCAGCAGACATGCAACTGTGCGCAATGCTTGCTATGCGCGCAACAGGGCTGGAGTGTGTGCTCATGCTCACATGCTCAAGTCTGGCCGCGCCATGCAGTGTGGACCAGCTTTGTCCTGCACCAGCAGGACCGACGGATAGCGGCCACATCCAAATTGCGCATTTTGAAGCACTGTCAATGGCTCAGTACAAAGCGATGTCTGCCAGGGTGTCTAGACAGGAGCGCCCAGTAGTGAGCGCACACTGGCAAGCATACGTGTGGTCTGGCCTTTAGTGTTCGAAACTAAACGAAATTAGTGAGACTTGACGGCTTTGACACCACGGCTGCGCATGAGCAGATGATAGCCGGCTTCTTCTGGAAGTACGTAATTCTTATCTAAATTTGAAACACTAATTTTCGCTTCCATAGGCCTGTTTATTACCTGTGCCAATAAATGTAAACAGCAACAGTTGGAAGAAGCACAATCATGCAAACACCTGACTGATGTCAAATATCAACCAATAGCAGTTGTCTATGGGAATCTTGCATATGATGACATATGCAAGCTGCCCGCAGCTTCGGAATGGGAAAGGTGAAAGATTCGATTGAAAATGGACTGTTTCGCGTAGTTCACGCACTGCTCTTGAGCTCTATGCACTGCACATGGCTGTGCAATTTCGCTGAGATGTTCACAGAAGCATATGCTATCAGTGGAGTGTGTTTTTTTCACCAAGCCCAAGGGGTGGCTCAGGCCCCCCTTAAAAGGGACGTTTAGCTCAGGCCAACTCCGACTTCTGTATTCAAATAATACAAGGAAAATGCAGAAATGCCTTTACATATATGAGACAACTGCAGGGTAAATTTTAAAGAAATTTATAAAATTTAAAAGAGAAAACTAGATTGTAGTACTCTAGGAAGCAAAATTTTGATGTGGGGCCTGGAATCTTTCAAAGGGGCCTTGAACCACTTTCTATCGAAGTGGAGAAAGGCATTTGAAATGAAAATGGGCTATTTTAGAAATACTTTTCCACGAAAGCACTTCAATGCGTTCAGCAGAAGCGGAGCTATTGGCAATCAAACATGGCCTCCACTATGCTCCCATTCCTTCTTCAATGCCTAGCACTGCGAAAGCTACGCTGCAGTGGGGCATGCCCACAGTGCTCCGCCTTCTAATTGTCATCGTGGCGTGCGGTTCAAATTTCATTTTGGGATGTTAAAGTAGATGGCATGACTTCCGATTATGGTGCCTATGACACGCTAAACATAAGCCAAATGCGGTTGTCCTCAGCGTGCCACACTGCACTTGGCCAACCACAGCTGCCAATAGCAGCCGCATGTGGGAATGTTCTTTATTACGTACTAAAGTGTAAGCTTGCCTCCTTAAGAGAGTAAGGAGACAGGCTTCTGTTGAAAAAGAAGCATTTGAAAGAAAGGTGACTTCATGCACATTGTAGCTCCACGCACATTGTACAACAGCAAAACTTGGCTGATATGTGCACAGCAGCGTAAGCTATTCGTGGACTATGGTATTTCACCAAGCCCAAGGGGTCGTTCAGGGACCCTCTAAAAAAATTTTTAAAAATTTTTGAAAAAATTGAAGCACAAAGTACGCAAATCTGTAACTGCGCACCAGAAAGATATCGCAGTTCTGTACCGCTCATCCATTTGCTTAAAAAAACTCAACTACACAATCTAATACATAATAATCTTACTTGGAATATAGGAAATGCAAGTGTTGCTTTAAATTAAATGGAGACTCCAAAGCCAAATTATGAGGTTTAATGTCCCAAGGCAACACGCAAGCTACGAGAGGCACACGTAGGTGGCGACTCCGGAGCAACCTTGACCACCTCAGTTTCTCTACAACATGCAGCTAAATTTAATACACAAACATTTTTGAATTCTGTCCCCATTACGATGCAGTAGTATGGCTGGGAATCCAACCCGCAACCTTGTGTTTGGCAATGGAATGCTGTAGTAACTGAGCCACCAGAGTAGGCAAAGAAACATATCGCACAAATAAAATGCAGATTTCACCAACATATTCCTTCCACGCTGCCCTTTGTCCCGTCTTTCTGCAGAGTACAGTTGGAAACAGTATGAAAGGACTTCAGTGCCCAACCAATTCCAGCTACCTGGGCTCCAATGTCTTCGAGACAGCATACTGAATCAATAGAGGCATGTGCTCCTTTTTCGCAATGCTAAGTTTAACCAGGAAATCAATCAGTAAGTATCAACTTGCCCTAATGTTGATTCTTCACCCATACCATTTGTATGATTTCTTATTCAACAGCAGTGAAAATCCCGTTAAAAGTTACGTACATGCAGCAATAGTGAGGCGACTAGAAAGGAGGAGACCACCTGGTGAAAGCACTGAAGTTGAATCATCAAGTTGGCTTCATCTTCTAGGTCACTTTGCATGCGCAAGTTACATTTCTGTGTGCAATTTTTCAACTGCTCATACAGGGAAGGCAGGAAACTTATTAAACACTAGCAACATCAGAAAAAATAAGAAGGCCGGCCTCTGCTGGCCCAAAATGGGACAAGTTACAATGCTAGTCACATATGGGCTTTCGTGTACATTCAACAGAACTAATTCATTCATGCCTCATGACAAGTGATGGCGGGCAGCAACCCGAAAAATACCATGTGCAGTACAACTAAAAATTGTCTTTATTCAATATGCTATTTATGCTCGCATTACTGTCAGTAGTACAGTGTGGGAAGTTTCAACATTGGTTCCCTGCTGCCTTTGGAAAGCATGCAATTTTTGAATTTACTCACAGTCATTGTTGATGGCAAATATGCTGGAGCTGATGTTGTCGCACAGCTGGTGGTACCGCTGAGACGTATCTGATGGGCAAAAATGAAAGCAACAGGTCTTGGGGTCAGTGGCAAAGTTGACAGCGTCATTTTCAGGCACCAGTTGAAACGCAGAGTCACGAGGCACATGTAGCTATGCCTCCCAACATTTAACTTAGTAGGCACTCTCCCCAGCAGAACATCTAAATGCAAAAGACTGTTATTGGTGAACAATAGCCATTCCTCCTGGCAAGCGATAAGATAAAGTGCTGTATATTGCAACACAGCAATCTCTTTTTAATCACATCTGCAAATGGACAGCGCCTGAGACAATGAGGAAAGGTATGAGGGGTTGATATTTAAACTGTGAAATCAAAGAGCAACGGCACATTGAATGATGGTGACACCATAAGAATAACAATATCCATTTCCTTGCATGTTAATATTATAAAAGAAGCGCGACAGGTTTACAGGCGCAAATTTTTGTATGCTCATACACTGGCTGTTTCAAATATCTTGCACTGTTCTACTAAAGATCAATGTACTAAGATCAAGATCTTTGCTTTTATTTACTAAACAAGTGGCCGATCTTCAGCTCTCAATATTGCAAGGTCACATTAAAACCTTTGAAAGACCTGCCCCAACTGTTACACATGAAACTCGTGCTGCCTCCAAAGAAAGAACATAAGGTGCCTTTGACTCTAGTAGAAGAGGTTTCTTCACCAATGTCTTTAAGTGACGATGCGAGGAATGGGCTGTAATGCATCGGCTAAATTTAATAGAACAGACGCGTAAACAACCTATGGCCGGGTAAACGTGGCTAGCAGTGTGTCGTGCCTTGCATCCGAACATTTCAAATGTAGTCGCTCATAACCCGCGTTTTCTAGAATGCGCCATGGTGACTGCGATATGCAGGTAATGTCGCCGATAACAAGTGCTACCGACAAGATCGCGCGCGCCGTGTAATGAAAACGCGACTACACCGCTGGCCACTTCGCAAACGATATACGATTTCCACGGCCACAGCTGCCTTGCTCGTTTGCTAAAGCGGGCCCGCTAGCGAAAGGGCACCCGAGGCAAACCTACCGATTGAAGCTCGTGATGGGCTTTCCATGCCGCCGAACCCTCGCTGCGTGCTGCCGTAGTTCTGGGCGGTGCGACCGCCGCCAGGACTGTTCCACAGAGACATCGCGCTGTCGGAGGGAGTGCCTTGTCACAAGCAGCTGCCGGAGCGGGCACACCCACCAATCAGCACCGGCAAGACCGATGAGGCGGTCGCGACACCGGTATCACCGCTGTCGCAGCGGTGACAATCAATACCACACCGTTCAAACGCTGCACGGCGAAATGAGAAAACAATGTCACTATGCTACGGAAAACACACACGCGCACCACCCCGCGAGCGGTAATCCCCAACAGCTGTTGACGGACGCACGGATTCCGTACGTGGGGTTGAAACACGGGCAGTTCTCTTGGTTTCAGGTTTGATCAGCTGACACTAGACATTTACCGAAGGCGAAAACCACTCAGCCGTCTTCTAGGAGTAAATTCTGTCCGCACTACGCACAGCCGCCGACAGCGGCACGCACTACGAAGAGAAGCAGAGAAGGATTGTTCCGGAATAGAGAGATTAGGCGATACTGATATGATTGTACCCGGCAAAGAAAGAGATAGGCGATCTTGTAGGCAGATTAAGTATTGGCGGTAGATGCCAAGGCCTCTACGAGGAAACAGAGAAAGCACTGCCGTGAGTTAATGGACAATTGTGAACTGAATACGCGCAGTGACAAGCCCATAGCGAACAGCAACTGAACACGAAAGCGACATAACACGCAAAACAACTTTCTACAGCAGACGAGTGGAGGAATGAGAGCGTACGGAGTGTAGTGGGCGGATGAATCGCGGTAACGTGCGCAACTCACTAGAGTAATGTCTAGCGCTTCTTTCTTTCTATCATAGATGACGCCACATGGTAGGCGGAAAATGAAAGCGATTAAGCGCGGTTGTTTTGAACAATCCTCTTTGTGGTATTCACGCGACGCCAGGGCTTTGTCGGATACGAATTGTTGCTGGCTTGGACTGAGACACGCACCTGTTCTCTTGGTGCCATCGGCTGGCGGGAGCGTTTGCCGCAGCAAGTGACTGCAACATCAGGGAGTGGCATGCCGTCCTTTGACCAGCGTAGGCATCCCGCAGTCACCCGCCCCCTCTCATTTTGATGTGTTTGCATAAGTAGCGTTCTTAGGGACCGCGATTCCATGTGAGTGTCTAACCGTTATCGTGGGCCAATCGCGAAGATAGTGCAGTTCTTGTGCTTCCTTTTGCAGCATTTCAACCTGGCTGGCTCCCTTTGGGATGATATTCCTACCTTTTCTGAAAAATGCTTGAAACATTCTTCATTTGCAGCTGACGTGGCAGCGACGTAGCCGAATATCGTTTGGCAACGTTTTGTGATGTTCC
Source organism: Dermacentor albipictus (assembly GCF_038994185.2). Taxonomy (NCBI): domain Eukaryota; kingdom Metazoa; phylum Arthropoda; class Arachnida; order Ixodida; family Ixodidae; genus Dermacentor; species Dermacentor albipictus. The sequence goes on along the minus strand of NC_091823.1, from coordinate 143,328,990 downwards.
TTCTTTCGTGAATAAAACTCAGCGTAACATAATACATATTGTGCAAGCGATTTCAAAAAATTATAATAGGTCGTGGGTGGACATGGAATTCATGGCGTCGGTGGTTCAGTGGTAGAATACTCGCCTGCCACGCGGGTGGCCCGGGTTCGATTCCCGGCCGACGCAGCTTTTTTTTTTTTTTTTGCGAGCTGATTAGTTCTTTTATTGAGTGAATTATTTTTTATTAAGAAAAGGGAGGACAGAAGGTTGCTGGTGGGGGAGGAGGGACGTACAATGGCGAGGTAGACACCCACTAAATCGTGCGAGCCAGGCCGCTTGCAATAAGGCCAAAGTGGGCTTTTACCATAGGTTATCGGGGTTTTGGAGAATGTCGTCCTGTAAAGCTTCAATATGCCAATGTAGCAAAATATTGCTGTCGTCTCGGTAATTATTGAATGTGGGACAGTGTAAAATGAGATGCTGCAAGTTGGCTTCGCGTACGGATTGGCAGAAGGTGCATATTCGGGGGGCAGAGGACCTTCTTTCGGTGAGCCAACGTCTGCCATTTATGAATTATCTCAAGGGTACTGGACGTGTTGGCAAGTACTTTATTTATCAATATTTCCAGGGATTGGCTGAGGGCGAGGTCCATAAAGGAGTGAGATGCTTGAGTATTTCCCAATTAGTGTACTCGAGGAAGCTGCGTACTCATGCCATATGGGTGCACGGTCACCAAGATTCCAATCGGCGGTGTTTGAGGCCGCGCAGCATTCTATATGACACTAAAATTGTTGCTTCAATCACTAAAGTTTCTCTTTGTCGATATTCTCTACAAACTCATTCCTAAGAGTTTTGAGAATGACAGCCTACAAACTTATGTGATGAAACAAAACACCGACAGCGCATACCTTTTATGCTAAAACTTCTCAGACTGAAATATAAAAAGTGCGAAACAATAACAAAAGATCGGCAAACGCAAGAGGCAGTGTTTCTATCAGAGAGCTCGCCTTCGTGCATAGCGTTTTGCATAGACGTCGCTGTGCTCACTGGGCATATTCGCGGCGTCTCTTTGCATGTCTAGCACTTGCACTTTCCCCGTGGCACAACGGGCGTCGCACCGTCAAGATCAATGTAGCGACCGCGCTCGCGCCGTTTCAGTTGGTGCTTCGACGCTGCGGTGGTCGCTGTGCATGTTCACGGCGTCTCTTTGCATGTCTAGGACTTGCACTTTCCCTGTGGCATTGGCAGGCTGGCACTCTTCCTTCCTCCTGGAGGGACGTACGCCCATGAGCCACCATGCACGCGGCTCATTCATCCCCAAACCCGGCAAATCTATTGCCCTTGAACACCTCCGCCACTCCACCGCTCTCACCACCTGTCTCGGTAAGCTGTTCCAGCACGTCATCCTGGCCCACCTCCAGACCTATCTGGATGATCATGACGTGTATCCGGACTCCATGTTCGGTTTTTGCCCCCAGTTGTTCACCCAGGACGTCATGCCCCAGCTTTCCGAGGATTTCCTACACCCCTTCCACCACAAACGCACTCGAGCTATCTGGGCGCTGGACCTTACCAAGGCATTCGACAATGCATAATGTACACCACACAGCCATTCTGGACGCTATCTCCTCCCTCTATGTCGGAGCCCGTGTCCATGCTTACGTCACCGCTTTCCTCGCCCACCGCACAGCCGAAATCTCATACGGCCCACTTTCTTCGCCTTCATTCTCCCTTGGCAACAAGGGTTCCCCCGAGGCCCTGTTTTGTCCCCTGTTCTTTTCTATATCACCCTCTTCCCGCTGGCACGAGCGCTACCAACAACACTATCTAGGTGGTGTTGGCTCTACGCACTATCCTAGCTGTCTCATACTTTCTACGCCGATCACATCACCCTCTTGGTGAACACCGGTAATCTTGGCGACATGGAGACCACTCTACAGGCAGGTGTGGACGCGGTGGCGACTCACGCTCGGGATATCGGGTTGAGCTGCTCCCCGACCAAACCGGAGCTTTCGCTCCTTCTGCTTCGGCGGATGGCCCACCTGTCGCCTACTCCACTCACCGTACCTTTCCCTTGCCGACACACCCCTTCCTCTCGTCTCTAGCCTCCGCATCCTCGGATTCCTTCTTCAGTCCAATGGCAAGCACGCCGCCCTCATCACTCGACTCGCAAACACTGTACACCACACCATCCGCCTCATACGCCACATTGCAAATCGCCACCACGGCATGCGCGAACAGGACCTCCGCCGCCTGGTCCAGGCCTTTGTTCTCAGCCGCTTCATCTATTCTTTTCCATATGTCTTTCTCGTTCCGAGGAAGACAAAGTCAACAGTGTCATTCGCCAGGCCTATAAGTCGGCCCTGTGCCCTCCCACATTTACCTCGACGACTCGGTTAGCGTCGATGGGCGTCAACAACTCTCTTACAGAGCTGACGGAGGCCCATCGCACGGCCCAGCTCCGTCTCTCCCGCACCCACCCGGGTCGTGCACTTCTCTCCACTCTTTAACTCTTCACTCTTATTCCTCTTCCCACATGACTGCCCATACCTTCCCATGTCTCCTCCCTCCTAACCGTTGATCCCCTCCCTAAAAATATGCATCCAGAACACCACCATGGCAGGCCGCCGTGGTTTATGTGGGTGCCGCCCCGTACCGCTACTATACCCAGTACATGCCCTTGCAGTCACTGACAATTCTCTCCGACCTTACTGCCTCAGTCAACACTTCGCGCTCTGTCACAGCCTAGGAGGCAGCTATTGCCTTTGCCATCACGCAAACCTCCGCGACGTACATTTTCAGCGACTCCAAACCTGCGGTCTACAACTACGCGGTTGGACGGGTGGCACACCCGGCCATCGGAATCTTGCTTTCCGATACCATTTCCTCTCGCCCTATCCAAATCACCTGGGTGCCCGCTCATGCGGCCCATCCTGGCAACGAGGCGGTCAGTTCCATCGCTCAAGATTCGAGTGACCGAGCAAGCCCGCCCCCGCCGGAAATGGATATGCGTGACGCGCTCCTCGCCGTACGGCAATATCACCTTGCACTATCGCCCTATCGCATCTCTCGTCAGCCTCACCTTCCGCCCCTCCGCACAGATCCCTTTCATAACACCGCCAACACTTGTGGCGCCACCTTCACGCCCACACCTTACTCCCGCACGTCTTGCCTTCCTCCACCCTGGGATAATTTTACAATTGCTACTAGCAGGGTCCTTCAATGATGCATTGGGACTCTTCTAGTAGGTGCAGCGGGGCGTGGCGTTTCTCGCGGCGCGCTACGTTTCTGCGCAGACGCGAGTAAGAGCGGGGGCGAGATAGAAAATCTGGAGGCATTTGCTCCTTGAATATGTGACTCTGCCTACGCACTACGGTGAAGTTTCTTTCCACGTGTTGTATGCGTTTGCCCATAGGCGGGCCGAGGCGCCGTCGATGTCATTTCCGCACAAAGGCTTCCCCGCATCGAGGAACAAACAACATTCGCGGAAAGAAAGAAAAGGGGCCCGCGGTATACTCTTTTCGCGACCGTATAGTATATAGTACAGTATAGCGATAGTATAGACTGAGCTGCACGGAATCCCGGTGACTCCCTGACTGCCGGCCGAGCACCGGCTTCCTGCACAGGGTGGTTGGGGTGCCCGCGGACACGGACCTGCTGGGAGCCATGGAGTCGAGCGTTCCTGTGTTGTCGGCAACGAGGGGCGCGAGCACCGTCACCATCCGATTCGCTGCCCCACCTGCCTAGACTACTGTGGATCAGCTGGTAGCGAACGTGCTGCTTACCATCAAGCAGTCAGCACCATGCTGCCAGTTGACGACCCGCTCCGGACCATCTGCCTCTAGGCAGTGGCATGCCATCACCCGGCCAACCACCATGGCTGATCGACCAACAGCAAGGAAGGGTCGCCGCCGCCCGAGTGTTCTCCAGTGGAACACTAACTTTATGCGGCGGCGACCTGCGAATCTCTCCCTGCATCTCCTGCAGAGCGAGTATGACGTCCTTGCTCTGCAGGAGGTGTATACGCTGTGGCCGAGGACCTGCAGCTCTTCGGATACACCGGCTACTCAGGTGCTACCAACTGCACGACAGGCGTCTGCACTTATGCACCGTGCCTGACCGACGCCCACCAGCCCGGCAGGCCTCGGACAGCGCAGAGAAATTCGGACAGGGCAGGCAGAGCACTGGACTGAATACAGACGAGTGGACGCCTGCTGTAGAATACAGGTTCGGCGCAGGAGTAACCAGAGCTGGGTGAGCCTGTGCTCCAGCATCACGGACTGTACCCCTAGCCTGGCGACTACTCAAGTCGCTCACCAGCAATAGGACGAGCCGTCAACCCGTTCTCGCTGTGGCCATTTCGCTAAGAACCAGCGAAGAGGCCCTCGCGGAACTCCTGGCGGACCGGTTCGCCCCTCCCGTGCCACAAAATGCATCCATCCTGCCGGTTGGACTGCCCCCGGCCGAGCTGCCCACCTGCCTCCACAGCCTCCACCGTGCTTGGACGTCAAGCCAGGTCGTTGCCCTCTGCCAGGAGCCACTTACCCTGCACGAGCTCCAGGCGGCTCTGAGGCGAGCGAAACGCTGCAGCGCACCAGGAGCAGACGGAGTAACGTCTCAGATGCTCGGCAACCTGGCCTCCAACGAGCAGCAGCGCCTGCTCGACTGCTTCCATGACATCTGGCAGTCAGGGCAGGTGCCAGAGGCATGGCGCACAGCCATTGTGGCGCCCATCTTCAAGGCCAGAAAGCCGGCTGGGGAGCTATCATCCTACACTCTAAGCCGAAAACGGGAAAAAGGGGACTAACGGCAGACATTGGACCTTTGGATCAACGGTTAATCCACCGTGCGTGCCGTGTGCAGAGGCGAAGTGTCGTGCGCAAATTTGTGGGACTAAATGTTCGTCCTTGCAAGGTAACGGTCGACGGTGGGGATCAACGGCACAATTTAGTCCTCTGACTTTAGTCCCTTTAGAGAGGGGAGCTCCGTGTCCCTCTCCTCCCTGCCTGGACGGGGTGGCAGCGGGTCATAAAACACTGTCGCTCTGCTGTCATCCCGCCCACACGAAGGTCAACAGGCTTTCGCCATTGGCTAACATTTTGGCGGGAATCGGGCCCTGCTTGCGTGCACTCCGGGTAAGCGCGCGCAAGTCGGGTCCCGGGGAGACCACATCGGGGCGTCTGAAGGTGCGTACGTGTTTTTCTCTGCCGGCGGCGGCCCCCTTTGTCCGCCGCCGGCCGATGGCTACTTCGGCTCGTCGGGGTCCCGGCGGGCGCGCGCGCACTCTTCCGTCGTCTCGATATCCTGAGGCAGCGTCTGCCGATCATGCCCCCGTCTGTTCGTCTGTCATTTCTTTCTCGGCTTTTGTTCTCGATTGCCGCAAGGCGTTCATGCGCCGTCTGGGCCGGCAACCGGATACAAGAGGCCGAGACGAGGCATACGGTCGGTTTCTGAGGGAGCTCGCGCGTCCCTTTTCGCCTCTAGGCATTCCAGAACGAAGGCGACGGCCCGTGTTCTGCTCGGGCTACGTGACCCTTTGAAGAAAAAGCCAACCTATTCGAACGCACTAGGCCGGAGTCACAAACAAGAAAAAAAAACTGCAACATGTGCTGTGAACAAAGAGTACCGAGCGCCGTTGAGTCCCCTGCCCGGACCCATATGGGTGACAACACCCGATAGAAAACAAAATAAATAAATAAAATGACACGTGCAAACGATTTGCCTGCTTCGCATGGAGGGTTTGTCGAGAACAACGAGAGGGAGAGTGCGGCACCGTCGTAGACATCGCAAATCGGCAGTGCGTGTCGTCCGCTAGGAAAGTGTCGTCTGTTAGGAAAACAAGTTGTGGGGCTCGCGCGACGGCCGCGCGCCGCATTTGGTACGAAATTGCTGTTCTGTCAACAGGCTTTGACGCTGAAATGTCGCACTCACGTACGGTCTGCTCCCAAGAGAATGCACCGCAACGCAACACGGCAGCCCGTTTTAAAGAAGACGAAAGGAGCCTGCCGACGACACTCCTGAACGGCTACAAGCATATTGTGGAATGCAAGAAAACTTACGTCGCGTCGTTGACCAAGAAGAATCAGACATGGAAAGAAATAGCAAAACATTTGAATGCCAACCACGGGATTACGCGGCGCGATCACCTGCAACTGAAAAAATGCTGGACCAACCTGAAGCAAAAGCGGAAAGAGGAAGCTGCGGAAGAACAGGGAAAGCGCCACAAAACTGGTAAGCGCACATGTTCTGCATGACTGACTTATTTGGGCTACTTGTTGTTATGTGTAGTCACAGGAGATAAGAAAATACGCTCGCAATCAATCTTTCCGCGACTGCGGGAAGCGCACCAGTACCAGCGCGGGTGCTTCGCGATGAGCAGAGTCACCTTTCCTACTGCGCGACACACTGTTGACTGAGGAATGTGGACCGGACCTCCGGTGACTGTTTGAAACGTGCCAGCGCCGTAAAACATCACAGCCATCAGCAACTGCAGCATAGGAGGCACACAGTCGGTCCTCTATTGTCCCAGCTTACCCGGATAGGCAACGTAGCGAGAAGTCGCACGGCGTTCTTCGTGAATCTGTAGCGACCGAGGAATTGTTCGTCGTCGTACAGCTCCATCGAATTCCCTCGGTCACGTAGGGTGGGTCGCGGAATTTTCGGCAAGGGCTGCGCCTCTGAAAATGCTGTATCCATGGCGTAGCAAGCAAACTCGAAAGCAGCTAACCTCCGCGCGACGTCCGTTCGGGAGGCTGCCATGTTGGAATAACACACGAAGTCAGTTTCAAGCTAGCCCGGGAGCAGACTTCAAACTTGAGCGGACTTCGACGCAGCCAAGTCGTTCCCAAGTCGTCCGCAAGATCAAGCACGATTTACGACGCGCGGCGAAGCTGTCTTGAGACTGCCAGAAGTCAAGTTCGAGGCAAGTTAGATCTCTGCATTCGGGGGTTGTAGAGTGCTTCTAACTTATATTTGACTGTGACTGCTCCTGACTTAATTTCATTTTCATGATTTTACTCTGGCTATGACACGTTCCATCTGCTGTATACTTTGGAGTTGTTTTATTTTGTTTGAACTGCTGCATATTTCCAGTCAATTTTTTTATCTTCTGTATCTATATGTCATTACTGTATACCAAGGACTTGGCATTTGTATGCTAGTATTCCTTTATTTGTTTTGTTAATTGTGGCTCAAGATGATGGCGGCAATATGTAATAAAAAATAAACATGGGTTACTTGAGTTCGATCATTGTTTTTGCTTGAAAAGCTATGGCAACCTGGAATCATTGGAAAAGTGATTTCGGACTAACTGGGAAGGACTAAAAGTTGCTCCTGCAGTTACTCCCTGTGGACTAACCTTAACAGACTAACTGTTGGTCCTCTAGGAACTAACGGGAAGGACTAAAAGTTGCTCCTGCAGTTACTCCCTGTGGACTAACCTTAACAGACTAACCGTTGATCCTCTAGGGACTAACTGGGAGGGTCTAAAAGTTGCCCTCACTTTTAGTCTGCAGTAGTTGCTCCCCCAGTTAGGCCGCTGCATTTGCTCCCGCAGTTAGTCCAAAATTGGTTCAAAATCTGTGGCAGGTCATTTAGTCCCCCAAGAGACTAACAGCCATACCCGTTTTAGTCCTTTTTGGCTTAGAGTGTAGCGACCGGTCTCCCTCCCCTCTGCTGCCTGCAAGGTGATGGATGCCATGGCCCTGGCACGACTTGATTGGGTGGCGTGTGCTCGCAGCTTCCTGGCTGACCAACAGACAGGCTTCCGGCGGCGGCGGTGCACTGCGGACTCCATCGCGGACGTGGTGTCCACCCTGGAGGACGCCAAGGCCGGCGGGGACCTCGTGATGCTCCTGCTGATCGATGTGCAAGGCGCCTTAGATAGCCTTCCTCACGCAGTCGCCCAGCAGGCCTTGGACCTCCTCGGCATCTGTGGGAACCCTGCAGGAGTTTCTCTCGTCGTTCCTCGACAACCGCACCCTCAGGGTACGTATGGGTCGATCGAAGAGCTCCCCCCGTCCAGTCGCTGCAGGCGTGCCTCAGGGGTCAGTGGTGAGCCCCTTCCTCTTCAACCTGGCCTTGGTACGACTGCCTGCTGATCGACCCTCACTTCCCCGTGCTGTCTTCAATATACGCGGACGACATCGCCATATGGGTGCGAGGACCACCGGAGTGCTTCCACAAGGAACGTGTGGCCCTACAGAGAGCCCTGAACACCGATGCTGCCTACTTGTGCAGCATCGGCCTTACTATCTCAACGATGAAAACCGAGGCCTTGCGGCTGCCGCCCAGAGCAGTAGCCCGTCGCTCAGCAGCCCTACTGCGCCTGGAGGGCGTCCAGATCCCATAGAGCATGGCAGTCACCCACCTGGGGCTGCGTATTGACTGAATCGGCTGACCTGGCTGCCAGCTGCCAAGGCCCTGTACGTTCAGACACTTCAGGTCCGCAAGGCGATCTCACAGCTTCTTGCCCGTGGACAGGGCTGTACCACCAGGTGGGCCCTACAGCTTTTTGAAGCTGCAGCCACTTCACGGCTGCTGTATGCCCTCCCTCTGGTGGCGCCGCCCCTACCCCTCCTGCGGAAGCTGGAGCTGCAGCACGGGTCAGCAGTCCGGCTCTGCCTTGGCGTTTCTCGAAACTCTCAAATGGCCGCCATTCTTGCTGAGGCAGGTGCCTGGCCCCTGTCACTACTCTTCCTGCAACAGGAGTTACGACACATTGATCGCCTGCACCATGCAGCTCAAGCCCTCCTGACCCGCCTACGCTCCCGGCCAGCATCGCGCATGGGATTGCTGTGTGGCCTCTATGAGGAAATCATAAGGGACGCGCCCGCAAACGCCGTACAGCCTCCCCCACCACAGCGACCACCACTCCCTATCACGACGGAGCTGACAGGTGTCTCAAAGAGCCGTTCCCCAACACGTGCCCTACAGCAGACGGCAGCCTCTCTCCTCCAAGGGAGATTTGGGGACCACCTACACATATTCGTCGATGAATCCATGATGCCGGACACGGGCTCATCTACAGCAGCTTTCGCTGCACTGGCTGTACAAAAGAGCAAGATGCGCCGTCTCCCGGGACATGCAAGCTCTACCTCAACAGAGTTAGCAGGTCTCCACCTTGCTGTGGACCTACTGGCAGAGGAGCAGCCAGCGACCCCGGCAGCCATCTTCTGCGACTCCAAGGCGGCGCTGCTCTGCCTACAGAGCCCTGACAGGGCTAGCCTTGGGGTGGCGCTGCTCTCTTCGAGACTGAGGGCCCTACAGGACGCAGGATGATCGCTATCACTGCACTGGCTGCCGGCGCACGTGGGGATCCGGGGCAATGAAGAGGCTGACACCCTTGCAAAGAGTGCCCACCATTCAAGCGCCCCCTCAGCCCTGCTGTAATGACCGCGGACTTCTCAAGACACAGGCTGCGCCGGCACATTAACACCTGCCACCCGGACAAATGGCTATCCCTGGGCCGGCCTCCACGGCCTCTCCCACAGCACGGCCTTCCACGAAGGGATACCGCGTTGCTGCTCCAACGCCGAGTTGGCGTCTACTGGACAGCGGCCCGCCGCAATCGCCTTGGGATTGTCACCTCGCCAGCCTGTGCCTCCTGCGGTGTTCCAGAGTCACTGAAGCACCTCCTGTTCGCCTGCCCTGCTCACCTGCAGCACTATGGCCGACTTAAATTTTGCAGGAGTTCCACCGCCTGGGGCTTCCATGTGCACGATAGGAAGAGATCCTCTTCCGCGGTCGTAACCAACTACCAGCCTTCCTAAGTGTCGTCGAGTACCGCGGCTCGTCGGGGCTCTCGGTGAGATTGTAGAAAATTTCTGCAAAGACGGATAGCCGTCAGGCTCTTCCATCACCTCGGGCCTCCTGATCCGCCACAACTTAGCTTCTGCTGGGTCTCCTCCTGTAGTCTGTCACCAGCGCACCCCTCCGGTCGAACCCGCTGGGCCACCCTGGCCATCAGCTCTGTTGCTGCCATGGCGGAACTCTGCTTTTCTCCCTCCTACCTTCTATCTCCTTTACTCCCATCTCCCCTTCCCCGTTGGCGCTGAGCCGTGCTCCCACAAGGGTTGCAGAAGATAGTGCCAGCCTTTCCTCCTCCCTGCCCCCTCCCCCTCCCGCTAGAATCACTTCTCTCAGGTGCGACGGGGTCGGCCAGGCGGGAGCACATGCCTGAGGCGCCGTCGCTGTCATTTCTGCACAAAGGCTTCCCTCGCATCGAGGAACCCACAGCATTCGCAGAAAGAAAGAAAAGGGGCCCGCGGTATACTGTCTTCCCGACGAAACCGTGCTGCAATACAAAAACCAACGGTAGTCCTAAGTACTGATTTTATACGTGCTGCTTGCTATTTTATGTTTTACCTAGGGGTGTGCGAATATTGAAATTTTCGAATACGAATCGAATACGAATAAGGCGAAAAACTGTCTTCGAATATCGAATCGAATATCGAATATATGTGTACTATTAAAGAAATTGCAAAACGAGGTAACAATAGCTTTATTACCCTTTTAAAAATAATATTGCATTTTACGAGGCTGCTTCAGGTTAAAGAGGCACTCATTCTAGGTAATGCACTCAGGTAATGTAAGGTAATGCTCTGTCAGGTAAACGCTTGTTACAGATTATCGCGAAGGAAAATTGACTGCTCAACATGTTCAGAAAGTAAAGGCTCTCTATGCACTGTGACAACATTGGTCCAGGTAACATATTCTAGGTGCATATTTTATTGCGCATACTTACAAAGCCCGAAAGTACATCATATATTGTTATGAAAGAGCCCTAGAATAAAGCTTGGTAAAAAAAAAATCGAAACTGATCATGTCTCACGGGCCTGATGCAGATAGACTGGAACAGAGCGTACACATTCAGAGTAAGGTTCGTTACAGCACTTAAGATCCCAGTGCTGTAACGCTGTGTCGTCGTTTTGTACCTTCTTTTGTCCTTGTTTTGTGTTGCGCTGTAACGAACCTTACTATGAATGCCAACCAACTGGCCCAACTTGCCATCTTGATGCAGAGCATACAGATAATGAGCCGATCATGTGAAGCTCTCAGTGAATAAACATGTTCTTAGGAGATTGTGGAGCAAGCGTACAATTCGTTAATTGCTAAATTATTCACAGTCTGTCCAAATATATTCGCCGTTTCGGCCATTATTCGGCCGTCTTCGAATATTCGGGAATTCACGAATATGCATTCCTCAAATTGAATACGCTTCGAATAAGAAAAATATTCGATTCGTATTCGAAATTTCGAATATTCGCACACCCCTAGTTTTACCTGTTCACAAGGAAGCGCTTCGCATGCTTACTGTGCTTATAAGATGTGGAGCACGACCTTCCGCATTTGTATCTCGCAAGAACGCCGCTGACAGTCCAAAACACCGAACGGTGCATTTGTTTACATCGACAGGTACAGCGACCACTCGTCGTTCGCCTGAGATGTAATGGTAGCCGCTCATCGGTGACATCAATTAATGTCAGAACATATCAAAACAGGCAGCTTTGCATCACTCTGAATCGCGCTGATATGAGCAACCACACATCTTCGAAAACAGCGAGCGGGTGACCGTATATATTACCGGAGCGGTGTTATGCTGCCTACTTATCATTCTTCGTATTCTCTTCATGCACACAATATGTTCCGTAAAGTGGATATAGATGAGTACTTTGTGCGCGTGATCGTTCATTTAGAGAACGCGTAGTTTTCTCGTGGAAACGCCGATGCCAGTATAGACACTGTTGGTAGCTGAACGAGGAGGTTGTTCACGCTGCTGTATCGAGGGGCCTACACTTGATGCCCATTTGGGATACGAGGCAAGCAGTGCACCTCGGAAGCTAAATAATGGGTGTGCATGACTGACGTAAAAATACACCCACGTTCGAAGTCACATTTAATTTAAGCAAGTGCCGGTGAGTGCGGCGGGCAGCTTTCCGTCGAAAACGGCAACACACCGATATTGATACTGCTCCGTGTCATCGCTTCTCGCTTTTTGTGTGTTCACTGTACGAAATGAGGAATAGTTCATTTCAATTTCGTATGCTCAAAACTGAACCTCAGAAGGAGTTTTCTTCATCCTGATGTCTTAATTAGCTTCAGGTCAGTCGCTCAGATCCCCCAGCAGCAGACGCATGAACTACGCGACTGGAACATATAGGCTTTACCTCGGCTTAACGCGATCGGCATCGGCTCAAACTGTGTGCGCGGATGGCGAGGGCAGAAGTTCGTGCAGCCAACAACGCAACGCCACTTGCCTCTCATCTCTTGCACGTCTACAGGAACGCAACTCCTCGCGATAGCAACTTCTCACGCGATGCGTGACATCCTTTCTGCCATCATTGGCCCAGAAATACTCCCTGAATGCTTACTTGTTGCGTAACCAGCTGACGATCGTCGACTCCTTGATGCTCTCGTCGTTGTCGTCTGCATGATCTTGGCATGACCTGCATGCAACACTCCTCACGTCATACACAATGTGGCCTGCAACTGAGGAGGAGGCAAGGTAGGGTGTTGGAGGCAACTAATTCATTTGTAAACAATCTGCGCAACTCTCCAACGTGCTTTTTGAGGACATGACGGAACTGTTCAGAAGAACGTGCCCCGCGAATTTAATCGGCATCCGTTGACATCGAAAAATCGCCGGAGTTGCCCTTTAAGTGCATATTTGTGGAACCACCTTATTTCGTGTATAGGAAAAACAAAAATTTACGCGATACTTTGACCAAGTCACCTCTAAACTCTAGCTGCGCACAGGCTGTATGCCTTGAATAAAATTAGCTTGCCAGGTATGTCCTCAACATGAGAACCACAAAGAAAGCAATCAGTACCGCGTCCAACCCCTCTGTTCAAATTAGAGGAACCTTTACATGTGACACCGCCAATGTGTTCTATCACAACATTGGCTGTACTACTTGTAATCAACAGTATATTGGTGAGAGAGAGACACCTTTCAGGTTATCAGTAAGTAATCACAGATCACGCGCAAAAGCTCCTTTGAACCATCCCGCATCTAACCATGTGAACCTTCCTGGCCACTTTTTCAATGACGAAAAGGTACAATATTGGAATCAGGCTTTCGCTCACACCACGGGAGTTCTACGTGAGTGATTGAGTGCTACGTTATTCGTGGATTCGTGAGTCCTACCGCCACCTCGGGTGTTATTGACAGCACCGGGAAAGTCACGTGCTTGCCTTCTGGAGCTCTATTATAGTGACCTAGTATTTTATAGACCGCTCTAGCCGTGGAGGAAGGAAAAAGGTATAGGAGAGAGCATCGCGTCATGCAGCCAGCCTTGGCAAGCGAACGCCCCGTGAAGCCCATACTTTTGCTCAGTGGTGGCCCAGCATGTGACCTCTAGCGTCGAGATCCCGGAGAAAGAATTGAGATTTGCTGAGTCGTTTGGTGCCCAATAGCTAAATCAGTCTTTATTCGGTGCGCGCTTGTTCTGCTGCCCTGCCGTGGCTCTGCCTGCAGAGTGGGAACACCTTTAAAACTCACCTCGTACTTTGACATGCGATAACTTGTTGGGCGGACAGGTTTGGCTTCAATCGCGTTGCGCGATGCTCCTTCCTAACTTTTTTCCTTCCTCTATGGCTCTAGTTAGGGCGTACAAAAAAAAGAAAAAAAAACGTTGAGTGTACTAGCTCTAGTAGTGGGGGCGAGCTCCACCACTGGAAAAGCTGGCGCCACCGTCGGCGTGATGTGTATGAGGGATCATGTGAACACAGCGGCCGTGTCAGCTTCTTCGGAAGCGCTGAAGCGAGCCGAAAATGAAAGCTTAAAAGTCCCACCTGCACTACGGTTCTGATTGAGTGGGGAGGGTTTCCCGCTTCGGGTGCGTGCTTGACAGCACTTGAAAACACTATAATAGGCAGTGGCTTCCTTCGAAGGCGTCCAACGTGGGTTCGGTGCCGGACGTTTGCCATGGAGCCCCGTGTCAGCCTTCAGAAGTACCCACAGGACAAGAAGCTGCGTGGAACTTGGATCGCGAAATTCACAACCGGCAAGCAACCATCGGCTACAACTCGGATGTGCAGCAAACACTTCAGCGAGGAAGATTTCTGCTACGGCGTCGGGGCTGCGACGTTCGGTGTGTAGCAGAAAGCACACAATGTGACGCTCACCCATGCGCACTGCCCGGTTAATGCCATGGTTGATGCTAGATAATGGCAAGCTCACTAAATTGGAAAAAGAACGGTAAGAAGCAGGTTAAAAAAAAGGCATGGTATAAGCTCATATGTTTGTCACCAAAGAATGAAGGTATTTGATTGAGAAAAAGAAGCAGCCGGAATTGCTCGCTGAGAAGACGGATAAGCGTACAGTGTGACGTAACTTGAGAAATAATGATATTGAAAAGTGAAATATTTACAAAAAAGAAAGATTGAATCGCCGTAATGGCACATTACAAGTCGCCGCCGCAGGCGTCGAAATAACTAGTTATAACGAAATTATTTTTGAACAGATCTGATAGCATCCACGCAACAATGGTTGCTTGTGTACTGTCGAATGCTCATATGCTGCGTCCTAAAGCTCACGACACGGTACGAAAACGCGCCCGCAGCGAAAGCGAAGCATTGCACGCGGACATGCATGCTGGGGCGCATTTGGTGATCGCGAACCCGTGCGATCGCTGTCTTGAGGCTTCATTCTGCCATGCTCCATTTGGTTATACAGACAGCCCACTACAGGAACATATTTCACATCGTTCGCTCTCAGCGACTGCCGACCTTTCACGCAAGAAGGCGGTTTGGGGGACACCATCGCGGCGACCGCGCGCACTGTGCATTCACCGTGCGTATTCGATAAAAAGATAGTGTCTGTAAACCATTGTGTGCTTTCTTTTGCCAATAATATTATTTTGACTGTAAAAAACTTCCTTCGTTTCGAGAGTACTTGCGGAAATGTGCGGAAAGGCTCCCGAGTGGTGTTTTTATTGAGCGCCGACAGCCTAACCTGCGAGGAGCGCGCCGCGTTATCTCTCATACTACAAGTAAGTTTGTTCCTATAGTCTCTTTTAGCACAGGAGAGAGACGCTTCCGATAGATGGCGACTCCGCAAGTCCTCGCCCCCAATATGGTCGATACGGCAAAGCCAGCTGAGAGAACCGTCATAGACTACACCCAAATACTTCACCGACTCCACTTGGAGTATAGTCTCGAGATGGTAGCATAGCGTATGTTAACAGGTTGATTAGGCGGAAAAGACACTCTCGAGCACTTACTAATGTTACGTGAAAGGCGAATTTTGTTTACCGAGGTCTTTGTGGCGTAGAGTTAGTTCTGTAATCGATGATAGAGGCCTGACGTCGAAGTTCGTTTTCTTTACTTTTTTTTCCCGCGTGCTCTAATCCTCCCATGAGAATTTTCACTGTGAATCCTTTGCTGTGGGTGCATGTCACATCCCTGGAAGGCTGGGAAGAAGAAGATCCTGGCACTTGGTTTAATCGAGGAGCACGAAATACGGCGGAAAATGTCAACCGAAGGTAAGGTGCACTAGAAACAATCGCAACGATTTCCTTTTTGGAATGCACGCCGACTGCACGTTGTTCACTTTTTTTTTCATCCACAGGCAGCACCGACGTGCAGTAAGTACTCGCACAGTCTTGTATCGAACGAACTTCATTGCACACTGAAAGCGCGTGTTCGCAACCTGCTGGAATTGGCGAACCGCTTAGTTGATTACTCGTTAGAGTGCATGCCAGCAGACTAGCAGTTCATGAGAAAGAAATGAAAAGGCTTAAGGTCCACCACTCATGAGAACCATGTGAACAAAATTTGCAGAATGAAAAAAATGGGTGGCAGCGCATACGACAGGCATTGCCCAATTATGATCGTCAGCTTACTTCTAACCTCGAAAAAAGAGGGCGCAATCGTTTGATTTTACTGGTACATATGGAGCAGAAGTATTGAGGCTAGCAAACCAGCTTAGGCGAAGTTAAGGACAGCACACGAGTGACGGAACTAAACATGATAAGTGTGCAACCGATGTGGATTAGACAACCGATGACAACCGATGCGGTGACAAGTGACAACCGATGCGGAGTTGGGCAATCCATGTAATGCGATTAGAGATGACTCGTCTGCCGCCGGTTTGTGACAGGAGATGTTGACTTTTTGGGAATTAATGTACGGCCACGGTTCTGTTTGGCGTATTTTCGACGCACGTTGACAATATGGCGTCTTTGATTTTGACAACCGGTTAGTTTCAGTCGTTTAGACACGTTGGCCAAGTGCTATGGGCCGATGAGTACCATTCTTTGTCGTGGTCATTCAGCTTTTTTTACATGGCATAGGTTGTAGTTTCCCTTGCTCATTGTTTCGTCATGTCGGCAGCATGTATGCTTTATAAAGGTGTTCAAAGAAAGGGAAGGAGCATTCTACTGTGCTCATAAAAGAAAAGAAAACTAGCGTTATATTACTTAAAATTTATGCGAGGTGACAGGCACGTTGTAGCTTGACGTCGCGGTAGTGTGACAAATGCGTTGCGGTATAGCCGCCTTTACGTGAACTCGATGTTACTGTACGTTAAAACAGCGTTACTCTTGGTCTATTTCCGCTACCACGCCATACAATCTATGCAAAGCGAGGGCTTTACCGCACATTTGCCGTCGGCGGCAGCAATATGGGTAAAGGTAGGACGGTAACACGACGCTAAAGTATATATGCCATTACCATATCACGTTTCTTACGTCATCACGGCAATCATTCGCGGCACTTTTTGCATGTGGTGCGTCAAAACAGGGCCGAGTCCACCCTCGCGCTAATGCATCGCACATAAGCTAGAAGTTGCAAATCCAGAGAGTGCATTTTGCCGATTAGTGCAGAACCGTTCGCCAAGAATCGTCTCCGCTTTCCACTATCTTATTCATGTGTTGTGCCATGGTTTACGTGAGTCGAATGAGTCGAATACCTCAATTATAAATGACTCGAATTACTTCGTATAACATTAGTGGGATGTGTAAAAAAATGAATAAGAAACAAACATGATTGACTGAAGAGAAACGTGGCCGAAGCCAAAGATGCCAGTGATATTGTATTATCAGCCTCACCGCGAGTTAAATTGTGCGCGAAGATGAATACCGAAGGAAAAGTTTCACAGAGAGGGTCACGAGTAGTAAATTGATCGATTTAACAAGAGATCTACAGCTTCATTATTGTTGGTGTCGTGTTAATAAGCTAGATTTCATTCACAATTCACCAGTCTATAGTAACACAAGAACGTCATAATTCGTTCCTTGAGGTAGTGTTTGGCTACCATTATCGTAATTTCTGTCCTGTTGGCCTGACACTATGGCGATGGGGTGTAAATTGGTTTGATTGGCTATTCGAGTCCTCGCGTCTCGGTATATCTTGATCAATTTTGTACGCCAAAGGTGCGTGGCGTGCGCACAACGCTCCTGTGTTTTCCTCTTCGCGCAGAGTGCAGGTGAAGGAGGGCGAGAAGAACCCGTGCTTCGTGTGCATGGGCGTCTGCTTCCTGCTGACCGTCCTCTTGGTCGTGCTCACCGCGCTCATCGTGCAATACGTCAGGCATAGTAAGTGCGCGCGCAGCGAGAACCCTGCAATGATGCCAACGGTTTACGGGCAACCAGCTTTGAAATGTACCGTGCTAACAGCCTAAAACACACACAGCCTAGGTAACACACAGGCTATAGCGGGCGAAGGATACGTTTTCAGCCCTCGCTGCGATTTCAAGTCGGCAAATGGAACGCTGAACTTGAAGCACATGGGCCCAGTTCCTGACCGCACTGGACACCGACGTGCTAGAATGTACGGGCGCATGCGCTACTGGCATTGTATACATACATAGCCATGAACAGAGCTTGACTCGGTGCATCTGGCTAAAGGCGAACGTTGATACAGGCGCGCTTCTGCTATTGTTCAGAATGTCGGGCCATTTTTGTCAATTCTGTACGCCGCGGCGTTAGCATACTTCAGTGGCACACTCGAACTGCCGTAGCACATCCTGGATAGCCTGGGTCCCCCTTGGAGGGCAGAGGAACCATATGTGTATACCGGATATTGACATGGAATGAATGATCATGGCGTTTCGGAGCTGACAGCGATTATAAGCATTCAGTTGCACAATCGAAAATTCTAAGTGAGAGTGACAGGCACCAATGGCATTTAAAGGGGAAAACTTAAAAGAAAGATCTTGCGGCAGTAAAGAAAACTTAAAGTTGGCCAGAGACTGCGGCTACGCTGACATAAAAATAGCAATGGGCTTATAAAAGACATCATATCGTAGCACCAACTAGCATCCGGCGGTGCCCGTGTCGATGCGGGAAATTAATCGCTGAGCAGATATGCTTTCTTGAATATGACAAGCTCAATGAAAATTGTGCTGGAGCCCACCTCTATGCCCTCTCTCGATTATGTAGCCCGTCATTTGCTTTCGGAGTTTAAACCCCGTAATTTGATTCGATTTGATTCTGACAAAAGCGTCACATTTTCCCTGTAGTAATCTTTCTATGAAACCGCGGTGCAGCAATATCGCTATCCAGGAGGTATTTATAGGCTGCCTCAAAGGCGAGCGATGAGGTGAGACTAGAGCGGGCTTTCACAGGTGTGGTGGCGAGGAAACATCGCTGATGTGTGTCCTCGAGTTGCATAATATTGCGGGAGTTCGCTCACTTTCACTGTATGCGCTCTGTCCGTACAGCCTCGAAAAGTGCAGGACATTTACGACGACGGTAGAAATTGTTTATTTAATTATGGAGCTTTACGTGCCAAAACTACTTTCTCGTTCTGAGGCACGCCGCAGTAGTGGACTCCAGAATAATTTGGACCTCCTGGGCTTCTTTAACGCGCGCCGAAATCTAAGTACACGGGTGTTTTCGCATTTCGCCTCGATCGAAATGCGGCCGCCGTGGCCGGGATTCAATCCCGCGACCTTGTGCTTAGCAGCCCAACACCATAGCCACTAAGGAACCATGGCGGGTGACGATAGAAATGACAGCTTCGGCGATAAAAAAAGCGGTGGCTGCACGTTCGCGACAAGTCTTTAAATGCATGTTTATAGGCCACGCGCGTAAACGCTTTGCCTAATATCGTAATATGCATATTAGCGAGCGAGTACATTTTATTAGGCACTTTAGAAGGGCATATTTTGTTCATAAAATCACAGTGATGTTGAATAACTATCACTGTTATCTCTGCAAGCTTAAGTAAAGGCTCTTCTTTTTTTCTTTCCCTATTACATCTTGCAGATCTCTCTACGAACGGCACTGCTGCGGGTAAGTATAGTAAAAGAAAGAACAACAATAATAAGAACCATAACAACAACAACAAAAAAAGAACGTCATGCGACAAAGACAACGTCTGTGGTATTTGAATAAGTGAACAATGTTATTCCGCAGGCAGTTTTATTTGTCCCGTTTTCCATTAAAGAGAACCGGACAACATTCGCATGAAATAGTTCTCCAGCTTCATAGGATATATCAAAGGCCCATCTTACTCGTCCGTGAAGTGTGCGGTGAGCTTTGCGTGAAGGGGTAACGTTGTACGAATATTCTTTCACCGTGTTGCGCGTCCTACAAATTCGAGACGTGCTGCGAAGCGGTGGCACTGACGTGTAAAGAAATGCTAATTCTACTGCCGTGAATTTGTCCTATAAAGGCAAGACGAGCGGAGGTGGCCAAGTTTCGAAGAGGCATTTAAAGAATCAATTACAATCTCTATTACATACGTTCACACAACAGTTGCCTTTCCAGCCCGCATAAACGATATTGCTTTTCTGCAAGGCTAAACACTCGGTATGTAGTACGAATAGGCACGACCGAGGAATTATTATTAAATAATAAAATGAAAACGCAACAAAAATGAGAAAATAACAAAGCATTAGTTGCAGTGACGTTGAATGTGTTGAACATACGCGTGTACAAGGTAGATTAAAACAGAGAAAGGCATTGGCGACGAAGTTTACAAAGAGTGTAGCAACTACAAGTTCCGAAAGTAAACAAATGTAACAGAAAAGAAAGAATATGACATATAATCTCTTTCTGAAAGCAACCAATCATCAGTATACATGTTTGAAAAGTCCTTCAATACAAACCGTTTAACAAATATGTGCACTACATATGAATTTTGACCTTGAGGACGCTTTTATTTGTTTAAGAAAACCTAGGATCCCACTATCATTCGAATTATTAAAATTGGTCGGAACGTAGAAAGCATGGGCCCTCTTGGAGTAGTTTATTTTTTTATTACGCTCGGGCACAAGATACACTTTCTTATGCCCTGTAAACAGCCAGATTTCACGTATGTGTTCGTGAAATCAGAAAAAAAAAGAGATTGTGCCCTAGTATGTCAAATAGAAATTCTTCCTCGAGAAACAAACGCTTTCCTTTAAAGCAGTGCATAGCGAGAAGCACGGAAAGTGTCAACACATTCAGTCATTTTTCTCTTGCTGTCAGTGCGCGCCTCTTTTACGTATACAAACATATGCAGCTTTTATTATAAGCTATATTGCTTCACATATGCTATACGGTTGGCTGCACTCTGTGCCATATCTCTTGCTGCTTGCTGTCGCATGTCGTCCACTGTGTTTGCCAATTAGGGCTTGGATAGCCAGGTACCAATGAAGCCGGGATATTTTGCCATTAAGTAGTGATTACAGCGATGATGTCCTATTACCACTGAGTGGTCGGTGCACATGCACGCAAATGGTTGTGTGTCCGACGCGTGGACATATCGAAGTTTCGTATTGGAATTTTGGCACCAAAATACTGTCGCGACTGCTATAATTAGGGGAGTGAGGTAGCGCCTTGCAGACCCGTGAGAGAGCGGTAAAATGAGACGCATCTTGGCGAACTCTCCTCCATAAATCGGCAAAACGCACTCTAATTTAATGATGGCGTTTCACGTGCCAAAACCACTTTCTGATTATGAGGCACGCCGTAGTGAAGGAGTCCGGAAATTTCGACCACATGGGGTTCGTTAACGTGCACCTAAATCTAAGTACATGGGTGTTTTCGCCTTTCGCCCCCATCGAAATGCGGTCGCCGTAGCCGGGATTCGATCCCGCGACCTCACGCTCAGCAGCCCAACACCATAGCCACTGAGCAACCACGGCGGGTAAAACGCACCCTTGGTGTGCAGGTTCCAGCACGTGTCGCGTGCAGTCGCGCGAGGGGTGACGGGGCACATGTGAACGATGTCGCATAATCCGTGATTCTTTCGAAAATACGACAGAATAACGGTGTAGTTTAGAATCGTGTTACCGTTCTGCTTCTATCAATATTGTCGCCGTCGGCCGCGAATACTCGCGAAAACCGCTCGCGTGCACATGCAGTTTGGAGCACAAGGCAAGGGTCGCGGGTGAACGGTAACCTTGTGCTAAAGTACTGTAATGCGGCGTTCGTGTATGCACGACCCTATGACAACGCATTTGACGCATTACCGAAACGTCCAACGAAGCTGCCATAGGCCTTGCATCCGTCTTATATGCTTCTAATTTCGCCTCTTCTCCTTTTACAAGGGCAATGGCACGCTCGTCCCATTTCTCTCTTCAACAGCTAAAAAATTCTTCAGCTGTCCGATTAGGTCGTTTCTGACGCCCAGTTCTGGGACAAAAACATATCGGGTTGGCTGTATTGGGAACGAAGTCGCAGCGGAGAAGCTAAAACGCCTTGTGCGTGCTACTGAGGGTGTATGGGCGATAGGGTACACAAATGACTTAACTAAATACACAAGTCACATTTATTCACGAATTTCGAAGCTTACACACTGAACTTATACAGATAGTGGGAATCATACTGCCTAGTCTTGTAATATTGGTCGCTCCCTATTCATAAGGGGGCCCGCCGTGGTCAAAGTCGGTGGTCGCGAAGTGGCATCCCCCCTGTGTTGTTGTCCGAGTCTCTTCACGCCATTTCTGGACCAATGAATCCGGAGGCGCCATAGCTCAGCAATCGTTAAATATGCTCAGAATATCCTCGTATATAGGCTTTGAACTCCCGATAAGCACAGGACTGAGTTTGATAGTATGAACCTGCTATGGTTGCGTGATCTCTTTCAAACGCGACCGCTTCCTCTCGTGTCGACAAACGATATACTGTCCAGCTATACCGCTCTGAACTCCGAGTGAGAAACAAAATTTAACCTCTATTGCGTCATGCGTGGCGCTACAATAGCACCAATGGTGCCGTTGTCATTATTCTATCATTACTTTATCATAAATGTGTCACGTGCATTGATGACTCCACGCCATCTATACACGTGACCCATGCTTGATAGAATAAGGATTTTTTTCCCTACACTATGACTCCAAAAGCACGTGGGTAGTAGGGTTGCAAAGGTATAAGCGATAATAGTATTACATGCTTTCTCTACATTTAGTTTTAGAAAGTGAACCCCTAGGTTGGCCTAACTGAAAGGCACTTCACGTCAAAAAATATGATATATCGTTGTTGTTTTACGAAAGGGTATAGTTAATACAAGCGCAATTATAGATGTAGTGTACATGAAAACTAGTAATAGGCCAAAATATCGTAGATGGAAATGTGTGTAAGAGCGACCGCGTGTGTCACCAGTGGTAAAAAATAGCTTTTGTGAGGTTGCTATTTGGGCTTGTTGGTGTGCGACTGGTACAGATTACATTTTCACACCGTTTGTTATGTTATGGCCTTGTTCGTAACACACACACATACACACACACACACACACACACACACACGCACGCACGCACGCACGCACGCACACACACACACACACACACACACACACACACACACACACGCACACACACACGGGGGGGGCGGCAATACCATAGTGTATACATCTCATGAGTGCATGAAGAACAAAGCACGGGACTGGTACAGATTACGCGCCTTCACTTTTACGTGCACACACACGCTCTTTCCTATGCTTGGTATTAAGCAGGCTTGGAAGTGAAGTGAGGCAAGGATCGGTTCAAAGCGCGAAGTATCCGGGCATTTGCGAGTGTAGTGAATGCTGTGTAAGCATGCCCTGGCCAAACAATGCGCGCTGTGCACTGCATTGTTGCGAAAAGCGAGCAAGTTCGACCGTGTCAGAGTTTCTGCAGTTTAGTAGGCTTCACCAGCAAAGTTACCATTCCCGTCCAGCGTTCGTTCCAACAACACCCTCTTGTTTTGCTTCGGCGCTCAAGCCTTCGTGCGGAAGTAGTGGTGGCTTCCGTTCAGCGTGACTAGCCCTGCGTGACTGGCACTGACTGATTATGGCACTGCTCATTCGCTGGTCATGCTGCTTAACTACGCTTGTTGCACTGCCTATGATGAATGGCACTACTGTTACGTCTGTGGAGCTATCGGTCATTCCAAACGCTCAGTGTCCAGCGCAACCCTGATAACGATAAATGATAACGCTCCCTGGTACAACACCCACATTAAGCGCCTTTCGAACAAAAAGAAACGTTCGTACAGACTAGCCAAAACATCTGGAAACGCTCAAAGATGGGCAGCTTACAAACACGCTACATATAACTACATAACAGCGCTTAAACAAGCTAAAGATTACTTTTTAAATAACACATTGCCTTCCATGCTAACTACTGATACGAAAAAGTTCTGTCGCACTATTAACCCAAAACATGACGACGCCATAACCCTTGTTGATAGCACCGATACTGCAATTGCCCCTGCCGATTGCGCATCTGTATTAAATGACGTTTTTACGCGTAACTTTTCTAAACACGCTCATGTAACACGCCCAACTACACTATCTTACGACTACGCCGCAATGCACCCTTTAATAATCGAACCCGTTGGCATAGAAAAAATAATCGCCTCATTGAAACTCTCATCCGCTCCTGGCTGTGACTTAATTAACGCTAAGTTTCTAAAAAACACTAGCACATATTGTTCCATTATTCTTGCAAAGATTTTCCAGCAATCACTTGACAATGGTTCACTGCCTGCTGATTGGAAGGTGGGGAAGGTGATTCCACTCTACAAAACAGGTACTAAACATTCCCCACTGAACTATCGGCCTATTTCCTTAACGAGTATACCATGCAAAATTATCGAGCATGTTCTGTCTTCTCATATCGCCAACTTCTTAGAAGAAAACTCCTTTTTTTCTGAGTTTCAACGCGGCTTCCGCAAAACATACTCATGTGACACCCAACTAGTATCATTCACGCATAAACTAAACCTATTGCTTGACCACTCTTCAGTTGCAGATCTAATTTTTTTGGACTTCGCAAAAGCGTTCGATAAAGTGTGCCATAGCTTATTAATCTACAAACTGCAACAACTAAACCTTGAGCCTAAAATTCTGTACTGGCTTGAAGTTTTCCTCACTAACCGTTCACAGTTCGTTTCAGCTAACGAAGCAACATCTAATCTGAGTCCTGTTTATTCAGGTGTACCACAAGGCTCCGTGCTTGGACCCCTCCTATTTCTCATATATATTAACGACTTACCTTCCTGTGTTTCATATCAAATTCACCTATTTGCTGACGACTGCGTAATTTACACCGAAATAACTCGCGACGAGGATGTTACCAGGCTTCAAGCTGACCTTAACGCCATTTCTGCATGGTGCAATTCATGGTTAATGGAACTAAACGTTAACAAGTGTAAATTCATGCGTGTATCTCGAACTACCAGTGAACCACCTGTGTACTCCCTTAATAACACTCCATTAGAATTGGTAACAACTTACAAGTACCTTGGCCTTCACATCACCTCTGATCTTACTTGGAATACTCACATCACCCATATAATAAGTAACGCTAACAGAATGCTAGGTTACTTACGACGCAACTTTTCCAAAGCACCTTCTTCCTTAAAATTAATCCTCTATAAAACTCTAATACGACCTAAACTTGAGTACGCTGCTTCAATCTGGGATCCAGGTCAAGTAAACCTAATACACTCACTAGAAATGGTTCAGAATAACTCTACTCGTTTCATTCTTTCTAACTATAATAGAACCGCGAGTATCAGTGCCATGAAATCTAGCCTCAACCTACCGTCCTTGTTATCACGTCGAAAATTGTTCCGTTTGTGCCTTTTTCATAAATTATTTCATCACCCGCTGCTACGCAACAAACTTATTTCTCCGCCTCCGTATGTATCACCCAGACTAGACCACATTCATAAGGTTGACATTTCATTTTGCAGATCGAACGCTTTTTTGCAGTCATTTGTACCACGCACTTCCAATGAGTGGAATCACCTCCCCGCCTCGATAGCCACTATCGCAGATCACCAATTATTCAAGAATGTCATAGCTAACATTGTATAACTAGGAACCTTTTTTTTTTCATATTGTTCAACCTGTACTCACAAATGCCTTAGCTAACATTGTATATCTAGGTGCCATTTGTTAAATAGTTTTGTTTATACATATTCATATACATAATTTTCTGCACTAATAACTCCTGTTTGTTGAATTTACCCGTTTTTGCTTGTAACCACTCCCCTCTATAATGCCGTAATGGCCCTGAGGGTATGATTAATAAATAAATAAATAAATAAATAAAAAACCCTCGAGAAGAACGAAGTGAAGCGGACTTTCAGCATTGCTCTCTCTCGTGAATCGTAGCTCGAATGAACGTCGCCGATGTAGCTTTCGCCCGCACACTTGGTGCCTTGCCGAATGGAAAATACAAATAGCTGGGAGCATGACGCCGAACACCTAGCCTCGGCAAACCAGCCTCCTATGATGCCGCCCCACGCCATTCTCTCCTGAGCCAATCCGCCCACTGAGTGTTGAGGAGTAGGCCCTGCACGGTTATTAGGATTTCTGAAAGGGACACTAAAGCGAAACAATAAATCAGTTTCGACTAATGAAGCATTGTTTGAGAACCCTGCAGGCAGTGATTAAAAAAAAAAGATTATTAGATGAGAAAATGAAGGTCCAAACATTAGTATTTGAATTTCGCGCCGAAACCCCAGCGCCGTGACGTCAGGGATTCCAAAGTATGTTTTCGCATTTGGGCCGCGTTCGCTGAATAAAGGTTCCCGAAACATGCCATGTTTAACATTTGGTTCCTTTAGTACACAATGTTGTCACTCTGTACGTACCACTTTATATAATTAGTAAGCCGTAGAATATGCCATCAAAATCCAATACGTCACAGCCCCCAAGTGCGAGAACTTATGTAGGCGTCGCCACCCGTATTTCATTCTTGCGCTTTTTCTGGCTTACGAAACGTCTTATTGTTGTAAGAGTGGTGTTTTTGGTGTTGTAGGACGGTAATTTACTGATGCAGAAGAAATCATTTTTCACTTTAGTGTCCCTTTAAACACTGTGTGGTACGCGGTAGTTTTTAGTGGCGCCCTCGCCGCGCGCTTTCCATTCCACACACTAAGCAGATTAAAATTATTGCTTTCGCAATCACGTGCTGAGCGCCTATTTGCCATCGGCTTTTTAAATATATTTTGATGACTGTGATTGGAGATGGACACGTGGCGCTCTCTTTTACATCTTTTCTATCCTTTGTATTCAATGGTCGCGTCAAACTCGATTGATAACAAAGATTGTTGTCAGCAGTGTCACTGCTGGAATTGCGCATCTGCACTTATAGTACATATTTAGTGTCCGACAAAACTGCAGTTGAGTTCATGGACCAAACAGGACCTAACAAATTCTCAACGCTTAGCGTTATGTCCGACATCTCAAAAAGCATTACAGCGAGCTGCCTCTTCTGCGGTCCTATAGTAAATCGGGGATAGGGAGTGTTGGAACCTCAGTGCTGACACCCGTTATTGCAATCGGACCGCTGGCACGAGTTGTTGGAAATGGCTCGCATCCCCAAGGGTAGCGTTGGCCTGGCGGCCTGGGGCACACTGGAAGCATCCGAAGGTCCCGGCAAAGCATGAGTCGAAGAAGAAATCGGAGCCTCTCTCTCGGCGTCCGGGGGCAGCTGCTTTTATACTCTTGGCGTCGCGGGCAAGAAGGAAGGTCACGGGATGAGACCACGTGACGGCGGCCACGGACAAGCTGAGAGACATGGTGAGACGAGTGTAGTGACGCATCAGACGGGCCGGTGCCGGTCAGACCTCCTCGCTTCACACTTGGGGAGCTCCTCTCCCCGGCTGCCGCGCTTTGACAAGCGTGGGCACACACACACACACGCACACACAAAGACACGTGGCACTGAACATGCCGGGACGCGCTTGGCGGGGATGCGTTGCGGCCGCTCCGAACGGGCCAAAATGTCCGCTGCTTTGAACGAAGCCCCGGCGTCCGTTGCATCCGCGCCGGCTACACCGCGCATCGTAGGCGAAACGTAACAGACCGCCCCGCCGGGGGAAGGAGATCCCGATGGTCAGGGGACTGCATCCGCTGTCCGGAGGGATGTCGCTCGATGATGCTCATAACCGAAGTCGGTCGTCCCTCGGCGTTTCTTGAGCGCAGCGCACCGAGAAGGCCTCGTTCTCACGTTCAGGTTCACACAGGACACTGCAAAGTGACTTCGGGAGAGTTGCCATTTTTGTTCTCGTTCCCAGCAAGCGTTAGAACTGCGCCGAAACTCAGCCGCTCAGTCAGCAAGCACGGCACAACCCTCACTAAGCCATGCCAGGCTCTTTCCCCTTTTTCTTTCTCTTGTTGCTCTCGCTCTATCTGTTTCTCTTGTTGCTCTCGTTCTATCTGTTCTTTACGTTCACGCTCATCTTTCTTTTTTTGTTCTTTAAGTTCGCGCTCCTGTCTTTTTGCCGTCTCCCTCTCCTCAATGGTCTCAAGGCATTCCGACAGCTCGTCATCCTCAGCTTTCAACTCAAGAATAGCCCTTAGCAGTTCTGGTTTTCTGAGTTTGTCTGAGACATCCAAACCCAACTCTCTTGCAAGCTCCAGCAATTTCGGTTTGCGCAACGACTTCAAATCCATGGCTGCTCTGAATGCTGCTTTCTCTACTGCCTACTATTGTCTTGCCGCAAACTGACCCGGCAGCAACGACAACCACAATTACCAGCTCTGTTTCTGACACTAACAAAAACCTGGCAAAACTCAGAAGAAGAAAGTCCCGCACTCACCAAACCTCGCAGCCAAGAATTCAGCGCAGTCGTTCCGCTGCAGGCAACCAGTCATCACACAGGGCTCGTTGCACTGCTCCCGGATGGTCGTTGTGCTGCTCAGCATACAGTCAACCGCATATCTTCGCTGCTGGCCTCCGTTGTCGCGATCCCACCGCTGCCACCAGCTGTTGGAACCTCAGTGCTGACACCCGTTATTGCAATCGGACCGCTGGCACGAGTTGTTGCAAATGGCTCGCATCCCCAAGGGTAGCGTTGGCCTGGCGGCCTGGGGCACACTGGAAGCATCCGAAGGTCCCGGCAAAGCATGAGTCGAAGAAGAAATCGGAGCCTCTCTCTCGGCGTCCGGGGGCAGCTGCTTTTATACTCTTGGCGTCGCGGGCAAGAAGGAAGGTCACGGGATGAGACCACGTGACGGCGGCCACGGACAAGCTGAGAGACATGGTGAGACGAGTGTAGTGACGCATCAGACGGGCCGGGGCCGGTAAGACCTCCTCGCTTCACACTTGGGGAGCTCCTCTCCCCGGCTGCCGCGCTTTGACAAGCGTGGGCACACACACACACACGCACACACAAAGACACGTGGCACTGAACATGCCGGGACGCGCTTGGCGGGGATGCGTTGCGGCCGCTCCGAATGGGCCAAAATGTCCGCTGCTTTGAACAAAGCCCGGCGTCCGTTGCATCCGCGCCGGCTACACCGCGCGTCGTAGGCGAAACGTAACAGGGGGCATTGCGTATAGGCAGGCTTCCTTGAGCGCAATTGCAGCAGGGAAAGGTTTTATTTGCGAGGCAAGCCTTCATTTAGCACAGCACTAGAAAGAAAGGACTGTGATCTATCCCAAAGAGATAAAAATTCACATGCGCCACATAAAGAAAAAACGTGTGCGCACGCACGCACGCACGCAAAAATAAATAAAAACGTGCATATTCTTTATAACGATCCATTTTGCACGTTTTATCCTTACACCAAATCAGCACTGCCAAGGCCGAGCGTCATACTAATTTGGTTCATATATATATGCAAGACTCGTGACGAACAATACATAAAGAAATTTCTTGTATACTAACCACCCTCAGTCATAACATTTTCTACATTATTAGCGTTTGTAATCGCTCTGCGTTTCCCATATGTTGGCCTCGTATCAAGGCATTTTCGAAATTTATATATTCAAGAGAAAGTCCGAGTCCGTGAGATCAGCGGGTCAAGAAGTACTTCCGGGTTATGACTGAGTTAGTCCGAGTGAACCCAGCTAAGTAGATCTTTGCGGAGCTTGAGTCCGAGCCATTGCGGCTGAGTATAATTCTGGTGAGAGTGAGTCTGAGTGAGCACGGCTGAGTAGAATTATCGTGAGTATGAGCCCAAGTGAGCTCCGCAGAGTAGCATTTTTGTGATTTTGAATCTGAGCGAGCCTGGTTCTGATGAGTGTGAGTCACAGTTATCCCGGCTGAGTCAGAGCCCCACTGAGCTCTAGGCAAAATATTCATATAATTTGTGAGTGAGTGAGTGGGCTCCGTTTACTTTGCTGACCTATGGTCAAGCGCCTAAAAACAAAGCAGTGTGGCACGCTTTGACAGTAGGAGTGACACCAAACAATCAGTGTTGTAAACTATGCTCACGTGTCGAGCAAAGAGTTTATTTGAAATGATAGAAAACGGAAGGTAAAAGAAGCATGGTAGCCTTTTAAGCATGAAGGTGAGGGATGGGGGTAAAGCTTTTTGTCTGGATGGTGAGGTAGGGTGGTCAAATTTTGATAGGCGAGGACGATGGTGAAGGAGGGTCGTCAAAATTTTTAACGTGAGGGTGAGTGGAGAATAGTACTTGCGTAATGTGGGTAAGGGAAGAAAATAAAAAAAATGATGGTATTCGCCCACCTCCGTTGATAATAGGATATATATTGCACATTCCTGCAAAAAATATATTAGCAAATCTTTTACTGAAACAGGCACGGCAGAGCGAAGACAATTACAATTGCAATAGGGGGGTAAGGCGGTGCCGTGCGGCACCGTCTGGCAGCAATATTATTTCCTATATACGCCATGCATTTGTTTGAAAGTGCAAATCGTGTTTCTTTTTTTTTCGGCGAGTTGGAGTTAGTGAACGTAGCTATTAGCCCCGAGAACGAACACGAGCGGCGCTGCGAGCGCCGCTCGCGTGACGTCAGGGCACGGACTCGCGCCTGTCGTCTGCTACAGTTCGGGCGTTGTCCGGGCGCTTTCTGCGGTGTTTTCGTTTGTTCACCCTCGTTCTCTCTGCTTGTATACTTATGGTGGTCGTCTCAAATATATTTTTACGACGTCTTCCTTTGCGAACATTTATTCAAAGAGCTAATTTCTTAGACAACAATGCAGCTCTCGAAGGCAACGCTACAGTGCCAGCCGAAGCGACGCAGACCAGCCCATTGCGGGTTTTTCATACGCGCATAGACAATCGCAAAAGCATAGCCTATATGAATGCAGTTATGATACCATACCTGCCGCGCTGCAACAAATATGTCACAAAGTTGGCTGTATATGACTTCTACAGCAGTCACGTTGATTTTATTCCGCTAAAACAGGTTTGCTCACGACGAGTAGTTCATGGTATAATATCCAATTTTTGCATTTCCTCACAGAAACGCTCGGCAGTAGCACGGGGACTTAACTAATACTGGAGCTTAGATTCTACACGCCTCACTTGCTTCTTAACCTGCTTGTCAACATTAGGCGGTTCTTCACGTGTTTATTTTTTTTAAGCGGCGGAAACTTGAAGTAAAGTTAATGAAGGCTTACAGCTATTTACAGAGTACAATTAGGAATGTACCAATATATATTCCCTTTTCCATGCTACACGCTCAACTCACCTCTTTAGAGAGCGTTTGTTAATGATTAATAATGTATGTTATGTTCCTCTTTTTTGTCTATGTTACCTAGTGTATATCATTTATTTATTTCAATGCCGCAGTGTGTTTTGCATTGTTATTGTGGAAATATTTTACTGTTCTTTCATATATTGTATAACTGCAATGTTTTATGGCCACTATATAAATGTAATTTATATGGCGTTTGATGTGTTACCCCATGCAGCCATATTGTACCTAAGGGGGTGAGGTTACCTCAAGCCGCGTCTGTGCGGCTTTTTTCCCTCATCCACCTCCATTTACCACTCCTCTGCACATGTGTGTGTGTGTAGGTAAATGGAAATTAATAAATCAAATCAAATCAAACTCACTTGAGAAATTTACTGGTGCTTGTTGCTTGAGGAATATACATGACGAATCTGTTTGGCGAACTGACACAGGCTGCTCGGCCCAATTTTTTTAGTGAAGCATGCCTGCTGGACCGCATAGCTGCAGCCAGAAAGACGTCGAAGCGTCAATGACTAGTAGTATGGGACATATTCAAGATCTCGAAATTCCCCCGGTGGAGGGTCAGAAATCAAGTGAAAGTATATGCAAGGCTTGTGGTGCTTTCTTTATGAATGTTTGCGGATGGATTGGAGCAAACTTAATTTAGCCTTAATTTATGTACCGACGAAGCGAATTGTTATCCGTTTGTATAATTAAATAACGCTGGATCGGGACATCGTGAGACAGAAGGTGCTTGAATTTTCCTTTTGTAGGCAATCTAAGCTGCGGTGTAGTAGCTCGAGAATACTTTAGCCATTCCAGTTGGCGCTGTAAAAGATGCTTTATGGTTTTAATTCGAAGTTGTAGTGAACTGATGGGTTTCGCGAACATAGCGTGCCTCGCCATACGGACAGTCGATTGCTAACGTTACGTGATCAGGGGTGTGCCATATTGTCGATAAAGGCTACTGAGGGCCACTATGAAACATTTCATCACTTTCAATTAAGTGGCTCTCGATCTTAACAACGAAACTTTTCTCTCAGGTGATTGCTACTATGGTGTTTGTGAATTAACTATGTAAATACTCTACATGACACGCCGTCGTGTTAGCAGCCATGAGCAGTTCGTTTTTTGGAGGCCTGTTTCAGAGGGGGATGAAAGTAGCAGCAAACCTTTTCATAAGAAATGCGCGCCTAACTATTTTTTTACGCAACAATGAATGGCCATATTTGAATAGAACAACACACCAGAGTAATAGGAATCGTGATGACAGCTTCGCTGGGCAGTGTCTTTCTAACATCGGATAACATGTTGACGCCAATTACCAAATTTTTCTTCCACGTAAAATGCAATGCCTCTCATAGCTAAATACTAAAGGAATGTTAAGTGTTTAGCGAAGCATCATACACAACTTCGCGCGTTGAATTTGCAGATATTCTTTTTTTAGTCAAAATTTACCGATAGACACGGCGCATATATGCATTGCAAAACCTAGTAGACCCCTTTAACGCTACTTAGCTTGCGATATCCAAGCCGCAAAGTTTCTCGACTCACACGCCTTTGAAGAGGAAACTGTGGTTAAGGTATGGCAGCTGAAAGCAGCCGACGTATTCTTCAATACGTACGGATCGAGCCACCCATACCCCAAGCATGCACGACGGGAACGAGCGCGCGCGGCAGCCGAGCGAGCCGGAGCGAGCGGCATCCTGGCCGTGACGTCACTCGCGAGAGGCGCCACTCCTAATTCTCGGGGCTAATAGAATGTCTTGTGCTATTGGGAAATTTCATGATTCGACCGATCCGGCTTTCGCAGATGGTCCAAAGTGCAAGGCGGCGCTCGAGTTGACAGCCTGCAACTCGGAGACGGAGCAGTACTTCTTCCACCATGACCCGGACAAAGAGGCCTGCTTGGTGCGGTGGCTGCTGGACGCTGGCTGCCTCGAGGGGAAGAACCGCTTCGCCAGCGCTTCCGAGTGCCGGGAGCGTTGCGTCGGGAACTCTTCGGATGAAGGAGCAAGGCAGAGTGAGCCCTTGTTTAAAGCGAATAGCTTTGTTTGGTTCCTTGAACCCGTTTTGTTGTGGTGGTCGGCGGCCGGACTTTCTCCGCCAATGAAAAGGTGCGCGCTCTAGGGCCAGCTGGATGCGGGATGGATTCACCGCCCAACGCTGACTATACATATGGGGTGTTTTCTTTAGACCATGCATGCAGAGTTTTCAAAAACCGCCTGTGGCAGATGGCGTAATTGTGATCCTTGAGCTCGATTACCCGAAGGGGCGCATTATTCGCGCGAGAAATTGAAATGTGCAATCAAGAAATTGAAAACAGTACCAATTAAGTTTTAAGTTATTTACTTGGCGACCCGTATTGCAATTTACGAAATATAACCGGTGAGTTTGCAGGGCACATCCCCTAGAACGATTGCTCAAGATTTCGCGGGTTTGGAGATAAGGCGCCGTAAAACTTGAGTTAGAAATCCGTTATTGTTGCACTTACATTTCTAAGAACTCCGGTTTATGCATTGAAGCGCGAAAGTAACTGGGACGCCCATGTATTTCATCGCACACTTTGGGAATTATTATTTTGAAACTGCTGTTATCCTGAAAATTATTTGCAAGTGATATCGCCTCGCAAACTCACCCACTACAATTCGCGCACTGTAATGTGTGCTGAAAAGTAATTATATTAAGAATTATTTTGCGAATTTGCGGTAATTAGTCTACTATGCATTTCGATTTCTTGTGCCAGTAATGTCAGTCTGTTTGAGCATTCAGTTATATGACTATAGAATCATGCTCTCTGCCACACAGGTGATTTCTAATAATTCTGTATGGTTTAAAAAAACAACACAACTGTTTTAGTGGTCCTTGATACGCACGTGTGGTCACGCGAGAGCTCAGTGACGTCTGAGTGTTTAGATTGTGTGGTCGGCGGCTGGTGGCGTTGCGTGCAGTTTCTCCGCTGTTCGGGCTGACCGTTGCGAGCGCGCGATCGTCGACGAAGGCCACTGTGCGTCTCTTGTCGAAATGCGCTGTTTCGCATTGTCGCCGTTTATGGGATCTGCCCGATTTTAAAGGAAACGGTTGGTGCGGCCTCGGGCAATGGAGTAAACGAGCGGAGAAGAAAGCGCATGTTCGCAGCCGTTGTCTTTTCGTTGTCGTCATTCCGTCGCCAGTGTCACGCTGTCGCGATTTCGTATAGTCGTCATGCCATCTTGGTCATGACGCCGTCGTCGCCGTGCCGTCATAATCTTCGTCGTCCTTGTTCCATAGACATCACACTGTCATCGGGTGTGCCATCTACCAAAAGATGTCGCGATAATTTGTGCCGCCATCGACCAACACAGATATCGACCCCAGCCAACGCCTCCTAGAGAGCGCAAGGCCGGTACATTTCGATAGATGACGTCATGCTACTTTGCCTGACTGCCGTAGAATCTAACGGGGATGCTACGGAGCAAGCCGCGGTGATTTTGACGTCACCGCTTTCGTCACGCTGGGCTTGGCAACGTAAATTTCAGTCCAAGTAACGTGACATCATATAGCAGAATGCACAAGCCTGCCAACTAAGGCGCGTTGACCCAGCAGTGTCCTTAGAACGCAGTGCTAGCTAGTCCATGTGATTTCTGCAGTCTGCATAATCTATGCTTGCTTTCACAATCCTATATGTAAGGCTTTGGGCGAATTTTTTATTAATGCGGTTAATAACATTGTTTGTTCACCGGCACTAGTTCTCGATTCGCTCGTGCTATTATCCACAGTATCCGCAAGCACTGTGATCACTTGTCAATTTTAATACGGCCAGTCTGTGCGCTGTTTATTTCACCGCATTCGTATTACCTGAAATAAATAACTTAAATCAATGACTGTTTCAGCCTGTACACAATTCCATGATTCGAGTTCTTTCGTATACTCGTTCAGCAGTAAGAAGAGGAGGAGTCGCTGTACTCGTTAAAAATTCTTAGTGTGTAGTAGAGCTCAACCTATCCTCATTCTCGCAAGTTAAATTTGTCGCTTCGTGCTTTAATATGGCTGCCATTCTATGTGTGGAGGTGCAAATACATCATCCTGTATGCTGTAACGTGCACCTGTTTTTAGACGAAGTAGATTCTGTTATGTAAGCTTCGTACATTGAAAAGTACGTGTGTTGTTAAGGTTGCTTAAATTGTATACACACTATCCGCCGGCACAACAGTTTGTTTCTCATTATCTTGAGGTGTAAAAATGGAGGCGCAAAACTAGTTAAACCCACTTAAAGCATTATTGGGACGCGTAACTCGTCATTCCTTATACCGAGTGCGTAAATGTCTGAGCTCACAGTCTTGAGAAGCCGTACGCAGACCTTCTGATAAACTTGGTGATCGTTATTTTGTTTGTTCTTATTGGACACTGCTGTAGTGGTCCGACTGTAACAAATTGTAAGAAGAAGCGTTTTGCTGCACATGCCAAGATCATTCATAAATTGGTGCAGCAATTTAACTACACTCAATCCCTTCAAGCACTGCATCGTTTTCAGATATGGACGATAGTTACGTTGAAATTTTTGTTCAGTTGAAGAGTGTGGCAAAGCGTAGGCTAAAATTACGCAAACGGAGAAGAGGAATGGATGACAATTACAATACTAGCAGCAATTAATGAAAATTGTATGTTTAAGGCTAGAGCTAAGCGCGCATGGGCCTTTGCAGAGTAGCAGTATCAGTTTAAGCGAAGCAGAAATAGAGGGGCTGCGAATGGTTTGGCGCAGCAAACGCTTCTGCTTCAGAAAAAAAAGCTTTATTGAAATTTGGTATGATCCTGTAGACAAAAATTGTCTTCATTTGAATAATCGAACAAGTGCAACAAATGAGGTTATATATGACCAATTGTGCTTGCGACAGGGAATGTATTACTAAAAAAGTTCAATTTTTTTCCCAGCCACTGTTTCAAGGGCACTGTGAGGCCACGCCATAGGCATGACTACTTTACAAAACACGTTCTCTAATTTTGCGTATCTTCCCTACATATTTAAAAACTAACTTGTGCGTACTCTTTGTAGCTTGAAGTGAAGTAATATTGCAGTCGTTGATGGTGATTGTTGCCATGTTTCTAGGAAGTCACGGAATAACTTTAGAGCTGTCAGTATGATTTTGTACAAAGAATAGGTGCATAGATTTCGTTGGAGAAATTAGCCGTCGTGTTGAACTTTCCATAGGCAACGTTGCGTGCGTTGTACCTGTTGCAAATCAGCAACGCTTTGTATGGCAGATGACGTCATCCATTGCTTATGCAACATGCTATGCTAGGATTTCATGGTACATGTTAACATTCTCAGAATCTGTTTGCAAAATATGTGACAGCTTGTGTCGATTGGCCAGTATAGTGGTGACGTTTTCGCTTCGCTTCCGCAAGGCTCTCTTTTATGTTCTTCATTACATTTGTTACATTGGTTAGCAGTGTCTGTGATTCTCCAGCTCTTCTGCTTCAGTATGCGGATCACACTGTTATAGTGTACTGTTGCTATACCTTATATGAAGGCGATTGGCATCCTTCAGGACGCGTCCGTGCAAAAGACATGACAAGCATTGTTAACACGCACAGCTTATATATTTTCATAGTATTTAAGCAGCCTTAAACCATCTATTATGTATGCACATACAATACTGCTTCTCCTGTTACGGCTGCTGTCCAGTGACACCTCTTCGGTAAAATATGATGGGCTGACTTTGGACAGTGACTACGTGAAATAATCGATCACGCCTCGTTTGTTGCTACAGGTTTTTCCCGCTCAAGTGCCAGTCAATTTAATCCAAGCACCATTCAAATCAATCGGACTGTTAGACATCTAAATCCAAGCGCCAATCAAGTTAATCCGAAAATCACTGTATTTAATCAAACGCCAGCCAGATTGATCTAAGCGCCAGCGAAACTAATCCAAGCATAGTGTTCTCAAGAATATTCGAAATTTTCTAAAATATAAGAGTTATTTTTTATTCAATATAAAAAAGCAAGGCGGGGGACCAATAGCGTTCCTCCCACGTGGCTAACGAAAGCTTTGGACCCTTTTGTTCTTTGTGTTTTGAGGGCGACTCAGAAGACAAATTCTCGTAGACAAGTCTGAGGAAATGTCAGCATTGGATCGTTAACAGAGTTAGTGATGCACGTGCGATGTCGTCTTGGATATCAACTGAAACGCCAAAGAGTGACTCAATGATGATCACTTGGCGGATGTAGGCCTTCGTTACTAGTGAATACTAATCACTGTTTCTGCAGCCGCTATCGGTAGCTTTCAATCGAATACGTCGCCATCGACACCATTGAAATGCTCCCGAAATCAGCAATTAAGTGCATAATATAACTATTATAATGTAAATAATATAATTAAAGAATAAGTATAATACGATAAAACTGACAAGGTCAAGTCACTAGTGAGCACAGGTTACTTGCTATGCTCAATTCAACCCGCCGTGGTTGCTTAGTGGCTATGGTGTTCGGCTGCTAAGCACGAGGTCGCGGGATCGAATCCCGGCCACGGCGGCCGCATTTCGATGGAAGCGAAATGCGAAAACAAGAAGAAGTCGCCGAAGGGAGCGAACGCACTTCACGTCGGCTCCGTTTTCCAAGAATTTCGCGGTGATTATCGCTCATTCACCTCATGAATGTAACACCAGCGTATGCAGGAAGTCACCAAGATTCTACTGGCACCATATTCAAGGTGGGAAACGACTTCCTTCCCAATCACAGAGGTTTTTGACCAGCTCCACGCTAACCCTCACCGGAGCTCGCTTCGCCGGAGCAGTGATGGAAGTTCAAGTGAACGGGGAGGACATCTCCCCTGAAGAGTTTCTCCAAGGCAACGGCTGGTGCACCATTCGGTACAAGACCCAATTCAACCGCGAGGCCGCGCAAAGCAACACCCAGAACGGAACCCACTCCCGCACCGGCGAGGGAGCGAACGGCGACCGACAGCGTTCGCGTCAAAGACAGCGTAACGTCAAGCAGCAAGTCATCAGGAACAGTAAAATGCCACTACTCCCACGAAGTGATTTCAAGGTCGTGATACGACCAAGAGGAGGCCTCGACGTTGCCGCCACCGGAACCGTGCTCCTCGCGTCGGCCATTTACCGGGCGGCCAACGTACCGGGGCAAGAAGCAGGGGAGGACACGGTGTGCACCAACAACCGCCAAAACATCATAGTCGTGAGTACACCTCACGCTACTCACGCCGCTAAGTACAGACAGCTAGAAGCCATCACCATCGGTGATCGCCGCCACGAGGTCAGTGCCTATGAGACGGCCCCCGACTACACGGTGAAGGGAATCATCAGGGGAATCCCGTTGGAGGAGGACGCCAAGTCCATTCACACCAACATCGTTCACGCCCGCAACCCCGACGCCCTGGCAGCCAAACGGCTCAGCAATACCAAGACGGTCATAGTGGCCTTTCAAGGACCGCGAGTGCCCTCCTACGTCAGGTACGGCGGCGCCCTACTTCGCTGCACCCTGTATCGCAAGCAAGTCGACATGTGTCACTGCTGCGGGAGACTCGGTCATCGCATGGACGTGTGCCCCAATCCTCAGGACAAAGTGTGCCGTGGTTGTGACGCCCTCAACCCAGGCCCCGACCACCAGTGCTCCCCACGTTGCAAGCTGTGCGGGGGAACACACATGACAGCGGATCGCAACTGCCGCGCAAGGTACAAGACCCCCTACGTCGTGACAAAGAGGCAATGGGAACGATACAGGGCCGCCGAGGAAGCGGAGGCGGCCGCCAAAGCCACCAGCCCCGCCGGCAAGCCACGCTCGAGATCCAGGACCCGCAGCCGAGGCCGCTCCCGGTCCCGGAGCCGCACCCCAAACCCATGGCAGCAGCAGCAACGCCGGTCTCGCAGCCGCACCCCCAGAAGGACCTCAACAAGAGACACCGAAACCACCGAGAAGGTGAGCTGGGCAGATGCGGTCACGGGAAAACGAGCACCAACCACGAAGGCTGGCGACAAAGCACCCGCTAAAACAGAGACGGAGGTAACTAAATTAACACAGGCGATACAAGCGCTGCAGAAGCAAATAGAACACATGCAGACACAGATTCGCGAAAAAGACGACCTCATACAACAACTCCAGCATGCCGTGAAGAGCGGTACCGATACAGAGGCCATGCATGAGACTCAAGAACAACCCATAGAGGACGACGAAGTCGTATACCCCGACACTAAACGCAGGCCCGCTCCCTCACAGACCACTCAGGCCACGCAGGGAACAGAAGAGGAACCCATAGAGGATGACGAGGTCGAGTTCCCCGATACCAAACGAAGACCCACTCCCACCCTTACAGAGGCAACACGACCCAAACGCACGCGCGCAGCGATACGCGACGCGCGAATAGATGCACTAGAGGCTCGCTTCAGCAATCTCGAAGAAACTATCATCGCGTCCATCACGCGTACCATCCAGCGGAGCCTGGAGAGTGTTCACCTCAGACTGTCGAGATTAGAAGCCGCAAACAGCACGATCGTACCGTCGCATAGGGAAGCGGCGCAACACATGTAACAAGATATAAGCATGGCCCGGCACTCATCGAAACAAAAACACACGATATGGCAGTGGAACTGCAGAAGTTACCAAAACAAACGAGCGCACTTACAACAATACCTGAAAACGATCCCCGAACGCCCAGACGTCATCATACTGCAGGAAACAAATGGTCCCGCCAAACTCGCGGGGTACCAGTGTATAGCAAGCAAGGCGGAGAAACCAAACGTCACCACACTGGTCAAGCGAGCGCACACAGTTATCGAACACGATACCAAAATCAGAGACATCGAAAACGTTCTCGTAGAATTAATTCCACCACGCAAGACCCGCAATAGCATCTTCGTACTCAACGTCTACAGCAGTCCCAGATGCCGCCAGCACCGCTTCCATGTCCTCTTCAAACGGGCAATCGACATCGCCAAGGGGCAACAGCTGTTCATTGGGGGGGACTTTAACGCAGCGCACACGGCGTGGGGTTACAAGCACGATCACCCCAAAGGCACCCATCTATGGGCAACGGCGCAATACGCCGGACTCGAGCTGGTCACCGACCCCGCGGCACCAACAAGGCAGGGCAACAGCGTAAGCACTGACACGACGCCGGACCTTACTTTCACGCGCAACACACGCAAAGTCACTTGGACAAACACCATGCAAGACTTGGGGAGCGATCACTACATTATTTCCATAGAAGCAGAAGGCAGTCCGCAGGAACACAATGCCGGTCGTCAAATGAAGATCACCAACTGGAATCGGCTACGCAAACATCGTGATGAGCAACAGATGGAAGACATCACAGATATAGAACAGTGGACCGACCAACTGCGGTGGGATATCGAGCGCATGACGCAAACGATCCCGTCGACAGCTGGGCTCGAGACAATAGACTCCCGGTTGCTGCACATGTGGGAAGCCAAAACTAACCTGCAGCGCAGATGGAAACAACAGAGACACAATCGGAGACTGCGTAAACGGATAGCACAGCTCAACAAAGAAATAGAAAAACACGCGCTTAACCTGCAACATCAACAATGGGAAGAGAAATGCGCGGAGATGGATGGTCAACTCACCACGCATCGCACGTGGCAGATACTGCGGTACCTGATCGATCCCGCCAACACCAAGACCACACACATGCAAGGCATATACAAAATCATACACGCTTACGGGGGAACGGAAGAACAATTCCTACGGGATGCGGAACGCCTTTACATATCCCAAACGCAACCGCAAATATATCCAGACTACTCAGGAGAAAGCAACGCCACCCTAGACGAGGAATTCTCCGTAGCCGAAATCCAGGCGGCCCTCGTAAAGCTGAACACCAAGTCGGCCCCTGGCCCCGATCGAATACCCAATAGGGCACTACGCAATCTCGATTACGGATCGATCGAGAAACTAACAAAATACATTAATGAGTGCTGGGCACACGGCAAGCTACCCCGGCAATGGAAGGAAGCAAATATCACACTGATACCGAAACCCGGCAAGAAATTACAGCTGGAAAACCTGCGCCCCATCTCCCTCACTTCCTGCGTGGGCAAGTTAATGGAGCACGTGTTTCTCAATAGACTCACGGATTACCTCGAGGACAACGACTTATTTCCACACACCATGATTGGGTTCAGAAGACATCTCTCCACGCAAGACGCCCTTCTGCAACTAAAACACCAAATCATAGACAATCCGGGGCGTTCGACGAGAGCCATCCTCGGGCTGGACCTGAAGAGGGCCTTCGATAACGTTCGCCACGATGCCATATTGCGACAAATACAAAATCTAAATCTCGGCCTGCGCACGTACAACTACGTCCGAGACTTCCTCACGGGAAGAACCGCTCGCATGCGAGTGGGGCAACTACAGTCCGAGCAAATCAACATCGGCAGCTCGGGCACCCCGCAAGGCTCGGTGATCTCGCCAATGCTCTTCAACCTCGTCCTGCTGGGGTTGCCCGACCGACTGTTTCAAATCGAAGGACTGCATCACACGCTATACGCGGATGATATTACGATCTGGACGACAACGGGCAGCGACGGAGCGATCGAGCAACGTTTACAACAGGCCATCCAATGCGTAGAAAACTACCTCGAGGGCACGGGACTCGCCTGCTCGGCCGAAAAATCCGAACTGCTGCTGTATAGACCAGTCAGAAAGGGGCGCCCACCTAAATGCTACACCCCCCTGGAAAAGCAAAAGATCCAATTAACGGCATCAAATGGCCTACCCATCCCGATAGTAGAGAAAATCCGGGTACTAGGAATGATGATAGAGCATAAGGGTGGCAATGGCGAAGCACTTCGCAAGATAACGGCAAAGGCCACCAGCACGATGCAGCTCATTCGACGCATCACCAACAAACACGCCGGCATGCGCGAAGGCAGCGTCATCCGACTCATACAAGCCTTCGTCATTTCCCAGATAAGGTACACGGCAGCGTTTCACAACTGGACGGTTGCAGAAAAAAACAAGCTCAACGCGCTCATACGCAAGGCGTACAAATGTGCGTTGGGACTTGCGCCTGGAGTCAGCACCACCAAGCTCTTAGAACTAGGCCTACACAATACGCTCGAAGAACTCGTGGAGGCGCAACAAGTGTCCCAACTTGAACGCCTATCCAAGACCCGCCCGGGCAGACACGTGCTTGAAAATCTCGGCATCACATACCACTCGCAACACGGCGTCAAAGTAGACATTCCAAGACCCATACGCGAGCAACTATACGTACCCCCATTGCCTCGCAACATGCACCCCCAACACCACACCGGGAGGCGTAAAGCCAGGGCACAACAGATGAACAAAAGTTACTCTAACGACAAGGATGCGGTCTTCACCGACGCAGCCCGCTATCGAGACAGGAAGAGTTTCGTGGCAGCAGTTACTAGCCACCGAGGCAACCACCTCACGAGCGTCACCGTGAACACGGCACATGCCGAAGCGGCAGAGGAAGCGGCAATAGCACTGGCCCTCACACAGACCAAAGCTACATACGTGATCTGTGACTCGCAAACGGCAATTCGCAATTTTGCAAATGGGCGCATCTCGCAAGAGGCTTATCAGATACTCCAGCGACATCCCATACACCAGGGAGAGGCCGACGTTGATAACCGAAGGCATTTGCTGTGGATCCCGGCACACACTGGAATGAGCACCCCCAACGAAGCGGCTCACGGCGTTGCTCGAGGCCTGACTCACCGAGCAGCATCGGAGGAAGAGCCCCCGCGGGGTACTGCAAACGTCTGGGCATGGGAGGATCGTATGACCACTTTTCACGACATCACGGCACACTACCAATTACAAAGACGCATATACCCATTCCCTCACGCTATGTTAGACAGGACGCAAGCAGTACACTTCAGACAATTACAAACAGACTCTTACAGAAACCCCAGACTCATGCACGCCATGTATCCAGACATGTACACTACAAACAGATGCACATCGTGTGGCGAGGTTGCCACACTAAATCACATGCTATGGGAGTGTCGGGACCTAACAAACAATTCGGGCAGTGCCGACCCCTCCGTCTCTTCCACCGCCAGCCTCCAGTCACGCTGGATGACCGCACTGCTCAGCTCTGACCTGACAACACAACTCTGGGCCGTCCAGCGAGCCGAGGAAGCCGCTTCGAGACAAGGTCTCGGAACCGCGTCCGCGGCGGGTGCCCAGACCCATTAAAAGACGCCGGACTCAAATCTTGCTGATTTGAAATTAAAGTTTACGCTCTCTCTCATTTACTTAGAGTTATGGGCACGTTAAAGAACCCCAGGTGGTCCGAATTTCTGGAGTCACCATGCCTTGGCACGTAAAACCCCATAATTTGATTTCTATGGTGAATTCAATGTTATTGCTGTTATAAACGCGTTAACGTCTTGGATGAAATAACATAAAATGAGTGATTCAACCAGGCGTATTAGGAACTGGTGTGCTTAAGTCACTAGTGATTGTTAATAATTTATTTTCTCTGTGAGTGGCAGCTTTCTTTCGTACATGTCGCCAATGGTATCAAACTCTCATAAAATTTAACATTTTTGGTATCATTACGAAATGATAACGCCAAGTCATTAGTGATGCGCTCGGTTGCGTTCTCTCCTACTTTATATAAAATGAAAAGTTAATTAAATGACGATTCAGTTATGATAATCAAAGACGCTGGGATTGAGTAACTAGTGATCATGAATCACTATCTTCAGAATGAAATTGGTAGCTTTTATCCGT
Source organism: Dermacentor albipictus (assembly GCF_038994185.2). Taxonomy (NCBI): domain Eukaryota; kingdom Metazoa; phylum Arthropoda; class Arachnida; order Ixodida; family Ixodidae; genus Dermacentor; species Dermacentor albipictus. Next base: position 143,285,492 of record NC_091823.1, on the reverse strand, counting down.
GGATGTCGTCAATGGTATAATCAAACTGTAATAAAATGAGAACTTTTGTATCATTATAAATGACAACATCGAGTCGTTAGGGATCACTAGTGCGCTCAGCCCGGTGTTCTTGTACTTTTATGCAGCATAGCATCATGGATGTCAATTAAAAAAACGTTTTTTTTTTTTAAGCCGGAAAGTAGTGAAGTCATGCTCGCTTAGCAGAAATCGTAAGACTGGCACGACTATCGATATATCCGGCGTTAAAATGCGCAACGAAATGTATTGGCGTTTCAGCTAACAGTTTCCTAAAAGCTTGTATTAGGCAGTTCCGCGATCTCATTTGTAATGCCAATGCAAATTTTTAGCGGAACTTAGAGGCCTATTTATTAAAACGGTTATATCTTCACCACCAGTTCTTATTACCACTTAGTGACCAGTTACTAGTGTATAGCTAGTCATTTTTCAAATTATTTAATAATTCCAGTTAGGATACCAGTCACCAATAAATCGCGCGGATAGCGCAGGCTTAAGAAATGATCAGGAAAACTTGGCTTCACACATGTCAGTACCGTTTATCACTGGCCACTCACAATGAGTAAGTCGGCAAACTCCACGCTCAGGAGTAATTAATCCTCTGGCCGCCGTGCTCGTGACTTGCATTTCTCCTGCACGCAGATCCGTCGGCGGAATGCATGGAGCCCGTCAAGGCCGCGCCTTGCAAGGACGAGGAGATGAAGCGGCGCGACCATCGGTACTTCTTCGAAGACGGCAACTGCACCGTACAGATGGGCCCCAAGTGCTTGTACGGCCCTAATCGGTTCGTCTCCGCCCAGGAATGTCACGAATTCTGTCTTGACACGGGTACGACGAAGCGGCTTATTGATATCGCAAATGGCTCTTCTATACCGCTTTTTAACATCGTCGCAGTCGTGTCCATGGCATCCTAGCTAATATCTGAGGCCATGTTCACACTGCATTGCCATGGGTCAGAAAGGGAGCACAGGCAGAAACACCATTGGTACTTGCACATTTGTTGCGCACGGGTTCATGCGATTCTAGGACGGATGCCTTTCTTTAGGTCACCTTATGCTATTCCTTGCTTGTAAGTGAACTAAAGCTTAACGAACGAACACGATCGGCCCATTCCTTAACCCATAAGTCGTGTTCTAATGGGGGACACGTTTGGAAATGATTCGTTGCACTAGTAGTCACAACAATATGGAGTCAGCAGAGGATGAAGCCAAGAAAAGCACAGGGGAAATTACGCGTGGCGTTTAGAAATACAGAAATGATGACGTAATTAGGAATCAATGTGAGCGAAAAGACAACTTGCCGCTGGTAGGAGTGGAACCCACGCATCTTGCATAACGCGCCCGATGCTCGAATTGAGCTATGGCGGCGGCAGTTCCTGGGGGACAGTTAACTGCAATTTTGTGTGTGCGTTCCAGATCTGGGCCGGGGAGTGTCATGACGTAATCGTTTTGTTGCCGAATAAACAAGAGTAAAGTTTTAAAGCAATGTGCCCTACTACGGTGTAAGTGGATTTAATGTTTGTCTGTGGTGTCCCTTTAATCTTCTCCTGGTAGACCACCACATTGAACCGCGTGTCGTTGATCCGCAGAGGAGCCGGCGTGCCGCGTGCCCCGGTTCCAGGGTGCGTGCCGTATGAGCGAGAAGCGCTTCGTCTACTACTACGACAGCTCGACGAAGGCTTGCGTCTCCTGGCGCACTCCCTGTCTGGCGGGACCTAACCGCCATGAATCACTGGCCGGCTGCACCGAGACTTGCAGCCGGAACATATTCAAGAGGCTTGTGGGATGATGCCGCGCGCTGAGCTACGTGTCGCTTTTCTGTTGAAACGAATGAAACGCCAATGATTACAGTGACTATAATATCGTAACACGCCTATATCGCAACGCGTCGTTGTTCCGCTTTTTGCTGGCGTTCTCACCGAAATCTCGCAGTTACAAGTTGTCGTTCAGCGCAAGACGCGCCTGCTGAATATGAAATTTTCTTGATCTTTGTTGCCAATTCTCAAGCCCTGGAGGCCTGTCTCGGCACATTTCGCGCGAATCGCGAACAGCGCTGCCCTAGGTTAGCCGAATAAAACATGAACGTGCTCATAATTCAGGCGCACAAAGAGAAATTGATGAGCGCACGGGAAAGTTCACAATCCTAGGTGCTCACTCAAGTTCTCAATTTCAAGTTACATTCATACGCGGAGAAGAAAAGAGGCTTTATCGCGGAATGGACGGCCTGTATACCTTGCTCGGGGAGCATACGTGCAATCTCGAATGTAAGCGAGCAACAGTGATTTCTCTGGAATGTACTGCCAGGGATGTATAAACAGCGGACGTATTTGAACCAGACTGTTCGACATGATTAAGTGACTACGCTAACAGCTTTGCCGTGATTTGAGTTTAGATTTTCTCTCAGGACATAAATTCGCCCAACAAAGAGTTACACTCTGAACGCCCACTTTTGGCAGTGTTGGGTTGGAGCTGTCCTCATGTTCTGGAGTCATACGGTGGAGCTGTCTTGATATTAGCTGCCAAGAATGGAAATAATAATCCGCTCCCTCGAGGTTGATGTTAACGTCGGCTAAATTGAGTCCGTGTGGGCTCAACCGAGACTGGATAATAGGGAATCGCATATATGGTATGTTCGCTTTCGTACCTCCTGGCAGTTAGATTGAAGCACTACTATATCTTTTAGACGCTATCGAAACAGTTAACCCACGTTGTTCGCTTTTTTTATGGTGCTTTCAGGCTGCCAAGAATTGATTTTTTTTAGGCAAAATATAGCCTCTGGTGTCAGCTACAAATTCAATAATGAAATTTTAAGCATATGCACACCTTCTCATTTTATCAATGCTTACCACATCCTAATAGTGGGAGCAGCATAATAGATTTAGTGTTGACTAATATGCCGTCGGCTGTTCAATCTATTTTTGTAGCGCCTGGGTTAGGCGGCCATAGTGCTCTCCCACGTGAGCCAATATAAATTATGTAAAATTACCAAATAGTGGTCGCAGTCTAATGCATATTTATTCAGAAGCCCGCGTACGTGACCCCGCCCTTAAACTTGATGATTTACGTTTGTATTTGCATGCAGTGAGGCTAACTATGACGCAGTACCTAGCTTTGGTAAACTATGGCCCGCATGCGTGAAGGACATAAGATTTGAGCAGCGTGGAATTGAATTACCTTTAAAAGACCTAGATGTACCCAAGGCAGCAGGACCAGACAACTTGTCCCCTCCACAATATGACCAAAAAGGAGTCCGTTTTCGGGATAAGAAACGCCACTTCGATACGCGTGTATTTGGTTTTGTTACGAAAGTAGTTGGTACACGGTCATGCCCTGCTAAACAGAGATGTGCCTTGACAGCTGCGCGGGATTTTCTTGTAGACAGTAATCTGAATATAATAATTTGAATTGTAGATATTAGTAACATCTGTGTGAATTGAATGATGCCTGACCAACTATGAAAAATGACAATCGTGTGTTATGTGTATAGCAGTGTTTTGAATATACGGCATACATGAACGATGAGTGAACACGGCTGCCGATGACTCGCTTTTCCTTGTTTATTTTGCTGTTTTTTTATTTGCAGTTATTTTTGGTAGACTGTATGTTTGTTTGCTTGTGATATGTGTGTGCGTATTTCTTAACTGTGGATTGGGATAGCCGACTTTAATGTAACCTACCCTCCCATCGGTGTGCACTTATTAAAGAAACAACAAACCAAAATCTCTCCTGCCATGTTTTCTTCGTGCATCCGTTCAATTTACAGGTGTATTGTATGTTATATTTCAAAATTCACTTGACGATAGTGCCGCATAACGACTGAAAATTGAGCAATGTTGTTTCCGCGTACAAGTCGGGGCCCCTCAATATATATTTCAAATTACAGGCTGATTTTGCTAATATTGCATGTACACTAGCTGAGCATGTTTTCTGCACTACCCATCATGACACATTTAAATACGCACGCATTGCTGTTTCCGTAACATAGTGGTTCACCCAGCAGCCGCTTTTGTGTAAACTCACTTACAGGACTAACGCGTGAACTAAGAAGTGCAAAAGATAAGTGTTCCTAAGCTACCGCAATTTTTATTGATTTCACAAGCGCCTTTCATCTTCTTCCTCACTTTTTATTACTCAACGATCAGCCCGCTATAATATAAAGAGGTCAGGTATTACATAGACTAACGAATACTTAGCTGCCACAAGTCGGGGTGTACTTGCTCACGACGTGCATACGAATCATGTTAGCGCGGCGTCAGGGGTAAAAATACAGGGTTCTCTGTTGGGTCCACTTTTATATTTAAACTTCATGAATGGCAACTGGCAATAGTCTGCCGTTTTCTGTGCGCTCATTCGCAGACGATCGCATTTGATACAGAGTAATGCGTTACCCAATTGACCGTGGTCCCTTACAAGAGGACCTAGAGATAAAGTAGTTCTTTGATGCCACAATTGAAATGTGCACATAAATTTTGAAACGACTGTAAGTATGTCATTTACCCGAATGAAACTTACTACTCATGAGTTTAATTATAATACAAATACTAATGACATCACTCAGGTAAGTGAAGGGACATGTTGCTTGGCTAGTTGGGGCCTTACTTAATGACATGAAGTAGCGCAAGGGCGCAACCACAAGGACGAGACACACAGAACGTATCACAAGCGCTTGACGTCAGCGCCTGTGACTTGTGCTGTCTCTTTCTCGTGGTTGTGGGCTTGCGCTACTGTTAAGCGGGTTAAATACTTAAGTGTTCTTGAACGATGAATTTATCATGGTACCGCCATATTCGTTAAGTCACAGCCGAAATCGGTAGAGCATTAGACTTTTGTTTTTTTGCGGAACATTTCTCAATATAAACAAGGCAGTTTGTATGTCAATGTAATGTCCGGCCCATACTTTAGTAGGCGTGTACTCGAGGTTAAAAAATAGCTTTGGCTTGCAATGTCCCCGGATGAGAAAGGCTCGAAATGTATATGAAAAAGAAATGTTTCGCAATCTATTTATTTTTTCAGCAACAGGCATACGAAGAGACTACGTATTCAAACCGTACAACGTCTTTCCACCTGTAGATCATACTAACAAAGTTAGGGAACGCGAGTGCAGGACTGACTAAAAATTACCTTTTTTGCACGCACAGTTTCAAAGTGAAACCGTTTAACGGACAATATTGCTAACACAAATTTTGGCGCTTTCATGTACTCCCTACTATAACTTTTTTTCGTATCCTGTATTTAATGTGTGGTATGATCATAGTTGTTACGAGGTTTTTTTTCCTGAAATTTTTGAATTTGATGGCTGTTTATTGTTGTAACATAAGAGGTTTTTTTTTCTCGTATCCGTACTTGATAAATGTCATTTAACATAATATATGTCTTTTTCTTCGAATGCACTATTTGGTTCTTGTTATTTGATGTGGCATATGGTACGATTTTCTTTTCGAATCCTGTATTGATGTTTGCAATTGATTTTCATGTGCTAACTACAATGATTTGGAATTGCGCAGCGTGTAGCCGACCCTCTGTAATACCTTGTCGGCGGTAAGGATACCGAGGGAAATAAATATAAATAAAAATTAAGTAAACATAAAACACTAGTCTGGAGTGCAAGAAGAAAAGGGGTTAACCAATGGGCCCGATTTTTATTAATCCTATCATGGGAAGCCAACAAACAAAGACACCAAGGAAAACATTGGGGAAATTACTTGTACTTACTAACTGAATTAAAGAAATGATAAATTAATGGCAATGAAATTGGAGGAAGAAATAACTTGCCGCAGGTGGGGAGTGATCCCATGTCTTGGCATTACGCGTGCGATGCTCTACCAATTGAGCTATCGTGGCGTGGTTTCCTCATCCACTTTCTTGGGTATTGATGTGTTACTACTATAACTAACTTTGGGAGTGTTAGCTAGTGCCGCCACGTACAAACCTTGTCGGCGGATGTGGGACATCCTTTCTGCCGCAGGCGTCACGAGTACGTGATCTTTGTGGGTGAAGACAGCTGGACAACAAACCCACACGTGCCACCTGAAGGCATCTATGTTGCCGCATTCGAGACCCTCGTTATGTAAGAACGAGAAGAAACGGGTTTAACCGAGGAGCCCGAGGGAACAGCCTGGAGCACAGGGGAGAAATTATATGACACATACGTAAGGGAACAATGATGTGATACGTTCATTATTATGTCGTAGCCGCTTCAACTGTTCAAGGAGGCTTCCCTGATTTGCATATTGTTTTAGAGAAATTATGCAGCTGGTCATGCAAAGGTAATCATTGCCGCGACCATATGGCAAGCAACAAAAACTTGCTTGCAGTCATTGGTGCCTTCAAACGAGTCAAAAAAGAATGTTTGGCTTTACGCATAAATTTTGAAGGCTGAACGATTTCGCGCGTGATCGCAGTGGTTGTGTGTGTTGTGCGCACAGTTAGGACGGAGAAAATACCCAACGACATGGGCACCAATTTTTCGATGCACATCTGTACGTTGTCTCAGAAATTGACTTATTTCAAGGTCCGTTAGCTGAAGCACCTTCATCCCGAAGTGAGTCTCATTTTGATGTCATCAGGGACCGCAACATCCACACTGGTGGATTCCCTAGAGGTGCCACTAGAAGACTGCTTGTACGTATGACGTACAGCTTGCCTTCAAATAAATAGAGAGTTTTAGTTACACGTACGTAGAGGCTTTGCGTACGCAGAGCTTCTACGTGTCAGCAGTGCGCATGCGTAGAACGTAGCGGGCGCGCGCGCGTCTCACGGACGTACGTGAGATTCAGTTCTTTGCGTGCGTTTCTTGCGCACGTAGACAGCTTCGCGCGGGAGTTCCGCGAGATCACAAACAAGCGATAGCGGGCCGCGGGCGCGCAGACGGCTTGCATCGAAACACGGCGACAGGGTTGAATTGGCTACCGCCGTGTTCACATTTCCCAATAGATGTGGCTACGGGGTCCCTCTTGGCATGCGTCGCGTACGTGTAGCTAAAAGCGTTTCAGATGGCGTGCGGGTAAGGTACGTAGGCTTTTCACGTTTGCGTACGTGAAGCCTGTACGCACTACGTGTAACTAAAACTGTCTAATAACTCTCTACGTTTGCATCACTGAATAATAAAAAAAACGAGTTTCGTGCAGACGCACCAGTTTTTTATTGTCGTCTGCTTCCAGGCCGACGACACTGTGCTTTACTGCCTGCGTAGGCAATATTTATCGCACGCGCTGGCCTCGCAGCTTGTTGTTGTGACTGATAGCAGTATGAACTGCAGCCATTGAGTTGTAAATATTTATAACTGTGCCAACAACCGTAAATCGAGCCGCTGCACGTTATTGGAAAGATGTATTAGAACTGCACAGAACTCTTCAGGAAATTGAAACCACGTTTGCGATTATTTATCAGTGACAAACCAGCTTTTATTTCGTGGCCCTCTGCTTAGCTCACGTTTGTTGTGTTCTTATGCTTTCAAAAAGCCATGGCCATTGCCCTTTCTTGCAACAAAACTGTTTTTTTTCTTTCTCTGTGCATGTGTAACATTGATGCTTCGCTGGAAGAAATGAATAGGTGAGAAACTGGAGAGAAATAAACTAAACGGAAGTAAACCAAATAATTGTTGGCACAAAAGTTTTGTCAGTGACCTAAATGGCCGGGTGCATAATGTATTTCATTCTGTATATCTAAAACAATTTGAAGGTTGTTTTGAAGGTGAATGCTTTTAATTTGAAGGAGTGACTTGTCAAGAAACAAAGCTGCGTCAACCTACTACGTTGTAGCATGGCTGACTTAAAAAGCATTCCGCTCGTGCTCCACCCCAGACTAAGTAAAATGACCCTAGGGGTGCTATGCAGGATGCGCCGAGTTTCTCGTTCACCCGAGTTTTGCCCGAGTTTGCTCGACGGCAGCCAGTGAACGGAGATAGCGCGGAACGCGCCGAAGGTGCAGGCAAAAAAATATGTAGACAAAAAGCCGCGTATGACAACATGAGCGCACCCTGCGCGGCACGCTGCTTCCACGTTTCAAGCGCAGAAGGCTGCACAAGGAAACGCGCCAGCGCCGCGTATTGTTATCAACGGATTATCGCAACTTAGCGATACCGTGACTGCCCCGCTGTCTGTCAGCACACTTGCCGTGAGCCGCTTGCCACGCCTTTCCCGGGCGCGTCAAGGGCGTACCTCATCTTTCGGGCGCTATCTATCTATCCTCCTTCGAATGCGAACGGGGTACATGCGGCGCATTCTTGCACCTACACTTTCACTCAAACGAATACGTTAAAATACGACAAATAAAATAACGCACATTTTTATTTCTTTAGGTATCTGTTTTTCGTTTTCAATGCTAGAAATTTGTGATGACAAACGGAGATCAAGCAAATCATTAAATTTTGCACTTCTTGCCGTGAGTGGCGACAGGGAGGCGAAAGCTTAGAAGCGGTACATTGAAGCGGGTCGCACGCACGAGGGCGTTCATACGGTGATAAGTCGCCTAGGGGCGCTGCAGTGCTATTCTCAATAAAGTCGGTCATGATCCATGGAGGGTCATGGCCACTCTTTCTCTATTAGGGGAATAGAAACGCAGCGCCGCGGTACGGCTGTTCATCGCAGGCGCTTCACTAGGCTATTAAGGCCCCCGCTTCACCAACTAAAAACGACACAACAGCTGTCGCTGTAAAATGGCGGTATGTTATTTTAGAGTGCGTAGTGACGCAGTTCAGTGAAAATGTACCAGTTTATCTTTGTGCACGAAGCCTCTGCGATACATTGCGAAACGTGCGTGCTTCCCCAGCGACAGAATTCATCGCTTGTCATCGCTTGCCCAGTGAAGGCGCCTCTGAGCGCATGTACGCAGTATATGAGTGTGTTGTGCAGTCGAAGGTGCTTGCGGATTACCTCTGCTGGAGCCAGCAGCGATGGCAGATGGATATCGTAACGACACCGCAGCACTCGAATTTTGGCAGGTGAGGGCTCTTGTGTGCAGTTATGAAATCAGATTTCGAACGGAGAGAGGTGTTGGAACTGTTGAGTGCGCAGTGCTTGTGATGAAGAAATGCCATTGCACTGGGCCTAGAAGAGCGAGCGATTCTCGGACGCTGATCGTGTTTACGACGTTGTGGCTCCGTTTCATCACCGATGACAGAGCAGCCATCTGAAACGACTGCTGCAATAAGCACTCCTCAGCATCGTCGTCCCCCTCGACGCCTTGCAACCACCTACAGTGACGTGCCGATAATTATTTACTGTGCGCTACGCGCCGCAATGCAGGCAATGAAACCGTGTTGTGCGGCCATCTCAGCCCAAGAAGATGTATGCCAGCGACAGTCAACGCTTTGTTTTTGATAGTGGTGCTCAGTACATCACCGATGACAGTGCGTTGTGCGTGTTTTATGTCGGCGGTCAAGATTGTTGATGCCTCTCAGCTCGACACCGCGTCGCTGTTGCCGGAAGAAAAGTTGGGCGTGGCCCAACTGTAGTGGGTGCGCGCGCAATAGTTACATGCCTCGCACGGGGCGTGACCTCTGGTTTTGATTGAGAGGCGAACTCGTGCTAAACTCGTACATTGCGAAACCCCCTCCGAGTTCAACTCGGGAACATGGCGGCGGCAGCAGCAGCAGCAGCCTGTTTCATTGCATCCAGCGGCAGCAAGCGTCATTATGACCGTCCGGACCCGTTCACCTGCATGACCGCCGGGGAGTTTCAGCGTCATTTTCGCCTGTCGAAGACATCAGTGTGCTGGCTGTGTGACGAGCTAGGCGAAGACTCTCGTCTGCGGAGACAGCGTGGCGGGCTTCGTTCGCTCACCGTCGTAGAGCAAGTCATCTGTGCCCTCCGTTTCTACGGGACTGGGAGTTTTCAGGGAAGCGTCGGCGCCGAGCGTTACATTGGACGCCATCAAACTACTGTTAGAAACTGTGTCAGAGATGTGTCTGACGCGCTTATCGATGCGGCAGTCCGTAAGCGGTGGCTAGCTTTCCAGAAAACTGCGGCGGAGCGGGCATATATAAAAGAATGCTTCCCACTTCGTGGGAACATTACGAACGTAGTCGGGTGGGTCGACGGAACGTACGTAGGAATTAAGGCGCCTTCAATGTCAGCGTTACTGTGATTAACATACTTTTTCGCTGGTTGATCACTTTTTGTCGATTGTTCTACTTATCTGTCAGGGTGCCTTCCAAATGGCTCACTTTCTTGGGAAAGGGGTTAAGTATAAATAGATAAATGGATATCCCTAATTGTGAGAAGTAACCTATGAATCCTAATCTCATAAAGAACTTGGGGTTCTTCATTGGTGAAGTTACTAAGTATGCACAGTGCTGAATTTTGGTCATGCGTAATCTATCGGCCGCACTATGAAACAGTGAGGCATTGCACAATTTGTTGCAGCGCGAGATGTGGATGTTGCGCCAAGCCGGTTGTGCCTATGCAGTTGTGGCGAAATGAAAATGCATTGAGAATCGTAGTGTGTTGGCTTGCATGAAGAAAATACTTCAGATTGTTTGCTCTGTTCACTGTCGATGCATGTGCCAGAGGTTCAGTGCATCTTCTTTTTTTTGGTGGGGGGGGGGCGGCGTTATTCTGGATGGATAAATTGTATATTTTCGTCTCATAATGGGGCTCTAATTCTTAAGCATTAGAACAATGCACATCCGATACTCTGCAGAACTCTCTGTACGTCAAGGTGTCATGAACCACCAAGGCATTATTACATATCTGGAGAAATGTGGTGCAGATGCCAATGAAAAGTGGGTCTTTAACCTACCATGATAAAAATAAAACTTGCAGAGCAAATAGACCATTTGTACAGCTTTAGAGCAATGATTACACAAAACGTGATATGCCCAAGCGAGTAAACACTTGCCGCATTGCCAAAGTAGGCTGAGCGACATGCAGCATATATTGGCATTGAACATGCCTCATAACTGTTATTTTTATTGTAAGCCCTCGCTGTCACACCTTTCCCTCTAGCACTCCCTTTACTGAAACGTGGCACTGTCTTTCCATTGGTGTCATGATGATAATGGTAACGGCAGCAGCAAGGCTGGTTAATGCTTGCCTCTTTGATTCCTGTGAGTTTAGTGGTAAAGAATATGGCACGTTCATACATACAGCTGTGCTGCAAAATTTAACATTTGTGATTTTTCGGAGAGCTAATTTGTGTTGGGAAATTTCAAGGATGTGCACCATTGTGGCCTAATAACTAGAGCATTGGTGAGGTTGAAGACGGTGTATTGGTATAGAAGCTTGAAGTTTAATTGCACAACAATTCGACGGGACACAAAGAGAAATACACACAGCAGAATGCTTTGCTGTCTGTGTTACACTTCTTTGTGTGCCATTGAATTGTGAGATCCAACTTCAATTAGAGCATTGGGCTTCTTTGGTGCAGGACCGAGGAAGTGTGAGCTATTCGACAACATGCCAGTGCCTTGCCACACACTTATGGAAGTCGGAAGGTTTGCAAACAAAGCTTTGCTTTCAAATCCACCTGCTCATGTAATACAAGCGCTGATTGAAAGAACCATCACACAAAAATAATGGTGAAATCAATGGCCTGTGGAAAGTGTAATTTGTATATAGACACTGTTGACATAATAGGTGCCATACCGGTGCCATAATAGGTGCCATACCGGCCTCAAAATTGTACTGGACAGAGCAGTTTGTTTCCTATGTGAAGCTCAACCTCCCATTACATGCAGTGGAAATAACCAAGCTCAGTTTGTTTTGACGTGCTACACAACATTCGGTGTAATCTGTTTTTGATTCTAAAGAAGTGCCAAACACCACCTCTTTTTCAAGGACGTCATGGGAATATTTGGCGAGACCTTTTTACAGCCCCTCATAATGGAAGTGTGGCCAGCCAGCTTTGCTTGGATGCCTTTATAGATTTCTGCTCCTGATCATTGTGTGCTATCAAATTGCAGAAGTCTATGCAACTGGTGCAAGGCATTACGCGTTTCTATAGTCGGATGCAACTTTAGGAGGCTGCGGAATCTGCACTTTAAGGCAGGTGAACACAAGCCTGCACCAATGGGCACGCACTTGAGACTGATATCGTGCCGCCGGACAGACTACTATTGCTCGTTGGAGAGGGTCTATTTCTTTAGACGTGTAGGCAATCGGCTGCTGCGCTTTGGTCATCTGGGTGGGGCCTCTCCTGTCTTCTGAAGTTTTATCCGACTGTAAAGTATGCTGCTTTTCATACAACACAAAAGGACAAAGTGTACAATTATTTGGCCTATGAAATGGATACATCAGAAGTGTGCTATGCAAGGGCTTAAGATGTGTGAAATATGGTACATGCAATTATAAGATAATGTTAAAGAATATGTGGTATCAAACATGCATGTAATGACACATTTGAATCGGGGAGTGTTGCAGTGATATGCACAGTCTATAGGTGATAGCATTATTAAGCTCCTGCTGTTTCCTTTCTTCATTGTGAATTACACACACCGTTCATCTTGTGGCTAATCAACACGCACTGTATTCTTGCACATAGAAAGAACAAACAGCATGATGACGTGTATGCATTAGTGTATTTTTTATTTACATGGTCCAAGAGTGGCACAGGTTGTCTTACGTTTTTGCCTATTTTGAAGGGACACCAAGTGCATGTTACAAGTCTCCTAATATGCACAGCACAATGTTTACTGCAATAATTTTATTCATGTTCTTGAATAATATACAAAATATTAAACTGAAAGCTCCTTTATAAGGTGCCTCCTGTGGGCTCGACAGGAGAGCAGTGAGGGCACCGATACTACTGTTGCAGAGCAGCCCTCTGGACCTTTGCCACACTCTCAAGAGCACGTGCCTGGTGCTCGCCTACTGCCACCAGGCGGCTGAGTGGCTCCAGCAGCAGAATGTTTTGCTGCAAAAAAGTGTATTGGAATGAATCAGCCACGTACAAACCATTATGCACAAAGAAAAATGCTCGTTGCACTATTTTTACTAAGTGCCCTTAACTGTGGAAGCCTCTAGTGTAGTATGCATAGTAAAACAATGCGTTGGGACAACGTTGCTTTATTTTTCAAAACTGGGGTTTTCTTTTTCAGAGCCAATTGTCATGTTGATTAGTGTGCCAGCAGCTGAGGTGGCCCCGCCCCTTCACGAGTCTAATGTCAGCACCACAAACCTATTTTTGTTCGCTGCAAAACAAATGGCTCACCCTACAATCCCGTCTTATACGAGCTGATTGCATCCTATGCCTACAAACATCATATTCTTGTCCCATTACGCAATTTTCTACCATCCTCGGCTGTAGTTCTCTCTCCTTGACATCCATTCTGTAATGCTTATGTAATCACCTGATATGAATTGGCAACAAGTGATCGAATACGTGCATGGCCTGCCTGCCGATTCCTTTATTTTTTAATCTCAACTAGCATATCAGTTGCCACGGTTTACTACGCCACTGTCTTCCTGCCTTTGTGCTATCTGCAACAATTTTTGTTACTTCGCTTTCTACACAGTCCTTGACATTTCAAGTTTCTTTGTTAACCGCCAGGTTTATGTCCCATATTGCATAACCGGTGGAATGCAATGATTCTAGACTTTTTTCAAGGATATCGGTAACGTGGCGATCACGATTCGGTAATGCCTTCCATGTGCTGTTCAACTCATAAAATTTTTGTATAAGTTTCCTGCTTTATATCAGTACTTGCCATTGATATTTCACTTGGATAAAGATACTCTTCCATAAATTTTGCTAGCTTAATGTCACTCATGAATTTCTGTTACCTCACCAAGTTAGGGAAGGTTACCTTCATCTATTCCATATTTTCGCGGGCCCACTTGCACGTAAAAGCACGAACACTCATTGGTTCTCACTGCCTTCTTTAAACTGCTGGACATTCTGTTCGTTACTATGAAAGTGACTTAATCCGTGCACTCTTATTATGCTAAATATGAAAGAGTAGAAATATACTTATTTGCAGTTTGTCGATGTCTCCTTCACTGTGTTGGTAGCGAGATCCATCGTCGGTACCACCTCCTTGTCGCATCGTAGCTATATAGGATGTCTGCCTTTTGCCCACACTATGTAATGTTCGTGACGCTCGCAGTCACGCAGAGTGGAGGAACTCGGCGCACTCGCAGAAGCAGCACCGGACAAGTTGTTTCTTCAGCACTTCGCCGTGAACAGTAGGTGCGCGTTGCGATCTGTAAAATCGCCGAAGCTATTGACAGTCTTACCGGGTGCACGGGAAGATTGCCCACGGAGGAACAGAACTATCCAAGAAATAGTGGCCTTCGTCGAGCCTGATCACTACGTCGCGCACTGCAAGCTCGTTGTACGGGTTTGTTTACACTGGGCCTCTCTGATGCTTAGCCGCCATGCTTGCCCGGTGAATGGATGTGATGACGCCGCTACAGCGCTCTCTCGTGGTATAATGCGGATGAACAGGTGGATCCAACAGGCGGATCCAACAGGAAATTGGATGATAACAGGTGGGCAGCTAAGGTGTTTAAATACCTATACAGAAAGAGCGTTGACTCACAATGGCGGAAAAGAACTAGGAAGCTAACCAGTAAGTATGCCAGACACGAGGACGAAGAAGGACAGAGCATTAAACGACAGGTTAAAAATGCGGAAGGTAAAAATTGGATAAATTGAATGGAAAAGAAGCATAGCGTAGAACTATATCGATACTGGAAACAGCAGATCAGGAAGGAAGCGTTTTATGATAACTCAAGAGGCAGTGCCCTACTCTTTGAAGCTAGATCAGGATGTCTTAGAACACGGAGCTATAAAAAGAAATTTAACGAAGAAGAAGACACATGTACTGCGTGTGGTAAATATGTAGAAACAATGGAACACCTCATACTAAAATGTGATGGTATCAATCCCGATGTCGATGCGGCCACAGTCACCCTTCCTGAGGCCCTAGGGTTCAGAGATAATGATAGTCATGTAAATAAATGTGCGGTGGAAATTAGCAAAAGGCGATTGGAGGATTGGTGGCTCAAAAGCAGAGAGGTGACATAAGGTTAAAAGGGTAGGAAGACGTATTTAAAGAAAATCGAGAAATTCAATAACACACAACACAGATAAAAATAAAAGGCAAAATAAAAATCTGAGCATGGTGGCAACTGCCATCGCCCCGTTTCAAAGGGGACGCTCCTACTTTCCATCCATCTATCCATGTGGCATCTCACGTCGACGCCGCCAGATGGCGCCACTAGAGCGTGTGCTCACTTGCCTAAGGACGGAGGACGTTGACGTAAGGACGGAGCCTAAGGACGGAGACGTACAAAAGCACAGTTCGCAATAGGGTATCAGAAAATTTGGACATGGTAGTTCATAGTGTTTTTTTTTTCTTTGGTTAACCTAGGTAGGATATTAGGCAGCATAGTAGCAAGAGCTTGGTGGCGCAAGCCACCGCCCCGTTCCAAAGGGGACGCTCATAACATCCATCCATCCATCCATGCGAAGCGTACTAAATTACAAATTAGTCTAAGACGCATTCAGTGCACATCTCGTAAGCTTCAAAATGCTTCTAAACCACGTTAAAGTAACTAATAATATTGTACTAAATGCATTTGTTTTACAACTTGCTTCTGCATGTAATGCACTCGGTGGAACGACAAACAAGTGAAAGAAGGCACGACCATGCACCGCCGGTATGATCACGTGAGTCCCAGTTTGTCGACCGCCCAGAAGGCAACGCCCAAGGAATGATAGCCAGCCAGAGTGAATCTAGATAAACCAATGAAACTGGAGGCTTGTCGAAAGATAAACTGTGTCTCGGTACCATTCGTGCTTTCATCTTGGGGTGTCGCCAGAGCTCGTGAAGATCCCGAGTTTCGCCAAACTCGGCGCATCCTGCATAGCACCCTAGTACTGTTTATCAGCTTAGCTTGGTGGCACCTCTTTGTGGGTCCCCTGCATTCATCGATAACAATCAGAAGCTGGGATCCTACCAACACGATCGAGTAGTGAGAATTGCCTTAGTGTTAAAAAATTGAAAGAAATGAAATCCCTCAGGTTCCGTGCCATTTTTCTGAGAAGGGTTCCTAGACATTATGAAATGGAAGACCTAGTGCAGTGCTGCTTTATGTTCCTTTAGAGAAAAACGCGTGACTGACGTAAGCAGAGGCAGGCGAGCTTTAGGAGAAGTTGTTGCTTGAAATAAAGCTAGGTGTTTTGGACATGCGTTCTCAACACTGGCACATTTCAATGTCTATGCAAGTGCAAAACTGCGCTTTGAAAAGAAGGCTTTAGCTTATTAAAAGAATAAAACTGTCTCCCGACGTTTCCTGACAAAACGGCCAAATCGCTGTCATCGAGTTTGCAAAAGTTTCGTTTGATTGATGTAAGGTGCGTTGGTGCGCTAGCATGAAATAGTTCATGAAGGCGTGAAATGATACGTGGAACGCTCAGTAGCCGCTAAACGTATCGCATGTTAGCGGAATTGGCAGATGAAACATCGAAGTAAATTGCGTCCAGCGTGGCATCGCAATGCCTCCTGAACGCTCTAAAATAAGAGCACAATCGTCACTTTTGCTGACTCGTCTATGCTAACAGTCTCTCATTCTTGGGACAGAATATACTTAATCAAATTTAGGAACAAGCTATACATCACACTCCCAATAAAATGAACCAGGTTAAGCCGGTTATTCCGATGAATGTGTGAGCATTTTATTACTTTTCCATACCCATATGTAAAAAAAAAAAATCCGCTTGGAGTCGCTAATTTGGTTAAGCCGGACTTCCGCTGTAACCAATTTGGAGGTAGGCACTCTTTTATATATGTGTTACATTCCACGTTGTTCATTACTAGTTAAAACCACTACATTGCCAAAAGTTCCCTCAGTAGATAAAATGTTTTATTTTTTTCATATGGGGCCGCTCCCTGAGCTACTTGGCTCAACGAGAGGTCCCGATGGGCAGGCTCGGGGGAGGCGACTCTGCTAACTACCCGACGACCAAATGGTGTTTCTGTGGATATCAACCAATCTGCCAGCGTTGACGATGGCATCGAAAACTGCAGAGCGGACACTATAGAAACAATAACTGAAGATATCCTCCAGCAGCACAAACCGTTGCTTGCGATCGATGCCGGGCGTACAGTTCAGTTCGCTTCCGTGAAAACGACGCAAAGATATTTCGTCGCGAAGATTCTCTAGCGCGTGCTGTCGAAAACTCGGCCTACAGGTTCGCCGCCAAGACTCTTAAGTGCCTAAAGACCTTAAGTGCCAGTATCCTTACTGCCTAAAATACGGTCAGGCAGCATCGCCGCGATGACCCTCAAGTGCGTGCTACCGAAAATCAAGCGCGAGAGCTTCTTCACAAACAACCTCACGTGCGTGCAGCCGAAAGTCAGGCACGACTAAAGACCCTAATGAGTGTGTAGCACAAACTGAGGCACAGGAGCTCCGCCACTTCAAAAGCAGTTTACGGTGGTCTCCTACGATTGCGCTGCTCCTCCAGATTACGCTGTGAATTTTGAATCGGCTTGCGTCGCGGCTCTTTAATACGCGCGAATCGATCGCTGCAGGGATGTATGATGCTCACTTGGTAATGTACGAGGCCTACTTCGGCTGCTTCGCCGTTTCCCTGCACGTTTTTCGCAGAAATAAGATTCACGGAATGAGCTGTAGCAGCGGTTTTGAACTCGATTATATGGAAAGCATCTGGTTAATTTTCATTTCGTCACTGTCATCCGTCCTTCTTATCATAAGGACAGCACCTTCGAAGCTGTGCTTGTCGGTTTTCCAACCTCTGACTGCGTTTCTCGAATTTTGTGTGCTACTCTTGGTACTATTCTTGAATGCGCAAGCATAATTAGAGAGTTAGGGATTCAGCTGTTTGTCAGTACCGTGCTTTCCTGGGCATGCTGCTTCTTCAAAAGAAAAAAAGAACCCGTCATCCCGGCCCTGAGAAAGTGGGTGTCCAGTGAAGATGTTGAAAACCACCTCTACAACTGCTGACAGGGGTATGCAATGCTTTATGGCTTTAGAGCATGGTGTAAGAAAAGTAAGTTAGGTGATGCCAGTTCGGCCGGCGCAGCATCCAGATTGTGTTCGCCGCCTACGCTGTTTCCGATTCCCAGCAACAATGTGCGGGGGGTCCCTCAAGGCTGACAAGAGGACAGATGAGAATGGAGAGGTAATCGAGTAAATCGGCAGACACTGTGATGTCGATGCTAGGCTGAAGAAAATGGGGGCTTTCTAGAATGACCTTGTCAAACAGGTAGAAGAGCTCAAAAATTAGCTAAATATGGAGTGTTCGCCATGGGATCCTGCTTTCAGGCAAAGCGTAGTGCAGCGTCAGCTATGTTCGCTGCAATGTTTCTTTGCCGGATCACGGCTTAGAATAAATGCACGCGGCACAAATGCCGCATCGTAAGCTCGCAGTAATATTTCCGGCATGATAGGGAATCACAAACAATTTGAGAATTCACTGAGACGTTCATTCACAGGCGTTGACGCGCACAGCTGGCGCGACTTGGCCCAGTTCGAAGCCCGGGCGGCCATCTTCTCCGACGGCGGGGTCACCGGCCGTCCGGCGCATGACGTCGGTCCAGAGTGCGCGCCCATTGGTGGATGTTCATGTGCATCCGCCTAGGAGGAGTAAACGCCCCCTTTTTTCTAAATTGTATCCGGCTATAGAGGGGAACTACCATTAGCTTCGTTGCAGACGTTGGTTTATCGTCTCTTACGTCAACTAGCAACTCGCAGTTCAGACGCGGCTACGCGGCCCAGGCGATACTGGACGGCACTAGCTCCTTGACGCTTTTCAACAGATTATAGGCTCAGCTTCTACACTGCTTAGCTCGGTCTAAAACCTGCGTTTAAATAATTTATCCTTTCCCTAGTTCCCTGTGTTGGGGAACGGCAGATATTCGCGACGATCCAATCAAGTTCACCCAATTGTATCCCGGCTCCTCCCAAGGGCTTGACAGCGCCCCTTTTAATTAGGGGCGAGGGAACAGGCGATTCCCCCCTGCTGTTAGAGGTCGCGCACTTGTATTGCGCCACACACGTACACCCTTGAGTCCGTGGCGGGCCTCTATTGTTCGTTCACAAACAAAGAAGAAACGACGGCAGCCTGCCATACAGCGCCAAAGCCTCTAACACACATGCATTGTCAGCAATTCGCGGATCCGGGATTGCACAGGGACACCACATATTTCGGAGTATTCGCACCCCTGCCTTCTTAGGAAGCTTCTCAATGCACGCGCGGGGCAGCGAATGCGCAGGAGTTCCTACAAAAAGCCGCCGGGGCATCACGGTCGCACCGACAACAGCAAAAAATAGTCTATAAACTGGCCTTCGACTTCTTTCAGCCGCTTGCTCGAGGGGCCAGCAATAACCGTCTTGCTCGCCGGTTCCTATTCCTAAGACCTTCTGGCGCCCGTTGATTGGTGCCTAGCCGAAGCGAATAATGCCGCACCGTGACACCCTACGAAAAATAATAATAACAAAAGACCGTCACATACGCTGTATAAAACTCTTGACGAAGTAGTGCTTTTACTTAGCACCCTGCAGCAGCGCATAGTGTAATAGTTATTTCAAAGAGCACCCTGAATATCTGCTCGAATTCTAGTTCCAAAAATATATTGCGACAAGTCTTTATAATGGATTACTAACTATGTTTTTCAAGCGAGACATTCGCCCACGTGCACAGCTGACGAATCGGCTCATACACAAGTGAAAAATGATGCATTACACCCACAAGTTGCGATGCATTACACCCACAAAAGCAGCGAGAGAGATCCTTCCTTCATTTACATACATTATAGCTAAATTATGCGAGCACTATGCAAAGCTTATTAGCGCAGCCACGATATTCGGTACACAAGGTAACTTGCAGAGGCTGGAGACCAGTGGGACAGGCAACGAGTGCTCTTGGGAAAGAGCATGGGACGGGAAAAACAGAAGGAAAGGACAGTCTATTGTGGGTTGCGTCTGTTTTCCGTGTCCCATGCTCTATTATCCTATACGGCTCTTTCATACACTGTAAATTAAGCCAGAGTTGTTGCTGATGTGGCGTAGAGGACGAAGCGCACATCTTTAATGGAGGAGGAGGATGAGGATGGAACTTTATTAGTGCAGAAATTGTTGCGCAGTTTATTCCTAGGTGTTTCCTTCTGACAGGGCTCCACTGGCGATCGCGGCTCGCCGGGCCTGGTCGAGGGTCGCCAGTTTGCTTCCCAAGTCCAGTTCGGAGAGTCTTGCCTCTCAAGACCACGTAGTGAGTGTATGGGCTGTGACTGGTGGACGAATGGGGAGATTCTTCCTTGCAAAAAATGGCCTTTCCTTCGTCATGGTGCAGGTCACACACTCTTCGCCGGAAGAAAGGAACAGGTTAGAGCGAACGAACACATACCCACACTTGTCTCGTCTACATCTTGAATAATGTCGTGCTCACGAAGTGATGTGAGCCAATATGATATGAGCTCAGGCAGACGACACTTTATTTTTTACTTTCTCTGTAGACAGTATTCACGCATTGTGGCGGTACCATAGCTGTTTGTTTTCACAGAGGACAGTGATTGAAACACAGCCGGTCAGTCACAGACATTTCGAACTGTGAAAGCCCATCATAAATAACATGGTGCAGGCCATTGTTAGAATGATGTATCTGAACTTTGTACAACTTTTCAGGAAGCGGAAATTACGCTTGCGATCGTCTGCAAGCAATAAACCAACTTTTACTAGACAGAGCTCACCATAGCTCATGTTTGTTTTGTTGCGTTGCTTTCAAAACGCTACCTGTTACTTTTCCTTTGCAAAAAATGGCTTTCCCGTTGTCACTGTGCAGGTCACACACTCTTTTTGGAAGAAATGAGCAGGTTAGAGCCCGGAGAAGTACAAGTGAAGCGAAGGTTAAAAAAACTCGTTCTATATGAGCTGTGCCAGTGACCTGGGTAGTCAAACACAAACACGTAATTCATTGTGTGCTTCTAAAAAAAAGCTGAAAGAGTGACTTCGTCAAGGCATAAAGGATTCTTCAGCCTACCACTTTGCAGCACAGCTGATTTCAGAAGCACTCCGATTGTACTCCACCTCAGGTGTAAAATGATCGTAGTCCTGTTTATGAGCCTAACCTCGGCGGCGCTTCTTTGTGGGACCCATGCCTTCATCGACAACAATCCAGAACTTGGATCATACCAAGACGACGGATTGGTAAGGCTTGTCTTAGTGATAAAAATTGCAAAAGAAAACATCACAGGCTTCCTGCAGTGTTTTTTACGAAGGCTGCTCAAGAATCATCACATTGTGCATTCGTTTTAGATCTTAATTTCACCTTATGCAGGTCCGTGCAATGTCAGTGAGGTTGTGTTGACGTAGGCGGGCTTTAAGCGCAGTTGTCTGAGATGAAACTGGGTAACATAGATTTCCGTTCTGAATGTTGACGCTTCTCGATGTCTACGAAAGTGTGAAATTAAGTGGGCATTCAAACGAAACATATATTGTTTAAAAAATTACATTTTATTACTTCTTATCCTGGCGTATAGCCCCCAAATCTCAGCAATCATGTCTGCAACATTTGAGTGTGGGTTGTTTTATTGCCAATGCAATCGGGCTGCGCTGGTGCGATAACCAAAACGGTTCATGAGGACGTGAAGTCTGTGGAGTTATCACTCGCCCCGAAACACCGGCAATGTTAGAGGAGTGGGCCGCGAAAACAATGAAGTAATTTGCGTCCGACATGCCACCACAACACCTTTTGAAACATATTGAAAACAAAATTGAAACCTAATGGGTACTTTCACTGAATCCTGTATGCTAGGGATCTGTTATTTTAAGACGTTTTCTTACCTTACCATGATCTTAGCAGCACAAACTCGAACATGAAAGATTACAGTGAGATGAATGAGAGGAAACGAGAGACGAGCGAAGTTACTCTGAAGTACATTTCTTACCTCATTGCTTAGTTTCACTCGTTAGCGCCGTCCAATGAGGTGTCATGAGATGCTTCAATCAATGAGAGAGGAGTATTCAGTGACGTGACGCAAGGACCAGTTCTCTGTAGCGACACCATATGGTGTTGCTCTCCACACACCACGGATGGCGAAACCCACCGATAGCGTCCGTTGTCGTTCCAGCGACGTCATCCGACCGTTTTCCTCCTGCCATCGTCACGATGTGATCGTTATACCACCGGTGCCATTTAGTAATCGTCATTTCGCCACCGTGGTCAAACCGTCATCGTGATCCATCGTGGTCATTCTATCGTCGTCATTCCAGGTTCGTCATCTGATTCTAGCCATGCCGTTATCGTCAAGCCATCCCACGCCATCGTTGTCACATAGTCGTCATCATGCAGTCATTGTCATCCCATTGTCCCACGTCTTCGACGTCCCGCATTCGCCGTTCTACAATCGTCATCTTTTCAAAATAGTCCCTGCGCCATCATCATATTTAGCCATCGTCATGCATTCGTTGTCAGGCAGTCATCATCGTGCCGTCATTGTTCCAACTTTGTAATCCGATTCTCCTCATACCATCGTCGTCATACACTCGTGGTTCTCCATTGTTCTGATGCCGCGGTCGTTATACATCGACATCATTTCAGAATCGTCATCCCGTTGTAGTCGTACCACCTTCGATCGGCTGCGCAAGTGTATGCTTAGAAAGCTTTAAGCACATGAGGTTCTAAGAGTAGGTTGGTAATCTAAACGAGGACACTATAGAATACTCCTTATAGTGAAATTCAATCGATAAAGCAGGACCTTCAGATATCCAAATGGTTCGGTTAGCTCAGGGAGCGAAAACGCGAAGCAGTGGCGGTATTATTTAGGGATTCCTTTCTTTCTGTTCTGATGTCTTCTTATCATCCCCCGTTCCCGGCCTACTGATCCGGGTAATAACGCGGGCACAACGTCACTTTGGCTACTGACGATGCGTGAAAAAGAATGGCCATTGGAATAGAATCACTACATTATCGTGCCCCAGATGTTGGAACAGTCGCTTCTTACGGTGTCTTGAGCCTCTTTAATCAGATACTACATCGTATATAAAAATTCAGACATATTTGGCACTAACTATGTTTGGAAATGAAAGGTACCTTATACTACTGCTTATTCTTTAAAGATAACAAAGCTGAACTAAACAGTACTTACTGTGCCCCACCACACAGAATGCGAAGCATGTCTTTGTGTGTAATAGAAGGTTTTGAAGGAATGAGTGACCATTGTGCTTGAGTCTGAGTATATGAGACAATGGTTTGTGCTGATAAAAATATTTGTTAAAGTCCACATGGTTTGGAGAGCACGAAAGGGCAAAAACCACTGAAAAACATGGAACGATTTATTTCCATGGATCCACACTTGCTCTTCCTTTTTGTCATTTGGTTGTTAAAGTCTAGTAGCGCTCGTATGGCCAGAGTCCTTCAATACAATCATATTGAATTCTAAAGAGTGGAATACTATTGTGGAGGCAACTTTCTCAGAATACGTTGTGGTGTAGTGCCTAGGAGAGGAGTGGTGCACCTTCGAGAGCATGTGTTTTTATGGGCATGGTTTGCGAGTGTTTAAGGATGCCGTATTCGACAAATTAAAAAAAACAACAACATTTGTTATTCTTTTCAGTGCTTTGGCCTTAAGGAAAGCTGGTATTTAATGTACCGAAACTACGAAGTGGATCCGTACTACGGACTAACAGCGAAGTGCGTAAAGGTTACTGAAGTAAGCGCTTACGCGAACAATTCCACTATTTTGGAAGTGGCATACGGTGACAGGAAAAAATGGTAGGTATAGAAAATTATATTTTTCATTATTACATCTATAAACGCGAAAATAATTTTGATGTGCTATGTTTTCAACTGAAGAAAGTATAACAGGCTTGCTCCTACCCATCCGTGTCGTAAAGCAGGATGGGACGGACGCTTGTTATGAAAATCGAGTTGTGTGGCTTCACGTCTTGAAGCGATGCCGATGAATATAAGGGGAGCTGTAGTAGAGAGCTCAGGATTAGGCTTGACCACGTGTGGCTCTCTATTGCGCTTCCCATGTACGGTACTCGAGTGTTCTTGCTTTTAATCACCATATAAATGTTGCCACTGCGAGTGGCCGCGATCGAATCGCTACTTCACGCCCAGCAGTGCGACGCCATAGCTACTGAGCTACCTTTGCAGATCTTGGTGTTTGAAGCCAATCAGAGAGGCTGTAGCAGCCCTGTACGCCAAGCGCATCTGAGAAGATGGCGAATTTGGCAACAGTGCGGTATTTGACAATGGCCAGAATAGCAAATCAGGACTATGACATATGACACTGTGAACAGGTTGAGAAAACACCAGCATCGCATTGACGTTTCCCTTGATCCGTAGAGGTGAAAAAAAAAATCACACGCACGTGATATCTCATGCTCGAAGACCTTAGTAGAAAAGTAGAAAAACAAAGCCCAGTATTTTGTTTGAACAGGGCAGTTGTAAGAACACTTCCATTTCTGCTTTCAGCGTCGAAATTGTTGCATATTTTGGAGTACCTTTTTACTTCGTCCGTTAAACTCTCATTCGATTTCCAGGTTCGCCAAAGCAACTCTGCTTTCATCAAAAGGCTACAGTTCGCAGAACAAAGTCAACCTTCAGAACTTGCGACCAGGTGAGTGGGAGTGGTTGCAAATAGCAGAACAAGAGAACAGTTAAGGAAAGCATTAGAGAGCTTTTACTGTACAATACCATTCGCTAAACAGCATCAAATGTTTCTGGGCTAAGTCGAAGGTGATGAAAAGAGCCATCAGAAATGCCAGTGAAGAATAGGGAAGATTTCTATATATTGTAACGAAGAAGAAGCGCCCGTTAGCTCGGCGCATCTCCAGCGTGTGAGATGTAAACAAGTGCCGGTCAGTCAGGCGCATCACCAGCGCTTTACGCACGGGGCCGGTTCTGACTGCTCGCATGGTTTCGCCTACCGCAGCTAGTTCGACCTCTTACTCCTTACGTACTCCGTTAATAAACCCCTTGACATTTGGTGGATGGTGTGGGGTACGACTCCATCAACGCTGGAACTTCGAAGCCGAACCCTTCAACCATCTCGGCCCATGCCGGATGGTCCAGCCCAGCCTTCTCGAACCATGCCTGACGATCCAGCTCAACAAGCTGCAGGCACGGCACCAACTGTCATCTGTCCTGGCGTGCAGCGTCAGCGGGATCCTGATACTTTTGCGGGTACCGGTGATCAGGACGTTGAGGACTGGCTCGCCTCGTACGAGAGAGTCAGCGCGCACAACCACTGGGATGATACGGCAAAGCTCAACAACGTAATTTTCTACTTGAGCGACGTTGCACATTTGTGGTATCGTTACCAAGAATCCGACACACCGACATGGTCGGCGTTCAAGACCAGCTTCACGAAAGTCTTTGGTCGCCCTGCTGTCCGCAAAGTCCAGTCCGAACAACGCCTGCGCGGACGGGCCCAGCAACCAGGTGAGAATTTCACCAGCGACATTGAAGACGTCGTTAATCTGTGCAAAAGAGTCGACGCAATGATGCCAGAAGCCGACAAGATCAGGCATATCCTCAAGGAAATTGAGGACGACTTCTTTCAAATGTTGGTAGCCCGCCGAAACGCGACCACAGTTCCTGTCGTCATTGCGCTGTGTCAGAGTCACGACGGACTTCGAAGGCAGCGAGTAGTCACACGACATCCGCCTTCAGAATTCGTCGCTGCCTCAGGTATGACGTTAGGTGTTGGCGAGTCGCCTCTAATGCACCAGATAAAGGGATTCGTACGAGAAATTGCTCGGCAGCTTTCCTTGGTGCCGTTTACGAACGGGCAACCACACTCTCCATTGACACCGGGGTTGCAGAGCGTCATCAAGGAGCAAGTCGTCGAGTGCCTGCCAGCTGTTATTCAACCACCTACCATCGTGGCGTCCCTGACGTACGCTCACGTCGCTGCAAGGCCGTCCTTCGCTTCACATCCACCTCTCCAAGCTGTTGCGCGACCGGCCCCGATTCCCTTCTTACCATCTGCACTACAGCTACCACGTTAGCCAAATTCTTGGCGCACCACGGAAAACCGCCCAATTTGTTACCATTGTGGTATTCCGGGACACGTTGCCGGCTTTTGTCGACGCCGTGTGCTGCACATTTATGATAACCACCGACCCATGAGCACTTACGCCCCTCGACAGCTACAATCTCCTGTGCCGCTGAACGAAACCCCTGTTGTCAACCATGCTCGTCGTTCCCCATCCCCACGCCACCACTCCATCTCACCGATGAGACGCCGGCCAAGCCCTCTACCTCAGGGAAACAAAGTGTCGCAGTTTCCGAGGCGAGAACTGCGTCTCCTTCGACTTGCCAAAGGCCTCGAAATAACGCCTGCAACGTCATTGAGGTATACGTCGAAAGGATTCGAACATTCGTACTGGGTTGATACGGGCGCAGAAATTCCGGTGTTACGTGCAGGCGTAGGCTGTGTTTTCCTTTCGTCAAACAGTGCCATCATTGACTGTGCCCACGCCGACGTGGAGTTCTCTTTTCTTGCCCATGCAGCCATGGACCAAGATCATGTGACGTCTACAAAAATGTTTGTGGCCGAAGTTACTGATAGCCCTCCTCAGTCAGCCGCCGTCGTCTCCGTATCTTGCGCATCAGCACGTGACGCAAACGTGCTAGTCACACCATGTGACTTCATCGTCCATCGCCGTTCCCTTCCGTTGCCCTTTGCCGTCATCGCCCTCAGTGCTGGCCATGGTGTCATGTGTGTGTGCAATGTATCTTTCTGCCGATTACTTTGCATCGCGGAGAGTGCCTCGGTTACGTGCAAACTGTGGATTCTTCAATGCTCTTCGATGCTCCCGACGACGCACATTCGACGTCCCTCACCACCCTCGACAGTGCCAATCGACCGCCGTTGGAGTGCTTCCATCCGTCAATCTCCGGCGATCTGACAACCACACAACGCGCGCAACATGCCAGCTTGCTACGCGAATTTGCCGACTCCTTCGACTGCCATCAACATTCTCTAGGCCGCACCACCACAGTATCGCACAGCATCACACCGGTTCGCATGCCCCACTCCGGCAGCGTCCTTACCGTGTCTCAGCTTCTGAACGCCGTGTCATCGACGAACAAGTGAGCGATATGCTTCGGCGTGGCGTGATTCAGCCGTCGCATAGCCCGTGGGCGTCGCCAATAATCCTCGTGAAAAGAAAGATGGATCTATGCGCTTCTGCATAGATCACAGACGCCTTAACAAAGTTACCCACAATGGCGTATATCCCCTACCACGCATAAACGATGCTCTTGACTGTTTGCAAGGTGCCGAGTTCTTTTCCTCTTTGGATTTGCGGTCTGGATATTGGCAAGTCCCAACGGCAGAGGCTACCGCGCGAAAACGTCTTCGTCATACCGGACGGATTATACGAATTTAATGTCATGCCATTCGGCCTATGTAATGCGCCCGCTACTTTCGAGCATATGGTGGACAGCATCTTGCGCTGTCTCAAGTGGCACACGTGTTTGTGCTACTCCGATGATGTCATTGTCTTCTCACCTGATTTTCCAACTCACCTCCAATGACTAAGAGAGGTATTATGCTGCCTTACTAAGGCTGACCTGCAGCTTAACATCAAAAAATGTTTCTTTGCTGCCCGTAAGCTTACCATCTTAGGTCACATCATAACGAAAGACGGCGTGCTTCCGAATCCTGCAAAACTCCGTGCAGTTGCGGTGTTCCCCAAACCAACCAACCTGAAGACACTACGCAGTCGGCCTCTGCTCCTATTTTCGCCTTTCGCTATGATCATCGGCCCTTTGAATCAACTACTGACTGGAAACAACGCCCTATCCGCCTGGTCGAAAGCATGTGATGACGCATTCACGACCCCTCGCCATATGCTCACTTCTCCTCCTATTTTACGACACTTTGAACCCGCTGCCCCAACTGAGGTCCATACAGATGCTAGTGCAGTCGGCCTTGGGGCGGTTCTTGCCCAACGCAAACGTGGTCTTGAGAAATACGTCGTTGCTTATGCTAGCCGCACGATGACAAAATCGGAGCTAAACTACTCTGTTACAGAAAAGGAGTGTTTAAACATACTTTGGTACCTTACGGAATTTAGACCTGACTAATATGGCCGCCAATTTGATGTAGTAACGGACCACCATGCGCGGTGCTGGCTCTCCTCATTGGAAGGCCCCTGTGGCTGCCTCGCACGCTGGACGCTCCGTTTGCAAGAGTACGACATCCGGGTCGTGTACCGCTCTGGACGCAAGCATACCAATGCCGACGCTCTCTCCCTCTCGCCCATTTAACCTGACGCGCACAGTCTTTGCCCATTCAACTTCACCCTGTCAGCCCTTGCCATGGATGACATGCGCTCTGAACACAACAAAGACCCGTGGATTTCTTCGCTCATGGAGTTTCTCACTGATCCTCCTACTGTTACAGCATCTAGGACGCTACGGTGGCAGGCGCATCACTTTGTTGTCCGCGACCATCTCCTCTGCCGTGGTAACTATGTCCCCGAGGGTCGGCAATGGCTCCTCGTAATACCGCGTCATCTTCGGGCTGATTTATGCGCATTGTTTCACACTGATTCCCAATGTGCATATGGTGGCGTGCTAAAGACCTACACCCGCCTTAGGCTTCGGTAATAATGGCCTGGCATGTGCAAGTTCGTTCGCAAGTACGTGCACTGCTGCCTCGACTGCCAGTACCAAAGGTCGGTCCCTACTTTTACTGCCGCACATTTGCAGCCGCTTCCTTGTCCGCTCCGTCCTTTTAATCGCACCGGAATCGACCTTTACGTGCCACTTCCTTGTACCGGGGCTGGGAACCACTGGATTATCGTTGCAGTGGATCATCCCAGATGCTATACAGAAACCACTGCACTTCCATCTGCCACTGCCCAAGACGTTGGATCATTCATACTGCGGTATTTTGTTTTTCGTCATGGAGCCCCTCGGGAACTTCTTAGTGATGGAGGCCGCACTTTTCTATCTGAAGTCGTGATGTCGCTTCTAAAGGAGTGTCACATCATCCACAGGACCACTAGTGCATACCATCCGCAAACGAACGGATTGACGGAGCGTTTCAACCGTACTCTTGGCGACATGCTCGCCATGTACGTCGCGTCCGACCATTCCAACTGGGACGCTGTGCTTCCGTTCGTCACGTTCGCCTATAATACTGCCATTCAAGCCACCACTGGTTTTTCTCCGTTTTTCTTACTGTACGGCCACGCACTTTCCTGCACCATCGACACCATTCTACCCTACCAGCCTGCTTCATCAGAATGTATTCCTGTCTCTCAAGCTGCGCAGCACGCTGAAGAATGCAGACAACTCGCCCGCTGTCTTACCACCGCTGATCAGACACATCAGGAGCTTCGTCGTGGTGGTTCTGACCCCCCAAGCTTTCTTTCCGATTCATTGGTTCGGCTGTGGGTTCCACCTTTAGCTCCCGGCCTTTCTTCTAAGCTGCTCCCACGATATCATGGACCTTACCGTGTTATTGCACAGACTTCCCCCGTGAACTATGTCGTCGGACCTGTGTCGCCGTTTTCTGATCAGTGCCGTCGCGGTCACGAAACGGTTCGTGTAGATCGGCTCAAGTTCTTCTACGATCCCTCTATGCTACCTTATGCTTAGATCGCCAGGATGGCGCCTATTTATCCGGGCGACAAATGTAATGAAGAAGCGCCGGTTCGGCCGGCGCATCTCCAGCGTATGAAATGTAAAGTGCCGGTGCTGACTGCTCGCAGGGTTTTGCCTACCGCACCGAGTTTGACCTCTGACTCTTTACGTACCCCGTCAATGAACAACTTGACTGTATAAATATTTATATTGTTACGAAGAGTTGCGAAGAAATGGTTTTATTTACAGGCGATGGATGATGATCGTAGCGTGATAGTCGCGCAGCTCGGCCTCTCCAACTCTTCGTCCTCTTCGTCTTCCCTTCTTTTCTCTTGTCCGTGCCTTTCGTATCTGTTACATTTCCCCGCAAGCAGACGAAGCCCGTGGGGCGAGTCAGGATGCAGAAGCAGGGTAGAAACGCTTCAGGCGAGCAATGTGAGTCAGCTGAGTTCTGCTTGATCGCCGACCGTTGCACAGTAGGCGAGCTATGACGTAAGTGAGTTCGCTGAGGCGGTCCACAACTACAAATGGGCCTGAATGGTGTGACAATAACTTTTGGCACAATCCACGCTTGCGTTGCGGTGTCCAAAGAAGGACCAAGTCACCTTTTTCCAACGATAATTGTACGTGACGGTTGTCGTATCGCTCTTTCGAACGACTTTGCGAGGCCAGAGTACGAAGACGAGCTATTCGACGCGCCTCTTCGGCGAGACACAAAGTCTTCAATACAGAATCGTCACTGTGCAGAACGAACGGTAAGAAAGTGTCCAGAGGGCTTCGCGGTAACCTGGCATAGAGGAGATAAAATAGGCTATAGTTCGTGGTTTCGTGTTTCGCCGTGTTGTATGCGTAAGTGATGAAGGGCAGCACGTCGTCCCAGTTCTTATGATTGGAGGAGACGTACATGGCAAGCATGTTGGCCAGCGTTCTGTTCGTCCTTTCAACGAGGCCATTGGTCTGTGGATGATACGGCGTGAAATGACGGAACTGGGAAGTGCACAAACGAAGTAGCTCTTCAATGGCATCAACAGTGAACTGGCGACCACGGTCGCTGATGATGACACATGGTGGGCCATGACGAAGGAACACGGAACGCAACAGGAAGACCGCCACGCAAGCGGTGGTGGAAGACGGTATGGCTGCAGTTTCTGCATACCGTGTAAGATGGTCAACGCAGACAATTATCCAATGGTTCTTGTTGCTAGATAACGGGAATGGACCCAAAAGGTCAATGCCTACTTGCTCGAATGGCATGTTGGGTGGTGTCAATCGCCGAAGGGGACCCGGAGCTGCGGTGGTCGGTCGCTTGTGACGTTGGCACGTTTCGCAACTAGTGACATAGCGCTTGGTTGTTTCGTACATCTTGGGCCAGTAAAAGCGCTCCTGCGTGCGGTGTAGCGTTCGTACGAAACCGAAATGGCCGGATGTCACATCGTCATGCATGGTGCGTAGAACGTCGGAGCGAAGGCTCTCCGGGACAACAAGCAGAAAACGCGCTCCATGCCCGGAATAATTAGTTTTGTAGAGTAATTTATCACGGACGGTAAAGCGACCGCTGCCTTGAGAAGTACGGGCAGCGACAAAAAGCGGATTGAGG
Source organism: Dermacentor albipictus (assembly GCF_038994185.2). Classification (NCBI taxonomy): domain Eukaryota; kingdom Metazoa; phylum Arthropoda; class Arachnida; order Ixodida; family Ixodidae; genus Dermacentor; species Dermacentor albipictus. Next base: position 143,254,364 of record NC_091823.1, on the reverse strand, counting down.
GTAACATCACTCCGTTGTTCTCGCTGAATGTCTGCCGCGTCAGGGAACGTAGAAGTAACAGCAGTGAGACAGTCGACAAAATTCTCAGCATCGAAGTCGGTAGCCGCAAGAGGAATCCGAGAGAGGCAGTCTGCATCAGCGTGACGACGGCCACTCTTGTACGACACCACAAAGTCGTATTCCTGGAGGCGCAGCGCCCAACGTGCGAGGCGACCAGAGGGATCACGCAAACCGACCAGCCAGCATAAAGAATGATGGTCGGTGATAATCTTGAAGGGTCTACGGTAAAGATAACACCGAAACTTCTGTATGGCGAAAACAGCTGCCAGGCATTCCTGATCCGTAACCGCATAATTCCGTTCAGATTTGCTCAGGCAACGGCTGGCATATGCGACTACATGTTCTGCGCCACTGTGACGTTGTACAAGAGAGAGAGAGAGAGAGAGAGAGAGAGAGAGAGAGAGAGAGAAACAACTTTATTGAGCCGAGCTCGACATCTTCTTAGACGCCGTCGATGGAAGTGGTTCCCTCTTCACGGGACCCATATGCTTCCCTAGCCGCCTGGCCCTTGGAGATCAGGACGAGCTGGTCTTCCAGGGCGGTGCTGGTTAGCAAGGTCTCCCATCGCTCGGTAAGGGTGGATGAGGCATGGGGTAGGGTAGTGGGGCAGTTAAGAGGTGGGGGGATCGCCTTGATGAAATTGCATACTCCAATGACGTGTTGGAGCGTGCCTAAATGAGTTTTGCAGAAGGTACAATCCTTCTCGTACCTTTCCGGGTACATCTTGTTTTGAAGGTAAGGGTGCGGGAAGGATCCTGCCTGTATTTCCCTGTAGATCGCTTGCTGTTCTCTGCTAAGCGATCTGTGAGGATCGGGGTAACGGCGCCTCTCCGTCTTATAATGGTTCGTAATGTCTCTGTAAGTAAATATGGACTGTGGCTCATCTTCCTCAACCCGGTGTTCCATCTCTCGGGCGAACTGGTGGGCAAGTTCGTTGCCCTCCAGCCCAGAGTGAGCCGGTGTCCATATTAACTCAACTTTCCTTTCAGGTACGTCGCGTTTACTTTGGAGAATATCTAGTGCCGCAAGAGACACCCACCCCTTCCTGTAGTTGTTATACGCCTTTTGCGAGTCGGTGACAATTCTTCCCACCTTGGGCTGCGCGAGTGCTAGCGCTATAGCGGCCTCTTCTGCCACCTCTGGAAAAGACGTCTTGATGGAGGCGCAGGTTACGAGCACATCCCGCGTCGTAACTGCCAGCGTTGCTTTCGATGAAAACTTGGGTAACGAAGCGTCTGTGAAGAGAGTGACCCCCTCTTCCTCTTCTACTATTTGACCCAAAGTCTCCGTCAAGGCCGCTATACGAGCTGCTCTGCGGCCGTCGTTACGACCCGACCTCATGTTTCTAGGCAGTGGCTTACTGTGGATTTTGTGCACCCACAACCTGGGTAACGGCCCCGTTTCCTTCCGCTCTGCCTCTTGCCAGCCCAACTTGGCAAGAACGCGACGTCCCGCCGACGTCTGACTGAGCCGAACTCTTTGATTAGATAGATGAGCTTCTATTAGCTCTTCGACGACGTTGTGCTTGGCCATGCCGAGAAGCTTGTCGGTCGAAGAATGCTTCGGAATGCCCAGCGCCATCTTGGTTGCCTTTCGTATAATGACGTTCAACTGGTCCCTGTCTTTTTTCAGTAACTTGAGGTACGGCGCCGCGTAAACGATGCGCGACGTCAAGAAGGCCTGGACGAGCGTCAGTACATCGTCCTCCTTCAATCCCCTTTGTCTGTCTGACGTTGTACAAGCACCGCTCCTATCCCAATTCCACTAGCATCAGTGTGAACTTCAATTGGGCAAGATGGATCGAAGTGACGCAAGAGCGGTGCTGACGTTAGTATAAACTTCAGTTGAGAAAATGATGCGTCACACTCTGGTGTCTAATTGAAGTATGCATTTTGTCGCAAAATACTTGTCAACGGGTAAATGATGTCGGCAAACCTGGGAACAAAACGACGAAAATATGAACATAGGCCAATGAATGAGCGAAGTTCTGGTGCTGATTGTGGTGGCTTGAAGGAGCTCACAGCTTCAATCTTACGAGGATCGGGTCTGACGCCATCCTTGTCAACTAAGTGTCCCGAAAGCAGTGTTTGACGTTCGCCAAAGCGACATTTCTTTGAGTTTAGAACCAGTCCTTTCTCGATGCAGTCGAGAACAAGGCTGAGGCGTTCATTATGTTCTTCAAACGTGCGGCCAAAGATTACATCATCGAGGTAATACATGCATATCTCCCACTTCAGGCCACGTAGTACTGTGTCCAAGAATCTTTCGAAGGTGGCAGGAGTATTGCAAAGGCCAAAAGGCATAACATTAAATTCGAATAGGCCATCTGGAGTCACGAACGCGGTCTTTTCCTTGTCGGCAGGGCCCATAGGTATTTGCCAATACCCCGATCGCAAATCAAGTGTTGAGAAGTAAGAAGCAGCGTGTAAGCAATCAATGACGTCATCGGTTCGCGGTAGAGGATAGACATCCTTCGTCACGGCGTTTAGATGTCTGTAATCCACGCAGAATCTCCAGGAGCCATCTTTTTTTCGGACCAGGATTACTGGGGCTGCCCATGGACTAGACGACTCTTGAACGACACCTTTGTCCATCATCTCCTTGACTTGTTGTGCAATAACTTTTCGCTCGGAGGATGACACTAGGTAGGGCTTCTGGCGGATGGGGTGTGCGGAGCCGGTATCTATTCTGTGACGAGCGCGGGACGACGGCAAATGAAGCGGTGCATCTCCATGCGTGAAGTCGAATGCAGCCTCATGCTTGGCAAGGACATGTACCAGTGCTTGCCGTTCCGACGTACCGAGAGCCTTGCTGATCATGCCAAGCATTAGCTTTTCAAAATGGCTATTATCGCAAGGAGAGCAAGCTGTAGAGACGTCCGTAGTTAGGGCCGCCATTGAGTTACATGCGGCTTCATCGAAGAGAGCGATTTTCATACCGCGAGGAAGGACAACCGGCGTGGCAGAACAGTTCAGCGCCCACAATGTGGCGACTCCTTTCGTCATGCACACGACAGAGCAGGGCACAAGTATATCTTTTTTAGCACAGTTTATGCGGAGAGGCCTAACTACAAGATCAACACAATCAGCGTCAACAGTAGTTGCAGAAACACGAACGGGCGTCAGGCACCACGATGGTGCAATCACTTCATCAAGAACACTGAGTGTGTCTGTGTCCCTGTGTTCACCACGCGAACTTTGTTCGGAATCTGTTGATATAATTAACTTGTTCAATGATATTTCGCCACAACCACAGTCCACGGAAGCGCCGCACTGTTCAAGAAAATCAATACCATGAATAACATCGTGCGAACAACGAGCAAGAACAAGGAATTCCGACACAAAAGCTTTCCCAGCCAACAAAACACTCACAGCACAAACACCAAGGGGATGAAGCCACTCGCCGCCCACTCCACGAAAAGTAATACCGTCGTTCCAAGAAAACATAACTTTGTGGCCTAGACGGTTCTTGAAAGCGAGGCTCATCACAGACACAGTCGCCCCAGTATCCACTAACGCCATGGTCGGTATTCCGTCAATCGAGACATTCACTTTGTTTTTGAGCATCACAACAGGCAGAGGAATTTCTGGCAAAGACCGCCCGGCGACCTCACCTCCATTGGCCGCGGATGCTAGTTTCCCGGCGGCGGTGACGAAGAACGGCGCCGAGGGGACGAAGAGCGACGGGGACGATTATTTGGCGGCGTCAAACTCCGCTCAGAAGTGGTCTATTGGCAGGGAATCGGTCGTCCGCAAGACATATGAAGTACGGGTTCTGGGTGGCGAGAACATTGGTGGTGTCCTTCGTGATTGACGGCCTTGGCGACAATACCGTGCTATATGGCCTGTGGAACCGCAGTTGTACCACACGGGAGGGTCGCGGTTCACAGCATCTTCCTCGAAACGGATGCTAGGCTGCTGTGGGCTGCGAGAAAGTTCGTTGTCATGTGGTTAACGTGTCTCTGCGCCTCGCTGAAATCCGTCATATCGTTCATAAGTCACATCGTGGTAGTAGGGACGGTGCCCTTCTTGTCGCGGCCTGACAGAAGTCACAGGACCTCGGGGGTAAAAACGCGGCTGCTCTCGTTGTGGTCGAGCGTCATAAGTAGCGCCTCTGTCGTAGAGACGTGGCTGCTGTCGGGGCGTGAGTTCATAATCCTCGGTGCCCCTCGCCGCAGGATACGGGGCCATGGATGCCACGTTTGACTCGAAATCTGGTGGTAGGCGGAAGCTGTGAGTGCCGGAATGTGTCGCTTGTGCGTGCAGGCTGAGCTCTTCCCGAACTATTTGTCTGATCGTTGATGCAAGATCGAGGGGCTGGTTGCTGTCCACGCTTGCAACGGTTGTCACATTGGCTAGCCTGCCAAACTTCGGCGTGATGCGCCTCGTTTTCAGCTGCTCGAAAGTACGACAATGCCGAATGATGTCAGTGACGGAAGCCAGGTTGTCCTTTGCGATGAGGAAATTATAGACGTCTTTGGCAATTCCTTTCAGTATGTGCCCGACTTTATCTTCCTCAGACATTCCAGAGTCCACCATTCCACACAGTTTTATTACCGCCTCAATATAGGTCGTGCAGGTTTCGCCTGGCACTTGCGCACGTTGCAGTAGCGTCTGTTCCGCCTTTTTCTTTTTCGTCGCGGAGTCGCCGAATCTCTCTTTGATTTCGGAAACAAATCTTCCCCATGTTGTGAACGTTTCCTCGTTATTGTCGAACCACAGCAACGCAGTATCCGTTAGAAAGAACACTACGTTCGAAAGCTGAGAAGCGCTGTTCCACTTGTTGGCGGCACTCACCCGGTGATAATGGATGAGCCATTCCTTGACGTCTTCGTCCGATCTTCCGGCGAAGGGACGCGCATATCTCAGTTGAAGAACGGAACTTGTCGGCGCAGCTGTAGGAATGGGCCGTTGTTCGTCTGCGTCGTGGGACATATTCAGCTTCGGTAGATACGGTGGGAGTCCAGCAATGCGACGGCTCCGTCGAAGAAGTTCTGGTTCAGCCTCCGTCTTCGGGTGTCGATTACCCCGCACCTTCCACCACAACTGTTACGAAGAATTGCGAAGAAATGGTTTTATTTACAGGTGATGGATGATGATCGTAGTGTGATAGTCGCACAGCTCGGCCTCTCCAACTCTTCGTCCTCTTCGTCTTCCCTTCTTTTCTCTTGTCCGTGCCTTTCGTATCTGTTACAATATATATATGCGGGTGACTGTTTTCCATGGGACTCCCTCAGTCAGGCGTGGCCTACTAAACGGTGCACTAAAGATTTTCAAAGGCACACAATTAAGCAGGGCTGATTACGAGCAAGATGGCGAATGTGATTACCATGACAGCGTGAGCTGCCATGGTAATAAGCTTACACGGTGTATCTCTGCACGTAACAAAGTCAACGCAAGTTGTAGGGCGTGCTTTTTGTACGGAACACATTCACAACTTGTTCTTGCACGTCGATTGAAAGCCATAAATGAAAACAAGATGTGGTAAGAATCAATTCGGCCAGTACCTCATAGCGGGTATGAGCTACATTTGGAGTGAAACTAAGCAATGAAACACCCGACCTGACTTGAGGGGGGGGGAGGGGGGTAGGGAGGGCGGCTGTTACAGTTAACATAGGGGATTACAGCGAAAAAGTGAACATTCATTACAGCAACATCAATGAAACAGACAGTAAATGACACTCATGTATACAAAAAATTTTGCAAAGTTGTGGGCATAACGATTCAGGCAGAAATGTTAATCGATGCTAAGTGCACTATTCTGTATATGTACAAAAGTATTGTAGTTTATTATAGGCACGACATCGTGTGGCAGGTTATTCCAAAGAGGGATGACAAGAAACAGTGGTAAGTTATTTGAAAGGAAGCTGCAGAGTTTTCCAGAAAAAAATGAGTGAAGAGCTGTACCTATTGGTTTTCAACCCTCCGAATTCGAATATCGCACGGAAATTGAGCGAAAGAAAGCGCAAACAAATTTTGTTTGGAAAAAACGTGCAACAGCAGACTCGGGGCAGCTCGCGCGCCTCGTTTCCGCCTGTGATTGGTCGGGCACCTCGTGACGTCAACGATGGTGTTCGTCCGGACCGACCAATGCCGCCACACATTATGCGCGGTGCAAGGTGGTTTGGCGCTGCGGTTTAGTGAGGCGGTAAATATCGAAAGCTTGCGTTCCTCTGAGGAGTTCGGTGTTGCTCCCTACACGTACGTAGCCGGCCTCTCCAAGAAGCAAAATATACTTGTATCAAACAGTGCTTTCGACTCGAACGCAAGCGAAGTGTTAGCATCTCCTCATGTTAGAAATGTTATTTGGTGAGTGTGGTTTTTGCAAAGCTGTATTCAGCGATCCAGTGAGTTTGTTTCCGGGCAAACAACTGTATTGGTATGTTCCTGCATGCCTCCTCGTGGAACGTAAACAGGGATGCGATCGTCGGTATTTGTGCGCTGCCCCAAGGCTGTCAGCAATCTACACAGACGGTTTACATGGGGGATACGTTTTCCGGCTCTTGTAGCACGTGTAGTGACCTTCATTAGCGCGTCTTCCGCACGCTATTCGTAACCGGAGCCGTAAAGGCGGCGAATTTCGTCGGCTACGTGATACAGCCGGTTTCTTTCTGTGCGCGAGGGGAAGCGCAGCGTCCTGGTGTGGGCCGGCTTTCAAACACATGCAAACTTTACACTTGCAATGCGTTATGGTAGCTGCATGTAGGCTGTTTCACAACATACGTGCGAATAGAAAATTAGCGGCGGTTTGCGACGAAACCTCCCGAAACCGGGAGATAAATATGTACCTTCCGTTCAGCGTGCCAACACGAAGGAGCTAGCAGTAAAGCAAAATGCAGGTTTGGATGAGTTCGTGTATTCATAAGGTCTTCCAAGACCAGTTACCATCCGTCCGCCCGCACCCATCCCGCCTTTGTGCATTCGTTTCCCGACCTTTTCACGCTACGTTTAGAAAGCCTGCTAGCAGCAAGCCGTATACTCTCACTCATAAATCGTCGTCACGGAAGTGGTTAGAGCTGTTGTTTTTGAGCGCTTGAAATTCTTTGGATACACAGCAGCCTACCACTTAACCGCAAGCTTCTTGTCTTGCGGGAGGCAATGGAAGATCGTCGCAGCCGCTGGTGTTCGTGCAACCGTAGGCTGCACAGAACGCCGCATTATCGGCGTTCAAATACCGTCAAATACCACTCTACATACACATAAACAAAGGAATGCAGGGTCGAGGGAAGCAGATTATGACGGCACGCACGCAGAAACAAGCGTGGTCAGGCTCGGTCGCGGAGACTACGAAGGAACGGAACACCAGTGCTGACGTCACTACGCCGCGGTTTCCGGTCTCCGCTCGCATCGCCAGCGTCAGCAGCAGCACGTGGCGCTCGACAGGGGGTGGAGCGACAGCGCAGTTTTAACCGGCGATTACGCTACTCCTAAGTGAAAAATCCAACCCAACATTCATCTGCATGGTTTATAGGGTTCCCGCATGCGTATATGTGCGTCTTATTGAATTTGACAGACTCTTCAGCTTCCCTTTAAGAGGTTTGTACGTGCGTGGTGCATTGCAAGTCTGAAAGGGTGATTTAGGAGCAGGGAAAATGCAATGAGCAGGCTGTACGTAAGAGGCTGCAAATGACGAATGATTATGAGCTTGTGACGGTGAGGTAATTGTGCGAGAAGTCTTTTTTTTTCTCTAGTGATGGAAGGTTTAGTGTGATTTGATATTAGTGATGTTGGAATGACGTAATTTCTTGTTATAAATTGGGCAGCTTTATCCTGGACAGACTCTACTAATTAATATATTTGGTGTGCATGTGATGTCTTCGGGTTAGCTTGATGGAAGCGACGTCTGATAAGTTCGAGTGTTTTGGATGCTTTAAAAGTTATTTCGTCTATCCCGTGTATCCCGTCAGCCCACCCAGCCTGAGCAACATCGACAACGATGCCTTCAGTCTCTGGGTCTAGGACATTGCCGTGGTCCTACTTTATGTCTCCTAATGGACATTCTTAGTTCCGTACCTCTGACGAAGTCTCCCGAATGCATACTTTACGCAATGGAACTTTACATCAGTACATTGGTCACGCCGATGAACTTGAGTGCCTGCTTCTGTAGTCCGCGCACATGTCCTCAGGAGTCCTCCAGCAGCTACTTCTACGACGAACCCACAGCGTGGTGTTTCATGCGCTTATGAGCGTGCTTGGCGTCGCTCCTTTTGGGCTATATTTTATCGCCTCTGGCAGAAAAATGCTGCTAGCTTCAAGCTCTGCCAGTGATGGAAGAGGTCATCGACGCTTCCCGCTCGCCATTATTTTTGCTCATTCGAAGTCCCAGTCGAGCTGTTTTTCGGTGCGGGGCTCTTTCCGCTCGGCCATTATCCGACGTTAACATCAGGGAACAAATGAGTCGTTGATGGGAACTACTATGTGACGCGCTACGCTATTATTTGCGCCATCGCGATGAGTTATCGCGCCTATGTTGCCGATTTTCTCCTACACGACGTGCTTTTGCATCACGAAGGGCCTCTCCAGATGATTGACCGTATTTTTTGTCTTGTGTTACAATAACCGTCTCTACTTATGCTCCACTAAACATAATGTCACCACTGCTCATACACCCCAGAATAATGGTATCAAAGAATCATTAAAGCTTCTAATAGCTGAAATACCCTCGATGTATGCTTCCGCTGACCACAGTGACTGGGACACTACTCGGCGTTGCGTTACATGTGCGTGTAAATCACAACGCCATGACACCGCCGTCTGTGAAATGTTTTATGTGTTCTTTAGCCTTGCGTCCGACACGTCCGCTTGCGCCATCAAAATATGCTCCAGGCGTCATTGCATGAGCAACTGCTACAATCCATATCAAACCTGACTGGTTCAAGATGTCGCAGGCGTCGCAGAACGTTTTTGGTGACTGCACTCACACGCATGTACCCATTGCTTTCCTGGTTATCTAGTAATCCTCCAGTCCCCATCTAGAGGAGTTATTTTTGTCATAGAAGTACCTGCCACGCTGCAACTGTATCGCGTTTTTCGCCAGGGCATCCAAGTCACCTGTGACATTGCCCCGATCAAACCTACGCGCTGTCTGCGCGCGCACCGAGTGATGTCATTAACGCCTATCGACTCCCACCATACAAACCGGCCCTTCATGCTGCACCGTGACCAGCCCCGTGTCAGGGATATTAGTCTGAGGGTAGCAGGGCGAGACTGAATCTCAATTGCATCTTCTCAAATAATAGCGACGAGACTAAAAGACGAGAAAAATTTCCGCAGCAGTTTGACTGTATACTGTTGTAGCTGTACACTGTCGTACTGTTGTACTGTTGTACCTCCGCTTCTTAGTCTCTCCAGTGAATATATATAAATACCCGCTTTTGTGAAACAATATTACTACCTGCACTACATAAGGTCTCCGCGTGAAGTAGGGCCATACCTAGAAACCATGTCACTGTTAACAACAACAACAACAACAACAACAACAACAACAACAACAACAACAACAACAACAACAACAACAACAACAACAACAACAACAATAATAATAATAATAATAATAATAATAATAATAATAATAATAATAATAATAATAATAATATCTGTTATTCCCTTCAATTTGTACATGTTCCAGCCTGCTTAAGCGTTGCTGCCTGTGTGCGGGGGTGGGCAGTCAGATTAAGCACCTGCAACAACAGCGAATAAAAACAGTAAAAAATTAACTAAATACGCAGCAAATGCTTGTGCGACGTCATAACGAAAAAAAAATAAGAGTACAAATGATAGTACATTTTCACCATGCACACTTTCATACACGAAATGAAAACCTCAAGAACAAAGCAAATAGTAAATTAGTACATTACCTGTCTACATTATCGTTCCACCACGATCGAAGAAACGCCTTAAGAGGAAGCTTTAGCTCGGGCCCAACTCCGACGCGGCCTATTCAAATACATGTAAAGCGCAAAAACGTTTTTCTGTAACCTCTCGACCGATATTAATTAAATGTGTTGCATTTGAGAGAGAATGTTAAATTCTAGACTGTTTGAAGCGGAATTTTAATTTAGGGCCTGAATTTTGTTAAAAAGATTTTCAAATATTCAACCGTTTGAAAAAAATTGAAGCACGAAGCTTACAAATTCATAGCTCTGCATTAAGAATAGATATCGCGGTTCTGTAAACGGCATCCATTAGATCATTCAAAGCGGACAAATTCGATATGTCATTTTACATCTTACAAGAATTTGTTACGTTGGTTACGAGGGTTCTGCAAAAGCTGCATTTCCATATTACTAAATCTTTTTATATTCATGTGTAACATATCAATTTTGTCCGCTCTAGATGTGATATTAGGTGCGATTCACAGACTTGTATTATCCTTTTTCGTTGTTGAGTTAGAGTGGTAAACTTGATAGTTTCGGTTTTTGAAAATTTTCTATCTTTGCCCATTTTTAATAAACAAACTGACGACCTAACTCAAAAATTCGAAACCAACAGTCACCAGATTTTAAGTTTTTCTCTTAAATGCAACAAACCTCGTCAAATTTGGTGCAGTGGTTGCCGACAAAAACGAATTCTTCTTTTACATGTACTTAGATAGGAGCACTCGAGCTAAAGCTTCCTCTTATGGTCTCTTGATCGGGCAATGGTCGGGATGCTTCGTAATTTATTGAAGTAATTAGGAACATAGTAGATGCGGGCTTTTTGCCATAAGTGGAGATGCTGGGGGGTCGGGGAGGCCGTACTTTAACATTTTATATTTCAAAGGAGCTAGGAAAGAAGTGGTTGTGTAATATGTCAAACATAAATTGCTTGTGTACAGGTAGCATGCCAAAATCTTCCATATTAGATTTGGTTGCCTAATCCTGGTAGTTGGTTCCGTAGACTATATTGGTTGCGATTCTGTGTAATATGTGGCTTAGCGGGCTTAATTTATATCAATACGCTGTGCCGTGAATTCTTATTCCGCGTAGTAATATGGATTATTCTAATTCCTTATATTCCATTATTCTAACCGATACATCGCAAACACATCGTAGATCATATATGTAAACATGCCCTAGGCGTAAGCGTTTGGCTAACCATGTACAGTTCCTCTCATGAAGATATATGTTTGAAAATCTTCTAAACATTTTGTTTGGGCTATGAAAACAAAGTAGGCATGTTTTTGTAATATTAATAAAAATCTGATTACCATTAAACCGTTCTGTCAAAAAATGCACATCCTGTTGTACGCTCTCAGAGGCTTCATCATATGCTTCACTTGTTACCGCCAGAGCAGCATCAGCTGTGAGTTCAATGGAAGATAGGTCATATCATAGACGTAAATATGAAATAACAAGGGTCCTAAAATTGAGCCCTGAGAAACACCTATCGAAAAGCTCATCATTGAGCTATATGATCCACCTACTTGGACACATTGGGCTCGATGAGTAAAGTAACTTCTTAAAAAAACAACATGTAGGGCCCTCTGAAAACAAAATTATCGAGGTCAATGATCAATTGTTATTAAATGTCTCGAAGCCTCTTTTTTTGCAAATCCGGAAAAGGTGTAAGGGCAATGTTATCGTTGTCTATTCTTTGTAGACGTGGTAATTAAAATCTTCTAGTAGGTTAGTAGGTTTAGTAGGATGTGCTTTTCAGTTGCTGGGCGCTTTGCCATTTATTGAAGCTTCTTTGTTAGAGGTGTTAGATCTTCTTTGATGCAAATGTTATCATGTTTCAGCAAGGTTCGTTTCGCAAGCCGCTTTTCGCTTGTTTGGTGAAACGGACTAATGCGGGAGCCTCAGCATCTGCTTTGCCTTTAGTCCTGCGCACTGCTTCGAATCCCCCATTGTTGGGAACGGAGAGTTCGAGCCTGCACGCAATTGAATTGATAACTGTTCTCAAGTATTCGCTCTCATTGCACTTGAAACCACGTATCTCCAGATTATTGCCTCCGTTGAATAGGATTGCATTCTATTCATCTTCCTTTCCCGCTGAGAAAGTCTAGTGTCCTTGAACCTCCATATTCGTAGTTATTTTTCTTATTACTTCTTGCTTCTAGGTATCAAGAGTTTCAAGCACTTCATCATATATAGAAGACAACAAACCAAGCGATTATTTCATGCTCCGTATAGTTAATGCTTGCTTCTCAAGATATTATTCGTGCTATCATGTTTAGGCAACTACTACTCTTGATTTCTTTCGTGCTCATGAAAATGGCACAGCATAGTCTCCAGCTTCGACATGATGTCAACCAAACAAGGTTGATCACTGTCTGCCATCAACTTCTTACACTGAGAGCCAGTCCCGTCTCCAGCGCTCGTCAATCGTGGGAGACAACCAAGTACAGATCGCTTCTGCTGACATGCTTCTTAGGTTCGACTTTGTAACGCCTGCACATGCAACGGTTATCATAATCGCTTCAACGAAGGCGCTGGTCGTCAGGTGCAATTGCCTTCAGCCACGCGAGCTAATCATTGTTAGGCATTGTGAACACAAGTTCGTGGAACAGAATTTAAATTCAAACGCAGAAAAAGTTACGAAAGGACGCTCTCACCTGCACAAGAGAAGGAAATGTGTTGTGCCACGCTCACGTACTCTGCTGGACTGCGCTCGCTGACAAGCGGCATTGGCTTTTTAAGCGTGGTCGTCCGGTGTCGCCTGCCTAGATTGGCTGCCCCCACGATGGCACACTCGAAGCGTGGTCTGTGTAGCCATTGGCGCTCGCACGGAATCTTCTCCAGTGTACCACGTCGATGAGAGAGTCGCGAATATATCGGGATGCAAAAGATAGCTGCAACATCAAAATTTTTTGTTCCTCAGAGCCTGAATACAACTACAACATGACCGACGTGTTCATCGCCTGCGGCAGCTGCAAGGTGTTTCGTAGCGACTACATTGAACGAGGTAAAGTATTTGTCGAAAGACCATTTTGAATATTATTGGATGATATGAAAAAAAAAACATTTTCTTTTTTGTCGGTGGTGGAATTTATGCTGCAAATATTATGACTCAGATCCTCACATGAGGAAATCGCGGTGTTTAATATAAATATAAATTCTGGGGTTTTAGTTGCCAAACGAACGATATGATTATGAGGCGCACCGTAGGGTTGGCTCCGGAGGAATTTTGGTCACCTAGGGTTGGTTAAAGTGCAGCTAAATATAAGCACACGAGCGTTTTTAAATTTTGCCTCCATCGAAAGCGGCACTTTCTTCATCTGTTATGCGTTCTGACCCGTACATCGTATTACGTGCGTCCTGGTTCATACAAGCACTAATCGCAAGAACGCCTGCATTCTTGTTCAGCAAGAAATCACTCGCCTACTGCGGTCACAGCGTCCATGGAGTGGCAGGAAGCAGAACGCCTTGCGAACAAAGAAGAAAGCTGTTTATTCGGGTAAACTTCCACTCGCCAAAACTAAATACACTTCCACCGTCTTAATAGCAGCGAGTGCGTTCATGGAATCTAATGCACTCGAAAAGACGCTAGGATGTTGGTACAGAGGGCTTGACATCTGCTCCTGACAGCCCGTGCGATATCCAGCAGTTACACTCTGCACAAGACCAGTGCAATGTAGGAATGGACAAGGCTGTCTTTATCGCATGCCTTCTTACATTCCGCTGTGCTTTCCGCGGGTGCTTTAAAATCTTTTACCATTAAGAGCGCTGTCTGCCAGGCCTTGCCTCAAAACAAAAGTGGAGGTAACATAATTCGGCATTCGCGATAAGTATACCCTCATGAACTCGAACTCTGATATCTCGAAATATTCGCTAAGTCGAAGTTTTTTGACGTCGAGGTGTCAAATGTGTGCGTGTATTTTTTACCGCTTATCTCGAATGTTCTTGTGCCGTACTGCAGGCATCTTTAAACCTCGTATGATGAATTATCTCCTAGAAACGGTGCTTAGGGGGAACAAATTTGCGCTTTTTCACTCAGAGCCGAGCACACCCACCAACTAAGGCTATGTGAGAAATAAAATCAGCGAGCGCGACCAGTGCCGGACCCTGGTGTCCGAATACCTACGCATGGACGGCTCCCCTCAGTTACAGACACCGATCTCGAAGGGTGCGTTTTCACTTGCAGCACGCGTCGGAAGCGATTACGGAAGCCGGAAATATGTCGTGGCAGCCTTGTTTTTCGACACCGCCAATTTGTGTCATGAACGAGGGGAGGATATACAACGGTGATTCCACCAAGCTTCGCGATGCAGCTGAAATTGTTGGAGCGTCTTAGCCTTGCACCCCGTCGCGCGCAGGTTGCCGTGGCTTGTTCTCGCTTCCCACCCGATACCAACAAGCCATCGCACGGGCACCGAGCTTCCTGTTGATTCGTTTCTCCTTCTTTCTGTTTATCATCGCTCACCCGCACTCGCAAACCTGCTGGCCGCCTCGCGCAAGAGAGGGGTGGATTGGTAGTCGTGTCTATCTTGTTTTCCTAGTGCCATTTTGGAGCGCAGCTCTCAGGCGCCCGTCCCTGCTGCGGAAGTCGGCGACGGCGGCGTAACCGAGCGAACGAGCGCAGCGAAAGACGAAAGTGAATGCGGAGCGTAGCGGGGTATGAAAGACGCGAGGTGGAAAGCGGAGAGGACGAAAGCGAGGCGGAAAGCAGAGGAGGGTATGGCGAAAGCGCGCGAAGAAAGCGTAGCGCGGCGATGAAGACTACGAGACCGCGTCATAGTAGCGCGCGTCGTCTCGGAGGTCTGGCGGCGGCAACTGCTGTGAACCGCACCCACACGTCGCCCCATGCACTGATTCTCGCGATCTCTAGATTAGCGAGGCAGGCCCACCGCATAAATTAATTAACTAATTATTTAATAATTACTTTTTATTTCGGCATTATGGTACAAGTCTAGCCTTCGCAAAAATGGTGGGGCCATAGACTAAAAGCCACAGAAGGTTTGACGGGGTCTGTACCCGATAATCGCACTTTGACAGGGACAAAAAGAAATGTTCGTATGTGACAAGCATACAATGACAAAAAGCATACATGCGAAATATACTACTAAAGGTCACACACTGAAAACGCAATACTTTACTGCATGGCATAAAAAAAGCAGTGCTACAGTAACTAATGCTGGTGGTTTAAAAAAGAGGCAATGTATATGGGAGCATTTGTTGGCCATAGTACGGATCCGTAGCGAAAACCAAAAATTTATTGCGCGCCGTATCACAAACACTCACTCTTTCTGTCAAATTAGCAAGTCTCTTCTAGCACAGATTTTGGTTCTAATCTCTTCATTTGTAGGGCGTCATTAGTAAAGAATCGTGCAAGTCGACAACATATATTACGTCTGGGTTTTTAGAGACGACTCTTCCGCGTCAGCAATGCGGAGCACTGGCATAGAGACGAACATAAAGATGTTATGACATCTTTATGTTCTATTCACATAGAAAGCATAAAGATGTGAATTGACCCGCCGTGGTTGCTCAGTGGCTATGGTGTTGGGCTGCTGAGCACGAGGTCGGCGGGATCGCATCCCGGCCACGGCGGCAGCATTTCGATGGAGGCGAAATGCGAAAACACCCGTTGTACTTAGATTTAGGTGCACGTTAAAGAACCCGAGGTGGTCAAAATTTCCGGAGTCATCCACTACGGCGTGCCTCATAATCAGGAAGTGGTTTTGGCACGTAAAACCTCATAATGTAATTTCACTTTAAAAATCTAAATTGCTGTGGTTCCCCAGACAAGGTAGCAATAGCATAGTTTTGAAAGCAAAAGCTAACTACACACAACAGTTCTACATTTTCAGGCAAAAGAAAAGGTGTGCTCGATTTGCAGCGTCCCGCACGAGACGTTGTCCGCGCTAGTCACTATATCGCGAAATGAAAACACCTATAGAGCGGCACTCAAATTTCGCATTAGGGAGTATCGCAATTGCCGGTGAATTTTTTAAGAGGCTGAGAGTGACGTATCGATGCAATTACAGCGTAATAATCGTGACCTTGTGCAGGTTCGTTGATGTTTTTTGTGGAGGCGCAATCAGTCCATTCGCGCAGCAGGTGAGCATGCGAGCCGGTCTAAGTGTAGTGTTTTAGTGAGATGGCGCCTGGATGATTGATAAGGACGCTGACGAGACCCTTCCGTGCTCACTTCATGCTCGCGTGATAGTGAGGGGTAAACGGTACATAACTCGCAGGCGAATGCTAAAGGCTTGAAAGTTCCGCAGTTCAGTTTCGCATGACGAAGTGATGTCCAAAATTAATTATACCGCAGAATTTAGAAGAGTAAGCTTTTGCAGCTTGAAAATCAGTTATGAACTTCTTGGATGACACGCTTCTACTCTTGCGTTAAGAGGCAGGTTTACTTCCTGCGCTGTAATTTAGATACATGGGAATGGAGAAATATTTTTTCTCCGTAAACACAGCTCCGAATTTCATGAGGTTTGCTGTATCTAAAAGAAACGGATGAAATCTAGCGGTTAAAGAAAGCGGGTGCTTAATTTAGGCCGGAAACATTTTATAAAGACGCTTGAAATTACAAAACTTGAAAAAAAAAGACATGAAAGTGTCAAGTTTACGTTTACTTAACTAAATCAAAAATGAGATCGCAATTCGGTAACTCGCACGTAATAATACATCTAAAACGAACCAAGTTGATGTAAAGTACATAGCTCTGAAATATACCACTGAAATGTAAGGAGAATGAAAGAACGTCGTAAACGTTCTCACAGATTCATGTAATGCAACTTCATATATAAAATTTGTCCACTTTAGATGCTCTAACTGATGTAGTTTATGGAACTGCGACATGTGTTTTTGTTGTAAAGTTGCTAATTTGTATGTTTCGTTCATCTATATTTTTAATCTTAGCACTTTGCCGCAAACTTTGTAAAAAAAACGTCATAGGCTAAATCAAAACTCTGTTACGCTCGCTGTAATTTCCCGTTCCCTCTGAAAGGCAACAAATTTCATTCCGATAGGTTGAGGTATTGCTTCATAGAAGTATATTTGTGTTTCGCATGTATTTGAATAGAAGTTTGCAAAAGCTTCCTATAAGCTGTAGCTCAGGGCCTACTCTAAGGCCGCCCATTCGAATGAATGTGATGTGCAGAGCGCTTCTATAAAACAACAGTGGTAGAAAAGGGACCAATTTGATTGAAATTTGTTGCATCTATAAGGAAAATATGAATTCTAGTGACTGTACAAAGAATATTTTGATTTAGGGTTTAATTTAACGAAAAATGCTCCAAATCGGCACTAAAAATAACTAGAAGCACGAAGCTTACAAATCCGTAACTCTGAACCAATGAGAAAAGTCGTAGTTCTTTAAACCTCATCTTTTAGCATCAGAGGCGCAGAAATTTGACATGTGAACTTGGATTACGCAAATTGGTGACAAATATTACGGGGCCCTTGCAATACTCGTACTGCTTATTAAGAATTGACAGCCTCCATTGAGAATTGCCTACAGTCACTAGTTCTTAACTTTTTTTTTTTTCGCATGCAACATATAGCCTAAAATGTGGCGCAGTAGTAGCCTCGAAGGAGCCCACAAGCTAAAGCTACTTCTTAACAAGACCAATCGTCTGACTCAATGCCAAGGACGCTGTCTTGTCGCAGTAGCGTTAACGTAGGCGCCGACATGTCAGGTGCCGAGTCACGCGTGAGCGATCCACCGGAATGATTACTACTGCCATTTTGAAAAAGGCTCCACGTAGTTCATGCAAGGCCTGTAGATGTCCACAAGCTAGTACTTTGTTGTAGCATTTTTAGTGTGCAATCCACTTCCTAACTCATTCATTTTCGTAACTGATTCATTTCGCTGTAGTCGAGGGGCATTGTGTGAGTGAACGGTTGAAGAAAAGTTGCAGAGGCACTTACGTCAGCACTCTGACTCTCCCGCGCGATACATTTCACTTGGTCATCTGCTAGAATTGGGCAAAGTTAATTTTGAGGGTGGGTCACATAAATTTTGGGAGCGGGCCAAATCAATTTTGGAAGTGGGCCAGGTCGGTTTTGAACGTGGATCAACTCAACTTCAGAATTGGGCAAATTACATTTTCTTTTTTGGGGGGAGGGGGGTGCACCAGTCAAATTTCGCGTATGGTCAAGTTAATCTTGGGAGTGGGCCAGGTCGGTTTTGAACGTAGGTCAACTCCATTTTCGAACTGGGAAAAGGCATGTTTGTTTGTTTTTTTTTTTTTGGTGTCCGACTTCATGGCTGTTCACCGTAGAATTTCGCAGTGCGAGCTGTCACAGGTTCAGCACCGAGAACATGGCGTCATCACTTGTTTGTGCGGGTTTTCTTGTCATCGGTTGTTAAAGCCAGACGCTCACCGGATTTGCTGCTTCATATATCACATGAGGCTTTCGCCCTAATAAAATGAACTGTCTGACGGGAAGTAAGACGGGAGGGCTTCGTTCTTTTACCGCTTTTTACTGCACGTGGGTAATAATTAACGAAAATTCGAGCTAAATATCTGACTTTTCACTTCTAGCGGTCTATATATGTTTAAAATTGAAGGACCGCAATTTTAGCAAAATACACAATGAGTAAAATATCTTAATACCTGTATGTATGTAAACACTGAATACACTACATATGTTTGCCTTGGTTCGCACAGGAAGCGGCTGCACTCTATGGAAGCCTAAAAGCAGGGTTACGCAAGAGGACCAATGCTGCGATTTCGTTTACGACCTGCTCTGCGGCACATCACCAAAGTACTACACCTACGACCACTGCTAGTAGACGAAATTTCACTCATCATGTGGCTAAAATGACAGATATAACTAAAGCAGAATAAAAATAAAAAACGAGGAATACATAAAAAATGAATAAATAAAGTAGAAGGGGATAGGTACAAGGGCCTACGGATGTGTGAGTGATACTATACCATCCATGTACTTCATAACGTGATAGGCTTCTACTGTTTCGAAATTTTAGGGAAATGTAGGAACACGATCGCGAGAGAAATATTGGTAGCCTACCGCATTAAGAAATTATGGAGGTAGTTGTATCAGTGACACATTTGTAGCCTTGTATCATTCAGATAGCACCTTGGTGGAACCTGTAGCACGAAACCATTATCTGTTTCATTTCTACCTTTTTTTTAATTGCGGCCCTGCGGTTCTGCACATGTCTTCTAATTGTGCGTATTAAATAGCTGACGTCGAAGGCCTAATAAAGCACTTGGTAGTGGCGTTCGTTCGGTGTCCTTCGTCAGTGCATTCTTTAATTTACGCACATCTTCTTTAAATGAGTTTGCGCTCTTATAGTCCAGCACATGGTCAAGATCTTTCGTTTGTTAGATGTGCTTGCTTCTCTTTCAACATTAAGATGCCATAGCGGTTCACAGGTGCTATGGCATTAAAGTTCTATCGCTAGTCCTAGCGTATATTCGACATGTCCAAATGTACAGCAGTACTCACTTAGCGTGCGCAACCTCATTACACAAGACCATTTGATTAAAGCATTACTGACATCATAAAAGAGATCAGACTCCATGAGCTTTAACCTTGCGGCACTAATTCCGAACCAAAACTCACGTCTATAGTGCCATATTTACCTTCCATAAAAGCCAATTTATGATCGTATAAAGCAATATGGGAGCGGCTTCCAAACGTGCCGCAACATTTGATTAACGCGTCGACTACTTCGCGCCTTACCATCTCCCTGTGTCTGCAGGTGGTCGTCATTTCCTCTAAAATTGGAATAGAGCCGCAATCGACATTGTGTATGATGACGGGTGTGTGCGCTTCCCCTTTAAACGAACTTTCACGTTCGCTTAACTTCGTGTTTACGCATCTTCCGGCCTATCTCACGTACCTACCACCACAAGAAAACAGCACTTTTGAAACCACAGTTTCCCTGCTCGGCTAGAAATTGATGTTACGATTAAAGGGGCTATGACATGAACTTCTGGAGCCTGAATTATACACTGCATGTTAAACCGAACCCGTTCCACATCAAGCTGCAAGATTTAAGGGCAAAAAGTTGTGTTCGATTTTTTTTTATATCTCAGTGGAACCATACAGCAGCGTGGCAGCACTGAATGGTGAGAAAATTAATTCGACGATTTCATTAACGTCGAAGAAACGCAAACTAATTTGATGAAATGAAAACAACTTGCTCGGATAACAGAAGCTGATTTAGTAACGTATGCAGCCGGGCTAGTTGGTACATGGCTTTTAGAAATGGTTTTAAGCGTAAAAAAATAAGACGTGGACAACAGAATAAAAGACACGGACAGGCGAGCATTCAGTGGCGAGTGTGCGCCTGTCCGTGTCTGTTATTCTGTTGTCCGCGTCTTACTTTTTGCACCTGAAATTATTTCTAAAGAACAGAAGCTGACATTAAAGGACGGGCTCTTGTGTACTGCAAACACCAGAATTCATTGCAGGAACTGAAAACAGGTAATGACCACCATGCCTCGCTTTGTTTTCACATGTGCGTTTTGGCAGTTTGCTGCTGCTTTTGAGGCGAAATCATCGAATAGCCCATTGAGCGAAAATAAAAATGCCGGCGCCGTCTGAGGCAGAGAAACAGCGCCTTAGTTCCTGTTGGCTGCGATGCTACGTTTGGAGGGCGCCTCGACGGATCGCCGACGAATCGGAACACCTGCTGTTGCGCCAGCTTTTGCATGAAGGGAGCGAAGTTCTCGCGGTAATACTTCAACGGAAACGCCCTTGCTGCGCCGTTGGGTGCCACAGCCTGCAGTGCAAAACACCCGATGGTATCTTGCACTGTTTCCACGCAAACGGCACAGCGGTGACCCGCCATTTCCTGATGTCACACCTTCCTTGCCGAAATGGCCGTCACTGTTGGTGGGAGGAGCTTAAAAAGAGCGATTTCAAATTGAAATATCAGGCTGAAATGTGCGCTGAGAATCCAGTTTTGTTATGCGTACAACCATATTGCGCCGTCTACCTTCAGTTATAATGATAAACGGGAAAGAGGGACGACCGTGATCATGGTCCCTTTAATACCATATAATGCCCTCTCTGAGCTCCTACTGCATTTTGCTCACTTTTCGACCACTAAACCTACTCTGCTAGCATTGCGTTTTTTTTTGACGAAAATACCACGTCGACAGCGAACCTCAGGGAACACATTTATAAGCAGCTGTAAATTTCGTAAATATGAGCCGGAGAAACCACTTTATTACGTTACGCGCCTGACTTGCCAACTTCTCCGATTACATTGTACTTGGAGTTTAGCGACCGCATTCGTGGAACCCAGCAAACTTCAAAAGTATTTAGACCTAGCAAGTTTCAAGGAAACTATAGCGTTATATCTCTTTAAGAACAAACTACCATTTGAAATTCCCTTCTCTCGCACACGTTACGGTAGAGAAAGGGTTCGACACCCAATTCCACTTACATTAAACGCATGCTATGCACGAGATATAGATATACTAACGCTAACGAAGAAACGAAATGTTTGATTTCTGTATAGCCTAAAGAAAAACTTTGTACCATGAAATAGATCCACTTGATTTAGTTATACTAAGATGTGTGATTAGTACTTATGGTACTATGCTAAAATGTTGGCTTTTGCGCTTATGGTAATTAGCTAATACGTGTCTTGATGCAGTTTCTCTTTGTATAGTTTGCATTTATTGGTTAAATGTTTCATGAAAGGTTTCGCACATATTCTTTGTCCTTCTGAAACTGTAAAAGAAAAATACTTATCTGTATGCTCATTTCTTACCTATGTATATTGTTGTATGTTGCCTATGTACGGGTAGCAGGAGCTCAGTCAAGCTGCGACGAAGCAGCTTTTTCTCTTGCCACCTTTTTGGTTCTGTCGTGTATACGAAAGAAGAAAATAAAAAAAGACTGAAGAATCTTCGGGCCAACATCTCATCGGGATAGCGCACGTCCCTCAGCCTGCCGACCTGCTTAAAGGCTGCTCTCGTTCTGCGCGCAAACACGTGGCTTTTGAGAGGCTCACTTCGATATAGACTCAAGAATACACATTCGAACGATATTCGAGTGCGCTGACTTAAACTCTAATTAGGATTCGTGAGTCCTAGGACTGCACTTTCCGACAAACATAGCCGTCTCGTGCGTGTAGCAACAAATCTAGGAACTACAGTTTCTAACTAGAAAGGGCGCCTGTGGTGGCTGAACGTTCTGCTGCAAGTACGAGTCGACCACAACTGTCGGAAGTGCAGCACTCTGACACGCAAGTCCTTATTCGGTTCTAGTTCAACGCACTCAAATCTCATTGGTTGTAGGCACTTATTAATAAGTAGCCGCTCGTTCTGTCCGTTGTACGATGTGTCGTCGAATATATTGAGTTACGCTCAAAATGTTTTTCCTGACTGCACACACTCGTAGCCTAGAATTTCTTCCACTTCTTAATATATGGTGTGAGAACCATATACGAGAACCGTATAATATATGGTTCTCGTGTCGAAATTTGGTAGGACAGCTTTCTTCGTACTTGTTGAATTTATGCGCGGTAAAAAGCTATCTTTGTTTTCTAGGGGAAGTTAATTACAAAAATGACTTTAGACTGTCTATAGAAAGTCTATAGACTTCTTATAGACGACCTTTCCTTTCTATAGATTTGTACTTTTGTTGATACAAAGTCTGTAGACTGTCTATAGACGAAAGTCGATAAAGTTTCTATTTCTTTTTGTCTATACGCAGTCTATAGACGGTCTATAGAAAAAAGTCGATAAGGTGTTTGCTCTCTTTTGCCTACTTCCCCTCTATGGACTACCTATAGACGAAAGTCGATACAGCTTCTATCTATATTTGTCCATACTTTGTCTATAGACTTTCTATAGACGAAAGTCGATAAGGTTTCTATTTCTTTTGTCTACTCGCAGTCTATAGACAGTTTATAGAAAAAAGTCGATAAGGAGTTTGTTTCTTTATTGTATCCTTCCCCTCTATGGACTACCTATAGACGAAAGTGGATTACGGTCTCTATCTATTTTTGTCCATACTTTGTCTATAAAATTAAATTAAATTATGGGGTTTTACGTGCCAAAACCACTTTCTGATTATGAGGCACGCCGTAGTGGAGGATTCCGGAAATTTCGACCACCTGGGGTTCTTTAACGTGCACCTAAATCTAAGTACACCGGTGTTTTCGCATTTCGCCCCCATCGAAATGCGGCCGCCGTGGCCGGGATTCGATGCCGCGACCTCGTGCTCAGCAGCCTAACACCATAGCCACTGAGCAACCACGGCGGCTATACTTTGTCTATAGGTTTCTATAGACGAAAGTCGATAAGGTTTCTATTTCTTTTTGTCTACTCGCAGTCTATAGACAGTCTATAGGAAAAAGTCGATAAGGTGTTTTTTTTTTGTATCCTTCCCCTCGATGGACTACCTATAGACGAAAGTGGATACGGTCTCTATCTGTTTTTGTCCATACTTTGTCTACAGACTTTCTAAAGACGAAAGTCGATAAGGTTTCTATTTGTTTTCGTCTACGCGCAGTCTATAGACGGCCTATAGAAAAAATTCCGTAAAGTGTTTGTTTCTTTTTTGTCTGCTTCCCCTCTATATGGACTACCTATAGATGAAAGCCGATACTGTCTCTATTTATTTTTGTCCATACTCTGTCTATAGACTCTCTATATTAGACAGTTAATAATAATAGTCGGCTAAGGTTTCTATTTCTTTTTCTCTCCTGGTGTATTGAATGTCTATATAAGAAAGTCGATAATATGTAATGCCGAGTTCCCATACTCCCCGCCCTCTGCGAAGGCGATGATGTTGGGCATCGATGCGATACCCAACACATTCCTGTTCCGGTATGCCGAATGGTGCTCTAAATTCTTATGTGTTATTTTTAATAAGTCGTTAGAACTATCCAAGTTGCCTCATGACTGGAAGTTTGGAAAGATTGTTCCAGTGCCAAAAGCAGGAGACTCATCGCTGCTTTCTTCCTATCGACCCATTTCTATACTCTGCACATGTTCCAAACTTCTTGAACACATCGTCTTTAAACATGTAACAGCTTGTCTTGAGCTTCATGGATTTCTTGACCCTAGGCAGCATGGATTTCGTAAAGGGCTTTTAACTACTACTCAACTTTTAGAAACCATTTATGATTTCGCAGCTATTCTGGATGAGCAAGGGCAAATTGATATTATTTTTTTAGATTTCTAGAAAGCATTTGACCGGGTACCACACACCAAACTCATGATAAAATTGAAACCTATACTTAAAAATGAGTCCCTTCTTTCTTGGATTCAAGCATACCTTACTTCGAGACGGCAAACTGTAAACATAGACGTAACACATTCACGGTCAAGACCTGTACTATCCGGAATCCCACAGGGATCAGTGCTTGGCCCTTATTTTTCTTAATTTTCATTAATGATATTGCACAGGAATTGCCAGTTAAAATAAAACTGTTTGCTGACGATTGCGTTTTATATAAAGAAATCCGTTGTCCCGCTGACCAATCGCTGTTAAATACCTCGCTGTCTACAGTGCAATCATGGTGCAGCACATGGGAAATGAAAATCAATGCGAAAAAAACTGTAGCGATGACCGTGACGCGGAAACGACACCCTTTAAACAACCAGTATTCGATCGATGGGCATATTTTAGACCGCGTGACAAGCTATAAATATTTGGGTGTAGTTATCAGCTCGGATTTAAAGTGGAATGAGCACGTGTCATACATAGAAAAGAAAGCCATGCAGAAGCTTTGTTACTTGAGGCGTTGCTTAAAAAATTCACCCCATGAGATAAAACTACTAGCTTACAAAACTTTCGTCCGCCCGATTCTTGAGTATGGGTCCGTCGTCTGGGATCCACATAGCGATATTAACATAAAAAAGGTAGAAAAAATTCAGAGAAAGGCGATACGATTTGTATTCAATTCCTTCAGCCGTTATGCATCACCAAGCGCTATGCTCGAAACAGCAGAACTGGTTACCCTGCAAAAACGGCGATTTAAAGAACGATTAAAGTACATGTATTTGCTCTATCATGGAAAATTGGGCATCGACAAGGACACGTATACCGAGCCTCTAGCTCGTCGATCAACTCGGTCTAGCCGCGCTAAGCAGCTTAAAGATTACCAGTGCAAAACAGAAGCGTTTAGAAATTCATATTTTCCCCGAACCATTAGGGAATGGAATGTACTTCCTGCTGCGATGGTTGCCTGCGACACCATCGAATCATTCTTAAAGCTGCTTCAAGAAATTGTGTAAATGACCGAGGTACATCCCTGCCCTCCTTTCCTTTTTCTTTTCTTTTCGGCTTGTCCTTCCACATAACTGAACACACGTGTTTTCTGATGCTTCTGCCACTGCTACACATTTTTTACACACTACCACATTATATTTGTCTGACAGGATGTATGTTCTGTAATCGTTTACCACGCGTAGTGTACATATATTGTTCTAGTTTAGTTTTTCTGTCTCCTAAGTGTTTGTCAGCTTGGCGCTAAGAGCATTTCACATTTTCTTCTGGAATAATTTGACATTGTTAGCGCTGATTGCTACGTTCTCGCAAATGACACGCTGCTTATGTTTTCAAATTCAGTGCTATTTCATTATGCTCACGCTTCACACCTTGTACTCAGTCTTACTCGTCATGTATGTAACCACTCCTGCTTAAGGCCTCTAACCAGAGGCTGGCAGTAATATTGAAATAAATAAATAAATAAATATGGCACTGGTTCATGCGCGACCGGCACCACGTGCAACCCCGGCGCGGCGGGCAAACCATGCAGACTGCTAGTCGTCATTCGGTGCAGCTGCACCGAACGAGGATCGCGGCGGAACAGGCAACGTCCGAGTCACAAAGGTCTTCCAGGCACCCGAAGGCCCTAAACCTGGCTGCTTCCCGGACGTACACTTCGCGAGACCAGCTGGTGAAGGTCAGATGGTGATGATGTGGCAAAGGTGGTGAATAAGTCGCGAAAGCCGGCAGACCAGGTGGTGAATTCACCACCTGGTCTGCCTCTGAGTTGTCGTGGTATTGCATGTCTAGATTAACAATAGACAAACATCGTTAATCTGGTCCCAACCCGTGTACGCTGTAACCAAGCGCAGGTACCGGTGGATAATACGTAGCTGCGTTTGATATAAGCCACTGAAGTTGTATACTGCTGAGATTGCTGTAGAGCCTATTTGTAGACATTAGTATACACATAGTGTATACCTCCGCATTTGTTGACCACATGATATGATCTACGTAGTCGGTCTCGGCAATCCCAAGACAGTCTTCACAGTTGTCGCATCACTTTTGCGGCAGTAGAATAAAGAAAGCAAAACGCCGATCCAATTGTTATAATAGTTGTTATGAACGCCAGCTTCAGCGACAAGTGGATTCCAAACAGGCATCGAGCTAACAGCAAGGACACTCGTAATGTTTGTAGCTGACAACGCGGACTTTGTGAATGTGCGATGAACCGATGTCGCGCATGTGGTGTTCGCGTTGTGTGTCGTCCGATTCTCGGATACTTTTCACATTTTCTTCATACCTCGGCTGCGTCACTAACATAGGGCGGTTTTTTGTTGACTGATATCCTGCCCTATAAACCCATCAAAGTTTCTCATTCACTTAAAATAGGTGCCAAATTATCAGATCCCA
Organism: Dermacentor albipictus; assembly: GCF_038994185.2. NCBI lineage: Eukaryota > Metazoa > Arthropoda > Arachnida > Ixodida > Ixodidae > Dermacentor > Dermacentor albipictus. The sequence continues at coordinate 143,227,810 of NC_091823.1, read as the reverse complement.
CCCAGTATTTCGCCGGCGGTATGCCTGGGCAGCCTCGCATATGAGTACCTCAATGCTGTACTGATTGCTTTGACCTATCACCGGAACAGAAAATTAGCACTAACATACGTGCGGGCATCACATTTGGTGGTACGCTGGAAGATATGCTACAAGTACGCTGTATTACTAATCGACGCTGGCAATAATGCGTCTGAAACGTTTGAAGGGCCCTGTAATGGCTTTTGCAAACAGCGCATTCAAGTTAGCGTTCCAGTCTCATACGATAGCCCACAGCGTTTGTCATACAACCTGCCAGCGCATTTCCTTCGTCCACGAAAAAAGATGAATAATGGTGATAAAGATGAATAAGCCACCCGTTCCGGCGCGCATGGCGCGCAGAGAGAGAGCGAAAAAAAAAAATGAAGGAGGAAAAGGCGCTCACACTCCTCCGAGCGCGCGCGCCCTTGCGCGCGGAGCTCCTGCGCATGATCGGAGATCTTGCGCATGCGCGGCGGTGCGCCATCTCAATGACAACGAGTGCGCCGGGCACGTAAACGGTTGTACCGGTGTGCGGTGTCCACCTGAACGTTGGTGTCTGTGTATGCGTGTCATCTTTGTGGCATCACACGTCAACTACACTGAACGGTAAGCTTTAGCAAAGATGTTTTGCGTCAATAGCTCATGATTATGTGAGCGCATTTCGTAGCGCGAAGCGGCTGCATGTAGCGCAGGCGACTCGGGTATTGGCGGCGAGGAGTTACGGAGTCGCCATCTATTGGAAGCGCCTCGCTGGCGTAGTATGAGGGATCACGTGGCGCGCTCCTCATAGGTTTTGCTGTCAGCGCTCACTGAAAACACCACGCGCGAGCTCTCCCGGACATTTATGTAAGTACCTTCGAAACGAGAGAAGTTTTTTACTGTCTAAATAATAATCTTGGGCAAACTGAAAGCACACAATCGCTTACAGACGCTATCTCTTTACCGAATACGTACAGCGAACGCCACTGCGCGCGGTCGCCGCGATGGAGTCTCCCGAACCGGCTTCTTGCGTGAAAGGTAGGTGAACGCTGGGAGCAAACTATGTGAAATATGTTCTTATAGTGTTTGTATAACTAAATGGAGTGTAATAGAACGAAGCCTCATTGCAGCGATCGCGCAGATTCGCAGCGACCGACTGCGCGTCTGCATGCTTGTCCGCGCGCGCGTTTTCACACCGTGCCATGAGCTTTAGGCCGCAGAATATGAGCATTTGACAGTATACAAGCAACCATTGTTGCGTGGGCGCTATCAGAGCTGTTCAAAAATAATTTAATTGTAGAGACTTCGACGCCTACGAGGATTGTGATGTGCCATCGCGACGATTCAATCTTTTTTTTCTTCTAAGTTCTTCGACCTTTCAATACTATTTCTCGAGTTGCGTCGCACTGTATGTTTATCGGTGTTCTCAGCGTGCAATTTCCCGCTGCTCCTTTTTTGTAATCCAGTGCGTTAATTCATAACACAAACATGACCATATGCCATGTTTTTTTTTAATGTGCTTCTTACCGCTGCCTTTCCACTCCACTGAACTTGCCAGTGTCTATAGCATCGACAAGTTCATAGACCAAACCGTCATAACATTAGTCGAGCAGCGGACTCGGGCGAGCGTCTCAGTGCGCGTTTTCAGAACATCGCAGACCGGGCGCCGTAGCAGAAATCTTCCTCGCGTCTGTGCTTGCTGCATACCCGATTTGTAGCCGATGACTGTTTGCCGGTTTTATGTTTCGCGAGCCAAGCTTCACGCAGCTTCTTGTCCTGCGGCTACGTGTGATTAAGGCTGACACCGGCCTCCGTTACCTGCGTCCGGCCCTGCGGCACCGAGCAGTAGTCTACCATGTTGCGCACCTTCAAAGGCAGCCACTACCTATTGCAGTGCTTTCAAGCGTTGTAAAGGAGACACTCGAAGCGGGAAAATTTCGCCACTAAATGAGGACCGCAGCGTACGAGGGAATTTAAACTCGTTTTCAGCTCGCTTCGGCGCGCCCGAAGCAGCCGACGCGGCCGCTATGTCCACGTGATCCCTCCTAGCACGTCACGTCGACGGTGGCGCCAGCTTTTCCAGTGGTGGAGCTCGAGGCCAATAGTGTCGGTTTGTCGTTGACATGGTTTCATAACGCGCTTTTGTTCTCGCTTCTACTATACGGAATGTTTTACGGCGAGCGATCGCTCGGGCTTGTTGATTTTCGCATAATAGTTTAGGTGCGTAAAGAAGGAAGCTACACCATGTTTTAACTTGATATTGAGCTACCACTAAGCGGATTGTGTATGTTGGGCAGCCAGTGTGGTAGATCTCATTTCGTAGCGCTCGATCCGGCCGCGATGAATGCTGCGCCGCATGTGTAGTGAAATTCTCGTGACACGCTTTACGTATATATCTCGAAATTGTGTTAGCATCAAGAATGTTCTGACAGACACGTATAGTTAAATAACTGCTGACGTACTCGGATGAAAGGCCGTGTTTGCGGGGCATGCATCAGCAGTGTGTGCACTGCCGTTTTCGCATTGTTTAAAGGTAGCAGTATTTTTAAGGTTTCTGGCAACCAATCTAAATAATTTTGGGAAGTTACCGCAAGCAAAACACGAGACTTGAAGAAATGTCAAGCGAAAATCTCTAGATTCACCCAATCTATTTATATGCAACCACAAATGCTTTTGGAGCATGAAACCTGCGATAAGCTCAGTCACTCGCAGCTTCGCAACTTAGCCGAAAAAATTGGAGCACAATAAATTAGTCGCTCCGGGAAGCACCTTTACACGTTTCAGACTGAAGGCATTGCGTTTGACGGTAGTTGGAAGATTTGTTTTTTGTCTCTTTTTTTAAACAGTTTAGCAGCAGAAGTTATCTTTCGAGCTATATGAAAAGCGTTAAGCGCCTTTAGATGCTTCGGCGTTATGCAGTTTACGTGCTCTTATTCTCTAGGCAGCTGCTGGCGCAGATTCGCATTGTGCCAGTCGTGCACGGTATGAAGCCCTTGTCGTGCGCAATAAGTGTTCCGGTTTTCATTACTGTTGCATATAGTGCCGTCGTCTTGGACAGACTGCATACTGTATGCGCTGTACAAAAGAAAAAAGAGCCAGATTATCAATTTGATGGTCTTAGTAGATAACGCACAGATTATTCAAATAATTCAGTGGACATTGCATTTGTTCTACCCTTATTAACACACCTAAGAGATCGTAACATGTTTTAGTTGATAAGTAACCTGATCAGTACGCCCCCATTCATGTGCATTCTACTGAAAGTGTGGCAAATGTATTCATCTCGAAGTATGAGAAAAGAGACAATGCACACTGTTCTAAGCGGAAATAAATTGCAAATGTTAACGTGATTGTTCAAAACTGCAGTCAGTATGCTGAGCATGTTCGATCGGCACGGGCACATTGCATTAACACCTGAAAAATGTGCACAGTCCAGCAGGGTATCTTTGTTTCAACAATTATTATTATAGGAATCGTTTGGGATTCTCACATTTCTTTTATTTTTATAAGTACACTGTGTGTCACATGAACCTGTCTTGAAACGAAACGTACCGTTGCTAACACCGGCGACCATTATGGTTGTCTAACTGCTTATCATACTGTAATATAATGAAACATCATAATGGTACTGATTAATATTGCCATGTAGTCTTTAGTCATAGGTAAACAAAGTTAACTAGAGGCATAAGTGGTGAGAGCAAATTATATAGAAAACTACTATTGAACCGTAAAAATAACTCATTGTATAGTTTTCCCTCACATTGTTGCATTTGTTTTATGCGTGTCTCTGTGTCTTCCGTGCTGTACTCGTGTGGCCATCAATTACGAACTTGCCGAAGCCCTTGTCAGCTTTATTAAACAAGGGATTCAAATCAGTTGCATCTAATACTACATGTTAAGTGACTGACGTGTTATGCGTTTTATCTAAATATTATGGACTGGCACTACTTGGCAAGCATTAAACCATAGTATTTTTTATTGCACTTAAGCTGCAGGCGTCATAGATTGTCAGAAAATTTTCATGAAAACAGCCAGGAAAGGCTTGGAAAAAGATCGGGAAACTTTAAATTGGCCACATAGGTATGCTGTCTTGTTACATGTCAAAGTTTCCAGAGAGTCTCTGTGTTAAATATATTTTTAAAACGTTTCACTTCATAAAAATTGAGGGAAATTGGTTCTATGTATTGAAAAAAAAAAGAAAGTCAAGCAGACTGACAAGGCATTTCTTAGTCAATATGTTTTTTTTTGCGTTAACTAAACGTCCTGAACCTCGATAGCCTAGAAAAAATTTTCATCTTTCAAAGCACCTTAAATAATTTACTGTGATAGAATTCATTCGAACTATACTATCAGTTCTGTTTCCTAGGAGGTGCATATCTGTCCTGCCATGACACAAAGTGCTCGTGTGGTATTTAGGGTGCTCATGTGGTATACCTAACTTGGAAACCTTTTAGCATGCCCAAGAGGCCTCATTACCTGCAAGAAATTAAGGTACCATATCAATACAATCAACCCATCTGCCATCTGTTGAAGTTATGGCCAATGACCCATTCATTTAAAAGTATGAGAAATACATTTCAATGTGTACTAAGCAAAATAAATTACAATCTTAGGCATGATACTGGGAATATTACAGTCACGTCTTCTGAAAACATCCCTCTGCACGGGCATACTTAACTACCAGCCAAAAAAACTGTACAGACAGCCCAACTGGGTAACGTTTCCGCAATAAATATAGGGACCATTTGGGATAAGTACATTAATGCATCATATATGAACTTGTCATAAAAGGGAACATACTGTTGCTGACACGAGCAGCAGTTGTGACCGTTTAATTGTTCACCATACCATGCAATAGAACATTGCATAAAGGTACTGATTTGTATTGACAAGCAGCCATTAGTCACAGTTAAACCGCATTAAGTATTGACTTAGATGGTTTGAGTAAATATATTCAGCTGCTTAATGAACATACAAAGAATACACATCTGTTATTTTTGCCTCATATTGCTGCATGTACTTATTTGCAGCATACACCTCCAGCACCTTTGGGACTAATGACACAAAGGTCAAGGCCAGCCTGGCGACCATGCTTACCAAGGAGTAGTGTAAATATTTAATCTGTTTCCATAATAGCATAAGACAAGAATTTCAGAATTCATGTATTATATCGAGCAATAAAAACGGTTAATGCATTGCCGGTGCATTTGTTTTATTTTTGGCACTGCATGATTCAGCACTATATAAATTCTTTCTGTTTATGCAACATATATGAAAGTACAGCTGGTTCAGGAGCTTTATTAATCTACTAACGGTAATGCATAAGTGCAGATGAAAAGGAACAGGTGCACATGCATAATATCTGCATTCCATGCATTTCATATCTATAAAATGAAATGAAATACATTCAAAACGTTTTGCTACCGCATGTAATGAAAAATGTAAACTAACTTGTAGATAGCCGCTATGGAGTTATGGCCTTACACACTCTTTGTAGACTTGTCTATAAAATGTCTGTGTCTATAGAGTGTCTATAAATTAATGAAAATGCATGTTTGTTGGCAAGTGTATGCAGAATGTCATAGAAAAAGTGTATTGGATTATAAAGTTCTGTTTTTGTAGACTGAAGTCTATAGAATGTCTATAGTATATATACATTTGTCTGTAGACATTCCATAGACTTCAGTCTACAAAAGTAGAACTGTAAGCCTATACACTTGCCCACAGACATTATGCAGACAACTCTCTACAAACATGAATTTTAATTATTCCATAGACACTCTAGACTCAGACTTTTTATAGACTAGTCCATAAAAAGTGTATGGCCATAAGTCTATAGACGGTCTATAGACAGTCTATAGACTCAGACTTCTTATAGACTAGTCCATAAAAAGTGTATGGCCATAAGTCTATCGAAAGTCTATAGACAATCTATAGACTCAGAGTTTTTATAGACTAGTCTATAAAAAGTGTATGGCCATAAGTCTACAGACAGTCTATAGACAGTGTATAGACAGTCTGTAGACTCAGACTTTTTATAGACTAGTCTATAAAAAGTGTGCGGCCATAGGTCTATAGACTGTCTATAGACTAGTCTAAAGAAATGTCTATAGACAGTCCATAAACTCAGACTTTTTATAGACCAGTCTATAAACAGTGTATGGCCATAAATCTATAGACTGTCTATAGACCAGTCTAAAGAAATGTCTATAGACAGTCTATAGACTTCATAGACAAATGTCTATGGACTGTGTATGGACTTTCTATAAAAATTTTTGTAAGGGTTGTCTCTTCTTCCCGGAAAAATGATTGTACGTCAGAAATAGGCTAGGATACATGAGCCTTCGAAAAGGTCGGTCGAGAAGTAGCCAAGAATGCATTTTGTGATGTCGATTCTTTTTACATTTCGCAGTGAGTCACTGAGGCAAAACGCCCCTGCACCCAATTAAGGTCAAAGCCATTTGCACGCGGATACCATACGTAATTTAATGCACACAGGATGGCAAAATAGGCAGCGAACACTTAGTAAACCATTACCAGCAAGTGGCAATTACAAGTCAAGTAAAACAATAATACCGCACTTAGTAGCGGTATATAATGAGGTGGAATATGCTGCACAGTCAACGCAGCAACAATTCACCGTTGATTAGGGGCGTGCGAGGCGATGAGGTAAGTGGCGACGAGCTCACCAAGGCCGTAGACGGGTTGAGCGAGGAGTCGGTGACGGCTGGCTCGTCGTTGCGTTTCGCTAGCCGTCAGTAAGAAAGCCCGGCGCAGAAGCCGAAGAGGGAGTGCCAGGCGGAAGGGTGTCCTGACTAAGCAGCTGCTAGCTAGTTCGGGCCCACAGTCTGACAGCTAGGTGTCCGCGCACGGACACAAGAATCCCCCAGCCTCGAGGCTGAATCCCGTGGTCAGGTGAAATCGTGAAGAGCAGAAAGGCATACATAGGCCAACCCTTGACTGGCAGTACGAAAGCCGACTACCCGCCTTCAGCGCTCGATCCGGTGGCCGACCTTCTTCTTGAGTCGCTTCTTGGAACTCCGTCGCCTTGTATAACGCGCTTCGCTTTTTCCTCTTCTTGGGCCTCGCGCGTCCCCCCGATTGGTTCTATGAAACGTCGTGTGGTCCCCCGATTTGTTCGTTGCAACTTGGTGGACTTCCACGATTGGCTCCTTGTGCTCTTACATCTTCCTTTACGGAGTATGACTTCGTACTTGGTTCCCCTTTGTCATCATCTCTTCCCAAACACAACACTTGCGGCCGCTCCTTCACCCCTTTTGTCATCTACCTTTTGTTGTTTCCAAAGACTGCATTTCGCCTCGCGCACTTAACTGAATGAGTAAAGGGAAAGGCGCAAAAGACCAGGACTGAAGAACACGAACGACCGGACTGGCCCCTCCTGCCGTTTGCGTCTTCTTCAATATAGACTCGACAATTTGACTCGACAATATAGACTCGACTGTTTGTGCCTCATGTCTGCTGTCTTCAGTCCTGGTCTTTTGCGCCTTTCCCTTTACTCATTCAAGCATGCACTAACTAGCCCAAAGAAGAGTGTTACTTGTACTTAACTTATCACGCAATGAAACCTCCGAGTTCAAGTGTTTGTTCTAAAAATGTGGCCATCGTCTATTACAGAGAAGCTTTCTTTGCCTCTTCTCTTGACTATCCCAGTGCTGCTGCTGCTGTGATTGCCTTGCCGCACGTGCCGCTGGGTTTCTTGGAACACAACTAGATGGCGTTCACCCCCGCCTATATTGGCGGGCACCACCGCGGCAGCGTTTCACAGTTTCGGCGTATGGCACGTGCTGTGCTTGCTTTCCTATGCGACAAAAATGCAGGTGCTGGGCTGTGATAGTGTAGACATTCAATCGTCCATAGCCTGAAGAGAGCGCTTGGAGCTTGTGTCTCAACAGCGTTATGGATACGAACGCAGAAGGAGCGCCTAAATATGGGCCAGCAAAATGGCTCGAAAGCGTGCGCTCAGCGTCGAGCCCACCGAGGCCCGAAAGAAGAGTCCGGCGGAACAGAAGCATCTTAGCTAGGCAAATGCATATATGCAACGTATACGTAGAATTATAATAATTCGTTGAATTACGTACAGCCCTATAATTCAAATAAAGTTTAACAATTCTGCCACGATGCGATGTGCCAAGTGAAGCAATGATAAGGCTCAACCCACTCAGATGTTGCGCACAATGACGCACAACAATGCTTCAAGCAAACACGTCTCCCTGTGTATTTTGGGGACTACGCAAACTAACAGCAGTGGTGCACGCAATATAACGATTGGCATCAACGTACCACTCTCGTGTTGGAGTAAACGCAGAAGAAATTACACATTCGCCGCAAACACCGCCGATAATTATTGTCAATCAAAGAAAACAACATACAAAGCTTCGCTTACATCGATTCCCACAGTGCGTGAGATCTGCATAGTTTTTTTCTTTGATGTACTTCTGCATGAAGTTGGCCGCCACCTCCACAACCTTCCCTACATTTAACTCAGCTATTCACCTTACGGTGCAGATTTCGCGGTCGAATGGCTGGTCTTGGTTGCAATCTACAATGCATTCCATGTCTGCGGGTAAGCTACCGCAAGGCTCAGCGTAGGTCCGAGAGTAATAATGACGCTGGAACACGGCGCGATGATCATTTTATGACCAAGCGCATTGAATACACGATGCCCGACAGTGCTATCCAGTGCTGTCGCTTGGTCTGTAGACGCCATTAAAACTTGTAAATGAAAGTTGATTACTGCGCCATGTGTGTTTATAAGGTCAATGCCCAGAATCGAAAGTCGATGCCGACTATGGTTGCATGGAAGTCTGCTTATGTACTATTACAGTTGCAGGGCAGATCTCAATCTGTGTTTTTAGGTTACCTCAGGGTTTCCGTATTAGAGGATGTTCAATGAAGCTCTCATTTTCTTTAATTCGTCGGTGAATTATGTTTTCGTAGCCTTCTTTGTGTATTGTAGTGGAAACATTTTGGCTGTCAATAAATAATCGAAATTTGGTGCTTCTTTATTTCGCGATGCATTGGCCACCTGGAGGCGCATCGCGATCGGGTCGCGTAGCTCCCATGTAGCTACGTCGATTGCGGATTCACCTACGTTCATGGCCATGTCTCTGTCGGTACAACGTCGTGTCCTTGCTGTGAAACCGCTTTGCGCAAGGTACTTGGAGTTCAAACGACGAGTGAAAGTTTGATTTGATCGACTCGGTTCATGGCTATTCAAAAGGCGCGGCGTGACTGCGACGGAGACAAAGAAACACAAACCACAACAAGCGCTGAGTATCAACCGGTTTTATTTGCACTGAAACCGGCCTATTTAGGCGCAAGAAGGCTTGCCACGAGCATCGCAGTTAGCACAAATATGATTACGCATGACCAACCAAAAACAAGATACTGCAAAGGTTTAAGAACACGTTACTAAATCCATAGAAAGAGTGAGAACAAGATATAGTTAACGAACATAGTCTACTATCGCCAAGTATCTCAATGCTTCGGCCTAAGGCGAAGCCACTATGCATAAGAAAACATGATAATGGAAACAAGGAACATGCGCACAGAACAAGGTATTCACACACAGGGTTTAAGCAGGCCTCTGTAACAAAAAAAAGCCTTTAAAAGGGGGTGAAATTTTTTAGATCTAAACAAAACCTTCAAGAAACCAAATCACATCGTCACTCAAAAATATGGGTGGTTCATTGACGTAGTTGTCCGCCAATCTTTTGATAAAAAAAAGCTTGCACGATTTCTCGCTTGGTCCTTGCAATGTTCAGCTTTCTGGCTGAACATTGCAAACTGTGCGGCTGCAAACCAAAATTTGACGACACTAAGTTTCTGGTGAAAGCAAAAGAAAGGACCGAGCGAGAAATCGTGGAAGCTTTTTTTATCAGCATCGCCTGGAAGGAATGAAAAGGCAAGTGGCGATTTCCACTGAACTTCTTTGGCAACGAGCGCTTCGAAGCCTGGAAGTGCGATCAAGGAAGCCAGTCGTCGACGGGAATAAGGTGAAGGTTCTAGGGGGAGCGAAGTTCCCACCAGTGGTCAAGAATATTTTGGACAAAGTACTACTGTACAGCTTCTCACCTTCTGTCCGGCGTTTGGAGTTGCTTTCCATGGTACGCCGGATTGCAGACCGCAGCGCTGAGCACAACAAAGCTGCCCTTATGGAAGGAGTGACATGCTTGAAAAAGACCATTCCGACCTCAAAGCCGCCTTCTACGAATATTACAAAAGCCCTCGAAGAACACAACTTTGTTTTTCTGCAAGATGATAAGGAAGGTGGTTTTACCGTGTTGCCAAAGGCAATGATTCGGGAGAAAGCAGCTCGTGCCATTGACAAGTATTTCAAAAAATTAACGTTCAATCCACAGATCCAAAAAAGAAAGCACTTGATTTCCTGCAGGATCTGCACTTAGTGAGCCTTGCTAATTAAGCAAGGAAGGAGCAAAAAGGGTTTCTTGACGTCTTTTTCACCCTGAAGCCCCATAAACCAGGAGCACCACTTCGCGCCATAGTTTCGGAAAATGGCTCATGGCAACGCGTCTTCACTCGATACCTTCAAAAGCATCCGCTGCTACTGGTGAGCGGAGATCCTTTTTCAATATCGAATCCTTCGGACATTGTAACATTTTTGGATGAACTCTCACCTGGGTTGTACAGTGGGTTTTCAGTTGACATAGAAGAATTGTTTTACTCTGTTCCTCTTCAAAAGCTTCTAAGTGTCTTAAAAGAAAAATATAGAGGCCTAGGGAGAAAACAATTTTCAGAATGCTACAAGGATTCGAAATGACGCTTTCTCAAATTTGTTAGAATTTTATCCGAACTCAACTTCTCTAAATTTTGAGGGAAACTTATTCCTCCAGAAGGGCGAGGAATATGTATAGGCTCGGCTGTAGCTCCGCTTCTTTGTGACGTGTTTTTGGCCTATGTCAGGACACGCATCCACTCAAATGTGGAGGATACTCGAGTTGTTAAAATATGCCGGTATGTAGATGATTTTCTCGTAAGGTTAAATATTTCAAACGATGATCTGAAGGCTGCTGTTCACGACACTATTAAGGTGTTCTCATCCAACTCTGCCGGGCTTAGCTTCACTTGGGGAACTTCAAAGAACTGTCAATTACAATATCTGGACCTATTGTTGCTATTTAAGGATGATCATGTATGCTGGCAACATAACCCGAGGTCTAAAAAGGGGCCACTGAATTTCAACAGTGCCCATTCCAAACTTGTCAAAACAGGAATTGTAATGATTTGCCTTGGATCGATCAGCCCTAACGAAAACATGTTTCCACGTAATGAGCGAAAATTTCAGCTTCCAGGTGACGCGGCTGAAGGAAGCCGGATACCTATCGATTTTATTACTGCGGTTTCAGAAGCGTTGCTTCGAAGGATCAAGAACCCTAACCTAAAAAGTAAGCCTGGTAAGCAAAAAAGGTGGGCGCAGGTGATTGCGCGTATTCACAAATTATCCCACAGCATCAAGAAGATTGCTTCGAAGCATGAGGTTCCGATTGTATCTTCTGCACTGTGTAAACTTTCAGAAATCTTTACAATGGAAGAAACAGAGAGGTTGCCACAATGCACTACTCAGCCCAGAAATAATTTCACATGCTGTATGGCAAATGCTGTCTATGAAATTCCTTTGGGTTGCGGTCGCAGGTATATAGGCCAACCGGGGAGATGTTTCAACGAGCGCGCCAGGCCCCATAATCCTAATGTACGTAATGAGACAGGAAGCTTACTGTCTGAACTTTGCTTGCTGTGCGCCTGCAAACCAATAAGAAAGGACCAAGCGAGAAATCGCGGAAGCTTTTTTATCAAAAGGTTGGTGGACAACTGCGTCGGCAGCCATCCATATTTTTGAGTGACGATGAGATTGTGTTTCTTGAAGGTTTTGTTTAGGTTTAAAAAATTTAACCTCCTTTTAAAGGTGCTTTTTTGTTACAGAAGCCTGTTCAAACCAAGTCTGTGGATACCTTCTGTGCACATGTTTATTGTTTCAATTATCATATTTTTTAGGCATAGTGACTTCGCCTTAGGCCGAACCATTGAGATACGTGGCGATAGTAGACTATGTTCGATGACCATATCTTGTTCTCACTGTTTCTATGGATTTAGTAACGTGTTCTTAAACATTTCCGGTATCTTGTTTTTGGTTGACTATGTGTGACCATATCTGTGCTAACTGCGATGCTCATAGCAAACCTTTTAGCACATCAATAGGCCGGTTTCGGTGACGATAGGACCAGTTGTTAGTCAGCGCTTGTGTTGTGATTTGTGTTGCTTTGTCTCCGTCGCCGTCGCGCTCCGCCTTTTCAATTAAACGAGGAGCCATGGTTCGATCTTGAACAGTTACCTCCCTCGCTTTTTTAGCTTGATAAGGGCCAACGGACCTGCCAAGGGTAAAAGAAGCCAAAGTGCAATCGGCGCTGGCAGAAACGGTAGGGATCAGGCGACACTGACCATGTAGGTGGTCGTTGATGTGTCTACCGAGTCTCTGCTAGGTAATCGGTGATTTCTCGTATTCCACTGTGATTTTGGGCACTTCGCGCTGTCGGCAAACCTTCACAATAATATTTGGTGGTGTGGGGCATCTGCAGCAGATGTGTATCGTGCTCCACAGCAATAGGAAAAAGGGCTGGGATCGGGAGCGTGCCAAACATCTGTTTTTAATTGGGATTCTTTATACGGACGCCTAGCGTAACAACACTAGGACATTTAATGTTTAAAAGGCTTCATAATCTTTTTTTCTTGCTAATTGGCGTGGAGTTGCGGGTGGGTTGACAGGCGGCGATTGGCAGTGCTACTGCGACGTTATGGCTATCCACTTCGCCGCGCGCATGTCTGTGTGGTGTAACCAGACGTGAGCACCGAACCAGAAACCTGTACGCGCGAAGGAGCGCTCATACAAACTACATGTTGCTATTGCTTATGACGTTTTTGCAGTGCCGAATTATTCATAGGCAAATACGTTACTTCGCGTTTTAGGAAATGAGGCCGGTGACATTGTGAATAGGCTGTGTTCGCATTTACGGGGTCATGTTGAGTAATTTACAGTTAAGCTTGTCTCGTTACACCAACCTGAAGGGATAACATGCAATGATACCGTGACCGACAGCTCAAAGAAGATACGAAAGTGGACAGAAATGATCAAAAGCTAAATAGAACAAAGAAGATTTATCTAAGAACATGACGTACATTGTTGTGTTGGAATGTTCCTAATGTTACATTTCATGCACAGATGTGATTGCGCAAATGTAGTGCAATCAGAACAGAGACCCGAACGCCATCATCATTGCTTTTCTTAATTTGTTTATTGGAGTTGTTGATCACACATGCGCAGCCACGGAAAACGAGCTTTGAATCTTACTGACATTAGGCGAAGAAGTCTGGAACTTCAGGAGCAGTTGTCGGAGATGTGGTACTTTGGTGATGTGCCGCATAGCAGGTGGTAAATAAATTCACAGCAATCGTCTTTCTGGTTTATCTTGCTTTCAGGTTTCCAAAGAGTACAGTCCGCTCCTGCAGAACAATCCAAATAATAATATTATTCATCATCATCATCATCATCATCATCAGCCTGGTTACGCCCACTGCAGGGCAAAGGACTCTCCCATACGTCTCCAACAACCCCGGTCATATACTAATTGTGGCTATGCCGTCCCTGCAAACTTCTTAATCTCATCCGCCCACCTAACTTTTTGTCGCCCCCTGCTACGCTTCCCTTCCCTTGGGATCCAGTCCGTAACCTTTAATGACCATCGGTTGTCCTCCCTCCTCATTACATGTCCTGTCCATGCCCATTTCTTTTTCTTGATTTCAACTGAGATGTCATTACCTCGCGTTTGTTCCCTCACCGAATCTGCTCTTTTCTTATCTCTTAACGTTACACCTATCATTCTTCTTTCCATAGCTCGTTGCGTCGTCCTCAATGTGAGTAGAACCCTTTTCGTAAGCCTCCAGGTTTCTGCCCCGTCTTTATTCGGATTACCATCCAAATTAACTGTTCTCTGTTTTTCTCCTTGAATGTAATTTCATTTGCAGAGAAAATTGATATCCATTTTAATGCAGAACTAGAATAGAACGTAGTAATAAGATCACAGGAACCTAAGCCATGCATGTGAGATTTCATGTAGTCAATATGCCGTCGTCAGTCTCTCAAATAAAGTAACGTGCCTTAGTGTATTTGAGTAGTTCAGCCAGCTAGGAAAGAAATCAAGAATACCGACAGTTAACTTTATCCTAAATTAACGAGAAATACCCCGACATTCGCCTTGCTTTTTTTATTGCAATAAAGGCTTGCCCTTAAGGCATAATTCTTGGAGCATGTATGTGTATTATATGTGTGCTGTGAGGCCTGTGTTGTGTATGAACTGAAGCAGTGTTTTGTGGAATTTGTTGTCATGTATCCAGCGGTCATAGCTGGTTGTCACACTGTAGCGGAGGCCGGCTTGCAGCAGGAGACGCGAGCGTTCCGATTGTAAACCCGTACATGTCGATATTAGGTGGTATGCATCTGATTCCACCACAGGAACGGAGCAGTATGGACACGTAGCACCCAGTGGTAAATGCGACCAGTTCCACCTTGAGACAACAGCCGGTGTATGGGCCACCCCGGCCCGAAGCCTCCTAAGCACAACTTCCTCCGCCCTAGTAAGGTGAAGGGGAAGGGAGCAGACACACGGTGGGATAAAAGCGCGTGTGCCCTGCCGGAGAACATTTTTACGGGCTCGCAGCAAGTTACGGGGTTGGGGTGGGCGGGGAATAGGTGGAGGATCAGGATTAGGAGTGCAGTGTGCCTGCTGGTCAGCAGCAATGTTGTGAGGGTTCGCTGAATGGCCTTGAATCCAGTGTACCTTGATGCAAGTAGCTGTCTTACTATTCATAGGGTGTATTCTCTCGCAGATTTCCATCGCCTTATCAACCATCTTGAGTTCCTGAATAGCCGCTAAAGAATCAGTGAAGATATCTAGTTGCTTGATGGTAGGCAGCTTAGATGTCGCATCTTGCACAGCGTCGTGGATGGCTTGAAGTTCCATTACTAGAGCGCTGGCTTCCGTAGATAAATATCGCTGGTGGCCGCTGATGAAATTATGCGTAGTACTCAGGAATGATGTCCTTCCGTCGTCTGGGAGAATGGCAGCATCCGTATAGACTTTGCAGGTGTTAACGCATGATGCATCGACGATGTTGTGTTCGTCAATAATACCTGTTGTATCGCTGCGTCGTAGCTTGGTTGGCTTATTAGTTGTGATGCTGGTGAAATAACAGGGAGGCATTTAATAGGGCTGATTGTAAATCCGAGAGCCGCGGTGAAAATGAGCATGCAACGCAGCGACAGCCGGAATAAGTTGCTTTTTATTTCACGTGCTTTTTCACGTTGCAAAATTAACTCTGCAATTGTGTTGAGCTGGGCATGTTCCTGTAAGGTTGGTAACGGAGTGATGCGGGCCAGTGCTGTGATTAATCGCGATTAATCGTCTCCAACTGTGCCAGCTGTGCCAGTCAGCCGTTGAAATTGTGCTTGATATAAAATTCGTGGCTGCAGGACTGCACGCACCAACCGTCGAGCTAAGTCAGTACGAGCTGCAGCTGCTTTTGCTTCAATGCGACGAATAAGGTGAAGTGTTTGTAGACGACTCCACCATACAACATACAACAGCAACAAGTGGTTAAAGCCCGACGCTTCAAGATGACTCAGAAAACTTCTTCAACTTCTCCGCATTAAAAGTTTATCATTAAAGAGCGATTGCGGCGATTTGCTGGCGATGAATTACTTAGGTTCCTGAGACGCCCCTATCAGGCGTCTGAAGGTGAAATTGTTACGTAAATTTGAAAATAATCTTAAATAAGCAAAGAAAAGTGCAAGAACGATACCGAAACCTGGCGGTCTCGCCCTTGGGCTGAAGGAAAGCGACGAAGAGCACACCCTCGGATGATTTGTTACCGCATCACACTTTCTTGTGACAATGTCAGCTGCAACAGGGTTTCGGATTTGTCAAAAAGTGCGAGCTACGATTACGACGAATTGAAAAGCCACGAATCACCGTTCGAATTCAACCCGCCATCACGACAGCCAGCACCCCTGCGCGACACATTGCGTCGCAACATGAAGGCATGGAGACTTTCCACAACATGAAGTCTTTCCGCAGTTTCATTCCGCAAGAGCGCCACTGACTGTCCAAAGCCGCAACCGGTGCATTTGTGTACATCGGCAGGTACAGTGAGCGCTCGTAGTTAACTTGAGATACAATGCTAGCCACTCATAAGTGACACTAATTGATGTCAAAAAATAGCATAGCATGCAGATTTTGTCCATATAAGCACCATTGCATCAATCTGAGTCGAGCTGATATGAGCGACCACATACCTTCGAAAACAGCGAGCTCGAGAGTGTAGTACGGCAGCGTTGATGCACATAATGCCCATAATTATACTGTTCCGTAAAGTAGACATAGATAAGGACATTGCGCGAACGATGGTTCATTTAGAGAACACGAAGTTTTTCCCGCGGTAACGTCTGTGCCAGTATTAGCACCGTTGTCAGCTGAACGAGGTGGTTGGTTACGCAGCTGTATCGAAGGGGCCTCCGCTTGCTGTCCCTTTGGGATACGAGGCAAACAGTGCTCATCGCAAACTAAATAATGAGTCAGCATAACAATACATAACAATAAACCGATGTACGTAGTCACATTTAATTTGGGGAAGTGCCGGCGAGCACAAGTGGCAGCCTTCGAGAACAGCAAAGTAACGATGTTGACAGCACGTCGTGTCGTCGTTTCTAGCTTTCTTGTGTGTGCACTGTACTAAATGAAGAATGGTCTATTTAGGATCTTTGTGCGAAAAACTGAACTACAGAAGCAGTTTTCTTCATCCTAATGGCTTAATTGGCCACAGGTAAGTGGCTCACGTCCTCTAGCAGTAGACGCAAGAAGTTACTGAATGTGATAGGCTTAACCTTGATCGACCTCGGCTGAAACTTTGTGTGCGCATGACGAGGGCTGAAGTCCGTGCAGGCAACAAAACAGGACCACTTGCCATCCTTGTCTGTTCAAATAAAATGCAGCTTTTCACCACAGCAACTTCTCACGCCAAACACTAGCTCACTATTATCCCTCCCTGACGTCTGCCATTCATTCCGAGCATGCTCTGCGTATACCACCTTTTACGTCATTGCACAATGTGGCCAGTAGCTGAGGAAAAGGCAGGACAGGTGGTATGGGGGAATGAACGAAATTCATTTGTGAAAATCTGGTCAACTTTCAAGCATGATGTTTTCAAGAAATGAGGGAAGCGTATACAAGAACACACTAAGCAAAGTTAATTCAGAGCCACTGACGGAGAAAGATTGGTGCAATTGCGTTATAAGGTACTAAGACTAATCTGTTTTGAGAAAATGCGTAGGTGGAGAGTATTCTCAGGTTCTATGTCAGCTCTGCGAGGAGTCGAGTATTCATTGCAGAGAGGACGGAAAGAGCGACTGATAATAGACATAGCTTTGCTGTATCAGGAAGCACATGAGAAGGGACACGTTATAGTGCTCATGTAGATACCCAGCCATTGCAGAATCACAGGCAGTGAGCCAGCAGATACGGAAGCAAGGCTTGCACATACTGACAGCTACTGAGCTGCCATCGCCTTCTCTAGACAACGCTATGGTTCTGCTTTCTTGTGCATTATGCGCCTACAGTTTGCGCTGCAGCACTGGGCTCAGCCGCAATCGCCCTTTTTACTATACCTAGACTAACTACACATAGTTTAACAAAAGCAAAGAGAAGCCATGAAACTTGAATACACAGACAGACTCGGGGTGGAGTTACCCGTCATTATTTTCGTAGGCTCCAGGCTCTAAAAGTGCGTGACAGGCACCTGCGCATTGTCCTGTGGGAGACGTGTCTTCGCACAACGTGTAAGCATATCGCATTTGTGCAAAGTTCAATGTGCACATCATGGTCATCCGTACACTGTATCATTTTCCTTCTGCTTCCCCCTTTCTCTTACGTGGAGTAGCAGGTGAGAGACAATAGCTCACCAGACCGACCTCTCTACTCTTCTTTACATTGAAACGTTCTCTCTCTTGCTTCAACCACGTGTATGGCTACGGAAAAGCATAAACGTAAATGCGCGCGTTTGAATTTGAAGTAAATTTACATAATACCAAGTGAGGTTGCCATTTTACAGGTTCACGACTAATGGAGCTGCGGTAGCATGATATTTAAAACGTAAGAAAACTCCATGTTCATGCGTACCACCATTGGCAATTAATTATTTGCTAGCAGATTGTAGTGCACGTTAAAGGTCATTCCGCGCTCGTGGACAAATAAACAAAAATTTCTTTGTATATTCGGTATCTCTGGATGGGCTTTTACGTGAAAGCTGAAGCAGAGCTAGTTACTTGCGACGCGCTCAGGTTGGGCATCTTGCCTTCAATCCTATATTGTTCGAAAATGCGTGGACTGTTTATTTTTGTTCTCATTCTTTTTCAGGATGAAAGATTGATATTTTTCTACGCTTGATAATAGAATTAAGGTCAGAGAGCGCTACCCACCTTGTATCTTCTCAGGACTTGCCATGTCATATGTACTGCTGAGCAACATTGCTGCTTCCTTTCGTCTATTTCACTCCAAATTTACGAGTGAAGACTTAGGTGGTGTAACCCGCAAAAATCTGTACAAAGGCATTGTTGACATGTTTCTCCCAGTATCAGAGTAATACCACTAAAGGGCCAGGACGGTATGTTTTGAAAAGCGTAAAACGATGCAATGCATGATGAGGAGCTATGTCGTTTTTCTTTACGTTCCATATTGGCACATTAAACCCTAGAAGGATGCGGGTGAATCATCTGTTTGTTCCTTGTAGAAGCCTGTTTCAGATAGCTTCTACACTTGAAACAAAAAGCACATCTTTCTATGTGTTCTGTTGAGAAGAAGTTCAACCTCCAGTAGGTACTTATCGGATCAGAGTTTTAGCAGTGCAGAATGCTGCTGATGAAGACGATGTACGCTTCGACGCAGTTATGTTGCTGGGGCTATAAATCACATCGCCTGTACGCCTGGGGTTTGCATGCTGACGTCAATATTTTCCGTTATAAAGAAGAAGAAATGTCCCACCTGAAAGTCTCGACGACATCGCGTGTCTCGGAACCAAAAGATCTGCCCGCTTGGAATCACTGTCGCCATCGTGTGTCGCGCGGCTGGTTCGCTCGTTCAACTGAGCTCAAGATAACGTATGGCATCTCGACAAAACAACTGCTCACCATTGTGACGACAACGCAGACAACCTAAATAATGTTTCGCTTTGTAACACTGTATACATGAGCTGCCTTTTGATTTAATGATCAATCACGTTTCTACGTTACATTCCTGAACTGGCACTTCCAACCGAGGCCGACTGTCCAACTTGCTTAGCTCACCTGCGAGTGAGAACGTCTGCACGGTACGGACGCAAAATATGCTGAATCATTTTATCGATGAAGTTGTCAGAGGATGCAGTGTCGGCGAGCCCCATATGGAAAGCTTATGAATGAGGTATTGCGCCCGACATGTGGATAGGCTACATGAAAGGGTTGCGTTTCTTCGGGGCAGTGTTGATGACAACCAAATACTTAAAAAGGAGTTCGGGGAATCAGGCTGGGGATATGTCAATTGCTATCAGTAAAAGTGAGATAATGGGAGCAATGGAGCGCAAATATGCAGTTTTCTGGCGGCGTCTATTCTTGAAACTTGGACAGAGAAATACTGGTCTCCGTCATAGGCTAACACAACTGCTTAATTTTTATGTTCTTTGCCGATAATGGGGCTAAGAAGAAACTGTCCGCATAATTAGGGTAGGTATCAACTCTAGAGCTACTGCCACTTCAGTGAAAGCCTTTCATCTTTTAGGCGAATATGTAAACTTGAAGAAAACGATAAGAAAGTTCATCAAGAGACAATGCTTGTCTTTAGTAGCATCAGCTATCTTGAAGAAGCGCTCTGTTGTAACATTGTAGTACCTTCATCAATATAGAGGTGACGAAAGACCTTGCAACTATTGCAGTTGATGAAAACAGAAATCATATAAACGTCGATTTCGGGATCTGGAAAAAAAGGAAACAGGAATAAAATTTAGAGTGTAATGGCAATGTTATGGAAACACTCTTTTTGCTTCTTCGCGTATTGTCACTATTTAGCGTCAGACAATGACAGTACAATGCGTGAAGTGGTGATAAGAAAATTGCGGACCGAATGCAAGTGGCCATTGCACTGCCATGGATGCACAACTTGCAAATCTACTATAATGTCTACTAGCTTTCCCTCCGAGAAGACGACAAAAGTAAACTCTATTGTGACGACCCTACATGCTGTTAAAAAAGCATTATCTCTTGGTATCTGGACAACAGAAAAATCATGCGGATCCGACGCACTGTGGGAATCGATGTAAGCGAAGCTTTGTAGGCTGTTTGTTTTGATTGAGGATATTTAGCGATGATTTGGCGGCGAATAGGTAATTTCTTCAGCATTTAGTCTAATATGAGAGTGCTGAGATGATATTAAACGTTGCGTTGTGTGCGCCACTGCTGTTTGTGTGCGCAGTCTGCAAAACACAGGGAGACGTGTTTGCATGAGGCGTTGCTGTGTGTCATTGTTCATAATACCTCAGAGGGTTGAGCACTGTCATTATCTCACGTGGCACATCGCATAGCGGCAGAAGTGTTAAACTGAAATTGAATTACGGGGCTGTGCGTAATTAAAATAACTGTAATAATTGTTTGTATACATTGTAGGCATACATTGGCAATATGCACCACGTTTCGCTGCGTAGCGAAGACGCTCTGTTCCGTGCAACGCTTCTTTCGGGCCTGGGTGTCCTCGACGCTGAGCGCACGCTTTGGGGCCATTTTGCTGGCGCGTGTTTACATGCTCCTCCTGCATACGTGGCCAGCACGCTGTTCAGACGCCAGCTCCAAGCGCTATTTTTAAGTTATGGATGATTGTAGTGTTTGCACCATGTCAGCGCAGCACGTGACCTCCACAGCCCAGCATCTGCATTTTTAGCGCATAGGAAGGCAAGCACAGCCCGTGCTATACGCACAAACTGTGAAATTCTGCCACGGCGGCGCCAGACTGGATGCACGGAGGTGAGCGCCATCTGGTAGTGTTGCAAGAAATTCACCGGCACGCATGGCAAGACTATCACAGCAGCAGCAGCGCCCGGAAAGCCGGGTGTAGAGGCGACGAAAGCTTCGCTTTTAAAGAAATTGGCTCATCTCTTTCAATTTAATTGTCCATAATACGAATGTGATATGTATTTTTTAAGGGAACGTGGCCTCGTCATTGTACATTGATAAATACAAGCCCATAAATGTGCAGTGATTTATTAATTACAGTCTCGCTTGAAGGGCGAAGCAATGAAAGCAGCAGTATACACGCAAGGCCTGTGGTGCTGCTTAGCGTAAACATCACCCCGAACGCTACCCGGCGTCATAGGTATATGCGACGCGACTGTCATACCATGTGTCATGATAGTGCGTCGTTGGAGTAAGCCTAATTCCTGCCCGTTACGTATTCTATAAGCAGCAAAACGTTATAGCAAATACACCTTTAAGCACTACCATTACTACTGCCTTTCTAGGTGTACAGGCTGCCGTGCATGTTGTCTACAAAATTACTCTGATAATATAAATGATAGCGAAATGTTCTCATTCTGTCGAATACACTTGTTAAAGAGCAGAACTAAGCTAATAAACCAAACTTTCCTAACGGGACCCCGAAACGATTTTGACGATTTTGTACAAACGTACTGAGTCGTTAGGGTCGTTGACGCATCTAAGGGCTCTGCGTAAATTCTGTATTTTATTATAAGGTTTCAAAAGTGTACTTCGATACCGATCGCAGCGCACCACTCGACTGCATTTTCAGTCGCCGCTGACCATTTGACGCAAAGTGCCCTAATGATGCTTGTAGGGCGAGCTAGCCGACTGGCTGCGCAGGGCGCCTCGTTGATAATTTGTCCAAATTTATGGTCAACAAATGTTCGTAGAAGTTGGAATGTTAGCTAATCTGTTTCTATAAAGATAATTAATAGAAAGCCGAGCGTAAACAAGCTCGACCCCACTTCGCAATGCCGGCACGCCTAGGAACAAACGCATACAATACGCGCTAATTTAGAAACCTCCTCCGTAGTGCCTAGGCAGAGTCATATATTCAAGGAGCAAAAGCCCCCAGATTTTCTCGGTCGCGCCCGCCCTTACTCGCACCTGCACAAAAACGTCGGGCGATCCCTCAAATGAAGGTCTTGTGCATCGCGTCCCTCTGCATGGCTGCAGATGAGCGGAGAGGCTGCAGAGCACCGGACCGTCACAATAAAGTTTATTCTTATCCTATCCTAGTTGTTGCCTATTCAATTTAATGGGCCAAATTCGGTAACGCGCTTAATAAGCATAAACGAAAGTGGTCCTTCAAGCACGTAGATTATAAACCACCACAAATTTGTCACGGACAAGAAAGACAAATATTTGGGCTTATCGATAACTCCTTGTTTGAGATGAAATTTGCTTCTACGTCGAGCTTGCTCGAAGGCAAATAATGAGTTTTGGATCTTTCCTTTGCTCGAACTTGGGCAAGGTGAGCGATTATATACTTAGATTACAAGATAACAATACCCCCAATAATTGAGTACGAGAAGGTGGTTATGGACACCTATACATAAAGCAATTGCTATAGAGTTTATATAATAAAACGGCTCGGTTCTAGATTCCTATGCCCTCAATATCAGACTTTTTATTCTCCAAATGAAGTCTTAGATCCTGTGAACTTTCCGCGCTGGAAAAAAAAAGGTACGATTATGAGAGAAAGATTGTTTTTCCTGTACTGTATTTTAAAGCAAAATGTAGCAAGTAAATGTACAATAAGATAAAATCCGTAGAAACATACAGACACTGATATCTTATGCATAATCCTTCTCCGAGAGCCCCTAATAATTTTTCTAGACATTTTTTATGCGAAGCATATTACGAGGGCTCAACCCAGCTCCTCAGGCGCGGCGGTGACCATGAAATCACGTGACACCGTGACGTCACGACAGAGGAGAAGTGGCTTTGGCTCAACTCTTGCAAGACGGGCTGGGTGGGAATCGAACCAGGGTCTCCGGAGTGTGGGACGGAGACGCTACCACTGAGCCACGAGTACAACGCTTCAAAGCGGTACAAAAGCGCCTCTAGTGAATGCGGTGTTGCCTTAGAAACGCGCTGTTTCTAAGGCGTGCGTCTCTTGCTCAGGCGCACATTTCGTTGCCGCGCCGAACGCTGCTTTGCTCGACGCTCACCGCGTCCAATGCGGGGCGCGTAGTCGCTGCCCTGTAGCCCATTGTCTTACACCCCTTGGCGGGTCGACGGGAACGCTGTCGCGTTCCACTCTTGAAGGCGAAGAAGTAATGCATGAGTTGTTTCTTCGTCTAGCCGAACCAAATATAGCCAAGCAACAGCAGTTCACCAGGCTAAACAGTGGTTCAACAACTAAAATAAAGGCTAGTATGCTTCGCATCCTGGGCTTAACCTTACCTAAGCCACAGCCATTTTTTTTATCTAGCCTACGAGACAATAAAATTTGCTCTTGAACTATGTTGTAACGTCTGTATGTTAAATGTGTGAAACAAATTTTAACCGCATCAGTGGTGCGGCGTTCCCGGTCACTGTATAATGTCGCAGTAACCGCAATTTTTTATCAATGTGTTACTCACGTTCTTGTCACGTAATAATGTTTTTTTGAACACTGAGCCTCATCATGCACTGTAGATGCATTTGTTTTTGCGTACGTCATCAAATTTACCTTCACTGGGTTCCTTTCCGGGCTCTGCACTCTGGACGTGAACCAAGTTTTTCGACGTGTACCCAGGTGACGACAGAAGGGTGTTTTTGAAAAACCTAAAGCGATAATAACAATTTCAACATTTTTTTAAAGCATGAAAAACATGAAATGCGCAAAAAAATCAGTGAATCTGAAAAAAATCAATAAATGCATTACACGCCAATCACTATCCACTTGCTTGTTGTATTTAAAACACTAAGGTTTGTCACGAAAACATCGAGAATAAGCATGCGCAGCTTTACATGAAAAAAAACTTCCTTAGCTTCGCATGGTCACATTGGCCGCCCTAACTGAAAGTATTTCTCTTGTATGTATGATAACTACTATGCCGTCAAGTTATCATGCACGGAAGGGGTGCACCTAAAAGGTAACAATATCTTACCCAGAAACGTTCATACCCGCCGTGGTTGCTCCGTAGCAATGGTGTTGGGTTGATACGCACGAGGGCGCGAGATCGAATCACGGCCGCGGTGGCCGCATTCCGATGGGAGCGAAATGCGAAAACACCTGTGTACTTAGATTCAGGCTCACGTTAGAGAACCCCAGCTGGTTCAAGATTTTGGAGTCCCCCAAATACGATGTGCCTCGTAATCAGATCGTGGTTTCGGCACGTAACCCCCCCCCCCCCCCCCTAATTTTCAAGCAACGTTCATGTGTGTATAAACATGTCGACGGGAGCAAAAAACAAAAAAAAGAGAGAACAAGAACATGGCACAATCCATCTCACGATGAGTGTCGACGTTACTGCGATTAGCATGAAAGCTTTGTCATACTGCAACCGCCGAAACGCACCAGGTATCAGTCATATCTGCAGTCTGGACGCTCTCTCGCGCTTGCCTCAGAATACGCTTCGCTATGTATCGCCGCTGGAGCGAAGTCCCACGTAGTGCGCGTGTGAGGGCAAATTCAGACAAAGTTGTCTGGATACTTATAGCGCGGATTTCACTCTGACCACCACCAGAGGTAATTAAACAATTTCTTGTCGCTGAAGGGCGGCACATACCTAGTGTAGCATTCGTAATGACCCAATCTGCCGTCAAAGAGGTACACCGAAAAGCGGGACATACGCAGTACTGCACACGTAGTAACCCAGGTTGCACCAATGGTGCCCTATTTACCTCAACACAGCAGCCTAATGCTTTACCCATTAGGCAATCGTATACGCAGCGACCCAAATTGGAGAGCATAAGGTTACAGACATCGATAGATAGCTGTGGGAAAATTGTGTGAAGTATTATAATAATGCCAACTGCATTAAAGTTGACTGCAACCGAAGCTGGAACATTGAGTTTGCTGTGTCCGTGCTGTCAATTGCGCCAACATCATCAAGTCGTGAGGCTATCTTGTCGTCTAAGCTTCACCGTCGCCGCAAGTTTGAGAAAAAAAAGGCGGCAGATTCACAACCAAATTTTCAGCGAAACTGTTCCTATTGACCGGTTGCAGTAAGAAATTCAGTTGAGCTAATTAAATCACATAGTTCAAGATGCTTCTCGCGTATGGCTGGTACGTATGAAACCTTGCCGGCACATATTTTTCTCAAGCACTTGCTAAGGAACTTTTGCAAAACAGTAGTTGTTCATGCACATTTTACTTCGCTGCAACACTGCCCCTTCCCCCAACTTTTTTTTTGTCCGATAGATCAATTAGCTTCACAGTTCTCTGAGGGCAGCGGGATAAATTCTGCATTTTTCGTATAAGACACTTATAACACTTGGGATCACTTGCAGACAATAGCTACGGAGAATGCCGCAATCAGACCCATCACTTTAAGCTTCGCCTACATTTCACCCATCACGTGCCCCTAATTTTAGCATATACAGTAAAAGCTCGTTAATTCGAACCGCAAGGGGAAGCCGCTTCAGTTCGAATTAACGAAAGTTCGAACTAACGAAAGTGAAGGAGAGCAACAGTACACTGCGATTTGGAAGTAGTAGGGCATGTCAGAAATTTGGCGTGTGAGAAAGTGATGGCGTGTGCCGCGGGCACACGCCATCTTCAAGTCGAAGCTCTGGGTCCGACTGTGCCACACCACCGATGTCCACCGAAACGAACGTTAGCCGAGGCTTAACACCATCACAATGAATCGCGACGGCCGATAACTAAGCTGAAAACAGAGGTGCACAACCGATGAAGACTGCCGAGACAAAGACGCTGAACATGTGAAGGTGGCGAAGGTCCTGATTCGTTGGTTCTTGATTGCAAGCGCAGCCGCGACGTACTTGATTCGCTGTGTTTTGGCGCTTGCCGTGCCATGTCCGCACAACATTAGCAGCTGCACAAGATTTGCAAAGCCTCCGAGATTCGCAACGGACAAGAAGTCTCGGAGGTTACGTAGAACGGAGAGGCGGCAGCCGCCGTTGCTTTTTGGCTGACCCCGCGTCGGTTAGATTTTTTTCCGATTTTGCCTTCTGTTGCCGTTCTCTCCGTTTCGGAGGCAATACAGCCTTGTGTGTAGGCAGTAGGCGCGTTTCTCTGGCCGTGTGCCAGGCGAGCGTAGTTCGAATTATCCGTGAGGGAACCTTCTCGCGTTCGAATTAACGGACTTTTTTATACATAGATGTCTGTGGAGCTTGGCCGGACCAAATCGTACAGTTCGAATTATCCATAAGTTCGAGTTATTGAAGTTCGAATTAACGAGCTTTCACTGTATAAACAACGCACCTTGTTTACTTCACCAAGGACGCCAAAGAAATCTACTACGAACTCCGAATAAGGAGTACTAAAACAGCAAGAATGGGCTTGCGGTAATTATTTCAAACGCTTGTAATTAGACCGAGAACCCTAAAGTTTCGCTACACAATGCTTTCTATACGAGCCTCAATTCTATGAAATATAAACTTCGTATCCCGTATAGTCATTTGCTGACATTGGCAATCATAGGGGATAACGGCTGCATTAGTTTCGCACATTTGATTTGGAAATGTTTTTTAAAGGTTGCATCTAATACACACGCATTTAATTTCGCATAACGATTTTCAATAGTTCATGATTTTGCTCAACTTGCCCAGTTTTGTGTTGCTCCATAGACGCTCATAACGGTCCGGAGCACTTGTAAACGTAATTTATTGAAAAGCCAGTAATACTGTACTTGATCCACACTTATTCAGGTTCGTACACATATTTATCATAGTGTTCTGCCCATATTTTCCTTAGGTCGATTGCAGTGGCCTTTGTAGTAATGTCTGTGTTGCGTGCTAAATTATGTGCAACTCGTAAAACAGATAACATTCATGGACACTTGCACTCGTAACCTATTGCAAATATCGCAAATAACCAACACACTTTGAACTTTGCCTGCACAAGACCCATAACGAGCCCTCGGCTTTCGCAAACAGCAAAATAACCAGAAGGAATAATGTGCATCGTGTTTGGGAGGAAAGTGCTCTTTTTTCAGTTTACTTTACTTTGCAATGGTCTAATTTAACAGAGAAAGAAACAACACCGTGCCAAATATTGGCTGCCAGACAGTGCAGAGTTATTCCATTACTGCCAGGAAGTTTCACCATCACTCACCGCGTAGTTTCCCCGTGTTCCTCTGTCCATATGACTGAGCTGTCCGGGTCACTCATTACTGCAGTTGCATAGGAGCAGTAATTACTGCCACCGAGCAACGGGTCTTGTTCGTAGTTTCTGTATACTATATACCAGGGTTCGCTCCAGTTCGTGCACTGGAAGGAGACAATAGAAAATGCTTAGAAATATAGAGGTCCGTTTTCACTGGGACAACGATATCATCTTTGTGCATTACATACCACTAAGAAATCATCAACACTGACAATGTACCATACAGTTCCTTGGTTAGAAGAATAATTTTTGCCGTTATGAATGTGTCAAATACGTTGACTGAGAACAGGAGTCATATACATACGCCCTGAGCAGTTATTCCGTGCCGAAGGAAATAAATGAAGTTTGTTTGTTTGCTTCAGTTTACACGACGTCGACGAGCAATATATTCACGGTGACGTCATTTGCACTGCCCAAACAAAATTTTTTAGGAAGATGCGCGTAAAGGGGCCCTGAATGACGCCGCAGTCTTTGTGAAAAGACATAATCCACGGATAGCATACGCTGCTGCGAACTTCTCAGCAAGGTTTTGCAGCCATGCACCGCGCGTGGACTCGCAAGCGGAGCGCGAAGTCGTCTTTCTCTCAAACGCTGTCTTTACAACAGAACCCTGCTTCAAACTTTTTCCTGGACGCTTGATTTCGTAATGTAGTGGATTCCTATACGCGGCTGCTATCGGTCAATAGCAGACGTCGATCAAGAAGGGTGTCTGTATGAGTGCGCTTCTTTCTAGTGTTACCTTGTATGTTTATTGACGCAGTTAAGTAAACAATATAAAGTAGAAGAACATGTGCTTTTTAATTTCGATGACAATAGCTTCATAACAATACTTCATTAAAACTTCTTTCTGGGTGAGTTGGTGCATACTTGACATAAAAATTGTAACAGCGTAAGCACATGCAACCACAAAGTACGAAGGTCGAGACACAAGCGCTGTAAATATGTCAATAACGTACTAACGGAAAAAAGCCGGCTATCGTCTGCTCACGCTTGACCACAGCCACCCGCGTATAATTAAACATCAACCTCCCTGCTTATTGGAGTCGTTGCTGTCGAGTCTCGCTAATTTCGACTAGTTTGAACGCTCAACTCGCCTCGAACCATGCCAAATTTAAGGTCAGGCAACACTTACGCTCGGCAGCACGCGCCGACACGTGGCCACTCCTGTTTAAACGCCTTGGCAGACTTAGTGATAGCACTCCAAAATGTGCAAGGTGGATGTGGCTACTATCCGTCTGTCAAGCTGCTGCTGCACAAAGCCGGTCCGTAGCATGGCCAGACTAAAGAATATGAGAGCGAGCACTCAATCCCTGTCGTACACAAAGCAAACACTGCGCATACGTCTTACAGTTGCGTCTATCTGCGGTCTCCTACGCAGTGTAGATACCGCGGCCGCCGCGAGGTACCACGACGAGCCCGCTGGATGAGTGCACTGTGATTCGCCGAGGACAACCGCATTTGGTGCGTCGCGGGCACCAAAATCGGAAGTAGTGGAGCCTACGTCGACGTCGAAAATCAAATTTGAACGGCGCGCCTTAGTGACTTTCGCGAGGTGGATCGCTGTGGGCACTCCCCGTTCCGCCGTAGTCTTCGCAGTGCAAGGCATTGACGAAGGAGCGGAAGCAGCGCGAAGGACGTGTTTCGTTGCCAATAATTGCGCTTCTGCTGAACGCGCTGAAGTATATTCTGCGGCAAGTATTTCTGAAATATGCGATTTTTCCATCACATGCATTTGTCTACTTCGATCAAAAGTGGTTCAGATCCCCTTTAATGTGAGCTGCATCTGAGAAAACGTTAGTCAGAACTGCTGGTGTTACCACCGAAATACGTCAGACGTAAGAAGAGCGAAGCGAGGGATTACGAGGCCATCAAGATCGTGACGAGGAATGGCCACGTGATCCCGGAGGTCGACAAAATCCGGGTGCTCGGCATGATCATAGACAAGCGATGGGGCAATGGCGAGACTATTTCCCGCCTTACAGCCAAGATTACCAACGCAATACGTCTCATCAGACGGGTTGCCAACCGCAAGGCCGGGATGAAAGAGGAAAGCTTGATTCGGCTTGTGCACTCCTTCGTAATCAGCCACGTCACCTACGTTGCAGCCTTCCACAACTGGACGCAATGTGAAAGGAATAAAATCGACACCCTGATACGCCGAGCTTACAAGGCGGCGCTCGGACTATTCGAGTGTACGAGCACCAACAAGCTCCTGAGCCTGGGGGTACACAATACCCTCGATGAAATTGCGGAAGCGCAACGGACCGCCCAGCTGGAGCGGCTCTCTATGACCGAAGCCGGCAGGCGCATACTTCAATACTTGGGCTTCACGCCCGGAGCGAAAGCGGCGAGTAGCGACGTTTCCATCCCGGAGGGAACGTGGCGCCAGATTCGGGTGGACCTCATCCCGAGAAACATGAACCCGGAGTATAACAAAGAGAGAAGAGCGGCGAGGGCCAAGGCCCTCATCGACTTTCACGCCAAGGACGAGCACGCAAGGTTCGTGGATGCGGCAGATACCAGGGAGACTGCGCGGCGTTCGTAGCTACCGTCATCGAGGCGTCGTCCGGCGCGACGAGGGCAGCGGCGAGCTTACGGGTCCGCGAGGTGTGTCAGGCGGAGGAGGTGGCCATTGCCCTGGCCATTGCCGACCCTTGGTGCCAGACGGTGTTGTGCAATTCCCGAAGTGCAGTGCGGAATTATGCAAAGGGCAAAGTGTGTGGTGAGGCTGTGCGCGTTCTGTGCTCGGCTGACCTGCAACGACAGAATCGGTGTGTTAGAATCAAGTGGTTCCCGGCGCACGCGGGCAACGATGCGTCCGAGAAGCACGATAACCACAACGAGACGGCACACGCAGTGGCGCGAGCGCTAACCAACCGCGCCGCTGCAACCGACCGTCCAACGTGGTGTAGTGCCAAGGACTGCATGACGACGTTCAACGAACTTACCCAGTTCCACCGCCTGGCTGGAAGGACTTTCCCACCCCCGCACCCGGGGCTGAGCCGAGCGGAGGCGGTGCTGCTCAGACAATTGCAAACTGGTTCTTTACCCACCCCAGTATCAATGACTCATCTATACCCTAACTTATATGTGAGTGATGTGTGCCGCGTGTGCCAGCGGGAGAGGGCCACCCTGACGCACATCCTATGGGATTGCACCAAGTTCCCCAATGAGGCTTCGACAAGTACAACGATTCCTCCGCGACTCGCGGCTGCGGCGGAATGCTACGACTACGAAAGCCAAACCTGGGCCGTCCAGCAGGTCTCGGCGGCTCTTGAAAGACAAAGGCCGAGTGAAACCGACGGAACGTTGCCCCACAGGGCGACCCACCGCGGGAGTAACATGCGCTGGAGTTGAGTAGAGACCACCCGCTGAGAAGACGTCAGGGCCCGCGTCACGGCGCCATTTAGTCATGGTGTCGTTCTGCAGGCGACTACATGAAGTTGTCTCTCTCTCTCAGCCAAGCTGTTATTCTCTAGTTGGTGGGGATTCTTCGTGTTCGTCAGAAAAAAAAGGAAAAAAAAAGAACCGAGAGAAATACATATCTCCTTTGGATGAGGCATACTACACACAGCTGAGTGCTCATTTCAATAAAGGAAATCACAAAACAAGTGTCACAACCACATGATCGATGATAAGGCACCTGTGAACGATGTGAGGCACGTTCCTTCTCACCGCGTGTGTTTCCCGTCAAAGATTACGCTAACATGAGCTACTCCGGTGGGAAGGGGCAACAACAGCATTCGAATCAGTGAGTGACGTCACAAACTTCATATACAAAAAAAGAGACCTGCCTAGCAACTCATTCATTTCATCGCAAGACCGCTATGGGTAAACCACGGAAAGTTAAGACTCCCGAGGTGCAGCGTGAGTACGATGAGCTTCGAAGAGTGCAAAATCGTAATGCTAAACAACGGTGTCGTGCTACGACTATAGGCAGAACAATAAAACATTTCATATTCCCATCGACGACATTTGAGTGGTTTTCTAACTACTTCGCTGGCCACCCACTCTCGCAGGGTCCGTATGGTGAGCCAATTTTTTTCTTAATAAAGCTATTATTATAAATGCTTTTTTTTCCTGCGTCGGCCACCGCCGTGCATTGATATGCAACGTTCGCATTTCTTATAAACGTTCGAGAGCAACATACGTTTTGTCCGTAATATCAGTGATGGTGATGGTGCCGAATAATTTTCGCCTTTGTTCCTGATTTTTATAGGGTGAGGATAAGAACTAATAACTTGCCAGTAACATTCGCGCTTCACGAAAATGATTGTAATTTTTAGCATTTGATTTCTACACATGAGTTAGTCAAAATATTTTTCATAATTATATTGCAGGTGTACTGTAAGCCCATATCGTGCAATCAATGTACTTTGAGCAATGCTACTTTCAGTCCCAGTACCTCAAATGCAAGTATGCTACACGATACTTAATAAGAAAGCCAACACAAAACTCAGTGCCCTTCCACACTGTGAAGAGGAATGACCAGCGGAGCTGTGTATGTGGGCCCCTTAATGGCGAACTGCAGAACCGCCGCGGGTCGTCCCGGCATCGCACTATCTTCGGTATCGGGCCACGTATGGAGCGTGCCTAACACCTGCTTCACCTCCGCTGTGGGCTGCCCCGGCATTGCACTATCCTTGGGATGGACTCACGTAGCGCCTTCTTCCCTTCCACCGGAAGTCGGCCCGGTATTGTACTACCTTCGCGATCGGCCCATGTATGGAGAGTGCTTAACGACTGCGTGACCTCCGGCGCCGGTAAGCGCGGCAATGTATTCAGGATTTCTTTTTCTGTACGCGGACACTGTAGTGGGGAAAGTAGCCCTTAACAGCTTCGTTGTAATAATTCTGCCGAATTTTGGGCCGCGATGTTAAGAAGACAGAATGCATATCTGCACTTTGATGGAGTTACAGTGGCGGCTCCCATTCGCACAAATTCACATGCAGGAAGAAATTGTGGTTTCGCTTGACGAGCAATTGCATTAAATCTTTGACAAATAATTGTAAAGGCCGCGAATAATATTAAAAAAATAGGCGTAGTGAGACTTTTTAAATATCGATATATCTTGCAAAACCCCTTCTTTACGAAATCCATCGTCGCGTCATCCAACAGCATCCTAAATCAGCGCCATAAGTTTTCTACCCAAATTACCGCAACCCTCTCTTGCCCACAGGCGTCATACCGAAATAGCAAAAATTTATTGTACCTTTATTGACAGTTCCAATACTTATTAGAATACGCAAGAGCTGTGCCCTATCTACTTGCTTTGGGATATGTTAGGAACCATAGCTGCATTAGTTAGGAATTATTGAAAATGCAAAAAACAATAATTCCGTGGTATATTGCGGTCCCCTGGCAACAGTCAGTACTAAGTGATATTGAGAGCGCGTGGGCTCCCGCCTGCCCAGAGTGGTTGAAATAAAGATGAATCACTGCAGGATATCAGGTAACAATGTCGATGCCTAAGAGGACGTCAGTACAAAGTTGTTGCAGTGTTGCGAACGCCTCGAAGTATATGAACTGGTGAAACCGTCCCCTACGCGCTTATAATCTTGTTGGCGTAGGAGTGGCCCGCTGAATATCCGGTTTTTTAGGACCATTCATTCGGTGCTACAAAGTTGGTGACGACCACACTAGGGGTGCAAGCAGTCTCCCAGCCACTCTTGTGCGGACACACAAACAAGACACTCCAGGGGCACGGCAGTTTCAAAATAATTTCAATACACGTTTCAAAAATAGGTGGCTGATTACCTCTCATATATGAGGCACAGAGGGAATTACTTACGACTGTCGCAATTTTCCCCATATTGTCGGTGGTATCCTGGTGACCGCAGTAACGTTCCACGCTACGGAAGATACCAGCGTGTAGCCAGTCTTGGGAAAGCCTATCGTACCGCCTACATGCTCCAAAGCACCTGACACTGCCTTCCAAGCCTGCCCTATCGCTGGCCATAACAGCTTCCACATTCTTTTGAGCTCTCTTGAGTTGTACACAAAGCTACACATAAATTGGGAGATAAGATTAGAAGTAGAACTCAGTTCCATTGCTTATTTCTAAAATTTGCAGATTTAGGATATGGAAAGCTTACCGTATATTCAGTGTTCGGGCCGCTTATACGAAACGATGACAAGGGTTTATAGAGTTGCGCCATCAAACTCGCCGTATAAAAATGCACTCTTCTTACATTTGATGTTTTTACAAAATGGTATTTTAACACTGAAGCACAAAAGAAACTGGAACGTCCATACATTTCGTCCCACTCTTTGGGAAAAACGTCTCGAAACTTGTGATAAACAGAAATTCATTTCAAGTGGATACGTCTTGCAACTTCAGAGGCTACAATTCGTAAATTGCACAATGTGCCTTAATTTAAGAAGGCAATTAGTGGATTTTGGTTAAATAATTGAATATGCATTTCGATTTAATTTTCGTACTAGAATACATGCTATCTGCCGGAGGGTCTTTTTAAAAATTCAATAAAACTTCAATATGACCACCCCGTATATACAGGGCAAATGAAGAGATGCGTCTGCCCACAGAAACCAAATCCTCACAGGTTCCACAAGTGCCATAGGCTGAGCAACAGCAGCTCGGTGACCGGTGGCCTGCTCAAAGTGTAGTGGGCATAAGTACGGAGCTGACATTAGCACCTCGAATCCACATTGTCAGAAATGTGGTAGCACCCAGCTTACAGGCACTCTGGCCTTGCTTGGAAGAGAGACAACAGATAAAGGCCTTGGAAGTCAAGCAGGACGTCTTGGCCAATAAAACGAGAACGCTTCTTTTCATTTTGGTGAAGCACTGCTTTTACGCTGATGTGGCTCACCGAGGTGTAGTGTGGGTAGGTAGCGTCAAACGGCTCGTAGTAGCTGTGCGAGTGGCGTACTGTCAGCTGACAGCGGCTTCATAGGCGCCCAAGCCGTGGAAGCGAGCCCTGTTCCGTCTTTGCACATGAAAGTCATAGGCCTGCGCTGCCCCCACAGCACAGTCTCAGCGTAAGCGGGAGGAGTGACTCCATAGGTGCTCAATTTTCGGCAGCGCGCACTAGATGGTTTGGTGACCGAAGCGTGTTTGCGTCGCTTTCACGAGAACGATCTTAACTGTCCGCCCGGCGTCGACGGCGAGCTACGACTTGGGCGGCTCCCTGCACATCGGTCTGCTGAGCCCCACGTTGCCTGGTCGTAGCCGCACAACTATAGCTATAAGATATTCTCCTATTGAGAAGTGGTTCGCACCTTACGAGGAGGCACCATGAAGTGTACCAAAGAGCAAACACAAGTATTCGAGGCTACGCTGCACACATGCCACATTCCTTGATGCTGTTGATGAAGATCATTTATTGGCTGTGTCCTTGATAAGAAGCGGTGACAAATAGTCACCTAGCCTGCTTGAGCAAGCAGGCTAGGTGACTATTTTTTACTAGTTAACTAGGTCCAGCTACATGCAACACGCAACTGCTGCGTTTCGAGGCACTACGTGGAATACAACGTAACTGCAATCGACGCTACGCGGCTCGCATGTCACATGAGGTCACACACAAGTGGCGTCTTTCGATGCGGATAATGCAGATGACGATGATGGTAATTTGCTTATATACTTCTCCTTAACCTCCTTTTTCTTCCTGAAGACCGCCCAACCATGTCTTGGCAAATACCCCATAGTGGGTAGGAGCCTGGCAGCAGCTGTGGCAGACACCGGCGAACCGGTGGTGTCCTACCCAAACGGCTATTGGAATGAGCCCATAACAGCTTACGCTGAAATAAGAAGCACCGGAGTCTCGTAACCTACGGCCTTGCAATTTGTGAAACTGTGAAAAGTGCTCTGGCAAGGGTATCCAACGACTCGAAAGAGGTGATGAATAGATCTGGAAGTCCCTCGATGTCAATGCCGCAGAAGAAGAACAGCTTAATAAATATCACGAAGAAAAGATAAATGACAAATGAGATGCATAGGAAAAAACTCAGTTGCATGAGCTGTACCAGGTGCTCCATTTTAGCGGTAACAATTTAAAGAAATGAGATTTGATTAATTCGAGAATTATTTGTTCGTGGTCCCTCACTAAAAATGCAGCGCACACCATATGGTCAAGTTGCCATCGCAGTCACTTCGCTAATTATCAGGAATTGATAAACTTACATTTTAATTACTGGCTTTAACACCTATGCTACAATGACAGTATTGCAGGAGGGCCTCGCGGGACCCAAGAACAATTTGAGCAGTTTAAACACGCTATCATTTGGTAAAATTTTCTGCAAGGAAAGGTCACTATTCCACGCGATAGCGTTAGGGGCATCGTGTCGCCGAAAATCCGGTATCCGCGCCGGCGGAGGCGTCTCCGGACGAGACACTCGAACCATGCATCCTGATCCACGCAGGCCCTTCGCGTGGCGCAGATGCGTTACTGAACTAACCGAACTTTTCAAAGTAAAGTATGTCAGAAAATTGGTAAAGTACTTCTTGCACACAACCTGCAGACATGATAGCGTCGGACTCTAATTTGAATATAAGAGAAAACATAATTCTATTACACGGAAACTCAAACACAAACCCCTTTTAATGTGATAGTGTATTCCAGCTGCCGTTTGAGGTCCGTCTTAGTAGGAGCGGCGCAGCCCGCTGGGTTCCTTGCAATACCATCGAAAAAAGAACCACAAAGCTCGCCTTCGTGCATAAAGTTCACCACGAGCGTTTCGGCAGCGTTTCGCCGCCAAAGTTCGAAAACATTACGGTTTCATAAGCTGCAGTTGCCGGGAAGCGTGAGAAGCAGTCAGGTTATCTTTGAATGCTATCACGTCCCGGTCTTAAAGGAGAAGCTTGGGCCTAAACGCAAAACTATTGTACTCAGTTTTTTATTCGAATTTTATTACGCCAGAGCTGCGTAACTGCTGATGCAAGTATCTGGCAGTGACCCGCAGCGTTGTGTGAACAATGCAATCAAACGCTCTTTCATAAGAAATAACATTGCCAACATTTAGCGGCATTCTTTTATTTACTTGGCTCACAGGAGGCGACAAGCATGGTGAAGTGGAGAGGGTTTCCATTGGGCCGAGCCAGCGCAGTGAAAATAGATAATTTGATCAGGAGGGTGGTGCCAGCGTCTTCGATTGGCCCGTTTCCCCTTACTTAGCTTGCGGCGGCAAGTCGAAAATCGCGGCGGCGTTTAACGAAAGGCTAAGGATGCCGCCAAGACGGATCCTCAGGAAAGAAACATTAGCACAGCGATGTCACACACGTGCCGAAAGGGCTCGATAACGTTATACTGCCACGCAAAAAGTTTTATTATACGAAAATAAATCTGTGCTCTCCGGCAGGTGCGAGTAGCCAGTGCTTGAGCGATCTGCGGTCCACCACCTTCTATTCCTGTCGAAACGGGGCAGTTTCTGACTGTTAAAAAAAAAAGGCAGTTTTGTTCGGCATATTTTTACATCTTTAACGCGTATAGGTCACATTGACGCGGTAAGTTTGCGCGGTACTGCGACGTCGCGTTACAGACATGTGAATGGGACGCAGCCCGAGAACCTTTGACCTATACCAGAGGACTAATGGAAAAAAGGCTTCGAATCAGAAATAAGTATTTCCTTTCGCTCAGTTTATTCATGCATAATCAGTGCGTCCACG
Source organism: Dermacentor albipictus (assembly GCF_038994185.2). Lineage (NCBI taxonomy): Eukaryota > Metazoa > Arthropoda > Arachnida > Ixodida > Ixodidae > Dermacentor > Dermacentor albipictus. Next base: position 143,190,766 of record NC_091823.1, on the reverse strand, counting down.
TCATATCAGATGTGGAGCTATCGCGGCTTTCGTGGCAACGCGTGGCAGACAGACGATGTGTGGGTAGGCAGGAGGGCAATGAACTTTATTTAGGTCATGAAGAGCGACTCGCAAACCCCCTTATGAGGGAGGAACCGCTGCGGGCCGCTCACACGGCGGGATGGGCAGGCCGTGCCTGACCGCCGTGGGCGGAAAATGTTCTGACCAATCGTGGACGGCTGATTGCAGAAATGGAACAGAAAAGTTTGGAATGGTTTTTCGTTATATCACCCCTTAAGCGTCATCCAAGATTTCATGCGAAGCATATTAACGTAGGTTTCGGGCCTTCGCGTGATGCCCGGCGGTGGCCACCACTGACCCTAAAGTGGGGTCACGTGACATGACGTCACGTGATGACGTCACACAGGCTGCAGATGGGGCCTCATATTGCGCCGTCGGTCGCCTCCCGGCGGTGGCCACCATTGACCTTCAAGTGACCTTCAAGTAGGTCACGTGACATGACGTTACGTGATGACGTCACACCGGCTGCAGATGGGGCCTCATATCGCGCCGTCGGTCGCCTCCCGGCGGTGGCCACCATTGACCCTGGCGTGACGTCACATATCACGTGATGCAGCGATGGTGGCGCCGCCGCCGCGTCGCGCGCGACGGCGTGAACCGAAGCGGGGAGGCCTCCGCCGGGTGACGTCCGACGGCGCGATATGAGGCCCCATCTGCAGCCGTTGTGACGTCATTACGTGACGTCACATCATGTGATCTGTGCCCGCAACCGCGCCAGCGTCTTTGCGCCGGGCGTGTATGCGGTCAAGATGCCTCCAAACGCTAAGGATACGCTAAGGTTAAGCCCAGTGGATGCTTCGCATCCACTGGGCTTAACCTTGATAAGTTTCCAATTTTTTAACTTCGCTTCGAAAGTAGGAACACAAGAAGGCCGGAAACAACATCACGCGACGCTTCCTGCAGTCACATTTTTTTTATGTTAACGAGTTCTTAGCCTGCGAGCACCTTTTTTCGTTATATCTCGCCAAGATTGTCTGTCGGCGACGGACCGTCGTTTGCGGTATTCGCGTATGACGGAGGATTGAATGAATCCGCAGGTCATTGTCGCGAGCTGTTGTACGTCACAACAGCGTTGAGAATAACGTGGGCTGAGCTTCCGGCGCTGCTGTGCACGTGGTGTCAGAAGTGAAGCGAAACAGGAAACTGTTTCTCGATGAATATCGAAATAACGGATTGCTTTCGAAAATCCGTGGTACTTACTCTAGAATCCTACAACGCACAGCTGGAATACTGTCATTGCAACGCGGACCTTTGAACCCGTAATACAACATTCGTTTGGGAATTTTCGCTGATTAGCGAGTAAATTGCGACTGTTTATTGTCCACCTCGTGTCGGCCGTACTGAAGTAACCATTACAAAAGTCATCCTTATCGCATCTTATTTATGAAAAGAAGTATTTTTTTTTAAATGACTGAAGCTCCTTGGTAAAGAGAGCATTCTTCATTCCAGTTTGCAGTGCGCAAAGTTTGAAGTGTGCAGGGAAATTAGAGACTTTGCAGCAAATTATTTTTAAGAGCGTTCCAGAGGTTGCCTAGTCTATTTTATGAACACGCAGGAAGTTTGCCCATTGACGTGAAAGAATGCCACGTGAAACAAAGTGGCAATTTGAAGGGAATGAAGCTTATCTGATGAGTGGCGTGTGAATGAATATTCGAGCGCGTCTTCTAAATACGGGCTTTGTAAAAAAAAAAAAAATCTTACCTCGACTGACAAGTCACTGATTCAAATAAAGGTTTCGTTCTCTCTCTTAAGCAAGTGCTCAGGAAAGCTGTACGGCCGTTAGCCTCAATGTTTCCCAGTGTCCCGAGGGAACTGTATGTGACAGGAAATTCACATTCAGTGGAAAGATTAGCCGTGTTAGGGGTGATAGGTGATATGTTGGGAACGTTGAATGTTTGGGGGCTTGTTTATCAGAATTGTAAATAATTACTGAACCCTCGTTTACTCCCAATCTTGACGCGTCATACGAGATACGTAGTAGACTTCCCCAGTGACCACTGTCAACAAAACAGGGCACGCTGCTGATATTTGGTTAAAATATCAAGCAAGCTTTAAAAATATTAGACGCTTATGCGAAGGCGTTGGTGCTGTGCCCGGAATGTTCGAAGCGTGTAAGGTATATATATATATATATATATATATATATATATATATATATATATATATATATATATATACTTTAAAATATTTATTGAATGCTGATTTTCTCCCCATTTTTATGCATTATGCGAGACATTATACGATGCTCTCACTCAACTGAAGTTGTATTTTTGTATTTAGCATAAGGGGCAGGCTGCCGATGGAGGTTGCAATATACGGTTCTCTTTGATCCTGGGGGAATCAGAGTGACTCAACGTACGTGGCCATAATTCATGTTCAATATGCATGTGAGTCTCTGTCAGAGTGAAGCCCAGTGAAGTGGAGCTTGTGTGACGGTGAGTGCAAGCGAGAATCGCATGGGGCATAAATGTGTTGAATGTGATAGTAGTTATACAGACACTCCAGCTGTGATCGCAGCATTGGCGTCATGTCCTGGAGATAAATCACATCCGTGACAAAGACATTTATAGCTATATACCGTATTTATCCGAATCTTGGCCGATAGTTTTCTTTTTAAATAATCATATACTAAACTTTTGGGTCGGCTTAGATTTGAGGATTGAAACAAACGCACCAGTTTTTAATTGAAATTGATAAATACCGTGCATAGCTAGCGCCATATAGAAAAGGCAGTATCGCAGCCCCTGGAAGCCGCGGATGTAACCAACTGAACTGCACGAGTGACGTCGCCACTTTGACCTGTGTCACCTGTGTCGTACTGGCGTGTTGCGTGGCGTCATCTTTATGGCACTAAACAGGCGACGCCACAATAGTGCCAGTTTCAGACGAGAAGCTGTGCTAGCCGCAGAAGCATTGTCAAACGTTCAAGCGGGGCGGTACTTCGGCATCGAGGAGAAAAACGTCCTTGGTTGGAGGGGGCAACGGGAGATGCTTTTTGCGTGAGCCGAATCGAGGGTGACATTTACCAGAACGGCCATCCTCAAGAAGTGGAGACAGTCTTTGGTTTCTCCATAATTTTGCTTAGTACAGCATTGCGATGTCTGCCAGCTATGCTTGAACCATTCAGGATTTATGAAAAGAATGCAGGCTTTTCGTAGAAACAGATGACGCCGTGTTCTTTAGGTGTTAGAATTTTCAGTCAGATTATCCATACTAGTATCCTGAATTGCTAATGTGTACTGCCTTGAAAATCCCTGTGCAAGCTTCTTTTTCTGGAAGCTGTTTTCCATTTTTAGGAAGATGTATCGTTTAATACACGTTTTTTTTGTGCTAAGAACACTTCTCAAGAGAAACCTACAAATTTATGACTTCGCGGGAATCAACATCTTGTGGACTTCATGCCTGGGACATGGTTGTTCAACATAAAATGTGGACAGACCACACGTTGCACAGCACCTTAGCCCATTACAATGTAGAAGTGTGATGAACGATAACTGAATGAATTAAAGATATATTCTACAGCACTTTCTCACTTTGTAAATGGCCGTGAAATGTCGCAGGGGTGATAGCACTTGAAAATCATAGCGTAAGGGAGGATAAGCGAGCACTAAAAGGTAATTTGGACCTAGCAATGAGAAATTGCGCGCGACTGTGCTTGGTAGCGAAGTTCTTCGTGTCCTGCCGCCCCGGTATTACGGTGGCGACGGCCGAAATTGAATGCGCTACCTCGTACAGTACTCTCTATAGGTGCTTGACGTAGTAGTTCTGCGGAAACAGTTTTAAAAGATATAAGTGCCTACACTCAGCGACCAGAGGAGCAGGGACCGGGACACACGCTTTCCTGGTAGAAAATTTTATGAACTCTTACGTTTTAATTCATTGCAGCTACGAAACTTATAAAATATATTTTGCCGCTCGTAACATGAACTCCTCTGTCTGCGGCCGCTACTTTTCACGGAGTGAGAAAAACATTAAACAAGACATCACCTTGCCATCGTCTTGATAGGCGCCGAGTGCAGGGTTGTAATCAAGAAAGGCGTCGCTACAACTAAGTAACACAGTGAGAACAATGAGTCTCATGCGGGTTGGGAGAGACCACATAATCTCCTATTTGCTGCTAGCACTGAGTTAACAGAGGAGCATAATATTGCAGAAGAACGTAGATGCGCAGCACTATGTTCAAAGGACATCTCACGTGCTTTATAGGATCGAGGCCACATTTTTCTTTCATGCTTTAGTTTTAAAAATTTAACGCACTTGCTATGGTTTACGTTTCAGCTCTATACCAGCACCTGCTCTGCCTTTCACGTGGCTGTTAACCCCACCGGATGTTAACAGTCATGCGAGTCGCTCTCCATCGTGTCATTGTTTTTTCATGTCAAGGTCTACGCCGTAATAAGGCTGCGCTAGCCAACCAATCATAATGCAACTGTTGGTATATCTAATGGCTATAGTAGGATAATAAAATTTGAAAAATTTTATTGGACGCGCTCTTACAGGTACTTTATTTTTTTTGAAAATAGGAAAAATGTTTGTAAAGAAGAAGATCCTTAGATGGTCTCTGCGACGCATATTTTACGTCCATACTGTACTGCTTGTTTTACGAGCGCCGAGTAAAAAAAAAAACAGAAAGAAACAGCAACACAGAGCTGTGAATAACGGCCGCCGTTGCTGGGGGCTCAGCTGTTGCTGAGGAAAATGGAACTATGTTGGCAGAGTCGAGCCTCAGTGCATACACCTTGAAGGCGCCTCGTTGGAGGGAACTCATTAATTCGACCCAGCTTCATGTACGCTGCATCCGTGCATTGACTCGCCCGGGAGAATTGGTAGTCGCATTTTCCTGCCTACCTCCTCACCTTTTACTTATCTTACTTACCTATTTCGTCTGCCCCGTATTGTTTTCCTTCGGTTGGTCCACCTACTTCATCGTAACTAGGGTTAAGTGTGTGAACTAGCTTCACCGCAAATGGCGCGGCCACGCGGGCCCTATCTTGAAAGCATTCTGCGATTGGCAAAGTGCGCCGAGTGCTGATACCGCCGTGTGCGCTGTGTTTTGGCCGCTTATTTCTCGTTGAAGCGAGAGACAGCACAAGGGTCAATTCGCTCGCTGCTGCTGCCGTGGTTTCTCCCTACCGCGTTGTCAGGACGAGTTTCCGAGTTCATCTAGTGACATGTGTTCACGTTTGCTTGTGCGCGCGTGACATAATGCTTGTTAATTTATTTAGTAAGCGAATGTTTACGAGTTTACACGCTCGATGAAACTACTATTTTTTACTCCGTCTAGCTCTCTATTAGCTTCCTATCGCAATCTATGCTTCGCATCTAGGACAAAACTGAGACTTTTTGAATGGCAAAGAAAAAAACTTACCATGCATCCAGGAAATGTCGAACTTTCCCAGAAATGACCCATTCCCACATGGCGCAGGAAGGCTGTACACGACCACTGGTTTTATTGAGCATTCACATTTAACTACTGGGCCTGGTTACTGCCTTTCAGCCTTTGAGCAAGGGAGAATAGTGCCTTGCGCCTCCAGCTACCTGGGCTAAGGCTTCTATCAATGCTGGCTGACCCAGAGTAATGCGGAGCCCCCCCCCCCCCCCCCTACAAACGCAGCGCTGAGGCTCCGAACTCTTCTTAAGAGGCTAGCACCTTTTCAATGAACCTGAACTGCCGCAAATTCGTGCTTAAGCGAAATACTAGCTTCTGTACCAAAAAATGTTTCAGAAACCTCTCGTTAGCCTATGACGATGTCATTTTTAATGTAAATGTACTATTCTTTAATAACAACGTAGTTTTTAAAGCTTTCAAATTTTGATGCATTTTAGCGGCTAAAATGTTTTACGCTAATAAGAAACAACGCAAGTAATTTTGGCACGCATTTCCTCTAGATTGTTGCCGAACCGAGTAAAAATTGAATATTTTCGAGAGGACAGCGAGATGGTCACAAAACTTTGATTCTAATCACCACAGTAAAAATGAAAATGCGATTATACACGTTATTAAAAGGCTGAAGATGGAATACTTGTTGTTGCGATTGATTCACTGAAAAAAGGAGGTCAGCTGGTTCATTGCAGCAGATAATGCAAAGGGCAAACAAATGAAAGAGCGGTAACGACGTCGGTGCATATTGCTACTGCACCCCCCCCCCCATATATATATATATATATATATATATATATATATATATTGACACGTGTACTTATCTTTATCGGGCAACCACGTTTCGCCGCTTAACAACTGTAATCGCAGAGCGAGGGACGCACCTGCATGTATCCGACGTTTCTGGAAAGTTATCGACGCTTCTATCCGCGTGTCTGTTGTCGCCGAACCTTGTGTTATCAGATTTCATCGCGTGACACGAATGGTGTAGAACTTTGTGGAAGACACGCGGGTCCCATCAGTTAATCTGGAACAGTCGATGACTGATCTATAAAAGCCGACGCGCTTGACCCGCTGATCAGATTTTCGACGATCGCCGAGCGTGTTCGCCGCTATCGTTGCGCTATAAGTGTAGCCTGTTTTGTGGGCACAGGTTCGCCCAATAAAAGTTAGTTTTCTTGTTCACAGTATTGCTACTGTCTTATTCAACGTCACCACCACGTGACATCTGGTGGAGGTGCTTGTGCGTTCATGTACCGAACGCCCCCGCAAAGTCGCGACCCAAGCCCGAAGCCCGAGGACAGAACCAACATCGCCGAAGACCAGCGTGCTAGCCGCAGACTGAAAGGACTGCCCCCAGAGCACGGACTTCTACCTGAGACGACAAAGAAGATCGTGGTCAAGACAACGCCAATGGCTGCCCCGGCGTCCCCTGTTATCCTACAACAACCTCGGGACCCACCAACCTTCCATGGAGCAGCGACTGAAGACCCGGAATCATGGCTGGAGACCTACGAACGAATCGCAACATTCAACAACTGGGACTCCGACGAGAAGCTGCGGCATGTCTACTTCGCCTTAGAAGACACCGCCAGAACTTGGTTTGAGAACAGGGAATCGACCTTGACAACGTGGGACCTGTTCCGTAGCGGCTTCCTACGCACCTTTACAAGCGTCGTGCGCAAGGAAAGGGCTGAAGCTATGCTGGACGCCCGAGTGCAGCTACCAAACGAGAACGTTGCCATTTTTACAGAAGAAATGAGCCGTTTGTTCCGCCACGCCGACCCGGATATGGCCGAAGAGAAGAAAGTCCGCCTACTGATGCGTGGGGTAAAGGAGGAACTTTTCGCCGGGATGGTAAGAAGCCCACCGAAGACCATCGAAGAGTTTCTTTCTGAGGCGACGAACATCGAGAAGACACTCGAAATGCGGAACCGGCAATTCAACCGCCGTACAGGCTCTACCCACTACGCAGGAATTCAATCGCTGGGCACGGACGATCTGCGCGAGACCATCAGGGCCATTGTGCGCGAGGAACTGCGGAGGGTCTTGCCTTCGTCGCAGCCTCAAGTGGCCTCGATCGCCGACATCGTAAAAGAAGAGGTGCACCGATCGCTAGGAGTTCCTCAAGTGCAACCAGAACCGCCGCAGCCTCAGCCGCAAGCGATGAGCTACGCCGCCGTCGCCCGCCGTCAAGGTCCCCTTCCACGACCGCGCCAGGACCCCGTAACGCCGCAATTCCGTCGACCACCACCGCCGCCGCCAGCACGCCCACCCGTCGCCCAGCGCAGCTACCCGAGGAAGACAGACGTTTGGCGTGCTCCTGACCACCGCCCGCTCTGCTACCACTGCGGAGAAGCAGGTCACGTCTACCGACGATGCCCGTACCGAGAGATGGGACTGCGAGGTTTCGCCGTCAACGCGCCGCGTCCACAGCTTGGAGAGCGCCCACGTGACATCGCCGACTACCTCGCCGCCACTCAGTGGAGCCCTCGACGACCGTCCCGTTCGCCGTCACCAGGCCGCTACCTGTCACCGCAGCGCCGACCTTACACCGGCCCAGCCCGGGGCCGCTCTGCGAGCCCATATCCGGAAAACTAAAAGCAGCAACCGATGGAGGTGCGGTTGCTGTTCGTCGAACTGACGAAGATCCTCCGCCGCCGACGAAGACGACGAAGAGACCATCTCGACGACCTAATGACGACACGCCGCCGTCCCGAAGAAGTCGGGAAGCCAAGACTACCCCGACGATAGACGACTTGACGACGCAACGTTCCAGCTTCAGTTCAACACGACGCAGCCGTGATCCGACGCCAAGACCCAACTGCAACGCCAGACAAAGAACAACCGACCTCGACGTGCTTCTCGACGGCCACGCAGTCACTGCCTTAGTCGACACAGGGGCCGATTACTCCGTAATGAGTGGACACATCGCCGCCCAGTTGAAGAAAGTTAAGACCGCATGGGAAGGCCCTCAGATTCGAACCGCTGGAGGACACCTCATCACGCCGACTGGGATCTGCACGGCAAGAATAACCATTCATGACCGGACTTACCCTGCCACCTTCGTTATCCTCCAACAGTGTTCACGAGACGTCATTCTCGGTATGGACTTCCTCAACCAACACGGCGCAGTCATCGACCTGAAGTCGAAGTCAATAACACTGTCGGAAGATCATGCGATACCGCCGGAGAGCCCTCGTAGTCACCACGCCTTGAGTGTGCTCGAAGAGCAAGTGAGCATCCCGCCTCGCTGCAGCATTGTTATTTCGGTCAGCACCGAAACACCCGCTGACGTAGAAGGCGTCATCGAAGGCGACCAACGTCTACTGCTAGACCGTGAAATTTGCGTCGCAAGAGGGATCGCTCGACTGCATGAAGGTAAAACTGAAGTGTTGCTGACAAACTTCAGCCAGGAGTTCAAGCACATCAACAAGGGCACGACGATCGCGTACATCGAGGAAATTCTGGAAACAAGTAATGCGTTTGTCCTCTCGGATTCCGCCGCATCTACCCCGACGACTGTGGTTCCCGAACCAGACTACGACATTAATCCAAATCTCCCTATGATTAAGCAACAGGAGCTCAGAAGTCTGCTCCGACGATACAAAGGCTGCTTTTCGACGTCATCGAGGATTCGACAAACACCAGTCGCCAAGCATCGCATAATCACCGAGGAATGCGCTCGACCACTCCGTCAGAGCCCTTACCGCGTTTCGCCGCGAGAACGCGAAGCTATAAGAGAACAAGTCGACGAAATGCTGCGCGACGACATCATCCAGCCGTCGAAAAGCCCGTGGGCATCCCCTGTTGTCCTGGTGAAGAAAAAGGACGGAACCCTGCGTTTCTGCGTCGATTATCGTCGTCTGAACAAGATCACAAAGAAGGACGTATACCCCCTCCCACGGATAGACGACGCATTGGATCGGCTCTGCAACGCCAAATACTTCTCGTCCATGGACCTCAAGTCTGGCTATTGGCAAATAGAAGTCGACGAAAGAGATCGCGAAAAGACCGCCTTCATCACCCCAGACGGCCTGTACGAGTTCAAGGTTATGCCATTCGGACTGTGCTCGGCGCCTGCAACGTTCCAGCGCGTGATGGACACGGTTTTAGCAGGATTGAAGTGGCAGACCTGTCTCGTATACTTGGATGACGTCGTCGTCTTCGCCGGAAATTTCGGCGTTCACCTTAGGCGGCTTGCAACAGTACTAGAGGCCATCAGGTCATCAGGACTTACTCTGAAGCCTGAAAAGTGCCGCTTCGCTTACGAGGAGCTTCTATTTTTAGGCCACGTCATCAGCAAATCTGGAGTCCGCCCCGACCCGCAGAAGACAGCGGCCATAGCAAAGTTCCCGCAGCCCATCGACAAGAAGGCAGTGCGTAGATTTCTTGGCATGTGTGCCTACTACAGGCGATTTGTCAAGAACTTTTCGCGCATCGCTGAGCCGCTGACGCAGCTAACTAAATGTGACGTCGGGTTCAAGTGGGAAAAGCCGCAGGCCGACGCATTTCAAGAACTCAAACGACGCATACAGTCGCCGCCCGTACTTGCGCACTTCGACGAGCACGCCGATACCGAAATCCACACTGACGCCAGTAGCCTAGGCCTCGGTGCCGTCCTAGTCCAGAGAAAAGATGGACATGAACACGTGATAGCTTACGCTAGCCGGTCATTGTCAAAAGCGGAAGGCAATTATTCTACAACCGAAAAGGAATGCCTCGCCATCGTTTGGGCTACAGCGAAATTTCGCCCTTACCTATATGGCAGGCCATTCAAAGTCGTCAGCGATCACCACGCCTTGTGTTGGCTAGCGAATTTAAAAGATCCCTCTGGACGGCTGGCACGGTGGAGCCTCAGGCTACAAGAATACGACATCACTGTAACATACAAGTCCGGACGAAAACACTCAGACGCCGATTGCCTATCACGTGCCCCCATTGACCCGCCGCCGCAAGATGACGAGGATGACGACGCCTTCCTTGGAATAATAAGCGCGGAAGACTTCGCCGAACAACAACGAGCGGACCCGGAGCTTAAAGGCCTCGTCGATTATTTGGAAGGGCACACCGACGTTGTCCCCAGGGCATTTAAGCGCGGATTATCTTCCTTCACGCTTCAAGACAGTCTACTCGTGAAGAAGAACTTCTCACCAGTCCGCGCCAATTACCTTCTTGTTGTCCCGTCAGGACTTCGTCCAGAAGTATTGGACGCCCTACATGACGATCCGACCGCTGGACACCTCGGATTTTCCCGGACACTATCGAGGATACAAGAAAAGTATTATTGGCCGCGCCTGACCGCCGACGTCGCCCGTTATGTCAGAACATGCCGAGACTGTCAGCGACGCAAGACACCGCCGACAAGGCCAGCCGGATTACTACAGCCAATCGAGCCTCCTTGCCGACCATTTCAGCTGATCGGGATGGACTTGCTGGGACCCTTTCCGACGTCAATAACCGGAAATAAGTGGATCGTCGTGGCGACGGACTACCTCACCCGCTTCGCTGAAACAAAAGCACTGCCGAAAGGTAGCGCAGCCGAAGTGGCGAAATTCTTTGTCGAAAACATCCTGCTGCGACATGGCGCCCCAGAAGTCCTCATCACCGACCGAGGCACGGCCTTTACAGCGGAGCTCACCCAAGCCATTCTGAAATACAGTCAGACAAGGCACAGGAGGACAACGGCCTACCACCCGCAGACGAATGGTCTTACGGAGCGGCTGAATAAGACCCTCGCCGACATGCTAGCGATGTACGTCGACGTCGAACACAAGACCTGGGATGCCGTCCTGCCGTACGTAACATTCGCTTATAACACGGCGGTACAAGAAACAACACAGATCACGCCGTTCAAGCTGGTCTACGGCAGGAACGCGACGACGACGCTTGACGCCATGCTGCCGCATGTAACTGACGAAGAGAATGTTGACGTCGCTAGCTATCTCCAGCGCGCCGAAGAAGCCCGACAGCTCGCCCGCCTACGGATCAAGAACCAGCAGCGTACCGACAGCCGACACTACAACCTCCGACGACGCTTCGTCGAGTACCAGCCCGGCGACCGTGTTTGGGTATGGACCCCGATACGCCGGCGAGGACTCAGTGAGAAGCTGCTGCGACGCTATTTCGGACCCTACAAGGTCATCCGACGTATTGGCGCACTAGACTATGAGGTCGTGCCAGACGGCATTTCGTACTCACAGCGGCGCCGCGCACGATCTGAAGTGGTCCACGTGGTGCGCCTTAAACCATTTTACGGACGCTGATGAACTTCCTTAGTTTGTTGTTTTCTTTGGTACGAGTGCTTTTCTTTGTTACTTTCGTTTGTTTGCAGCATCGGGTCGATGCTTTTTAAGAGGGGGGTAATGACACGTGTACTTATCTTTATCGGGCAACCACGTTTCGCCGCTTAACAACTGTAATCGCAGAGCGAGGGACGCACCTGCATGTATCCGACGTTTCTGGAAAGTTATCGACGCTTCTATCCGCGTGTCTGTTGTCGCCGAACCTTGTGTTATCAGATTTCATCGCGTGACACGAATGGTGTAGAACTTTGTGGAAGACACGCGGGTCCCATCAGTTAATCTGGAACAGTCGATGACTGATCTATAAAAGCCGACGCGCTTGACCCGCTGATCAGATTTTCGACGATCGCCGAGCGTGTTCGCCGCTATCGTTGCGCTATAAGTGTAGCCTGTTTTGTGGGCACAGGTTCGCCCAATAAAAGTTAGTTTTCTTGTTCACAGTATTGCTACTGTCTTATTCAACGTCACCACCACGTGACAATATATATATATATATATATATATATATATATATATATATATATATATATAAAGTCTGTTTGACCTGCCTATAGAGAAAACAATTCAACAAGGGACACTCGGTGTAAACTGGCAACAGGAAATACGTCACGCAAGCATTAATGCCGTCCTTTAGCTGCAGCAAGCATTAGAATAGAAAAGAGTGCGAAATAAAGTTAACAGACATTGGTTTTTTAAATTTGCTTCCGGCTAAAGCTAAAAAGTTTTCCGTACGAATGAACTAAAACTTTGCGACTTATTTTTCTTGCGTTGCCTAGCGACAGGCCAGGACACACCAGATGCACACACCATGCGCCAGACAAGCTGCCGAATGGAACGAGGCTGGTTGTGCATGTGAAGTTAGCCTGTTCGGGGACCCAGTTTTTTTTAATTTCTTTTTCCCCTTCCTTTCTTTTTTCTTTTGCTGTAACCTGGTTTGTCGGGCTTCCGGTGCATTCTTGCGTTCCTACTGTACTTCTTCAAGGCGCGACAGCGCTTTTGGACTATGGCAAGGTGAACAATTTTTGTTTGACAGTCTGCGAGGCATTTAAAGTAGGTTAAGCTTACGGCACAGATCTAAGAGTTGCGACGCAGTTACCGAAAAAATAGCTCGGTCGCCCAGGCGCTGATAGTTTGAGTTAATGAATAGTATTGGGACATGTTTGCGACGCTTTTTTCGGGCCCCCACGTTATAGTTACTTATTTCGGTAGTCTTTGGGCACGCTCGCTGCACCCGGCTTTGCGACGCAGTTAGCGAAAAGCAGCTCGGCCGTGTGACGCAGTAGGTTTCGTGTGTACTGAATCTTAGGGGCGAAGTATGTGACGCATTTTATGTCCCCCCTTCCCTCGACAATATATACCTTCTTTCGGTAGTCACGCTTGTGGAAAACACGACGAGCGATTGCGAAGGCTGATAACGTGGACTGTGTTGCTTGCGCCGGCGAAACACGCAGAAGATAACGCCCAGACGCTCAAAAACCAGGCACACGGAACTAGAAAATTCCGCCTTCTGAACAACCGAAAACGGCCTTTGCACCTACGCATTTCTCTTGAGTGCGAGTAGAAGGCATTCTGCGAGCGTCTAGCATGGTCTAGCTGAGAGCCTGTGTTGCGGCAACATCTGTGTACGTAGCCTACCATGGCGTCGGCTCAGGCCAAGTCGTTTTGGAAACGCGCCAGTCGTCCTTGTATGTGAGAGGACATAATGTCTAGGAATGGTTCAATGCTTGGAAATCAGGGGTTCTCTTCATACTATAAGGTATTGTTGAAGCTATCGATGAAGGGAATTATGCAGCGTCAGTGTTTATAGACTTAAGCAAAGCGTTTGAGAAAATAAATCACCGCATTTTATTTCGTAAGCTTGAATCATCGGGAATCACCGGCCCAGCACTCTTGTTACTACAAAATTACTTAACAGACAGAATGCAGGTAGTAACCATTTCATCCGTTCATTCGAAAACCATGTTCACTAATATTGGTGTGGCCCACGGTTCCATATTGAGTCCGCTTTTATTTTTATTATACGTCAATGATAATTATACGTCAACTTGTAATTATTCTAATGACCTCAATAAAAACCGATTCTGATTCTGATGAGTCGGGTATTTTCTAAGCCATCTATAAAAAAAGACTTGCTTTTGTTTGTAATGCCGTCTGTTAACCACTTTCGCACGTTTTGCCTCTACACGCAGTTTTTCTATAATGCCTAAATACGAAAATGACACATTTTTGTAATTCGCTTTTTTTTCAGCTGATGCCGTCCGGTGGAGCTTTGTACGGCAACTCCTGCTTCCTACCTGGTGCCACAACATTGTACGAATGCACCAGGGTGAGTGGAGGGAGGGAGGCTGTGATTTGTCAATCTGTAGCTGCGCAACATGTTTATTCACCTTGTTTGACACATTATATACGGTGACTTTTTCGTAGGTAGGTAGATTTATTGGAGGTTTATATGCATATTTAAAAATATTGTTGCGAAGTTTCTTGTATACTTGAAGCGAACTTCGTTTCTAGTGACACTATTGGCCCTCTATCAAGCTGTATCTTCGCATTTGTATATTCCACGGTATCTTGGCATTACTGACGTACGAAGGCAAGTCAAATGAAATTGAGCCAACCTACCACGCCCATTAATGGTTCGGTCCATTATCTGCGAGGCATGCGCGTAGCACACAGACATCTCTAATTTACAGAGGTGACACGCAGGTGTGATGATAAATGTTCTTTAATGCTCGCTTACCCTGGGTTCAACGTGGTTGGGTGACGTAATGGACGCTCCCAAAGTTGAACAGCGTGGTGTCGTGAGGTTTTTGACAGCTGAAGGTGTCACACCATAATTCATGAATATTTCGGTTATCGGTTTTGTGTGCGCAATCGATGCCCAAAATATTGAACCACCTCCAGAAGACGGGGAGGTTCGGCACTGCCTTGACTCATCTGATCGGTATCACAATGAGGGTGACGACCTTTTGCCTCCAATTGTTTCCGCGGGGACAAATTATGGTGCCACTACTACGAGCCTGAAACACGATGGCAAAGCTTACAGTGGAAACTTCTGAATTCACCATCCCCAAGGAAAGCAAAGGCCGTGATTTCCGCCTGAAAGGTGTCGAGTTTTTTTTCGATAGTCAGGGACCATTACGGATCGAATTTGCTAAACGTGGAGAGACTGCCAATGGTTTCCGATATTGAGAAACGCCGGATCGGCTACGTGTCGCAATCAAGAACAAATGACGTGAAAAATTGAGGAATGGGATCCTGTTGCTCCATGACAATTCCCGTCCCAACATCGTTGATATGGTTAGTACAAAACTGGCATAGTTCAATTGAGAAACGCTGCAACAGCTGCCATAGAGCCCAAACTTGTAGCCTTGCGACTTGCACATTTTGGGCCATTTGAAAAAAAAAAGAGCTCAAGGGAACCAGATTCGTGTCGGACAATGACGTGAAAGGCTCAGTTGCAGACTTTTTTGAGGCAGTAACCCAAGGAGTTTTATGAGACGGGAATCACGCGGCTCGTTAGCAAGGGGGACAAATGTCTGAATGCTCATGGAGACTACTTTTAAATAAAGTGCCCCGTTTGTTATATATTCGCATTGGCTCACTTTCATTTGACTCGCCTTTGTATAATTTGCATAACAACTGCTTTTTATATGTGATCTCTGTCACGACTATAATTTCGGTGCAATTACTCACGATGCACGACTGGTGACAGCTGCTCTTGCGCGATACATTGCAACAAAGAACAGGATCATTGAGATTTTCCCTGGCCGTTTCATATGTACAAATATGTAAGCAAACTTCTTGAATGACAAAGTTTCATTAAAATATTTGTCCTCAACTTGTTCATTTGATGGTCTTCATATTTTTCATATCAGCAGCATGCAGTGCTTTGCTGGTTTCAAACTGATATAGTTCTAAAGTTCATGTGATATTTTCTTTACTTAATAAGTAGATGGAAAACATGGGAGCATTGACATCAGTTATTTCAGGCGCAATGTCTGATACATACGAGCACATTCTTTTATAAAGAAATACATATTTTACTTGCCTTGACAGTGCGTAGCATTCAAGAATTCGTTTGCAGCATCTTTGGCAATGGCAATGCAGCTATTATTCATGTATTTGATCCCTTGACAAATTGTATAAGGAGGAGGCCGAGCTGCGCCTGAGCGCCCCCCCCCCCCTCCCTCGCACGAAATTTCCGGCTACGCCTCTGGCCCTTCCAAATGACGCATGTGTGGCTCATCAAGATACGAACGCCAGAGGTGAAGGAAGTGCTGGTTAACCTGGGTGGTTAACCCGCACTAAAAGTGCGTTCTTGCGCCATGATTTATTCTGTGCAGCAAGACATATCACACTCAAAGTGCAGTGGGTTCCATTCCATGTTACTGGGGAAACATTAAATAGGGCTTTCGACCACTACGGCGAAGTGAGAGAAGTATAACAAGAGGATGGGATGGTGATGGGCTTCCAGGAAGCCGAGTTCACCACGCGTATTGTGCGGATGACGCTCCGTGAGGACTTAACACCAGACGCTCTGCCCCATTTGTTCCAAATCTGTGGTGGTTTAGTGCTCGTGGTCGTTCCCGCAGAGCTCCAATGTACCTTCGGTTTCGACTCAAAGGACACATTAGAAGAGACTGCAGAGTACCAAGGTGTGCTCAGTGCCGGGAATTCGGCCATGAAGCACAAGATTGCGTGTGTACATATGCAAGAGTTACTGGCCGCAGCAACCTGACGACTAGTGTCTAGAATTGATGGAAAAGGAGGTAACGGACAATCTGACCGCGTCCTTGAAAACGCTAGTTAAACAGGTGGCAAGTGACGCGAAAAAGGTGGCAACGCCTTCCGCGTTGACACAGGACGACACAGCAGGAAGAAAGCAGAGACAAAGAATGAATCAATAAGAGAGGACAGCCCTGAAGCCGAAGAAAGGGACCATGGGTGTGACGCGTTTAACGTGGGGATGGATGCGGAGCCAGAGATTACTTATGAGACACCGCATGAGACGGGCACCGAGGAGACGGCCACACCTTCCAAGAAGCACCGAAGTGGTGATCCAGATGAGTAGACGCCGGCGGACAATGTTCAATGCCTGGAGCCGCACTCGATGGTGGTCCGATCGTCCCAGGCCAACAAAGAGAAGTACGCCCCAGTGCAAAGGTCAGCATCGGTCAACCGAGATGGGCAGGCGACACAGTGACCAACGCGACCGGCGTCGCGGGAGCCGTTCAAGCTGTCGTGCAGACAGGGACGCTCGGTTTGTTCAGGGGGAGGGGTATTATGTAAGTGTCCACCTAGTGGACTGTCCATATCGGCCGCTGCTGATTGGATGTAGCTGTACGAGCGAGGAGGAGACGAGTGGCCCTATACAGTCAGGAACAACCGAAATTGACAGTCCACTAGGTGGACTCTTACAGAATGCCTCCTCAGTTGTTATGTGCTGGGGGCCTTACCATCGTTTTACTCTTGCTATTTGAAATGGCTATATCGCTAGCTCCATTGCGCGTGAGTACGCTTAATATGAGAGGTGTCAGGACGAGACGGAGGCAGCGTCAGATCCGAGGCGTAATGTTGGAAGATGATTGAGATATTGAGATATCTTGCCGACTTAAGAGACTGATATTGAGAGTGAGCATCAGAATGACGGTATGGTTGTACAGTTTAGTAACCACTATACTGTATGCATTAGCTTTGCTATTGGCACAACAGCGGATTGCTGTATGTCTATTAAGAAATGTCTGGACATAGTTTAAGAAAGAGTTATACGTGGTCAGAGAGGACGATTTGTGCTGTGCAGTTTTGTATATTGCAACATTAAATACCGGATGCCGTGCGCACCAACAAAAGTGAATGGCCGGCTAAATTTCTTCCAAGAAACATTGTAGTTTCCGAAAACAGATATATGTTTGATACTGTTAGGAGATTTCAACTGCCTTTTGATCTGCGGCGATCGTTCCAGTGATGGATAATGGGCTGACAAGAGCGTTGTCTTTCTGAGGGGGGTCACTGCCACTGCAGGAGCCTTGTTGGAGGACATTGTACATTACGCGAAGGGAGGCAACAGTCGGTATTAAATTCATTTTCAAGGCAATAGCCATGCAAGGTTTGAGCTTATTTTCGCAAGAAATCACCACACTGTGTGATTATTACAAGGTGCTGAACATAGCATTCAGCAGCCATTGTTTAGTAGCGTTCACGATAGGGAAAATGATTACCGCGAAGTCTGGGTTGAAGTAGGAAACATGCAAATTAAAGGCAAAACTCTTAAAAGACGAACAATTTCCAAAAAGGTGTCTGAACAGACAGTGCTCAAGCAAATAATCACTGTGAAATAGGATGGGGTGAGCGATGGGAGAGGTTTGAAAAAGTTGTAAAAATGAACGCCATAGAGCGAGGGTAGAAATACGTGTTGAAGAGCGCCAAGAAGAAAATAGCCTAACAAATGCTCCAGGAATTGATGGATGCTGAAACTACAACGCCAGGCACTTTAATCGAAGAAATAAGGGGGCAAGAAAGAATAATATTGAGGCTATCGACATGGAAAGATAAACTGACGCATTTGCTAGCGCACGAACGAAAGAGATCTTGGCTGATGAAATGCCAACAGAGCGTGTTTTGGAAAATGAGAAAAAGTATGCGAAGAGAAAAGAAATAATTGAGATTTAGTATAAAGGGAAAATATTTAGATATGCCAAACAAATCAATTGCGCCTATGAGGGATATCACAGAGCTCTTCAAGTGTAGAATACCGAGCAAGCCTGGGTACGAGAGCCATTTTCTAACGACTCTTCCTAGATTAGACGCTGAAGAAACGGAAAGATTATCCGCAGGTATCAGAGCAAAGGAGATTGATATGGCCATTGAAGACCTTAACCCTGGAAAATTGGCAGTATCTGATGGCTGAACAGCAGCTTTTTACAAAGGTTTCTGCTCGCAGATAGCCAGCGCATTAAAACGTGTTCTTAAGAAGGCATATCAAGAAGGTGACACGCCTCCTAATCCTAATCCTAATCTTAATCATGAGACAGAGCTCATAATCCTAATCCATAAGAAAGGGGACGCCAAAGACTTGAAAAATAATAGACCGATCAGCATACTCTCGGTTTCCTACAAAGTATTTACTAAGGCAATCGTACATTGAATCAGGAACACCTTAGACTTCTGTCAACCAAAGAAGCAGGCAGGATTTCGTAAGGCTACTCAACAATAGACCATATTCACACTATCAATCAGGTGATAGAGAAATGTGCGGAATACGACCAGCCCTTATACATAGCTTTGATCGATTACGAGAAAACATTTCATTCAGTCGAAACCTCAGCAGTCATGGAGGCATTACGGAGTCAGGGTATAGACGAGCCGTTTGTAAAAATACTAGAATATATTTATAGCGGCTCCACAGCCACTGTAGTCCTCCGTAAAGAGAGCAACAAAATCCCAATCATGAAAGGCGTCTGGCAGGGAGATACGACCTCTCCAATGCTATTCACAGCTTGTTTACAGGAGGTATTCAGAGACCTGGATTGGGAAGAATTGGGGATAAGAGTTAATGGAGAATCCCTTAGTATCTTGCAATTCGCTGATTATATTGCCTTACTAAGGGGACCAATTGCATTGCATACTCACAGACCTGAAGAGCCAAAGCAGAAGGGTGGGTCTAAAAATTAATCTGCAGAAAACTAAAGTACTGTTTAAAGGGACACTAAAGCGAAACAATAAATGAGTTTAGATTAATGAAGCATCGTTTGAGAACCCTGAAGGCAGTCATTTAAAGAAAAATACTTTGATTATTAGATGAGAAAATGCAGGCCGAAGTATCAGTATTTGAACTTCGCGCCGAAACCCAAGCGCCGGTACGTCAGCGTGACGTCAGGGATTCCAAAGTATGTTTTCGCATTTGGGCCGCATTAGCTGAATAAAGGATCCCGAAACTTGCCATGTTTAATGTTTGGTTCCATTAGAACACAATGTAGTCAATCTGTACCGCTATATATAATTAGCAGGCCCTAAAAGATGGCATCAAAATCCAAGACGTCACAGCCCCCAGGGGCGGGAACTTAAGTAGGCGTCGCCACCCGTATTTCGTTCTTGCGCTTTTTCTGGCTAACCAAACGTCTCATCGTTGTAAAAGTGGTGTTTTTGGTGTTGTAGAACGGTAAATTACTGATGCAGAAGAAATCATTTTTCCCTTTAGTGTCCCTTTAACAGTCTCGGAAAAGAACAGCAGTTTACGATAGGTAGCGAGGCATTGGAAGTGGTAAGGCAATACATCTACTTAGGACAGGTAGTGACCACGGATCCGGATCATGAGACTAAAATAATCAGAAGAATAAGGATGGGCTGAGGTGCATTTGACAGGCATTCTCAGATCATGAACAGCAGGTTGCATTATCCCTCAAGAGAAAAGTGTATAACAGCTGTGTCTTACCAGTGCTCACGTACGGGGTAGAAACCTGCAGGCTTACGAAAAGGGTTCTGCTTAAATTGAGGACAATGCAACGAGCTATGGAAAGAAGAATGATGGGTGTAACGTTAAGGAATAAGAAAAGAGCCGATTGGGTGGGGGAACAAACGCGAGTTGTAACGTTAAGTGATAAGAAAGGAGTAAATTGGGTGAGGGAAGAAACGCGGGTTAATGACTTCTTAGTTGAAATCTAGAAAAAGGAATGGGGCATGGGCAGGACATGTAATGAGGAGGGAAGATTACCGATGGTCATTAAGGCTTGCGGACTGAATTCCAAGAGAAGGGAAGCGTAACAGGGGGCGGCAGAAAATTAGGTTGGCGAATGAGATTAAGAAGTTTGCAGGGACAACATGGCCACAATCAGCACATGACCAGGGTGGTTCGAAAAGCATGGAAAAGGCCTTTGCCCTGCAGTAGGCGTAACCAGGCTGATGATGACGATGATGATCAAGAAGGTCAATGCCACCGTCTTTTAAAATGGCGTATGCAGTCTTGGTACCAAAAAGCGATAACGCGAATGAACAAAGTCACAGGCTACAGGTTAATTACGCAGACGAACGTAGATTATAAAGTTTTAATGAAGATATATGCGCGGAGATTACAAAGGGTTATTGGTGCTTTAATAGGACCACATCACACTTTCGGGATAAGAGGGAGGTCTATATTTACTGATATCCATGTGGCTAGCAGCATACGCAAAACTTGTGTTGCAGATTTTTGGAAAGCCGCTATGTTACAAATTACACAGAGTATGTCACAATCTCCCTTTTTCAATTCTTGATTATGTTGGGTTTGGATCATGGATGATAGAGGGAATTAAAATAGCATGCACTAATTCGACAACTAACCTCATTATCAACCATGAGCTAGCTGTAAGTATTGAAGCGCTTTCTTCTGTTCATCAGAGGTGCCCCTGTCAACCCTTTTGTTCGCAATATATCTAGAGGCTCTCTCTAAAAAATTATTGCTAGTCCGGATGCGTGTGGTTTCAGCCTACAAGGCTGTGAAGTCCGTTTATTAGCTTACGAGGATCATGGCTTTTTTTTTTCTGCGCTGATAAGGAGAGTGTTCCAACTGATATGGCAATTATGCATGGGTTTTGTGACATGATGAACAGCAATATAAACCTTAACAAGTGCGTCGGTTTCTGGGATGGCCGGTGGAAAACAACGCCGCGTGATTTTGAAGGTGTGAAGTGGGTGCTTACACCTGGGATTTATCTTGCTGGACCGTCAGCCACGCATCGATACACCAAATATTTATGGGATGGAAAGGTGCAGGAATTAAAAGCTCAAACTGATAAGTGGGCGGGCATGACCTCTCAATATTCGCACGTGCAGCTATCTTGCAGAATCTTCCTGGTGAGCAAGCTTTGGCATCTCATGCAAGTACTGAAGTGTTCCCGATTCAATGTTAAGAAATTCCATAGAGCATTTGCTGTATTTGTATGGCGGTCAGAATATGAAAGAACAAACAGGAGCAACCTGTGTCGCAAGTTGGGTCAGGGGGGCTTGTGATTATCGAATTCTTACTAAAAGAAACTGGTGTCTACATTTTTGCTCTTGCAAGACACGAGAAATCCTTTCTTGCGGACAGTTATTCAAGTCCGGTTGAGCAATGTCTCACCTAACTTTATTGTGTCGATGAGGGAGGATGGGTGTTACGCAACGAGTAGATTTCTACGTGAGGTGGTCGTGGCATTTAGATCTTTAAACCACCGCTTTTCCATATAATATTTGGTTACGGTGACACGTAAGTAGGTAAGCTCAGATTTGATAGACGTGCTCCCGGAACCATTGTATCGATTATTATATCGCGAAGGCCAATGGAAAGATGTGGTAAAATTTGTGAAACGAATGATGGAACTAGGGGGAGTGAAAACCTTCCCTTTTAAACTACATACTAATACCTCTCCTGTGAAAACACGCCTAGAAGGAAAATAAATATATTTACCGTGGGGGGGGGGGGGGGAGGGGTAACTTTTTAATTTGCAAGAAACAAGAATCTAAAAGATATGTTTTGCTAGGCTGTTTAAGCGTGATCTTTTTTTGGGATAATATGCAAATAACTATTAAAGGTAATTAACGTTAACACCGCATGGTATTCATTACTTAGCTAGAGAGCAAGACGGTGTGCCTTATGACATGTTCTTTCTTATCCTCCTTCATAGCATTTGGAGAAACCGCATGGTTGTAAGTAATTGTGATATATATCTGAGAACAGCAAACTCTTCATTCACTGGAAACCTGAGTGAACTGCGTAAAATGTACCAGAAATTAGTCTATGACGATGAAGTACGTGTTGTTATTAATGGGTGCTTTTGTCAAAATAAAAGTTTTGTAATCTTAACACCAAGCTCAAAGCGCAGTGGTGGCAAAGGGAACATTCTCAGCTGGTGGCAGCGGTGTGTAATGATGCATTTTCCGAATCTCTGCAAATAAAAAAGAAAATGAATGACAGTACATAAATCGGTCAGCATGGTGGTTCTCGCAACCCGGAGGTCACTGGTTCAAATCCGCAGCCCAACATGCAATTTTTACTTTCGCCCGGGTTGAGTATTTTGTATGGCAAGACTAACACCGATGCCGACACGATTCAGGCAATCCAAGCTTCGCTTGTAAAGCATTTGCGTAGTTAACTGGGTCTTGCGTCTATTTTATGAAATTGCAAGTTGAACAGATTCGATGGAGGCTTCTGAAGATCATTCGAAATATTTTTTTTTACTAAATTATAAAACTATTGCCCACAGGCCGCATGCGGTTGAGCAGTAGAAGCGAAAAAAAAAATACCGCGTTGATCACAGCCGGCGAGACGCGTTCAAGCTGTTGCTCAAAACCAGCACCCAAAAACTGCAGCCGGAACTCTGATTGAGGTATAAATACCGGCAGCTTGGTGCAATACAGCCGCTTCGGCCACTGGGCTCTATGGGAGGCTTCGTTCTCGTTTAATTTCTGTCGCTGTGGTGTCTACAAGCTGTCATTGCATGGCCACACAGTGTGCTGTTGAATCGGTGAATCGGTGACTTTCTCCGGTGACCATTTTTCATCGGTTAACAAATGTCAAACGTTATCGCTGCACGAAGGATTCGTCTGCATGTGCCGGAAGCTTCTCGAGTGTTCTCGATGGTTCTATCCGCCGTATCCTGTGACCAAACTTTGGGTAATCTGATTGTATGCACGACATGAATTGTGCAGCACTTACTGGAATGCACGTGGGCACCAGCCAAAGCCGACGCGCTTCACCCACTGATCATATTTTCGACGATCGTTGGCTCTGTCGTCGCTGTCCTTGCACTTTGAGTGAAGCCTGTGCCCAATAAGGTAACGTTTAATAATAATAATAATGATATTTGGGGTTTTACGTGCCAAAACCACTTTCTGATTATGAGGCACGCCGTAGTGGAGGACTCCGGAAATTTTGACCACCTGGGGTTCTTTAACGTGCACCTAAATCTAAACACACCGGTGTTTTCGCATTCCGCCCCCATCGAAATGCGGCCGCCGTGGCCAGGTAACGTTTCGTAACTCGCAGTTTTACCACTGGTTTCTTCACTGTCATTGCAACGTGACAATATTGCACCGTGCTTGTAGTCTGAGTTTCTGTGAGCAATGAAGTTCGCAACTTAAATACACAAAAGCGGTGTAGGAATAAGGCAGTGTGCGCTGTCTGAAGTCTACCCACATATTGCCCATCAAGCGGCCTTTGTTTTCGCCAGACATAAACAAATTGTCTTATTTGTTCACCAAGGACATTGCTGAAACCAAGTCAGAACGTGTTATGACGCCTGAAAATGGGGAAAGAAACGACAGCTCAGTAATTATTTTCAAACCTTCGATTTAGACAAAGAACGTAAAAATTATATCGCACATTGTAGTTATCATACCTCCCCCCCACTTCCTTTTCCACAAATATAAACCTGTTGTAACCTACAGGGTTGCCGGGACACTGGAAAGCATAGCGGATAGCGGCCGTGTCACATGCCGTAATACTTCAATAGCGTTTTTTTTTTACAAAGGCTGTGTTTGATCCAACTGCATTTCGCACAGAATGTTTCCATAGCGTACCACCAATTTTCGCTAAATTTGGCCTTGGTGGCTTTCATAATTCTGCTAGGGCAATGCGCTCAATCCTTCCCTACTCGGTAGACACGCTCAAACACTCTAGAGCGCTTGCATACGTAATTTATTGCGAAAGCCCCAATTACCAATCTATTTTGACCTTAACACGTCCACATGTCCTATTAGCTGGTCCTTATAGTCGCCGCACATACGAAAGTCGCCTCCTTTATTTCAGTGAGGACACCAAGCGAAACTTCTCTATCATGCATCAAAAAGCAAAAAAAAAAGAAAAGACGAAGGCTCAACAATTATTCGTGATGCTTCTAAATAAGCCAAAAACATTAAAACTGCACGACGCATTGTACTTATAATGCTGCCTCTTCCTTCAACGTATAATACAAATGAAACGCAGAGTTCTCTTGGGACATTGGGAAACCTAGCTAATAGCAGCAGCGTGACACTTTGAGACCACTTACTTAAAATTTATTCAACGCTGTGCTTCATCGACACGCATTTACCATTGTACATAATCTTGGCGTGTTGTTCTCCTTATATTCGGAAAATTTGATCTCATTTGTAGTTATTATTCCAGCGCAACCGCCTATGTTTTACACTGCTCGTAAAATAGCCTCGCAACGCTATGGACCACTTGCATGCATATTTTACTGGAAAATGCGCATTTCATTGCTTTTCAGACCACACAAGAAACCTACACAGTGCAAGTTTTCGGTGCACATCGGCAAAAAGTGCCCCCATTTTTTAAAATACGAAATATCTGCTGTTTTTGCTACTGCTGGGAAACAAGTAATAGTCTAACGCTTATTTATAAACCGCCTGAAATTGAAATCATCAGAGTTAGAGGCGACACATGTCTTTAGAAAAATTCAAGTCACTGTTATATTGTTATTGAAATGGCTCTCCATGTTCGACCAAGGTCATCTTCACGAGCACATCTGCGATAAGTCTTAAATACCCAATAAAATTCGTCAGCTACACCGGTAAGAGGTTTGATTAGATTTTTGACGGTGATAAGCAACGCTATGTAGTCTATGTCTGGAC
The DNA here is from genome assembly GCF_038994185.2 of Dermacentor albipictus. Classification (NCBI taxonomy): domain Eukaryota; kingdom Metazoa; phylum Arthropoda; class Arachnida; order Ixodida; family Ixodidae; genus Dermacentor; species Dermacentor albipictus. Next base: position 143,165,437 of record NC_091823.1, on the reverse strand, counting down.
AGAGATTAAATAGTTCCAGCATTTGATAAGCCAATGCTTTCAGGCTGTAAGGCACAGCAGTCGTTGGGCGCAGCTGATTATAATATTTTATCCGGACCTCCCTGTCACCCCCAGGTTAAATTTAGCAAGCCGATTGTGTTTTAAAATACGGATATAGCGCTGCCAAAAAATTGCGCCTTGTGCAAGTTGTGCAAGCCGACATTTGTTAGGGCGGGAACAGCCCAGTGCCAGGCAACGCGAGCGTGTGTGGCGAATCCCGCACGTCATTTGCTACAAGCCGGCCCGGGAAAGCACAAAAGGCAATTCTCGCTTTCCAAGCAAGGGATGCGTTGCAAAGAAAATCATTAGTTATGTGGCCAGTCTAATAAGAACATTTAGCTTCAGCTGTGTTCAGTTGGACTTTCCATAGTGCAGCCGAAAGTGCCTGCTTTCAAAAGTGACGGAGAGAGGGGGCAAATTACATACTTTGTCCCTAACTTTTGACAGTGGGGCGGGGGGCAAGTGCTTGCCTTGGCCCCACCCCCATGTATATACACCTATGGCCGTCGCCTACGCTGGAGTGCTTCTGGCCTCACCACACCCAAATCGCCGTATATTTTGAATAAAGTTTTCACTCGTCGGTGAATTATGTTTTTGCAGCCTTCTTTGTGCACCGTAGTGGAAATATCTCGGCTGTCAATGAATACTCGATAATTGGTGCTTCCGTATGTCGCCAAGCACTGGGCACCAAGTGGTACATCGCTGGTCGGTCGCATAGCTCCCATGTTGCCATGTCACTTTGCTATTTGGTCGTCGATTCACGTAGGGTCATGTCCATGGAGCTGTCGGTACAATGCCGCGGCCTTGCTGCGAAGCCGTACTGCGGAAGATATTTGTCGTTTAAATGAGAAGCTATGGTGTGATCTTCAACAGTTATTTCAGTTTTCTGGATAGAGGCTAACGCACTTGCAAAGGGCATAGTCAAAGTACAATCGACACTGGCAGAAACGTTAGAGATCAGGCAACACTGACCATGTAGGTAATCGTTGATGTGTCTACCGAGTTCCTGCAATCCTTCACTCGCAATCCTTCACTGCGCCTGTGGGCGCTGCGCGCTGTCGGCAACCCTTCGCAATAGTATTTGGTGGTGCAGGAGCATCTGCAGCTGGCCTGTCTCGTTCTCCCCAGCAACAGGAAAAAGGGCTGTGATCGGGAGCGTGCCAAACATCTGTTTTCCTTTGGAAGGCTTTATACGCACGCCTATAGTAATAGCACTAGAACATCTAATGTGCAAAAGGCTTCGTAATCTTTCTTTCTTTCTAAGTGGCGTGGGATTACGGGTGGCTTGACAGGCGGTGGTTGGCGGTGCTACTGCGGTGTTATGGCTTGCCATTTCGCCACGCGCCTGTCTGTGTGGTGTAACCTGACGTGAGCACCGAACCACACTTTGCTATGCACGAACGAACGCTCATACGGACTACTTGATGCTGTTGTGTATGACGTTTTGCAGTGCCGCGTTATTCATAGGCAAATACGTTCCTTCGGGTTTTAGGAAATGAGGCCGGTAGCATTGTGAATAGGCTGTATTCGCATTTACGGAGTCATGCTGGGCAATTTACAGTTAAGCTTGCCTCGTTAAACCAGCCTGAAGTCCCAATATGCAACCCCACCATGACCGAAAGCGCAATGAAACAACGAAAGAGGGCACAAATACTAAAAAGACAAATAGAATAAAGAAGTTTTATCTAGGAACATGAACTACTTTGTTGTGTTCGAATGTTCCGGAGGTTACATTTCATGAACAGATACGATTGCGCAAATGCACAACAATCAGAACAGAAACCCATACGCCATCATCATCACTGTTCCTAATTTTTTTATTGGAGTTCTTGATCACACATGCGTAGCCGCGGAGAACGAGCTTTGACTCCTACTGTGATTTGCCGAAGAAGTCTGGAACTTCAGGAACAGTTGTCGGAGATGTGGTACTTTGGTGAGGTGCCGCACAGCAGGTCGTAAATAAATTCACAGCAAGGGTCTCTCTGGTTTATTTTGCTTTCTGGTTTCCAAAGAATACAGCCCGCTCCTGCAGAAGAATCCAAATAAATTGTGCTGTTTTTCTCCTTGAATGTAATTACATTGGGAGAGAAAATTCATAACGATTTCAATGCAGAACTAGAATAGAACGTAGTAATAAGATCACAGGAACCTAAGCCATTCATGCGAGATTTCATGTAGTCAATATGACGTCGTCAATCTCTCAAATACAATAACGCGCCTTAGTGTATTTCAATATTTCAGCCAGCTGCTATTCGCTTTTCCAAATTTCAAGCAATCCACTAAGGGCTATGCTACATCCCCAGGTCTCCTTCTCTTGTCCGGGAATAGGAAAGAAATCAAGAATACCGAGAGCCGCTCTCTAACAGCTAACTTTTTCCGGAATCAACGAGAAATACTGCGAGAAATTTGCCTTGTGTTCGTAGACGATTCTATTGCACATGGTTCTACAACAGCAGCAGTCATGATACCCACAAGTGGTTAAGTTAAAGTTAAAGGACAAGTTAAAACGAGCGCTTCACAATCACTCACAAAACTTCTTCAATATTTCTGTATTAACAGTTGCAACTAAAGGGCACGTCTGGAGATTTTCTTGGCCATGTCCAGGTAATAGAATATTAGGTTCCCAGGCCCCCTTTAACGCGCCTAACAGTTGACGTGTCTCGCAAAATAGAAAATAATTTTAAATAATAAAAAAAACGCAAAACGAAACCGAAACCTGACCGAGCAGCCAAGCGAACCTCTTTGTGTGACGTGACGCGAGGCACACAACCGGGGGAAGGCTTGCAAAGCCTGCTGGTCTCACCCACAGGCCGAAGGAGAACGGCGACCGCACAGCGGCGATCGCGCAGGATCTTCGAGGGACAATGGCAGCTGCAGCAGATCTTCGAAGCAGTCAAAAAGTGACAGCTACGATTACGACGAATTAAAAAGCCACGAGTCAACGTTCGGATTCGACTCGCCACCCCGACAGCCAGCGCCAATGAGCAACATATCGCATTGCAACATGAAGACCTAGGATAGCCCTAACCCTTAATATTATACGCGTTACTGTTATTACAGCGAAGCTCTATGTGGCTAGTCGATTCGTCCATCCGTCCGTCTGTCACTTGTACGCCGAAGACTCCTCCGGCACAACCCTGTACGCATGCGCAAAAAAAAAACTAAATAAAAGTCGCCTTCCAAGCACTCCGTATACATGGTTAACCAGCGAAGATGAAACATGCGGCCCCGATATTTATCACTGGGTTAATCCTGACAGCTCATTAAAAACTTTCTCAATTATTGGTTACGTTTATGCGTTTCTTAATGAAGTTACGCAAACGTTTGGTTTCGGTTTTTCGCCGTGTGTATTTCACATGCTGCTCAATATGCTTTGCATGATCGCCATCACGGAGAAGTGCAATGTGTTTATTAAAGCGTTAATCACGATTGTTAGTAATAGCTTTCACTGTTATTGCTTCGGGACATACCTGGACAGCGTGCACGTTTCAGCTTCACCGGTAAACCATGAGTCCGAAGGGCTTGGGTGGTGATTCTTTACGTGTCTTACCCCTTCTCACGGAAGTGCTTGGAATACTCACCACAATATGTTGAGGTAGGCTTTCCGCAGATGTATTGCACAATAGCGCGCCACTGACGGTCCAAAGCCCCGACCGGTGCATTTGTTTACATCGGCAGGTACAGCGACCACTCGTCGTTACCTTGAGATATAGTGCTAGCTGCTCATCAGCGGCATAAATTAACGTAAAAAATAGTAAAACACGAAGGTGTGTGCATCTAAGCACCGCTGCATCATTCTGAGTCCCGCTGATATCAGCGACCGCAAACCTTCAAAAACAGCGAGCGCGAGAACGCAGTACGGCCGCGTTGTAATTATGCTGCAGCTGGCGATTGTTTAGGCGTCTGTATCGAAGGGGCCTCCGCTTGCTGCCCACTTGGGATAAGAGGGAAAGAGTGCACCTCGGAGGCTAATTCATGAGTAAGCATAAGAATACGTAAAAGTAAAGCAATGTACGTAGTCACATTTATTTTAGGGAAATGCCGGCGAGCGCGAGTGGCAGCCTTCGATAACAGCAACGCACCGATGTTGATTGCACACCGTGTCGTCGTTTCTAGCTTTGTGTGTGTGTGCGCTGTACTATAAATGAAGAAGGGCTTATTTCGGATCCTTATGTACAAAAGCGAACTACAGAAACAGTTTTATTCACCCTAATGGCTTAATTGGCTACAGGTAAGTCGGTCAGGTCCACCAGCAGTAGGTTCATGAACTCAGCGAATGTGATAGACTTAACCTGGATCGACCTCGGCTCAAACTGTGTGTGCTGATGGTCAGGGCTGAAGTGCGTGCAGCCAACATCACAAGACCACTTAGCATCCATCTCTTGTCTGTCCAAATAAGATGCAACTTTTCACGACACCAACGTCTCACGCCAAACACTGCCTCACTATCATCACTCCTCGGCCCTGACGTCTGCCGTTCATTCCCAGCATGCTCTGCGTACACTGCCTTCTTTTTACGACGTAATACAATGTGGTCAGTAGCTGAGGAGCCGGCAAGATAGGTGGTTCAAGTGAATGAACGAAATTCATTTTTAAAGAAATCTGCGCAAATTTCGAGCCTGTTGTTTTCAAGAAATCACGGAAGCGTGCAGGAGAACACCCTCAGCAAATTTATTTCAGACTCACTGACCTAGAAAGATCGCTGCAATTGCACAATAAGGTACTAAGACTAATTTGTCTCAGTGTAATGCGTCGGTGGACATTATCTTCAAGTCCAAAGTCAGTTCAGCGAGGAGTCGAATATCCATTGCAAAGAGAAGGGAAACAGCAACTGATAATACACATAGCATTGCTGTATAAGGACGGTCATGAGAAAGGCCACGTTATGGTGTTCTATTATATACCGAGCCATCGAAGATTCATAGGCAATAATCCAGAAGATTCAGAAGCAAGTCTTGGGCATACCGACAGCGACTCAGTAACCATCGCGTTCTCCAGACAACGCTATGGCTCTGTTTTCCTGTGGAATAATACGCATCTAGAGCTTGCGCTGCAACACTGGGCTCAGCCCACGATCACTTTTCTTTAGCTAGACCTAGAGTTACCGTATAGGATTTAACAAATGCAAAGAGAAGTCATACAAGTTGAATACACAGACTGTATTTCGGGGAAGCGTATATATCTTCATATCTTCACATATGTATCTTCATATATATATAGAGGCTCCAGGCTCTTAAACTGCATGACAGGCGCCTCCGCCTCGTCGCGTGGGTGAAGTGTTTACTCAGAACATGCATGCATATCGCCTTTGTGCAAAGTTCAGCGTGCACTTCACCGTCATCCGCATACCCTATCTTTTTCCATTCCCTTTCCCCTTTCCATTACGCAGAGTAGCAGGCCCGAGACAAAAGCTCACCCGACCGACCTTTCGACCTTTTTTCCACATTGAAATGTTTTCTATCTTGCTTCGGCCGCTTTTAGCGGCTATTGAAAGGCACCAACGCAAATGCGCGCGATTCAACTTCAAGTAAATGTTAAAAATGCAACGTGAGGGTGCCAGGCTCAGCATTAACGGAGCTGCGGTGGCATGATATTTAAAACGCAAGAAAAATCCATGTTCATGCGTAACACCATTGGCAATTAATTATTTGCTGGCAGACTGTAGCAAGCGTAAAAAGTTGTTCGTCCTCCGTGGACAAGTAAAGAAAGATGTCGTCGTAATGTCGGTGTCCATGTGGGCGTTTGCGTGAAAGCTGAAGCAGAACAAATTCCTTGCGGTGGGTTCAGCTTAGGCATATTGCCTTGAATCATATATTCTTCAAATAATCGTCCACTGTTTATTTTTTTTTCTCGTTCTTTTTCAGGATGAGATTCACTTTTCTACGCTTGATTATAGTGTTAAGACTAGAGAGCTCTACCCACCTTCATTCTACCCTCTCAGGTTATGCCATGCGATATGTACTGCTGAACAGTGTTGTTGCTTCCTTTAGTCTATTTCATGCGAGATTTACGAGTGAAGACTTAGGTGGAGTAACCTGGAAAAAGCTGTACAAAGGCACTGTTGACATGTTTCTCCCAGTATCAGAGTCCCCGCACTAGAGTGCCAGCACAGTAGCTTTTGAAAAGGGTAAAATGGTTCAGTGCCCGATGTGGTGCTATGTTCGTTTTCTTTACGCTTCATAATGGCACGTTAAACCTTAAGAAGGACGTGGGTGAATCATGCATTTGTTCCTTGGAAAAATCTCCTAGATAGCTTGTACACCAAAAAGCGCATCTTTTTTTTTTAACCTATGAGAAGACGTGCCGTTTTGAAACATAACGCAGCCAACATTTAATAAATGTACCCGCCAATCGACAGTTATAGAATTTACTTATCGAGTTTAGCAGAGCAGAATGATGGTGACGATGATGATGATGGTGATGCACACTTCAACGCCGTTATCTTGCGGGGGCTATAAATCACATGCCGCGTACACCTGGCCGTTTGCATGCTGGCGTCAATATTTTACGTTATAAAGAAGAAGAACGACACACTAGGATGTCCCGATGCCATCGCGTGTCTGGGAGTCTGAAGATCGGCGCGCTTGAAATCACCGTCGCCCTCACGCGTCGCGCGGCCGGTTCGCCCGTTACACTGAGCTCGCGTTGCTGCTGCTACGTTTCTGGTTGCCGCCTCGACGACTCCAGTAAACCTCGTCAAGCCATGCACGATTGCCTTAGGGAAGTAATTATCAGCATGAGCCACATCGATGCAAAAAAGCAAAAAAAAATATCGAATACCTGACCCGCTCTCGAATGTCGAACAACTTATCTGCATAAAACAAACCATATTTGGCCTCAAACATCAACCTGGTTTAGGCATGCGTTATTTAACCGACCTTTTATCTCGAGTTGTCTTTTCCGCCATGTAATATGTGACGCAAAACAGGCAATAAAGAGAACCATGACCACCTGTGGCCTAATCGGTAGAGCAATTGGGCTGTTCCCCTGTCCGCCAACCCACCAGCGGACACAAATTTTTTTTTAATGGACGACAGTTTCTGTGAGACTACGCGCTGCGTCTGCTATATGAAAATTGAGACGCCGTAACGTCTTTGACGTAATAGTTCCGAGGAAACCCGCAAGGTGGTGAGAAGTAATTAATAAAGGGAAAATCAGACATCCAACCATTCGTAGCAATCCCTGCAAAGAAAACCCACACGGGTTCCCCGAAAGAAAAGGCTCGCAGTTGCAGAAAAATTCATCCTGATCCGGGACTCGAAACTTGGACCACCACCTTTCCGGGGCAGCCGCTGTACCATCTGAGCTAACGAGGCGGCTAGCAGACAGCAGTGCGAAGTCGAATTTGTCAACAACTCGAAGCAAAGGCAAGAGTTCTTCATTGTAGCAATCGCTACGAAGCGGTGGATGTCTGATTTTCCCCTTTATTAGCACAGTAACGTCGTCTAGCGTAGAACGCACAATCCCAAGTTAGATAGCGTCTCGACAAAACAACTGCTCACAATTCAGTCGAAAGCGCAGCAAACCAGCAAAGGTACCGAAAAAAAATTTCGCTTTCTAACACAGCAATACTTGAGCGGCCTTCTCATTTATTGTTCAATAACGTTTCCACGTTACGTTCCAGAAATGGCGCTTCCGACCGAGGCCGATTGTGCAACTTGCTGAGCCCAGCTGCGAGTGAGCACGTCTGCACACACTATAGCGGGCACTGGCGCAGTATGTACTGAATCGTTTTATCGCCGTAGTAGTCGCAGGCTGTAGTGTCGACCAGCCCTATACGGAAAACGTAAGAATCGGTTGACACCCGACATGCGGATAGGCGGCACGAAAGGGTCGCGTTTCATCGGGGCAGCGTTGATGACAATAAAAGGCTTAATAAGGGGTTCTGGGAAGTATGTTGGGGATGTGTCAATTGCTATCAGTAAAAATGAAATAATGGGAGCACTGGAGGGCAAGTATACAGTTTCTTGCAGCGTCTATTCTTGAAACTTGAATAGAGAAATACTGGTCTTCTCCGTAGGCTAATCGAAGGGAGGGAGAGGGGAGGGCTAAGAAGAACCTGTTCGCATAAGTATAGGTAGGTACCAACCTCAGAACTACTGCAACCTCAGCGAAATCGTTCCAATTCTTAGGCAAATATTTAAAACTTGAGAAAATTAAATTAAATAATGGGGTTTTACGTGCCAAAACCACTTTCTGATTATGAGGCACGCCGTAGGGGAGGACCCCGGAACTTTCGACCACCTAGGGTTCTTTAACGTGCACCTAAATCTAAGTACACGAGTGTTCTCGCATTTCGCCCCCATCGAAATGCGGCCGCCGTGGCTGGGATTCGATCCCGCGATCTCATGCTCAGCAGCCCAACACCATAGCCACTGAGCAACCACGGTGGTATTTAAAACTTGAAGAAAACAATAGAACTCGTTCAGACGCCTTCAGTAGCATCAGCTACCTATCTAAAGAAACGCTCTGTTGTAATTTTGTAGTACCTCCATCAATATAGAGTTGACGAAACACCTTGCAACTGTTGCAGTTGATGTAGACCGAAGCCATATAACCATCGATTTGGGGATCTGAAAAAAAAGGAAAACAGAAGTACAATTCAGAATTTAATGGCAGAGTACTAACGCGAGAGTCGTGAGTTGATGTTAAACGTTACCTTGCGTGCACCACTGCTATTTACCTGCGTAGTACACAGGATACACAGGGAGACGTGTTTGCTTGAGGCATTCGTGTGCGTCATAATCTCAGAGACGGTTGAACATTATCATTGCCTCAAAGGACACACCGCATCGTGGCAGAAGTGCTAAACTTTATTTAAATTATGGGGCTGTGTGTAATTCAAGCTATTTCTGTAATTTTATATATCTATTTTGTACATATACCCGCGGTCTGCACCAGATTTCGCTGCGTAGCGAAGATGCTTCCTTTACGCGCGACGCAGGGTATCTCGCTATATTACCTAGAGGGAAATCTGGCGCCAACGTCTATGGGAGTTTTCTAAAGCGCGCTGTGCCGTTATTAGAAGGAGGCTACATGGACGTGCGAGACTTGTGTAGGATAGGGTCCAAAACGTGTTAATGGCTAAACAAATACTGCGTTCTTAAAATAAAAGCTGCATAAATGGTTTTCATTCACCCATATTCCAAAGCAGTGTTGTCACCTACAATGCAGGATCAAGCGAAGAAAAGCAGAAATAGACGACGAACCTCCAACTTTAGCGGGCCGCTGATAATTTTTATGTTTAATATAACTTTACATCGAATAGCAAGGCATGATAATCAAACAAGACACGTTTTTGCGTAATAATAAAGCAAAAACAGATTTTACGTGCTCTTTCAGTACGACATGAATCATTGTGACATACGGAACGGTGCTAACCAGGCGTGTTTTCAAGGCGTCCTGGCTCTCTGAGAGCGATCGCAATACGGCATTCCCATGCGTAAGACGGGCATTACACATGAAAGCGCAGCAGCGCCACATTTCCCTCCTGGTAATATAGAGAGAAACTCGGTGTCGCGCGATGCTTGTTTCGGACCTGGCGGTCCGTGACGCAGAGCGCTTGTTTTCGAGCCATCTCGCTGGTGTGCGTTTACCTGCTCCTTCTGCACATGTGGCCGGCACGCTTTTGAGATGTCAGCTTGAAGCACTTTCTTCAGGCTATGGACAATTGCAATGTTTACGCTATCACAGCCCAGCACACGACCGCAACAGCCCAGGACTGGCATTTTTATCGCATACAAAAACAAGCACAGCACGTGTCATACGAACAAACTGTGAAACGCTGCGGCGGTCCCGCATGGCCGGTATGGATGTATGGATGTTGTGAGCATCCAAATTGAAACGGCGAAGTGGGTTGTGCCATGGAGATCTTGGTATAATATGGCCTAATGTCGTAGCTACGTGAAAAGAAAGAGAAAAAAGAAAACGGAAAAAAAATTGGCCGAGGATTGCGCTTCTTAGTAATGCGATCTTGGAGCGCAGCTGCTGCCCTATTTCAACAGCAGGCAACTGCATACAGAACACGCAGTGCCTAACGGAGGCGGTTCTGCGTTTCGGATTGGGTAGCGCACTCCGCAATATGCCGCTATCGAGCCGGCGCTCCGGCAACGCGCCATCGCGCGGGCGGGGAGGCTAGCAGTTATGATTTGAGGTCGCTTGTGAGGTGGGATGAGGAAACGGGTGGAGAACAGGGGTATCAATTAGAGCTCACACACTCATTCACTCACAGACAGGCCTCAATGTAGCCGCACAAGGTTGGGGTGGAGCATAGAAGTAAGGGGACAAAACGCTATAACTGTCTTTCCAGTCACCGCAACGGCACTGCGCCAAGTAAGGGAAGGTATAGGGCAAGAGTGGAAGTGAGAGAAGGGCAGCCAGGCGCAGGCACTGCCAGAGGTGACAAATGTCACTGAGGAACGCACTGACCACCAACGGGGATGCGAGACACAGCTGAGAGCCATACAGCCACGCGACGCGGAGACGGAGGAGCGGAGAGCCGTGGATCACACGCGAGGCGGCAAGGAGCGCCGCCACCGCTGGCACCGCGGCTGTGCTGCGACAGCGGGAGGAGGAACAGCGAGGGCGGAGTGGACGGTAGTAATTATCAAGGGACTTTAGACGGTAGGGGTGATTCAGCGCAACGGCGCTGCGCGGAGGACAGGGGCGAAAGGGTAGGCGAGAACACATGATCCGGCTTTGGAGGACAAGGGGAGTGCAAGATTCGCACCGCGTGCGAGAGATGGCAGCAGGAGCGCGTGCAGCTAGAACAGCGCACGGACGATGGCCCTGGTTACGGCGAGGGGCGATGGTGCCGCGAAATGCAGGAACGGGCGCCAGGGAGCTGCGCTCTAAAACCATCGAAGAATTATCATCACACAATTTTCTAAACTCTTACTGGGATCTTTGTTTTCGCACGCCTGCTCTTTTTGTCGTTTCTCTGTTTCCACCAGTTTTCCTATTGCCTCTTCCTAATCTCTATTTCGGACACCTTAACTTTACACCTGGTCTCGCTGAAGCCAAAGGCTTCATGGAGGCCATAGGCGCCTAAATAGATCACTGGGCAAAAAGTAATAAAACATGAGCCATCGTTTCCCTAGCTTTGCCATAGCAAGCACATGCCTGTTCTTCGTTTTTGTATCTCGCTTTATAATTGCATGCTCTAAGGCATCCTGATGCCGCTTCGGAAAGTAATGAGCTCCCCTTTTGATAGTCATAAATTGTTGCTTTACTGATTTCGTTTTCTCCTCCTAAGTAGCTATTCATAGCAGGACTCTTTTCCATTGCCGCCACTTATGAGATTATCTCAGCATCTCTTAGGTTCGGCTTGATGTTCTTTGTTGCCATGTTGCTCAATATAGCGGTCGCATACTGGCTGGTAAGTTTCCTTCTTCTTTTCTTCCACTGTCATTCACTGTTTCAATCCGAAGCTTTCCCTGGCGAGCTCTCCAGCCCTTTAGCGCGAAAAGTGTAATGCCCTTGTATCTGCACAAAAATACGCAAGTTTGTAAGTGGGTCAACTTGAAATTTGGGCGTGGGCCTACCTGAGATATTGGAGTGGCTCAATGTATAAATAAAGGTCGCTGAGCGTCTTTCGAGTTATGGAAACCTCGCGGGCAAGCGAGCGCGTCCAGACGCTTGGCCGCGTTCCCATTGGGCCTTACTGAGGCGCAGTCAGCACGCAGGAGAGAGCTTTTACGGACACGGAACGCGCACATAACAGTTTTTGCGAGAGCGACAGCGAGTGTGACACGGCATCGCGACAATGCGCTCTCCCGTCACGGAATACCTCACGCGCTACGGTGGCAGCTGGTGTCCCCATTCCACTGCTGTGCTGCGTCGAGGCGCGCCCGTGCCTTGCGTTCCTGCTCAATCGGTACAATTGAATTGAAGGGGTCAGATGCGGCGAGAAAACCTGAGAATCGTCTACTGAAGCCTAAGCACTTTTTTGGCATTGGAAAGGCGATGGGCAAACGTGCTTAAGTTAGGAAAGGCAAGTAGGCAATAAATGCAGCCCTTCCCCTACCGCAATATGGGCGTAAGCGAAGCTTGATCTGCGTGCACTTGGCCTTTATCACGGCTAAGTAACGCGCCAATAATGGTGCCGGATTGCTTCGCCTTCCCTCTGCTTCAGCTCGGGATCTCGTTTCTGTCGGATTACCTGGGTTCGGACGGCTATTAATGGCTGGATCAGAGCGCCGACCGCGCGCCCTTTCACAAGCGAGTTGTTGCCGCCACTTGTCATCCGTTTTCCGAGACTGAATTCAACGGAAACGAAGCCCGCGCCGCGCGCGGGACCCCTTTTTCGTGCTCTTTTTCTCGGTGGCGGAAGCGAAACGGCTCTGATTGGTTGGACGCGTGGCGTGAGCCCGCACCTATGTAGCTGGAATCCTTGCTAACGACTCACGCTCCGGCGCCGGCGCCGGCGCATCTGTCAACTCATCAAAATGCCCTTTCCCCCAGCTGCTCTGCTATGAGAGCAACTAGGTTTTTGCATGTCCAGGCCACAGGCGAAACTTGTGACCTAATACAAAGCTTCGCTTGAAAAATCCCCGCCCAAGCACTCCGTACAGATGGCTAACCAGCGCAGCTGAAACATGTGGCCCCGGTGTTTATCACTAGGTTAATTCCGGCAGTTCATTAAACGGCGGCTTGGCAGGTTGCGAGATCCTCGGTACTCAGCTGCTGCTTGCGCTCGGCTGCGCGAGCCTCTCCTTGTGTCTGTGCTACAGCATTGGCACCGCGTAGACGACGCGTTCCCGGTTCTGCTGACGACCTTGCTAGTCGAGAGCTGCCTGCTCCTCAGGAGTACGTATGACGCGTGGCCTACCCACTTCGGAGCCGGAAAGAAACTGCTGCGAACGCGCTCGGCATCGACGGAGAGCAGTGACGTCAGTATTAGCGCAGCCAATCGCGCACCTCTTTTTTTTATTCGTTCATCCGCATAGGGTTGCGCCAGGGCAGTTTTCGGCATAGAAGCGACAGACAGACGGACGAATGAATCGTCTAGCCGTATACAGCTTCGTCGTAAAACGAAGTCACAGCCGAGGTGAACAATGGTTACGCTTTAGTTAACAAGTCTTCGAATTTCTGTAGCCTTTAAAGCATAAGCTTTCCATGGCGAGCTCCACAGCCCTGCCAAGTGAAAAGTGTAATGCCTTGTACCTGTAAAAATTCCGTAATTTGTGATGTTGAGGCATTTATTGGTTATGATAGTGTAAATATATATGATCGGTAGCTTTTAAGGGACGAGGAACAATTTAAAGCAAAGAAATAAAATACAGAGTATAGCCTTAGAGATACTTAGCGCTGTTTAGGAAATGCATGGGGAAGCTTACAATAGGTGTGGGCAAGCTGAAATTTGGGGTAACTCAACTTGAAATTTTAGGTTAGGTCAACTTGACGCTTGGAGATGGGCCAACAAAAATTTGGGTCTGGGCCAACTTGAAATTTGCTAGCGGGCCGACTTGAAATTCGATGGCGGCCAACTTGAAATGCGCTGTGGCTATACCTAAATAAGGCGGAAGGCCAAATTAAAATTTTGGGTTGGGCCAACTTGAAGTTTGATCGTAGGCCAAATATAAAAGTGGGGCTTGGCCAACTTGAAATCTGGGGATGAGCCAAGTTGAAATCTGCGGGTGGGCTAACTTTAATTTGGGAGTGGGCCAAGTTAAATTAGGGAGTGGGTCAACTTAATGTTTCCGAACTTAATTTAGGGAGTGGGCCAACGTGAAACTTGGACGTGGGCCAACTTGAATTTGGGGGAGGGCCAATTTGATATCTGGGGTAGGCCAAAGTAAATTTGGGGGTAGGTAAACTTTGAGTTTGAGAGCGGGCCATTTTATATTTGGCGATGGCCCAAGTTGACATCTGGGAGCGGGACAAATTGAAATTCAGGGGTTGGCCAAGCAAAATTCGGTTGTGGGCCTACCTGAGATTTTGTGGTAGTCCCATGTGCAAATGAACGCTGCTGAGCGTCCTTCAAATTACAAACACCTCGCGGGCAAGGGAGCACGTTGAAACACTTGGCGCGTTTTGGTTCGGCTTTGCCGCGGCACAATCAGAAGGCAGGCGAGACCTCGTGCGGACAAGGCACACGCGCATAACACAGGCTTTCGAGAGCGACAGTGAGGGTGAGATGGCGTAGCGGCGAAGCGCTCTCCCTTCACGCAACGCCTCACGCGCTACGGCGGAAGCTAGTGTGCGATTGGTATGATTCTATTGAAGGAACTGGATGCGGCGAGGAAATATGAAAATTGTGTACTAAAGCCTATGCATTCTTAGCTACCGAAAAGGCTAGGGGCAGACATGCATACGGTAGAAAGGCAAATGAACCAAACTTCGCAAAAACGAAGTTACGGACGAGCCAAAGAAGGCTTGCGCTTCGTAGAATTTCTGTAACTTCTTCCTGTACAAATATACCATATTCATACCATACCATACCAATTCTTCCATATTCCTCCGCCGTTCTTCATAATCAATTTTACTGCGAGCTTCTCTCACTTCAAGGCTTGTCCAGCTCATACCACCCTGTATAGCGTTATTTGTAGTCTTCCCGTGAGCGCGCCATTAGGGTTGGTAATATCGATGAAGGCTAATCGATTGAAAATATCCTACAAAACGATTATTCGTCATCGATGCGCATCTTTTTTTTTATCCGCTTAATCGATTAGCCATGCCCGATTAAACGTTTTCTAGAGTTTGACAGGAGTGGCGTGAAAATTTTCAAATCGTACTAGAATGGCGGAGCACGAGCAATGACTGTGCGGCTGTGGTGGAGAGATTATCGATTGTTTTTGCGAGTCGCGAGTCATGCTGAGCCGAGCGCTTGCACACTCTTCCTCCACACGCCACCATGCCGCGCGAACCCGGGGGCTTGAACTGTCCTCGCAATTCGAGGCATATACAATAGCAAACCCCGTTGCTGATCACTCTCAGTTCACTCTCGGTTCACTAAAGATGTGGCACAGTATTCGCGCCGGCTTCGAGCACGTATTTGACATAGCGATGGAGTTCATGTCGATTCCAGCAAATCTACGGCATCCGAACGTCTGTCTTCGCATGCTGGTTCTGCGGCAATTCAAAGAAGGTGTAGGTTTTACCCAAACATCACAGCCAATCGACATTACTTTGCTTTGAAGGAAAGATCATGTGGCTTAAAATCCTAAGCCAGCAATTTTATTTTCCCGTGTGCATTTTGCAATGTCTTGCTGACTTTAGTTGGACCTCACCTTTCATTTTTCTTATTTCGTGTTAAACTGTACAGTACAGGGATTCACTAGTGCTATGCAACTCGTTAAATTCCACCCTAATTGTCATTTTATAACTTGTTTATGTTTTCGACACCCACCAGTGCCAACTCTATTTAGTCTTTCACAAGTTAAACATTATTCTTTATGAGACTTTGTTAGCTTCGTGCGCGACCAATGGCGGTGCTCCGAACGGCGCCCCGATGACGTCGGTGGACAAACAATGCCACTCATTAAATGTACCTGGTGCGGCTCTATGAGCGAAAGCTTACATCTCAGCTGTGAGATTAGTCACAGTGTAGGATCGCGATGAATTTCAACCACAGATGATTTGTTATCAGAAAAGCGCTTGTCCACGTACACCGGAAGGCGGCCGCCGGGCAGAGAACGAAACTTCCAACATTGCTCTCACACACAAAAAAAAAACAAAAAAACCCGTCACATCACCTGAAAAATTACCACAAGGCCTGAACTTCTAATTTGCAGCCCATGTATTACGGTCATAGTGTCGCTACTAATGACTACACAATGAGCGACAAA
Organism: Dermacentor albipictus; assembly: GCF_038994185.2. NCBI lineage: Eukaryota > Metazoa > Arthropoda > Arachnida > Ixodida > Ixodidae > Dermacentor > Dermacentor albipictus. The sequence continues at coordinate 143,149,610 of NC_091823.1, read as the reverse complement.
GAACAGGCATCAACTGGTCCAACAGGGCTCTCAGACACATGCTGTTCATGTGCGTTTCGACGAATTACCATGACTGGAATGTCACTCTCCTTTGTGTCACATTTTCCTATAATTAGTTTCGTGGTGACACTACCGTAATTTCATTTTCTGATGTCTAATATTGCCGCAAACAAATGTTGCGAACGTTTCTTTTAGAGTTTCATCCAGGAAGAACACTGAAACGCTCTTAGGCTATGTTGTTTTTTATTGGTGATCTAGCAAAAATATTACGGTACCAATTGCTTCGGTACAAGATCACTGGGTAGTCAGAAACTCAGTAACTACCCGTTGCGATGAAGTAGCACTCAGATCTATTCTTTAAAAAATAATGAAAGAAACAGTGCTTGCCTATTAAGTCCAATGGGCCAGATTCAGTAACGCTTTCAATGAGCAGAAACAAAAGGTATCTCACAAACACGTTGATTGTAAACCACCATCAATTTATCAAAGACAAAAATACACTTATTCGGACTTATTGATATATCCTCGTTTGAGAGGAAATTTGCTTTTAAGTCACGCTTGCTCCAAGGCCAATGACGCGTTTTGGATCCTTCCTTTCCTGGAACTTGAGCAAGGTGAGCGATTATATACTCGGATTGGAAGATACCAATACATCCACGAGAAGATCATTACGAACATCTATGGATAAAGCAAATGGCATAAAATTCATAGGATACGGCGACGCGGTTCTAGATATATACGCCTTCAATATCAGAATGTTTATTCTCCAGATGAGCTTTGAAATTAAGTCAGCGTTACCCGCACGAAAAAAAAGCAAGGTACAATTGCGAGAGAAATATTGTTTCCTTCCTTACTGTATGATAAAGCAACAAGTCAGAAATCCATGTGCAATAAAATATAGAGAATAAATATAGATAATATATATATATATATATATATATATATATATATATATATATATATATGCATAATTAAATAGATAATAATAAATATAGACTGATATGCTCTGCGCATTCCTTTCCCCAGAGTTTCTAAGGATATTTTCTAGACACAGCTTCTTTAATTTGCCAATCAGAGAAGGAAAGTAGCTCCCGCAATATATTGTAACGCCTCTATGAGCCAAGCAAATTTTAATCTCATCAGTGGTGCGGCGTTCCCGCACTGTACAAAGTCAAAGTAGCCATAATTTTTGTATCAATGTAGATACTGATGTCCTTGTCAGATTATATTATATTAAAGCACTGAACCTCCTCATGCACTGGAGTGTACTTTTTTGCATACGTCATCGAACTTGCCTTCGTTGGGTTCCTTTCCGGGCTCTGCACTCTGGAAGTGAACCAAGTTTTTCGACGTATACCCAGGTGACGACAGAAGGGCATTTCTGAGAAACCTAAAATGATAAGAAGAATTTCAACATTTTATTCAAACATGATAAGCATGAAATACGCCATAAAATCTGCTACTCCGAAGAAATCGATAAGCGCGTGGCACGCCAATCGCTGTCCACTCGCGTATTGTGTTTAAAACACTAAGGTTTGCCACGGAAACATCGCGAATAAGAATGCGCAGCTTTACAAGGAAAAAAAAATTCTTACCGTCTAATGGTCGGATTGGCAGCCCTAAGTTATTGTATCTCGCTTGTATACTTGATAACTGCAGTGCCACCTAGTTATCTTGTACCGAAGGGGCCTACTTAAATAGTTGCAAGCCCGTTCATATATATATATATATATATATATATATATATATATATATATATATATATATATATATATATATATATATATATATATATATATATGTGGCAAAATCCATCTGTTGATGAGTGTCAACCGTACTGCGGGGCACTGCGGGACACTAAAGGCACATATTAAATCAAGCTCAAGTGATAGATTAGTGTCCGAGAATCTCTCAGGCGTCAATATGATCGCGAAGAGCGCTTTATTCCTCGAGAAATTGAGGTAAATGCAGGACATGATTAGAGACTCTCCCGGGACTTTCAGGAACTTGCCCGATGACGAAAGCACTCCTCAATTAAATTTTGTCACTAGCACTCAACCACTCAATGCAAAAGACATCCTTGCATTGTACTATAAGACGAAATAAAAGTCTACTTATTGAATTCTATTTTCGTTTTAGAAAAAGAACTCATTGAAGGTACCTTTGACAACGACGCGAGCGGTGGAAAGGTTTCGTTTCCGCTCGACTCCGCACCACCTGCGCTTTCATGTTTTAGTGGTTTAGTTGTGGCGTAGTGCTGCGCTAGTTTTGCTGGCTCGCTAAACTCGCACAAAGTGCGAGTAGCAGAGAATTCAGCTCCCATGTGAAGTCGCCGGATGCGCGAACGGTCTGTACGTCATTGGCCAAAAAGCAGCTGCAGCGGCGAATCCGCCGCTCTGACTTTATCTGTGTTGGTTTGGTACCGCCGTCAGTCGGGGGCCGTTTTACTCACCGATGGCACCAAAGGGTGGTCATGGCGTATGCAACGTCACCACTTGTCCGGTTGGGTGGCGAGATACTTGAAGTTCGAAAAAGGTATTCGGACCCTTCAGATGCAATTTTCTCGTAAATTAAGTCTTTTCTTGGCACGAAACAAGTGTCGCGAAGTTTCTGGAATGACATTTAAGCAGTCCACGTTGACCTAGTAGTTGCCTTTAGTGCCCCTTTAAAGCAATGCATCCACGCACCATACTGCAACCGCCGAAACGCACCACGTATCAGCCATATATGCAGCCAGGACGCTTCCTCGCGCTTGCCTCCGCACACGCTGCGCTATCTGTCGCCGCTGCAGCGAAGTCCCCGCGTGGTGTGTGTGTGACAGCAAATTCAGACAAGGTTATTTGAATATTTGTAGAGCGGGCCTGACTCTGGCCACCACCGGAGGATGTGATGTGATAACTTCATTTGGAATCCGGAGATTGGGAGGCCCGGGCCTGGGGCCGCCTAGATGGCCGCAGGGAGCTGCTGGGAGCTCCTGCTCCCGTGCGGCATCCTTGGCTCGCTGGACGGCCCAAGCTGGTGTTCGAGTTCTGAGCTGATGTGATAGGAGTCTGGACTATTTGAATGTCGCGGCCGAATGCGCGTGATTGCTGTGCGGCGGCGACGGACGAAGAGGAAGAGAAGAGCCGGTGTCTGGGCGGAGACGGCAACCATGCGATCTGCCTGAGCTGCCTGGGCTGGCCTTCCGAACGAGCCGAGCAGTCATCTACCCAAGGCCGGTGTTCCTGGGTGTGCTGGCAGAACAGGCCGGGCTGTCCTTGGTCTTCAACCGGCCTGCTCCACTGCTGGGTGTGCATCCGACAGCGGCATGTTCCGGTGCAGCTAAGCCTCCCGAACGGTCTACCCTGTGGAGGGCCGACGTCCCTACCCTGCTGTCGCGCGAGTGGCTCGTCGTGTACCGGGCACCCGCCCCGGCCTCCAACACCTGCGCCACTCGCCGCTCGAGATTCATCTCTGCGCCTCTTCGTGCCGTGAGTGTGTGAGACCGACGCGCTATCGGACGCCTTCCTACATTGACGCTGAGCGCGACGATACTTACGCGACAGACATTTATGAAAGGAACTGTGTGAGTGTTATCGTGTACATTATCCTAGTCCCGTCCCCGTGTCATTAAAGCCTCTCTGTGTTCATTGTGCCATCCCTGTGTGCTTGAGGCCCGGGCCCACATCCTCCTATCACAAATTTTGGCGAGCTTGCCAGGATATTCAAACGCACAGGAGGAGCGATGGAGATCGAGAGGTTGTACGCCATAGGGAAAGAGCTAGGAGTGACAGGAGCGGAGTTAAAGCGTTGGATTGATACAGAAATCCTGAGGGAACGCGACCAGCGCGCCCAACATCGGGAAGACGCGAAAGCGCAGGCGCTAGAGGCCGAAGCGCAGGCAGAACAAGAGCGTCTACGACTAGAAGCGGAAGAACGAGTGCTAAAGCTCAAGATCGAGCTCCAGGAAAAGACTACTAGCGTACAAAGCGCACAGAGAGACAGCACTACGGAACAGTCGGTTACCAGGGCGGCTCCTGAGCTATTCAGTCCTCATAAGTTGATCCCGCTCTTTAACGAAGCCCGGGATGATTTAGACGCTTACTTGCAACGTTTTGAGCGAGTGGCAACAAGTCAGGAATGGCCCCGCGCAAAATGGGCGCTCTCCCTCAGCCTCTGCCTGGCAGGAGAAGCGTTGACGGTCATAGGACGGCTTGATTCTAATGCAGCCCTAGACTACGACCAGCTGAAGGCTACTCTCCTTCAGCGCTTTCGGTGCACTGCTGAGGGATACCCAGAAAAGTTTCGAAACGCAAGGCCCGAAGACAATGAGACTGGCCTACAATATGCAGGTAGAATATCGGGCTACTTTGACCACTGGCTTGAAATGTCCCATATTGAGAGGACCTTCGACTCCCTCAGGGACACCATGATTGCTGAACAGTTTTTGAGAAGATGTTCTGCGTCACTGCGAGTGTTCCTGAAGGAAAGAAACTGTAAGACCCTCGCTATGTTGTCAAAGAATGCCGATTGTTTTATAGAGGCACAAAACTTAACCAATCTAGGTAGAGAAAAGTTATCCAAGGAGGTCGTGTTAGACTCTGCTCGCAAGAATGAACCTCCAACAGCTATACCACGTGCAACTAATCGGTACTTCCTCTGTGATAAAGCGGGACATCGAGCTTCGGAGTGCTGGTCCCGGACTAAAGAGAACTCTACAGGTCGCGGATGGTCCGGCAGAAAGGGACAAGGAGGTGAAACCTCAAGAAGGAAAAATCAAGGACAAGCTTCGTGTATTCTGGCTCCATCGCAAGCCGAAAAGCCGACAGAAGAGAGTGGCGGATACGTAGTGCTTCAAGGTGGCGAAACGGTCCCAATAGTCAACACGACGTTAATGCGACAAGGTCCCAGATGTGACAGTGGAAATCTGCCAGTGAGAAGAGGCTTTCTCGAATCAACCGGTGTCTGTCTTACGAGACACTGGCTGCAATACCGTGGTCGTGCGACTCTCTTTGGTACCTGAGGACAAAATGACAGGAACCAAAAGTCCAGTGTTCTTGCTGGACCGTACAATCCACTACTTACCGGAAGCCATAGTATACTTAGACAGTCCGTTCTTTACCGGCGTCGCGCGAGTTAAATGTATGCAAGATCCCCTGTATGATGTGGTACTGGGAAACATTGAAGGTGCCCGTGCACCTGATGACCCGACCAATTCATGGTCTCCGCTGCAACATAACAGCAACAAGATAAGTTACCCTACCAACAGGATGTCATCCACCGCTCAAGCACAGCTACCAGACGTAGAGGGCCAAAAGTTGACCACAGGAGCTAAAAATGCAGCCGGATCCTCGAGACATAAAGAAGACTACGAATCTGGTGCCGAGCTCGTTGCTGTGACAAAAGAAACGAAGATAGGCTCCCTGCCTACACTGCCTGTCCCGCAACTCGCAGTCACTGGGATAGAGCAAGGCAAACTAAAAGCTTTACAGAGAGACGATGGGTCTCTGAGGACATGCTTCGAAAAGGTCGGCAAGATGATGGTCGCGGATGGCCGCGCAAGCGAATATTACCTACAGAACGACATTTTATACAGGAAGCACACAGTGCAAGGTGGGAAAATACTAGATCAGCTAGTGGCGCCAAAAGCCCTCAGGGAGATGGTCATGAAGTTGGCTCATGAAGGGATCCTCGCCGGTCACCAGGGTATGACGAGAACGGTGGATCGAATTGTTGCTGAATTTTACTGGCCAGGGGTCCAGTCGGAGACGAAACGGTTTGTTAAGTCATGCGATGTCTGTCAACGAACGGTGCCGCGCCATTTAGTCGGACGCGCTCCACTGGGTACGATGCCTATAATTGAGACTCCCTTTGCTCGCGTAGGCATCGATATTATTGGTCCTTTATCCCCAACTTCAGATAAAGGCAACCGTTACATCCTCACTATGGTTGACTTCGCCACCAGATACCCTGACGCTGTCGCCCTGCCGTCTACCGAGTCGAGAACTGTAGCGGAAGGACTCGTCGAAATGTTTTCCCGAGTGGGCTTACCGCGGGAGATTGTCAGCGACCGCGGATCCTATTTCATGTCAGCTGTGATGAAGGAGTTCAGTCGTCTCCTGTCAATTAAGCAATTGCCTAGCACGCCGTACCACCCCATGGCAAATGGATTAGTGGAACGATTTAACGACACGCTAAAGCGCGCGCTCGGACGGATGTGCCAAGAGCGACCTAAATGTTGGGACCGCTACCTCGGCCCGCTACTCTTCGCGTACCGAGAAGTGCCACAGAGCAGCATCGGTTACTCACCTTTTGAACTGTTGTATGGGCGCTATGTCCGTGGTCCTATGGCTGTGCTAAAGGAATTGTGGACAAATCCCCGTTTGGATAACCACACGAAATCTTCTTACGAATACATCATGGAACTGCGTCAACGGCTAGAGCGTACGTGCGCCATCGCCATGCAAGAGCTCACGAAAGCGAAACAGCAACAGAAAACGTATTATGACAGGAAAGCCAAGATGCGAAAGCTCAATCCTGGAGACAAAGTACTTGTTCTCCTGCCTGGTGAAAGGAATAAATTGATACTTATGTGGAAGGGACATTTCAACGTTGTAGAAAAGAAAAGTCCGTTGGACTATGCTGTTGACCTTGGGAGCAGAACAACGGTTTTTCATATAAATATGCTAAAAAAATATGAAGAGCGACCCAACAGCGAATTGCTTCCGGTAACAGCGACAACGGTGGGTACAGATGACGCAACAGGGCTAGAGCTTGAAGAGACGACGCCGCCTTACCCATCACTCGTCGGAACGCAGACATCAAAGGACATCGCCATTTCCAACCAACTGACTATGGATCAGCGACTCAAAGCTGAAGTCGAGAAGTCTCGGAGCAGTTCTTGTGCAAGAACACGACGGGCGTTTGCATCCCGTATCCTACGCTAGCCGGAAGCTTTTGCCACGTGAAGCTGCCTACTCCACAATTGAGAGGGAGTGCCTCGCCATAGTTTGGGCTGTACATAAATTTCATGTGTACCTTTACGGTAAACTGTTCATCGTGCAGTCCGACCACCAACAAGTGCGATACCTCAATTCGGCGAAGCACGTGAACAGGCGCGTACGACGTTGGAGTTTACTCCTTATGGATTATGACTTTCATGTGGAATATATTCGTGGATGTGATAACGTTGGTGCAGACTATCTAAGTAGAATAGTACGGACTTGAACTAATGTGTCATGAGAGTAATAATTTGAACTGTGTCACTTGTGATACTCCGTAGTGCTACCCTCCTCGACTTCTTGAACTTGGGGGGAAATGTGATAGGAGTCTGGACTATTTGAATGTCGCGGCCGAATGCGCGTGATTGCTGTGCGGCGGCGACGGACGAAGAGGAAGAGAAGAGCCGGTGTCTGGGCGGAGACGGCAGCCATGCGATCTGCCTGAGCTGCCTGGGCTGGCCTTCCGAACGAGCCGAGCAGTCATCTACCCAAGGCCGGTGTTCCTGGGTGTGCTGGCAGAACAGGCCGGGCTGTCCTTGGTCTTCAACCGGCCTGCTCCACTGCTGGGCGTGCATCCGACAGCGGCATGTTCCGGTGCAGCTAAGCCTCCCGAACGGTCTACCCTGTGGCGGGCCGACGTCCCGACCCTGCTGTCGCGCGAGTGGCTCGTCGTGTACCGGGCACCCGCCCCGGCCTCCAACACCTGCGCCACTCGCCGCTCGAGATTCATCTCTGCGCCTCTTCGTGCCGTGAGTGTGTGAGACCGACGCGCTATCGGACGCCTTCCTACATTGACGCTGAGCGCGACGATACTTACGCGACAGACATTTATGAAAGGAACTGTGTGAGTGTTATCGTGTACGTTATCCTAGTCCCGTCCCCGTGTCATTAAAGCCTCTCTGTGTTCATTGTGCCATCCCTGTGTGCTTGAGGCCTGGGCCCACATCCTCCTATCACAGCTGAGCAGCACGGCCGACCACCGCGCTCGTAGATTTTCCGGGGAGACTGCCATTTTATCTTGGCATATTTCACATCCCCACAACATGTGCTGAAGGGTGGAGGAACGTAAATAATTTGTTGTTACCGAAGAGCGGCACACACGCCGTTATACACACCCTGTGAACCAAGCCGCCCCGACGGTGCTCCAGCTCCCTCAACACGGGAGCAGAATTCTTCAATCCTTAGGCAATGGACTACCCAGTGACCCTAGTTGGCGAGAATATGGTTACAGACATCGATAGACAACTGTGGGAAAAGTGTATGAAGTTTCATAATAATGCTAACCACATTAAACTTTACTTCAGCCCGAGCTGGAACACTGAGTTTGCTGCATCTGTACTATGAATAGGACATCGTCGCCAGGCCATTTTGTCCTCTCAGCTTCTCCGTTACCGTAAGTCGAAGAAAAAAAAATAAAGGCAACTGATTCACAAGCCCATTTCCAGCGAAGTGGTTTCTATTGACCGGTTGCAATAAGAAATCCCCCCCTCCCAGTTGACGTAATTAAATCACATACTTCAAGATACTACCCGCTTATGACTGGTCCGTATGAAACCTTGCCCGCACATATCGTTCTGTACCACTTACTAAGCAACTTTTACAATAACAGTAGTTGTTCATGCACAGTTTACGTTGCCAGAACACTATCCCCCCCCTCCTTTTTTTTTTGCTCAATGGGTCAATTTGCTTTTGCAGTTCTTTGAGGGTAGCAGGATTAATTCTGCGTTTTTCGTAAAAAAGATTCATAATACTTCGGATCGCTTGCGGTCGTAAGCTACTGCAAATACCGCAATAAGACCCGCCACTTTGAGCTTCGCCCTCATTTCACACATAACGTGGGCCTAATTTTAACATATATAAGCGAGATAGCTTGCTTAGTTCACCAAGGACACCAGGTCAACGTACTACGAACCACCAATAAACCATAATAAAAGAACAAAAAGGAGCCTTCGTTAATTAGTTGCAACGCTTTTAATTAGGCCGGGAACATTAAAGTTCTGCGGCCCATGGCATTCAACACGAGCCGATATTCCATAAAATATAAACTTGGTACCTCGCAGGCCCGTACCAAAGAGGGGCCCAAGCGCCCCCCTCCTCCCTGAAATTAGGTGGCGGATACCCTTCCCCCCGCCCAAGCCACCACTCGTCACACGCATTTTTGGAGCATTGGCAAATCAATCTTGAGACTTGACAGCTATTCAGCGCTCAACATTTTCCTGCCTTTCTCACAATTTTTGGATGGCGATAGTTATTAGCTTCTCCTGGGGTGTGAAGGCCACTTTTCTCATCGATTCGGTGCCCGCGCGATTAACTCGAGGTGCGTTCAGTTGTCACCTTCTCTTGCAACGCTCACGCACATTGCTGTTGCTTTGTTTGTTCAACCTTGGTTTAGGCTGATCCAGGAACCAGGAAAGCGATTCAGTTCATAGACAGCTGGTGTGTATGCGACCGGAGAAAACTCCAGTTGCGTTTAACTTTTCCTTTTGCTTGATTATTTCCTCGAAACGGCTCGCCGCGACGCTGGCAGGTCCTCAGAACCACATACCCGTGGTATAAGTCAGATAAGGGGGAAAATATAATCGTGCCAAAGAGCGTCCACTATCAAACCCTGCAATAACACTTAAACCCATAAGCAATATGAATGTCATCCGTTAGCTCATCTGGTTTTTCGCTGATTGTACAGCACTTTTCGTGCAAAATTGGCGACTGGAAATGAGTCACCAGGAGTTGAGAAATTAAGCGGTCTACTAAGAGACAGAGTGCCGAGGCAACAGCCAAACAGGAAGGAAAAGCTAAAATTCACAAATTTAACCGTTGTTTGTGAAAATATTTATGGAAGATCTTTTTATTTAAAAAAGCAGTAGAAAAAATGCCGCCGGAAGTGGAGAACGACTCCGTGTGTTTCGAATGATGCTTCTGCAGTAATCAGACCAGCCGCCTGACGTTGTCATTTCTATGCAGTGCTTATGTGGGTCTTTTTCTAACCTTCCGCGTTGGGCACAGTACATCTAGAACCACAGAGTTCGGCGCTCTAAGCGATTGTACGGGACTGGCGGCCATGCATCGTTATGCAACATCCCAAAATACGAGTCGGTTTTGGCACTTTTTTGGCACTTGGTAGAGCCGAAAACAAGTGATCCAAAAGAATTGTGATTCTACCGCAAATATATTGCTACGGCACAATATGTGCGATCACGAAAGGCCAGCAGTGTGAAGACGACGACGACGATTAGAAGCTAGCGCAGGCTGTTGCCTCTAGGCCAAGCGCAGCGTATTTTCCTTGTAAATATATTTGTACATAGCTTTTCGTCTGCGTCTTCCTACGTAACATATCTGGTGGAGGTGCGGAGTAAGAAGATGCGGGACGGGGCGAAATCGAAGAAGCCGGGCGGGTATCAGGGCGATGGGCCGAGCAGATGGTGTGAAGACCCATGTTTTCAAACTCCTGGCGGACAGCTGCCTGGATCAGTGAGACCGTGACTGCAGATGTGTTGGTGGGACTGCAGTCGAAGGCAGCCGGATAGGCGGCCTCGATCTCACGCCGGACGATCCTGGTAACATCGGCAGTGCTGTTGGGACGAGGAGCGTCGGCACAGGAAGATGTCGCTGGGGTGTTGGGCAGACGGGCAAACTGCTGGTAAATACGTCGGCTTTTGGCGAGTTCCAGGCGGCGGCACTCCTTTATAACAGCATCCACCGTGGCTACGTTGTTGCAAACGAGCAAGTTGAAGGCGTCATCGGCAATGCCTTTGAGGATGTGGGAAACCTTGTCTGACTCAGTCATGTGGGTGTCAACTTTGCGGCACAGAGCCAAGACGTCCTGAATGTACGTGACATAGGGCTCTGTTGACGTCTGCACACGGCCGGAAACCGCCTTCTGCGCGGCAAGTTGTTGACCGTAGGGGTTGCCGAACAAGTCTCGAAGCTGTGTCTTAAGTGAATCCCAAATGGTGAGCTCATCTTCGTGCGTGCGATACCAAACTCGAGGTGTGCCACCGAGGTAAAAGACTACGTTGGCGAGCAGAATAGTAGGGTCCCACCGGTTATTGCGGCTGACGTGTTCATACAGGCGGATCCAATCATCGACGTCTTCCCCATTCCGGCCCGAGAATACGCCAGGATCACGGGGAGCGGGGAGAGTGATGTAGGTCGTCGAAGTGGCAGCAGGTGTCGGAGCCGGCGGAGCCGGGTTGTCGTCGCCGGGAGCCATGAAGGAAGGCTCGACTTACCGTCCACTGCGAAGCTCCGTGACGAGGTACGGGGAACGTCCACAGCTGTCAAACATCGCATTAATACCGGCGATGCCCCTCCTATTCATCGCCGCCCGTATCGAGTGTCACCAGCTGAGCGTCAAGTTATTCACGCAGAAGTTCGGAAAATGCTTGCCAAGAACATTATTGAACCGTCATGTAGTCCTTGGGTGTCACCGGTTGTGCTGGTAAAAAAGAAGGATGGCTCATGGCGCTTTTGCGTGGATTATCGGCACCTTAACAGGGTTACCAAAAAGGACGTGTATCCCCTACCTCGTATTGATGACGCCCTTGACTGCCTCCACGGTGCTCGCTATTTCTCCTCTATTGACCTTCGCTCCGGCTATTGGCAGATTGCCGTGGACAATCTCGACCGCGAGAAGACTGCCTTTGTAACACCCGACGGTCTTTATCAATTCAAGGTGATGCCGTTCGGCCTATGTAACGCTCCTGCCACTTTTGAACGCATGATGGACTCCCTTCTTCACGGCTTCAAATGGTCCACGTGCTTGTGCTACTTGGACGACGTTATCGTATTCTCCCCAACGTTCGCTACGCACCTCGAGCGCCTCTCAGCAGTCCTGCACGTTATTCGGCGAGCCGGTCTGCAACTCAACGCATCGAAGTGCCAATTCGGCCGTCGCCAGATTACCGTCCTTGGACATCTCGTTGACGCGAACGGAATGCAACCGGACCCAGGCAAGATCCATGCTGTTGCGCACTTCCCTGTTCCGAAGTGTGTCAAGGATGTGCGCAGCTTCATCGGCCTTTGTTCGTACTTCTGCCGTTTCGTGAGGAATTTCGCCGCCATAGCACGACCACTAACCGACCTTTTGAAAAAAGACGCTCCTTTCCAGTGGGGCGATAACGAGGCCTCTGCATTCTCTCATCTAATCGACATTCTCACAACGCCTCCAGTTCTGGCCCATTTCGATCCTTCTGCGCCTACCGAAGTCCGTACTGATGCCAGCGGTCACGGAATTGGAGCAGTACTGGCACAACGCCAGCGTGGCCACGACCGTGTTATCGCTTACGCCAGCAGGCTCCTCTCACCCGCGGAGCGCAACTATTCCATCACTGAGCGTGAGTGTCTGGCCCTAGTTTGGGCAGTTGCGAAATTCCGCCCATACTTATATGGCCGATCCTTTTCCGTTGTCACAGACCATCACGCGCTTTCTTGGTTATGCTCATTGAAAGACCCTTCAGGAAGACTTGGTCGCTGGGCCTTACGCCTCCAAAAATATTCGTTCTCTGTCACCTACAAATCTGGCCGACTACACAAGGACGCTGACTGCCTGTCTCGCTACCCGGTGGACGAGCCTGACGACGCCGACAGTAGTACCGCCGACGGCATTTTCTCTGTGTCTGCCTTCGCTAACATCGCCGATGAGCAGTACCGAGACCTATCGCTGCGAGTACTCATCGAGCGTCTGCGCTCTACACCTACCGACGCATCCGTTCGCCGATATGTCCTCCAGGGCGGCATTCTGTACCGAAGGAGCTTCCTCCCTGATGGCCCTGATCTTCTTCTTGTCGTGCCAAAACATCTACGACAGACTGTGCTCTTTGAGATGCATGACGCACCCACTGCAGGACATCTTGCGGTAACCCGTACGTACGACCGCGTCCACCGCCGCTTCTATTGGCCTGGTCTCGCTCGCTCCGTTCGACGCTATGTTGCTGCCTGTGATCCCCGCCAGCGTCGGAAGACACCTAAGGTGCTACCTGCCGGTCATCTCCAGCCGATCACCGTCCCTGTGGAACCGTTCTTTCGTGTTGGATTAGACCTGCTCGGTCCCTTTCCCACGTCATCCTCTCGGAACAAATGGGTAGCCGTCGCGACTGATTGCGCCACCCGATACGCTATCACTCGGGCTCTCCCTACCAGCTGCGCCACTGACGTCGCGGACTTTCTCTTGCGTGACATATCTTGCTTCATGGCGCCCCGCGACAGCTGCTTACTGACCGTGGTCGAAACTTCCTCTCGAAAGTTATCGCTGACATTGTGCGTTCCTGGTCCATTCAACACAAACTGACTACTTCATACCATCCTCAAACCAATGGCCTGACAGAGCGGTTAAACCGTACTCTTACCGATATGCTGGCCAAGTACGTTTCCAAGGACCACCACGACTGGGACATTGCCCTTCCTTACGTAACATTTGCGTACAATTCTTCCCGGCATGACACCGCCGGATTTTCTCCCTTTTATCTACTGTACGGTCGCGAACCTACCTTGCCCCTAGACACGGCACTTCCTCCTGCTGCGGTGTCAACAAGCGAGTATGCGCGCGACGCCATCGCCCTCGCCGACCATGCACGCCAGCTTGCCCGTGCTCGACTTACGGCCTCACAGACCACTCAGCAGTGTCAGTACAACGCCCGCCATCGTGACGTACAGTTTTCACCTGGTGCGCTCGTGCTCCTGCGGTCGCCCTCTCGTCACGTCGGACTTTCAGAGAAGCTTCTTTCGCGATACACAGGGTCCTACCGCGTGCTGCGCCAGGTGACGCCTGTGACTTACGAAATTGCTCCTGTGGGCTCAACCTCGCCCTCTCCTGTGGCATCTAGTGATGTCGTACACGTCAGTAGGCTCAAGGCCTACTACACTGCTTCCGAGTCCGATCTTTAGTCGCTCCGGGACGGCGCTTTTGCAGCCGGGGGTAGTGCTACGGCACAATATGTGCGATCACGAAAGGCCAGCAGTGTGAAGACGACGACGACGATTAGAAGCTAGCGCGGGCTGTTGCCTCTTGGCCAAGCGCAGCGTATTTTCCTTGTAAATATATTTGTACATAGCTTTTCGTCTGCGTCTTCCTACGTAACAATATATTCATGTTTCTCTCACAGCTGACTGAAAAAATGTGCCAGAAAGTTTTATTTTACACTTTCGCTTGTTTACTTATTCTGGGAAGCGTGCTTCCTGCCCGAGTCCATTTGCCGGGGTTCCTTGTTTGTCAAGTAAAGAAGGGGTGTATCTTACAGGCGCACCTGTGAGATGCACTTTATTTCATTTCTCTTTTGCAGGTTTACGCGTCTTTATGGCGAACAGTGGACATTATGCACACTATTACTAGTAAAGGTACCACGCTTATTTGCATTAGAAAGGTGACTTTGTATTTGCCCCCCCCCCCCTTACCCCGAAATATAATCCTGGGTAGGTGCCTAGTCCCTTATATAGTCATTTGCAGACATTGGCAAGCGTAGGTGATAAGGGCTGTATCACACTTACGACCACTTCATTAAGAAATCTTTTTCAAAGGTTGCACCTGACCCACACGCAGTTAACTTCTCTTAAATATTTGCAACAGTTGTCTCGCCATTTTCGCTGAATTAGGCCTCGGTGGCGTTTGTGGTTTTGCACTTGCTCAATTTCGTGCTTCTCCACAGACACTCATAACGGTCTGAAGCACTTGCAAACGAAATTTATTGCAAAGGCAGTAATACTCTACTTGATCCACACTCATTAAAGTTCGCACACATACTTCTCATGGCGCTCTGCCCATATCTGCTTAGGTCGATTTTGGTGGCGTTTGTAGTCATGTCTTGTTTGAGTGCACTTGCATACATATCCTATTACAAAGAGAGCAAATAACCCACGTACTTTGAGGTTTGCCTGCACATTATCTATAATGAGCTACCGGCTTTCGCAAAATATAAACAAGGTTCATTGCTTAGTTCACAGAGGACACCGGATAAACCGACTGCGAATCTCGTATGACGCATGAAAATAGTAAAAAAAAACGAGGGTTCAGTATTTGCTTGCAGCACTTATAGCTGATCCGAGAATGTAAAGCTCTGCCACAGGCCAGAGCCACAGGCCAGCAAAGCTTTGCG
Source organism: Dermacentor albipictus (assembly GCF_038994185.2). NCBI lineage: Eukaryota > Metazoa > Arthropoda > Arachnida > Ixodida > Ixodidae > Dermacentor > Dermacentor albipictus. Next base: position 143,134,543 of record NC_091823.1, on the reverse strand, counting down.
TCAGTATGCTCTTACCACGACCGCAATTTTCACTAAATATAAACTTGGTGTAGCGCTGTGTTATGTCAGGACATTCGAAAACACAGCTGAAAACAGATGTATAACACTCGTACCCGGGAATTAGAGGCATTTCGTTCAGTATCTTTTTTTCCTTTCACGACATGGCGTATGGACCCTGGAGAAATTGAAATTCCCGCAATGACGTATGTTATGGCGTGCACTAAATAAAACAGAATAAAATAAACCCTGAGTATGTCGCTTCCCCTCGGTTCATGGAAACGAAGGCGCGTATTTATCAACCCTATTTCGAAAACGGCCATCTACCTACTCGACTGCTAAAGGGACACTCAACTCAAACAGTAATTCAAGCTAAAATGATGGATTAGTGCTCGGGAATCTCTAAGGCGTCAATATTATCGCGAACCAAGCCCTAATAAACGAGAAATTCAGGTAAATGCAGGAGATGATTAGAGACTGCCCCAGGACATTCAAGTACTTACCCGAATGACGAAAGCACTCCTCAGGTAAATTCTGTCACTAGTATTCAATCACTCATTCCACAAAACATTCTTGTATTGTAAGACGGAATAAAATTCTACCTGTCAAGTTCTATTGCATTTTTAGAAAAAAGAGCACGTTCAAATTACTCTTGACAGCGACGCGGGTGGCCCGAAGGCGTTGTTTTCGATCGAGTCTGCGCCGCACACGCTTTCGATGTTTCAGTAGTTGTTGCGTATTGCTGCGCTGGTTTTGCTGGCTCGCGAAACTCGCACAAATTGCAAGTAGCGAAGAATTCAATTTCGATGCCACGTTGCGGGATGCCCGAATCGTCTCCACCACTTCACCAAAAAAGTAGCTACAGCGACGATTCCGCCGCTCTGTCTTTGTCTGTCTTGGCTCGGTACCGCCGTCTGACGGCCGCGGTATTACCGACGGCAGCAGAGGATGGTATGGAACGTCACCGCTCCCCCCCAAGAGGTTCGGTGGCGGGAGATTTGAATTCCTAAAAAGGTATTCAAGCCCTTCAGACGCGATTTTCTTCTAAACTAAGCCTTTCTTGTCACGCAACAAGCGTAGCGAGGTTTCTGGAATGGTATTCAAACAGTACGCGTCGACTTAGTATTTGCCTTTAGTGTCTCTTTAATGAATCTACCATTTGGTGGACATCTGGCCACGGATCCTTTTCGGTATTCTGGATGAGATGTCTGGCGGAGATAACTGCTCTCGCGAAGATTCCGTTGAGTATGTATCCCTTAGTTCTTTTCATTTTTTATTTGGGGTACCGCCGTACCCACTGGCGTGTGTATACGCCAATGTTCTGTTTCATGTGTTTCCCATAGAACCGGCGGGGTAGATTATGTTGAAGTTAGAACATGGTAGTATTTATTGTAGGATATGTTCTGAACGTTGCTTCAAAAAGAAAATCACTAAATGCATACTTCTTCAATTATATAACGGTTTTTCGCAAATAAGTTAGATGTTACAGCCATGTGCGCCGAAAAATTTCAAAGCGATATGGCAGTGCCATTGCTTATGCTGCAATGTGCATCAGAGTTTGTGCTCTTCTTCATTAAATATTTTCAATATAGGGCTTGAATTCAGTTGAATTCGGCGGTTTTACGTACCAAAACCACGATTTGTATATGAGGCACGCCATAGTGGAGGACTCGGGATTAATTTTTACCACCAATGCACGTTCCCCCAATACACGGAACATGGGCGTTTTTGCATTTTGCCCACTTTGAAATACAGCCACCGCGGCCGAGATTGGATACCGCGAAGGTGTGCTCTGCAGCGCAACACAGCCGCTAAGCCACCACGGCGGGTCGTATATGGGGCTGCACTATATACAGGGTGTCCTAGCTAACTTGGACCAAGATTGTGAAAAAAAAAAACCTATGCGTTCTTCAGAACAGAAATCGCATGGATGTGGTTTGCGTTTATGTAAACTTACAGTAGTATTTTTTTGCTCGTCTTTTTTTAATAATTAGCCGAGATAAATTAATTCACTTTTTAACTATAGCTTGAAACGTTCAAGTATCAATAGGAAAGTTGTGGAGCTCCACAAATATGGCCGAACCCAGACACTTCCAACGAAACAGACTAAGCGTGGCCGTTTTTATTCGGGTGAAACGAACGCTCGAGGAGTTTAAAAAGTGCCACGTGAAAGCGCGCTCTGTGAATCCGAATGCGCCACGATTACAGCGCTCTGAACCTTGCTTTGTAAAAAACATCGCTCGCTCCGCGCCTTTCGTGCCGAGATAAACGCCAGTGGGTTCGGGCGGCAGTTGAAATACAGTGTGGCTCCCGTTTCTGCGGCGATAATTGCATTCCCGCGCTTGCAGAGTGCATGCGGAGGATAAATGACAAGCTCATGATTTCGAATTCGGGAGCAAGATCCCAACAAGCAAAGACGCATTATAACAATCTTGATAACGTCGTGTGAATTACGCTGGTTGTCACAAAAGGAAGGATTGTAAACTGACGCGGAAGGTTGCTTTTTAGCTTCCTGTCCATTCCTTGTCTGCAGAGAATTTATAATTTCATATTACTTACGTGCCTTTCCCAAGTCGTACTAAAGTTTCACACAGATGGCTCTTTTCGTGGATAACGGTTGTAGAGATACAGACGCTGTGATGTCTGTCTAAAGAATGTGCTCAAACAAGTCGCCCTCTGCCATAATCCAGTACTGGCACCTTTTCAGCACGTCCGATGTAGGCTTTTTGATAACGCAAGACGGTATCTCGCTGCAGGCCTCAGTGATCACCGCCTTTAGTGCTTCTGATGTAGTTGTAGGTTTGTGGTACACTCGGATTTTCACATGTCCCCTCAAGCAGAAGTGAAGAGGTGTCAAGTCCAGTGACCTTTCCGGCCATGCCACTTGTCCATGCCGCCCGACTTACTGGCGTTTGAAGGCTTCGTCAAGCCAGGCTCGGCCAATGCTGCTGCTGTGAGTTGGTGCACCGTCGTGCTGATATCAAGTTAGCTTTATAAACAAGCTAGAGGAAGATCACAGCGAAAATCTTCGACTGGGCCTTCCAAGATGCCGTTCACGTACCGCTGAGCAGTGAGCATGTGGAAAAAAAAATATGGGCTCAATTATTCGGCCGTCAAAAATACCGCACCACACACTGAATGACCATTGGTACTGGTGTCTCGTCTGCACCACCCAATGCAGTTTCGTATCGCTCCAGTAATGCGCATTATGGTTGTTGACTTGAGAATTTCTGGAGAAGGTTGCCTCATTTTTCCAGAGCACTTTTTCAACAAAATCAGGCATTTCGTCATTGTTCACAAGGATGCAATTTGAGAAATCGAGCCGCCATAATAATTCGGCATAATAATGCATCGTTAACGCGTACACGTCCCTTTGACGTGGTGAGTTCTCGCGATTTTGTGACGTCGTGTGATAAGCAGGACTAGGGGGTGTCGCCCGAAAATTTTTGACCAATAGCCGAGTGCTGAAGGCGAAAATTCGTCCAATCATAAATCCCTATTGTACTTTTATTCTTTCCAATAATGCAACATCAGAATGTTCGAGGCCGAGCTAAAAAACTGCCTAAGATATATCCTGTGACTATCTTGCGCAACGCTTGAAAGAGAGGCAATGTGCATGTTGCGATGTCGCGCGGTTTGCCTTCTACGGCCGCCTTCGCGTTCTCCGGAGCTCTCAGCTCACAGCGTAATCCAGGGGCGGACATGCGCGCTCGCCGCATTACATTAGTTTTTTGATGCAGAACGCGCCGAATGGCACGGCCGGAGGAAAACGCGCCAGCGCTCAATCTCGGAGACCACGAATCCATCCACTAGAGTGGATGTGTGTGTGTGTGTGTGTGTGTCCGTGGGTGGGTGGGTTGGTGGTTGTACAGAGGTGCACGGAGAGAGAGAGAGAGAGAGAGAGAGAGAGAGAGATCAAAGGGGGCCTGAAAAATAGTAGGTACGCCACTGCCATATCTTTCGCTGTTTTTGCTACGCACATTCCTTAAATGAAATCGCTTTCACACGGGAATTGTAAAAAATTGGGAAAAATAGCAAGATTCGTGCAACATTTGTATAGCCTGTGTTTCTTAATTGCTGACTGTGTTCTCTTAGGCTCTTTGCAATTTTAGGTAATACTGTACAGCTGCCTGCCGGTTACGCACTGACATTTTGCTGCTATCTACCGCCATATAATTTAAATATTTAAAGTTGCTTCTTATTCATTCTATTCCATTCTATTCTATTCTATTCAATGGTAAAAGTTTTGCTTTCCGATTTAAATAAATACTTGTCCCTTTCGCCGGTAATTCAAGTTGCCGTTACAAGAGAGTTGCTTGTCATCATTTCTGAAGTGGCAATCTCACAACCAACTTTTGATACTTGAACCACACTCGAAGAACACGTGTGCAAATAAATTGCTTATTTATTTTTAGGCTCACGCACCAAAAAAAAAAAAACTTGTTGCATTGTTTAAAAAAATGTATGACACGAAGGGGGCTGTAAACAAAGTTGGCAATGTTTGAGAACTTCTGTACGTGCCTATGGCCAGAATGTTGTGTGAATAAATATTTATGTAATAATACAGTCTTTATTGCCTATGGGATATTCACTACATGTGGGGAAGCCAAGCCAACATTGAAATGATTGACAATTCCACTGTAAAGTTTTGACAATGTATGTGATGGAAAGGCCATCGCCTTTAACCAAGACACACCCGCGCTGTATGACAGAATTCTTAGTAATGGTTCCGGAATAAAAACTATGTCTTAACATTCAAACAGCATATCTGTTCCTTTGAACAGTTAGTAATCTCAAATTATTATCATGCATCAAATTTTCTTTGAGGATATGAAATGTCATTTAAGCTTTTTTCCTTGAAATTTATGGCACGACAGTTGTCTTGACTCCGACTTAGATTTCTCAAATTTATGTCTGACAGCGCACACAGTGTACTGTTTTATCATGAGAGACATCGCATTGAGCAGACTACGGCACATGAACACAGCTGGACGATAAGGTCGAATTGGTAATATAGGACACACTTTTCTGCAATTATGTTTCTTGGCACAAGGCAGTAGATCCGCATAAGCGCGGTGCACATGCCGAAGGGCGACTGACAGTCCGGGCTTTCCATGCAGCTATCGAAGCAATTGTGAGAACTTTCATGATTTTAGCCTTTAGATGTGCTTTGCAGAAATGTACTCAAATAACATGTTCAGCCTGCCCCAGAAAGGCCGGAAGGTTCATGTTAAGGTTGAGATTATGCTTCTGCGCGTTTGTCGCGTCCTTGAGGAAAAAAAAAACCGTGAAGATGACAAGACACGTTTGAACGACGGGCTGCGGCACTGCTAATTTTACCTTTGTCCAAGATGACGACTCGCGTCAACGTACGAGGCTTTGTCGCGAAGCTGTGAGTTTTCTTTCTGTAGACATCGCATTTATTTTTGTTTCGCTATAAAACTTGTATAATCTGAGAAAATTTAAACATATGAGGATCATGAGCCATACAGCCGGGTGTACCAAGCCGAACTGAAATACGTGCGGTAAAGATGGATTTATACCGTCACTTTTGGAAACGTTGAAATCCTTGTAATTTAGCACACAATGTAACTTCACAGACATTGTTTATTTTCAGTATCTTAGCAGAGGGATAATCAGATCTAATGTGAATAAACTTTTCACCCCAGAGGCTCCTATATCAATTTAGGTATACAATGGGGAGTTCTGTACTGTCCGCCGTGACTTCACATAGGTGCCTTGGCATACTGTTATGTAATATTCTACGTCAGCCTGCTCAAGCACATAACACTGCTAAACACGCCAACCATAGCCTCGGATATATCACACGAAACCACTCGCAACCTCATGCCTGATTGTTAAAAAAATTGGCATACATGCAACAAGCCAAAATAGATTATGAATGTGCATTATGCAATAACATAGAATCATCAGAAATGTGGAACCTATGCTCTCAAATATGTTGGAAATTGCACAGTAAGAATCATTTACTCTGCTCTTTCATCAGCCGAGTAACTAAACAAAAAACAAGCTGGGTATCTATCCCTAGATTTGCGTCGCGAAGCTACTTGACTGGGCACTTTCCAAAGGTTCTGCCCTTCTACGCCCCAATATTCTCTCGAGACGTGTAATTGTTCGCCTTTTTCGTGCGACCGCTTTTCATCGTCTAACAAATGTTACCGCTCAGCGCGGGACGTGCCCGCACGTATTGGAAGTTTCTCGAATGTTATCGATGGTTCTTTTCGCTGTCTGTTGTCACCGAATCATGTGTATTCTGATTTCACGCATGCGAGACGCGAATGGTGTGGAACTTTCTGGAAGACACGCGGGCACAAGCGATTACTCTGGAACGTTCGATGACTGATGTATAAAACGAGACGCGCTTCACCGAAAATACATCTAAAAAGGTCGCGTAGCTTGGAACGAAATGCGTGCCAAAACCTTCTGCCGAAGATATCAGTTAGTGGTGCACGGTTGAAGCGCGACTAGGTGAGGGGGGGACAAACACTGAAACTAGAAAACCTATGTGCGTGAAAACAAAATTTCGAAAACTTAAGATCAGAATACTGCCATACGAGTAAATGTTCCGTTTCAAATATGTTTGCTGTACTAATACAACAAATGTAATTTTTTTTTCTATTTCACAATTTGTTAGTTCGTTCTTGGTGACCCCTTCGAACGAGTGATTCGCGCGCAAGATTTGGAAAGACTGTGCAAACAAGCTATTAAGTTGTGCATAATGGCATTGCTCACTTGAGCGCGGCGGTTTCATCCGAGTTTTTTTATTGATTGCGTGTTTGTTCAAAGTGCCGCGTGCGCTTCACTTCAAATTTTACGTGACCTAGTGAACGGAATTAATTGGTGAAAGGCGTAAGTGCAGATTTTTGGTTAGCGTGCAAGTTCGCGCTGCGGTATCCGACGTGCTTGTCTCGTCGTGACGATAAATGCGGAACGCTCCGCGAGGCAACGTCGCGCAATGTTCGTTTACTCTCCGGAACACAAGCTCTGAGTGTGTGACGGGCACAATAATAATGTGGGGCAATGTTGTCTTGCCTGATAACAGTTGCATATGAATACATGGTGTGGCAAGGAATTACGAATGATTCTGCTAAAAGGATTCGCATATGTTGCCATATATTACGACTGTCAGCTGGCCATGGCACCTTTCATCCATTGAAACATGTTTTGTTTTGTCAGTTATATTGGTTCCATTATTGCGGGTGAATAAAACTGAAGTTGCTTTTGAAACCTCTTTGACAGTCTTATTTATATCCATCCTGTTCACTAACTTTCCTAAGGAAGCTACTGTAGCAATTGCCGTCAGTAACAGCCTCATTGTGTTCACATTAAGACATACGCCACTCCTATAGTTCAAGGACACGCTGGCGTTTCAGCTGAGGCGAGTCACAAACTCGCCTCAGCCTCAAAAGGATAGATAGAATAAACTTTATTTTCCAACGGATAAGGTGGTCTACCCACTTCCCGGCACGCAGGTCAGGGAGCGAGTGCCGCCGCCTCAAATGCAGGCTTGGAGGTCTTGGGTCCCACCAAATTTTTTGCTAACATCAATGCAGCTGATCGCCAGGACCATGAGGATACCACCTTCAAGCCGGTAGGCCCATATTTGGACTTCTTATCGGACTTCGAATATCTCCGACGTGGCCGGGGAGCTAAGTCTCGCATGAGGCTTAGCTACACCCGACAGCCGGGCGGGCACCAAGTAGGTCGGAGCGACAAGGCATCGACCGAAATGGATCCCCGGGGCGCTACCAACCCTGTGACAAGCAATTTTATGGCTGCGCCAGCCCAAAACCCGGCAGATTTCCAAGATATGGAGGAGGCGCCCACCGCTACGCACTCGAGCATGGAGGAAGCGGGCACCGGAGCCACAGAAGGGCACCTCATGCAGCAGGACGCCATGGGCGAGGCGAGCCGGCAGAAAGACGAGGAAAAAAAATTGGCAAATCTGCCATTCCAGGCACCAGAAAAACAATCTCAAGCGCGCTAAACAGAGCGACATCATTTTGAAGACGAAATGACCCCAAGCTGCGAAGGCCAATAGCAAGATGGCGCCGGCAGCCTCAGCTGGACGCGGCAACACGCAAGACGGCGCGAGGGGAGAGCCGCCGCAACGACAACAAATGGTGGGAGCGCCGCGGCAGTCTAGGCAGAGGCTGCCACCTCTACCGACGGACGACGCGAAGATCATCATTCGGTCTAGGGGGGTGGGGGGGGGGCTGAAAATCAAAGACGTGAAACCATATCAAGCAACACATGCCATCATAGAGGCCTGCGGGATGAAATTCAAGGAAGAAGACTTGCTGGTCAGGCTCCGACAAGGGTCCAACATTGTCATCGCAAGCGCTTCCAAGGAAGACGTTGCGGACGTTATCAGGAAGATCAAGTACCTCCCATACAGCGGCATCAATTACGAAGTAAACGCTTACGTGGCCATGCCTGGGGACGTAAAGCGGGCGGTAAGCCACGGGCTACCGGTAGGACTACCATCTGAAATACTGGAATCTAAGCTGCGACTACGCACTCAAGGGGTGGGGATCCTGGCAGCAAGGATGCTGGGCAAGTCGGAGACCGCGCTAATTACCTTCGACGGCCCCATCATTCCCAAGTGGGTCATCTTCAGCGCAGTAGAAAACAAGACATACCCCTACAGACCGACCAGACAGTTTTGCTAAGCATGCGGCACGCAAGGACACCGCTCGGACGTGTGCCGAAGGCCGGGAGCGAGAACCTGCAGGCAGTGCGGAGCAAACAACCCAGTTGAAGGGCATCAGTGCCAACCAAAGTGCCTGTTATGTGGAGGCGAACGCGCCGCCGGTACCAGGGACTGCCGGATGCGCCTCAAGAACATCGACGAGATGCCAGGACGAGCCCCGCAGAAAAGCCGAGGGCGGAGCCGGAGCCGTAGGCGCCGTCCCAGGTGGCTGAGCTCGGAAGGAGAGCAGAGCCGCTCGCGGAGCCGGGACCGCAGCTAGTCCAGGGACAGCTCCTTCCCACCGCTGGGGCCACCACCCGCGGCCAAAGGGCAGTGTAAACAGCAGCCAAAAGCACAACAAGAACAACAAAAGAAGGGTGGAGTTAAGGTAAGCTGGGGGGCAGGCCCTCCCAAATCACTGTTTCCGCACTCGGATAATAACAATAACGACAACGAACTTAAAGAACTAAGGGAAGAAAATAGGGTTCTAAGGCGAGAACTAGAGCAGAGTAGGAAGAAAACAGAACAACTAGAGGAGAGAATCAAAGAACTAATAACGGAACTGCGAGAGCACAGGATGGGTAGCCTGCCGCGACAGCAGACTCCACCTCCAGCTATGGAGCAACAGCCACAGCAGCCGGAAAAGGGAGCCGTAGAAATGCAAATGCAATCCTTTATGCAAAAAATGCAGGAGCGAATGAATTTAATGCAACAGAACATCGCAATGTAAGATCAAAGTTTTCGTGACTACATAAAAAATCAAAATACGCAAAAGATAACAATTGAGGCTAGAGACAAACATAATCGCGCTGCGCGAGACAAACACCGTGCCGACGCTCAAGGGATACACGTGCCAAGAAAAAGATCGCACGGCCACCTTAATTAGTAAAAAAAAGTCGCCATAGCACACGATGAAATTCCTGACACGCGGATAGAACACATCGTGACAGAGATAATTCCAAAGAAAAAGGCAAAAGAGAAAAGTACTTTTATCATAAACTTATACAGCCCACCGCGACAAAATGACGGGGATTTTCAGAAACATTTCATAGGAACCAGCAAGCTAGCGAAATCCAACATCCTACTTATAATGGCCGACTTTAGTGCCAGGAGGCCAAGCTGGGAATATCAAAAAGACACTAAGGGAACGCAAGTTAGCGACGCAGCAAAAATCACAAGCTGCACCCTCTTAACGGACGCAAACCAACCAACGCGCCTACGCAACAGTGTTAGCCCCGACACATGCCCAGACCTGACATACGTGAGGGGAGCTAGGCAAGCCACGCGGGAGAACCTGCTGGAAAACCGGGGTAGCGACCATTACATTATAAGAACACAAGTGTCAGCAGAGAACATCAAGCGCAAAATAGGAGCAGCCAAAATAACGGACTGGAACGCGTTTCGCAAACAATGCAAGCACATGGAGGGGGGGATAACCTCCATAGAGGAATGGTGCAAACAACTAAAGGAAATACAACAGCAATACACCAAGGAGGTGGAAAGGTCAGAACAAACACCGGAGGTGGACTCGCGACTCCTCAGGCTATGGGAGGCAAGGCGTGGACTAACCAAAAGGTGGAAGAAACAACGACTAAATAAGAAGCTAAAGAAGAAGATAGCAGAGGTTACCAAGGAGGCAGAGGAATACGCAGCCCAACTCACACGACAAAGTTGGCAAAAGTTTAGCGACTCGCTGAATAGAACCCTCAGCACCGCAAAGACCTGGCGTATCCTCAAGGCTCTAATGGACCCAACCAAGACCAAGTCAGAAAGTAACAAGGCCATCCAAATACTATAGTTCACGAATTTGAAGGGACAGAAGAAGAGCTGCTGGAAAAAGTTCGTGTATTGTGCTACGGGCCAGATAACCCTGAAGCATACATGGAGAGATACCGAGGCGAAGAAAACCCCGACCTAGATAGATCCATCACCAGGGAAGAAGTTTTCGCAGCAGTTAAGGCATCGACCCGGAACACAGCAGCAGGCGCAGACACGATTAGGAACGCACTAATCCGCAACCTAAGTAATGAGGCGGTCACACAGCTGATGAACTTCCTCAACACACATAGGGAAGCGGGGACACTGCCGGAGGAATGAAACATGCGGAAGTAGTTATGATCCCCAAGCCAGGGAAAAAGCTAGTCGTAGAAAACCTACGGCAGATATCACTCACCTCGTGCCTTGGCAAGTAGTACGAGCGAATCTTGACAAGGAGGCTACAACAATACATGGAAGATGAAGATCTCTATCCCCACGGTATGTTCGGGTTTCGCTCCAAATTATCAACCTAAGACGTCCTACTACAAATTGAAGAGGGGGTTCTAAGCAACATAAGCAACATCCCCTACAACGGAGAAAATATAATAATGGCACTTAATGTCAAAGGAGCGTCCGACAACGTCAGCCACGCGGCCATCCTCAAGGGACTGGACGATGAATCAGCAGGCGAAGAATCCACGGCTGCGTGACAGCGTTCCTATTAAACAGAACAGCCACGGTTGGGTTAGGCGACCTGCGGACAGACAAGTTCCACATGCCTAACAAAAGGAACCCCGCGGGGATACGTGATCTCCCCGATCCTTTTCAACATTGCAATGATTGGGATAGCCCGGAAGCTGGAAAAATCGATGGCATACATCACGCCATTTACGCCGACGATATCACCGTCTGGACTAACCAAGGCTCGCTCAGCCAAAAAGAAGAACTACTACAAGCCGCAGCAACATGCGTGGAAGAATGCGTCAGGGAAAGAGGCCTCGCATGTTCGACGGAGAAGTCCGAGCTCCTGAGAGTCAGACGAGGAAAGCGCTCGGAAGAAGAAATCAGCGTCACCCTACAAGGACAAAAGATACCAGAAAAAGAAGCCGTCAGGATTCTGGTAATGTGGGTGCAGAGAAATCAACGCTGCACACACATCATAAACCTACTCAAGCAAGCGACGGCACAGGTGGCACGTATGATCACCCGCGTCTCGCAAAAATGAAGCGGCATGAAGGAGGAAGATACGGTCATGTTGGTTAAGAGCCTCATAATCAGCCGGATCACGTACGCCCTCATATATTACAACACAAACAAATGCGAACGGGACCAGGCCGACGCCATCATAAGGAAAGCTTACAAAACAGCGCTTCGCCTGCCGGCCAACACCTCGACAGAGAAGCTGCTGGTCCTCGGACTCTACAACACATTGGAGGAGCTCAAAGAAGCACAGTTAGGGTCACAGCTATTCAGACTCCAGCAACTACCACGGGCAGGAAGCTCCTAAACAAACTGGTGCACAAGGAAATTGAAAGGGAAGAACAAAGAACGGCAAACCTACCCGATGAGCATCGCAGCACTATCAAGGTAGGGTCCCTGCCAAGAAACATGGACCGGAATTTACACACAGCCAGGTGGTACGCTAGGGCAAAATATGTAGAAAAATACCTAGCAACCAAGGCGAACACGGTATACACGGACGCCGTGGTATATCCTCGAGAACGAAGGGACACAGAAAAAAGAGTCGTCGCGGCAGTAATAGACTCGGACTATAGTGAAATCGCTTGTGCGCCGGCACGGGATTTTACGGTAACCGAGGGAGGGGAAATAGCTGTGGCTCTAGCAGCTGTGGAGGGCTACCGCCCAAATAGATCCCTTACAATTCTAACAGACTCCAAGGAAGCATGCCGAAACTACATTAACGGTAGAATTGGTCAAAAATCGCTCCAAATCTTCCTCCGCACTAGCCAACAGAATAAACGCATTAGACACGCCATCTTTTGGGAACCGGGGCACACTGAGATTGAGGGCAACCAAAGTGTTGATAGGATCGCTCGCGAGCATACAAACAGAGCGGACCTAAACAGAGACCCTGAGGATTTCATGACAGTGATCCCAACGTACTCCGACATACTAAATTACCATAGAGGGACGAGGATCAGATATCCCCCACCCCATAATACATTCACTCAACAACAGGCAGTTTCCTGGCGAAAGCTGCAGACAGGAACTTTCCCAAATTTGCATATATTAAGCAAAATGTTCCCAAGTCAATACAGGGACACATGCCCGTGGTGTGGCGCAATACCCACACTTTATCACATCACATGGGAGTGCAATATGAATAAGGCATTCCACAAAATAGAAAATCCGAGTGCGGAGCAGTGGAAGAGCGTGCTCTCCAGAGGCGACCCTAGCCTCCATCTAAGGCTGGTGGATTATGCCCGACGAGCAGCCACGCTCAGTGGTGCACTGGAATAGGTACGCCAACCATGCAGGCCGGAGATCGTCATCAAACAATAGAAGATGAAGACATCCGGCCCGACCCATGAATTACTCTTTCTAGAGCAATAAAGTTTACTTCCTCCTCCTCCTGAGCCAATTGGACGAGCCGGAGCTGGAGCTGAGAGTCCAAGCTGTGCAGCAGGGTCGCCCAGGTGTCTTTAGTGCCTATTTTGTGCGTTCCCCCGGGAGAGTACGGACATTCCAATATTATGTTGTCGAGGGTACCTCTCGTCCCACAAAGATTACATCTATCGCTCCTGGCCTCGGGGAACATGTGGTTCGCCATAACTTGGTGCGGATACGTATAAGTTTGTAGTCGTCTCCACGCGACTGCTTGTCTGTTGTTTAATTTTGGGTCTGGCGGGGATACCAGTCTACGAGCCAATCTATAATGCTGCGTGACCTCCCTATATTTTAGAATGCGCTCTCCGCTCCCTCGGTCATCGAAGGGCCCCGTAGTGGCTCGGCGGTAGAGATCTCGAGCCAGCTCGTGGACCACCTCGTTGCCGGGGACGGCTTCTTGCGCCAGAGTCTAAATTATTTGAATTTTTCTAACTTTCTCTGGCCTAGGATTCTGGCCGCTAAGCGCGAGATCCTTCCCTAGCTAAAATTTTGTATGGCAGTTTTGCTGTCACTGATCACAAAGCTTGCGTCCGTTCCAGCGCAAGCTAATGCGATCGCAATTTCCTCGGCAACTTCTATGTTGCGCCCCCACAGAGTGACAGCGGTCACGGGAATACCCCGGCCGCTGACGGCCGTTGCAACCGTAAAACTGCCGCTACCTCCCGCCGCGTCTGCATAGGCGACCTCATGCATTCGATACACCCGGAACATAGCAAAGACAGGAGGCATAAACGAGCCGAAGCCTCAAAAGGAGCATAATTTCTGGCGTTGTGGTCGAAATGTCGGACGCTAGAGAAATTCACACATTCGCAACAAGCAGCATAAGATATTGATGTTACTGCTATTTCCGGTTGTAACGTCACTTCTTTAATCTTTATTTTTGTTTGCTGTAAGTTGTCCCCACGATATGTAGATGGCGATGGTTGCAACGAGCCGCCATTTTCTTCACATGCGGGCTTCTATGGAAGCTTCGCTACCAGTTTACATATACGTTGCTTCACCCTCTGACCAGATTCTAGACGATCGCGATTGTGTTCGCCGCTGTCGCCGCTCTTTGAGTGTAGTCTGTGTTTAAGGGCGCAAGTTCGCCCAATAAAACGCTAGTTTCGTCACTCCCAGTTTTGCTGCTTTATTCACCGTCACTACTGCGTGACATCTGGGGTGCGATCGGAGATGGTTGTTCGGCGCGTTCGTTCGGTTACCGGCGCGCGCGATTGGCCTACTCCGCGCCGACGTCGCCAGCCACGGGGCGCCGTCCCGTTTTTGGTGACGTCAAAATGACGACACGCTCCTGTCAATCATCCGCCCACCGAGCATTTCGTCCGAACGCGACGGGAGTTGCGAAGTTTGGAGCGATCATACGGCTTCGCATGGCGCGTCTGGTGGATTGGATTGGATCCAACAGGCGGCCTTTTCGGCTGCAGAATGGCACGTTTGCGAAACGCGTTTGAAGAAATGACATGCAGCGTCGTTTTTCATTCTCGAAACAAATAATTCGTTGGTTGCACAGAGAAATCGACAACATCATCGGTGCCAGCGAGCCACTGGGATGTTGTCGCTGCCTCTTAAAAAGTGCGCCACTCTTCCCGTCGTTTTTTTTTTCTTTTTCCTTCTCGCTGTGCGCGACACCACCTAGGGACGACCCAAAGAACGTAATAGTTATAAATTGCAGTAGTCACACGTACTGCTATTTGAAAACGTGTTTGGGCTTGAGAAGAAAAAATACATTTTTTTAGACAAAGATTTCATTCAATTGGAAGACGAGTAACATTTGGCTTTGTAGTATACTGTTTGCAAGCAGACGACAAAGGACGGAGGTAAACTTCCGGGGAGGTGACCGCTTCCTGATTGGCTGCTCTCTCGGCCCCGCTGTCACAAATTTTGCATACTGCAACTTTGTGACGTTGCAGCAACTGAACAGAACGCGTATCGAACAAAATATCTCCGATCGCGCCCCTGGTGGACGTGCTAGCGCGTTCATGTACTGAACACCTCAGCAAGGCCGCAATCCAAGCCCGAAGCCCGAGGATAACACCAACGTCGCCCAATACCAGCGAGCTAGCCGCAGACTCCACGGACTTTCCCCAGAGCACGGACTTCTGCCTGGTACGACCAGGAAGACCGTGGCCAGCTCAATAACCACAATGGCCGCCTCAGCGTTCCCCATTGTGCTTCAACAACCGAGAGAGCCCCCTAACTTCCATGGAGCTACGTCGGAAGGTCCGGAAACCTGGCTCGAAACCTTCGAAAAGATCTGGATCTTCAACAAGTGAACCTCTGAGGATAAGTTACGCCATCTGTTCTTCTCCATGGAAGATGCCGTAAGGAGTTCGTTAGAGTACCGCGAGTCCACCCGTACAACGTGGGACGGGTTCCGCGGTGCCTTCCTGAGGACGTTCATGAGCGCTGTCCCAAAAGAAAGGGCCGAAGTTCTGCTGTAAACCCGACGGCAACTACTCAATGAGACCATCGCCTTCTTCACCGAAGAGATGACCCGTCTTTTTCGCATGACGACCCGGAATGATCCGAAGGGAAAAAAGTCCGCTTTTTGATGCTAGGCGTAAAGCTAGAACTTTTCGCCGGATTGATCCGCAACTCACCTAAGACCGTAGCTGAGTTCTTGATAGAGGCAACGACGATTGAGAAAACTGGGAATGCGCACTAGGCAATACAACAGCCAAAAGCTCACGCCGTAGCGCGGCATCCAAGCACTGGGCTCCGGTGACCTTCAAGAGACCATCAGGGCCATTGTGCGCGAGGAGTGGCGCAAAATGTTACTTTCCTCGCAGCCTCAGGTGTCCTCGGTCACTGACATGGTCAGGGACAAACTACGATGGTCACTGGACGTTTCCGAAGTGCAGCCCGAATCGCCGCCTCCCGTGCCGGAAGCGATGACCTACGCCGCCTTCGCCCGCCGTCAAGATCCCCTCTGTGCCCACGCCAGAGCCCTGTAACACCGCAATTCCATCGTCCACCGCCGCCGCCACCGGTACGCCTCCCCATTGCCCAGCGTGGCTATGTGAGAAAGACGGCCATTTGGCGAACCCCCGACCACCGCTCGCTCTGTTATCACTGCGGAGAAGCCGGCCATGTGCAGCGCCGATGCCCATACCGCGACTTCAGACAGAGAGGGTTCGCCATGAACGCGCCGCGTGCACAGCTTGGAGAGCGCCCTCGTGATATCGCCGGGTAGCTCGCCGCCACTCAGTGGAGTTCTCGACGGCCGTCCCATTCGCCCTCACCAGGCTGCTACCTGTCGCCTCAACGCCAAGCATACACTGGCCCAGCTCGAGGCCGGTCTGCGAGCTCATATTCAGACAACTAAGAGCCGCGGCCGATGGAGGTGCGGCTGCTGTTCGTCGAACTGGCGAAGATCCTCCGCTGCCGACGAAGACGCTGAAAAGCTTTTCTCGGCGAGATATCAACGAGACGCCTGCCTCTCGACGATCTCTGGAAGCAAAGAATACGCTGACGAAAGACGACCTGACGACGCAACGTACCAGCCACAAGTCAACGGGACGCAGCCTTGATCCGACGCCAAGACCTAACTGCAAGGCAAGGCGAAGAACCACCTATGCCGAAGTGCCTTTCGACTGCCGCGCAGTCACCGCCTTAGTGGACACAGGAGTCGACTACTCCGTCATGAGTGGACCGATCGGGGCCCAGTTGAAAGTTAAGACTACATGGAAAGGCCCTGGAATTCAGACTGCTGGGGCAGACCTCATAATTCCGACTGGAATCTGCAAGGCAAGAATTACCGTTAATGAGCGTACTTACCCTGCCCCCTCCGTTATCTTCCAACAGTGTTCACTCGACGTCATACTCTGCATGGGCTTCCTGCACCAACACGGCGCAATCAACGACCTGAAGTAGAATTCGACAACGCTCTCGGAAGATCGAGCGATACCGCCAGAAAGCTCTCGTAGTCACCATGCCTTGAGAGTGATCGAAGATCAAGAGTGCATCCCTCCTCGCTCAAGCATTGTTATTTCTCTTGGCACCGAAACACCCGGAGACGTAGAAGGCGTCATCGAGGGCGACCAACGTCTATTGCTCAGGCGTTAAATTTGCGTCGTGAGAGGGATCGCTCGACTGCACGGAGGGAAAGAGGAAGTGTTGTTGACAAACTTCAGCCAGGAGTTCAAGCACGTCAACAATGGCATGACGATCGCGTACCTTGAGGAAATGTCGAAATCATTATAGCGTTTGTCCTCTCGGATTCTGCCGCATCAACCCGGTGACCATAGTTCCCGAACCAGACTTCCACATAAATAGAAGTCTCCCCATGATTAAGCAGCAACAGCTCAGAAGTCTGCTCCGACGATACAAATACTGCTCTTTCCGACGTGATCGAGGATTCGACAAACAGCAGTCGCAAAGCATCGCATAATAACGGAACATTGCGCTCGACCACGCCGCCAGATCTCTTATCTAGTTTCGACGCGAGAACGTCAAGCTATTAGGCAACAAGTCGATGAAATACTGCACGACAACATTATCCAGCCGTCGAAAAGCCCGTGGGCATCTCCTGTAGTCTTGGTTAAGAAAAAGGACGGGACCCCTTGTTTCTGTGTCGATTGTCGTCGACTGAACAAGATCACGAAAATGAAACATACCCCTTCACGCGGATAGACGGCGCGTTCGACCGGCTCTGCAACGCAAAATGCTTGTCGTCAGTGGACCTCAAGTCTGGCTACTAACAAATGGAAGTCGACGAGAGAGATGGCGAAAAGACCGCCTTCATCACGCCAGACGGGCTCTATGAGCTCAACGTTATGCCATTTGGCCTGAGCTCGGCTCCTGCTACGTTCCACCGCGTCATGGACACGATTTTAGCAGGATTGAAGTGGCAGACCTGTCTTCTTTACTTGGATAACGTCGTCGCCTTCACCGGAAATTTCGACGATCACCTTAGGCGGCTTGCGACAGTACTGCAGGCCATCAAGTCATCAGGGCTCACTCTAAAGGCGCAAAAGTGCCGCTTCGTTTACGTTGAGCTTCTGTTCCTAAACCACGTCATCAGCAAATCTGGAGTCCACCCCGACCCACAGAAGACAGCCGCTATCGCAAAGTTCCCGCAGCCCATGAAAAAGAAGGCAGTGCGTAGATTCCTTGGCATGTGTGCTTACTACAGGCGCTTTGTCAAGGACTTTTCACGCGTCGCTAAGCCGCTGACACATCTAACTCAATGTGATGTAGGGCTCAAGTGGGAAACGCTGCAGGCCGACGCATTTGAAGAAATCAAACGACGCATGCAGTCGTCTCCGGTGCTTGTGCGCGGCACTTTGACGAAGACGTCGACACCGAAATCCACACTGACGCCACTACCCTAGGCCTCAGTGTCGTCCTAGTCCCGAGGAAAGACGGACTTGAACGGGTAACAGCTTATGCTAGCCGGTCGCTGTCAAAAGCAGAAGGCAATTATTCTACGACCGAAAAGCGGTGCTTCGCCATCATTTGAGCTATATACCGCGAAATTACGCCCTAACCTATATGGCAGGCCATTCAAAGTCATCACCGATGATCACGCGTTGTGTTGGCTAGCGACCTTAAAAGATCCTTCAGGATGGTTGGCATGACGGAGCCTCAGACTGCATGGTTGTGACATCACTGTAACCTACAAGTCCGAACGAATACACTCTGATGCCGACTTCCTATCATGTGCCCTCATTGACCCGCCGCCGCAAGACGACGAGGATGATGACGGCTTCCTTGCAATAATAAGCGTTGAAGACTTCGCTGAACAGTAACGAGCAGATCCGGAGCTAAAAGCCCTCGTCCAGTATTTGGTAAGGAACACTAATGTTGTCCGTATGGTCTTTAAGCGAGGATTGCCATGTTTTTTTCTCTTCTAAACCTACTAGTAAAGAGGACCTTCTCACCAATCCGCGACAACTACCTTCTTCTTGTACCCTCAACACTCCGTCCCGAAGTACTGCGCACCCTACCTGACGATCCGGCCGCTGGACACTTCGGATTCGGACGCAATCGAGGATACAGGAAAAATATTATAGGCCACGCCTGACCACCGACATCGCCCATTATGTCGGGAGATACGGAGACTGTCAGCGACCCAAGACACCACCGACAATGCCAGCGTGATTACTACAGCCGATCCAGCCTCCTTGCCGACCATTTCAGCAGATCGGGATGGACTTGTTGGGACCCTTTCCGACGTCAACATCCGGAAATAAGTGGATCATCGTGGCGACGGACTTCCTTACCCGCTTCGCCGAAACGAAAGATCTGCCGAAAGATAGTGCAGCCGAAGTGGCGAAATTCTTCTTCGAGAACATCCTGCTGCAACAAGGCGCCCCACAAGTCCTCATAACCGACAGAGGAACGGCCTTTACAGAGGAACTCACTCAAGCTATTCTTTCAACACAGCCAGACAAGCCACCGGAGGACGACTTTCTACCAGCCGCAGACGCATGGTCTTACGCAGCACCTGAACAAAACCCTCTCCGACATGCTTGCAATGTACGTCGACGTCAAACATAAGGCCTGGGATGCTGTCCTGCCGTACGTAACCTTCGCTTACTAGACGGCGGTGCAAGAAGCAACACAGATCATGCCGTTCAAGCTGGTTTAGGGCAGGAACCCGACGACTCTCGACGCCATGCTGCTGCAAGTCACCGGCCATGAGTGTCTTGACTTCGCCACCTATCTGCAGCGCGCCGAAGATGCCCGACAGCTCGGCCGCCTACGAATCAAGAACCAGCAGAGGACCGACAGCAGACACTACAAACTTCGACGACGCTACGTCGTGTACCAGCCCGGCGACCGTGTTTGGATTTGGACCCCGATACGCCGACGAACACTCAGTTAGCAACTATTACGCCGCTATTTCAGATCTTCAAGATCATCCGGCGCATTGGCGCACTCGACTATGATGTCGCGCTGGACGGCATTTCGCATTCACAGCGGCGTCGCTCACGACATGAAATAATCCATGTTGTGCGGCTTAAGGCGTCCTAGCAGCGCTATCGAGCTTTGGGACTTTACATATATCTGAACTTTGGACTTTTGTTTTGGACTGTGTTACTTTGGACATGACCGGGGAAGTTGGAGAAGTATGGGAGAGGCCTTTGCCCTGCAGTGGGCATAACCAGGATGATGCTGGTGATGATGATGACTTTGGACATCGCTTCTTTGTTGGTTTGTTGGTTTTTTATATTAATTGTCCATTTTGTTTTAGCTCTCCTGTTTGGTTTGATGCTTTTCCAGAGGGGGGCATTGACACATGTACTTGTTCATCTTTTTCGTGTCACCACTTTTCACCTCTAACAAATGTTATTGCTCAGCGCGGGACGCGCCCGCACGTGTCGGAAGTTTCCCAAATTAAAATAGGATCGATGGTTATTTTTGCTGTCTGTTGTCATTGAACGTTGTGTAATCTGATTCATGTATGTGCGACGCGAATGGTGTGTAACTTTCTGGAGGACACGTGGGCACCAGCGATTAGTCTGGAACGTTCGATGACTGATGTATAAAAGCCGACGCGCTTCACCTGCTGATCAGATTGTCGACGATCGCCGACTGCGTTCGCCGCTGTCACCGTTCTTTGAGTGTAGCCTGTTTTTGAGTACAGAAGTTTGCCCAATGAAACGCTAGTCTCGTCATTCCTAGTTTTGCTGCTTTCATCACCGTCACTACTACGTGACACTATCATCAAGAGCCCGGCCTCTTGTCATCGCGTATCGACGACAAAACGGCCTTTCTGCCTTCGGCACGTTAAGTCGACGTTTATACGAGGGACTTCCGAAAGTAAGCTTCGTCATTCATTCTCACACGGGAAACTTCATTTCCAAGAAATAATATACCATTATTTCGGACTATTTTTCTACATAGTCGCCACCGACATTGAGACATTTGTCGTAGCGGGCAATCAGTTTGAGGAAACCACTCTGGTAAAACTCGGTGCCCTGCGACGCAAAGAAATGTCGCATAGCCTGCACCACCTTAGCATTGTTTTGGGCGCGGCGTCCCGAGAGTGCATCTTTCAATGCAGGGAATAGGTGTCCATTCATAATGCATAATAGCACGCCCTTCTATTGGAGCATACGTTGTCAGAACATGTCTGTCTGCCATCGTGGCTCGTACACGAATAACCTTGGGCACGCAGACTCGCTGCTATTCTCCGTTCTTCGGCGCTCTGCGCATGCGTCATTCCTCCTCTGCTGACGCTCTTTCCGTCGCTGAACCAGCTACGCGCGTGGATTCATGTGGCGATTGTTTGTTTGACCTGGTGTACCATCTTGTCGTAAAAAACAAATATGACAATACTTAATTTCGGAACGTCCCTCATAGTTTACAGAGAGCGGAATGTTAAGAAGTAATTTATATTTGCCTACCCTAAGCACACAGCTTGCTATTCGGATTTACAGAGTCTACTAGTGTGGAGCAAACAATGGCCTCGCGCATTTTTAATCAATGGGAGCACAAAGTGCATTGAAATTAAACTTCGCCAAGTCAACGCCGCGTAAACCTTCGACGGCGGCTTTGCCATTGAGGACGTATGTTTTTTTGATTGTGCACACATAAAAAAAAAAAAAAACGTTTTCTCATTAAAAGCCTTCCAGCCAATGTCATGCAGTACTTATACCAGGCGAATTTTATTAGAACACTATCAATTGACAAGCGTTACGGTATTTGCCACTTCCCCGTTTGGTACGCTCAGAATATTTACCCATTCCATCTATCCATGCCACCTCCCACGGAGCTCAGGATGTGTGATTCAGTGACATGTATGCATCTATACGCCGGTATGTATATGTAGTCAAAAGCCAGGCTTAAGTATGAAAGTATCATCTGATAATACAGTAAAATAGTTTCTCTTGAGAATCCGCAAACACTAAACAGCAACTAATATTACTGAAAACCACCGTAGGTCACTGTACGTTGTTTTAAAAACTGCGTACGCTGTTTTAAAAAGTGCATCCTCATACGTATATAATCTTAAAACAAACCGTCTGGTTGAAGGAAGAGCGATAATTGCATTGTTCTAGGAACTGTGTGAAAAGATCATCGCGTATGTGCAAACACATCTCACTACAAAACTAAGCAGATTAAAAAGAATGTAGCGCTGAAAAGCTCCAGGAGGAACGTGTTGGCGCAATAGTACAGCGCAGCATTTCATGTACACCTCTTGGGATAAGAATTAAGTGAAAAGGGCAAATTAACCAGGAGGAATAATTTACCTTGATTCTTCAAAGATGCGCTAGCGATTTCTTGCTGCAGCGCGTTTGGGCAGAAAGTGCTCCCTTTACATTTTCTTTACTTTGCAGTGGTTTAATTTCTCAGAGGAAGACACAACACCATGCCAAACATTGGCTGCCAGACATTGAAGAGTTATTCCATTACTGCCAGGAAGTCTTACCATCACTCACCGCGTAGTTTCCCCGTGTTCCTTTGTCCATATGACCGAGTTGTCCGGGTCACTAATTACTGCAGTTGCATAGGCGCAATACGTACTATCACCGTACAATGGGTCTACTTCGTAGTTTCTGTATACTACATACCAGGGTTCGCTCCAGTTCATGCACTGGAAGGAGAGAATAGGAGATACTTAATAACATAGAAGTACATTTTCACTGGGGCAACGAAATTATATTTGTGCGTTGCCTACTAGAAAGAAGACAACACTGACAATGTAACGTAATATTCCTTGGTTACAAGAATTTTCACCGTTATAAATCTGTCTAATACGTTGGTTGAGAAAGGTAGTCATTGACATACGCCCTGAGCAGTTAGTTATTCCGTGCTGAAGGAAATACACAGTTTGTTTGGTTTTCTTTACACGACGTTGACGAGTAATACATTCACGGCTACGTCATTTGCACCGCACAAACAAACATTTTTAGGAAAGTGTCCTTAAGGGAGCCCTAAATTACGCCTCAGCCTTGGTGAAAAGACATAATCCACGGATAGCATACGCTGCTGTGAATGTCTCAGCCAAGTTTTGCAGCCATGCGTGCCGCGTGAAGCTCTCAAGAGGAGCGCAAACTCTCCACTCTTGTAAACGCTTTCTATTTAACAGAAGCCTGCTCCTCACTTTTTCCTGGACGCTTGATTTCGTATTGTAGTGGATGCCCATACGCGTCTGCTATTGGCTAATAGCCGACGTCGATCAAGAAGGGTGTCTGGATCAGTGCGCTTCTTTCTACCTTTACTGTGTATGTTTATTGACGCCGTTTAATAAACAGGGTGAAGTAAACGAAAATGCGCTCTCTTATTTCTACGAGACCGCCGTGGTTGCTCAGTGGCTATGGTGTTAGGCTCCTGAGCACGAGGTCACGGGATCGAATCCCGGTCACGGCGGCCGCATTTCGCTGGGGGCGAAATGCGAAAACTCCCGTGTACTTAGATTTAGGTGCACGTTAAAGAACCCCAGGTGGTCGAAATTTCCGGCGTGCCTCATAATCAGAAAGTGCTTCTGGCACGTAAAACCCCATAATTTTTTTTTATTTCTACGATGATACGTACTTCCGGAAAAAGTCTGCTATCGTCTGCTCACGCTAGGCTGCGGCTGCCTACGTAGGAATTAAACTCCGTCCTTCCTGCTTATAGGAGTTGTAGCTGTCGAGTCTGGCTAGTTTCGACTAGTTTTGAAAAGCTCAGCTGGCCTCGAAACATGCAAAATTCAAGGTCAAGCCACAGGCACGCTTGCTAGCGCGCGCTCACTCTTGGCCGCTCCTCGTTAGACGCCTTGGCAGACTTCGTCATAGCGCTCCAAAATGTGCAAGTTGGATGTGGCTACTATCCTTTGGTCAAGCTGGTGCAGGACAAAGCCGGTCCGCATCACGGCCACACTAAAGCATTTGAGCGCGAGCACTCAATCCCTGCCGTACACAAAGCAAACTCTGCGCATAGGTCCTACAGTTACCTCTAGCTGCGGTCTGCTATGTATCGTAGAGACCGCGGCCGCCGCGAGGTACCGCGACGAGCCCGCTGGATGAGTGCACTGCGACTCGCCGAGGACAACCTTATTTTATGCGTCGTGGGCATCAACATCGGAAGTAGTGGCGTCTAGGTTAATATCCAAAATGACATTTGAAGTGCGCGACATTGTGACGTTCAGTAGGGGGATCGTTGTGGGCACTCCCCGCTCCACCGTAGTCTTCGCAATGCAAGGCATTGAACAAGGACTGGAAGCACTTAAGCTTCTCTGAACGCACTTAAGTGATTTTCTGCGGCAAGTATATCTGAAATAGCCAGGTTTCTATAAAATGTATTTCTCCGTTTCGATAAAAAGGGTTTCTGAGCCCCTTTAATCGTCGGTGCATCTCAGATGTTTTTCTTAATAAAGCTATTATTGTAGATTTTATTTTGTTGCTTCGGTCACCGCCGCGCATTGATGTCCAACGTTCGTATTTCTTATACACGTGCGACAGCAACATACATTTCGTCGATAATATCGGTCGTGGTGATGATGCCGAATAATTTTCGCCTTTGTTCGTGATTCTTGCAGGGTGAGGATAAGAACCAATAACTTGCCAGTAATAGTCGCGCTTCGGAAAAATGTTCGTAATTTTGAACATTACCTTTCTACTCATCACTTACGCAAAATATTTTTCCCAATTATATAGCAGGTGTACTGTAAGCGCATATGGCGCAATCAGTGTACTTTGAGGAATGTGTATGCTAAATTCAGTCCCATGCTACAGAATACCTAAAAAGAAAGCAAGCACAAGATTCAGCGCGCTTTCACACTGTGAAGAAGAATGACTAGTGAAGCTGTGTATGTAGGCCTCTTAATTGCGAACTGCACCACCACCGCGGGTCTGCTCGGCATTGCCATTTCTTCGGGATCGGCCCGCGTATGGGACGTTCCTAACGTCTGCTTCACCTCCACCGCGGGTCGGCCCTGTATTGTACCGTCTTCGGAATCGGCCCACGTATGGAGAGTGCTTAACGCCTGCGTCCTCAGCCGCGGGTCGGCTCGGCAATGCGCTGTCTTCGGGATTTTCTTCTACACGCAGACACTATGGTTGGGAAAGTAGTCCTCCACAGCTTTGCTGTAATGATTCTGTAGGATCTTGAGCCACGACGTTGAGAAGATAAAATGAGTTTCTGCACTTTAATAGGGTTACAGTGGCGGCTCCCATTCGCACGAATTCTCAAGCAGGAAGCAATTGTGGTTTCGCTCGAGGAGCCATTGCATTCAATTTTTGGCGAATAAATGTGAAGAGTGCGACTAATATTAGAAATCAATAAATGTCATGAGAATCTTTAAATATTGATATATTTTTCCGGCACTCCTTTGCTGAATCCATGGTAGCATCATCCATCAGCATCCTCATTCAGCACCACAAGTTTTCGACCCGAATTACTAGAGCCCTCTCTTGCTGACAGGCGTCATACACAAGTAGCAAAAATGTATTGTGTGTTTTATTGATTGTTGCAATACACTATATGAATATACAAGAACTTTGTCCTATCGACCTGCTTGGGGATATGTTAGGAACTTTAGCTACCTCACTTAGGAAATATTGAACATACAAGAAAATTATTCTGTGGTATTTTGTTGCCCCCTGTCAACAGCAAGGACTACATGATAGAGAGCGCGTGCGCTACCGCCTGCCCAAAGCGGTTGAAATAAATACGAATCGTTGCAGGATATCGGGTAATAATGTCGACGCCTAAGACGACGTCAGTACAGGGCTGTTGCAGTGTTGCGAACGTATCGAAATACACGAGCCTGTGAAACCACCCCCTATGCTCTTATCGTCTGGTTGGCGTTATAAGTGGGCCACTGAATATCCGGTTTTTGAGGGTCATTTATACGGTGCTGCAGAGTTCGTGACCGCCGTATTGGTAGGACAGGGAGTGTCCCAGCGGCTCGTGTGCGGACACACAAACAAGACGCTCCAGGGACATGGCCTCGCTAATCCTCAAGTTTCAAGAGTAGACGGGTGTCCACCTCTTAAATATGCTCCACAAAGAGAGGATTTCTTATTATTGGCGCCATATTGTCAGGGATCATCTGGCAATCTTGTCGGCACTCATTCCGCTGACCGCAGCGACGCTCAACGCTACGGAAGATACCAGCGTCTAGCCAGACTTGGGGGAAATTCTCTCACACCGGCTACATGCCGCCAACCACCCGGCACTGCCTTCCGACCATGCCCTATCGCTGGCCACAACAAATTCCACATTGTCTTGAAGCCTCTTGAGCTGTAATCTTAGCTGTAGATAAATTCGGAGATGAAATTAGCAGCAGAACCTAGTTACATTGCTTATTTCGAATATTTCCAGATTTTGGGATATCGCAAGCTTACTGTGTAATTTTGCCGTTCGGGCACGCTTATAGAGAAGCACCACTTCTTGTTGATACGGGCCGCGAACTATACTGGCAACTTTCAAAGTGCACGCTGCTGGCACCTAAGCAGTCAGCCTTATAGTGAATACTTGCCTGGCACTCGATTATTCAACACAATCTGTCGCATGATGTTGATCCATAATTTCTTACATCTCAAGAAGAAAAAAAAAGTATTTCTTGGCGACTGGAAACTGCAGTCTGTGTAAACGAAATGAATAAAAGACGTATTTGTCAACGAATATCCAAGAAGTACTTATTTGTATAATCATTGGCTTCAATATGACTTTCTAATTTAAGGGGTGACCATATTTAAGTTTTACAGAATTTTGAAGAATCACATAACGTTATTCTAGTTCTTATTCTAGATTATTCAAAGAGGCAGACTTTAATTGCACGAGAAGTGGAAACACACATTCAGCCAGTTAATTAAAGTTCACTAATTAAGATCTTGATTTTTTACTATGAGACACATATGTCATTTTATGAATTGTAACCGGTGAGTTTGCCAGGTGTATCAACTGAGAACGAATTTCCAGAATCACACCGGTTTGGATATATGCGCCATCAAACTCACCGTAAAAATGCACTGTTTCTATATTTTTTTTAAGAACGCAATTTCATGCATTGAAGCCCAAAAGTATCTGGAACGCTCATGTATTTTTTCCCACTCTGTGAAATAATATCTCGAAACTTGTGTTAAATTAAAAATCACTTAGATGGTGAGTCTTGCACACTCACCAGCTGCAATTTGTAAATTGCGTGACGTGCCGCAAATTGAGAATGCAATTAGTGGATTAGGGTAATTAATTGATTATGTTTCTCGATTTAATTCTCGTACAATAATGATGCTATCTGCCACAGGCGATATTGAAAGCGTCCGTAAAATATTAATATGACACCGCTCCCCCCCCCCTCTCGTATATACAGGGCACATGACGATGCGGATGCGCCTATGGATATACATTCCAACTCGTCACAAGTGCCACAAATTCCAGAGGCGGAGCCACAGCAGCTCGGCGACCGGCGACCTGCTCTGAGTGTGGTGTGACTAAGTACGGGGTTGACATTAGCACTTCGAATCTGCACTGTCAGAAATGCGAGAGCACTCGGCTTACTGGCACTCTGGCGTCCCTTGGAAGAGATACAACAAAGAAACCTCCTAGAAGTCATATAGGACGTCTTGGCCAATAAGGCAAGAACGCCGTTTTCCTCTTTGTGCAGCACTGCTTTTACGCCGATGTAGCTAACGCAGGTGGAGTGAGAGGAAGTAGTGTCACAACGGCTCGTAGCCGCTGTTCGAGCGACGTGCTGTCAGCTGACAGTGGCTTCGTAGGCGCCACAAGCCGTGGAAGCGAGCCCTGTTTGGTCGTTGCCTATAAAAGTCAAAGGCCTGTGTGGTGCACGCAGCACAATCACAGCGTAAGCTGGACGAGCTGCTTCATAGGCGCTCCATTTTCGGCAGCACACTAGATGGTTTTGGCGGCGAAGTCTCTTTTCGTCGTTTTCACGAGAACGATCTGAACTGTCCACACGGCGTGGACGGTGAGCTACGGCTAGGGCTGCTCCCTGCTCAACGGCCTGCTAAGCCCGACGTTGCCTGGTTGTCGCGCATGTAGATCCGCGATTGGCTTCGTCAGCAGTGGTTCTTACCTTGCGAAGAGGCATCATAAAGTGTACCGAATAGTAAACCCAGGTATTAGAGACTGCTCGGTGCACATGCCACATCCCGTGACCCGTGGCACTATACGATGCTGCTGATGAAGATTTATTGGCAGCCCCTTTGATAGGGGGCGGTGACAAAAAGTCACCTGTCCTGCTTGACCTAACCAGGTCCAGTTACGTGCAACATGCTACTCCTACAAGTGAACACATCTTGAGGAATACAACGTAACTGCAATGCAAAGTTTGCGCGTATGGACGCTACGCGGCGCGCATGTCACATCACGTCACAAGTGGAGCGATTCGATGGTGATAATGCCGATGTTGATGACAATAATTCATTTTTATACACCTCCCTAATATTCCTTTTTTCCTGAGAACAATCAAACCATTTCTCGGCCAATCACCCATGGTGCGTAGGAAGGAGCCTGGCAATAGCTGCGACGGACACTTGCGGTGGCTGCAGCAGCGGTGGCGTCCTCTTTAAACGGCTACAGAAATGAGCCCATAACAGCTTACGCTCCAATAAGAAGCAATGACGAGTCCCATTGCCCTTGAAGTCTCGTGCTGTAGAGGTTTGTAAAACTGTGAAAAGTGGTCTGGCCAGAGTATTGAACAACTCGAAAGAGCTAATGAATAGATCTGGAAGTCCATCGATGCTACTGGCGCAGAAGGAGAGCAATAGCTTACTAAATGTCGCGAAGATAATTGACAAATGAGGGGTACAGGAAAGAGCCGTCAGACCCCCCCTGCTGTGGGAATCAATGTTATGCGAAGCAGTCTGCGGGGAGCCCACCAAGTTAGCGAAACATCCATGAGAGCATCAAGATGTAGGTGGCGGTTTCATGACCTACACGATGCGCTCGTTATCACATTCATGTCATGACGTATAATTTATGTTTGTCTTACTCTCTTGTACTATGTCAATTTTGGTACTTACCAAGACGTAGGCAGATGTTTCATAACATATATGACACGCATGCCATGACATTCATATCATGACCTATTATTTATGTTTGTCATACACTCTTGTCACACTTGCCAATTTCGGTGCGTACCAAGCTAAGGAAGCAACCTGGAGAGCACCAAGAAGCAGGCAGCTGTTTTATGATCTACGCAACACACGGGTCATGATATTCATGTAATGACCGATCATTTATCTTCGTCATATACTCTGGTGGTATTGTTACGTCCGATGGACTATACCAGTTTAAGGTAATGCCCTTTGGACTATGTAACGCCCCAGCCACATTTGAAAGCATAATGGACTTCCTCCTTCATGAATACATATGGCCAACATGCCTTTGTTACTTTGACGATGTCATCGTCTCCTCACCGACATTTGAAAGCCACCTTAGCCGCTTGTCGGGAGTTCTTGAAGTTTTCTGGCAAGCAAGCCTTCAGCTCAACTATGCCAAATGCCGTTTTGGTCGCCACGAAATCGCTATGCCTGGCCACCTTATGGGTGCTGAAGGCATGCAACCTGACCCAGAAAATTTCGCATTGCGATGACAGAGAGATGTGACTGAATTGGCTATATTGTGCGCATGTCTTCCGTGTTTAAACCCATCGCACGTGTACCGATAAGCGATGCACCGTGCCTGCATAAACCCTTGCTTTTTGTGCAATAAAGGAATCGTGCAAAAGCTGCTGCTGCGTCTCCATCTGTTATTACACTGGCGACGAGGTACGATTGCGGCCGTGCGGTGAGGGCGTTGCCGACAAGATGGCCTTCGGCGTTCGCATAAGCGAATTTACCTTAAATGGTAACTCTTCACGGGAGGATTACGTCGAGCGTATGAAGCTATGCTGCACTGCAGACAAGCTCAAGGAAGACGCTGACAAGAGCGCAGTATTGCTGAGCTGCTGTGGGGAGAATATATACTCCCTGATAGCTACCCTCGTAAAGCCCCTCCGACCACCGAACGCTGACTACCATTTCATCGTAGAAGCCGTGAAAAACCACACCAACCCGAAGCCATCCGAGCTATATTCCAGGTACGTCTTCTCGAAACGAGATAAGCACGACGCCGAATCTGTCACCGATTACGTTACAGCTTTACGTACGCTAACCGAGGACTGCGGGTTCAACGACAACCAGCTTCCTCTTGACGTAATGCTGAGGGACCGGTTGGTTTTTAGAATCTCCGACAGCACTGTGCAGCAACGTTTGTTGGCCGAGAAAGACCTGACTTTTAAGACGGCCTACTATATAGCAGTCACGGCAGAGGCTGCTGCACAACATCAAAGGGTTATGGGTGGCCTGCGTCAGGACGTCCCAGATTTGACAGCCAAAGCAGACAGGCAACACATGAAGTATCATAATAATGGGCAAGATGAAAAAAAAAACTTGAAGCAAGCAGTTGAAACGTCAATGTTTCTGGTGTTTGGGCAACCCGGGCTGCATACCGTTGTAGGTTTAAAGCCGCAGTATGCTTCAATTGTACCATGAAAGGACACTTGTCCAAAGCGTGTCGGAAGAAACAAAGAAGTCAGGTTAACCACCAGCTGGAAAATACGCCAAACCCGGTGCTGATTATGATGACATGCTAAATAGTAGTCAAGTGACTAGCGGTTGCCCCAAGTTTATAGTGGCAAGTTTATGGTAAGTGTAGGCGGTGAAATAGTGCCTATAGAAGTCGACTCAGGGGCAGCGAGATTGCTTATCAGTCAAAATACATTCATCAAACTGAAAGTGGCAAGGCACATTGAGCTGGAAGAAATGGACACCAAGCTCGTAACTTGGACTAAGGAAGAATTGGACGTTGTCGGAAAAGCCGCACTTCATGTAAAATTCAACGAACAAGACTTCCAGCTGCCGATACTCGTTGTAAGAAACGAAGGTAGCACGCTTTTAGGTTGGGATTGGTGCAAGGTCTTGAGCATAAATGTCACTGGGCTTCACAGCATGGAACAAAAAGCAGAAGCCCTTATCAAAATGTTTCCGGATGTTTTGGGAGAAAGATTTCAAGGCGCCGCTCTGCCACCACTATATATCGAGCTGAAGCAGGACGCCCGGCCCAAGGTTGTAAAATGCCGCAGCGTTCCGTTCGCACTCAAGGATGACGTCATCACAGAACTGGAAAAACTGGAACGTCAAAGTGTTCTGCAACCGACGCAGTGCTCCGGATGGGCCACCCCTATGGTCATCGTCCATAAAAAGGATTCGTCATTAAGAATATGCGGTGACTAGCAAAGTACAGTCAACCAAGCGGTAAGGAACAACGTTTATCCTTTACCTACTAGCGAGGAACTTTTCGCAAAGTTGGGAAAAGGCCGTATTTTTTCTAAAATTGACTTGACGCAAGCGTACCAGCAACTTGCAGTTGATGGCGCTTCAGCAGAAGTGCTCATGGTAAATACAGTAAAGGGGCTGTACAAATTACGACGTTTGCGGTTTGGTGTGTCGGTAGCACCCAGATTATTTCAAAGACCAATTGATACAGTGCTTGCAGGTCTATGCCATGTAGCGGCATACCTCGACAGCATCCTTGTGGCCAGCGAAAAGGCGGAGGAGCACCACGAAGCCCTCATGGAGGTTCTCAACCGACTGTCAAGAGTGGGACTGCGTATACAAGGTGCCAAGTGTCTGTTGAAAGAGAACCTGTAGTACTTGGGACACCGGATAGACGCAAACAGCATCTACCCGTCAAAGGCTAAAGTCGAGGCGATTCCCAAAGCACGCGCACCAAAGAACAAGAAGGACCGCCAAGCTTTTCTAGTTATGGTGAATTTTTACAATCGCTTCCTAAAGGGTCACTTGGAAGTTGCAGAAGTGCTCTACCGCCTACTGGACAGCGACAGTACGTGGAAAGTGGGTAAAGAGCAGCAACTAGCTTTCGAAAGACTAAAGTCGTTGCTGACGCCAGAGTCACTTTTAGTGCATTTCAACCCTGATGCGCCCTTAATTCTGTCTTGTGACGCATCAGCCGTGGGTGTGGGAGGTGTATTAGCTCACAGCGATGCCCAAGAACGCGCGCAACCTGTTGCATATGCCTCAAGAACACTCCCTAAGGTGGAACGTAATTACGCCAAGATTAACCGCGAGGCTCTAGCTATTGTCTATGGCGTCCGTCAATTTTACCAGTGCCTCTGTGGACGAGAATTACGCATCTTGACAGGTCAATAGCCACTACTCGGTATCTTTCAACGAGACAAGCGGATTCCTGTTATTTTGTCAGCGCGCATCTTGCGGTGGTCTTTGTTGTTACCTGCTTACGAATACGAACTGTACATAGTAGGACGGATGATCACGTAAACGCTGACTGTCTAAGCAGGCCACCGATACCCGGTGACAGAAGGGACATCGAGCCTCCTGGCGACGTCCTTTTGCTGGAAGCATTGGAGTACCCTATTGTGGGCGCAGCAGATGTCGCATCAGCCACTGTGAGTGATCTTTGCCTGTCGCGGGTGAAGAAATGCGTGGCAACTGGCTGGCCAGAGCAAGGTGTGCCCCCAGTATATGCCACCTATCAGGTGAGGCGAGGAGAGCTGTCTTTTCACCGTGACTGCCTTCTGTGGGGTAATAGATTCATACTGCCAAAAGAACTGAGAGAAAATGTATTTGCCAGTCTGCGTGCAAATCACCCTGGGCTAATGGCGATGAAAGCTCTGGCAAGTCATACGTGTGGTGGCCGCAGATTGATGCCCAGATTGAAGATTTCGTGCATCATTGCAAACTCTGTCTAGAGAACAGGCAAAGCGAACCTAAAACGCCTGTGCATTTATGGACGAAACCCGAAAGCCCATGGAGCAGAATTCACATAGATTTTGCAGGGCCAGTTAAGGGCGCTTTCTTTCTTGTTGTCGTGGACGCGCTGTCAAACTTGGCCGAGATCGAGATAATTCCATCACTTCACTCCTCAGTTCTGATCGAAAAACTGTGAAGAATGTTTGCTTCATATGGATTGCCGGAGTTGGTTGTTTCTGATAATGGCACAGCCTTCTCGAGCAAGGAATTGCAATCTTTCTTGAACAAAAATGGCGTGCGCTACATGTACACAGCGCGATACTATCCCCAAAGCAATGGAATGGCTGAGTGCATGGTTTGCGAACTAAAGTGTGCGCTCCGAAAGCAGACAGGGCACAGTGACGTGCAAAGTTTCTCGTTTTTTTTATTCAAGCAGCACTCCATGCCCCACTCGGAAGCCGGGAGGACGCCAGGAGAACTCATGCTGAACAGGAGCTTCCGCTCTGTCTTGTCGAGACTCCACCCTGACGTGAAAAGCCCTGGATGTACCAAGCCGTCATCCTCGAGGGAGTTTCCACACGGTTACCCCGTGTATGCGCGAAATTTCTCTCGTGGTCCGAAGTGGCTGGCCGCATGGATACTGCGTCGCTTGGGTCACGTCATGCACAAAATACAGACTTCGGATGATTCAGTACACCGACGTCATCGCAACCACGTGCGGAGAGCATGGTATGCTCTACCGATATTCCATCACGCTAACCCCTGCTTCAAGCTTCCAGCGACTGAAGCTGCAGTGCAGAGATTGCGTATGCCACAAGTTTCGCAAGCATGCCCACTGTCTACTCGTGTGCGTCGACCAGTGCTTCGTTATGGCATTCACTACTAGGTGGGCAGGGATGTGATAACAGAGTTATGTGACTGAAATGGCTCTCTTGTACGCAGGTCTTCCGCGTTTATATCCATCGCACATATGCCGATAAGCGATGCACCATGCCTACATAAATCCTTGTTTTTTAGGCAACAAAGAATCTTGCAAAAGCTCCTGCTGCTTCCACATCAGTAATTACATGCGGTGTCCAAGACTTCCCTATGCAACGCTCCACTAAATACGTACGGATCTTTGTCGGCTTGTGCTCCTATTTTCAACGATTTGTCAAGAACTCCGCCGTCGTTGCCCGTCCACTCACACAACTCTTCAAGAAGGCAACATCATTTTCTTGGGGCCCTGAACAGGCCACTGTGTTTCACACGCTCACGACTTTACTTACGTCACCACCCATCTCGGCCCATTTTGACCCGTCAGCCCCCACTGAACTTTGCACCGACGCCAGTGGACATGCAATCGACGCTGTCCTCGCCCAGCAGCAACAAGGACGAGACAGTGTCATCGCCTATGCCAGTCGCGTTCTTTCCCTTACACAGTGCAAGTTTTTGATCACTGAGCGCGAGCACCTCGCACTAGTTTGGGCCATCGGCAAGTTTCGACCACACTTGTTCAGCCGCATCTTTTTGGTCATCACAGACCAATATGCACTTTGTTGGTAGCCTGCTCTCAAAGATCCGACTGGAATACTTGGTCGGTGGGCACTGAAACTGCAAGAATACAGCTGTGACGTCACTTACAAGTATCGCAGACTGCACCAAGATGCGGGATACCTATGCCATCATTCATAGGTTCCTCCCGACTTGTGAGTGTACAGTTTGGACGCTTGTGTCTTCGGGATAGGCGATTTAGCGACATACGCAGCCAACAGCTTCACGATGCGAATTAGCTGTCAATTATCTACCGTCTACGCTCTCATCACTTTGCCCCGTCCCTCGAATTATTCGCGCTTCGTGACGGACCCTTATACAGACGCAACACCAGCTCCGATGGCCCCGAGCTTCTACTGCTTGTTCTCGAAACACTCTGTTCCACTGTTCTAAAACAGCTTCATGGCGCCCCGACCGCTGGACATCTCGGAGCAACTTGCATGTATCGATCGCGTTTGGCGCAGGTTCTTCTGGCCAGGCCTCCACCGCTTTGTGCACAGAAACGTTGCCGCTTTTGAGTCCTGCCAGTGCCACAGGCATCCATCCTTGCTGCGAGCCGGTCCTCTTCAGCCCATAGACATTCCCGGTGTCCTGTTCTACCGCGTCGGCCTTGATCTCATCGGCCCATAACCAACACTTCTGACTAAGAACAAGTGAATTGCCGTAGCTACGGACCACGCGACACGATACGGTACCACGCGGGCACTGCCAACATGTTGTGCCACTGACGTTGCGGAATTTCTCCTTTGCGACATTATTCTTCACAACGGTGCCTCGACAGCAGCTGACGGACCTTGGTCGCTCATTTCTGTCCCAAGTCGTCGACGACATTCTTCGTTCGTGTTCCATACGTCACAAGCTAACCACTGCCTACCATCCGCAAACCTATGGGCTTACCGAGTGCCTCAACCGCACGCTGACCACAATGCTCTCCTTGTATGTTTCCTCAAAGCACCGTGATTGGGGCAGCACCTTGCTTTATTGGATATTTGCCTAGAACTCGTCATCCCGTGACACCACTGGGTTTTCCCTTTTTTTATCTCTTCCTTGGCCGCCCTCCCCACATTGCCATTCGAGACTCTTTTACCATTGCCTGTGCACCCTGGTACAGAATACGGCCGCGGTTCAGCTTATCGGGCTGCCACGACTCGCCAGATTGCAAGGGATCGTCTTTATGCTTCCTAGCTGTCCTAGAAGGCACGCTACGATCGTCATCACAGTGTCCGTAATTACTTTCCAGGCTCGTTTGTCCTCCTCTGGACGCCCTGCCGCCACGTTGGATTGTCATCCAAGCTCCTTTCTCGCTACTTCGGGCCCTACAAGGTCCTACACCAGATCATTGACGTCACATACGAAATTGCTCCATTGGGAAGTCGATCACCTGCTGGGTCCACCACTGATATCGAGCACATCTCCCGACTTAAGCCTTATGTTGCCGGACACAATCCTACTGCTCCTTAAGCGCCGAGACGGCGCTCTCTCTGGCGGGTGTTCCTTGTTACGCGCCATTCCCGCGACCTGAAGCACGCATCCTGCCGAGCGTGGAAGAATGCGCTAGAAAGACGCTGAAGATGACGATCAGAGTAGCGCTCGTGTTCTTCTACCATCTAGCCGGCAGCCGTATCTCTCTGTATGTATTTTGTAAATGCAATTTCCTATCCCTTTTGGCTACTCTCGTCCCCGTGGCATTTTGGTGCAGGTGGTGGGTAGCCACACGGTACAACGGAGCTCCGCAGCGGCCGACGTTTAGCTTTATCCACGATGACAGAAGAGGGGTGGCGCCCACCGAGGCGACTACAACGGCAACGGTCGTCCTGGCTCAGCTAAAATATCCAGGCACATTCTGCGTGACTGACAACGTCGACATCGAGGACTGCCTACCTTTGTACGAGCGTGCAAGTAAGAATAAGCACTGGGATGAGACAATCATGTTTGAAAAGATATTATTTTACTTCAAAGGAACAGCGGAGGTGTGGTTTGAGAATAACGGAGACGAAATTGGGAGCTAGGATGCATGCAAGGAAAAGATGCGTTCCCTGTTCGGCAAGTCTGCAGGTAGAAACGCAGCAGAAAAGGAGCTGGAATCTCGTGTCCAGACAGTGACATCATACCCGACATATATAAAGGACGTGCTTGCCCTTTGCCGCAAAGCCGACGACGGCATGACGGAGTCTGAGAAAGTGGACCACGAGTTAAAGGGCATAGCAGATGATGTCTTCAATCTGCTAAGGGTGCAAGTGCTTTGAGGTCGGCAAAAGTCGACGCATCGCCCATCATTTCGCTCGACTTCCGAGCACGGCAGCTACGTGGACGTACCTGAGCCGTCGGCACCGTTCACCGTAGAACACGTGAAGAAGATCATCCGACGCTGTGTCTCCTGCTTCTACGAGCGGCCGCACCTGTGACTAGCGCTACCAGATGGTGCCACTAGTCCAAGTTGTCGTTCATCAGAAGCTCTCCAATGCTGGCCTGGGCTCTGTGCGCCGCACCTCCTTACCATCCGATCGACCACCGTTCCTCACTTTCGGACGCCCAAGGTCAAAGGCCGCCATTCAGCACTTTCAATCCAGCCGAGTGGACGACTGCTGATGACCCTTCCATTTGCTTCGATGGCCGTCGTATTGAACACGTGGCCCGCCATCGTAACAGCTGGTGGTATTGGCATCAGGCACCCTATGGATACAATCGTCGCCCCGAAATGGATCATGGCCGATTTCAGCCCTGCTGCGAGCCTCCCCAAACGACCGGTGACGACGCTCCCTCCTTGCCGTATCGTCGTTCGCCATCCCCAACTGGTCACCAGTTCCGTTCGCCGTTGTCTCGTCGGCAATCATTTCGCTCACTCCAATTCCGCCACCTGATGCAGCAGTATTATGCCAATTGTGGTACACACCAAGTTAACGAAACGACCATGAGAGCACTAAGGCGTAGGCGGCTGGTTCATAACCTACATGACACTCACGTCATGATATTGCTACACGCGCGTGATATTTGATCGTTTTTGAACGATGCGCGTGGGCGCCATCACTCGAGAAAAGAGGAGGAAGAATGAACTGGGCTCGCGCTGTGAATCTAACCGGTCAGCGCTGCAACCGCTGCTGTATATATCGCCTGTAAATAGTTGCTTGTTTTGCTAACTCGTCCTTCGCGTAACATTGTGGTGGAGAGTGCCATTCCCCGTCCTCGCCAAGGAGCTCCGCAGTGGCCGCACCGTCCCGCTTTCGGCCATGGCTCCCGGTGACGACACCTCGCCTCCTTCTACTCCTGCTACCCCGACAACAACGTATGTTGCGGTTACATATCCCCACGATCCTGGCATATTATGTATGAGCATATTATTATGTATATGTATATATCACCTGTATGAGCGTGTTAGCCAAAACAACCGCTGGGACCCTACCATTATGCTTGCCAATGTCCTATTCTACTTCGGCGGAACTCCTCGTGTATGGTTACGACATCTCTAACTGAGATGCTTTCAAGGAAAAGATTGTCGACCTTTTTGGAAATCCCACCGGTCTGCAGCTGGCTGCTAAAAAAAAGCTTGCTACCCGAGTTCAGTTTTCAACTGAGTCGTATGTCTCGTACATACAAGACGTGCTCATTCTTTACCGGAAAATTGACGAGAAAATGGCCGAAGCTGACAAAGTCGGCCACCTTTTTAAAGGGATCGCGGACGACGCCTTCAACTTGTTGGTCTTCAACAATGTGCCCACCATCGACGTCATTGTCAAGGAGTTCCACCACTTTGAGCTCGCCAAAAGCAGCCGCGCCATTCCAGAGTTCTCCCGGCTCCCTAAGACTGCTGCGACGTCGTCTTGTGTTGGCCTTACCGCTTCACCACCTTTAAGTGAGCACGTCACACGTATTGTTCGCCGCGAAATGAAGGCTTCAAGTCCTGCGCCGTTCCATTCTCGCCTGCTTGAACCCGCCATTCACCAACCAGCCCCAGCGATCTCCCCCATTCAGGCAGTTGTACGGCAAGAATTTGCAAACCTAAGTTTTCCTGCTGCCTGCTCCGTCTCCCGACCTGACACCCGACCGGTGCCGACTGCTTCGCCACACGGCGATCTACCGCAACCCTGCCGAGTGGAGAACTCTGGACGACAAGCCCATCCTCCGCGTTCGCCACGTCGCTGCCACTGCCGCACCTCCTGGAGGTCGCCGTATTCGAGCTCCTTTTCCCCGTCTCCTCGCCCATATGCCGACCCGCGTCGTTACTTGCCTAGCCGTATGCCTCCTACACCTGACGTATCCGTCGATATCAGTCGTTCTGCTCGCACACACTCACGTTAGCGCCGTCGGTACCCGTCGCCCCCGCCACGCCGCTATTCGTCGCCGACCAATTATGGACCATCCCGGACGGAAAACTAGGCCATGCAGCTCTGGGAGGTAGTGCTGCATCACGTTCGTCCGGTTCAAATCCTCCGTTGACGCTCCTCAGCCACACGAACCTCGTTGAAGTAGACGTAGATGGTGCTCCGTTGACGGCATTAATTGACACTGGACCCCAAGTGTCCATAATGAGCGCAAACCTGTGTCATCGCCTCAAAAAAGTCCTTACGCCTTCAACACTTGAGCCATACGCGTCGCCAATGGCACCACTGTTGCCGTCAGGGGTTTATGCACTGCTCGCATAGGAATTGCTGGCTGCCAAGTTCCAGTCCTGTTCACCGTGCTGAGCAGTTTCCCTCATGACCTAATCTTCGGGCATGACTTTCTGACGACGCATTCTGCCCTCATCGACTGTTCCACCAGTACACTATGCCTCGAGCTTCCTTTTCTATCAGACGGTCGCCCCGAACAACCGAACACCCTGTGCACACAGCGTTTCTTCGCTTACCTCCAAAAGCCCTAATCTTTGTTGAATTGACCTCAACGGCAACCGTGCCTGATGGCGACTATGTCGTCGCACCTATTCGTGATGTTTTCCTTCCGCGCGACATGTCGCTGCCACACTCCATCGTAACCCTTGCTGCTAATCGGATACGGCAACCTGCTGGTCGAGTGTTCGTTGTATTGCAAGCAGATCGATATGTGCTACCGGTGTGGTCGCCTCGGTCACCGGATGGACGTTTGTCCTAACCCCGAAGACAAGATATGCCGTGGTTGCGGCATGAAGAATCCTGAAGAAAGCCACGTTTGCAGTAACCCCAAGTGCAGCCTCTGCGGGGGCAACCACCTCACCGCGGACAAGGAGTGTACAGCGAGATTCAAGACGCCATACGTCGTTCGTAAACGGCGTTGGGAACGTCAGCAACGAGAACAGGTGCAGCAGCAGCGGCAGCATCCGAGGGGGCCAGCGTGGCAGCAGACAGCGTGGCAGCGACCGAGCGGGCGTCGCAGCCGCTCCCAGACCAGGCGAGGGAGAAGCACGAGCGATACCAGGTCACCATCGGCAGCTGGGGCTCGCAGGCGAGAATCTCGTTCGAGGTCCAAGTCGAAGACCCGGCGGAGCAACGGCGCCGAGAAACAGGTGGGCTGGTCAGCGGGGTCTCCCGTCGCTCTCGACAATAGCAATTTCCCTCCCCTCCCCTTCTCCCACCCTTCCAAAGACAAGGAGTGTAGACACTGTTTGGAACTCAAGGAGATGATAGAGAGGCAGAACAATCAAATCAAGAACCAAAACAATCAGATAAAAGCAATGATGGAGCGTATCGAGACGCTCAGTAGAACAAAGAACAGTGATAATGACGTCATTGCAGTTAAAAGGAAAGTACCCAAGAGAGACACCACCAGCGCTACTCCAGTGGTGACGAAGCTGATCACGTCACCGGCGCAGATCACATCACCAGCGTTGACGCAGTCAGTGACGCAAACTCCACAGACAGAAACGGCAGTGGTTGCCATGGAGGAAGAGAAGGCTGAGGCCGCCGTTGCTCCTACAATGGAGTCGGTCAAGAGCATGCTTACGCAAATCTCCAGCCAAGTTTCCCAAATGTCTGCGCCAAGTGAACAATCTAACAGTAAGAATGGATAATGTGGAGGCCAAATGCAGCCAACTCTCCGTTAGAGTCATGACGATGGATGCGAAAGATAAGCATCTCACCGTTGCCAAGATGAAGTCACCACGGCTTAATCTACGGGTCAGGCCGCGAAAAGTTGGTTCCGTGTGCAAATCTACCGCTCAAAAAGTAGAAAATGACGAAGACTAAAGGAATGCAGAAACAGACTGCGACGTTATTTCAATGGAACTGTAGGAGTATTAGAAAAAAGATAGGGGAGTTACAACTATTCGTTAATAAATTGGACCAAAAACCGGATATCATAGCGTTACAAGAGACCAACGGCCGGGCCAAGCTCGCGGGATACATTACGTATACGGACCCTAGCGAAAAGGGTACTGCGATCTTGGTCCGCAGCAACGTGGCGGCCACACAACACGTGACCGCTCAGCGAGGCTGCGAACATACGCTCATCGAAATTCACAGCAGAAGAGTGGGGGGGGGGGGGGGGGGGACAAGAACTTCTTCGTCCTGAATGCTTATTGCCGACCGTCCAGCAGGGTCATTGACTTTGAAGGCACCATATTGGACGGCATTAAAGAAGCAAAAACAAGACCGATATTAGTGCTAGGAGATTTTAACGCCGCCCACACGATGTGGGGTTATAAATATTCGTCCAAAAGAGGAAACCAATTGGTTAAAGCTATAGAGGATCACGACATGCAGGTGGTTAACGAACCGGGCGTACCAACCAGGACAGGCACTAGCACGGTCAGAGACACCACACCTGATCTGACGCTAGTTCGGGGGAACCTCGACGTAACTTGGCGTAACACGGGGGAAAATCTTGGCTCGGATCACGATATAATTTGTGTAACCCTCGGGGGGACTGACATCAAGGCGAAACTGGGTCAAGCCAACATTACAGACTGGGACCGGTTACGTAGAAGCGCAGACAGTGAAGGCGAGGACGAAAACCAAGACACCAAGACGTATGAGGCATGGGCCAAAAAGCAACGCGAATTTGTAAAGAAATTTACGCAGAAGATTACTACTACCACGCAAATTTCCTTCGTAGACAGCAGGCTTAGTCACATGTGGGCGGCCAGGCACGGTCTTACTCGAAGGTGGAAGAGGCAAAGACATAACAAGAAGCTTCGCAGACGTATACACGTGCTCAACAAGCAAGTGACAGAGTATGCGGAACAACTATGCAGGGAAAATTGGATGAAGATGTGTGATGACCTGCAAGGCACACTGTCTACGAAGAAGACTTGGAAGATGTTGCGACACTTCATAGATCCATTAAAAAGCAAGAGCGCACGCGTCCGAGACCTCAGAAGAACGATCAACAGTTACGACGGGGACAAGCTCATTCGTGAACTCACAAGTAAATACCTCAAGACCGAGAAGAGCGTTAACC
Source organism: Dermacentor albipictus (assembly GCF_038994185.2). Classification (NCBI taxonomy): domain Eukaryota; kingdom Metazoa; phylum Arthropoda; class Arachnida; order Ixodida; family Ixodidae; genus Dermacentor; species Dermacentor albipictus. The sequence goes on along the minus strand of NC_091823.1, from coordinate 143,092,876 downwards.
CGACTCACGAGTATGAAGGCGATAGCAACATCGAGATGGACGAAGCCTTCACCGAACTGGAGCTGGTTGCGGCCATCGATGAAAGTAATCAAGGCAGCGCACCGGGAATTGACGGCGTTACATACAAGATGCTAAAAACCACTGTTTAGCTTGGTGAACTGCTGTTGCTTGGCTATATTTGGTTCGGCTAGGCGAAGAAACAACTCATGCGTTACTCTGCTTCGCCTTGGACGCGCCGCATTGGACGCGGTGAGCGTCGAGCAACGCAGCGTTTGGCGCGGCAACGCTGGAGCGCCTGAGCAATGTGCGCCTGAGCAAGCGACGCATGCCTGAGCCTTAGAAACAGCTCGTTTCTAAGGCAACACCGCATTCACTAGAGGCGCTTTTGTACCGCTTTGAAGCATCGTACTCGTGGCTCAGTGGTAGCGTCTCCGTCTCACACTCCGGAGACCCTGGTTCGATTCCCACCCAGCCCATCTTGCAAGAGTTGAGCCAAAGCCACTTCTCCTCTGTCGTGACGTCACGGTGTCACGTGGTATTCAAGGCGACACCGCCGCGCCTGAGGAGCTGGGTTGAGCTCTCGTAATATGCTTCGCATAAAAATATGGGTGACAAAAGCCGAGCTGAACTGCTAAACCTCGTCAACGCGTCCTAGGAGAAGGGTTCGTTACCAAAAGAATGGAAAGGAGCGGAGGTGCATTTCATTCCCAAGCCGGGGAAACCACTCCACGTCGACAATTTACGTCCCATCTCCCTCACGTCATGTGTAGGGAAGGTGGTCGAGCGTATGGTGTTCAAGAGACTACAGAGACATTTGGATGTCACTGATCAGATGCCACCGACCATGTACGGATTCCGGAGCCACCTGAGCACGCAAAACGTCTTGGTGCAAATACACGAGCTGGTTATCAAGCAAGCGAAGACCCCTACGCCAAGAGCTATCCTGGCGCCCGATCCCAAGGGGGCCTTGGATAACGTCACACACGAATGTATTCTTCGTAACCTGCACCAAACGGGATGCGGAAAGCGAACATTCAAATATGTGCAGGATTTCTTAACCAATAGAACGGCAACCATCAAAATTGGAGAGGAGAAGTCGAAACCGATAGCCCTGGGAGACAGAGGCACTCCGCAAGGATCGGTTCTTTCGCCGCTTCTCTTCAACCTGGCACTCCTCCCTCTCCCGACTTTGCTTCAAGACATAGAGGGCATAGATCACGCTCTCTATGCAGACGATATCACAGTGTGGACGTCGAGGGCAGGGTCGGAGAGTTGGATGGAGGAGACCCTTCAGAGAGTGGCAAAGACCGTGCACGAGTTCGCTAAATCGTGCGGCCTCAGTTGCTCGCCACAGAAGTCCGAGTTACTCGTCATCAAGCCAAGAAGAAAGAAAGGAGACCAAGAAAACGTACGCATCACCACCGACGGGACGACCATAACACCAACCACGCAAGCACGTATCCTGGGTGTCATCTTCCAGAACAATGGCAAGGCGGGGGCGTCGATTGACAAAATCAAAGTTTCAACGGAAAAAATTTCGAACATGATCAGAAAAGTCACAAACAGACAAAGGGGATTGAAGGAGGACGATGTACTGACGCTCGTCCAGGCCTTCTTGACGTCGCGCATCGTTTACGCGGCGCCGTAGCTCAAGTTACTGAAGAAAGACAGGGACCAGTTGAACGTCATTATACGAAAGGCAACCAAGATGGCGCTGGGCATTCCGAAGCATTCTTCGACTGACAAGCTTCTCGGCATGGCCAAGCACAACGTCGTCGAAGAGCTAATAGAAGCTCATCTATCTAATCAAAGAGTTCGGCTCAGTCAGACGTCGGCGGGACGTCGCGTTCTTGCCAAGTTGGGCTGGCAAGAGGCAGAGCGGAAGGAAACGGAGCCGTTACCCAGGTTGTGGGCGCATAAAATGCACAGTAAGCCACTGCCTAGAAATATGAGTTCGGGTCGTAATGACGGCCGCAGAGCGGCTCGTATAGCGGCCTTGACGGAGACTTTGGGTCAAATAGTAGAAGAGGAAGAGGGGGTCACTCTCTTCACAGACGCTTCGTTACCCAAGTTTTCATCGAAAGCAACGCTGGCAGTTACGACGCGGGATGAGCTCGTAACCTGCGCCTCCATCAAGACGTCTTTTCTAGAGGTGGCAGAAGAGGCCGCGATAGCGCTAGCACTCGCGCAGCCCATGGTGGGAAGAATTGTCACCGACTCGCAAAAGGCGTATAACAACTACAGGAAGGGGTGGGTGTCTCTTGCGGCACTAGACATTCTCCAAAGTAAACGCGACGTACCTGAAAGGAAAGTTGAGTTAATATGGACACCGACTCACTCTGGGCTGGAGGGCAACGAACGTGCCCACCAGTTCGCCCGAGAGATGGAACACCGGGTTGAGGAAGGTGAGCCACAGTCCATATTTAGTTACAGAGACATTACGAACCATTATAAGACGGAGAGGCGCCGTTACCCCGATCCTCACAAATCGCTTAGCAGAGAACAGCAAGCGATCTACAGGCAAATACAGGCAGGATCCTTCCCGCATCCTTACCTTCAAAACAAGATGTACCCGGAAAGGTACGAGGAGGATTGTAACTTCTGCAAAACTCAGTTAGGCACGCTCCAACACGCCATTGGAGTATGCGATTTAATCAAGGCGATCCCCCCACCTCTTAACTGCCCCGCTACCCTACCCCATCCCTCATCCACCCTTACCGAGCGATGGGAGACCTTGCTAACCAGCACCGCCCTGGAAGACCAGCTCGTCCTGATCTCCAGGGGCCAGGCGGCTAGGGAAGCATATGGGTCCCGTGAAGAGGGAACCACTTCCATCGACGGCGTCTAAGAAGATGTCGAGCTCAGCTCAATAAAGTTGTTTCTCTCTCTCTCTCTCTCTCTCCCCGTTATCAATTTTGGCTTGACGAAGCAAGTGTTACCTGAAGGCATAGCGGTGACCACGCTCCGGTCAGTGACAAACGACCACGTCACTGCTTTTGCAGGCGACGCGTCTCCAGATCCTCCTGAATACCCGCAGGATGCCTTGAACCTAGGCGGCCCATTACGTCCTATGGTTGCTCCTGAGCTCGCACCTCACCAAGCAGCCGCCCTATATCGTCTTTTGCTTCCTACCGCGACATATGTGCCACTGACAATCGACCACTTGGCCAGACGTCCTTTGTTAAGCATCGGATAAACACTGGTGATGCTGTTCCCATTCACCGCCGACCATATCGCGTGTGCACGGCAGAGCGGCAAGTTATTGAGCAGGAACTAAACAACATGCTCACCAGAGGTATCGTTGAGCCCCCGTCAACTCCTTGAGCATCGCCGGTCGTGCTTGTTAAAAATAAAGATGGCATGTGGCGTTTCTGCGTTGATTACCATCACCTAAACCGAATTACTAAAAAGAGCGTTTACCCTTTACCACGAATCGACGACGCTCTTGATAGCCTTCACGGTGCCAAATACTTTTTGTTCATCGACCTTCGATCTGTTTATTGGCAGACTTCCTTCGATGAGCAAGACCAAGAAAAAACCGCTATCGACACCCCAGATGGCCTCTACCAATTCAGAGTTATGCCATTCGCTTTATGCAATGCCCCGACCACGTTCGAACGGATGATCGACTGTATAAAATGGTCAACTTGCCTTTGTTACCTCGACAATGCCTTGTGTTTTCTCCTACATTTGAGACTTGGTATTCATCGCCAGATGTCACTTCAATGCCTAGCAGACCATGTGTCCCTTCTGCGGCATCACAGGAATGTGGAGCGTGACGGCTGGGCCACCGTATAAACGGAATAAAAGCGCCTTAAGCGTGGCGTAAGTGTGACGGATGTTCAAGACAACACATTTCTGCAGTGTGCGACATATTGGGAGGACTAGAAACCTACATTCCACACTCAACTACTATTGTTGGAGATCAAAACTGGGAGGCAGCCACACGACCAGAATAGCAGGTAAGAACAGCTTCTGTGAGTAGCACGTGCTCTTCATCTGCGTTGGTCCAAACAGCGAGAGTGCTACGATCAGTAAACCGTGGCCGCGTGCCAGTACGGCTACTGCTTGATGCCGGCAGCCAATGGACCTTTATCCGTAAAAATTTCTCGCAGCAGCTCTCTCTGCCTTGTGCTGGAAATGAAGAATTATAGGTATGTACATTGCACGGGTGCAACTTTCCGTGACATTAGCAATTTGGAAGGGCAAACGTGACACAATGCGGCCACATTGAGTCGGTGACGTCACTCTTGAAGCTCTGTACTAGCCAGACATCTATACTGTAAAGGGTCCGGCCATAGAACGCACCGTTAATAACGTGATGCGTGACCACAATCTAACCTTTACTAACAAACCCCAAGAGGATTAACTTCAAGGCTTGATGATAAGTGACTTAATTCGCTTAGACAATTAAAGGAGGGCACTGACCTGGCGCGTCGCATGGTTCATCCCCAACCAACGTACAGTAGAGACTATATTTGAACCCGCCATGGTTGCTCAGTGGCTATGGTGTTGGGCTGCTGAGCACGAGGTCGCGGGATCGAATCCCGGCCATGGCGCCCGCATTTCGATGGAGGCAAAATGTGAAAACACCCGTGTACTTAGATTTAGGTGCACGTTAAAGATCCCCAGGTGGTCGAAATTTCCGGAGTCCTCCACTACGGCGTGCCTCATAATCAGAAAGTGGTTTAGGCACGTAAAACCCCATATTTTTTAGACTATGTTTGACTGTGTCATTCAAGGTATGTATACTAATATCTGTCATCCTCTGTCACCGCGTAACACCCGTGCAACTGCCTTGTCCCTGACTTGTTCCGACTGCTGTTGCACTGAGGTCAGACCCGGTGACCCATTAGGGATGTTGCGGTTGAATGCTGCCTGCATAACTGACAGACATGAAGGTCACGACATCAACAAGCGCCCTGCACTCAGCTACTTTCGCAGCGTAGCACACAAGAGCACAGGACGTTATGCAGTACCGCTGATGGTCAAGATGCCAGGTCTCACGTCATGTGCGAACCGGACCGTAGCTGAAAGCAGGCTCCTGTGTCAGCTTCATGGTTCAAACTACACTCAGAACTTCTGCAGGAATACAATGCCGCCATCAGCGAGTGCATTAAGGGAGGCCATTCGGCGAGAGTAGTGCTTCTGAACCCTATGGACAAGTATGTCTACTTCCTGCCCATCGTACAGTAGTCTGGCGCGAAGCCATGACTACATATGCCAATGTCGCGTCCGATACGTCCTCGCATGAATGCAGTCCACCGTCTTTAAATGACATGCTCGACAAAGGCATCAGGTTTGGTCCCCAACCCCTGTAGTTTAGATGCAAGATGCAGCAAGTTCGTTCTCACCGCTGATATCCGCAAGGCCTTCCTCTAGATATGCATACGATCAGAGACAGAGACACTCGGTTTCCGAAGGATCAACCGACTACCGATCTGTGAGTATGCTGTCCCAACAATTATCGAGTGGCGTATGACCCGGGCCCCTTTTGGAGCGTCTTCAAGCTTGTTCTTGCAGCCAGCAACTCTTCAGTACAACTTTGAAACATGAAAGACAACTCACCCCGACATTTGATCCCACCTACAACAGTCTTTCTACAGTGGGAGACTTAATCATAGGCGCGTCTTTCAAAGAGGAGGTATTGGAGATTTACCGAGAAGCTAATGGCATTATTGTCGATGAACGTATGAAATGGAGAAACATCCTAGGCGTGTCTTCCGAGGAGGAGGCATTTGAGATTTACCGGGAAGCGAATGCCATCATTACCGATGAAGGTATGGAATTGAGAAAATGATACTCGAACTCCCACTTGATCTGCGCCCAGTTCTTGAAGGACGCCCTCTTAATTGGGAATGTTAGTGAGCAGAGATGTAAGTCCATCGTCCTTAGACTGCTTCTGTACCACAATATATATGACATCAGCCTCCCTATGAAAACCTCATCTCATACATTCCAACTCAACCATCGACGAATAGGACCGTTTTACTAACCTTTGCATGGATATTTGGCCCATTGTGCTTCGTCGATCCATTCCACGGGAGAGCTCGACTCCTGTTCCATAGCGGCGGGTGGGTGGGAATTGATTGGGACGAGCATCTTCCACCTGAAGCTGAAGACTTCTGGAAGAACGATGTATCGGAACTGCCTGTACTATCTACCATTCGCATCCTACGTTGCCTCTCACGGCGTCGCAAGATCATAGAGGCGCGACAATACATTTGTTCGCTGATGCCAGATCTCATGTGTGCGGAGTCACAGTGATTGTACACCAATCACCAGCCGACGGCAGTTTTACCATCCGGCTACTTATTAGTAAGTCTTGCCTTGCACCACTAAAGAGGATTTTCTACCACGTTTGTAGCTTCCTGTCTTTTGGCGGCGAGAATATGGCATTAGATCTTGAAAATGCCCGAGGAATCATGATGTGTCACCCCATCGTGGACTCATTCAACGACAGCATTGCTTTGGGTCTTTGGCAAAGCTAACCGTTTGCAGGCCTTCTTAACGAATCTTGCCAGTGAGATTGAGACTTTGACCCAAGGCTACACTTGGCGGCAGTGCGTGAGGGCAGACAACCCGGCAGACATTTTGAAGCGCGTAGTAGCAGCAGTGGTTCTAACACGAGAAACGAAGTGATGGACTGGTCCTCCGTGGTTGGCCGAACCATATTGCCACCTGGTGTTATGAGCCAGCGACCATTCAGCATTGCGTGCCCAGCAAAACGGCGCAGAAGACGACGAGGTAGAGGATCCCGCGCCAGCTGGAGAACCGTCGCTTAGTGCTTGGCATTTTTCCTCTCTGGCTGCTCGTACTGTCACTTACTCTTGTGTTAGCGCGTGACAAACTGGTGGAGGTGCTGGGTAATCTAATCTATGCACAACACCCCTCCGAGCAGCAGGAGCTCCAGCCCCGTACCGGTGGTTACGCCTGTACACCGCGCCAGCAGAAGGATCCGTGGACAAGCCGCTGAGTTTGGACTCCTCGCAGAGAAAATGGCAGCTCCGACCACGCCAACAGGTATGGAAGGCCCAACGCCGATTCAGCGTACGCTACTGAATCCGCGAACGCCAAATCCCTTCCACGGCGCCATACATGAGGATGTTGAAGACTGGCTGGTCCACTACGAACGTGTTGCCGCGTTCAACAAGTGGGATGACGCAGAGAAACTGAAAAACGTATATTTCAGCTTGAACGATGGTGCACGTGTTTGGTACGAGAACCGTCCAGATGCCCTAAATTCATGGGCAGAATTCAAACGCCGGATTCTTGAGACATATGCGAGCCCTGATCGGCGGGAGCAAGCTGAGCGTGATCTCCAGTCCCGTATACAAAGGCCGAACGAAGGTGTCGCAATATATGTCGAGGACATGATGCGTCTCTTTCGACGAGCCGACCCCAGCATGTCGGAAGAAAAGAAGGTGCGGTACCTGATGCGCGGAGTGAAAGAGCAGCTGTTCGGCGGTCTCGTGCGCAGTCCTCCCAAGACTGTGTCAGAATTTTTTTCCGAGGCCGTCACCATGGAACAGACGCTTCGGCAGCGGGCACGATCATACGAACGCCAAGTGAACGCTGCCTCACCTACGGACTTTTTCGGAGCTCTCGAGGGCCACATCGATTTATTTCGAGAACTCATTCACTCCGTGATCCGCGAAGAACTCCTGAAGCTGTCGGTACCCTCACCGCCGATGCTCAACTCCTTGTCCAGCGTTCTCCGTGACGAAGTCCACCAAGCGCTAAGAGAACCACCCTTCAACACAGAAGCTCGACCGCTAAGAGCTGACAGCTCCCGTATGTCGTATGCGCAAGCTTTGAGGCAATCTGCCCCACCTCCCTCCCCGGTTCGAACCGCGTGCCCGGCCATGCTACAGCCCGTCCAAGCGGCCTCGTATCACCAGGACCACCGACAGGCCCCAAGGAAATCAGACGTGTCGCGGACACCTGATCGCCGTCCCCTTTGCTTTCACTGTGGCGAAGCTGGGCACGTCTACCGACAGTGCTCCTATCGAGAGCTCGGACTACGCGGATTTTCAGCAAACTCGCCGTGACCTAGGTTCGGCCAGCGTCCTCCTGAAATTGAACAATACGTTGCCCAGCAGTGCGGATCCCCATCAACTCGACACCAGTCACGCTCCCCTTCGCCGCGGCGGTTTTCTCCGACTCGCCTTATGTATTCAAGCGTGGTGCGGGGTCGGTCGCCTAGCCCGCGCCGGGAAAACTAACCGCAGCGGCCTTCGGGGGTGAGGCCGCTCAGTCTGGACGTGCTCAATGACCCCTACTGACGCGTACACGGACCGACAATACACCGACGACGACAGTACCTGCCGATTACAGAAAAATAATTTCCTTGGACATTCCTGTACTGGTCGACGGTCGTGAATTGACTGCTTTAGTGGACACTAGAGCGGATTATTCTATAATCAGCGAAAAACTGGCCACCCTTCTGAAGAAAGTGACGACGCCTTGGAATCAAACGCCAGTTCGTACAGCTGGCGGGCACATCATCACCCCACTCGGCATGTGCACGGCCAGAATACAGATTCGCGGCTCCACGTTTGTTGCCAGCTTAAGCATTCTCCCTCAGTGTTCTCGAGACGTAATCATCGGTATGGACTTTCTCAGGGAGCACGGAGCTATCATCCACATTCGAGAACGCCTCGTCACTTTCTCGACAAAGAGCGCCGCAGCGACGACCAACACCATCCACCCTCGAGCACCTCTTCGTGTCATCGACGACGCTGTCACGTTACCACCACGTGCAAGTGTCGTGGTTCAGGTGGCATGTGACAGACTCTTATACGGTGAAGCGGTCGCAGAAAGCAATCGCCCTCTCCTGCTTTCTCAAGGTGTTTGCGTAGCATGAAGCCTTATTGATCTCCATGATGGCCACTGTGAGGTTCTTGTCACGTGACGGGTACTACGGTTTCGGAGTATTACACCTGCCTCCCATCAGGCCTCACCCCCGCGACTAAGCCACCGATTCCTCCATGGTGTTTGGCTCGACCCGCAGTGCACCTCACCATACCAGGAATCAAGAAAAAATCTGAGCTGTCATCACCTGCTCTTAAACAACTAACTCTGCTCCTTTTACACGAGAGGTACGCTGAACACGTACATATTTATACTGATGGATCGGCAACTCTCCAGTGTTCCTCTGGAGCCGTGGTCTTCCCAGCGAAAGCCACCACCATCAGTTTCAAGACATGTCACCCAACGACACCGATGGCCGCGGAAATTGCAGCCCTTCGCGCTGCACTTCGTCTCGTCAGCCAAGAACAACCTCGAAGATGGTCAATATTCAGTGACTCCAAGGCTGCACTGCAATCTTTGCTTTCGGCCTTGCGGAGCGGACCACACGAACAACTGGTATTTGAGATTAGAGAACTCATTCATACCTTAACTGAGAAAGGACACCACGTGACATTTCAGTGGCTTCCAAGTCACTGCGGAGTCACAGGGAACGAACACGCTGACAACGCTGCTCGGTCGGCTCTTCAAGGGGACGCAGTGGAGCCGATACCGTTATCAAGGACAGATGCCGCTCGCAAACTTCGAATGATCAGCCATCACATCACGTTATCCTTGTGGAACACTGGAAGGTTTCACGAATACCGACGCTACAATCTTGACTCCTCTCTACGCCTTTGTATTCCAACTGGACTCTGCCGTCGCGAAGCTACCCTGCTTTGTCGACTATGGCTATGGGTGGCTTTCACCAAGTCTTTCGCTTACCGAATTGGATGGGCCGACGACACCTCGTGTGAGGACTGCGGTAACGAGGAGACTTTTCAACACCTTCTCTGTGACTGTCCTCGATATAATTTACAGAGACAATCACTTGAAACCGCGATAATGCGCTTTGACCAAAGACCTCTCACAGAGGAGCTTATATTAAGATACCGCCATCATAAGCCATCATAAGGAGTTGCAGCGGTGGCGTAGAGGTAGAACACCCGCCTCGCGTGCAAGAGGTCCGTGGTTCGAATCCCGGTGCCGGCAATTTTCCACCGGACTAAAAAAAATTCCGCGTGTTGATAAAATTGCATAAACATGCCTGGAGTGTGGCCTGATCCCGGTGACCAGACCGGTAACGCACTCCCTCACCAGAGCAGGATTGGCCACCCTGGTGCAGTACTTGGCCACAACCTCCTATATGAACAACACAATCAAACCCCGGCCCTCAGTCCCCAGCAGCTGCGAAGCAACTGACCACGGCGGCGGTCAGACCTGCGACGCTGCAGAGGGTGCTAAGAATCACTGGCTCCGGACAGGCCGCCACTGGAATATGAACCTGGCAACGTTTGACGCTAGAACGTTATCTAGTAAGGCGAGTCTAGCAGTGCTATTGGAGGAATTGGAGGGCAGTAAATGGGATATAATAGGGCTCAGCGAAGTTAGGAGGCCAAAAGAAGCATATACAGTGCTAAAAAGCGGGCACGTCCTGTGCTACCGGGGCTTAGCAGAGAGAAGGGAACTGGGCGTCGGATTCCTGATTAATAAGACTATAGCTGGTAACATACAGGAATTCTATAGCATTAACGAGAGGGTGGCAGGTCTTGTTGTGAAACTTAACAAGAGGTACAAAATGAAGATTGTACAGGTCTACGCCCCTACATCCAGTCATGATGACCAGGAAGTCGAAAGCTTCTATGAAGACGTGGAATCGGCGATGGGTAGAGTGAAAACTAAATACACTATACTAATGGGTGACTTTAATGCCAAGGTAGGCAAAAAGCAGGCTGGAGACAAGGCAGTGGGGGAATATGGCATAGGCATTAGGAATATCAGGGGGGAGTTATTGGTAGAGTTTGCGGAACAGAATAATATGAGGATAATGAATACCTTCTTCCGCAAACGGGATAGCCGAAAGTGGACGTGGAGGGGCCCGAAGGGCGAGACTAGAAATGAAATATACTTCATACTCTGCGCTAACCCTGGCATCATAAAAGATGTGGACGTGCTCGGCAAGGTGCGCTGCAGTGACCACAGGATGGTAAGAACTCGAATTAGCCTAGACCTGAGAAGGGAACGGAAGAAACTGGTACGTAAGAAGCCGATCAATGAGTTAGCGGTTAGGGGGAAAATAGAGCAATTCGAGATCAAGCTACAGAACAGGTATTCGGCTTTAACTCAGGAAGAGGACCTTAGTGTTGAAGCAATGAACGACAATCTTGTGGACATCATTAAGGAGTGTGCAATGGAAGTCGGTGGTAACTCCGTTAGGCAGGATACCAGTAAACTATTGCAGGAGACGAAAGATCTGATCAAGAAACCCCAATGTATGAAAGCCTCTAACCCTACAGCTAGAATAGAACTGACAGAACTTTCGAAGTTAATCAACAAGCGTAAGACAGCTGACATAAGGAAGTATAATATGGATAGAATTGAACGTGCTCTCAGCAACGGAGGAAGCGTAAAAGCAGTGAAGAAGAAACTAGGAATTGGCAAGAATCAGATGTATGCGTTAAGAGACAAAGCCGGCAATATCATTGCTAATATGGATGAGATATGTCAAGTGGCTGAGGAGTTCTATAGAGATTTGTACAGTACCAGTGCCACCCACGACGATAACGGAAGAGAAAATAGTCTAGAGGAATTCGAAATCCCACAGGTAACGCCGGAAGAAGTAAAAAAAGCCTTGGGAGATATGCAAAGGGGGAAGGCAGCTGGGGAGGATCAGGTAACAGCAGATTTGTTGAAGGATGGTGGACAGATTGTTCTAGAGAAACTGGCCACCCTGTATACGCAATGCCTCATAACGTCGAGCGTACCGGAATCTTGGAAAAATGCTAACATAATCCTAATTCATAAGAAAGGGGACGCCAAAGACTTGAAAAATTATAGACCAATCAGCTTACTGTCCGTTGCCTACAAACAATTTACTAAGGTAATCACAAATAGAATCAGGAACACCTTAGACTTCTGTCAAGCAAAGGACCAGGCAGGATTCCTTAAAGGCTACTCAACAATAGATCATATTCACACTATCAATCAGGTGATAGAGAAATGTGTGGAATATAACCAACCATTATATATAGCTTTCATTGATTACGAGAAAGCATTTGATTCTGTCGAAACCTCAGCAGTTATGGAGGCATTACGGAATCAGGGTGTAGACGAGCCATATGTAAAAATACTGAAAAATATCTATAGCGGCTCCACAGCCACCATAGTCCTCCATAAAGAAAGCAACAAAATCCCAATAAAGAAAGGCGTCAGGCAGGGAGAGACGATCTCTCCAATGCTATTCACAGCGTGTTTACAGGAGGTATTCAGAGACCTGGATTGGGAAGAAATGGGGATAAAAGTTAATGGAGAATACCTTAGTAACTTGCGATTCGCTGATGATATTGCCTTGCTTAGTAACTCAGGGGACCAACTGCAATGCATGCTCACTGACCTGGAGAGGCAAAGGAGAAGAGTGGGTCTAAAAATTAATCTGCAGAAAACTAAAGTAATGTTTAACAGTCTCGGAAGAGAACAGCAGTTTACAATAGGCAGCGAGGCACTGGAAGTCGTAAGGGAATACATCAACTTAGGGCAGGTAGTGACTGCGGATCCGGATCATGAGACAGAAATAATCAGAAGAATAAGAATGGGCTGGGGTGCATTTGGCAGGCATTCTCAGATCATGAACAGCAGGTTGCCATTATCCCTCAAGAGAAAAGTGTATAATAGCTGTGTCTTACCAGTACTCACCTACGGGGCAGAAACCTGGAGGCTTACGAAAAGGGTTCTACTCAAATTGAGGACGACGCAACGAGCTATGGAAAGAAGAATGATAGGTGTAACGTTAAGGGATAAGAAAAGAGCAGATGAGAAAGAGCAGAAAGAGGTCAGGGAACAAACGCGAGTTAATGACATCTTAGTTGAAATCAAGAAAAGGAAATGGGCATGGGCAGGACATGTAATGAGGAGGGAAGATAACCGATGGTCATTAAGGGTTACGGACTGGATTCCAAGGGAAGGGAAGCGTAGCAGGGGACGGCAGAAAGTTAGGTGGGCGGATGAGATTAAGAAGTTTGCAGGGACGGCATGGCCACAATTAGTACATGACCGGGGTTGTTGGAGAAATATGGGAGAGGCCTTTGCCCTGCAGTGGGCGTAACCAGGCTGATAATGATGATGATGATGATGATGATGATGATCATAAGCCATCGCAGCATAGGCCGACGAGGGCACTGTTGCGGTTTTTGAGGGCGACAGAACTGGAAAGACGGCTGTAGCCTGAACAGATGTTGATAGTGCTGGAAGTGTCACTGTGCTGTGCGATGACAGTGTTCGGTAACAGTAACCGATTGTGATTGTGTGTTTATGCTCCTTCCTTTCCTTATCTCTCCTTTGTTACCACTTTACCTCGCCCTCCCCTCTCTCCCAGCGTAGGGTAGCCAACCGGATTTTTTTTCTCTGGTTAACCTCCCTGCCTTTCGCCTTTCCTCTCTCTCTCTCTCTCTCTCTTGTCACGAACTTCAGCTACGAACACCGGCACCTTTTCCCCGGTACTGTCATCGCCTACGCCGACCCGATCGCCGATGTCACTGAGTGTTTTGTTTCCGAGGCAATCGACAATGCTGAACCACCTATACGCAACGTCGACATTAGTCCAACGCTTCCTGAAGAGAACAAACAACTCCTATGCGAGCTGTTGCTCAAGTTCCACTCTTGCTTTGCACGGTCGTCGAAGATACGTCAAAAGTCGATTACGAAACACCGTATCATCACCTATGACGACGTGCCCCCCATACGGCAACAGCCTTATCGTGTTTCCCCGACAGAACGACATGCGATTCAAGCGCAGGTGAAGGAAATGCTTCAAGACGGCGTAACACAGCCTTCATGCAGTCCCTGGTCATCGCCAGTCGTTCTCCTTAAAAAGAAAGATGGCACGCTTCGGTTTTGTGTTGACTACCGGAAGCTAAACAACGTCACAAAGAAAGACGTGTACCCGCTGCCTCGTGTCGACGATATTCTGGATAGATTGAGGCGCGCGAAGTATTTCTCCTCTATCGATCTGAAAAGTGGCTACTGGAAAATTGAAGTAGATGGGCGGGACCACGAGAAAACTGCGTTTGTGACTCCAGACGGCCTTTACGAATTTAGAGTACTTCCTTTCGGCCTTTGTTCCGCGCCAGCCACATTCCATCGAATGATGGATACCGTTCTCGCTGACCTGAACTGGAAAAGCTGCCTCATCTATCTCGATGACGTCGTTATCTTTTCGGAGACTTTTGACGAGCACCTTCGACGCCTTCGGAATATACTCGAAGCCATTCGATTGGCTGACCTTAAACTCAAGCCAGAGAAATGCCACTTCGGTTACGAGGAACTGAAGTTCCTTGGTCACGTCGTGAGTGCGGCAGGCGTTCGGCCCGATCCCGAGAAGACTGATGCCGTAGCTGCTTTTCCCACTCCAACTGGCAAGAAAAGAGTCCGACGGTTTTTGGGCTTGTGTGCCTATTATCGACGTTTCATTGAAAATTTTTCGAAGATTGCAGAGCCGCTATTTCGCCTTACACGTGATGACGTGCCATTCCTCTGGACTGATGAACAACAGACTGCCTTTGCGGAGCTACAATATCGATTGTCTTCTCCTCCTGTGCTCAGTCATTTTGATGAGGATGCTGACACAGAAGTACGCACTGACGCCAGCAATATCGTTCTTATGGCTATCCTGGTGCAACGGCAAGACGCAACTGAACGATTTATCGCCTACGCGAGCCGCACTCTGTCACGGGCAGAGTCCAATTATTCCACCACAGAGAAGGAGTGCCTCTCGGTTATTTGGGCTACTACAAAGTTTAGGCCGTATCTCTACGGGCGGCCATTTAATGTTGTGAGCGATCATCACGTTTTGTGCTGGTTGACCAACCTCCGAGACCCTTCTGGACGATTGGCACGTTGGAGTCTGCGAGTCTAGGAATTTAACATCACCATCGTATACAAGTCAGGTGTGAAACATGAAGATGCTGACACGCTATCAAGAGCACCTGTTGAATCTCAGAATCCTGACGAGGAAGACGACAGCGCCTTCCTGGGAGCCCTCAGCAGACCGGACCTGCTCGCTAAACAACGATCGGACGCTGATTTAAGACCCATCATTGATCACTTAGAAGGCGGCATCGCGTCCATTCCTCGCCCACTTTCGTGACGGTTGTCATCATTTCGCCTTCGAGAGGGCATCTTATACAAAAGAAACACAGGTGCTGGCGACAAACCACATCTTCTAGTAGTGCCTCAAGCCCTTCGCGACGACATTCTATTAGCCTGCCACGACGAGCCGACATCTGGTCACTTGGGTTACTCAAGGACTCTGGACAGGGTACGGCAACTGTACTACTGGCCTAGACTGACTGCTTGCGTCAAACGCCACGTGAAAGGATGCCGTGAATGCCAGCGCCGAAAGTCACCACCCTTCAAGCCTGCAGGCCTTCTACGACCCATCGACCCTCCACGTACGCCGTTTGATCAAGTTGGAATGGACCTTCTTGGACCATTTCCCTTGTCTTCCTCCGGCAATAAGTGGATCATTGTCGCAACTGACTACTTGACGCGTTACGCTGAGACGAAGACACTACCACGCGGGACAGCATCTGAAGTTGCCCAGTTTTTTATGCATCACATTGTGCTTCGGCATGGCTCACCGTCATTCATCATCACTGACCGAGGGACGGCATTTACGACGAAGCTTCTGGATGACATCTTCAAGTTGAGTTACACGAGTGGTCGAAAGACCACTGCCTACCACCCTCAGACTAACGGTTTGACAGAAAGACTAAACAAAACACTGGCAGACATGCTCTCTATGTACGTCGATGTGCAGCACAAAACGTGGGATGAAATCCTGCCGTACGTAACGTTTGCGTACAACACTGCCACACAGGAAACTACACGATTTACACCGTTTCGCCTCGTTTATGGTCGAGATGTTCAAACTATGCTCGACGTCATGATTTCATATGAAGACATCGATCAGCTCGACCAGTTAGCTCCTGATGTCGAGGAGTACATTCAGCGTGCCGAGGAAGCCCGTCAACTGGCCCTTGTCCACATACGACAGCAGCAGTGTACCGATGCCATAAGGTACAATCTTCACCGTCGACAAGTTACCTATGAGCCTTGTGACCAAGTGTGGGTTTGGACCCCATTAGACGGCGTCGCCTCAGCGAGAAACTCCTGAGCAAGTACTTGAGACCATACACAGTACTAAGGCGTGTAAGCGACGTGAATTATGAAGTGGTTCCAGACGGAGACCTACCATCGCCCAAGCACCGTTTACCACGCGCAGAGACTGTACATGTCGTCCACCTCAAGCCGTATTTTGCACGGTGATGTTAAGTCTACCAGTGAAACAAACTTTTGTTTTTTGCTGTCGTCGCGTCGTCCTCCAAAGAACTGCGAAGTGTTTTTTTCTTTTCTCTTTTTTGTTCCCGACGACAGAACCCATTTTTTTTTTGCCTCGTGTGCATGCCCGTATGTGTGCTAGCGCGTTTCCCCCCTTTTCTAATGTCTTACCTAATGTGCGTACTTTCCGTGTACGTCTTATGTTTGAGCATCGAGTCGATGCTTCATAGGGAGGCGGCATAATGCCACCTGGTGTTATGAGCCAGCGACCATTCAGCATTGCGTGCCAAGCAAAACGGTGAAGAAGACGACGAGGTCGAGGATCCCGCGCCAGCTGGAGAACCGTCGCTTAGTGCTTGGCATTTTTCGTATCTGGCTGCTCATACTGTCACTTACTCTTGTGTTAGCGCGTGACAATATGCAACTGGCTTTTCAAACCTTGCGCTGCGCTGATACTGCATGACCGGAACAGCAAACTTACATCCGGATGCCCAGCCGCAGTTCCACAGCAAGCCATACGTCCATCGGCACCACTGCTGGACCTCGAAAACCACAGCTCATTCTCCAGATTTATCAGGGTGACCATTGCGATCTTAAGGTTTATTTGCAATGTTTTGCGAAACTAGGCATCCTTATTTGGGCCACTGACGTCACTGAAAATATATAAGGTGGAGCAGTACTCACTCAAGCTCAGAAAACCGCCTTCCCAGCAGAGTAGGCCGCACGTCACGCTGGCCTGCCGTTGTCATCAGGTTTCAGTATGCTGACCTTACGGCCGATTTCAACCAGGAAGGTCTCTTAGAGTTAGAGCTCGGCTACAGGAACTCGATGGGCCTGACCATAAACGTGCAATCCTCTTACCAAGTGTCCAGGTATTTAGGCGGCTCTTGGCAGCTGCAGCACATGTCCGTCTCCTACACGACAAAGTTCAAGTTGCGCTTCATTACCTCCGGTTTGGGTCTTAAAGAGAAGAAAAACCATTAAGAAGGTGATTCAGCCTTGCTTGCTGTGTGCCGTCGACGTTTGCTTCCAGCGTTGGTCTCGGTGGCACCATTACCGAAAGATTCAATAGAGGAAACGTCACCCTTCGACGTTGCAAGAATAGACTATTGCGGCCCACTTTACTGCCGCTGTACGCAGCAGTCTGCGAAGCCTTATAATACCGTTTTCTCTTGTGCGGTGACACCAGCACTGCACCTAGAAATAACCTCGAGCATGACAGCTCGAGCATACATCCTTGCTTTCCATTGTTTTAAATCTAGGCGTAGCACTCCATTTACAGTTAATTCTTATAACGCCATGACACTCCGCAGCTGTTCCGAACAACTCTGACTTCTGCTCAGCGACACCGTCCGCGACACGCTAGAGCTCACTGCGTCCCGTGGAAATTCATCGGCGACCCAGCTCTTTGGTGGGGTAGTTTCTTGGAGCACGTCATATGGACAATTGCGGATGAGCCTTGAACGAAGCAGCCTAAGTTACGAAAAATTGCTCACAGTGCTGGTTCAGGCAGAGACGATTTTCAACGGCCGCCCCTAATCCAGCTCTGTTAGGATACCGAGGAGGCACCAGGCGCTAATTCCCTCACACTTCTTATCCGGCAGGAGCGTAGTGTGACTGCCAGCAAGAGCCACCGGCTGTTTGCCTAGCTCCACCGCGCATGATTTGCGAAGGCAGATGAAGTACAGAAACAAGCTTCTGCACCGATTATAGAAACGCTGGAAGAAAGACTATTCTTCTGCCCCGCTCATCAGTGCCAGCAATTTCCTTCGTCCCGACTGCGCATTGGGGACTTAGTGTTTGTCAAGGCCCCCTACGTGCCGGCGATGCAGTGGAAACTTGGCAGAGTGCTCGAGGCCTTTGCGGGCAGGGTCGGAATCGAGAGATATTTCAAAATCGCCTTCCCAAACCGCAAGGAAGTCAGAAACGCTGCTCAGCAGTTGTACCCATTGGAGGCAAACAACGGCACCAGGAGCCTGGAGGATGTTGAGCCTAGTGCGGGAAAGGAGTGGCTGGAAGCGCCATACGTCGTGCAAGACAACCAGAGAAGACGAGGCAGAAACAGCAGGCTAGCAGGACTGCTCGCGAAAACAGAACAAAATAAAAAGGACGAAGTGATCGATCAGGAAAACATGGGTGTCGGTATCCTTTCTGTCATTACATGGTGCTCCATAAGTACTGATCACTACTGAAGCACGAACGTAAAATTTAAGGAAAATGTATCTGCCAAATCTGCTAAGAAATTATAGCCGCTTAGGTCCGTTACCGCTGAATTACTGGGCATAAGCCGTTTGCTTACCTGAGCTCAATGCAGATTTTGAGTCAGGAGCAAACCACTTAATCATACAGTAAAATTCATATCATGTAGTGCGCAAACTTTCATATAGTCTTGTGAACTCTGAAAATTACTTGAACTAAAATGAGCAAGCCTTTTGTCTTTTGCAGAGCCTGGTAGGCACTTGCACAGCACAGCCATAGAACTGGTTCATATGGAGGACAACGATCAATATTTGATCTACATCAGCCTGGGGTCAGGCATAGGTTCACCTCCCATGGCCGCAGTGTAAAGCAGTCTCATCTTGAACTGCGTACCAAAACCTACAATTCCTTACGAGGGAGCACCGAGCGAATGATATTTTAAAGGGATGGTGTCCTTTATGTACCGATCTCATTTTTTGTTAAAATTTCTTTATAAGTCGGGAATTGTTTAAACTAGTATTGTGTTGAACCTTTGATAACGCTGTATCCAGAAAATATGTTTGTGAATGGTACGGATACAAACTTCCCTTTACAGTCCTACCTCCCACTATCACTAAGATCATTCAGAAAACTCTATCAAATACATAAAGGTCTATAGTCACTTTCAGGACACTGATAGCAATGGAGTTCGCTCAGCCTGATTCACAAGCGGCTGATAGTCTAATCAGGGGTTGGCGATCTGTAGCCACATCCATTCAGTCCATGACACCATTGATTTGCGCTCATGTGTATTCACACTCATTAACACTGATGCTCACAGGCAGACTAAAAATTATGTTGATAATCATGAGCACTTAGCGTCATTCGCACTATCAACCGTAGTGCCAGGGTCGTTAATGCGGTGTCACTGGTACTCACGTTCATAGTCACGCATATAATCATATTTACGACTACTCAATGGCATTCATGCTCACATTAATTCGTCCAGCTGGTATATTCGAAGAGGGGGACCCTATCAACACATATTTAAGTAATCACCTAGAGTTCACTGATTACCTTAATAATTTTTTGGCACATATCCGATTTAAGCACTCTAGCCGGTAGGCTTGCAAGACATATCCGCTTGAAATGAATTTCCAAAATGACGTTAGTTCCGGCCCTATATTTCCCAAAGTTTGGTCGGTACACATGGACGTTCCAGTTACTTTTGCGCTTGATTGCATATAGAGTGTTTTGTTATAAAAATGAATGGAACAACAGACGATCTTTATGGCGAGCTTGATGGCGCATATCTCCAAATTGGTGTCATTCTACGATTCTGAAATTGCAATATATGTCGTCAAGTAATAAACTAAGATGTGGATTAGGGAATTTCTGCTTAATTGTTGAATATGTTTGGAGTTCTCGTGCATGTAATGTCTCAGAATAATCCAGATCAAGGACTAGGATTGTGTCGTCTGCAGTAGGAGATATTTAAAAATTCCATAACACTTGAAAACGGTCACCCGGCATATCCCGCCGGACGCTATACGAGCGTAGCTGTTGTAAGTTGTAAGCCGAAAAAACGAGCTGACAACAAAAACAACGCTTCTTTTTTAACGCTAGCACTTGAAAATTTAGGGACTGCTTTGAAAGAAAAGTTTACGATGTTCGAAACTGAGATCTTTGTGTTGCTCAATTTCTGCGCACACACGCTGTGGTTCTGTGGCCAAATGTTGTGTTAACGACAAATGCTGATGGAATATTTGGTTGCAATGTCGTAAAGAAGCCCACAGTCTGAGAGACACGTCGAGTGTAGAATATGTTTGAGCATATGTACTCAGACCTTGGTGAAATAGGCCTACGCACAGGAGAAACCAGAGACAGATGGCCTCTACACGCCTGCAGGAGAAAGAGGAAGGGGGGGGGGGGGGGGGGAGGGCGTGAGCAAATCAAGAGCACATTCAATAGTTGCATGTGCCAAGAATGCATTCGGCGGTTTCTCTATAATTTTGTTTACCACGGCATTACGATGTCTACCAGCTATGCTTCTACCATTCAGCACTGATGAAAAGAATGCAAGCTGTTGCTTTAAATGTGTGAGCCCCCATTCTTAAAGAGCTAGAAAACTTCAGCCAGATTATCCATACTAGCATACTGAGTTGCGAGTGTGTACTGCCTTGAAACTCCCAGTGCAAGTTTTTTTTTTTTGAAGCCTATTTTCATTTTTAGGAAGATGTATCCTTTTAGGTACGTTTGTTTGTGCTAAGAACGGTTCTCAAAAGAAACCTACACATTTATCACTGTGCGGGAATCAACATCTAGTGGACTTTGTGTCTGGGACATGGTTTAATGTAAAATTGGGACAGACTACACATTGCACCGCAATTTCGCTAATTACAATGTAGAAGTATGATCAAGAATTATTGAATGGAATAAAGATATATTCTTTAGCGCTTTCTCACTTCTTCGTAAGTGACTATGGAATATCGCAAGAGTGATAGCACATGAATTTTATAGTTTGAGGGAAGGGGAGTGAGCAATGAAAGATAACTTGGACCTAGTACTGAGAAACTCGCACAACTGTGCTTGGTAGCGCACGTTCTTCGTATCCCGCCTGCCCGGAGTTACGGTTCCGGCGACCAAAATCTGAATTCGCTACCTCGTTCTCACAAGTACGGCACTATACATAGGCGCGTACACCTTGCGACTGGTGAAGCATGTAGCAGAACACACAACTTCTTGGTAGAAAACTTTCTTAACTCTTAGATTTTTACCAATTGTAGTTACGAACTCCATAAAATCTACTTTGGTACTCGGAAAAAGAACTCCTCTGTCTGCGACTACTACATTTCGCTGAGTAAGAAAACATTAAACAAGACATCACCTTCCCATCGTCTTGATAGACACCGAGTGCAGGATTGTAATCAGGAAAGGCGTCACTAGAACTAAGTAACGCTGTAGCAATAACCAGTGCCATGCCGGTAGGGAGTGACCACATATTCTTCTATTTGCTGCTAGCACTGAGTGTATAGATGAGAATAATATTGCAGGAGAGCGTAGATGCGCACACTCTGTTCAAGGGACGTCTGACGTGCTTTATACGGAACAAGATGACATTTTTATACCATGCTTTAGTTTTGAAAATCTAACGCACTTGCTATGGTTTATGTTCCGGCTCAATAGGAGCACCTGCTCTGTTTTTCACCCGGCCCTTAACCCCACCGGATGTTAATAGTCAGGCAAATCGCTCTCCATCGTGTCATTTTTTTTCATGTCGAGGTCTACGGCATAATAAGGCTGCGCTGGCCAACCAATCAAACTGCAGCTGCTGCTCTATGTAATGGCTATAGTAGGATAATAAAATTTGCCAAATTTTTTCGTGCGTGCTCTTCCAGATACTTCGACTTTTGAAAGACAGGAAAGATGTTTATAACGAAGAAAATCCTTAGATGGTCTCTGCGACAAGTATTTTATGGCCATACTGTACTGCTTATTTTACGAGCGCCTAGTCCAAAAACACCAACAAAAAAAGAGACAACAGAGAGCTGTGAAAAACGGCAGCCATTGCTGGCGGCTCAGCTGTTGCTGAGGAAAATGAAATCACGTTGGCTCAATGGCAGCCCCTGCTCTGTTCTTCAGCTGGCCTTTCCGCCACTGTATGTTAACAGTCATACCATAAGAAGCCAACAAACTAGGATAGCAAGGACAGCATAGCTTAAATGACGTTCACGTATTAAATAGAAAAAATAAATGACAAATTAACGAAAATGAAAGTGGATGAAAAAGCAGCAGGCCGCAGGTGGGGCACGATCCCACGTCTTCGAATTGCGTGTGCGATGCTCTTAACAAATGAGCTACCGTGGCACCGTTTTTTTAACCACTTTCTGTGTTATGTTTGTCTACTAGAACTAAACCAGAGAGTGTTAGCCAGCGCCACACCTTACGGCCTTGACGGCTCACGGCGCCTGGAGGTAAAAAGCATTGCGTGCTGGGCAAACTAAGCTCACCTAGAGGAAAATTTAGCTAACGTTAAGAGAAGCGGGATGTAGAAACTAGGCGAAGCATCGTGGAAGAAGAAGGTAAGAGGAGGCGCGCTGGGTTGACCGCCTCTGGCAGTTGCTACAGGTTCTCTTTGCGATACATACGTGCTGGGTTCATCTCATAATAACATCGTCCTCGCGCGCCATACGCTGTGTCTTCGAGTGAAAGGGTGCGAGGTGAGCCGCCGATGGCGGCTGAATCTCGCGTGCGCAAGAGGAGGAGGCGTGCCGGAATCCGGATGGTAGGGTTGCGGTTATACTTCGGCCGCGCGCGATCACGTGGGCTTTTATTTTGAAAGCTATCAGCTTTGGAGTACAGTCTAGGTGGGCCGACGGCTCATAGCTTCGCTTGCGCCGTGTACTCACCGCTGTTTGCATTTGCATTGAAGCAATATACATCACGAAGGTCACTTCACTCGCTGCTGCTGCCTCACCTCGGCGTTTTGACAGCGAGTGCCCGCGGTCATGGAGATATAGTGTGAAGCGTTTGTTTGCCTGTGCGTGCTGACACCACGCCAGGTAATTTCGATTGTCGGACGCGCAAAGGATAAGAAAGAGCGTGAAGTAATCGAAGCTTTAGAAATCGCGAGATTAGGGCCAGATAAATGTGTTAGTGAGGCTTCCATACATTTGTACCGCAAGGAGTTGGCGTTTCTAGGCTTGACTACATGATAGCGGCATTGGTCTTTGTGGTTGGTGCGCATGCGTTCTGTTGTTGGTGGAAAGAGGCGTTGGAGCATTAAACCAGTTGTTAGTCTGCGCCTGTGTCGTGTGGTTCTTTCTCTGTCTTGTCCTTTTTTTGCGCAGTTTTTCTTTGTTCTCATAATGTCATACCAACTAGCCCCTCACCGTACGCTTCTAATTTCGATAGTAAGAAATGCTTACAATGGGGTGTTCTACTCCGGCGACTGCGGCCTATGGTGCAGCCACAAGAGCCCTGTCTTGAATGTGATCCGTAGTGCGGAATATAATAAATAAATAGTAATAGCTATGGCATGATCTTAAAATTTAGCAAATTTCATCTCATGTTCTCTTCCAAATGCTTCCATCTCTTGAAAAATGAGAGAAATGTTTTTAACGAAGATGCTCCCTAGATGACCTTTATGACGCGCATTTTATGGCTGTACTTCGCTCCTTATTTCATCACCGCCTAGTCAAAAAACTCAGAGCTGTGCACAGCAGCAGCCGTCGCTAGCGCCTCAGCCGTTGCTGAGGAAAATGGAATGATGTTGGCAGTCGAGGCTGACAGCTTAGAACTTTAAAATCACTCGTAAGAGGCAACGCAGTTCGGCCCAGCATCATGTACACTGCATCCGTACATTGCCCACGAGATCCTGAAGTCTCATTTTCCTGCCTACCTACCTTACACCTTACTTAGCTATTTCATCTGTCCTGTGTTATTTTCGTTTGGTTGGTCCACCTGCTTCATGGTAACTACGGTTAAGCTTATGGAACTAGCTTCACTTTGGGGGGGGGGATACATCTGCAGGGTATAACAGATTCATATATGTCAAGTCTAATCTGTACATTTCCTATTAGGCCTCCATGACTCGTGGCCAGCACCGCGGCCGAAGCAACATCATTTTTGTGGTTCAAAACTCCATTCCTTACCTGACTTCTCTTGCTCAATGCCAAATTAAAGTTTTGACAAAGTCCTTGCCGCAACGTCTATCAGTGAAAAGCGGGTACAAAACACATCGCCTTTAATGATAGCTAAAGCTATAATGATCGTCTTGGAAGAAAAAAATTGAGCACGAGAAGGTAAACTTTTCATATCGCCTATTTGAAGTTCATACCGCACTAGAAGAGAACATGATAGAAAGCAAGAAACGATCACGCAACATGATGCTTCAGTCGCTGCACATAGCTCACTAAACCACTAGAAATGTATAATAGCAAAGAAATATTTTTTTTTTGGAGAGCTAATCGGGAACTAGAAGGGGCGTTTAGCGATCAACGTGTTTTGTCAGCTCGAAGAAGCAACCAGAATACAGATATTCATAGAAAGCAACTAAGTCCGTACTTTTCCAACAGTCCTGATTGCTGTCCAAGAAATTTATCTACATCTCAGACTAAGGCCGTATATCTGAAAATCCTCATCTCTGTATCTGATGTAACTGCATGGGTCCTAATTCTGTGATGTAAAGGCTGCGTGCGTGAAGTCGGTTTTGTTGCGATAGAATTGCATGGACTCTCCAGGCGCATTTCTGCCGTTCGCGTCGGAGTGGCCATCGCCGTCGCCGTGAGGTTCCGTACGAAGTCCGAGGGCGATAAAATCTTCACCGCGCGCCGTATGCTGTGTGCGGAGTGAAAGCGTGCCAGGGTGAGCAGGCGAACGCGGTAACCCTCCCGTGTGCGAGCACCGAAGGCGGGCTGAGGAGAGCGAGGGGGCAGTAGGGGCTTTTTCTGCGCCGGCTGCTGCTTAGGGCGCAGCCATGCAAACGCCGTATCTTGAAAGCGTTCTGCCACGTGGCCAAAGTGCACGCCCGCGCGGGGTTCATCTTCAAAGCGATCTACGATGTTTTCAGAGTGGGCGTAGTGCCGGTAGCTTCGTATGCGCTATGCTTTCGACTTTTCGTTCGTTTTGAAACAAGATATACACGAACGTCAATTCGATTGCTGCCGCTGCCGCGATTTCTTATTCCAGAATCTTGACAGCGAGCTCCCGCGCCCATCGAGCCAGATGTGTTCATGTTTACCTGTGCGCGCGTGACACCCTGCACGTCAATTTAGTTAAAACACGTTGGTGGGCTAGTTGGTTTGAATCCATGATAGATTTCTAAGCGCAACTGAACGAGGACGTAGAAAGAAACAGACACACAGATGCTTATGTGAACCCTGTGCCGTCGTTGTCGGACTTCGCTAAAGAGGGCCCACGCGACCCAGCGAGACAGGAAAGGAAGAGCTCAACCGGGAGAAAGGGGTTGAAATTGAAGGGGTTTAATCTGTGAGCATTCTTTCTTATACGCGAATATTATAC
Organism: Dermacentor albipictus; assembly: GCF_038994185.2. Classification (NCBI taxonomy): domain Eukaryota; kingdom Metazoa; phylum Arthropoda; class Arachnida; order Ixodida; family Ixodidae; genus Dermacentor; species Dermacentor albipictus. Next base: position 143,067,331 of record NC_091823.1, on the reverse strand, counting down.
GGTTGCCACAGGGTGCATTTTCGGTGATCGAGCCATCGGCATCGAATTCATCGACGACTGATTCCAACCTGCCGCAAAAGCAACAAATGTTATGCTGGTAGTTTCCGGCCAAGCAACAGGGCCTAGCGATAGAAACGCAATACTAGGAATACGTGGCTACCGGAATTTTTAGCGCTAGCGAGAAGTGCCGGCAGCCACGTCAATCGTCAAACCAATCCTACCAGTCGTCAAAACAATTGCAGCGCCCGCATCTCCAGCGGTGGGCCTCGCACCCAATACAGGGAGCTTCGAATTAGTAGTTCCGCACATTCCATTCCTGCTAAAGCTATGGGAAGAACATGAGTAGTGCGTATTCCTGAGGAAGAAGGTGTCTACCACGAGCGTCTGCGAGAGTTGGCACATGGACTGGCTCGTCACCATGTTTGGTCTCCCACAGCCGTGAACAGGTACATCGGAAGAGGGTGTGTCGGATCTTCAAGTCGGAGCAGTGGAGTCGTCAGTCACTGCCCCGATTGGCTCTAGGTAGTCTGTCTTCAAAAAAGCAACGACTTCGTGGTAGCTCTCGATTGCGGAGAATTAAGCAACTAGCTGACACGGTGACAGAGGTGCACTGAAACGACATTAACAAGAATTTTCCAAAGAAAGTTCAGAAAAAACATGACCATGTGGGTGTCGTGTACTCGCAAGGGCCTGAAGTACCTGCGGAAGTTGACAGGCTCCTCAGTAAAGGTGCGAAGTTCAGCTTTGTGCCACAGGTCTCTACTTTTTGTTACGGCTCATCAAACAGCTGGAAAGGCCCCGATAGAGCAAAAGTACTGGGACTTTTCTCAAGGAGTAAAGTGCCTGCGGAGGTGGCACGAAAAACAGCGTGGACTTGACGACAAAATCCTCAGACAAGTGATTCGGCACTTTAAAAGCGGGGAGCTGAAGCTGGTACAGTCCGACAGAGAAAGTGGAGTTGCCATGCTTCCATAGGTTCTCTTCCAAGAGAAAGCCTGCCGTGCCATTGCGGAGAAATTCTGGCCTGCGGATGTGTCACCGAGAATGTCAAAGGCTCCAGCAATTAAACTCCATATGGAAATCAAGCTTGAGACCTTAGAAAAAGCCGTAAGACAAAGTAAGAAAGATGCACTACATGTGTTTTTTTGCGGCTTAGACATGCAAGCCAAAGATCCCATTTCGGGCTATTGTCACAGAAGGAGGCTCATGGCAGTTCTTGTAGCGTAAGTTGAAAACTCTGGATATTTCGGATCCTTTTGTCATCCGGAGCTCCTTGGAAGTCGTGGGCTGGTCAAAGTCAAGCGAGATATGTGCCGATGCGGCGATGTCTGCAGATATTGAGGACTTGTTGTATTTTATCCCACACGAGCACCTGTTTACTGCTGCACGTGATATTGAAGACGGAGAACTAGCTTTTCTGAATTCATGCGTTTTGTCACTTCTCAGGTTTTTGCCTGTCATCTAGTGTAGTGTCCTTTAAACAAGGATGTATTCATTCATTTATCCTGTGATGTGGAACAGTTTCTTTATCCAAGTTTGACAGTAACGTAATTCACAGGCTACGGGACAAACAAATTGTGCAAAATTTTAAGTATGTGGATGCTTTTTTAGTTCTTTTAGGGTAAATTCCGATGATAAGGTAGAATCGAAATCGAGTAGGATTTTAACCTGTCTTGAAGAGTGTTCCCGGGATCTTAGGGTCACCTTTGAACTCTGCAAAGAAAACCTGATTACATTTCTTGATTTTGAAATTAAATTTCAAAGTGAGCGTCATGTGGGTCAACATTGTTTCCCTATATTGAAGAAATCGCTCCTCAAGTTTGAATCCTCCTAGTCTAGGAGGATGAGTAGACTTTAATGAAAAGAAAAGAGGACAGGTCGGCTTGGAGAGCGTGTCTCTAGCCCGCTACTCTTCCCTGGGTAAAGGGGAAGAGGGAAATGCAGGGAAAGATAGGTGGCAGGTGATTATATTAATGTACGATGAGCTACTATATACACGTTGCCGAATATGCGGATGCGCACTCTAGACGCAATACACGCAAGAATAATCTTGTCCACACAGAAAGTAATCTTGTCACAAAATGTTATACCACTCGAAATTAATAAAGCGAGGTATAGCTTCCTTGTGATTCACGAATGCTCTTAACATGAGGTGCACCGACTCTTTGGAGGTGAGTTTTGAATCCCAAAAGGCGAGGTAAGATGTCGACAGGGTTCCGGCCTCATTTTTGATGTCTGTGGCTCAAACCTTGTTTTGAATGATGGCAAGGAAACCCGTGGAAACAGCAGATGACAATGAACCCTCGAAAAAAAAAAAACCGTAGTGATGCCTTGCCTGCATGGCCTGTCTCATAATCATAAGCGGGTGGCCACAAGGAATGGCGTCACGCAAGTGTTTTCGGCGCCGAGTAAACTGACAGGGTTGAGCGAAAGCATCACAGGAGAGAATAAAGATGTGAGTAGTAGCTTCGGAAAAAAGCACAGCATTTATTTCCCCAAAAGCGTGCATCTTCGCTCGTATATTACATACCTCTCCCATGCGAGCTGTCCTACGCCCGACAGACAGGCGGTTGAATCAATGATCGCATGCCTGAGCATCGCTATTTTCTTACTTCTACTACAGGTGAGAATTTGTCCTTGCATTGCAACAAACACGAATGCCGACCACTTTTTGATGGCGTACCGATTGTGGGAACAGAGCGCAGTGAGCTGGAAAAAGAAATGAGCGAAGCGTTTGACATCAGAAAGTTGGGTGCGCATATATGTGTTATTGAACTTTCGGTCCATCTCACTGATAAAAAACTTCAATTTTTCAAATTTACCATGTTAAACCTATGGTTATATCTATTGTCTGTAGGGGTTGCGGTTTGGCTTTTTTGTGTGCTTTTTGTCTGAATTTTTGGCTATAGACCTTGTTATTGTTCTTGGCTTTCTATGCGTGCGTGGCGGATGTTTGCGGAATGTATCGGCAATTAACTTCAGTTGTAAGTGCAGCGTTGTTTGGTCCATTCATTTTACTGGTGCTCGCGTCTGTACTTGCTAGAACTCGCTAAAAGTTCACCATGCACCAAGTGCCTAAGCAAACCACTGTACTATTCTTTAGACGCTAGCACCTTTTCAATCAACACACCACGGCTTCAAATTCAAGCTAAAGGGAATCGCTACCTTCTGTGCCAAAAATATTGTAGAGGCCTTGGTTTAGCGTGCGATGGCGCCCTTCTTTATGTGAATGTGCAAAGCTTTTATAACAACGTAGTTTCGGAGCCCTATAACGTAAAACTGTTCCAATATATTTTTATTCCAATCTCTTTGCTATACAAATTTGCGTAGCCACTGACGCAAGTATAATGCGGTCAACAGCAGGGTTGTCTCAACAGACCAATCAAACGCTCTCCTCGTTCATAGCAGGTCACTTTTGTTTGCTTGGAAAACGAATAACACTGCCTACACTGAGCGACTTGTCTTATCTAATTGGCTCACAAGAGCCGAGGAGCACACTCAAATCGAGAGGGACTCGATGGGGCCGAGCCACTGCGCTGAAAGTCGATAACCGGATGAAGAAGGCGGTACCGGCGCCTGTGATTGGTCCGCTTTTCCTTACTTGTCTTGCGGTGGCTGGTCGAAAATCACGGTGGCATGCAACGGAAGCTCGAGAATGATGCTAAAACGTATCCTCAGCAAAGTAGAGTTGCCAGAACGATTGCGTAAACGTGCCCAAAGTGCTCAAAAACGTTGCACGGACACGTAAAAAGTTTTGTTAAACGCAAATAAACCCATGCTCTCCGGCAGGTTCGAGTAGCCAGTGCCTGAGCGATCGGCGGTAGCCATCTTTTATTAATTTCGGAACGGGGCAGCCTGCGGCTATGCAGAAGAAAATTCAGTTTTGTTCGGCATAATAATGGATCTCTAACGCGTACACGTCGCTTTGACGCGGTGAGTTCTTGCGGTTTTTTGACGTCGCGTGACAGGCACGTGAAGTGGGAGCTGCCCGAAAATTCTGGATCAATAGCCGAGGTCTAATGGCGAAAAGACGTCGAATCAGAGATAACTCTTATTCTTTTGTTCGGTGAAAGCATGTATAATCATTGTGTACACGTCATATCGGATGATGAGCTATCATGGTTTTCGGGTCATCGCGTAACGGACAGGTGACGTGGGGGTGGTCCAAAAAAGTTTTGGCGAATCGCGGACGGCTGATTGAAGAATTAGAATAGAAAAATTTAGAATAGTTTTACGGTATAGTGCCCTGGAAGCTTTAAACAGTTTATGAATTTTAGCGGCTAAACTGTTCTAGGCCAATAAGAAACAAGAACGCGGGTAAATGTTGCATGCATTTCATGCGTGCCAATATTTTTTTTTTCAAAAAGTGAAATATTTCCGTGATTAAACAGCCAGATAAAGTAACAAAAGTTACATTTTAATCAGCACTGTAAGGATAAAAGTGGACTTATATGCGTTATTTTAAGCCCGCAGATGGTACAATTACTGTTGCGATTTATTCACTGAAAAAGGAGATCAACAAAGTTCATTGCATTTGATGTTGCCAATGGCTAACAAATGGAAAAGCAGCAACGACGCATATTGCCACTGCACACATATGCAGCAGTGAACTAGCAGCGCACTACAAGTACAGACACAACGGTCTGCTCGCTCATCCCATAGAGAAAGACGTTCAGCTAGAGGAGACAGTCGGTTAAAAATGACAAGAGGAAGTGCGTCACGCTATAATTAATGCCGTCGGTTAACTGCCGCGAGCACTGGAAAATGGGAATGTGAAATGAACTTGGCATTGTCTTTATTCTTTCACGCTAAAACTTATTGCTTATAAATGAACTCATACTTTGTGACTCATTATTCTTGTGTTACCTAACGACACGAAAATGACACGCCAGGCGCGCCAGATGCATGCGTGTTGCGCCAGACGCGCCACCGAAGCGAGCGAGGCCGAGTGCGCATGTGGAGTTCGCCTGCTCGGAGACCCCGTTATTCTTTTATTTTTACAGCGAAACTTTGTATTGTGTTGCGGCAGAAGGTTATGACTCAAACCCGGCTCCATATAGTAGCATGGCGGAGGCTTCGGGCTGAACGAATCAGAAGCTTGGAAGTTGGGAAAACGAACCAACAGGTTTACTGGCACTTGTGGAAAACTTATTTACATTGTTGAACAGGGATACCAGAAAAACGTCAAGTGTTTACCAACGAGCCTGTGGATCAGCATCTTTTCCGCGGCCCAGAGCACCTTGGTTTCTCTCCGCATTGTCATTTAACACCAGTTTGGCGGAATGGCTGCCCCCATTTCATTCCTGGCAAAAATAGCTTGCCTCAATGCCATTCCTTTCAATTCCTCGAAATTAAAAATGCAGCCCATTCCCACTCCGGGAATGGCCGGGCAGTTCAATTCCATTCCTGTAAATCGTTGACGTCGGAGAGGCTTGGTAGTTTTATGGAGTTACCGATGAACGCACCATAAATTTCATGTCATCAGACGCGTTAATAACTGAAATAATACGCCAAACATGTTACCAAGGTTGTGAGATAGTTGCGTGGTGGCATATCTCGCGCAGTACAACCACCCTACTAATCCCCATTGGGGCAGTTCTCCGGCTACCTATGGTATTCGCATGTTCAGCATGTTTTAGCGGCTCGTGATGTTTTAATATTGTTTGAGCTTAAATGTGTAAATGCTAAAATGACGACGTAGCATATTTTTGCTTAGGTGTCCTCATGATTTTTAAATGCTGCAATAAAGGTTGAAAGCAGTGCAAAGTGCAAAAAGAAGCTTTAGTTTGGTTTTGTTCATCGAATTTTTGCAACAAGATGTTATGAACTAAATGGGCACTTCGTCGTTTAGTTCTGAAAATCGGACGTTTAAATGAGTGCTGCTTCAACAGTCAGTTCTAAAAAAATAAGGTGGGATAAAACAATTGCCTTCTGCATATGTGTTGCATTCCACAAGCATGAGCTGCTTGAAAGAAGTCTTTGACAGACAATTTCGCTTCAATGTCATTACCGGAGATGCCGTAGAAAACACTCGTTCTGCGGCAGCTGACGTCGCATTTACAGTGAAAACTGCCCTTGCAAAACAGGAATGCAAGTGAAAGCGGCTATAGCGTTCGCTTTCCGATAGGTCAGGAGCCTAACCGTGTCTGTGCAAGTTCCCTCTGTAATGTAAAGGGAAAATGTCTCTGTGATTGATCCAGGCATATTGTCTTGGTGGGCATTTCAATTCTGCCTGATATTTTTAAATGTGCTTGGCGCTGCTTCAGAGTATGCGTTCATGACGGTGCTGGCGCTGTCCTGTTCGGCTGTTGCAGCTGAACATCGAAGACTTAGACCCTGGATCTAGGAGGGCGGCCCCCCCCTTCCCCAAAAGAAGCAGATCAGTCCATGTGCGTGCGAACTCCTTCTCCAGGCTACGTTGTAGGCCGTTCACAGCCTTGCTGGAAAAAAAGTATGCCTTTGGTTAAGACTTCCGAAAGGGAAACTTCGATATTTGGCAACGCATGCAGCAAAAGCCCGGCTGTCTCGTGCCTTTTCTGCAGCAACTCCGTGGCTTCCTATAGAGGGGAGAGAAACTCAAACAAGTCTGTCGCCAGCCTCAGTTTATGTTTAGGCATTTTAGCCTTCTTGCAGGCGTGCAGAGTTTCTGTCAGGACTGGATGACAAGAAAAAGTGGTAACAAGCTTTCTCATCATTCGCAGCTGCAAGTTCAACCTCGTCGCGTTGTGAGATTCCGAATGCACACCAGCCACATTCAACACTTCTTACATGTCGGTGGTGCTCTTACGTATAGATGGTACGATGGCGCCGCATTTTTGTACTATTTCCTCAGCATTTCCGCCCTAAAGTAAAGCGAGGACGATAATGAGTGAATATCGCCACTGCAAGTACAGGTTGTGCCAATAGCAAACATGCAATGGAATAGAGTTTCAGAAAGAGAATGATGACATATGTAAGCGTACGGTACTGCACTCGATGACACACTGAAACTATTCAAGGCTGCGTTAGACGAATCAAAATGGGGACAGAGACAGCAGTTTTTATCTAGTCCTACAATATATTGAGCGCAGAATAATGCATAGGCTGACCCTTCCTATTATTTAGGAATAAATATCGTGCACCTAGTGCCACGGTTAGGCACTACGGCTTATATTATTGAACTTGGCATACTAATTCAAATGAAGACATTAACAACAAACTGCCACATCGCTGACTTGCCAGGCAACTGTGTTTACGGGCAGATCGATTTGTACTACAAGGAGCGACGTACGCAGGATTTTATTTTCCCGGCTTGGGGCGAGGGGATACAGGAGCGGTGTAATCCAAGACAAATGAGAGGGAGATCACGAAAGGAGAAACATAGCAAGGAGCACAACAAAATTCAATAGGACAAAAAGAGCTTTAACAAGAAATCAAGCAAATCCAAATATTTTAAAACGTAACTTCAGGGCACCGTAGGCATTCTTTCAGTATTGTTTTTGTTGTATTTAGAGGTATTTCAGAACGGTTGATTGACTTGGTGAAAGCAGACCTGGAAGTCCCGTAAGATTGGTGCCTGGCCTAGGGCAGAAAAATGATCAGCAGCCAATATTTGATCGCCAGCAGAGTTCGTGACATCGGCCATGGCAGCAAATGCACCATGACTCCCCAAGATGAAAGAGCGAAACACGCTTGAATATACGGCAAATATGAGCTGGGGGTAATTGCATAATCAAGCTTTAAAACACCGAAACTGTAAGAAGCATATATCGTGTCTGCCCTTACTTTTGAAACTGCAAATATTATATTAGACAGGTTTAGTTTAGCGTTTGCAACCCAACGTAAACGCATTACGTGCGTAAAGAAATACCGTCGTCCTCACTGCGCATGCTCCGAACGGTATTGGCTTTCTGTGGTTTACATGCGCTATGATAACGTACGCTATTTGGTGAGTTTACCGTCCGTAATATTTACAGACCCTAAGAAACAGCGTTGTCGAACAATCCGGCACCCATCGCTTCCGCTTCACCGTGAATTTTCGTGACGGCTACGCTCTCACTCTCGTTTATCGCCAGTAATTATTGAAATGAGCTCTCGCGTCCTATAAACTCATGTTAAACGCTAGTTATGAGCGCATAGCACGACCAATTTCAAAGATCTTAAGAAGATTCCGGCGTATGTAAGCCTGACTACACGTGTCGTCATGAAAACGACTGGATGGTTGCTAATGGATTGTCTTGTCTTGGTTTAATCGGGTTTGACAAAACTCAAAGTCGCTGGCGTGGCCATGGTAACTTGAGTTTCTTGTTGGCAAACAGTTTAGAAATGGAGCCTGTGCCATGAACAGCTGTGACACGCTTGCAATTCACGGAGAAAGACGATTTAGTTCGTCTCAGTGAAGCGAATGCTTCCACTGAATGGTAAACCGTACCCGTCCTGCACCAAGCTGCAAGGTTTGAATGCGTTTGGGGGGGGTGGGGAGGTGAAAGATCTGTTAGATTTTTTTTTTTTGTATATCGAAGTTGAACCGCATTGCAGCATGGCAGCACTGAATGGTGAGAAAATTGACTCACCGAATTCATTAATGTGGAAAAAATGAAAACAAATTTGATGAAATGAAAACTTGCTCGGATAAAGAAGCTGACATCAAAGATCCTGATCTTGTGTACTGCAAACACCGAAAGCGATATCATTAGCTGAAAATAGGTAATGGCTGCCATGCGTCGTTTAGTTTTCACACGTGCGTCCTGGCAGTTTGTTGCTGTTTTTGTTGCAAAAGCGTCAAATGGTCCATCGAGCGAAAACGCGGGCCTGGTTTGGGCCAGAGAAACACCGCCTAAGTTCCCCTTGGCTGCGACACAACGTCGCGAGCACGCCTCGACGGAGCTGACCTTGCGAATCAGAGCACCTGGTGTCGTGGCAGGTGTTCGAAGGAGAAGTGAAGTAATCGCGGTAACAATTGAACGGCGACGCCCTTGCTGCGCCATTGGGTGGTTACGTGGTCTCGCACTGTTTGAATGCCAACGGCACAGCGGTGACGCCTCATTTCCTGATCTCACAAGTTCTGTGCCAAAATGCTGGTCACTGTCGTTGGGAGGAGCTTAAAAGAAGCGATTTCAAATTGAAATTTCAAGTTGTAATGTGCGCTTGGAACGCAGCTCTGCTGTGCGCATAACCATATTGCGCCGTCTACTCTAAATTACAATCATAAACTGTGAACAGACGGAAGACCGTGATCATGGTTCCTTCAATAGCAAATAATCTGCTCTCCATCATCCTATTGCATGTCGCTCATTTTTCGACCGCTGCACGTACTCTCATAGCGTTGTATTTTCTGACGGCAATACTACGTGAACAGCGAAGGTCAAGGTGCACATTTTAAGCCATGGTACATTGCGTGAATATGAGCGAGAGAAAAGAAGTGAAGAAGAAACTAGTAATTGGCAAGAATCAGATGTACGCGTTAAGAGACAAAGCCGGCAATATCATTACTAATATGGATGAGATATTTCAAGTGGCTGAGGAGTTCTGTAGAGATATATACAGAACCAGTGACACCCACGATGATAATAGAAGAGAGGATAGTCTAGAGGAATTTGAAATCCCACAGGTAACGCCGAAAGATGTAAAGAAAGCCTTGGGAGCTATGCAAATGGGGAAGGCAGCTGGCGAGGATCAGGTAACAGCAGATTTTTTGAAGGACGGTGGGCAGACTGTTCTAGATAAACTGGCCACCCTATATACGCAATGCCTCATGACTTCGAGCGTACCGGAATCTTGGAAAAACGCTAACATAATCCTAATCCATAAGAAAGGGGACGCCAAAGACTTGAAAAGTTATAAACCGATCAGCTTACTGTCCGTTGCCTACAAAGTATTTACTAAGGTAATTGCAAATAGAACCAGGAACACCTTAGGCTTCCGTCAACCAAAGTACCAGGCAAAATTCGGTAAAGGCTTCCCAACAATAGACCATATACACACTACCAATCAGGTGATAGAGTAATGTGCGGAATATAACCAACCCTTATATATAGCTTTCATTGATTACGAGAAAGCTTTTGATTCTGTCGAAACCTCAGCAGTCATGGAGGCATTACGGAATCAGGGTGTAGACGAGCCGTATGTAACAATACTGAAAGATATCTATAGCGGCTCCACAGCCACCTTAGTCCTCCATAAAGAAACTAACAAAATTGCAATAAAGAAAGGCGTCAGGCAGGGAGATACGATCTCTCCAAATGCTATTCACAGCGTGTTTACAGGAGGTATTCAGAGACCTGGATTGGGAAAAATTAAGGATCAGAGTTAATAGAGAATACCTTAGTAGCTTGCGATTCGCTGATAATATTGCCTTGCTTAGTAACTCAGGCGACCAACTGCAATGCATGCTCACTGACCTGGAGAGGCAAAGCAGAACGGTGGATCTAAAAATTAATCTGCAGAAAACTAAAGTAATGTTTAACACTCTCGGAAGCGAACAGCAGTTTACGATAGGTAGCGAGGCACTGGAAGTGGTAAGGAAATGCATCTACTTAGGGCAGGTAGTGACCGTGCATCCGGATCATGAGACTGAAATAATCAGAAGAATGGGCTGGGGCGCGTTTGGCAGGAATTGTCAGATCATGAACCGCAGGTTGCCATTATCCCTCAGGAGAAAAGTGTATATTAGCTGTGCCTTACCAGTACTGCCCTACGGGGCAGAAAGCTGGACGCTTACGGAAAGGGTTCTGCTTAAATTGAGGATGACGCAGTGAGCTATGGAAAGAGTGATGGGTGTAACGTTAAGGGATAAGAAAAGAGCAGATTTGGTGAGGGAACAAACGCGAGGTAATGACCCCTTAGTTGAAATCAAGAAAAAGAAATGGGCATGGGCAGGACATGTAATGAGGAGGGAAGATAACCGATGGTCATTAAGCGTTACGGACTGGATTCCAAGGGAAGGAAAGCGTAGCAGGGGGCGGCAGAAAGTTGGGTGGGCGAATGAGATTAAGAAGCTTGCAGGGACAACATGGCAACAATTAGTACACGACCGGGGTAATAGGAGAAGTATGGGAGAGGCCTTTGCCCTGCAGTGGGCGTAAACAGGCTGCTGCTGCTGCTGCTGCTGCTGCTGCTGCTGCTGCTGCTGCTGCTGCCGCCGCCGCCGCCGCCGCCGCCGCTGCTGCTGCTGCTGCTGCTGCTGCTGCTGCTGCTGCTGCTGCTGATGATGATGATCGAGAGAAACCAATTTTTTACGTTACACACCTGAATTGCTAACTTCTCAGACTACCTTGTACTTGGATTTTAGCGACCGCATTCGTAGGTTTTCAGGCCAACGTCGCATCAGGATAGCGCACGACCTGCTCAAAAGAGCTCACGTTTTTCTCGCGAATGCGTAACTTTTGAAATGCTCACTGCAATACACACTCGACAATAGACATTCGAACGAGGCTGAACTGCGCTGACCTAAAATTAACTTAGGCTAAGCGTCTCCTAGGGCTGCACTTTCAGAAAAAAATAGCCATCTCGTGTGTGCAGTAACAAATTTAGGAACTACAGTTGCTAACAAGGAAGGGCGCCTGCAGTTGCTGAATTTTTTTCTGAAAGTGCAAATCCACCCCGACTGTTAGAAGTGGGGCACTATGAAACGCGAGTCCCTATTCGATTCTATTTAAACGCACTCCAATCTCGTTTGTTGTGGCCCCTTAGTAGTGGCCGCTCGTACTGTCCATCATACGATTTGTCGTCGCCTGCATTACGTTCTGCTCACTACTTTTTTTCATGCCTACACAGTCGTTGCCTAGAATTTCTTCTACTTCTTGCAGTATGGTGTACTGCTCTCGTGCCAAAATGTGTTAGGAGAGCTTTCTTCGCACTTAATGAATTCATCGGCGGTAAAAAGCTGGCTTTGTTTTGTAAGAAAACTCGTCTCTTCTTCGTGTAAAAATGATTATAATGACAGAAATGAGGACGGAAGTTTGCAGAAAACCAGTACGATGCGACGAAACGCAGCACAACACATGGTCAATCACCAATTGATGTTGCCGTCGCCGTAAACCATGGGTATGCACAATGCCCGTCATTCTATTACGCGCTGACACGACACTTTAGTCGAAAAAATTGCAGGACTGCTAATAGAAAAACACTGACTTCATGAACAGTCACTTACCTCCTGATAGTCGTAAGACGTATAGGTGCCGCGGAAATGGAGCTCCAAAGCGCACGGCAATAACGTTCACCTGGAGCTAACGAACGTTCACGCTGGAACCGCTTGAGCACATGACACAACGATAACGGTCAAGGAAAACGCGTGAACTGGGCGTTTGAGAACGCGGAGCGCACCATTACAGCAACCTTCAGGCATTCCGAGCTTACAGAGGAGGGCGAAGAAATCCAATAAGACGGCGGCTTTAAGTGAAATGACCGACTACGTGCAAATCAGCGCAAGCGTGCGTGCTGATTTGCTGATTTGCTGACAGACAGTGGCGATTCGACTGGGTAAAGGCAGCCACTGCTCTGTTCTGGCAGGGCTTGCAGCAGTTGCTGTGGTTGCAGTGCTCGGCTTTCTCGACGTGTTCGGAGAGCGTAGGAGGGTAGGACACGATTGATTTGGTTAAGTTTTGCGGTAGGTGGTAATGCGCTGCTGTTCCGGCGTTCTGCCTACTGCTTTGAGACGATTCCTCCCGGTATGCTCGTGCAGTTTCAGTCGTTCATTGCAACTTCTCCATTTATCGTCTGCAATGCAAGTTTGATCCTCAGTGCAGCAGCTTCACGTTGCTGGCTGGAATGTCTTTTCGGAAGAGTGGGCACTGAAGGCAGGCGTGGAAGAGATTTAACACACCGCGATATGATCACGTAGCACGTGTTGGATGGTGTGTGTTTGTTCTACATATGGCCAGTAGGGGACATCCCGTTGGAAACATCCTTCGGACATGTATGGTATAAAACTTTTGGGATTTTGTTCAGATCCGAGAAGTTCAATCGTGTGGATGTCCGAAGATGTCTTAAATTGGACATTCCGAAATTAATGTCCACATGTTGTCCACTGGACGTCCTGACTGGGACTTGGACGTTTGGATATAATCAGGATGCCCAGAGGATATTCGTGTTGCAATGGGTTTTACGCAGGCCGCGATGGATGGTTGGATGCTATGCGCATCTCCTATGGAATGAGGTGGTGCGTTGCGCCATCGAGGTCTTGTTATTACCTTTCCTAATGTCATACTCATGGTGGAAAAAAAACAAGAAAAACAATGAATTTCCATAACCAAAAGTTCTGAACCCCTATTGTGAACTCTGGTTTTGTACGCCCCCGTTATATGTCGTTTCCTCTAATAAAATCTGTTAAAGAAATACAAGCACAGCCAGGTACCAACTTCTGACGCAGTATTACCGCGCCCGTGCGAGGAGAATACAAAATGCCAACGTTCAATTTACCGGCCCAGGCTGGGGCGACAGGACGCAGGACGGAGGAAACGCTGCGGGGAGATTGAGTAGCAGAAACATCAAAGAATTCCGCTACTTAAGAAATATTAATGGGCTTTACAGGAGGGATGGAGGGATGTTATGAGCGTCCCCTTTGGAATGGGGCGGTGGGCTGCGCCACCAAGCTCTTGCTATTATACTTACTAATGTCCTACCTAGGTTAGACATTAAAAAAAATAAAAAAAACACTACGAACTCCCAGAACCAAATTTTCTGATCCCCTATTGCAAACTGTGCTTTTGTACGTCTCCGTCTTTTGTCATTTTCCTACTTTTCTTCCACCAATCCTCCAATAGCCTCTTAGTAGTCCCTATTGCGGACATGTTTACTATTCTACTGTTCTGGCTGAACCCAAGGGCTTCAAGGAGGCCAGTAGTGCCTAAATCGACCGCTGGGTAGACGTCTTCACATTCTAATAAAACATGCTCCATCGTTTCCCTAGCTCTACCGCAGCAAGCACATGCCTCTTCTTCCTTCATATGTTTTGCTTTATAGGTGCGCGTTCTAAGGCATCCTGATCTCGCTTCGAAAAGTAATGAGCTTCCCTTTGAGTTATCATAAATTGTTTCTTTCCTGATTTCGTTTTTTCCTCTTGAGTAGTTGGTCAAGGCAGGCTTCTTTTCCGTTGCCGCCACCCATGAGATTATTTCGGCCTCTCTGACTTTCCACTTGACCTTCTTTTTGCTGTGTTGCCCACCCTACAGGCCGCATACTTGCTGGTGAGCTTCCTAGTTGTTTTCCTTAACTATGAGTCAATGTTTTTCCTGTACAGATAACTAAACACTCTCCAAGCCCATTAAATTTCTTCCGTATTTCTCAGCCGTTCTTCATAATCAATTTTACTGTGAGCTTCCCTCATTTCAAAACTAGTCCCGCACATATCAACCTGCACAGCTTCATTTGTAGTTTTCCGGTGAGCGCCCAATGCGAGGCGTCCAACTGACCTTTGGTGCCCATCGAGGCCTGATTGTACCCCTGTTTTAAAGTAAATAACCGGATTTCCAAATGTAAGTCCTGGAACCATTACATCATCCACATACATCGGAGCACGTCGTACCTACTGTATCAGCATTGCGCTCTGTGCTTCATTATGGCTGCATTTCTTTCCCCCTTCACTGTTACTGTTTTTCCTGTGTTTCGACATATCTATTGCCTTCGTTTCGGGTAGAGGGGGGGGGGGGCTGAAGCCCCTTAAACACCCCCCTGACTACCCCCCTGCTGCTTTAGTCCCTTGTTCATATTGCTACGGGATAGTATTTCCAATGACGAACGGCCGAGCAGTAAGAAGACGACGACGACAAATCGAAGCTAGCGCGGGCTATTGCTTCTTGGCCAACTGCAGCGTATTGCCTTGTAAATGTACTTGTAAATAGCTTTTCGTCGGTGTCTTCCTACGTAACACATCTGGTGGAGGTGGACGTTCCCTATACCTCGTCACGGAGCTTCGCAGTGGACGGTACGTCGAGCCTTCCTTCATGGCTCCCGGCGACGACAACTCGACTCCGCCGGCTCCGACACCTGCTGCCACTTCGACGACCTACATCACTCTCTCCGCTCCCCGTGATCCTGGCGTATTCTCGGCAAAAGATGGGGAAAACGTTGAGGACTGGATCAGCCTGTACGAACACGTCAGCCGCAATAACCGGTGGGGCCCTACTATCATGCTCGCCAACGTAGTGTTTTACCTCGGTGGCACACCTCGAGTTTGGTATCGGACGCACGAAGATGAGCTGACCAGTTGGGATTCGCTTAAGCAAAAGCTTCGAGACTTCTTCGGCAACTCCTACGGTCACCGACTTGCCGCGCAGAAGGCGCTTTCCGCTCGTGTGCAGACGTCAACGGAGCCCTATGTCGCGTACATTCAGGACGTCTTGGCTCTGTGCCGCAAAGTTGACGCACACATGACTGAGTCCGCCAAGGTCTCCCACATCCTCAAAGGCATTGCCGATGACGCCTTCAACTTGCTCGTATTTAACAACGTGGCAATGGTGGATGCAGTTATAAAAGAGTGCCGCCGCCTGGAACTCGCTAAAAGCCGACGTATGGACCAACAGTTTGCCCGTCTTCCCAACACCCCAGCGACATCTTCCTGCGCCGACGCTCGTCGTCCCAACAACACTGGCGATGTAACCAGGATTGTCCGGCGTGAGATCTAGGCAGCCTATCCAGCTGCTTTCGACTCCAGCCCCTTCAATGCACCTGCAGTCATTGTTTCCCTGATCCAGGCAGTTGTCCGCCAGGAGTTCACCAACATGGGTATTCACATCATCTGCTAGGCCCATCGCCCTGATACCCACCCGGTTTCTTCAATTCCACCCCGTCCCACACCTTCTTACCCACCACGTTTCCGCAACCCCTCTGAATGGCAGACGACACTGCAGACGACAAGCCAATTTGTTTTCACTGCCATCGAATTGGGCACATTTCTCGGCACTGTCGCAGTCACTGGAGTTCCCTGAACCAGTCTACATATACTGCCTACTCTCGCCCCCTAGGTGGCCTTTCTCGTCCCAGTGCTGCCCGCTCAGATAACGCCGCCACCGATTCCCCTGTGCCGAACCACCCCTATTCTCGTTCGCCTTGGCCCCAACGACGACAATTTCGCTCCCCCCAGCCCCGTCGCTCCTATTCGCCGACTCCCTTCGGACGCCGCTCCCAGCCGGAGAACTAGACGGTTGCAGCACCTCGACGTGACGCTGCATTGCTCTCTACGCCACCAAATCCTCTCCTGACGTTGCCCACTCATATGAACCTTCGTGACGTGCAAGTCTATGGTGTTCCTGTACGTGCTCTCATAGACACTGGGGCGCATTTCTCGGTAATGAGCGCGGACCTTCGTAACCGGCTGAGGAAAATAATCACGCCCGCCACGACGCCTGCTGTCCGTGTCGCCGATGGCGGAACAGCCCCTGTAATTGGTATGTATGCCACCCGCGTCTCCTTCGCCGATCGCTCCACTACCGTGCTATTCACAGTCATCGCTCACTGTACCCAAGACATCAACCTCGGCCTACACTTCCTCTCCGCACATTCTGCTCTCATCGACTGCTCCACCAGTACTCTCCGCCTCGACCTGCCTGTTCTGGATCCCGCTGAACAACACCCTACTCGCCTCAGTTCCATCGACTTCGTGCGCTTGCCACCTTCGGCACTGACTTACGTTGACTTCGTGTCATCCTCACCAGTGCCCGATGGTCACTACATCGCGGCTCCTATACAATACGTCCTCCTTACAAACGGGATCACAGTACCTCATACAGATTTATCTATTACGGCGAATTGCGTCTGCCTGCCAGTGGTCAATTTTGGCTTGACGACACAAGTGCTGCCACGAGGGATGTCTCTGGCCCAACTTTGCTCATTCGAGGATCACTCTGTAGCATCGATTTCCGTAGACGGCAATTCAGCCGGTCCTCCTCTACCATCACAGTCGGCAACTTGTACCATCGCCAACTTACAGAAAATGATTGCACCCGACATGCCGTCCGAGCACGCTCGTGCGCTCTACCGCGTTCTGATTTCCTACTAAGATATTTTTTTTACCTTAGCGATCGTCCCTTGGCCCAAACAACAGCTGTTAAACATCGCATTAATACCGGCGATGCCCCTCCTATTCATCGCCGCCCGTATCGAGTATCACCAGCTGAGCGTCAAATTATTCACACCGAAGTTCGCAAGATGCTTGCAAGAACATTATTGAACCAACATCTAGTCTATGGGCGTCACCTGTTGTGCTGGTAAAGAAGAAGCATGGCTCATGGCGCATGAGCAGTATCGAGACCTATCACTGCGAGTACTCAACGAGCATCTGCGCTCTACACCTACCGATGCATCCGTTCGCCGATATGTCCTCCAGGCCGGCATTCTGTACCGAAGGAACTTCCTCCCTGATGGCCCTGATCTTCTTCGTGTCGTGCCAAAACATCTACGACAGACTGTGCTCTTTGAAATGCATGATGCACCCACTGCAGGACATCTTTAAGTAACCCGCACGTACGACCGCGTCCACCGCCGCTTCTATTGGCCTGGGCTCGTTCGCTCCGTTCGACGCTATGTTGCTGCCTGTGATCCCTGCTAGCGTCGGAAAACACCTAAGGTGCTGACTGCCAGTCATCTCCAGCCGATCACCGTCCCTGTAGAACCGTTCTTTCGTCATCCTCTGGGAACAAATGGGTAGCCGTCGCGACTGATTACGCCACCCGATACGCTATCACTCGGGCTCTCCCTACCAGTAGCACCACTGACGTCGCGGACTTTCTTTTGCGGACTTTCTTTTGCGTGGCCGTAACTTCCTCTCGAAAGTTATCGCCGACATTGTGCGTTCCTGCTCTATTCAACACAAGCTGACAACCTAATACCATCCTCAAACCAAGGGCCTCACAGAGCGGTTAAACTGCACTCTTGCCGACATGCTGTCCAAGTACTTTTCGAAGGACCACCACGACTGGGACGTCGCCCTTCCTTACGTCACATTTGCTTACAATTCTTCCCGGCGCGACACCGCCACATTTTCTCCATTTTATCTACTCTACGGTCGCGAACCGACCTTGCCCCTTGACGTGGTACTTCCTCCTGCTGCGACCTCAACAACCGAGTATGTGCGACGCCATCGCCCTCGCCGACCATGCACGCCAGCTTGCCCGCGTTCGACTGACGGACTCGCAAACCACGCAGCAACGTCAGTACAAAGCCCGCCACGGTGACGTACAGTTTTCGACTGGTGCATTCGTGCTCATGTAGTCGCCCTCTCGTCACGTCGGACTTTCAGAAAAGCTCCTTTCGCGATACACAGGGCCCTCCCGCGTGCTGCGCCAGGTGACGCCAGTGACGTACGAAATTGCTCCTGTGAGCTCAACCTCGTCATCTACTGTGGCGTCTAGCGATGTCGTGCACGTCAGTAGTCTCAAGACCTACTACAATGCTTCAGAGTCCGGCCTTTAGTCGCTCTGGAACGGCGCTTTTGCCGCCGGGGGTAATGCTACGGATAGTATTTCGAATGACGAAGAGCCAAGCAGTAAGAAGACGACGACGACAATTGGAAACTAGCGCGGACTGTTGCCTCTTGGCCAACTGCGGCGCATTGCCTTGTAAATATACTTATAAAAAGCTTTTCGTCGGTGTCTTCCTACGTAACAATATCAACTTTTTCCTCGCTCCTCATCACTTCCCAATTCAGCACAAACGGTATTTTCTTGGTAAATCTCTCTCAAAACCTGCAGACAAAATATCCCGCAAAATGTTGCGGTCTACGTTGTCATACGCTCCTGTAGTGTCTAAAAAGGCCATAGATAACGATCTGCTTCATACTCTTGATATTTCAATACACTGAGTAAGAACAAATAAATTATCCTTCATACGCCTATCTATTCTGAAGCAATTCTGAAGTTCTCCCGAAATGTCATTATTCTCTGCCCATGCTTGCAGCTTTGATGGCCTGCATTGCTAGCCTGTAGATTACCGATGTAATGGTCAGCGGTCTATACGAGTGAATTCTAGCTTTCTCCCCCTTACCTTTAAAAATTAAATTAATTCTACTTTGTCGCCAACTGTCTGGTATTGTTCTAGCCTTTAAAGCTTTTTCCACTGTTTTCACCAGAGCTTCCTTACTTTTTGGTCCTAGTTCATTAATCAGCCTAACGGGAACCTCGTCTATCCCTGTGGCTCTGCACTTAGTAATTTTCTCTTCGGCTTTCTTCCAGTTGATATTTGTCACCACCAGCTCCTTTTCCATCTGGTTCTCTTTCGTGCTCTTTTTTTTCTTCAAATACAACTTCGTGATTGCCTTGGAAAGATACGGCTGTTGCTTTGCGGATGAAATTTAAAGCCCCTTCCCCTTTCAGTCTGTTTCCATCTTCCTCTAGGATATGTTGTTGCATTGTTGTTGACTTCCTGCCTAATAATTTTATGTGGTTCCAAAGGTTTCAAAGTGCGGCCTTCTTTTTCTCACGTATTTCTGACAGCCTACGTTCATTTTCTCCCTTTATCTTGGCTTGCACCTGTATCTGAACCAGATACGTTTTCTCCCGGTATATTTCCCACTTAATGCCTATTTCATCCTGCGGTAACTGCGCCTTCTTTGCCTGCCTGTGCTCTCGGGATGCTCTCTGTCGTTCGGCGATCGCTTGTCGTATCTCCCTGTTCCACGAGCTTTTCGGTTTCTTTTTTTCCTTTGCAACGAACTCGTTGTTTCCTTTGCGTATTTCTGTTATTATTGCACTTAGAAGCTCATCATATTCCCACTCGTTACTTGGCCATTTGCCAAGTTCTTCGTCGGCTCTAGTGCCTATATATCTTATTTGTTCAGCATTCAAATATGGACTGGCCATTTTGCACTCCTTGCTCTCTTTCTCATGTACATATCCCATTTTCAAAATGATGCGTTTATGGTCCCTCCCTATGCTGCTGTACTCTTCCTCATCAATGAGCATTTCTGTCAAGTTATCGTGAATTCCTTCTGTCATCAGACAGTAATCAATGGTTTATTGCCGGTTTCCCACTTCCCACGTGATCTGCCCTTCACACTTAGGCCCTGTATTCACGATAACGAGGTTGTGTTGCTCACAAAGGTCTAGCATTGACTTCCCGTTGTTGTCGGTATAGCTACTAAATCCTGTATGTGCGCATTCATGTCACCTAATAAGATAATTTTAGTATCGTTCCCGAAATCCCTAATATCCGCACTTACGCATTGCACTAACTCTCTATTCTTCTCTGTGCAATTATTTCCGGTTCACAAACACGTAATGCGCTGCCAAGTTTTCTCCCCACCCATTGTACCTGATAACCAAAGATGGTCTTGACATTTTAAATTTACTCTTTTCCATTTGGCTCCCTGATTGGTAAGGATTCCGACTTCCCCTCCCTTTCTTTTCGACTTAGTACTGTTGCACCTTTCCGAAACATAATTATCAATCACTGGCGGCTCTTCCAAGTCTCTGAAGTGCGTTTCTGTAACCGCATACACCCCAAGTTATTTCTCTATTTAACAGCGCCTCAATCTCTGCCCACTTTTCCTTTCTTTTGCCGCCCTGCCTGTTTATGTAGCCTATTGCATGGCGAGCTCTCTTTCTTGCTTTCCTGCTTTTTCTGTTACCGACGGTGATGCTATTCTAAGGTTCCCCTAGGGGACCTTCTTCATTACTACCTACTGTGCCCTCCTGAGGGCCCGTGGGCCCTATGAAGAAGCATCAGCGTGACCACCAAGTCGTCAGCCCACTTCTCCTGCCAGCCTGTAATTGAAATGGGTCCCGTCTCGTTTAAAACCGCCAACCTTCTCACTTCCCTGTTTACTTCGACAACCTCGAAGCCTTTCGCTCGGCTCATTTTCCATATCGCTTCATTAGCAGCCACTACGGCTCTTTGTAGGTGACTGTCACGTACAGGCATCACTGGCACCGTGCACACCACGATCTGCACCTGAAAGCATAGCTTGCGCAAGTCGTTCCCCCCCTTCGCCAAGCGCTGGGCTAGTTCTGACCCTTTCCGGTTTAGGACGTCATTTAGCCCACCTGCTACTATGTGAAGGTTGCGCAGTGGGTATTTTCCGCGGCCTTTTCTTTTGCTCGCTCCATGACAGAAACCAGTGTCTGCCCTAGAAATGCCCCTACCGCCACTCTTTTATCGCATTTCACCCTCTCCATTGCCTCTGAGCACGTAGCCATGTTTGAGTCACCAGCAATAATCACCCTCTCACTCTCTCTTACCGCTCCTTCCTTCCCTTGGTCCTTTTCCGCGTGATTCGGACTCGACAAGGGGCATTGTCCCCTGTGCGCCTACTTTTTCCGCACGGCGGCCTCCAAGTAGGTGCCGCTCTTTCCAGCGAACCCTTCACCACGTTGCACGCATTCCACGTACGTACTTTGCTGACACTCCCTCTCCTGTCGCGTCGGCGGACTGCGTTTCATTGTCACGACAATTGTCGTCCACAATGGCGGCCCTGTCCAGCTTTTCCTGGGCTGCTTCAAGTCTTCTTTCCACTACCTTACATGCGTCATACTCCATGTTTAGCTCATTTTTGAGCTCTTCAAACTATTTGACAAACTCTTTTTGGAAAGCTTCCTGTTTCGTCATCATAGCATCGACATCACAATGTGCGCAGACTGTCTCGGTTCCCTGTCCATTCTCATCCGTCCCCTCATCTGCCTTGAGGAACCCCCCGCGCACTGCCTCCTTTCCCGGTTTCTTGCCATGCATTGCCAAGGTGTGCGCCATCTGGTGGTGCTGCAAGGAACGCAGTAAGGAACGCAGTGGCGAGGGCAGCGCATGACTGACGCTGTGATTGGTGGAGGTTTTGCCCACGCACACGATAAATGCACTGAGGGGGAGATGCATACAGCTTCGCTGTAAAAATCAATCTGATCTTATTGTTTAGCACATTATTTTTCTGCGCTGAGAAATCACGTCCAGGAGGCACGTCCTTCCCCTTCGGCGCCACTTTAAAGGCTTCATATACAAGCGCTACACATTGGCCGTAGCCATGTAATCTTGGGCGCTTGCTCTTACAGTATCAATGACTGAGTGCTTCCTGTTACTTGTTCTGTTGTGCTACGGAAATACTGAGGCAAGTAATATAGGACCGCCTCCCAGAGCTGCCAGACCGAAATGCGTCTTGTGGTCTCTGTATTGTCACAGAAAAATATATAGCCGACTAATCTTGGACGATCTCTCCTACGCTAAGTCTGTCCTTCTGGCGTTGCCTTAAGATGCATAGTCTTTGACTTTCCCTCTCGTATTAGGCAGCCCTCTGTGCGTCCCTTCTAGATCACGAAGCTAGCTGCCGCTTACAGTGATCACCTATACAAAGTCTACATTTCAAATGTCGTAGGCGCCGTGTCAGTGAACAAGAACTTTGGTCGATTGGACGTTCGAGAGCACGTGGTCGTGGTGATGAATGTTAATACCAGGCGCGGCCATTCCTTCCACCAAAGGCACCACCGGAACGAGAATGTCCTCGAAACAAATTTGCATTTTCAAAATTAGGAACAGCCCGTCTTATGATGGTTGATACAATGATTGGGACTTATGATTGATACAATGTAGCGACCCAAGGTAATGACACTGTGAAAACGAGCTATGTATGGAGCGCGTACTACAACGAGGCTCTTCTTTCATGCTTCCCTAAGCACGCTAGGCGCTACCTAGCAGCGTTGCCGTGAAGCCCGCGCATAGTCTTCGAAATTCACAGTGTGTATGCGAGTGCGAACCCTTAGAAACGCGTCTCGCGGTCACCGGACTTCCCCTCTCGCGCTCCTTCTTGGACACGCTTCCCCATCCAGTAGCGCTGCCCGCGGCGGCAGCACTTCGAAGGGGGTGACATGGAAAAACACCCGTGTGTCCGGCATGGGCGTACGTTAAAGAACTCCAGGTTGTCGAAATTATCCCGCAGTTCCTCACTAAGGCGTGCCTTCTATTCTCATCTTTGTACTCACATGTACAACCCCAGAATTAAATTTTCAATGCGCCCGCATTCTTTGACGAGCTCCCCAGACATGTCACCCTAAAAATGTGGTACCTGTTATCTGCACAATAATGCTTAATGCGCAAAATTAAGGCATTTAATCGTTGATATAGTAGAAAGGTAGGTGATTGGTACACTTATAGTAGATGAAGAACAATTTAGCCCAAAATAAACAATTAAAAGAGATACCCATAGAGATGCATAGTGCTCCATTTACAATGCGTGGAGAAGCTTATAGTAAGGGTGGGTCAAAAGAAATTGTTGAGTGCGACAACTTGATATTTGGAGCTGTTACAACAGAAATTTGGAGATAGGTCAACTGAAGTGTGTGGCTGAACAGACTTGAAATTTGGGAATCGACCAGCTTAGATTTTGTGGTGGGCGAACTTAATATATGATGGCTGGACAACCTAAATCTGAGGGTATGCCAGCTGAAATTTGTTGGCACGGTTATGCATACTTAGAAAACACTAGTGAGTTTCTGCATTCTTTACACTGTAGCGCTGCCAAGAAGTGCGCACTTCACTTTTCAGACAAGAAGCGTGGCGCACCGGTGCCTGCGAACACTGAGAATTGCTCCCTCGCTTATTCAGTGCATACAGCATATATTCAATCCATAATATGGAATCCAAATCAGACTTACCTAATAAACAAGCTGGAATCTTTACAAAATAAAGCAGCACGCTTCATCACTAAAACATACTCTAGAACATCCAGCATCACGGCTATCAAAGAGTCCCTCTAATTACCGTCTCTAGAAACACGACGACTGTTAGCACTACTTTCCCACTTCCACACATTGTATCATACCCCGTCATCCTTTACAGCATCCCATATCAAACGCCCACAAAAGATTTTCGCCCGCCTCGACCATCCCTTCAAAGTGCGTCCCATGTTTGCGCGCACGAATCTCCTACGACAATCACCGCTCTTTCTAGCTATTCATCACTGGAATAAGCTGCCAAAAGAAATTGTTTCTATACGTGATCATGACTCATTTGTAAGTAATTTGAAGCGCAGTTTTACGCATGTTGCGTAAAAGCAAAAATTTATGCCTTTGACGCATTGTAAGTGTATCTACATGCTTTGTACGGAGTGTTGTTGTTGTTGTTGGTTTTTTTTCATCAATGTATGCAATTCTCTCCTTTTTTCTTTTTATATTTTCTTGTTGTATTCGGTGATCTTTCCTACGCTGTTCTATATTGCCTTGCCCCCCTAATTGTGTTTGAAATATCCTGTTGTTAACCCCCCCCCCCTATGTAATGCCCACAAGGGCCTTTAGGGTATCTGAATAAAAAAAAATACATACTCAGTGATTCAATTTGACGAGATGTTCACTGAAGACGTTCAATTGCATTAGGTTCACTCGTGAATTCATGTACATTCAAGAATCCCAGACTATTCATGAGGTAGCTCGATAAAGCGTTGGCGTGAAAAACGCCCGTTGAAAAGTGGCACACAGCAAGGGCATTTGTTTGCCAGTCCTCCGCTTCCTGTGGTGCCACATAAACACTTATTCATTTAAAATTGGAAAGTCTCTCCTACAGCATGAAGCATCCAGCGCATACTTGCCTTCCTGCAGTGAAAGAGAAACACCTAACGAATAAATACTACTGTCCCTGCCAATGTACTTAAACATGGTGCATTCTTTGCTTCCCACGGCCCCAAAAATGCACCTAAACATTTCACATTGGACTATTCTTCTACGGCAGGAAGCACTCAGTTCCTCTTTTCCTTCATGTGGTGCCACAGAAAGACTTAGGGCGAAACTTATTTGAATGCTGCTTCCAAAGCATGCTGCAGGAATAGAATCGTGCATGTTGCGCGGTGCAATAAAGAGACTTATAGCCGCAAATCTTTGACTGTGACTCCTACAGCAACTCAGTGCTTTTAGCGGTGCCATAAATATTCATTCCCACCCATTTATGGACAGTTTCTGCTTGACTAGGCAGCCCTCAGTGCATATATTCTAGAGTATGCAGCTCGCTACAGTTTACAAGTATTACTTATATAGAGCCAACAATTGAACTCTCATAGGCGCCAAGTCATTGAACAAAAAATTTGATAGACTAAGCTTTCTAGCCTACATGGTCGTTGCATTCATGTTAATGCAATGCACGGCCATTGTTACCACAAAAGGCCGCAGCACCATTGGAATGAGAAAAGCTTTGAGAGAAACCGGCATATAAATTAAAATTGGGTAGCTACAACTGTTTTTGTATTTGGTGAAACAGCATGTTGTGTGGCCCAAAATTAAAGACAATTTGACGCGGTGCGTGTCAAGTTTAGTGCACCGCACCCAACCCAGACGGAGCCAACGTCGGAGAGTGCCACCCATTGCGGGCGGAACCAACTTCAAGAGAGCGCCGCCATCCCCGGACGGAGCAAACTTCAGAGAGTGCCGCCCATTGCGGACGGAACCAACTTCAGAGAGCGCCGCCACTCCCACAGTACAACTAGGGCCAAGTATAGAGCGTGACCTTAACAGCTGCTCTCTTGTGTAAAGCACCCATTACTCTTGCCAGGTCCCTGAATGATTCATTGGAATTCGTTCATGCGAGTCCTATCACTCGGTCATGCTGTACCTATTTGAAGAGGCACATGTGCCAGATATATACTAATTTGAATTGCATTCTTCGGGAATTTCATGCAAGTATGGACCCCTAGGTATGTGCCACAGGTGACTCTATGCTATCGAATAGACAATTGGGAGCATAGAGTTTGGTCACAGCGCACGTTCAGCTGGCCATTTGCACCTGGGTATGTACAAGGACAGACAATTTGGGCCACCGGATGCGTGTAACCGATCATCTGCATCTGGGTATGTTCTCTAAGAGTAGAGGTGGGCATGAAGTAGACGGTAGCTGGCCCATGCCGTCGTCCGATTGATCTACGCTAATAACGTTGTTGAGGGGAGGGACTTGTTTTCATCGAGAACGAGGAATATGGGTTATATTTACAGTATTTACATGAAGGGTGGAGAACATTACATTTCATCCGTATAGCATGACTGAAAAAGAAAACACACTGAGCAGCCACAAAAGGGCTGCTTAAAAACACTCTGTCCTCCCTAGATCTCTAGGTGGAGGGAAACGGCCATTCAACCTTCGACCACTGGGAGTGTCTAATGTCATCGTAGTCCGCCCGCCTTTGAGGGGGACTGTTCACACACTCATTTCCGCACTTTGGTTTCACTGAACACACCGAGGGTTCTTGTAGACAGGGTCTTCACCAGAGGAGGCGCCTCTTGATCCCAGACCTTACCCCGCAGTAGTAGCCGCCACGTCTGTCCATTGACTGTGACGACTTCTGGCGCCCATGCGAAAGCACCACAAAACATCCTTTTCCAGGAGTTGTCTTGCTCCAAGCAAACCGTGAAGGTGACAGCGAATCGACTAACAATACTCGGTCCGCCGAAATCGGCTAGACATGCCGGCGCCATCGTGCTGTTGAGGACGCGCATTGTTGTCTTTACAAAGCGAGTCGTCGCAGCTAGCCGGGGAAATTGCGCAGGTCGGTACTCCTGCGGGCCGATCGTAACCTGCTTCAGATTCAGTTCCAGTTTCTTATGTGCATCAGATTCAGTATGTGCACATTTGTACGTGCCTGGACAAACAAGCAGAAAGATTACCTTGAAGGGAAGAATTCGGCAGCAGAGAAACAAAAACGGTCAGCTGGAAAACAATGTGCCGGCATCCAAAGCAGGCGAGTATGGAGAAAGAAGGGAAGCGAAGAAATCGGAAACAGGGCGTGCATTGAGCGACAAACGCTAAAACGTACGTAAATACAAATATCGGTAACGCAAAATTGAAGAATTTGTCAACACATAGGTAGAAAGTGAGTTTAGATTCGGGTAGATTGCTTCCACAATAACCGCGTTAACGTTGGCATTCATGATGATGTGGCTACTGCGTAAATTTCTATGTTCTATGAAGCAGAGAAAAACACGTCATTATGATAGGATGATTTACTGTGGCCATTGCATATGGAAGTATCCGTATTTTTACTCTTAGGCAGTGAAGTTAATGCCGCACCGGCTGTACACCTGGGAATGTTTCGCTAGGTTGACATCTCAGAATCTTAGCTAGAATATAAGGGAGAAAATTGAAAGGAAAACCAACGAACAGAAAAATAAAAACTCCTGGAGGTACCCTAGCTTGATTATGTTCGTCGATTGGCACTGG